>NC_080096.1:17915000-19165000 GCF_950005125.1 Chionomys nivalis | reverse complement strand
CTTTAATCCCAGCACTCGGGAGGCAGAGGCAGGCGGATCTCTGTGAGTTCGAGGCCAGCCTGGTTTACAAAGGGAGTTCCAGGACAGGCTCCAAAGATATAGAGAAACTCTGCCTCGAAAAAACAAAAACAAAAACAAAACAAAACAAAAATCACATTTGTACCTCTGTGTGTGGGTGCATGTCTATGGTAGCACACAGAGGTCAAAAGATGACCCACAGGACTCTTCTTCCATCGTGTGGGTGCTTCTACCCACTGAGCCATCTCGCTCACCCCAAGGGATAACCCAAGCTGGACTTGAACTCATGAACTTCTTGCCTCTGCCTCTTCAGCATATCCTTCCTACTGGCATGTGCCAACACAGCTGGTGGTACTGTATATTTGTGCATAGCAGCATTCATGATTACAAAATTAAAGCATTGATGAACTCAGAAAAACATTGAGGATGCTCTATGTTCTATAGTAGCAAATATTCAGTCAGAATTGAATTCTTTTTTATTTTTATTTTTTCGAGACAAGGATTCTCTGCAATTTTGGAGCCTGTCCTGGAACTAGCTCTTGTAGACCAGGCTGACCTCGTACTCATAGAGAGCCGCCTGCCTCTACCTGGGATTAAAGGTGTGTGCCACCACCGCCTGGCTCAGAATTGAATTCTTTATATACAAATAAAAAGCATCAGCCATCTCATTAGTATGTAAATTTGTTTTTATCTTTATTAAATTGTAGGAGTACATGTATAATACTAAACAAGTGTCTTAAAGTAAACTTATTTTTATTCTGTGTGTATGAGTATTTTCCTGCTCTTTCTTTCCTGTGTGCCTGGTGCCCGTGAAGGCCAGGAGCCGGCTTTGGTTCTCTGACTCTGGAGTCACAGACAGTTGTGAGATGTCATGTGGCTGCTGGGAATTGAACCCAGGTCCTCAGGAAAAGCAGTCAGTGCTCTTAAACTACTGAGCTATCTCTCCCGCCCTCTTAAAATAAATTTCCTGATGATTTACTATCAGTAAATGTTTTGTTTTGTGTAGGTTTTATATATTTATATTCCTAGGCTCACAAAAATTTCTTCAGCAAAGGAGTTACAATGGGAAAGTTTTTTTCTTTTTATTAATTAAAAATTCTCACTAATTTTACATCCCAACCACAATGTCCCCACCTTCCTCTACATCTGCCCTCCCCCCTCCTTCTTCCCCCTCTCTGCCCCTTCCCCCATCCACTTCTCTGTTTCTGTTTAGAAAGGGGAGACCTCCCATTGGGGTCAACAAAGTATGGCACATCAAGTTGAGGTAGGACTAACGTCCTCCCTTTGTATCGAGGCTGGGCAGATAGGTTCCCTGATCCCACTGCTGGAGTCCCACAAATGGCCCAAGCTATACAACTGTCACACATATGTAGAAGGCCTAGATCGGTCTCAACGGGAATAGTTTAAGAAGCCTTGTTCTCTGGGAGAGATTGGGGCAAACAGAGTCTAGCCTAGATGGAAGAATGGACAAAGTAAACTGTCCTGGGACTCTCTGAAGACCAGGCTAGCCCTAAACTCACAGAGATCCGCCTGTCTCTGCCTCCAGATTGCCAGGATTAAAGGAGTGCCGCCACATCTTGCTGCTTTGTACTGGACTGTCATGGGAAGATGGTCAGTAGTGGCCACAGACTGAGTGCTCAAGTCTGTGCTATGGGGAATTAAAAGGGTGAAGGACGGCTTCTTTTGGGGGGGGTTCCTTGGGTACTGTGGTACCTGACCCTCAGATGAGTGGAACTGGAAGCTATAGAACCTCATCAATGCAAGAAGGGAGGACTGTACCCTGGAAGAGAAGAGCACGTGACTGACGTGACTGCTTAAGTAGAGAAAGCTTTTCGGCACTGGAAAGCTAAGTGATTCAACAGGCTCCCCTTGCACTGGGCCGTTGGGGTGGCCGGGTTGCCATGGTGAATCCAGCTCACACCTTAGGTGTGACTCAGTCTTCTCACTCTTTTTCCTAAAATGCTTGGGGCCCAAACACACCTCTTAGACACTGTAAAGAAGCAGCCACCACAGAGACAGACTGGAGCGATAGCATCAGAAGGCGGGTAGTGTTTAAGGTCCTGTGCTGGAAAGCCCTGACTGTTCTCTGCTGTTTCCTAGACCAGCACTCCTGTTCTCTCTTCTCATCTTGCTTCTGGAAGGTACAAAGAATCTTTTCATAGTCTGTGGCTCTCAGCCCCAAAGGGAAGAGATATTTTGCTAGAGTTCCTCATTGTCCAGTTGAGGCCAGGGATGGTTGGCCTTGGGCCACATGTGAACTAATGGCAGAGACAGGGTTCTTTCCTGCTCTTTTAACTAACACAGGTCTCTCCAGTCAGTGGGTTCGGAGGAGGGGCTGTTGTCTATGTCTGGATGTCACAAGCATTGATGGATCGGTTAAGCCTAAGGAAGGGTGGTGTCCTGCTGGGGTAGTACCTCTTCAGGGACCAGGAAACTGTTGGGTATTGGCCACACTGTCCCGGATCAATGAATGTTTTAGATTGTGGAGTAAATCACAAGCCAGTGCTAAGCTAAAGTGCTCTGTTTTTTTGTTTTTCAAGTCAGGGTTTCTCTGTGTATCTCTGGATGTCCTGAAACTTACTTTGTAGACCAGGCTGGCCTCAAACTCAGAGATCCACCTACCTCTGCCTCCCAAGTGCTGAGATTAAAGGTGTAAGCCACCAGTCCGGTTAAGTGTTTTGTTTTTTATAATATTTTTACCTTCAAACAAGGTCCTGTCTCCTGGGTTCTGGGTCAGGCCCATAAGAATCCATATGTTATACTAGGTAGGCAGGATGCCAGCATGGGGCAGAACCAGTTCTATACCCAAGCAAGTCCAAGACTGAGTTTACAGCTATATGGGGGGCGGGGAAAGGAACAGGCATCCCCACCCCACCCTTCCTGAGCCTGTCCTGCCTGGCTGTACAGAGATGCAAAAGTGCTTCTCATGTCAAACTCTTGAGGAGTGCAGAGGGGAGATGGGGCAAGTGGGTGGGACTTGAGGTGCACATGGAATTCACTGGGAGTTTGGGGAAGGGAGAGAAGATAGACCTCCTGACTGGCAAGGTCAAGACACTTTGTGAGCAAGGATGTGTATGAGACGCTTGTCAATCTCAACCTCACTGGGTATTACTGGAAGTTCTATTTGAGGCGGAACCCTTAGGGTGCTGAAAACTGCCTCAAGCAGTTCTCCGTGGTAACTAGGGGCACAGGCTTTGCCACCCAACTTCAAATCTCAGCCATGATGTTGAAGGAGTAAGTCCCCCTCACTGAGTCTCGGGTCATTTGTAATGTAGTGTGCGTTTAACTGCCAGGGCTAACGGGAGGGTCCTGGGGGAGAACTTGCATGTGATGGGCTGTACAGAGTGAGTAGTGACCTAGGATCCGGAGGACGTGGAGTGCTGGCTTATTTCCCACTCAGTCTTGGTGTCCTGCTGTGTGTCCAGTGGTGTGCTAAGCACATGTGATGTGGCAGTGGGTAGAGGACACTGAGCCTTTCAGTGTCAAGGCAGGGAACCTTGTGTGTGTGTGTGTGTGTGTGCGCGCGCGCGTGCATGCATGTGTGTGTGTTGGGGATTGGGGATCGAGCCCAGCCCAGATCCCCACCGGGCTAAGCGTGAGCTCTACTGTGAGTTGCACTTCATACCCAGGAAGTCTTTTGAGGAAGATGCTGCTGCCTTAACTGCCCAGCTGAGGTAACAGGACTTGTTCCCTGAAACATCTAATGAGGAAGGCATGATTTTAGCTGGCAAATGAATATGTAGATATAAAAACACTTGATTTTGCAGAGCAGTTATTTTTGTTTGTGTGTTTTATTTTTCTCAGACTGGATTTTGCTCTGCATTCCCTGCTAGTCTAGAGCTCACTGTGCTTCCCCAGACGG
The DNA here is from genome assembly GCF_950005125.1 of Chionomys nivalis. Classification (NCBI taxonomy): domain Eukaryota; kingdom Metazoa; phylum Chordata; class Mammalia; order Rodentia; family Cricetidae; genus Chionomys; species Chionomys nivalis. The sequence goes on along the minus strand of NC_080096.1, from coordinate 19,161,120 downwards.
GCTGGAACTTGTTATCCTCCCAAGTGCTGGGATTATAGGTGTGGATCATCAAACCCAGCTCAGGTCATGGTTCTCGTGTGTGTGTGTGTGTGTGTGTGAGAGAGAGAGAGAGAGAGAGAGAGAGAGAGAGAGAGAGAGAGAGAGAGAGAGAGAGAGAGGGAGAGAGAGAGAGAGAGAGAGAAGGAGAGGGAGGGACAGGGCCAGTTGCTCTGCACCTTATTTTTTGAGACAAGGTCCTTCCAGTGCTGGTATTATGAACATGTGCCATCATGCCTGGCTTTTTACAGGGGTGCTGGGGGTTCAGAGTCGGGGCTTTGGGATTACTCAGCAAATGCTTGGCTGACTCAGCCATCTCTTCCGTGCACATCCCCCTCGTCTTTCTTTCTTTTGGTTTTTCGAGACAGGGTTTCTCTGCGCAACGCTGGCTATCCTGGAACTCATTCTGTAGACTAGGCTGGCCTCAAACTCAGAGATCCTTCTGCCTCTGCCTCATTAGTGCTGGGATTAAAAGTGTGTGCCGCCACCACCCAACTTCTCCCTCCCTCCCTCTCTCCCTCCCTCCCTCCCTCCCCTACCATCCTACTTTTCTTCCTTTCTTTTTCTTGTAAATTCAAGGCCAGACTAGGATTCATAGTGAATTAAAAGACAGCTTCAAACACTCTGTAACCAAAGATGATCTCAGGTTTCCTTCCCCTCCTGCCTCCACCTCCTAGGTACTGAGATTTTAGGTGCGCCCCACCACACCTGCTTTTTTTTTTTTTTTTTTTTTTTTTTTTTTTTTTTTTTATGGTGCCAGAGATTGAACCTGGGGCCTTATATTTTGTCAGGCAAGCACTCTGTCAACTGAGTCATATCCTTAGTCTAGGAGATAATAGTTTTTAAACAGCTCCGGCTGCAAGTGTGAGATGTCGTGCCAGTGCTGAGGGCAGAAAGTGAGTCTTGCCCCTTTTCACTCTAATCACCATGCTGAAACCTCAGTTTCTTTGATCACATAAGGGAGCGTCTGTAAAGCTCTGAACATACTGTAGGTATTAGGAGCTACCACTGGTCCTGTCGCATTAAAAGAGGAGGATGCTGTTCGGTGTATGATCTGATGACCTTGGAGTAAGCTGAATTTCATCAGTACTCAGGGCAGAGGTACAAATGAGAGAATGAACTGAGTTGTCTGATTTTGGTTTTGTTTTTTTGTTTTTTTTTTGGTTTTGAGTTAGGTGTGGGGAGACAGCAAGTGTTGATTTCTGCTGAGGATGGAAAGTTGAGTAAGAATAATCTCTCAGGGGAGAAACTGGCATGTAAACAGCCATTTGAATGTGCTGTGAAATACCACAGCAAGGGCCCACAGAGGTCCGGTGAATTCTGTGCATGCGTGTGTGTGTGTGTGTGTGTGTGTGTGTGTGTGTGTGTGTGTGTGTGTGTGTGTAGGGGGTGACTCATTTTCCAGAGCGTTGAGCTGGCCCTTCAGGTGAAATGTTACTTTGCTCAGCTCACCCGGAGGGAGGATGGGAAGAAAGCAAGGTAGTGAGGTGATGCAGAGCCAGAGGCGATGGTGACTGCCATTTGCTTCTAAAAATACTGATACTGAAACACAGTCTCATATTATAGCCCTGTCTGTCCTCGAACTCATGACAGTCCTCCTGCCTTACCCTACCGAATGCTGTTTTTATGAGAGTGAGCCGCCACATCCAGATTACTTTCTTGAAAACCCGTTGGCAATTTCAACCCTTTCTCCAAATAGCCTCCCTTAACCATGTGGAGAAAGCAGAAGTACTCAGCCGTGGTTGGGGTTGGGGAGAGGCTGGGATGTGTGTCACCCTTAGACCAGGAGGAGGGAGCTGTTTGACTGAGTCTTGCCAGTGCCTGGTCTTGTGCTGAGGACTCCTCAGTGCCTAGCTGCCCATCTTCACGATAACCCTGAGCAGAGCGAGTCATGTTGTATTGCCTTTATCCTGTTTGTAACAGACACGGACACAGGATAATTTAGCACTTGGGGATTTGCTATGCTGCTGTTCAAAGCATAGGAAGCCTCTAGAGAGGGAAGAGATGTGGCCGGGAAGCCCAGCGAGCCTCAGTGTAGGCAGCTTCACAAATCCCAGAAACAAAGAGGTACCAAGTCAGGAGAAGTCTGGGACATGTCCAAGACTGAGCAGCTGCAGTGAGTAGCCACCCAGGGACACCGTCTAGCTGAAACCATATGCGTTGGCATGCTGGGAAGTGACGTTAGGTTAGGGTGGAGTTGGCTTCTGAGTGTCTGGGATTCGAGCCAGAGGGGGCTGTAGCCTAGGTCAGAGGTTGCTCCTTCTCTGTTTCCACACCCATTCTGTCTGACAGTGCCTTAGCATCTTAAGGTGACTCTGGCCTCCAGGCCTGTCTATAATGAGGGGACCACAGAGCAGCTAGAGGGAGCTTGTAGAAATGTAAACCAGAATGCGTTTTTCCCTGCTGAAGACAGTTCTGATTTCGTCTATACCTTCTCAGTGTCACAGCCCGCTCCCTTGCCAGCCAGTTTTCTCTGTGACACTCTAGTGTTTGCTTGTCCTCTAACTTGGAACACTGCCTGTAGACTGCCTCAAGTCACAGTCTCTTCAGGGCTAATGTCATGCCCTAACCTACCAGTTCGGTCTTCCCTGTGCCAGTCTGTTCTGGATGCTGCCCATGCAGCCAGAACCAGGACAGAAGAGTGCTGGGTGTCAAGGGCTCATAACACAAGTGCGGAGTGTTAAATGGTAGATCCAATAATGTCAGGCAGGAATATATATGTAAAGAAAATAAACATAGGTCAGGAAGGCTCTCTGAGGAAGTGGCTGCATGACAGGAGAGCAGCCACCCACTTTTCAAAGACCAGGGTCCTGAAGAGGATGTGTTTAAGGGAGCCGTAGTCGGGCAAGGAGGAAAGTGGGGTGTGAGAACAGAGGAGGCAGGGGCCGGGCCTATATGGCCTTGGGTTGGCTATAAGAATCAATGCTAGGAGTTGTGTGGTCCCATGTGGAGCAGGGTGGGAGTCAACGTTAGGGAGCTGAGACTCGGGCTAATACTGAGTGACTGTGCAAAGCAGATCTCTGCACGTCCATTCCTCCGCCCAGGACAGACAGGAGAGCAAAGCTCCCTAACAAAGCACCACTTGCCAGGTCATCGGTGGTGTTGGAGTGCCAGCCTAGGGACCCGCGAGCTAGAGCATTTAGTCATAAAGGATTCTATGAGGGTGCTGGAGGGGCTGAGAGGGACGCCTGGATCTTTGAGGCCTGTATCAGGCTCAGGGCCATCAGCAGACATGTCCTATGAGAGGGCATGGCAGCTCAGAGCTCTAGGACCTGGGGTCCCTCCTCCCGATGGTAACAGCTCTGTAGTCATAGCCTGGGCTGTTGGCCAACCATGTAAGGACTGTTAGAATCCGAATCAGATTTCAAAGCTCTGAGAGATCCCAGACTAAGCCCAGAGTCCTGCGAGTACCTCAGAAAAGAAATTTGGGGACTGGAAGCAGCCAGAGCTCCTGTCCCTTCAGCCATGTGGACCTCACATGCAGAGGGTGGGGAGGTGGAATGAGCCCGCTAGGAGCGCCTAGTAAGAAGGACTCTTGGAAGCTGGGGGCAGAGCCTGGCCTAGTCTCATCTCACAGAGGGGGAAGCAGAAGGCCAGAGCGGAAGTGACTTGCTCAAGGGCAGCAGCTGATGGTAGCAATGCTGGGGTTGGCTTAACTCTTTTGGCCCCTATCTAATGGGCCTTTCTGCAGTAACATAAATGACCTTCTTACCTCCATTCCTGTGTCTTTCTTTTTTTTTTAATTTTTAAAATATATTTATATTTTATGTATAGGTATTCTGCATGTACACTTGCAGGCCAGAAGAGGGCATCAGATCCTATTACAGATGGTTGTGAGCCACCATATGGGTGCTGGGAATTGAACTCAGGACCTCAGGAAGAGCAGCCAATGCTCTTAACCGCTGAGACATCTTTGCAGCCCCCCCCCCCTTTCTTCTTTAGAGGGAGAGGAGCATCCTCTGGAGCTCCAGCTTTTCGGCTTGTCCCTGAGCACCTGCTGTGCTTGGGCGGAGATGTGTGGGAAGTGCTCCCACCATAGGTATTGACCTGCTGGGAGATTCAGCTATGGCAGCTAACATACAACGTGCTTGTAGCCATACTGAGGCGCAGCATAATGGGTCCTGGTGGCAGATGGGTCTCTGTGATGCTGCCACTTAGAGTTCTGACTTGGGTTAGAACGAATTCATAGTGGGCTCAGAATTAGTGTGGAAGACTGAGATGGCTGTGGATGGGAACTGCGGGTGTCTAAGGGGAGGCCTGAGCATGGGGCTCAGGGCTAGGGACAAGGAAGGTAGAGAATGGAGACAGTTTCCTGTCAGTGTTCTTGGCTCTGAGAGAGTCTGCCTCCTCCCTCCGTGGATAATTAGCTCCCTAAGAAATTGATCAGATGGGAAGCGGTAGGAAATGGTTTGGGACAGGGATTGTGTAGGAGTTGTGGGAAGGTTGGAGAGGAAATAGCTGCCTCCGAGCAGCAGGCGGTGGCTCCCTTCTAAGATGGGGAGAGGGAGAGCCAGGGAAGCCCCGGCTGGGCTGAGCACAAAGCAGGATGGAGGCAGGTCTGGATGGCCGAGTCCTCTACAACTCCTGTAGTTCCAGGAGAGAGACAGCTGACTGGCAGGGTCTCGCCTTTTTGGGTTAACAGGGCTGAGGTCCTAGTGGAGTGAGAGGCAGTGTAAGCCGGAGGCGAGACTGATGGGCCAGCTGTGCTGCTGTCTTGTGTGGCCTGGCCCTTCACATTATTGCGGACCGGGGCCTGTTATGAATGCTGGGTGTAACTGGGCATGCTGTCCTGGCATAAGATGTCTTTTGTCCTGCCCTAGCTCCCAGCAGTCTAAAGCTTTAGTACGGACCTGACTTTTGCCCCTACTTGGCCCCTCTGGCAAAACAGCAGCTGTCAGTGGGCTGAGGCTTCTTGTGAGTATGGATCCACTTAGTGGCTGAACCACAGTGCTGGTGTTTGGCAGTAGGAGCAAGTGTATTAGAACTTGGAATACGCTGCCCATGGAGATGCTGGGATGGTTCTGCAGGTCGGGAGTGGATTCAAGGCATCCTTCCAGACAGTCTCAGGGGTCAGTGTATCCTGATAACCTAAGATCTTGAGTCAGTAGACATAATTTAAGTATCACCTCTACTGTGTGCCCGCTCTGTGAGTGCAGGAGATGACCTGACTGAAGGAAGGACTTTTTAACACCCTCCCCAAGCATCTAATTGTGGAGTTACATGCCTATATACTGTAACAGATATACACGATCTTTATGTGTGTGTTACATACATAATCTTTAAATGTGCTGTTTACAGTGTGGGCATCGATATAAACTACCCAGATGAAGATACTGGACGTCGTTGTGCACTCCGGATTTCCTTGTGCTCTGGTCAGCACCCTCTACTCTCCTGGAGTAGCCGCTGTTCTGACACATCTACTGTCGTGATTAGTTTTACATGGTTTATTTGTTTGTTTTTGAGATGGTCTCATGGAGCCCAGGCTGGCTTCCAGGTAGCTGTGTAGCTGAGGATGATCTTGAACTCCTGATCTCCTACCTCTTCCTCCTACATGCAGTGATTATGGGTGTGCACCACCACACCCCAATGTTTCAGATAAGAAGAATTGTATATCCGGGCGGTGGTGCACGCCTTTAATCCCAGCACTTGGGAGGCAGAGACAGGTGGATCTCTGCGAATTTGAGGTCAGCATGGTCAACAGAGCTAGTTCCAGGACAATCAGGACTACACAGAGAAACCCTGTGTGGAAAAACCAAAAAAAAAAAAAAAAAAAAAAAAGTATAATGGGGACTGTGGTGTGTGACATCTGCTGGGCACATCTGTGCCCTTTGTGCCATACCCGCCAGAGGTTTGTTCATTCGCTCGCAGTCCGTAGGTATGGCCACTGCAGCTGGCTTATTCTCCTGTTGATAAGCATTGAGTTACTTCCATTTTCTGACAATTATGAAGAAAGCTGTTTTGAGTATTCTTCTATACTCCATGGGGTTTTTGTGGGAATTAAATGAGATAATCTATTACAGTAAAGTGTTTAATATTGAATTATGACTCAGAAAAATTGCTTTCTGGGTGGGTGTTGTAGGTTTTCATTTTTTTCCCAAAAAAATTAAACACCAGTATGTCCTATTGGGATTTTTTTTTCTATAGTGGTATGAACTACTTACTGTTGTTGTTTATATTCTTTTTTTTTTTTTTTTTGACACAGGATTTCTAGCTTTGGTGCCTGTTTTGGAACTTGCTTTGTAGACCAGGCTGGCCTCGAACTCATATAGGTCTGCCTGCCTCTGCCTCTGAGTCCTGGGATTAAAGGTGCCTGTGCCACCACCACCTGGCTCACTGTTTATATTCTTTTTGTTTGTTTGTTTGCTTGTTCGAGACAGGGCTTGTTCTTCCTGTGGTGTCTTGGCTGTCCTGACTATGTAGTCTTGGCTGTACTCACTATGTAGACCAGGCTGCCCTTGAACTCATGGGAATCCATCTTCCTCTACCTCTGAAGTGTTACAATTAAAGGTGTGGGCCACATGACCAATGAATGAGAACAGTGTGACATCATAGTACACGTATGCAATATATACCAATCAGATCAGGGTAGTTGGCATATTACCTTGAATGGTAATCCATTCTTTGTACTGGGAACACTCAGATCCTCTGTTGTGAAATATCTGATTAGTTGTCAGCAATCTTGGGGGTGTGGCTCAGTGGTCATATGCCTCATATGCAAGGCCCACAACCCCCAGAAAATGTGTTAGTAGCAGTAGTTATCCTCTTGTGCCCTAGACACTGGGAGTCATTCTTCCTGTCCCGTGTATCCTCGTGCATAGTCAGCCCCTCTTACCTGGAGGCTCTGGTAATCACTAATCATCTACCCTTGAGTTTATGAAATTAACTTTTTAGTTTACATATCCATATTTTATTATTATTTATTTTACTTTTACTTTTTTTTAAAGATTTATTTATTATGTATACAACATTCTGCCTCAGTGCATGCCCGTACGCCAGAGGAGGGCGCCAGATCTCAGTACAAATGGTTGTGAGCCACCATGTGGTTGCTGGGAATTGAACTCAGGACCTCTGGAAGAGCAGCCAGTGCTCTTAACCTCTGAGCCATCTCCCCAGCCCCCTTACTTTTCTTTTTCTTTTTTTTTTTTTTTTTGGTTTTTCGAGATAGGGTTTCTCTGTGGCTTTGGAGCCTGTCCTGGAACTAGCTCTTGTAGACCAGGCTGGTCTCGAACTCACAGAGATCCGCCTACCTCTGCCTCCCAAGTGCTGGGATTAAAGGCGTGCGCCACCACCGCCCGGCCTCTTTTTCTTTTTTTCTTTTTTTTTTTTCTTCAAGACAGGGTTTCTCAGTAGTCATGGAGCCTGTCCTGGAATTTGTTCTGTAGACCAGGTTAGCCTCAAACTCACAGAGATCCACCTCCTTCTGCCTCCTGAGTGCTGGGATTAAAGGCGTGCGCCACCACTGCCTGGCATAGAAACTTTTTTTTTTTTTTTTTTTTTTTTTTAAGATTTATTATGTGTACAGTGTTCTGCCTACACACCAGAAGAAGGCACCAGATCTCATTATGGTTGTGAGCCACCATGTGGTTGCTGGGAATTGAACTCAGGACCTCTGGAAGAGCAGCCAGTACTCTTCACCTCTGAGCCATCTCTCCAGCCTATTTTAGTTTTTCAAGACAGGATTTATTCCGTAAATGAGGATGCTTTGAACTCAGAGAGATCTGCCTGCCCCTGCCTCCTGAGTGCTGGAATTAAAGGCGTGTACCAACACCACCTGACTCATATCCATTTTTTTTTTTGGTTTTTTTCAAGACAGGGTTTCTCTGTGGTTTTGGAGCCTGTCCTGGAACTAGCTCTTGTAGACCAGGCTGGTCTCGAACTCACAGAGATCCGCCTGCCTCTGCCTCCCAAGTGCTGGGATTAAAGGCGTGCACCACCACCACCCGGCCTCATATCCATATATATTTTTTTTTTTTATTTTTTTTATTTTCGAGACAGGGATTCTCCTTAGCTTTTGGTTCCTGTCCTGGAACTAGCTCTTTTTTTTGGGGGGGGGGGGGGTTCGAGATAGGGTTTCTCTGTAGCTTTGGAGCCTGTCCTGGAACTCCCTTTGTAGACCAGGCTGGCCTCGAACTCACAGAGATCCGCCTGCCTCTGCCTCCCGAGTGCTGGGATTAAAGGCATGTGCCACCACTGCCCGGCTCATATCCATATTTTAAAATTAAAATTTTTTAATTTAAAATTTATTTTATGTGCATGGGTGTTTTGACTGTATGTATGTCTGTGTACCGTGAGTGTGCCTGATGCCCCCCACAGCCTGAAGAGGACATTAAAGCCACTGGAACTGAAGTTATAGACAGTTACGAGCCACCCTGTGGGTACTGGGAACCAAACCCAGGTCCTCTGCATGAACAGCAAGTACTCTTAACTACTGAGCCACCTCTTCAGCCCCTTGTTTTATAATTTTTAAATTAAGTAACTTAATTAAATTAGCAAAGATATGGTTTCATTGTGTCAGTTTCACATGTGTGCACACCATTTTCTGACTTGTCCCCTCACTCACTGCCCACCTCCTCTATCCGATTCCCTTCCTGTCTTCGTGTGACACACACTCCAGCACCCTCTTTTCCCTCCCTTAGCATCTCCTTCCTTCTCCTGCTCCCCTTTCCAGTTCTTCATACACACTCCGAGGGAATGGCTTGGAGAGTCTCAGGTGAGCCCTTAGCCCATACCAGGCTTTCTGCCTCATCTAAGGGCTGGCACCTTCTCTCTCTGTGGAACCCAAGGTTTGATTGTTGTTCCCTGTCTGGTTTCAGGCTTGAATGCCCTGAGTTTTGATTTTCTCATTGTTACAGTCAGACCCTGTGCCATCAGGTCTAAATGTGCGGATGTACATGAGGTGAACAGAACTAAACGGAAAGTGATGTGTTCACACTACTTACTCTATAGAAACAGAGCTAGAAGAGGTGTGCAGGAAGTTAGTTAGCCCCATCACATAACGCCGAAGAAAGCCAAAGCCCCAGGAACTCCATGAAAGCAGCAGGTGATGGGGCCAGAGAAGCAGCCAATGATTTCTGATGCCTGGGAGCCTACGTGCTCCCTAAGAGAGTCTGCTGTATGGGCCTGAGCTTTGCTCTGATCTGCTCATTTCCTGTGTGTAGAGGGCCTTGCTAGAGAGGAAAGACACTTTAGGAAATGTCCAGGGCTTCAGTTGCCCTCTGGTCCCTGGTTGAGGTGCTGTGGTATCTGGAACTTCTAGACAATGAGATGTGCTCATCAGCCTGTGGTCTTAAGATGGCAGATCAGAGGTGCGGGGATTTGGATGAGAGGAGATATCCCAGTCAACCATAGCATCCTTGCTGTCCCAGCTGTAACAACCTGGGCCTCCCCTTGTCCTCCAAACTAAAGAAGTTAAGCTGTGGCTTCTTCCCTTCCCCTTAGGCAGACCCCATAGGCCTGGGTCTGAGTGTTCTCACTCCGCTTAGGGACTGATCACCACAGCCTTTACGTCTCAGCTCTGAGAGGACAGAGAAGCAGGCACCTCTGGGTCTGTGTGAGATGATAGCCAAGGCTGAGATCACCTGGGGACAGACCTAACTGGCATCTCTGGGGCCTTTGCCTCACTCGCCCAGCCCTTTCCCAGGAGGCATTTGGCATGATAAGGTTTACACAGTACCAGCCCAGGTGGGCCTGACTCTGTTTAGCCACCACATTCAGTACCAGGTACAGAGCTCAGTAATGGCTTTTTGTATTCTGGCTCCTGTCCTCTTTTGTGGCCACAGCTCATTATAAAAGACTTTGCTGACGATAATCAAGGAGCCAGGCTGAGCCTGTCTGGGAGTGCCCTGTTGGCCCAGGGCGGGGGCTGGGGAGAGCCCTACTATCTGCTTTCAGGGTGAGGTCTTGAAGGGACACATGTCCTGGGGAGTGAATGGTGATGAGAAATAGTCCTACAGTGTGGGCAGTGGGCACCAGCAGCTCACGGTCCAGCCTCAGCTCACCTGCCTCCCTCTTGGGTTCTGCCTGCTCATCTCAGGTGCTCCCCCTTCATCCTGTGGGGTAGATAGAGATATCCTCAGTAAGTAAACAAGAACCCCAGAATTCCAAAAGGGTAGCTAACTCACTTAGTAAAGCAGTGAAACTAGAAGACCTTGAGTCCTGGGAAGTCAGAGGGAAACACTATTCTAAGTTAGCAGAGCCAAGGCTAGTGACACCGTCCGAAACAGGACAGTGTGGCAACTGAGGCTCAGGAGCTGGTGTTCACGCTGAAGCCTCGCTCGTTCCTGTGGGACACTCAGAAGCAGCCCAGGTTGTGACTGTCTTTTGGATCATTGAGAAAATTGTCACTCAGGTCATTTTCTTGTTGGTGCAAATGAGGAACTGTTGAGAAACACATCAGTGGGTGAGCATCAGCCAGCGCTGGGGTCACTTCTTGGGCTTGAATCCTGCCTCTGTGAGCGTCAGTTTCCTTTGTCTGTGGTGGAAATGTGATGGAGCCTACATCAACGGGTAGTTGGGAGAGTCTCTTTACCATTAGCATCTCCTTCTCTTGAGGAAACCGGGTGACTGAGCTGATTAGAACCCCCACCCCCAAATTCCAGACAGTTTCTGTCCTGTCCTCTGGTGGCTGCTTCTCCAGTTCTGGATGCCACAAGCATCTTGTTGACCCTGCCCCAGGGAGGCAAATGTACCTACCCTTCCTTTGCAGAGAGTGGGCCTCTGCAGTCTATACGGTTAGTACAGCAGCAGGCGGAAGCCAGTGCTGACAAAGGCTTCCTTATCCCCTTCCTGTGCACACACGCCTACTTTTATGGGATTGGCTGGCAGGCAGGCAAATAGGCTGTCAGGCAGCTCTCTCATCCTGCCTGGGACCCTTGGGCTTCCATGCTTGGCTCAGCTGAAGGGGTCCCAGCCTCAGCCTGGTACTTGTTCCAGAAGACCAGAGCGTCAACAGGAAATAGTTACCAGGCTTGGCCTCTACAATTAAGCAGTTCTGGGATCTAGTACTAATTTGGTACTTTCTGTCTGTGTCATTTGAGCAAATTCTTACGTTCTGGGCTTGCTGGTCAGAAATAGTAGTGCCTGCCCCATAGCTCTGCTGAGGCTAAATGAGAAAGGCAGAGACTTGCTGATAGTTCTGCCTTTTGGTGGCAGTCGTGGCTAGAGGGCACACTGTCATCTCCGCCTCCCTGACACAGCAGTGCATGCAGTAAGTAAGCAGGGAGCTTTTTAGGTTAGAACCAGCAGGGCTCCATTCCTCTTTGGTAGCCTCTTGCCTCTCCCTTCCCAGGGTTTGTCTGCATTGCTGTGGGTCTTAGAGGGGCCAGAGGTTAGAGTGGGCGAGTGGTCTGTCTGAGATCACACAGGAGATAGAGAAGCTGGCAGTAAACTGCAGCTCTTGCTTCCTACGCTTCCTGTTTGTTTCCAAGCAGGATGGAAAACCAGAACCCTGCTTTTCAGGCAGCATGGCTGGAGACTGTGACTCTTGAGTCAGAAAGACCAAGCAGAGGACCAGGTCAAAACTCCTTATCTCTCCAGCCTGTGATGGCACACGCCTTTGATCCTAGTGCTCGGGAGGCAGAAGCAAGGGGATCTCTTTGAGTTCGAGAGACCAGCCTGGTCTACAGAGTGAGTTCCAGGACAGCCAGGGCTGTTACACAAGAGAAACCCTGTCTTCTGTCTTCTGTGTGATCTTAGGCAGACCATTCGCCCACTCTAAAGCTCTGGTCCCTCTAAGAGCCACAGCAATGCAGACAAACCCTGGGACCTATACTAGGTGAAGTGCTCAGGAAAATACAGATAAATGGAAGTGATTTATAGGCTGGCAGGAGGGCTGCATGCGGACCATCCTTAGTGTCTATCCCGGCTTTGCTACCGCTTTCCTTCATGACCTTGGCCCAGTCCTTGTTCCTTTTTGGGCTTAATTTGCATCCCTGGAGCAGAGGTTAGGTTGGCCATCTCCGCATTTCCTGATGTTTCTTGCTGTTTTTCTCTCCAAAAATCTCAGGTCCTGGACCCTGCTGGCTTTGGGACCAAGGCCTGTGGCCGCTTCTTTCTTCCTTTCTCTGCAGTGTCCTCTGCAGGGCAGCCTTCTCTGGGCATGCTCAACTCTCCTATCCACTTAGCCCATTTGCTGCTCCTAGAGGCCTGGGTGACAAACTGCCCCCAATGTTGGTGGAGAAGGGACAGGGAACAGTCCTCCATGCATGTCCCCTGCCGACATCTACCGCCGGTCACCCATGCTGTAGCCACACCTGCCTACAGGCACTCTGCTGCCCAGGACTCAGGGATCCTTCATCTGTCCTAGAGCGTACAGCTTATGCAAAGTCCTAGCTCATCCCCAGGTCGTCTTGTGACCTGCAGGCTCGGTCCCTATAAGGAAGCTTTATGATTTTACAGGTTGCAAGGAGCTGGTTCCTTGGGGGCTGCAGGATTTTGCTTCCTGCAGCCTCCCTACGTGCCCTCTGTGACTCTTAGAGTCAGGCTTACTGAAAAGCTGGCAGGGTGTGGGTGTTTGTGCCGTGCTGCCTGTGAGTGGGGCCCAGTTCTCCCGGCCTCTGGCTCCTCTGCTAGGCATATCCTGATGCTGGGGGGCTGTCTTAGGGCTGGAGGTGGGGTGCGTGGAGATGGGGTGGCACCCTTAGCTGACTGTTTTCAGCTCTTTGGCCACCCAGAATGGCCCTTCCAGATGGAAACGGTTGAGCCCCACTCCTCAGATGAAGAACTGAGTTGAGGTTAAGTGCCCGGCATAAAGACCTTTCTAGTCAGCAGCAGGGGATTGTCCTCTTAACAAGGGAGCCTCCCTGATCTGCCACTGAATTGGGGTTGAAAGTCTGAGCTGACTCACTACCTGTCCTCCCGGATACCTCCCTTCTCAGCCATCACCCCAGCCCCTGGCACCCTGCACCTGGTCCTGTCCCCAGGCCCCAGAGTGCTGGCCATCCAGCTCTAGAGTAGTTGTTCTGAGGGTAAGCTGCTTTATTGACCCTTGAGTCCTTGCCTCCCTAGGGCCTGGTGTGGAGCTGGCCTGAGTTTCAAAGGTGCCAGGTAATATAAGACCTCTGTCTGAGTAGAAGGTCCAACCCCTGTGCTTCCACACCCATGCCATGCTCCTGTTGAACACAAGTCAGGGCTAATGACAGTCATACCAGGCTGAGAGGAGACCGCACCATGCAGGGCAGACATCCCTTCCCCTCAGAGCACTCAAGCCTCTTGGCATCCATCGTGAATGCTGTTCTCTACCCTGAAAACAGAACATTTGTCTATGTGCAGATCATGTTCTTCTTTATTCCAGCTGCCCAAGCCATAAACATTGCTATATATATATATATGAGGAAGACACAGGCTTAGAAAGGCAAGGGCTTGTTCAAAGCACCCAGTGTGTAGGTACCGGAACCAGTTTCCTGATCACTAGTATGGGCCTGGCTCTGACCCTTTCTCCCTCTGATTGTAGGTTTCTAGTCTCTCAATGCATGTGGACGTGGGGGCTTGGGCTCCCCCCACACTGCTGGTGTCACAGAGGGGTCACTGCTGGTCTCCCTGGAGCCTAGACTTCTTGAGTGCAGCCAGACAGCTCTCCCATGTTCCAAGGTGCTGAGCCTGGGTAGTTGGAGCCCTGCAGCTTGTCTTGACTCAGTGGGTTAATTAAAACCCTGCTCACAAAAGAATTTTTTGTTTTGTTTTGTTTTGTTTTGTTTTTCAAGACAGGGTTTCTCTGTAGCTTTGGAGCCTGTCCTGGAACTAGCTCTTGTAGATCAGGTTGGTCTCAAACTCACAGAGATCCGCCTGCCTCTGTCTCCCGAGTGCTGGGATTAAAGGCGTGCGCCGCACCGCCCAGCAAAAGAAAAAATTGACATTATACCACATCTAGGCCTGGGTGAACACTGGACTGGGGGTCAGCACTCCTAATATGATTGCTGTCTAACTGCCACCTATGTTATTCTGGGTAAATCTGTGGACTCTGAAGTTTGTCTGTCTTCATCTGCTATCTACTGCCTGGCTTCTTATGAGACTATCCAACAACTTTCTCTAGTCTTTGCTGTCATTTGTTCCCAATAGAAATATTCTACCTGTACCAATACTCCATTCTGCCTCAGCAGGTGCCTGTTTAGTAAAGACCAATTCTGCTAGAGTTCAGTGTGTAGGACCAGTTGCTGGACAGGACACAGAAGTCTGGTTCTTGTGTGATCATATAGGCTCAGGTTTGGTTCTTGTCATCATGTGTCTGGCTTTGGGCTTGGTGCTGGAAAATCAAAGGCAAAGGGATGTGATCTGTCCTTGCTTGGAGTAAGAAACTTGCTTATGGTCCCAAGGGGAAATGAATCAGTCTTCAGACTCTCAACAGAGGCCTCTGTGTCTGTCTCCGTAGGGCTTCCCAGGGACAAGGTGACCCACCCTGGCAGTGCATTCATATCTGTGGTCTCATGTGATTTTGGGAATCACCTGGAACAGTGATAAAGCAAGAGATAAGTATTCGTAGGTTAGTCATCAGTTGTAGACTGACTGTATGCCAGGCACTAGTCTGGGTGCCAGGAACTAGTCATGCAGCTCACGTTCCGGGGCAAGGGACATACTGGTAAGCACATATGCTGTCACAGTGATGGGCACCACCGACATAGCAAGAGCATGAGATTGGAGGAGGTGGAGAGACCTAAAGGGAAGCAGAGAAAATGCTGTCCATCCACTTGTGGACTCACTGTGTAGACCAGGCTGGCCTCACATTCAGAGATTCAACTTCCTCTGCCTCCCAAGTGCTAGGATTAAAAGGATGCACCCCCTGGCATTGGTATCTTCCTTTGAAAGTCTGCCATTCTTTTGTTTGTTTGTTTGTTTGGTTTGACTTTTTGAGACAGGGTCTTAATATGTAGTCCTGGCTGGCCTGGAAATTACCATGTAGACCAGGCTGGCTTTAAACTCAGAGATCCAGCTGCCTCTGCTTCCCGAGTGCTGGGATTAAAGGTGTGAGACACCCTGCCCGCCTTACTTTTTAAAGGTGGCTCCCCCTTGGCTGGCATAGGCAGAGCCCCGGGAACCGCAGTGGATGGAGGAGACTGATGGGTACTGCTGCAGTGGCCTCAGCAATCTGGAGACTTGGACCAGTTGTTAGCAGAGGAATCAGTGAAGGGGTCTAAAAGGAAGAGCCAGTAGCCTCTGGCTGTGGTGGGATGTGGGCGTGAGAGCACAGAGGAGTCAGGGTGATTCTAAAGATCCGCATGAACAACCGAAGGAGAAGCTGGGGAAAGGAGTTGCCTGTCAGGAGCAGCCCAGCTCCTGCCTCCTTGCTGCTCATAGATCCACCTGTGCATCTGAGCGCATTCCTGCAGAACCTCCCCATCAGCTCTGCCTTCTCAACATCCTCCCTCACTGATGCCGCCACTGCCTCCTCCTGCCTTCTTTCTTTTCCTCCTCTTTCTCTTCCTTCTTTTCTTCTCCCCATCTCCTCTTTTTAGGGTACTATAGATTAAGCTCACAGTCCTACATAACGTGGGGAAGTGTGTACCACTGAGCTATGTCCTCAGGCCATTTTCAATTTTTTATTTTGCTAGTATCTCCAGAAGTTGTCCAGGGTAGCCTTGGATTTGCTCTGTAGCCCAGGCATGCCCAGCTTGCCTTAGCTCCTCGAGCACAAACCTGCACCAGCTCTTGCTGATATCTTTATGACCCTCTGAGAGGTTACCAATGTGCTCAGGTTGTGAGGTGGCTAGCTATCTCCCAGTGGGTAGGTACCCATTCTCTATCACAGATGATACACAGACATAAATCCCATTCGCAAACGGAGCTGTGAGGGACAGAGGGCCTGTTGCCTCCCGGGGGCTGCTGTTCTCTCTCCCTGACCAAGCTGGCAGCACCCGAGCCTGGTTCCTTGTAACCCCCTGCCCTCCTGTGGCAGCTGAAAGTGGGGCACTGTGACTCACTTTCTGCAGGGGAGTTTTCCTGGGCGTTGTAGGTTTCTCTTTGTGCTGCTTTGTTCTTGCTGTTCTTTTCTGCCACTGCGCCACGTCTGTGCACAGGTGCAAGTTCTAGGTAACGGGTCACGCGCAATGCATTGAACTCTGATGCTTCTGAATTAGACAGGCCTTGGGCTCAGAGGGTTGCTTAAGAACCACGGGTATTTGTTGTACTCAACTTCAGTTCTAGCTTGTGTCTGCATTTTGCAGACTGTATCTTCCCCTTCCAAAAAGAACGGAAAATCTAGCATTCTCACGGCTCTAAAATTTCTTTTTTTTTTTTTTTTTTTTTTTTTGGTTTTTCGAGACAGGGTTTCTCTGTGGTTTTGGAGCCTGTCCTGGAACTAGCTCTTGTAGACCAGGCTGGTCTCGAACTCACAGAGATCCGCCTGCCTCTGCCTCCCAAGTACTGGGATTAAAGGCGTGCGCCACCACCGCCTGGCTCACGGCTCTAAAATTTCTAAAGCGAGAGAAGCAATGAAAGTTTCTGAAACACGATAGCATTGTTTCTGCATAGGCCCTGCCACACCTCAGATAATGAGGCACGGTAGCATGTGCAGCTACCACTATCGCTGCAGGTCCTTAGAACAGCCCCCAGGACAGGACAGGACAGCAATGGAGTGGGCGTGAGAACAAGAGCTCAGCGGGTCAGCCACACACCAGGGCCGTCAGGTGGAAAGGAAGACATAGTGACTTGACAGTAGATCGTTTCCAGGTTTCTCGTAAGCTCCAGCATTCTGTTTTCACCTCCTTCTCACTCCAGGGGTGAAAGCTGGGGAGCCAAGAAGGGCTTCCACTGCCAGGAATGTCATTTAGATTTTTCCAATGCCAGTGGTGCCATGGGGTGAAGGTACATGAAACCAGACACTAGGGCTGCCGGGTGATTATTGTCAACAACACAGGCAGGCAAGGCCTGTTCGGGGCTCAGGTAGAGATGACCGGAGCATAAGAAGCCTCCTTTCACCCTAATGCCATTGTAGGGAATCGCTCTGTTATGATGGTGCAGGCGCAGCCATATCTACAGTAAGGGGGCTCCACGGCTCAGGGTAGGAAAGGAGAACCAAGGTGCCCCAAACACTCTGTAAGCTTGGCCGTGTGTCCTGGGCAAGTAAGTGGGCATTTGTTTGCTACAGAGTCTGGCATTGTGTCCCAGTCTGACTTAGAACTTACCATGGAGCCCAGACCGGCCCCAATTTCATGCCTCCAAAGTGATGGGTCACAGGCATGCTCCATCACACCCAGTCTCTCTCTTTTGTGTGTGTGTGGCTTTTTTCAAGACAGGGTTTCTCTACGTAGTCCAGGCTAGCCTCAAATTCACAGAGATCCCACTGCCTCTTCCTCCTGAGTGCTGGAATTAAAGACATACACCACCACTGCCTAACTCACACCCAATCTCTTTATGATCTGAAAGAAAAATTACATTTAAATTTTCTTCTGTGGGGAGGCATGTGTGTCATGGTGTGTGTATAGAGGTCAAAGGACAGCTTTGGGGAGTTGGTTTTCCCCTCCCACTTTGTAGGTTCCAGGGATGGAGCTTGGGTAGTTGTTGGGCTTTGCAGCAAGTGACAGCTTGCTGAGCCATGCTGGCAGCCAGCCTGGTCTCTAAATGAGGGTAATAACTGCACAACTGCTTTAGGGCTGAGACAGCTGGGTGAGGGTTTACATCAAAGTACACAGAGGACAGTTAATGACTTGTACGTTTTTTATCTATTTGTGTGTGGGTATGTGGACGTGAGTGCGGTACCTGAGGAGGCCAGAAGAAGGATATTCTGGGAGCTGGGGTTAAGGTTCTTACTGTGTAGCGCTGGCTGTCCTGGAACACACTGTAAACCAGACTGGCCTCAAACTCAGAGATCCACCTGCCTCTGCTTCCAAGTGCTGGGGTTAAAGGTATGCACCTCCACACCTGGTTGGTTGTTTTGTTTCTATTAAATATTAAATATTTATTTTATGCTTGTGTGAATGTGCCTGGATGTATGTATGTTCACTATATGCACACAGGTGCCTGCAGCTACCAGAAGAGGATACTGGACCCTTTGGAGCTGGAATTTCAGGTGGTTATGAGTTACTTGGCATGGATGCTGGGAACTGAACTTGGGTCCTCTGCAAGGGCAGCAAGTGTTCTTAACTCATTTCTCTAGCCCCTTAAACATAATTTTAACACTTAAATTTGTGTTTTAACTAACATGAAAAATGCGACTCCAGTAGAGCATTTGCATAGCATTCTAGAAGGCCCTGAAGTCTGTCTGTCCTCAGCATTTGAAAATAAAACAAAACAAAACTGGAGAAGCAGAAAAGTTTGAAGGTCTCCAAAGTCAACTTTGCTATGGCAGACTGGACTGGGGTTATAGAAAAGAAGAGACCCAGCTGGGCCGTGGTGTCCCACACCTTTAATCCTAGCACTCAGGGGGCAGAGGCAGGAGATGTCTGTGTTTGAGGCCAGAAAAAACAAATAAAAGGAAAGAAAGAAAAGAGGAGACGAAGGGAGCCAATTGCCTTCTAAAAGCACTTGGAGTGCTGGCAAAAGTACATAGTACTAGCAAATATTTTCAAATTAACATGAGCTTACTTAAAATCACCAAAGCAAGTCCTGGGGTGGGTGGTGATTGGTGGTGGCGCACACCTTTAATCCCAGCACTCGGGAGGCAGAGGCAGGCGGATCTCTGTGAGTTCGAGGCCAGCCTGGTCTAGTTAACTCTAGGACTGCCACGGCTACACAGAGAAACCCTGTCTCAAAAAACCAAAAATAAAATCAAATCACCAGAACAGTCCATGTCTGTTTTGAGAAAATGGAAAGAAATCAATGTGTGTCACATGGTCCCCTGCTAGCAGACTAGCGCTGAGACTCAGGACCCCGGATCCCACTGCCCTGCCCCACACAGCCCCTGGTCCCTTCCAGGTAGCGGCCCCGCTGTCTGCTGGAGCCCTCCTCTCCTGCCACTGCTCTGACTGCCAGTTCTGTCTCTGTCGACACTGTTTACTGCTGTCCTGGTCCCTGTCCTTCCCTTCACCCTGCATGAGTCAGCATCTGCCTTGCTGCGCTGCGGGGGAGGGGGATTCATTGACTATAGCTTTCTGGAGAGCTCTGGTGACTGGAGGCCCTGGGACACCAGATTTACTGCTGCTTAGAGCAGGGAGGAGGGGATTTGAGGGGTTTGAGGCCATTGAAACGGTTCTTTGAGCCACAAGGTGAAGGCTGATGGCAGCAGGACTTGGCTGCAGTCCATACAGATATGGGGTGGGGCCTGACGGTCAGGGGGAGCCCCTCTGTGTCTCAGGCCTGTGTGCCAGCGTCCTTTCCAGTGTCCGGCCTTGGAGACTCAGAGGTCATTGCACTCTGTGCATGTGTCCAGTCCCTCCTCCCCTTCTTTGACAGGGATCTGATGACTTTTAGGAGGCTCCCATTGTCCCCTGAACCCCATCTTCCTGAGTGTCATCCTTTCAGGTCTGGGCTGTGCTGGGGTGCCAGCACTGATGTGGATGTCCAGCACACGTTCAGTCTGGAGGAGCAGCTGGGTTGGAGTGTGCACGGAGGGCTTCCTAGAGGAGGCGATGCCTGACTGGGTTTTGGGAAGTGGGTAGAAGTTCAAGATTAAAGAGTTCCTCACTGTGTACACAGAAGCAGGGTTAGGAAACTTCTGGCAACGGGGAAGAGGGGTTGGTGGAGGTAGAAGAATGAAGACAAGAAAAAAAACAGAGCCCACCACCCTCCCTCCCGCCCCCAGACAAGGTTTCTCCGTGTAACAGCCTTAGCTGACTTAGAACTTACTCCCTAGACCAGGCTGGCCTTGAGCAGCCTCTCCGGGAGCTGACTGACTCCCGGCTTCAGCACTGGGTTCCTCAGGCTGTTGGCCCCCTCCCACTTGCTGTGGCCCCTCCTCCTGTTCTATCTTTTACCAGCCCCTCGGCCGCAGCACAGGGTATAGATGCTTCTGGGCCCAGCCCCTGACTCTGACAGAAAAAGGCCCATCTGTGGTGAGCTCTGTGAGTGGGAAGCCTGGAAGACACCGGGCTCAGGGTTATTAGAGCACAGGTCCAGACCCGGCACTGCTTCTTGCTCCCTGGCTCCTTCTTTTCTGGCCCAGACAGCTTGGCTTCGCTGTTCTTTTCAGGTAGATTGTTAGCTGCTTTATTATGTAGTCTTGATATTTCTTTTTTTTTTTTTTTTTTGTTTTTTTTTTTGTTTTTTTTTTTGTTTTTTTGAGACAGGGTTTCTCTATGGCTGTGGAGCCTGTCCTGGAACTAGCTCTATAGACCAGGCTGGTCTCGAACTCACAGAGATCCGCCTGCCTCTGCCTCCCAAGTGCTGGGATTAAAGGCGTGCGCCACCACCGCCCGGCCTGTAGTCTTGATATTTCTAGGGGTGGGACCTGCTAGGAATAATTCGTAAGATGAGCCTCTCTGCCGACGCAAATAATTTCAATCAGACAAAATTAGACCCAAAAAAGTTTCCCACATTTAATGCAGCGCTCCCAGGTGGCCAGGAGCATGGCAAGGGGAAGAGAGCAGGGGAGAACATGCAAAACCTGAGACCATGTGTTTCTTTTCTGGGCAGCTGCCTAAAGCCTGTGGGAGTGGTCCTGACCCTCCTTGAGGAGGGGTCACTGCTTGGCGGGCTTTCCCGGAGGTGGAGTTAGGACCAACGCAGCTCCTAGGGGGAGGGGTCTTGAAATGGAGCTTCCTGCTCCAAGGATGGGTGCCAGGGGCTGGGGTGACTCTTTCAATCATCCCAGACTGCTTGATATAGGGGTGTCATGGGGCTGGGGTCTCACTTTTGACCAAACAGGACCCTATGTGTCCTCCCTTCCCCCTACAACCTAGAAAGACTCTGATGTATGGATTGAAACAGACGGCTGCTGTGTGGAAAGGCTAGGGAGAGGCACAGAGAGACTGGCTTTTCTGGGCACGGGGATGGTTCCTGCCCAGGTACTGGGAGCAGATTTATTTCTGACTGTTTATGTGGGGGAGGCATATGGCAGACTTGAATTCTTCTGTTGATCCTGACAGGCTTAGGTTTCGTGGAGCTCAAAGAACTGGCAATTAGGAGACCTGGATTCTAATTATGGCAGCCCTTCCCAGTTATACAGCCCTGGTCAAGTCACCCTGCTTCTCTGACCCTTTTCCTTATCCATCAAATGAGGATCAAATACAGAATGAGAAGAGCCATGTGAAGACCCCAGCCCTGCTCCTCACATCGGCATCTGAGTGTGTCTCTAAATGTGCCCTTTCTCTGTGCTGGACAACCATTGTCATGTGACTTGGGGTCACGGGGAGTCTCCCCCCCCCCTTACTCTCTCTTTCTCTCTTGTGGTTCTGGAGATCAGACCCAGGACTTTGTTTATCCTAGACAAGCTGGAACCCTGAGCTATTCCCTCCAGCCGTTAGTTTACATTGTTTGTTTTCTTTTTTTTCCTTTTTTTTTTTGTTTTTTTGTTTTGTTTTGTTTTGGTTTTGTTTTTCGAGACAGGGTTTCTCTGTGGTTTTGGAGCCTGTCCTGGAACTAGCTCTTGTAGACCAGGCTGGTCTCAAACTCACAGAGATCCGCCTGCCTCTGCCTCCCGTGCTGGGATTAAAGACGTGCGCCACCACCGCCCGGCTTGTTTGTTTGTTTTTCGAGACAGGGTTTCTCTGTGTAGCCCTGACTGCCCTGGAACTTGCTCTGTAGACCAGGCTGTCCTAAGACTCAGAGATCCGTGTCCCTCTGCTAGGGTTAAAGGGATGTGCCACCATGCTCCACTCTGCTCTTTTTCTTTTTTTTTTTTTAATATTTATTTATTTATTATGTATACAATATTCTGACTGTGTGTATGTCTGCAGGCCAGAAGAGGGCACCAGACCTCATTACAGATGGTTGTGAGCCACCATGTGGTTGCTGGGAATTGAACTCAGGACCTTTGGAAGAGCAGGCAATGCTCTTAACCACTGAGCCATCTCTCCAGCCCCACTCTGCTCTTTTTCTTTGTCTTACATATTTTATTTTTAAGTGTGTGCGTGCATGCGTGTATGTGCACTTGCCCTGGGAGGCCAGAAGAGGGCGTCAGATCGTTTGGGGGTGGGGTTATAAGAGGTTGTGAGTCACCCAGCACAGGTGCTGAGGACAGAACTCAGGTCTCCTGCAAGAGCATTAACCATTGTGGTCTCTCTAGCTCTTTCTTTCTTTTTTTTTAATTAATAAATATATTTTTATTGCTTTTATTGAGCTATATATATATTTCTCCACTTTCCTCCCTTCCTCCCCTTTCCCTTCTTTTTTTTTTAAATATTATTTATTATGTATACAATAGTCTGTCTGTGTGTATGTTTGCAGGCCAGAAGAGGGCACCAGACCTCATTACAGATGGTTGTGAGCCACCATGTGGTTGCTGGGAATTGAACTCAGGACCTTTGGAAGAGCAGGCAACGCTCTTAACCACTGTGCCATCTCTCCAGCACCTCTCTAGCTCTTTCTATTTATTCATTCTTTGTTGTTGTTGCAGTGTCTGGACTGACTCCATTAGCCTCCCTCATGCTGGGCAAAAACTTGACCCCTGAGCTGCACTCTAAATCTTCCTGTTTTATTTCTTATTCTCAGACATGCTCTGATTAAGTTGCTGAGGAGGGCCTAGAACTTGCTGTGTAGCCCATACAGTCCTTGAACTTGGGATCCTTCTGCACAGCCTCTAGAAGGGCCCAGGTCACGAGGTTTTTAGGGAAGACAGACTCTGCTCCTTAGGCATTTTTTTGTTGAGCCTTTAGAAACCCAGCCTGGTAGCCCTGCACCGGGGACACCATCTTCTCTTCCCCTTTAACACTGCTTGGCGTAAGAACTGAGAGTCCCTTTTGCCTTCCTCTTTCCATGCTTAACATCTGACAATCGTATCTCAATCACAAGTAGTTAGTTAATGTTTGCTCACAACAGTGAGGGGTGCGCTCATATACGTGCACAGCAGGGGGTTTACATGCACAGCAGTGAGGGGTGCGTTCATATACGTGCACAGCGGGGGGTACATGCACAGTAGTGGGGTGTACGTGTACAGCAATGGGGGTGTACATGCACAGCAGTGGGGTGTACATGTACAGCAGTGGGGGTACATGCACAGCAGTGAGGGGTGCGCTCATATACGTGCACAGCAATGGGGGGTACATGCACAGTAGTGGGTCATGATAATGTATTTATATTATACTCAGCTGAAGGAAGTTTTACTTTAAATTTATTTATCGCTAATGTATGTGTGTGCATGATGTGGGGGCCCATGAAAGGACACACACGCAACCGTGCCCACATAGGGGTCAGAAGACGACTTTGTGTAATTAATCGATTCTCTCCTTTCACTTTTTTGTTGTTGTTTTGTTTTTTTGTTTTCTGAGACAGGGTTTTTCCGCATAGTCCTCACTGTTCTGGAACTCACTCTGTAGACCAGGCTGGCCTCGAACTCACAGAGATCTGCCTGTCTCTGCCTCCCAAGTGCTGGGATTAAAGGCGTGCGCCACCACTGCTCAGCTCTCCTTCCACTTTTACTTGGGTTCCAGGAGTCAGAACTCAGGTCACTAGGCTTGTACCACGGGAACTTTACCCACTGAACCATCTTGCTGGCCCTTTCTGAAAACGTTAATAGAGTAGTTGTCACGTTGTACATCGGGTACCAGCATCGTTTGGTGCTTTCTCTCTTCCTCTCTGAGATTCCCTCTCAGTTGCATAGGCAGGCTTCAAACTCGTGGTCCCCCTGCCTCAGTATCTCAAGTAGGTAGGATTAAAGGAATGCACTCCCATACCTGGCTCAGTGCTTGGCATTTTTACCTTTATTGTCTCCTCTAATTCATTTACTTCTACCCACTGGCATGCTAGAGGTGGACAAGTTGAGGACAGGAGCCGTAAAGAAACTTGACAAGGCCATATGCTGGTTAGTTACTGTGTCTTGGTTGGGACCTAAGTTTTGCTAGCTCTGGAAACACAGCGTGGGTAGGCACTTCTACCTCCTGCACTTCTGTCTGGGAACCTGCTGAGGCAGTGGCTGATTCTGAGCTACTCTTGCTCCTCGGGTCCCACCGATGAGTTCATAGTGAGAACCCATGTCTGATTAACTGCCACCTGTTGCCCTAAGAGCTGGCAGCAAAGGCCCTTCTGGCTGAGCTCGGTGCATGGTTCCTGGGACGGTGCCTTCAAGAGGACCGTGAGAGAGGAACTGTGTGAGGGCCTCCCTGGGGAAGAAGGGCTCATGGAAAAAATGGCTGCCTCTGGTCTTTCGGGAACAGCTCTGGGCCTCTTTAGTCCTGGGTGGGTCCTCTGAGAAACCAGCTAGGAAGGAAGCCAGAGGTAATGGTGTGAATGACTAAGAGCAGACTCTGGGCCTGGATTGTGTACCCAGTTATTGGTTTTGTGGATTTAAGCCAAGTTGCTTAATTAACCTTTCTACGCCTCAGTTTTCTCATCTAAAATTGTGTCCTCTCGAAGTCATGGTGAGGAGCGAATGAGATCAAAATGACTAGCACACATCGTGACCTGTAGAGTCACTGCAGCTTCCGTGTGAGGCCTGTCTCTCGCTGCTGTGGTTGAGAACAGCTGCTGGGGCATTGATGAAGGATGTAAAGGAATGGAAACAGTGTGCATTGAAGAGAGAAGTCCCTTGGGCACCAGCTGAACTGCAGCCCCAGAGTTGTCTTCAGGCCTGGATGCAGGATGACAGAGCCCCCGATCTGCCATCTGGTCTCTGGTGACCTGACACTGGTGGGCCTCAGAGACCCCTCGTCCCAGCCTCCTCCGTCTCTTCCCAGGCCAGGCAGCCTGTGACAAGCAGAACCAGGAACATGTGGTCACCCTAGGAACCGTGGGTGACATGGGACAGCCTTGCCTGCTCCACCATGCCCACCCAAGCAGATGGAGACAGCCTGAGAATGAGAATAAAACGTTTTCATGGTGAGGGCGGAGCGGCTGCAGAGAGCCTGGAGAATCCCCCAATCCGAACTCTAGTCATTTCTGTCGGTGTGCATTGTGTGCACACATGGTCACACCTCCTCCCACAGCGCTTCTCACAGGAGGGCCAGCCTGCAGCTGCATTCATTGTGCAAGGCTGGGAATGTGGAATTCCACACCTTCCTGCCACACAGTTCTGGGTGAGCAGGATGCCTGAAGGGACGAGGGACGCTGTGGGGCTTAAGGGGTCACTGCTTTTGCAGTGCACAGCTCTTGTGGAACTGGTTCTGTGGCCACTGACCATATCATGCTGTCTGAGATCCATTCTAGCTCCCTTGTCTCTAGATCTGTTTCTAACTCTGTCTGCCCTACCCGAATTCCATTGTAGCTAAGTCACCAGTGCCACAGTTTGAGCCCTGGAGGAGCCCTCGATATTGGCCCTTTGTCACCATGCCAGGGACCCCACTACAGGTGTCAGCCAGTTGCCTGTGTTTCAGGACACTTGGGGTGATACAGGGTGGGAACAGTTAGAGAGGGACAATCAAGGACAGGCCACAGGCTAGTGAGCTGCTTTCCCTAAGGAGTCTCCTCCTCCTGAGAGACATTGCCCCTCCCCCGAGCATTTTCCAGTAATGTTCCACCCATTGCAGGCAAGAAGCCAAGGGTGAAGAGATCCTGTGGCCTGGACTCAGCCTAGAGGCCTCTCAGGCCTGGAGCCCCCAGCAGAATACTAGGAAGCAGGACCAAACGGAAGACTGGGGACAGATGAGAGGGGAAGGATGCCAGGGTCATGACTGCAGCCCGGGTACCCTGGGAGCTGATTCTACAGAAGAAAGCATATTGTCCCCTGGTCAGGAGACCCCAAGCCCAGGCCTGAGAAGCCTGTGAGGGCACATCCTGCCTCTCAGAGCACCAGCTCCTCATCTGTAGAGACACCCACTATTCACCTGCCAGAGAGGACTCATTCCAGAGAAGCGTGGTCATCCCCATGAGCTCCTCACAAGGTCCCCAGGGCCCAGCAGAGCCAGCTCAGGGAAAATATTGACACTCCAGCAATGGCTGGGAACTCCTGACCACAGGCTCGAGACAGCTGTGCTAGACGGAGCCGCTCCTTGCACACCCAGGCTTGTCTTCCGCTGCATGCAGCACTGCCCGGCTGTTCACAGGACTGAGTGTGAACTTCCAGAACAGCGCTGGTTCTGGGACACCTTCAGGAGCAGCAAACATCCCCACGTTACCGCTCCTAGCTTGCCTCACTCACACACCCTCTCCAGACAGGAGCTGTGGCCAATCATCCCTGGATCCCAGCTCTGTGGGTTGGTCTGATGAACACAGGACGAGAGGCATTTTCCCAGCCTTTCTGCTAGGAGGAGGTGGAAGCTGTCTTCTGCTTACTCTGGGCTCTCTGTCTTCTCCTAAGGCAACTGCTGTTGCTAACTCTATAGAGTAGACCCACAACATTCAAAGAAGGCCTGCTGACTGGAACTGTACTCTTTTTTGGGGGGATGGTACTTTATAAAGCATTTATTTATGTGTGCTCATGGTGCCATAGCCTTCCTGTGGGGATCAGAGGACAACCTGTAAGAGTTGGTTCTCTCCTCTGTGTGGCACCCAGAAGATCAAACTCAGGTCATCAGGCTTGGCAGCAAGCACCTCTACCCACTGAGCTATGTCATCAGTCCCTAGAGCTGCACTCTTGATCTTGGGACACTGCTTTCTATGCTTTCTGACCCATTGTAAGAATCTAGTCCCTGAACTCAGTTGTCTCATGTTCCTATGACTAAATACCCGTTTAAAGAGAATTAGAAACTTTTTTGTTTTGTTTTGTTTTGAGACAGGGTTTCTCTGTAGCTTTGGTGCCTGTCCTGGAACTAGCTCTTGTAGACCAGGGTGACCTCGAACTCACAGAGATCCGCCTGCCTCTGCCTCCCAAGTGCTGGGATTAAAGGCGTGCGCCACCACCGCCCGGCTAGCCTATAGACATCTTTTCAGCGCACAAGGTAACTTTTGAAATCAGGAGCATGTATGTACAAGGCAGCTTTGAGGTTTCCTTCCTACCCTAAGACAGAGCTGTGTTTTTCCCTAGTGTGTTTTCCGTGTCTCCTGGGAGCTTGTCATTGTGTGGGGACTGTGGTGTACTAGTGTTCCCTAGGTCAGTCCTGAGCATAGGAGGGACTTTGCTTTTGGGAGAAATGTCCTTCCTTCCCAAGGCTCTGGGAACGAAGAAGGCAAAGATCTGTCCAGGCAGGTCCTTGAGGATCACAGTCATTCTCAAGTCATCACATACTGTGGAATTTACCAGCTCAGAGCTTGCTAGGTAGGGAAGAGGAGGGAACATTGTTCTTGAGCAAAGGGCTCGATCTCTTGACCAAACTGGCTTTGGGGTCTGGTACCCAACATTGCATCTGGGTACCCAGGTCCTCACCCACCTTCCTACTGCAGAACCAAACCAAAGAACTCATAAGGAACACGGCTCTGTACCCAAACCTGGCATCCCCACAGCCCGTGTACGGAACCTCAGCATGGTCCACAACAAAGAATGGCATGCTGCTGATGGCCAGCACCGCTTGGGAATGGTTGGTGGGTGTCAGGATGGCTTGATGGGGAGGGAGGCTAGGAGAGCTAAAATCTCAGAGTTAGGGAGCTGGCTGGGAGCGGGGCATCAGGAGCAGGGCATCAGATCTGGGTTCTCTCGTGACTCTGCTACTGACTTGCTCCGACTTTGGGCAAGTCTCTTTACCTTTTCAGCCTATGCTTCCCTGTCTTGAGAGTGGGTGGGATTGCACTAAAGGCAGAGTAGGGTGGCAAAGAGGTTTTGCTTCGCTTGCCAAAACTGATGGCTTTTGACCTCTTGGGATCTTGTCTGGAGCAGCTGCCTGATGTCCGGAAAAGCATGCCTCAGTTATGTCCACGGCCTCCTGCCTGCCAGTCTGGGACCAGAAATTTCTGCATGTACTCTGCCAGTTTGCAGACCCAAGCCTATTGTCCCCACGTTTCTCCTGGCAGTCTCTCTGCTATCTGCACTTTAGCACCGTTCACTGCCGGCCTGTTACTTAGACACCTCCATGGCATGGAGCCTTCCTTCCCTTAGACAGAATCATTTGATTGTTCTTCCCTGGGTGGGGCAAAAGTCAGCCTCCCTGAACTTGTGCCTGAAAAGATGCCATGGACTCAGGAATAGCTTGCTGCCTTGGGTACTTTGCACCTTGGTCGTCAGTTTAATTTCTGTCTGCTAGAGGTATACAGAACTGCTGCTTTCTGGCAGTCTAGGACAGTGACAGAGACAGTTAATGAATGTTCTGTGAAAACATCGGGTCCAAAGTGGCTCAGAAGGGAAAGGTGCTTGTTGCTAAGCCTGAGGACCTGAGTTCAATTCCCGGGACCCATATGATAGAAGGAAAGAACCAAATCCCACAAATTGTCCTCTGATATCCACCCACGTGCCACGGTGCATACTCACATATATATGCATGCATACACACACACACATAAAATAAATGTAAATTTGAAAAATAATTTATTTTATACCACAGCCCTGTGAAGCTGGTATTATCCCTTCCATTTTACAGGCAAGGAAGCCGAGGCTCAGAGAGTTAAGAGAGCGGCCTTCTGAGACCAAGCCTGTGCACCTCTCGCCAGATGCTCTCCTGGTCCCCAGTCCTGTCCCCAACCTTCTGTTCTTCTGGCTCCCCTGAAAAGCCCACGGCCTCCCGTTCTCTCGTCCTTCACAGGTTTCCATGTGATCCCCACCATCTCGAGTATCGTCCCGGAGAGCTGCCTGCTGATCGTAGTGGGGCTGCTGGTGGGGGGCCTGATCAAGGGCGTTGGCGAGACGCCCCCCTTCCTGCAGTCAGACGTCTTCTTCCTCTTCCTGCTGCCACCCATCATCCTGGACGCGGGCTACTTCCTGCCACTGCGGCAGTTCACGGAGAACCTGGGCACCATCCTCATCTTTGCCGTGGTGGGCACACTGTGGAATGCTTTCTTCCTGGGTGGCCTCCTGTACGCCGTGTGCCTGGTGGGCGGTGAGCAGATCAACAACATCGGCCTGCTGGACACCCTGCTCTTTGGCAGCATCATCTCGGCCGTGGACCCGGTGGCTGTGCTGGCTGTCTTCGAGGAGATCCACATCAACGAACTGCTGCACATCCTTGTCTTCGGGGAGTCCCTGCTCAATGATGCCGTCACTGTGGTGAGGGGTCAGGCCACACCACACGCACATGGGGCACAGGCAATGCCTTATCCTTCCACTGGTGATAATGTGGATGGCCATGTCTCTCCGTGCTTGTGTGTCAGACAAGCAGTGGAATGTGGATTCTCTCTCTTACTTCAGGACAACCCGAGGAGAGATGCACTATCCTCATCTTACAGAACTAGAGACCGCAGTGGAAGTTAGACAACTTGCTAGAGTGTGGCAGAGCTAAGGTTTTAGGCAGTGAGCTTGATCTAGTCTGTTGCCCTGCAGGACCTGAGCTCTTGACCCAGTAGGCTTTGACCCAAGGATGGCCAGCTTGCATTTTGTTGCCGTTTTGCCCAATTGCTGAACTGCTTCGTGCTTTCCTTTCTTCATAGCCCATTTAACTTCCAAGGAGCCTTTTAGCTCCAAGAATTGGTGTGTGCAGGGTTTGGGCAAAGGAAATGAGGAGTCTGCTCCCCCAAACCTCTAAAGCATCATAAGTGAATTTAGTAGGTCAGGATTGACTACTTTTTTTGTGTGACTTTAAGCAAGACACTCCTCTTCTAGGCCTGTTGTCAAGTGACAGAGTAGTAGTGCCGTCTGCCACAGGCCAGGGGAGGCCCTGTGCCTGGCAGAGTTCTGTGGGCTTCCTCAGGAAGCAGGTGTGTGCACGCACATTAGTCCCCTCTAGAACTGGGCTCCTAAGAAAGGGTCTGCACACACAGGAAGACACAAATGACAGAGGTCCGTGCCCTGTCCTGCTGGTACTGCACTCTGTCATCTCCAGCCCCTCTGGATGCAACAGGAAGTAGAAACAGACAGTGCTTCCTGGCCTCAACGTCTTCCCGCGCCCTCACCACTTCTCATACAGCAGAGTCTAGCCTAATCATTCAGTTCTCCATCTTGGTCCCTTTAGCAGCAGCCCCTGCCAAGGGACACAAAATCCTCAACTCATGCAGGACACACCGAAGTTAGCCTCTCATTTTCCTGGGATTCCTATAGGAATTCTCCTGAGCCATCTGCTGCTTTTTCTCATGGCAGGAGTAGTGTGAGCTCAGGCCACATTGGGCGCCAAAATGTGGGCGTATCAAAGAGTTCCACAATAGCCTGGAATGAGTATAACAAAGGTTTATTTATTTGGGGATAAACTCACAGTAAGGGTAGCGATCTGTGGTCCTCTGTGTGCATGGAAGCTGGGAGCCGAATCCAGCAGAAGAAAAGGGGTCGTGCATGATTTTCATGTGCACTTCTAGTCCTGAGATCATGCCCAAAATGGGCCGATATCTAAAAGGCTACTGACTTAAGGAATTCCCACAATGGAATTCTTCTTATTAATGTGTATCTGAAGCCAGTTGGTACCTAAGTTGAACCCTGCCCAGCTGAGTCTGGATAGGAATTCATGTCGACACTACTGGAAACAGTGCATACTTTCATCGAGTTGATAACTCAGATCTATGCCATCTCCTGACAGTAGTGACAGTGGTGACCATGTGGCCAGTGTTCAGATGCTTCCAGTCTGAATGTAGCTTGCCTTATCTGTTTTGCATATCTGTTGGGGTTTCTATTGCTGTGATAAAATACCAGAGCAAAAGCATCTGAGGAGGAAAGGTTTGTTTGAGCCTACAGCCAGGTCAGGTCACATCCCATGACCGAGGGAAGTCAGGACAGGAACTCAGGGCGGGACCCTGGAGGTGGGGGCTGAAGCAGAAGCTGTGGAGGAGCGCTGTTTATTGACTTGCTCAAGTCTGCTTCCCTGTACAACCAGGACCGCCTGCCCAGAGGTGGTACCATCCACAGTGAGCTGCGTCCTCCCTCGTCAGCCTTTTAATCAAAAAAAAAAAAAAAAAAATTCCCCATAGCATTATCTCCAGGAAGTCTGCTTCTGCTGGAGAGTCATTCTCCCAGCTGGTCTTCTTCCCAGGTAACTCTAGCAAAGAACAGCCAGGACCGTGGCATTCTGATCCAAGTGTTCCCACATGAAGAAATGGAGGCATTAAGAGGCTCCACCAGCTAATGCATGAGATGCTAGAGTCACATGACCCCCACCGGCCTCCACCATGTTCTCTCTCTACTTGTCACACTGATCATAACCGCAGGCTAGAAAGGAGGACCTGGCCTCTGTACTGTTCCAGTGGCCCGTGTGGCGGACCATGAGCGCACATGGGCATCCCCAGACCAGGAGTGAGGTTAGCCTTGGGCAGAGCGCACCTGCTGCTGAGGCCTCGCCTGTCCCCCAGGCAGGTATGAAACACCAGCAGCACTGGGGCCCAGCGAGTGCCCAGCATCTGCCCTTCCTGCCAGGCCCCAGTTGGACCTTTCCTAGAGCTTGGTACAGCTGTAAACACCATATTTCCAAGACAGTGATGCTGCACCCAAGCTGCCTGGCATCAGCTCTCTGTCCTTTCACCCTCTCCTGTCTGCCTCCCCTTCCTTCCAGGCCTGGAAACTCCCTACCTGGTTCCTGGCAGAACTATCTAGGGCTAGATTTAAGTAGCCTGGGGAGCCGCCATGTTGTTCCCTCAGAACAAAACCCAGAGACTGAGGGAACCAGTTCTGGTCCTGCCCCTTGGTGGGCCCCCCGGCATGTTAGTTGATATGTCTGTGAGCCTCACTGTAGCAAGGAGATAGGTGTAGGTATCCTTGGCCTGCGTTCCACTAAAGATAGTCGGTACTGATGACCACTGCACACTTTCCCATTGCCAGGCTGGGAAGCTGTAGAGGCCTCCAGCTCTACGGCGTCTGAGCTCGGCTGTTCCTTGGAACTACCTGGGCAGCTTGTTTAAATGGGGATTTGCCAGTCCCTCTTGGTGGATCCCAGGTTGCATACGACCTAGCCCATGCATTTCCAGAGGTTAATGACAGGTCCTATCCTGGTTTGCTATTGGAACTGGCCTGCTTTATACAAGGTCAAGCAGTGAGATACGTAGACCTGGTGGCACCAGCAGCGGCAGTAGCACAGGGAGTATCGTGCTGAGCACTCCGTTAGCTTACTTCTATGACAGCCCTGTGACGTGGGCACTGCGCTTGCTTCCACCTCTTGGAAACTGAAGCACAGAAGATTGGGTTACCTGCCATGTGTAGGAAGGATTGCCGCTTGGCTGCCCAGCTTTAGAGCTTGCATTCATGACCAGCAGGGTGTGTGCTGCAGGCCTCCAAAGAAGAAGGTCCCCAGCCCCAGGCCATGGTTCTATACCTACTCAGCACTAGGGTTTCTTTGCGCATGTAGGCTGTGTTCATGGCTGTGAGCTGTGGAGGGTGGGATAACCAGGGAGCCATGGGGCCAGGCCCTGCCCTCCTGCCCACCAGCCTGCCTGCCCTCTCCAGGTCCTCTATCACCTCTTTGAGGAGTTTGCCAGCTATGAGTATGTGGGCATCTCGGACATCTTCCTTGGCTTCCTGAGCTTCTTCGTAGTGTCCCTCGGCGGGGTGTTTGTGGGCGTGGTCTACGGGGTCATCGCAGCCTTCACCTCACGGTTCACCTCCCACATCCGGGTCATCGAGCCGCTCTTCGTATTCCTCTACAGCTACATGGCTTACCTGTCAGCCGAGCTCTTCCACCTGTCGGGAATCATGGCGTGAGTCGGGCACGAGGGGTGATGGGCTGGGTAGGGGAAGCCACTTAGCATGACATCCCCATGTCTGTGTGGTCGCCAAGGAGCTCCCCAGCACCCGAACTCTGGACTCCAGACTTCGCTGGTGTCCACTGGAATGATCCAGGTCGTTAGCGAATTGGGCTCTAGGGTTCAGGATTCTGAAGATTGCCTGAAAGCGGATGAAGAAAAAGCAACCTGTGTTGGCTAGGCTCAGTCACAGGAGGCAGAATCTCGTGCTGCCTGAAGTCTTAGGTCTCAGTCCTGCCACAGGCTCCCTAGAAAGGACTTACCAGCATTTACCAAGCCTGAGTCGCAAAAGCCCTGAGGCCTCTGTTGAGTTAGCAGTGGGCCAATGGGAAGAGTCAGTGAGGGACAAGGAGAAGGGAAGTGCGAGGCCAGTCTAAACTGGAGGACTCTGGGTAGTAGGGACAAGCCTGCAGAGTTCCCCAGGGCAGTGGTTGTCAACCTGTGGGTGGTGGCCCTTTCACAGGGGTCACCCAGGGCCATCAGAAAACATGGACATTTTCATTATGATTCATAACAGCAAAATTACAGTTATGAAGTACATTGAAAATAATATTATGTTTGGGGGTCACCACAGCGTGAGGAACTATAAAGGGTCGCAGCATTAGGAGGGTTGAGAACCACTGCCCTAGTGGGACCCTGTGCCTTGGGAGCATCACACATGAAGGGAGTGAACCTGAGAGACCACATTGGGCAGGATGCGGTGTGGCCTTGGAGAAGAGGCCAAGGCTTTAGAGTTGAGTGGACTCACCTCAGTTAGACAATGTAGGTGACTTTATTTTCCCAAAAGTTTTGTCTCTTGTCTGAAAATGCAAGAATTCGCTGGCCCCGTGTATACTTAATGTGAAGGTCAAGGAGGCACAGTGGGTATCTGGTGTTTATGCGTTCCTGGTAGGCAGGTGGTTGGTCAGCCTGTTAGCAGTGGCGCAGCTCACCCCGAACCCTTTCCTTTTCCACCCCAAGCCTCATCGCCTCAGGAGTGGTGATGCGTCCCTACGTGGAAGCCAACATCTCCCACAAGTCCCACACCACCATCAAATACTTCCTGAAGATGTGGAGCAGCGTCAGCGAGACCCTCATCTTCATCTTCCTCGGGGTCTCCACTGTGGCTGGCTCCCACCAGTGGAACTGGACCTTTGTCATCAGCACCCTGCTCTTCTGCCTCATTGCCCGGGTCCTGGGTAAGGGCCAGATGCAGGCTGAGGGAGGAATGCGTGACTGACTGTGTGACCGTGTGAGCGCTGTGGAGGGGCTGTGATAGAGTGTGAGGCCAGACCCAGGTCACGGGAGGAGTGTGTGTGTGTGTGTGTGTGTGTGTGTGTGTGTGTGATGGCAACTGTGTGGAGGAGTCAGGCTGTGTGTGCTAAGGTACAGTACTAGCTGGGTTGTATCGTATGGTACAATATGTAGAAGAGGTGGCCTGTGGGTGTCCAGTACAGTGTATTGAGGGTGCTGGGCTGTTGGGTGTCTATAGTATAGCATGTGGAGGGGCTGAGTTGTGGGGCATGTCCAGTACAGTCTGTAGAGGAGCTAAAGTGTGGGTGTATCTATGACAGCGTATTGAGGGACCGAGATGTGGGGTGTCTATGGTATAGGTGTAGAGGAGCTAAGTTGTGGAGTCTACGACAGCGTGAGAGGCTGAGCTGTGGGTGTATAGTGTGTGGAGAGGCCAGTTTGTGAGATGCGTATACTGCAGTGTTTTCCTGGTTGAATGGTTCCTGGCTGCTCCCATTTCTTTTCTACGATGCTGACATCATTTGAGACCACGTGGGGAGAAACGCGCCCCCCCCCCCTTGTAGTTAGTATGGAGACGCTGGGGATGGTGTCACAGAGAGTCATAGTGAAGGGCTTTGCAACACTCCAACAGCCCAGTGACTTTCTCAGGCCCTCAAAATCCAGCCTGTCGTAGCACATATGCCCAAAGCCACCAGGCTAGTGTTGCCTATGGTTCTCCCCCATATGCCAGATTGTCCTCGCTTCAGTGGCTAGGCCACTGCTTCCTCTGTATCTTACTCCCTTTTCTCTGCTGAGAGCCAAGTCTGCGCTTCCCGTTACATTTGTGCAGAGCCCTGGGTGTGATGGTCTGTGTGTGTGTGTGTGGACACAGAGCAGTCTGTGTGTGCCTGTGGACACGGAGCCCTGTGTGTGCCTGTGGACACGGAGCCCTGTGTGTGCCTGTGGACACAGAGCCATCTGTGTGATGGTCTGTGTGTGTGTGTGCCTGTGGACATGGAGCCGTCTATGTGATGGTCTGTGTGTGCCTGTGGACACGGAGCCCTGTGTGTGATGGTGTGTGTGTGTGTGTGTGTGCCTGTGGACACGGAGGCGTCTGTGCGGTGGTCTGTGTGTGCCTGTGGACACGGAAGCCAGAGGTCCACAGTGGGTGTCTTTCCCTGTCCCTCTCTACATTTTCTTTCTAGTCCTTTGTTTGGGAATTTTTTTTCTTGTTTGTTTGAGATAAGGTCTTACTATGTAGACCAGGCTGGGCTAGAACTCTTAGTAATCGTTCTGCCTCAGCTTCATGAGTACTGGGATTACAGGTGTAAGATGCCTATAAAGAGATTTTGTGAGGTTTTTATTGTTGGCAAGCAGGTTTTGTCTGTGTATTTAGTGATGCTGGGGATCAAGCTGAGGACCCCAGGCATGTGGGGCAAAGCACCCTTCTGTGTCCCTCCCCTCACAGCCTGCATTGTGAAGTACACTTTATTATGGACAGTTCCCAATATATAGAAAAGGAGAGACAATAAGATAGTTATTTCCCTGCTGCTCATCTGTTTTAATAAGTAACGATTCATTGCCACTCTATTGTCTCCTCATCCCTTGACCCATAGCCCCTGAAGGCCCCTGGGAGATCTTCAGAAGTGAGTGAGCTAAATGGGCTTAGTGGGAGGGGCTTCCTGGGCCACCTGACCTCTCCTCTGCCTGCTCCCTGGCAGGTGTGCTGGGCCTGACCTGGTTCATCAACAAGTTCCGCATTGTCAAGCTGACCCCCAAGGACCAGTTCATCATCGCTTATGGGGGCCTGCGAGGGGCCATCGCCTTTTCCCTGGGCTACCTCCTGGACAAGAAGCACTTCCCCATGTGTGACCTGTTCCTCACTGCCATCATCACGGTCATCTTTTTCACAGTCTTTGTGCAGGTGCTGGGCCTGGGATGGGCATGCCCCTGCCTTGGGGGCCCTGACTTTTCTGGTGGAAAGGGCTATGGGTACCCTGTAGCTAACTTGCCACATGACTTTGGGCAAGCCATCCCGCTTTGTGGCCTCAGCTCCCAGCTGTGGTAGTGAACATTGTGAAATCAATGGTTAGTGTGCGAAGTGGCCAGAGTATGCCCAGCTCTGTTGAGAGCCGCGGATGTTGCTGGCGGGCCTGAGATCTGACTATCCCAGCTCAGGGCAGGGCTGCGGTGGTTTCCTGGTTGTTGTTTCTAGCATCGCAGAACAGGCAGCTGAACATCTCTTGAGCCAGGAAGCCTGAGGCCTAGGCTCAGCCTAGTGTCCACTAGCTGTGTTTCTTGGGGCAGTACACCTGTCTGTGTTTCAGTTCTCCATTTGTGAGGTGGACTCCTTCAAGCCTCTGGTCAGTGACTTCTGGGCATTTAAATGAGCCAGGCTTAGCAGAGACCTGTCTCTACCCACCTCTCAAGGGAGTCTGTGTGGTATGTTGCCCACTGCTCTCCCGTAGCTGCCTGGCCTAGAACAGGTGACAAACTGTTGGCCTCTATTTCTCTTCCATCCTCTGCCTTGCCTGGGCACCTCACACGGTGCCAGAAGGACACATCTTTGTCTTCCTATGAGAGAAAGATATGGGGAGGCCTCCTGGATGGGGCAAGTTTCTGTCCTTTCACAGGAGCGAGCTGCTCTTTGCCTCTTTCCCGCTCCATCCTCAGATGCCCTGCCTTCTCTCGACTTTGCTGTTGAGTCTGTTTGTGGATTTCCAAGCCCACTTTCCCTGAAGGTGGCATGGTTCTGACCCCCTTGAACCAGCCTGCCTCTGGGTCTGCTCTTTTTGGCCCTAGGAAATCCCTCGGCCTCTGTACTGTTCGGTTCCCTCATCTGTAAAATGGGAACATTTTAAGGAGCCATCTTTCAGGGATATTGAAGGTATTGAAGCCCGAATACTAGGGAAACACTAAGAACCTGTGAGGGGGCAGTGTGGAGGTGATTCTCTGTCTGCAGGGGCCAGTGCAAAGGTTCTCTGACTGTAAGGGGCAATGCGGATATGGTCCTCTGTCTGCAGGGGAGCAGTGCGGAGGTTTTCTGTCTGCAGGGGGCAGTGCTGAGGTGATTCTCTGTCTGCAGGGGCCAGTGTGTGTGGGGGTGATTTTCTGCCTGCAGGGGACTGTGTGGGGGTGGTCCTCTGTCTGCAGGGGGCAGTGCTGAGGTTCTCTGTCTGCAGGGGGCAGTGCAAAAGTGGTCATCTGTCTGCAGGGGGCAGTGCAGATGTGGTCATCTGTCTGCAGGGGGCAGTGCTAAGGTGGTTCTCTGTCTGCAGGGGCCAGTGCGGGGGCAGGGGGGGTGATTTTCTGCCTGCCGGGGACTGTGTGGGGGTGGTCCTCTGTCTGCAGGGACAGTGCTGAGGTTCTCTGTCTGCAGGGAGGCAGTGTGGAGGTGGCCCTCTGTCTGCAGGGGACAGTGTGGGGGTGGTTCTCTGTCTGCAGGGGACAGTGCAAATGTGGTCATCTGTCTGCAGGGGACAGTGCAGATGTGGTCATCTGTCTGCAGGGGGCAGTGCGGAGGTTCTCTGTCTGCAGGGGGCAGTGCTAAGGTTCTCTTATCTGCAGGCCTGACTTCTTGGGCTGCAGAGCAGATTGGTGGTGGAACCCACACTGAACCCAGGCTGCAGCTAGCCGGGCAGCGAGGCTTGTCCCACAGGTCGGGCTGTCAGACCTCTGACAGGAAGAAGTGCACTTTAAAGACCTTTATTTACATACTGAGGTGGAGAGTGAGAAGCCCAGTCCTGGGAGATGGAGGACCTCAAAGGGGAGAGTCTCCTTGCCTTGGGGTGGGGGTGCCCCTCAGGAAGAAGGGATGTTCCTCAGCCTCCCTGCGGAGGTAGCAGAACCAGGATGTCTGATTCTCACCTGCCCTCCAGGGTATGACCATTCGGCCCCTGGTAGACCTGTTGGCTGTGAAGAAAAAGCAAGAAACTAAGCGTTCCATCAACGAGGAGATCCACACCCAGGTACTGGAGGCTGGGCTGGGCCTTGGGTTGCAGGAGAAGGCTGGAGCTGGGGCGCAGCTGGGCCTTAAGCGTACCCTCCTTCATCCCGGTGCTAGGTGATCTCTGAGCCCCCGGAGGTCCCCCGCCAGACTCTAGCTGAAGGGGAAGTGTGGTGTGAGCAGTTGGGAACCCAAGAGGCTGTTATACCACCCCTGGCTCTACTTGACACCAATCTCTGTCATTAGTTGCACATGGGTTGAGGGGGGCACACCAGAGTGTGTGGCCTGGGCTTCAGGATGAGTAAGGGAAAGGCACCACCTCCTGGCTACTCCTGGAACTACAGGGCCCGGCTAAGCAGACTATGGGTGAAGGTGGGTGGGAAGAAGCCCAGTAGTAAGGCTTGACCTGGCCCTGGGCCCATTTCAGTTCCTGGACCACCTTCTGACAGGCATCGAGGACATCTGTGGTCACTATGGCCACCATCACTGGAAGGACAAGTAGGTGAAGGTCTGGTGGGCAGGAGGGTGGGAAGAAGAGTTAAGGGTCCTTGGGGGCCTAGGCATCTTCTCATGCCTAGGAACTAGCCCCATCCACCTCCCTCCTCCCACAGGCTCAACCGGTTTAATAAGAAGTACGTGAAGAAGTGTCTGATAGCTGGCGAGCGCTCCAAAGAGCCCCAGCTCATTGCCTTCTACCACAAGATGGAGATGAAGCAGGCCATCGAGCTGGTGGAAAGTGGAGGCATGGGCAAGATCCCGTCTGCTGTTTCCACTGTCTCAATGCAGTGAGTGCCACTGCCAACCTAGGCAGCATCTGTACCCATGTTAGCTCCCCCAGCCATAGCCTGGGATGGCCACCAGGGCCGTGTTGTTTAGCTAGTCAAGGTGGCCTTTGACTTGAAGCCATACTAGGGCTTAGGACTTTGACTACACACCCCTGTGCTGTCCCCCAGCATGGCCTCCTGCTGCCAAAATGGCGACCTAACCTGTGTTCTGTTGTCCCAGGAACATACACCCCAAGTCCATGGCTTCAGAGCGCATATTGCCAGCGCTGTCCAAGGACAAGGAGGAGGAGATCCGCAAGATCTTGAGGAGCAACCTGCAGAAGACCCGGCAGCGGGTGAGGTCCTGCCCCAGCCTGGCGTCTTCTTAGCTGCTCTCCTCTGAGCTTCCTTGGCACCTACCCTGCATCCCCTACCCTTCTCCTGCCCCCCATACAGCCAGGCCTCCTTGGCCGTGGCCTCCCAGCCCAGCTTGAGTGCTCCCCTCCTCTGATAACTGTTCTGCCCTCAGCTGCGGTCCTACAACAGACACACGCTGGTGGCCGACCCCTACGAGGAAGCCTGGAACCAGATGCTGCTCCGGAGGCAGAAGGCCCGGCAGCTGGAGCAGAAGGTGCGTGTCAGGCTGGGCCCACCTTTCGCGCATGCTAGAGGCTGGATTCCTCTTCTGCACTCTCACCCCAGGGCACCTCGGGCTCTGCTGGGCTCCTCTGAGGGCATGCACCTGTTTCAGAAACAGACACAGCCCGGGAGGTTTGTTAGTGGAATGAGGCTTTGGGCTTTATCCCCTGAGGAGCCATGCGGAGAAAGGGTGGGGATGACACAGAGAGAGAAACAAGTGAGCTCAAGGGACACTGGGAAGTGGAGCTAAGCAAGACTTGGTGACTGGGTTACCAGTTTGAGGTGGGGTCGCTGGGAGGAAAGGAATCTAAAGGGGCTGGTAGAAGTCAGAGCGCCCAGGAAAGGAACAAGGCTTGATGCTAGGTAAGGAGCTGAGCTCAGCTGCGGTGCATTGGGTTTGCAGTCCTGGGGGCCGTACGGGACTAAGACATGCTGCCCCGGGTGGTGTTTTACTGCTATTGTTTTACTCTAGAATCTCGGCCAGCTGTGGGCTGGAGGCAGAGCTAGCACAAAGTAGATCTGTTTGAGTTTGCCCAAGAAGGTGGCACAGCTTGCCGAGAGCCTGGGACAAGTCCCCTGAAGGCCCCGAAGTGTCATTGTGGGTACAGACAAAGAGAGTGCCCATCGAGGAACCATTGTCTCAGTGTCTTCCAGAGGACCTCTGCCAGCCCACTGCCCACACTCACCCTGTCCACTCTCTCTGTCAGATCAGCAACTACCTGACGGTGCCGGCCCACAAGCTAGACTCACCCACCATGTCGCGGGCCCGTATAGGCTCAGGTAAGGTTAAAGAGGCCCTCAGCCTGGGTGTTTGTGCCCGCGAGAGCCTCAGAATCATAGGGGAAGATGAGCTTTTCCCATCATGATGTCTTCTCAAACCTTGAGTTATGTCCACACTGGGAGGGCTGGGTGTTCACAGAGGCAGCATAGCTCTGCTCTGAAACCCAGGCACAGAGGTACTGCCAGGGGGACTCAGGGTGGAGCCTGCAGTGGGCAGCAGCACAGAGCATCCGGTAGGGAGGCAGAAGTCACTAGTCTGTGAAGAGGAACGGGGCAGACGTAGGCCTGCAGGTCATAGCTCAGGAAAAGCCCATTTCTTTCTCTTAAATAAATATATATAACTATCTTATGTGCATTGGTGTGAGGGTGTCAGATCCCCTGGAACTGGAGTTTCAGACAGTTATGAGCTGCCATGTGGGTGCTGGAAATTGAAACCTGGTCCTCTGGAAGAGCAGCCAGTGCTCTTAACTGCTGAGCTTCTCTCCAGCCCCGAGCCCTATTTCTTAATCTGTGGGACACCAGCAGGAACCCCTGACCCAAGGAGAGCAACCGTGTGCTGGAGGAGCAGCTGGTCACGGACATGAAGCCCTTAGACACAGACGCACTCATGGGAAGGTCTGAGAGCCGCTAGCACAGGCTGAAGGGGTCCCTGAGGTGTGGCCCGCACTGAGCAGGGCTCAGGGGCGGAGCCCGTCCACCCGTCCATGCTTTGTTTTCAATCCGCAGACCCGTTGGCCTATGAGCCCAAGGCAGATCTGCCTGTTATTACCATCGACCCAGCGTCCCCACAGTCACCTGAGTCTGTGGACCTGGTGAATGAGGAGTTGAAGGGCAAGGTCCTAGGGCTAAACCGGGATCCAACAAGGATGACTCGGGAAGAGGAAGATGAAGATGAGGATGGCGTCATCATGATGCGGAGCAAGGAGCCCTCATCCCCAGGCACTGATGATGTCTTCACTCCTGGACCAAGTGACAGCCCCAGCTCCCAGAGGATACAGCGCTGCCTCAGTGACCCAGGCCCTCACCCCGAGCCCGGGGAGGGAGAGCCTTTCATCCCCAAAGGGCAGTAGGCCCAGGCCAGTGGGTGTCCCATAGACTCTCCCACAGAGTGGGGGCTGGGTGCTCCCCTTGCCCTTTGACCTGGATTGGCCCTGCCCCCTTCCTACGCATGGCAGCTGGGTCCACAGCCCCCACTGCAGCACGGCTTGCCCCTGCCTCCTGGGAAGTGTCCTCTCCCACCAGAACTGCCTTTCCAATCCATTTGGCAGAGAGTTGGGCTGGTGAGGCAAGCTCTGCCCTATCTCTAGATCCAGGCTCTCCCGTCCTGGAACCAGGGCTCCATGAGGCCCTCCCTTCCCACAGCCCCCTCCTGATCCAGACCAATTTTCCATCTTTGATCATCATTTCTAACCAAAGAGCCTCTGGCTCCACTGTGGCCCCACCAGGAAAGGAGGGAGCTGAACCTTCCTTGGCCTTGATGGGGCCTCCTGAATCAGAGGACAACAGGCTTGTGGTTGGGAGACAGAAGGGGGACCCATGGCCGACCCACGCTATTCCTGTCCAGCCGTAGCACCCTGACCTGCCACCAAAAACTGCCCTCACTCTGAGCTGCTGGCTCAGGGCACCTCTGAGCTCCTGCTGGGTGCTGTGACTCGGGGGATGAGGACCACGGGCCTTCTGGGGCTGGTGCTGGGAGGGGCTGCCCGCGCTCCAGGTAGTGCTGCCTTCTCACACTGTTTGCACCTCCACGTAAGTATAAGTACGATTCCGTTTGCACAGAGGCACTCCTGTTTCCAGACCAGTCAGCCGCACCCTCTTCCCCTCCTCCTTCCTTCCCACTGTCCACCGCCTTCCCCTAAACCGAACCTCTGCCCGCTGGGCTCTTGCCCATGGCACTGATTGAGATGTGGCTCAACTTGTCAGGATTCAAGCTCATGAGCAAGGGGCCTCCTGGCACCTACCTTGCTCACGGGTCTGCTTTACTCTGTTGGCCTGTTCCACCACCACCCCCATCTGACCCCTCTCTTACCTGCATACATAGCTTGCAGTGAAGCCCAGCCCTGGGAATAAGGCTTCCGCCCTGTGCTGGCCAGGGCTGCTGGAGTAGACAGAGCACTGGACCCCAGAGACCTTTGCTCACAAGCACATACTCCCTTCTGCCACCATGGCTGGGCACAAGCCCACGGGTGCCTGTCCAGCCCCCAAGCACTCCCTCCCCAGGATAGTGCAGTAGTCAGAGGGGTCCCTGGGGTCCCCAGGGGTGGGGCCATGGGTGCTTGGCCCAGCTGTCTCCTCTCCATGCAAGTGCTGTTTCGGGCAGGAGTTGCCATGTAAGGTGACATCGACAACCATGTACAAAGCCACTGCAGCTGCCGCCGCTCTGCCACTTGTACAAAAGAAACTGAACCTTTTTCATATTCTAATAAATCAATGTGAGTTTTTTATAAGAGTCCAGGGCTGCTTCCTGGGAACAAAGGCGCCTGAGGAACTAGGTTCAGAGCCTGGCACAGACACACCGCCACTGTCATCTGCTGGTGGGGTTGATACTGTGTGCCAAGTGCTGGTGATACGGTGTGATGGGGTACCGTGTCTGCGCTCAGGGCCTCAGCTCGGTGCTGAAGGGCAGCAGTTCCCAGTGCCCACACGGCTAGAAACCCTGATGTGTGAGTGGGGGCAGCAGGGCAGCAGGCTGTTATCAGGGAGACTCCTGACTGGCACCCAGGACTGGCTCCTGCAGAGGCCAGTGGAGACATTCAGGCCCGAGGAAGGCCAGTGAGTTTTCTCTACTTTCCCTAACAAGTCTGTTTGCTCGGCTTGCTAAAAGCCGGGAGGGGGAGGATGGGACCTTGTAGTTTATGTTTGGGATCTGAGGGCAGTGCAAAGCCTCTGAAGCCCTGTGCTGTCACCTGAGAAAACGGGACCATTCAGTCCCTGGTACCTACCATTTGTGTGTAATGCGGAGCTGGGAGCTGAGCGGCATTTCCAGTAGTTGACCACCAGAGGGCAGTGAGATCTCAGCCCAGAAGAATCTGTACTGTCCAAGAGGCTCTGCCCAGCCTGGGACTAGATTCAGAGCTGACTTTACTGAGGATATATGAAGGGGGCCATGCTCAAAAGGATTATAGGAAAGGACCACATGGCATCCCTGTGTTGCTGTCCCAGCAGGGAACCGTTGGAAGACTCCGAAGGTGCAGGCACCAAGGATGAGGCCCAATAGAGCTCACTTTAGGGAAACATCCCCCGCCCCTCAACCAGTGCAGGACTCTGCCTGATCCCGGGCAGGAGGGGTAGAAGTAGAAGGGTTCCTTGAGGCCAACCTGGGGCTCCAAGGCCACACCCCATCTCAAGGATAGCAACAATAAAGAGCATTGCCTGCTCTTCCAAAGGTTCTGAGTTCAATTCCCAGCAACCACATGGTGGCTCACAACCATCTGTAACGGGGTCTGAACCCCTCCACTGGCATGTAGGCATACACACAGACAGAATATTGTATACATAATAAATAAATAAATATTTTAAAAAAAAAGGTTCTAGAGCCGCACTTGAAAAGAGAACTGTGGTTCTGGAAGGGTGTCCAGCCATGGCTGTGTCCTTAAACAACAGCACAGCTACCTGTGGATCAGAATTTCCACTTGTATTTTCCCGACTGGGATGGCTTGGTGGTTAACAGCTCAACTCCAACTCAAAGGATCCAACCCTCTGTG
Source organism: Chionomys nivalis (assembly GCF_950005125.1). Lineage (NCBI taxonomy): Eukaryota > Metazoa > Chordata > Mammalia > Rodentia > Cricetidae > Chionomys > Chionomys nivalis. The sequence goes on along the minus strand of NC_080096.1, from coordinate 19,117,408 downwards.
GCCACTGCACACACATGGTGCACATAAACTCATACCAGCATACACATATACATAAATAAAAATATAAATCTCGCCAGGAGGTGGTGGCACACGCCTTTAGTCCCAGCACTGGGCAGCAGCAGGTGGATCTGAGTTCGAGGCCAGCCTGGTCTACAGAGCGAGTTCCAGGACAGCCAGAGCTACACAGAGAAACCCTGTCTCAGAAAACCAACAATAATGAAGATTTTCATGTCAATTTGTCTTTCATGAAAGGAGAAAAACACGATCCTTACATGGGAAACAAAAATCTCAGGAACACTGCATCCCTGCCATTTTCTAGTTCTTCTCAGGGATTAACTTGAAATATTAATCATTACGAATTTAGGATGGGGGCTCACACCTGCAATCCCAATAATTCCAATACTCCAGAGGCTGAGGCAGGAGGATCACCACAACTTTGAGGCAGCCTGAACTACAGAGGGAGACATAAAATAATTGGCTGGGAATATGGCTAAGTGGTTAAAGTGTTTTTCAGACAGCATAGGGACCCAAGTTTAGACACCCCCCACCCCCAGGATACATGTAAAAAAATCTGTTTAGCAGACAGTGCCAGCACTGAGGAGGCCAGGCCAGGGGGAATCCCTGGAGCCAGTTAACCAGCTACCACTGATAGATACACTTAAGGCTCAAAGAGAGAGAGAGACCCTGTCTCAAAATTAAAGTGGAGAGGGATTGAGAAAGACACCTAATGTCTTGCACAAAAACCTTCTTAAAAAATTAGTCATTGGGGCTCTAAGGACAATGGCCAGAGGCTTATATTAATTATAAATTATTTGACCTGTTAGCTCAGGCTTATTATTAACTAACTCTTACAACTTAAATTATCCCATAATTCTTGTCTATGTTTAGCCACGTGGCTTGGTACCTTTTCTCAGTGAGGCATTCTCATCTTGCTTCCTCTGTGTCTGGCTGGTAACTGAGTCTCTGCTTTTCCTCTTCCCAGAATCCTCTTAGTCTGGTTGCCCTGCCAATACTTCCTGTGTGGCTGCGGCCAATCAGCATTTTATTAAACCAGTATGAGTGACAAATCTTTACAGTGTACAAGAACATTATCCCACAGCAAGCATGTGCCACCACCATGCCTGGCTTTTCTGTTCTTACTGTGGGCAATGCCATGACTGGTTGGGGTTTTCACCTGGTGGGCTGAAGTAGGGGATTCTTTGAGTCCTACCTGGGACTTTATAGCCACACCTGTCTCCAGAACAACAAATTCTAGGGCGGGGAGGTCGAGAGGAGAGAACCCTGACTATTGTGTGTCCCCCTTTCCCTATGTATCTGCACTTCATACTGCTGTGATGTTTGTTGGGTTCCCTGGTCCCCCACAGCTAAGGGTCACAGGAGAAGTAGGAGGCCTCTGGAGAACCCCATGATTCCAGCCAGCCTTTCTGCCTACCCCCCATGTATAGTAAAATCTAGTTTCCTTTTGATAACGCAGACTAATTTTCCTGTAGCTGATGCCCTTGGCCCTCTTCCTGCCTTTTGGCTAAGCCACATACAGAGTTCAGCATGACCACAAGTCACGGGGATAAAGGCAGGAACCCTCTACAGGTAGCTGGGAATAATGGAGACTCTCCTGCACATAACCCCTTGTTCCCCATGCTTGTGAAACTGCACTGTAAGAACAGTGGTGGTACACGCCTTTAATCCCAGCACTTGGGAGGCAGAGGCCGGCGGATCTCTGTGAGTTCAAGGCCAGCCTGGTCTACAAGAGCTAGTTCCAGCCGGGCGATGGTGGCGCACGCCTTTAATCCCAGCACTCGGGAGGCAGAGGCAGGCGGATCTCTGTGAGTTCGAGACCAGCCTGGTCTATAAGAGTTAGTACCAGGACAGGCTCCAAAACCACAGAGAAACCCTGTCTCGAAAAACCAAAAAAAAAAAAAAAAAAAAAAAAAAAGAGCTAGTTCCAGGACAGGCTCCAAAGCCACAGAGAAACCCTGTCTCAAAACAAACAAACAAACAACAAAACAAAAGAAACAAAACCAGTGGTGTCATATTCTAGCTACTGTTTGAAGCACACACTGCAGCATTGCCCATCAGAAGCCCAGACTTAGGGGGAAGTCTCCCTCCCAGCTTGCCATGTTCTCTCCAATCGGTACTGCTGACGGCAGGATTCCTTGGGAGGACATGGCAGTCTACAGAATACTGCAGATGGTCTCCATCAAATGGCAGGAGGCGGACCATGGGAGACATTCTGTCACATCCAGAAATGTGGTACTGGCAGGAGCGACCAGGTGGGAGTACCAGTCAGGTCATTAGTATGCACTTGGACCCCTGAGGCAATAACTGCTCCTTTACAAAGAAAAGGGGTGTCAGCTTCCCAACAGGAAGGTTCTCAAACTACAGCACCCTCTCCCCAGCCTCCAATCTCCCTATTTTTAAGTCTTCTGACTATATGTACTGGTGTTCAGATGCCCAGTGTTCACATCGAGAGCTGTCATCTCAGGGCGGGGGCGGGGGGACGGGGAACGGGGGACGGGAAGGAGATGAACCCAGAGTCTGGCTAGCCAGCCATTCTAGCTGAATCAGCAAGCTCTGCTGGGTGACAGTCCCTGCCTGCCCCCCAATAAAGTGGAGGCGCAAGCCATAATGGCACACTCCTTTAATCCGAGCACACGGGAGACAGGTAGGTGGACCTCCTTGAGTTGAAGGACAGCCTGGTTGTGGCATGCAGGAGAGATGGGTAAGGGCTCCGTGGGTAAGGGTGTTTGTCACATTTGGTCCTTGGGACTCATATATGGGAGAAGAGAAAGGTCTTTCTAACCAGCTTTCCTCTGCTGTGCAGAGGTGTGCACTGCCTGTTCTCCCTGAGGACCCAGGTTCAATGCCCAGCACCTGCGTTGCAGCTCACAACAGTTCCATGGCTGTGACACCCTCCCACAGATACATGTGCAGGCAAAACATCAGTGAACGTGAAGTAGAAATAAATTATACTAAAAAATTTAAGGTAATTAAAAAATAAACTATATAACTATACATATATATACAGACTACCTATGTCTATATCTATAACTATCTATACACACACACACACACACACACACACATACAGCAATCCTATCTGTGCCTGTTTCTTCAAGTTAATGGGACAGCAGCTCACGTGTGCTCTAGGGAGAACTGCCATAGCAGCAAGTGAGGTGCCAGGGGAATCCGAACCGCCTGCTCACGCGGTTTCCGTGCTTTCCGGGCTTGTCCAGACCTGACCTCGTCGCTGATGTTTAATAATGGAACGCCAGTGTGTGTGTCCAATCTTATGCCATGGGTTCTGGTTAAAGGGGTCGCTTGGTGTCCCACAGACAGGCATTCTGTCCCTGCCATGTCCAGTGTGCGCCAGGAGCTACTTTTCAAATGCAGAAGAGTTACTGGCACAAGTCGCTGGCACGGTTTACTAGAAAGCCCTGAGGGTCTGTCATGCCAGAGACTCCTGTTGGTGCTTGTCCACCCGGCATCCTTCTGCCATGGCCTCTTCTCATTCAGAATGCTCACGTGACTGGGCAGTGTCCTCTGCAGCCTGCGCCTGCTTTGGGGTCTCTTCCCCAAGGTCACAGTTTCGTGGAGTTCACAGAAAATGGCTTTGGCAGCACAGCTGGATGTGGTATATATTGTCCATCCCATCTCCCCACCTCCACCCCCGCAGATTCAAAGTCCCACAGAAGCCCATCCTTTGAAGAGGGTAGTGTGAAGAGGCCGCTGGTCGCTCATCTTAGAGGAAAGACAGGCCCTGAACCCCTGCGTCCCCTTCAAGCCTCATTGACATGGCAGTCCCTGAATTTTTTGTGGGACTTATTCTCCTCCTTTATTAAATTTTTTTTTAGATTGTAGTACATTTTTCTTTACTTTGCATGAGTGTGTGTGCTTGCGGAGGCCAGAGGGTGTCTTGTGAGAGTTGATCCTCTCCTTCCACTGTGTAGGATGGTCGGCCATCTCACTGGCCCACCTTCCCTTAGAAAACATTCCTAAGAACGTAGATCACATACAGCTTCCTACTCACTGGGCCCAATTGCCATCCTGTTGGTCAGGTAATGGGCTGGCCTAGTGTTTAGAACTTTATCACGATGACTTGGTCACTTACTGTTCTGTTGCTCTGAAGAGATATCACGATCAAGGCAATTCATAAAATAAAGAATTGAGGGCTTATGGTTTCAGAAGGTTTGTCCACGATCATCATGGTGGGAAACATGGCAGTCGGTAGGCAGGCAGGCTCGGCACTGTACCTGTAGCTGAGAGATTGTATTTTATCCACAAGGGCAGAGCAGAAAGAGAGCAGGACCTGGTCTGGTGTAGGCTTTGAAACCTCCCCACCCCTGCAGCCCAGGGACACACCTCCTCCAACAAAGCCACACCTCCAATCCTTCCTAAACCATTCACCAACTGGGACCCGAACACTCAAATATATGAGCCTAAATGGAGGCCGTTTGTGTTTGAGCCACCACAAGGATCAAAGGTGGATGCCACCTCGTTCCCTTCCTTGGTGCCATGAAAGAACACGGACAGAAGGGTCTCGAGGAAGGAAAGGTTATTTTGGCTCTCAGTCTGAGGGTGCACCATCTCCGCTGAGAAATCAAGGCAGATGTGCCCATGTCCACAAGAAGCAGAGTCATAAGTGCTTACGTCAATTCATTTCTCTTCATCCTTTTGTGTAGATGTGTGGATGCATGCGTGCGCATCTGTGTGTGTGTGTTTTCACATGCATGTGTGCACGTGTGTGTGGGGACCCAGACTGATGTCAAGAATCTTCCACTTCATTCATCTTGATGATAGGGTCTCTCACTCGAACCCAGACGTCACCAGAATTTCCAGTCTCAGTGACCCATCCTCACTCAAAGGCTGAAATTACAAGTGAGCCACACACCCACCTGATATCGGTGGTAGGGATTGGAACTCTGGTCCTCCTACTTTTATAAGAAGCACTTTAACCACTCCATCTCCTCAGCCCCTTGCTACCTCCTTTATATTCAGTCCAGGACCATAGCCCACAGGAATGGGGTCTTCCTCCCAGAACTGATCCCCTGAGTGAAAACGCTGAGCACTGGGTGGTTTAAATAACCAATTTATCCAGGTCAAACCACACCAAGCCTCAAATCCACACAACCCCGGGACTAAGTGAAGATGTATACATCAATTAACTTGGTCCTATTGAACCCCCAGGTTTGTCTTCCTTAATCTAACACCCCAGAATACAACCCAGGTGTCTGGCAGTTTTCCCAGGCTTTGACCACTTCTTGAACATGTGCACGATTCTCTGAGAATGAGCCTTGTACTCCTCCTGGGCTGTACTAGAGCATCCCTCTCGTTATAGGAAGGTATCCCAGGAGACAGAGCAGGTGCTGGGCCTGCACCCTGGGGGAGCTCTGTGCCTCTTCAGAGGCAATTACCAAAGCAGAGTCATTGGATGGATTTTATTTTGTTTTGTTTTTCAACACTTTTTTTCTCTGCGTGGACTAGGCTGGTCTGGAACTCAAAGATCCTCCTGAGTACTGGGACTAAAGATGTAAGTCACCACAGCCCAGCTCTCACTGGATGGTTTTTAAGCAAGGAAAGACTCATTTTCAAGAGTTGAGGGAGGAACCACCCCTGTCAGCAGGAAACTGCAGGGATCTACAAAGTTCTAGCCACATGGCCCCATCTCAGCCTTGGCCCCCATTCTTTTTTGTTTATTTGGGGGGGGTGCACGTGTGCGTGCGGGTGCTCCCAGAAATCAGAAGAGAACTTAGAATCCCCTGAGGCTGGAGTTATGCAGGCAGTTTTGAGCCTTCCAGGTCCCACAGACTTGAACTCTGGTCTCCCGCAAGAGCAACAAGCGCTCTTGACCACTGAAAACATCTCTCCAGCCTCTTCCACACCGCCGCTCCTTCTTACAGACATCCTTTTCCAAGTGTGAAAGACTTAACGGGGCTGTGTGTGTAATTGGCTCTGATTCTCACCATTTGACAAACCAGTCCTCCGCCGCAGCTGCCCTGCGGCTGACAGGGTGAAGGCTCTCCAGACCAGGCATGCCAGTCATTGTCACTACTCTAGCCAACGCTATCACCATAGTTACCAAATGCTACCACTTGATCTGCCAGCATCTTACCAGTTATATCATGCCACTTCTGGTCATATGGTGAGTAACCATCATGCCGTAGCGTGTCATGGCTTACCATGGTCCATCAGCCCCTTCCAAGGAGGTTGCCAGAGCGTTAGTCAAGATGTGTCAAGATGTGTGAGCAGCCTTGCCACAGAAGCTTCCATGCCTCTACTGGTAGTCATCCAGGCCCTGGGTGAGGACAAAGGGCTCTCTCTCTCTCTCTCTCTCTCTCTCTCTCTTTCTCTCTCTCACACACACACACACACACATTTTTTTCAAGACAGGGTTTCACTGTGTAACAGCATTGACTGTTCTGGAACTCACTTTGTAGACCAGGCTGGCTTCAAACTCAGAGATTCTCCTACCTCTGCCTCCCGAGTGCTGGGATTAGAAAGGTATGTGCCACCAACACCTAGCATCAAAAGTCACATTCTCAAGAAGTCACAAAGGGTTTGAGGAAGGGGTTCCTCCAGAATGGAGGGTAGACTTAAAGGGACAAAGAACGTGCTGGAATCTAGAAGAGCTGTAGGCTTGGGAAGCATCAGTTTCTCATTAGCTCATTTTACAGACAACGGAAGCAAGACTGCCGTCCCATGCCTTTTGGCACAAAGGCCCAGAGCACCTGCCGTATGTACACGCACCTGCCCATGTGTCTGTGTGTGCATGTGCATACGTGCTGGTGTCTGAGGTAAGGCGTTCTCTCCTGAAAGATCCAGCAGGCAGCTGAGGCAGATGCTCGCTCAGCCTCGTTTCCATGCCTACCACAGCCTACTCTGCATCCCTCCTCACATCACAGCCAGATGGGAGGATTACACGGGAGCCAGCAAAGCCATCTTCAGCCGAGGCTTCCTTTTCAGAGGCCGTGCTGTCCTTGTGGCTGTGATAGAATGGCTGGCATAAACAGAGGGAAGATTGCTGCCAGCCCGTGGCCTCACGGGATTCTGTCCATCATGGTGCTGGAGGTGAGGTGGAGGTGGTCTGGGGAGTAATGGAGCAGGATAGCCCTTGTCAAGACAGAAAGAGGAGAGGACGTCCTCATCAGGTTTCTCCCTTTTTTCTTATTCTTTCTGGATCTTCAGTCCATGGGATGGGATTCAGGGTGGCTCTTCCCCCTAGCTCACTCTTTTCTTGGACACGCCCTCCTAGACACACCCCGAAGAGTACTTTACAAATCTCCTTGATGCTTCTCCATCCTGCCAGGTTGGCAGTCAAGATTCCCCACCATGGGCTGGGGAGGTGCTTGTTTGGTAAGGTCATGACTGGCACTGGGACTCCCAGCACCATGCAACAAGCCTAGATAGAAAATATCGTCTCTCGAAGAACAGCTGGATGGCCACTGATACGAGATGATGATACCAGAGGGGAATACACACACTGTGCTTCCGACAGTCCTTGCCAGGAAGTATGCTTTAGTAAATGCACGTGGTCACGCTCATATGCGATCTTAGGATTTATAATAATCTGTTTTGTTCTGACTTGTACGTTTTTACCTTAAGTCCTGTGCCTCCTGGAAGGAAACACAAATGTTCTCAGGGTGATTAAGGTCCTAAAGATCAAGAGTTCCAATAAACTGAAATTGTTTGTTTGTGTTTTAGTTTTTTCAGACAGGGTCTTAAGTAGCCTGAATTGGTGTTTCACTAGCTGGTCAAGGCTGGCCTTGAACTCCTTTTATTCCACTTTCCATTTCCCAAGTACAGCCACACCCAGTTTGGTTTTTTTTCCCCCAAGTGAGAGGCAGCCAAGCATTGTGGGTGGTGCAGGCCTCGGAGCCTCAGCTGCTAGGAGAAGCTGAGGAAGGAGGGAGACTCACAGCTGTCTCAAGAACGGTAAACCGTTAACCATACACACAGGAGGGCAAGGTCCTACGGGTGACTGTAATGGAAAAAATGGGTACCGTTTACGTTTATTAAAAGTCAGAGGCCGGGCGGTGGTGGCACACGCCTTTAATCCCAGCACTCGGGAGGCAGAGGCAGGCGGATCTCTGGGAGTTCGAGGCCAGCCTGGTCTACAAGAGCTAGTTCCAGGACAGGCACCAAAAAGCTACGGAGAAACCCTGTCTCGAAAAATCAAAAAAAAAAAAAAAAGTCAGAAACTCCAAAAGGAGAATGAAGAGCTGAGCCCTGCAATGGGAGAGTGCTTGACCATGCTGAGCTGGTAAATGTGGCCTCGATAGTCTATCTTCTGCTGTTAAAACAAAATCTTCTGTACAAAATCATAAAGAAAAGGGGATTATTGGGCTGGAGAGATGGCTCAGTGGTTAAGAGCATTGCCTACTCTTCCGAAGGTCCTGAGTTCAATTCCCAGCAACCACATGGTGGCTCACAACCATCTGTAAAGAGGTCTGGCGCCCTCTTCTGGCCTTCAGGCATACACACAGACAGAATATTGTATACATAATAAATAAATATTTAAAAAAAATAAAAGGGGAACTGAGTTTGGGGGAGAGAGTTTTTTTCTCTATGTTTTTCCTTTATTTGGTGTGTGTATGTGTGGTGTGTGTGGTATGTATGTGTGTGTATGTTGTGATGGTGTGGTGTATATTTAAGTGTGGTATATTTGTGTAGTATGTGTCTGTGTGGTATGTGTGCAATGTATGTGTGGTGTTATGTGGTGTGTATGGTGTGCCTAATGTGTGTGTGTGCTATATTGTATAGAGTAGTATTTGTGGTATATGGTATATGTGGAGTATGTGTGTGTGTGTGCATATGTGTGTGGTGTATGAGTGTGTGGTGTGGTATATGTGTGTAGTGTGTGTCTATGTGTGTGTATGTGGTGTGTGATATATGTGTGTATTGTGTGCCTGTGTGTGTGGCATGTGTACAGTGGTGTGGTGTTGTGTGGTGTGGCATGTGGTGTGTATGGTGTGTTTGATGTGTGTGTTGTGTGTGGTATAAGTATATAGTGTGTGTGGTGTGTGTGATGTGTATGTGGTGTGTGTGTATGTGCTGTGTATGTGGTATGTGTGTGTGGGTGTGTGTGTAGGTCAGAAGACAATTTGGCAAAGTTGGCTCTCCCGTTCACCTTTACATGGGTTCTGAGGGTCAAACTCAGGTCATCCAGCTGCTCAGCAAGTGATAAGTGACATCCTTAGCTGGATTTTAAATTCAAGGTTTTAAATTCTCTTTGGTTGCTTTCTGATGTGTCTAAAACTGATCTCTTTGTAAACTTAAAGTTCTTGTGAGCTCCAGGAATGGACCTGGATCCACCTTGAACGGTGTTTCCCAGGTCCAAGGGGCACCGAGCAGTCCACAGAGCCTAGACAGTGAAGTCAAACAGCCAGATACCCCAGGACATGGCCAGAACCCCAGCTTTCTCAGGTCCCCCAAATATGATTAGTGCCCCCCAGGTCAGCAGGAAGCAGTCTCCAGAACACATTGTCCTCATCCTCGCCTCACCTGCTACCCATTCCTAACGCCCCACCTTTCTATAACAAACAAAAGAGAGGAGTGTTAGTATTCAGGCATCTGCACTGGCCTGCCCTTGGGGTCCTGACAGGAGTGTTAGCATTCAGGCATCTGCACTGGCCTGCCCTTAGGGTCCTCACAGAATACATCCTCAGCTGTAGCCACTAAGAGCAGCTGCTGTGCACATTCACTATGTTCCCTTTTAAAAGGTGTGCCTTGCCTCCCTCTCCCTTCCTCCCTCCCTCTCTCCTCTCCTTCCCACCACTCTTGTCCCAGGGACCATCTCTGCCCCCTTCTCTGTCTCCTTTTCTGCCATTCTCTCTCCTCTTCGAATAAACCTTCCAGGTGAGCCCTGTTGCATGATGTGACTTCTCTTCGTGGTATTTTAAAATAAATTACAACACCCAGGATATTGTGCTTCGTTAGCCCAGACTCCCCACCCCCACATCTTTAACATTGGTTCTCAGTCCATAAAACCATCCTTATGCAAGATGCCACTGTGTTTTACAACAGCCTAAGTGACTTCCATGTTATCTTAGGGCCAAGCCACTCCTGACTCCCACGGGCGTCAGGTTTACCTCAGACACTCTCCTTAGGCCCTTATCCTGAGCACCGTTTCTAAGCCAACAGAGCCCAGCCCTATGAAAGAAGCCATCTGCACTCTGTAAAGGGCTTCAGTGTAAACATGTCTTACGCTTTGTTTCACACACAGGATGGGGTTAGTTGTCATCAGGATATTTTTTCAAAATTATGCTGTGCTTAAACATGGCTAGATTAAGCCAGTGTCAGTCTCCGGAAGTTTGAGCCAGTGCCGGATAACTGAAGTAGGCCAAACTAAGCTTCATTCTGGCCTCTTCTCAGATCAGTTCACTGCCGGCCGCGATGCTTTCAAGGTCCCTCACACAGTGAGCGCAAGGCCAGCCAGGGGATGTGGAGTGAGATGCTTTTCCAAAAATATAAAATCAAAATAAATAAAATAAAAGGCAAAACACAGGACAATAGGACAGATGCAGGAGTAGCTGCATCTCTTCTGGAGTTTGTACCGTCCTGCAGTCAGAAAGGGGAAACCTCACCAAAAACAAAACAATAACAACAAAAAGCCGGGCAGTGGTGGTGCACATCTTTAATCCCAGCACTCGGGAGGCAGAGGCAGGCGGATCTCTGTGAGTTCAAGGGCGGTCAGCCTGGTCTACAGAGTGAGTTCCAGGACAACCAAGGCTGTTACACAGAAATACTCTGTCTCAAAAAGAAAGAAAGAAAGAAAGAAAGAAAGAAAGAAAGAAAGAAAGAAAGAAAGAAGAAAGAAAGAACGAAAGAAAGAAAAAACGAAAGAAAGAAAAAACGAAAGAAAAAAAGTAAGGGAAAACCTCCCTGAGGCTGAGACACTGCTTTGAATTTTGTCCTAAAAATAAAGAAAATAGATGGCGACATCACAGATGTCTCCTGAATTTTAAGTTTTCTGACTTATTTATTTGAGGCAAGGTCTTACTACAAACATAGCCTTGGCTGGCCTAGCACTTGACAAATAGACCAGGCTGGCCTTGAAGTCACAGAGATCCTCCTGCCTCTGTCCTGAGACTTAAGGTGTAGGTCACCACACCCAATTTTATTACTCTATTTTTTTAAAATATTTATTTATTTATTATGTATACAATAGTCTGTCTGTGTGTATGCCTGCAGGCCAGAAGAGGGCACCAGACCCCATTACAGATGGTTGTGAGCCACCATGTGGTTGCCGGGAATTGAACTCAGGACCTCTGGAAGAGCAGGCAATGCTCTTAACCTCTGAGCCATCTCTCCAGCCCCTATTACTTTATTTTTAAGACAGGCTTTTATGCAATGCAAGCTTGTTTTCAACTCCCTGTGTAGGCAAGGGCCCCCTTGGACTTCTGATCCCCTGCCTCCATCTCTCAAGTACTGAGGTTACAGGAACGCATCACCACGCCCAGTTTTATGAAATACTGGGGATCAAACCCAGGACTTCCTACGTGCTAGGCAGGCACTCTACATCCCCAGTCTGTTCCTAGCTCTCTAGAAGCCTCTTGTCAGAGGCTGTACTTTGGTGAGCAGTCAAGGGGGACAGACCTTCTTTTGTACACAATCCAGCCTACCCAGAGGAAGGAGTAGCAGTACCAACCTACCATTCTCTTTCCCTTCCTTCCAGGCACTGCCCTGGGCAAGAGCAGAATGCTGCAGGGCTGCCTGGAGCCTAGCCTAGGCCCTTCTCCCCTTCCACACAAAACAGTCTCCTCACTGCCCTGGCCAAGCCCCTAGAGGCCTTCTTCTCCTTGCTCAGGGAGATGGCTGCAGGAGCACAGCAATTGCTTAGGGCTGGGGCTGACTGCTCGCGGGGCCATCTGTTCACAGGCTGTGGAGAGGCACAGAGCTGTCTGAGAAATGACCTCCAAGGCTCATCCTTGGGTTGCTTGGCAACCAGCAAGCAGGGACTGGTGGTTTCCTGTCCCTCAAGCAGGCGAGGGGGTGGGGGCAGCGCCTGAACAGATTTCCCTGGGATGAGGGGGTGAGGCGAGGTGGAGTGAAGGGCCCAAGGCCACCTGTAGAGCTGACACTTCAATTGCTTGGTGGCACACAATACACCATGCCCGTGCTCCCGCAGTCCAGGTCATTCTTCTGAAGAGCACAGGGACACTGCTCTGTGAAGACCTAGCCTCACGCAGAGATCCGATGCCAGTTAGTGCTTTTGCCTGTGAGCTCCAGAAGGCATGGAGAGATGTAGCTGGTTCCTGCTGAGCTGTGCGGTGTGTGCCCGCTCCAGTTCTCCAGCCTTAATCAATTAGGCCTGGAGATCAGGCTAATGTGCAGGTGGAGGAGGGGCAGCTGAAGGCTGCAGAAGGGACCCAAGGGAACGAGTCACCTGCTCAGCAGCTCCCCGGAGCTTCCGTCCTCATCTTGGGGCTCTCTTGACACAGAGACTGCCAGACACACCTGACTTTGTGCCAAAATCAAACAACACTCAGTCCTCACAGGGTCCCAGCTGCCCCAACAGGCTTCCAGTTGCTGCTGGGACCACCAATACGCAGAGGCTGACAGGCGTGGTGACACGCACCTTTAAGTTCATAATTTGGGAGGCCAAAGCTAGCCTCAGCTGTGAGTTTGGGGCCAACCTGTGCTGTGTGAGACCCTGTTTCAAACCAACCTGCATCTCGCTTTAAGAAATACTGGCCGAGTGTATGAGAGACAAGGAAACCCACGTCAACATCCGGGTTCAGCTATGATGGAAACGTGGAATAACAGAGACCTCAATGAAGTAAAAAATGTCCATCCCCATTTAAATGTCTAGGGATGCAGGCTGGGTGTGGTGGCGCACGCCTTTAACTCCAGCATTCCTGAGGCAGAGGCATTCAGCTCTGTGAGATCGAGGACTACAGAGTGAGCCCCTATCTCAAAATAAATAAATAAATAAAGCAAAAGAAAAGAAAAGGAATTCAGCCCAGGAAACACGATAACACCATCCTTAGGGAACTCCCCTGCCTCGCTCCCAAATGGTCTGTATTCGCCTTCTGTCGCGTGGTCCAAATCGGCTGCTTCAGCTCCAGCATCGAGGCAACATTTCAGCCAGCGGGAAAGCAGGAAGGGAAGGGGAACATGAATCTTCTGGTTAAGAGAAATTCCTGAATTACACTTTGCCTTCCACTCCATCTGCCAGAACTCGGTCATTTCAGTCAGATCTAAACAGCTGCACCAGTGAAAGGGAAAAGGTGAGAACCAAAGAGAATTTCTTTCCCATCATGCTGCTCTCAGCTCTCACGAGGCCAAGAGGTCAGTTCTTTCAAGGTCCCTGCAAGGCAGGCTGGACTAGCCTTTGCTAGACCCAACAGATTGAAAGATTACCTTTGAAGTCAGGTGTGGGGAGCTGGTATGTAAGCCCAGCACTCCAGGGGCTGAGACAGGAAAGCAGCAAGTTCAAGGCCAGCCTTGGCTACGTCAAGGGACCCTGACTCAAAAGAGTAAATAAAAGGAGCTAGGGAGATGGCTTAGTCAATAGAGTGTTTACTTTACAAACTCCGAGACCTGGTTAAGATTCCCAGAACCCACATGAAAAGCAGGGCATGTCTGTAATCCCAGTGTGAGGAGCTGGAGACAGGAGGCTATTTCTGGAGTTTGCCACACAGTTAGCCTACCCAAACTAGTGAGCTCCAGGCTCGGTGAGAGACTCTGTCTCAGAAAACCAGCTGAAGAGCGGTTAAGAAAGGCACCCAACGTTGACCTCTGGCCTCCATGTTTGTGCAAACACGTGCACACATAATCACACATGTGTGCACACACAAAACACACAGAGAGACAAAGAGGAGGATGCGCAGAAAATGCAGGCTTTGCTACAAGTTCCAGAGCTGGCAACGTCAGAGCCGAACTCCAAAGCTATACATTTGAAGTGCAATGCTTAGATTCCCAACACCCCCCAGAAGCCGCCTGTTCTACCCAAGAGTCTGTGGGCTGAGAAGTACAGAACCTGACCAAGCGGATGGCCCGGGGGCTAGCGTCACAAGGTCATGTTGTTACGTGGGCTCGAAGAACTCAGCCAAGGGCTGAGCACAGTTGTCCAGTGTGCTCTGGCCCCAGATCCCCAATGTACCCCTCTCCTCAGTGACCCTGCACAGCACAGAATAGAAGCCCTTATACCCAGAAGGAGCGAGAGAGTGATGGAAGAGGAGGGAGGGCAGAGGTCCCGGGTTCAGTTCCCAGCATCCACATGGCAGTTCACAACTGTCTGTAACTCTAGTTCTAGGGGATTCAGCAGCCTCTCCTCACCTTCCCAGGTACCAGCCACACACAGGGTGCACATGTATGCATGCAGAAAACTAAAATAAGCCGGGCGGTGGTGGCGCACGCTTTTAATCCCAGCACTCGGGAGGCAGAGGCAGGTGGGTCTCTGTGAATTTGAGACCAGCCTGGTCTACAGAATGAGTTCCAGGACAGCCAGGGCTACACAGAAAAACCCTGTCTTTTAAAAAAACCAACGAAAAATAATAATTAAAAACAAAGAACGAAAGAAAAGAAAAGCATGGATGTGCGCCATTGAGAGGAGACCTCCAGCTTGTCTCTTCTCCTTCATGTGTCTCTGGTCCAGTGACTGGGGACTGAAGGAGCCGTGAAGGTTATGGGAGCATGCCCACACTCATGCCAGCTGTGAGAACTATAGCCCCCGTGGGCACGGCTGGCACAGTGGACACCAGATGCCAGTGCCCGAGGGAAGACTGAACTCTGCTCCTCGAGCCTTTGGACAATGACAAAAGCCATTTTTTTTATTGCTCCTCTCCCTGCCTCCCCCTCCTCTAACCCCCCCCCAAGGTCCCCATGCTCCCAATTTACTCAGGAGATCTTGTCTTTTTCTACTTCCCATGCAGATTAGATCTACGTAAGTCTCTCTTAGGGTTCTCATTGTTGTCTAAGTTCTCTAGGATTGTGATTTGTAGGCTGGTTTTCTTTGCTTTATGTTTAAAAGACACTTATGAGTGAGTACATATGATAATTGTCTTTCTTTCTGGGTCTGGGTGATCTCACTCAAAATGATGTTTTCTAGTTCCAAGATGCTGTTATTTTTTATTCTGTGTAGTACACTATTGTGTAAATGTACAACATTTTCCTTATCCACTCTTCGGTGCAAGGGCATTTAGGTTGTTTCCAGGTTCTGGCTGTGACAAACAAAGCTGCTACGAACATAGTTGAGCACATATCCTTGTGGCATGATTGACATCCTTTGGATATATACCCAAAAGTGGTACTGCTGGGCCTTGAGGAAGGTTGTTTCCTAATTTTCTGAGAAATTGCCACACTGACATCCAAAGGGGTTGTACCAGTTTGCTGACCCCAACTACACACACACACACACACCCCACCCCACACAGCTCCTGATAGCACCCAAAGGCAGACAGAGCAAAGCCTCCCCTCAGATTTCTTTCTTGTTTTATGAAGGGCTGTACTTGGAGGCTCTTTCTGGAATCCTCTTCTGGCTCTTCAGTTAAAATGGGTTTTACCTGCCCCAAATGAATGCCTGGTGGTGCTGGGTGGTGGTGGTGCACGCCTTTAATCCCAGCACTCGGGAGGCAGAGGCAGACGGACCTCTGGGAGTTCAAGGCCAGCCTGGTCTACAAGAGCTAGTTCCGGGACAGGCACCAAAGCTACAGAGAAACTCTGTCTCGAAAAAACAAAAAAACAAAAAAAACAAAAGAAACAAAAAAACGAATGCCTGGTGGAAAAGCTGGGAACATCATAGTTACACAATAACCAAACACAATTAGGCTTGCTCAGCATTGACTAGCAGGTCCCCAACTACACATGCATCAGAATTGCCTAGGAGGTTAAAACTGAATGTGTTGGGCCCAACCTCACAACCCTGATGGAACAGGTCTGAGTGTGGACTGGAACTTCCATTTCACGCCCGGCATGGTAACAGGCTTTTAATCTCAGCACTCAGGAGTCAGAAATAGGTGATCTCTGAGAGTTCAAGATTAGCCTGGTCTACATTTGTGAGCTACTGTCTCAAAAAAATAAAAATAAAACCAGGCAGTGGCAGCACACGCCTTTAATCCCAGTATTTGGGAGGCAGAGGCAGGAGGATTTCAATGAGTTCAAGGTCAGCCTGGTCAACAAAGTGAGTTCCAGAACAGCCAGTACTGTTACATAGAGAAACCCTGCCTCAGAAAACCAAAATAAATAAATAAATAAATATTACATTTCTTCCAAGTTTCCAGGTTCTGCTGCTGGTGGTGGTCCAGGGACCACAGCTGGAGATTCTGGGGTGAAAGGGGTCAATGCTGCGACATAAGCTGCAGGCTGTACCTGGAGACTGCGGGACAAGATGCGTGCAAATCTAGGCATGGTCCCCACTCTTGGGGTTCACGTTCACAGGGCCCTGTTCCTGATGCCATTGATGATCTCGCACAGCTGCTGCCTTCATTTCTGTCCTGGAATTGACAGAAGTGAGGGAGAAGAGGGGGGAATATTTTTTCCTGACTGAGGAGCAACGGAAGGCACTGAGCTGTAGCCTGAGATGCAGGAGAAACTGAGAGAGCTGAGGTGGGAACTGAGATGGGAGCTGAGGTGGGAACTGAGGTGGGAGCTGAGGTGGGGCTGAGGTAGAGCTGAGGTGGGAACTGGTGGGAACTGAGGTGGGGCTGAGGTAGAGTTGAGGTGGGAACTGGTGGGAACTGAGGTGGGACTGAGGTGGGAGCTGAGGTGGGAACTGAGGTGGGAACTGAGGTGGGAACTGAGGTGGGAACTGAGGTGGGAACTGAGGTGGGGCTGAGGTGGGGCTGAGGTGGGGCTGAGGTGGGGCTGAGGTGGAGCTGAGGTGGGAGTTGAGGTGGGAACTGAGGTGGAGCTGAGGTGGGAACTGAGGTGGGAACTGAGGTGGGGCTGAGGTGGGAACTGAGGTGGGAGCTGAGGTGGGGCTGAGGTGGGAGCTGAGGTGGGAGCTGAGGTGACAGATGTAGTGGCTAAGGCAGAGACTGATATGAGGCAGGATAGACTAATAGGGAAACGTAAGTGGTTGGGAGGAGTGGGGTTCTTACCCGAGTCTGGATGACACCAACCAAGAATGCTCAAGGCTCCCTTTTTAACTCTAAACCTACAATTTTCTAAAAATCTTGCCAGAAACCCCATTTACAGTAACAGGAGCCCCAGACCCTCCACACAGCCTGAGTGTCTCTTGCCTCTATCTGTCCAGACAGTGACTCCAGTCGGCACCTGAATAGAGGATGGGGGGGGGGGGCTAGGGATCCATTAAACAACACAATTCTGAACTTTCCTAAAGCTGATGTCCTTGTCAGTCATGAGAGGACAGCACAGGCCCAACTCCCGCTGTCACCCTCAGCAGCCTGAGGGATTCCTAGGCTTCTAGGGACCTCGACGCAGTTCAGAGCAGGGTTTGTGGCTTTGGTGCTGAGAGGAATTTGAGACTGAACAGTTTTTGAAACAGAGTTAAAGGCTTTATTATAGATATTTTTATATAGGCTTCAGCACAAGGGGAAAGAGGAAGAGAGACGTCCAGATGAAACATGACCAGGTCGGGGCATATGCTTCTCAGAGGAGAAAAAGGGGAAATTAAGCGTGCCGAGCATGGGTAAGGTTCTTCAGGGAGAGCTGCGACGGATTTTCTTAGTGTCCGCCATCCGCACCATTTGATGGCTCTCACGCTACATCTCAAAGTGTTGCTGAGAAACTTTTCTTACTCTCTTTTAAGTGAGCTCAGTGAAGTGGCTCTGGAGAGGAGAGGCCTTAGAGAGAATTGTAATCTGAGACAGGGAAACCAAGAACCCCTAAGGTCACACAAGGAATTGAGAACTCTAGTGAGATTCCTGGGCAAGCGCAGGTTCCTAACTGGGAAGAAAGAAAGGCCTTGGGGCAAGCTGGAATTCTTGCTGTCTGTTGGTAAGAGACTTCAATTGGATTCCAGGGGAAGGAGCTTTCTCTCTCTCCCCCTCTCTCTCCCCCTCTCTCTCTCCCTTCCCCATTTTCTGCCTTTCTCTCTTGTTCCTCACTACCAGGGTCCTGAAGCCTTTTTTTTTCTCTGTGAGAGACCGTATCCACACTTGGGTATGTCTTTTTTTTGGTTTTTCGAGACAGGGTTTCTCTGTGGAACAGCCCTAGCTGTCCTGGAACTCGCTCTATAGACCAGGCTGGCCTCAAACTCACAGAGATCCGCCTGCCTCAGCCTCCCGAGTGCTAGGATTAAAGACGTGTGCCATGACCACCCTGTAGGGTTTTTTCTTTTTAATTAGTCCTATGTCTAATATCTTTCAGTGTGGGATGCAGTGACACACTTGGGAGGCAGAGGCAGGCCGATCCCCATGAGCTTGAAGCCAGCCTGGTCTATGTAGTGAATTCCAAGACAGCCATGGCTACAAAGTGCGTCTCTGTCTCAAAAAATTAAACAGATCTGTCGATAAACTACAGTCTGCTTCATACTGGTTTGTCCTGAAAATCTCTTCTTTGGCAAAGCCCGCTTTATCTACCTCCCTTAGAGGCTCTTAGAAGGGATGGGAACTTCTCTGGCTGCCGTAGGAGGCTGCCACAGGAGGCCACCATGGGCTGTGCTGTGAGCCCTGATGGAGGCTCAGGTGGGGTCTCCAGTGTAGTTGCTAATGCAGGAGATAACTAGTTCCCTGCGACTCTATCAAGGACTCTGAGTGGCCAGGTGTAGGAGGATGACTGTCTCCGCTGTACTCATTCTGAAGTTTGTATTCCCAGCATTTGCAGAGACAGCAGAGGGGATCTTTGTTCTTTAGGACCACAGCTTCCTTCTGAACGGAGGAGATCTCAAAGGTCCCTTTGTTCTGAGGCCATGTTGGTCTTGGCAGCCTGGCTGGGAAGTGTGGGGAGAGGGGAGGAAAGAGAGGGGAGGAGAGAGAGGGACAGGGGAAAGGCACAGGACTGGTACCTCCTATGGGAGCTGGGAGGCTGTGGAAGGGGCAGACAGGGCTGCCTGATGGCGCTGTGGACTCCCTGAGGATGGGACGGGATGACCCTGGGGCCCAAGGATGTCCCTGTGCTGCTGTGTGCTAAACAGTTGTTGCTCATCCTGGGAACCAGAGTTTCCAATGAAATTCTGCTCACGGAGGCTTCTCGGGAGAAGACACTGCTGCAGTGTCTGTGTGATTCCAAGGCTGGAGCCATGGGAACGGCTGCTGGAATTCCGCAGAAGCCGGAGAGAGCCCCGCACTGCCAAGCCTGGGCAACTGCGGAAGTCAAGAACCAGAACGAGGCCAGCTTGCAATGACCTCGGTGGGCAGACAGGCTGCGACTGACCCTGGGTTCCCGTCATGCTGTAGGTGCAGGCAACGGCCATGATCCCTTCGTAAAACAAGTCTCTTTTGGGAACTACAGGTCAACCTACCCAGGTCAGATGACCAGTCAAAGGTCACTATTCTTGGTCCCAGGTTACTGTGCAGCCAATGAGACAGAAGCAAGAGTCAGTGGGAAGGATTCTCTGCCCTAATGAGAAGAGACATTTTGGGGTAATAGCCGTATCCCAGCCTTCCCTTCTGGGGAGACTGCCTCAGAACACAGCTGAGCAATTCACACCGGAGGCTCCCCAGCCAGACTCTGGGTAAAAGGATGATTCTGCCTCTCCTGACAATGCCGTCTTCCACAGGGTTCCCAACCTTTCTGAGCCTCGCCTCCCTCATCTGGTTGCTCTGCAGATCCGATGCGTGAACAGGGATGAACGGCGCTCGATTCAGGGGTGCGGCTTGCTCAGGGTTGCTGTTATAGCTTTGGTCATTTGGGGATGTAATGCCAGGAGATTTCATGATGATCTCTCATTCATGAAGGGTGGGAGGGAGGGCCTGGGGATGTAACTCTGAGGTACGTCATTTCCTTCACCAGGCCCTAAGTTCCTTCCCAGCACTGGAAGAGGGGAGGGGAAACGGGGAAGAAAGGGAGAGCCGGAGGAGAGGAAGGATATCAAGAAGGCCTCCTCATGACCTCTGAAGAGAGTGAAATCCCCTCCCTGGGCAACCTGTAGTTGAGAATTCTGTCTCATGCAGCCTAACGGGTCCGAGCTAATTCATCCTTATCTGATTTCCTCTGTTGTTTTACAGTAGAAATAATATGACTGAATCCATTGTATTAGGATTTTTCTTGCTGAAACACTATGTTCAAAAGCAAGCGGGTGAGGAAAGGTTTTGTTTCCTCTTACAACATATAAGTACAACACGGAAGAGAGCCCGGGCAAGATCTCAAGGGCAGGAACCTGGAGACAGGAGCTGATGCAGAGGCCAAGGAAAAACATTGCTCACTGGCTTAGTTCCCACGGCGTGCTCAGCCTGCTTTTGCAGTGCACTCAGGGCCACCAGCCCAGGGGTGGCATTGCCAACAGTGAACTCAGCCTTCCCACATCCGTCAAGACAATACATCTCAGGCTCGCTGATGGGCCAGTCTAGTGGGGACACTTCCAATTAATGTTCCCTCTTCCCAAATGACTCTAGCTCGTGTCAAGTTGACCTAAAAACTAGCCAGCACTCCATGGGATGATCGCATTTGTTAAAAAGAATCCCTACCACAGAGGAGGCCATGGTATTGACCGCTAATTAGTTTCAAATAGTTAGGCCCCCTTCTGTCTGTCTCTCTCTTTCTAAGAGTGTGCTCATGTGCATGCAAGTGTGAATTGCCATAATATGTGTGTATACATGTATGTGTGGTGTATGTGTGTGTAGTGCAAGTGTGAATTGTCTTAGTGTGTGCATGTATATAATGCAAGTGTGAATTGTCTCTATGTGGTGTGTGTGTATGCATGTGTGTGTATAGTGCAAGTGTGATTTTCTGACATCTTGATCACAACTTCACGAGGGATCCTAAGTAGGAAGCACACAGCTAAGGTTCCCCTAGAGCTCCACAGAACCAGATGGGGAAGCAATGTGCCACATTCTTGGTGCACAGTGTGGGATCGTTTGAGCCCTGGATGTAGATGGCTAAAAGAGATGAGGCTCACACGGTGCTGGAGTCAC
This sequence comes from Chionomys nivalis, assembly GCF_950005125.1. Lineage (NCBI taxonomy): Eukaryota > Metazoa > Chordata > Mammalia > Rodentia > Cricetidae > Chionomys > Chionomys nivalis. Next base: position 19,096,433 of record NC_080096.1, on the reverse strand, counting down.
CGGAGAGCGGTCACGGATGGGATGATGGGATGAGGTGGTGTGGCTCAGCCTTGCCTCAGCGGGACTTCAGGGACCAAGTCTAGCCACACAGAATCCACAGTTTCTACACTGGGGAGAAGCAGGCGGCAAGTCCCTCTGCATGCCAAGAGGAAGAGGCCCAAAGCACTGAGAACAAATGCTGGCTTCCTCCTCTTCTGCTGCTGTGTCCTGCTTCATCCTTACAAGATCCAGAAATCAGCAACCCTGTAATAGTCAAGCTACCAGGATTTCTGGCATCGCCTACAGGAGAGCTCTGCCTGGCCTCCAAAGAGGCCATCCAATGTAGCCTTTCCAAGCAAAGAAAGAATCCAAAAAAAAAAAAAAAATCTCATCTAGACCCTGAAGGACCCAGATAAGATCAGAACCCAAACCAGAGCCCAATCCAGAGCCCAGATCAGACCCTAAACCAGAATCCAAACCAGAGTCCAGACCAGAGCCTTCAGTAGTTTCTTAGAACAATTTTTTAAATATTTATTTATTATGTATACAATATTTTGTCTGCATGTATGCCTGCAGACCCCATTACAGATGGTTGTGAGCCACCATGTGGTTGCTGGGAATTGAACTCAGGACCTTTGGAAGAGCAGGCAATGCTCTTAACCTCTGAGCCATCTCTCCAGCCCCCTCTTAGAACATTTTTGAAGAAATAAAATAATATCTTTACACAAATCTCAGGGACTCTCCACTCTCCTGCTGGGTGTCTGAGGTAGGGTTGGGATGTAGCCCAGCAACAGAAGACTTGCTTAGCGTGCATGAGGTCCTGGGTTCAATCCCCAGTGCTGCAAACAAAAACAAGCCCCAAAGGAGCACAAAGCGCTGGCCCAGAGCTGTCCTCCTGCCCTTGTCAGCAAGCGTGCCTCTCATAGAAGGAAGCAGGAAGCCAGCTCCAGGCTGTGCTCATCATGTGAGCACTTATGGACCAGCGCCCTTTCCCACAGAGAAAGGCAGGCATGGAGCATTTCATGGTTCTTTGTCTCCTGCCTGCCTCTTAATCCTCCATAGTCTTTTGGTTCTGGTGTGTGTGTTGGGGGGTGAGTGTGGGTGTTTAGACAAGCTCTCAGTCTGTAGCCTAGCCTGGAACTCGTTGTGTAGTCTAGGTTGGCCTCAGACTTCCGGCAATTCTCCCGAGTGCTTGGATTACAGGCGTGAGCCTCCCCTTCACTCCCTCACCAGCTCTTTTCACAGGGCCTTACTTCCTAAGGCTCTTAGGGACGGTGCCTCCCTCCAGCCCCGGGGTTTCCTTCCCAGGTAACCCCACTCTGCTTCTCCTCAGATATTCTCTTTTGGGGGAATCCCTGAGACTTGGCCACAGCCCTGTGGGGACCACTGTCCCGCTGTCACGGTCATGGGGTGTGGGGCTCTCATCCTAACTTACTCTACTCCTATGGTGGCAGGAAGGTTTTCTTCCCCTGTGTCCCACAGTCCAGCACTTAGAGAAGGACCAAGAAGCTGGCGGAAGCCCTGTCCAGTTCCCGCCGCTGGAGACCCCACTCCACAGTTGCCCTCTGACCCTGTGATTGCCCCAGCACAGATCTCAGTCTATGATGGCTGCCCACTACCTCTATTGGCACCGTCCCTGGGTTGGCTCAGGGGACGTATATTCACTCTGGCGCTCTCTGCCTGCTGAACTGAGGTGGACTAGTTTGACTAACTCTGCAGCCTTCTGGAGAGCCAAGTTGACCCTGGGGTGTAGGCAGTGTGTTCTGTCTAGACTGCTGATCAGTTATTTCCTGCCAGTCACTCACCAAATAATCGATACAGAGACTCAACATTAATTACAAATGCTTGGCTACTAGCCCAGGCTTATTACTAACTAGCTCTTACAACTTAAATCGACCCATTTCTATTCATCTCTGTGCTGCCATGTAGCTTGTGACTTTACATGTCCTCCGGCATGTCTTGGTCCCTCTGTGTCTCCTGGTGACTCTTCTGACTCTGCCCTTCTTCCCAGAATTCTCCTGGTCTGGCTCATCCTGCCCAACTTCTCCTGCCCAGCTATAGGCCAGTCAACTCTTCATTAACCAATGAGATTAATACATATTTACCTTGTACAAGGATTGCTCCACTGCACTAGAAAGCTATTATTCATTCTGTGGGGCTAAGAGGAAGTTCAGGGCCAGGCTGGGGCAGGTAAATGGTGAGATACATGGGACATTCCAGCCTTTGTCCTCGGGTGTGCTGGTTCATGCTGACAGTCTCGGCATTCAGAAAGCTAGTCAGGAGGATTGCTGTGAGTTTGAGACCATCAAGTTGGAGACCAATGTCTGTGTAGCCCAGTGGTGGCATCTCTCACAGTCCGGACAGCCTGCAGAGAGGAAGAGTGTGCTTGACACCTGTGATGTCTGGGTGACAAGAGCCTAAGGGAGGTTACAGATGTAATGTCCTTTAGTCAACCTCCAGGAGAATTTTCCAGAAAGAGGCACACGAGGAGGCAGGCAGAGGTTGAGTGAGCGACACCATGAGATGGCAGAAGTCAGCAAGTGGGGACCTCTGGGGCATCGCAGATGGGAGCAGGCAGGCATCTTGAGGAAAACTCACGAGTGTGAGGTATGCGTCTACACGTTTCTGTCACTCAAAAGAATGACTGGATCTGTGACCAGTCAGATTTGTAGCCCTGGGTTGTCCTGAAGTCACACAACCAGACTCCCAGAGGTCAGCAAGGGTCAAAAATTGGGCAGGCCCACTAGGTGCCAGTCCATGAAGTCCCTCCTGTACAGTTGAGCGTTTGCCACAGCGCCACCTGCTGGCTGGCACGGCACTGACCGTGGCCAGAATTAGAAGTTGCCAGAATGCAGAATGGGGAAGGGGACGCTGGGAGAAGGGGACTCCCTTGCGATAACCTGCCCCCCCCCCCAGAAAAGGCTAGGGCCTGATTCATCCTGATCGGGCTGGCTGAAAGGGACAAAGCACTGGGCGTTGTGGAGCTGCTTGTAATCCCGTAATCCCAACACTTGGGAAGTGAATCCTCATTTAATCCCAGCACTTGGGAGGCAGAGGCAGGCGGATCTCTGTGAGTTCGAGACCAGCCTGGTCTACAAGAGCTAATTCCAGGATAGGCTCTAAAGCCACAGAGAAACCCTGTCTTGAAAAACCGGAAAAAAAAAAAAAAAAAAAAAAGAAGAAGAAGAAGAAGGCTAATGAATTCAAGGCTAGCCTGGGCTACATAGTGAGGCTGTTCATAATGCAAAAATAAAACAAATCTGTACCTTGGAACAAGGAAAGAAGTTTCTGATTGTGTCCTTCTGGAGAAGGACTGGGTGCCATCCAGGTAACTTTCAGTACTTTTTTGTTTGCTTGTTTTATTTTTGTTTGTTTGTTTTTGAGATGGGGTTTCTCTGTGGAACAGTCCTGGCTGTCCTGGAACTCACTTTGTAGACCAGTTGGCCTCAAACTCACTGACACACACACACACACACACACCACACACACACACACAATAAAAAACCTTTTTTTTGAAGTCATAATGCGGGGCTGGAGAGATGGCTCAGAAGTGAAGAGCACTTCCAGAGATCCTGAGTTTAATTCCCAGCAACCACATGGAGGCTCACAACCATCTGTGGCACGGAAGGAAGTCTTCTGTAACTTGAGCATAGTTCCATTTCTCTCTTTAACTCTCTGTTCTCATTTCTCACTCCATTCTCACGACACGAAGAAGAGGACACAGGTCATTTCCTCTATCCCCAGAGTCACACAGGAAGCATTAAATCCTCATACCTGGCTCATGAGTGAGAGGAGAGAAAAAGTGTCTCAAGGGGCAGAAAATGGCCCCCAACTCTGGAGGACTGAAAAGGAAGTCAGGGGATTGGAGGAGAGAAGCTGGGATGACTGGACGTCCTTCTGGCTCCAGAGTGACACACCCCTGCCTGAAGCAGACTACCTGCTTATTTGGCCTCTGCTTCTGAACTAAAAACTTCCTCACTAATAATTACATACGAAGCCCACACCAACCGGGATCTTGGCACCACCTTGTGGCTGTTTCTGAAACTGCGCGTTCAGATTGAAAAGCTGGAGATCCCAGGGCAAGAGAGCGCGAGGACGTTTGCAAGGTCCTGCACCTTCCTTGTGCCCATTTTCTTTTTTCCTCTTCTCCCATTCTTCCTTTCTTTTTACCTATGGCCCTAGGTAGGAAAATTGGGCCTCTTCACTTGCCAGACAAGTGCTCCCCCGAGCTACACACCACCCAGCTTTTCATTCATCCAGCACTGACGATATGCTAGGCTCATGCACATGTTTTACTTTACAGCAGCCTTGGGGGGCGGGGAACAGCCTTAAAAGGTCATTGATGCTCCCACTTTACAGATGCAGAAAATGAGAGAGATGGGTTTTCCCAAGCGCATGGGACAGCTTGGCTCAAATCCAAGTGTTTAGAGTGTGTATACAACCCTGAACTGGGCACTAGAATGTCCTGTCATCTGGTCTCAGACTTGGCAATCCCCTCGTTGTATGTCTGTCCCCGACTCGGGACTCTATGCTTCCTGAGAGCCCGAGGTTGATCTGTTTCCTTCAATGCTGTGTCCCCAAAACCCAAAATGGATTTCAGGACACATAGTATGTTCTCTAAGATAAACGAAGACAAGAGATCTTCACAGTCTAGAAAAGGACAGATTGGTGAAGGGCACCAAACAACCACATAACCCAGAATGCTTTGCAAGAGGAGGCAAAGGAGTTTGGGGAACCCTGCGGAGGCATGATGGGGTGCAGGACCTTCAGGGCAGGCTTGCTGGAGGACATCAGAGTGGAGGTAGAAAGCTGGGGAGGTGGCTCCGGTGGTAATGTGCTTGCCACACAAGCAGGAGGACCTGAGTTCGGGTCCCCAGCACCCATGGAAAAAGCCAGGGCAGTTGTGTGCACTTGTGACCCACCTGTGACCCACGTGCTGGGGAGGCAGAGACAGGGGGATGTTCAGTAAGAGACCCTGCCTCAAAAAAAAAAAAAAAAAAAAAAAAAAAGCATGTTTGAGAAAGGCACCCGACGCCGCCACCTTCTGGCCTGCACACATGTGTACACTGGATGAGTTACTTTTCTGTGGCTGTGATAAAACAATGTGGCCAAGGTGACTTCTAGAAGGAAGTTCTTACTTAAGGTTCCAGAGGGATAAGAGTCCGTCATGGTGGGAACTGTGGCATCAGGAGGCAGACACTGGTGCAAGAACGTGACAGCTCCCAGGTAAACTGTAAGCAGGGAGCAGAACAAGCAAACTGGGAATGGTGTGAGCATTTAAACTCCAAACCAGCTTCTGGTGACACTTCCAACAAAGCCACACTTCCTAAGGCAGCCCAAACATCACCAACTGAGAACCAAGTATTCAAAACCCACCACGTGCACATACATGTGTGTACACCAGCACACATGTGCACATTCAAGAACACACACGCTCAAAGGAAGATAGGAGAGAAGCTAAAAACAGCCCAGTGGGTAAAAACACACACCTGTGAGTTTGAGGGCAGCCTGGTATAAAGAGTGAGTTCCAGATAGGCTCCAAAAGCTACACAGAGAAATCCTGTCTCGAAAAAAATCCAAGGTGGAAGGTGAGACCTGCCCCCCAGAAACTGTCCTCTGACTAGCACGTATGTGCGCCTGCACACAGGCATACACACACACCTGCACGCATATACATACTCAGAAACACATACACAAGCCGGGCGTGGTGGCGCACGCCTTTAATCCCAGCACTCGGGAGGCAGAGGCAGGCGGATCTCTGTGAGTTCGAGACCAGCCTGGTCTACAAGAGCTAGTTCCAGGACAGGCTCCAAAACCACAGAGAAACCCTGTCTCGAAAAACCAAAAAAAAAAAAAAAAAAAAAAAAAAAGAAACACATACACAAGACACTATAGTTTTAGAATTTTTAAAATTTTATTTTATGTTTAAGGATGTTTTGCCTTCATGTACGTCTGTGTACCGTGTGCATGCCTGGTCCTGCAGAGGCCAGAATTGAACATCAAATCTCCCGGAACTGGAGTCCACTGGGTTCTAGGAACTAAACCCAAGTCCTCTAGCAAAGCAGCAACACTCTTAACTGTTGAGTGTCTCTAGCCACATTTGTTTTGTTGTTGCATATTTTTTATTGATTTTTCGAGACAGGGTTTCTCTGTAGCTTTGGAGCCTGTCCTGGAACTAGCTCTTGTAGATCAGGCTGGCCTCAAACTCACAGATCCGCCCGCCTCTGCCTCCCGAGCCCGGCCACATTTGTCTCGGTGTGTGGATATCTGCAGGTGAGTCCAGCGGCCAGAAGAGGGCGCCAGAGTTCCCGGAGCTAGAGTGACACCGGCAGTAAACTCTCGGTTTGATTTTTGTTTTGTTTTGATTTGTTTGGGCTTGTTTCGGTTTTTTGAAATAGCATTTCGCAATGTATCTCTGGTTGTTCTGGAACTCGCTCTGTAGACCAGGCTGGCCTTGAACTCACAGAGATCCACCTGTCTCTGCTTCCCAAGTGCTGGGATTAAACGTGTGTGCCGCCACCACACCCGACTTTGCGGTGCACACCCTTACCTGCTGAGCCATTTCTCCACACAAATACTCACCCCCCCACACACACACGTGCACACAACAAGAATAATAGATGAAATAAAATTAAAAAGTAGGGGGACCCCAAGGAAAGGTCAGAGCCCAGAGGGGAGATGTCTATCGTGTTTCCCGAGTCAAGGTAGACAAAAGGGGAAGGAAGACAAGCAGGTACAAAAAATCTGAGAGCCACAAAAACCAAACTCTTCCCTCGACAGGGCCGTGACTCCTCCTGTCCAGGAAGAATGATACGTGGATGAGATTCGTTGTTGCACCAAAAACCTGAGACCTGAGCACAGAAACCGAATGCATTTCCAAGGTATGGCCACCAGGGGCCAGTAGAGGGCCCCAGGGAAAGGCATTGAGACCTTGGCTAATGTGTAGTTCATTCTTTTTCCCTGCAAGCGCATCTTAAGCACCTACGATGCGCCAGCAGTCAGGAGCACAGGAGACACAGATGATAACCGAACCGTGTGCATGTGTAGGCACGAACACTCATTCTGTTTGTAATGTATGAATTCCAGACATGTTCTTTTTGGAAAAAAAAAATGCAACCTGATATTTCATTTATTTTTAATTGCACTTTACTTACTTTGTGCATGCGGAGGAGAGGGGCATGTGCGCCACTCACTGGTGTGGAGGTCATACGACAACTTTCTGGAGCTGGTGCTCTCTTTCCATTCTGCAAGTTGTGGGACTCGAACTCAGACTGTTAGGCTTGGAGGCAAACATCTTGACCCAATGGGCCAGCCCGCTTGTCTGTATTTCTGACAAATTCTTAAAGATGGAGGAGGACCAGCTAGATGAAGCAGGTTTGAAGCCTGGGCTTCATATCAGGAGCTTGTGTGTGTTTGGGGGGTGGCGGGGTACTAGTAAGACTGTCTCTGTTGGGGTCCGATAGCAGCCGGACCATAAATTATTTCTCTCGACCAGACCCCAATATAAACTATCTCTCCTGGACTGGCGTGGAGGCGCGAAAATAAAGACACAACTCACATGGCTTTATCAAGAAGGAGATTCTCAGTGGTCTCTCATGAAGTCCTGAGTTCACATCCTGAAGAAATTCCTCATGTATTCTCCAGTCTATACCAAAACTTAACTGGGGGGGGGGGATACATTAGCATTTTGTCTCCTAGGTAATCAGGTGAAGGGCTTTTTGTCACGTCCGCATCAGCTGTGTATGCTACCTATCTTCTCTGTATGCTGGCTGGCATGTAGGCTTGAATCAGCATCTCTATCAGGCATCCTCCAAATTACAAAGAAAGGAGCAACAACATCCTGACCCTTTGTTAGGGCAGTGACAGCCTGTCTGCAGGGCTACGTGACCATCTCAGGTGGGGCCTATGGCGTCAGAGCCTGGCTGCCACACCATATAGAAATATGGGCCTACATGTCTCAAAGCAAGAAAGAGAAGAAAGGAAAAGGGGACGAGCAAACAGTTCATAGTTCCAAATCAGGTAGCATGGCCGACGTATTGCAAAATGACCTTTGTCATTGTGTGTGAGATGCACGCCTTAAATCCCAGCACTTGGAAGGCCTCTGTGAGCTTTAGGCCAGCCTGGACTACATAACAAGTTCCAGAACAGCCTGGGCTATATAGTGAAGCCTTGTCTCAAGGAAAGCGAGAGAGGGCGTTTGACTAGAAAGGGGAAGGTGTGGGGGGGAGTGAGGATCTCTGAGGAAGGGGTGTCTCAAGGAGACACAAGGCACAAAGGCCCCGTGGCTAAGTCCCTGAGTGGGTGAGGATCAGCAGAGCAAGCTGTGGGTGACCAGTGGTGCTGGGAGGAAGTGGCAAAGGAAGGCACTAGTGGCAAAGACACCCGAGAAAGAAGAGGCACAGGACCGCCTGCTGCCGGCTTTGCCCTCCGTCCCATCACCCGACCACGCCTCCCGCGGTATGGAGGAATTAATATTTTCTATAAATCCTGTAATTACCCTGTGAATCGCACAATTAGGCTGCATTACATTTCGTGCCTGTACAAAGCCTTCATTTGTTACATGTAAATATTTAAAATGCGCTGTGTTCTCTGCAGTCTTTTTACTTCCGTATTTAATACAATGGAAACAAAATGAGAAGCAGTGGGCGTTTTTCTTGACCTCTGAGATGCCCTGGAGGGGAGGGCTGGCACTGACCCCCACACACAAACACACAGCCTCCTGCTCTTGCACCACAGAGCCCAGCCAGAGCTGAGGGCTGAGACCCTAGCCCCCTGTAATCACAACATCCTTTTCACTTTCTCACTCTCCTGGCCTTTGGCACTTTAAGACAACTCATTTGACATTCACGATCCTTCACTGCACAATGGCCAGAGATTAGTGTGCCCATTTCACAGACAGGCAAACTGAGACTCTGAGAGGTATCTGCTCAAAGCTGCTGAGCGGGGAGTGTGAAGGAGACAGGGTAGGGGTTAGGAAGCCTCTATGACTTAAAGGACAGGAAGGTGGTGAGGGGGTGACTTGGTGGTGTAAGGCTTGTGGGGCCCTGGGTTCCATCCTCAGCAACACAAGAAAATGAAGCAGAGAAGGACAGATGATTACTGACACCAGCTTTCCAGGACACAGAGACTCAGCCCAGCCTGGCGTTAAGTCCCCAGATGGCATTTGTTTATCTTGGCTCAAGGGCGGAACCTGGAGCCTGGGCGCAGTGTCCGGAGTTGGGGTGATGCTGGCTCCTGCCCTGTGATTTTAGCAGTGCCGAGAGGCTCAGGGAAACCGCTGCCCTGGTCGTTATTAGTATTTTTCAGTCTTGCCGAGTCTCGTGATCCTGGAGAGGGGCAGACAGGATGGGAGGTGGCCCCTTGGGTCAGACCAGCCCCGCCACACCTGGCTATGGGGACAGTGGTTACTTAGCTGCCTCTCCTGTCTGCTCATCCTCACTCCTTCAGGTGTTTTGTTCGGTTGGTTTGGTTCTCTGTGTTCTGGAAGCAGAGTCAGGCTGTCCTGAAACTGGCTTTGTAGACAGTGAACTTGAATTCCTGACCCTGTTGCCTCCTCCCCCGCATGTGCTAGAGTTACAGGCGTGTACGTCCAGGCATGCGCTGTATGAACTGAGCCACAGCCACCCGGCGGTCATCTACAGACCCTAGGTTCTCTCACCCTCCACTCACTTCCCAAGGCCTCCTGAGCGAAGCCAGCATGGCGCTGGGTTCCCATGCTCCCCTTGAGAGCATGGCAGGCCCTGTCCCCACACCAGAGCGCTGATAGGCATACAAAACGCAAAGAAATAGGCTAAGAACCGGGTGGTGGTGGTGTACAGTGTGATCCCAGCACTTTGGAGGAGGAAGCAGGTGGCTCTCTGAGTTTGAGATCAACCTGGTCTACGGTGTGAATTCCAGGACAGCCATGACTACACAGAGAAACCCTGTCTCATCCCTCCCCGCCAAAAAAGAAATTAGGCAAAGGCCCCGGGGAGAAAACCAGAGACAGTCCCTTAGAGATACTCTGTAGGGGTCCAAGTTTAATCTCTGCAAAAAAAAAAAAAAAAACAAAAAGCAAATGAAGGCCATGCTAAGGTGAGAACTGTGGAGGGCAGGAAGCCCCTGAAGAGCTGGGCAGCCCTCTAGAGTTGGCCCAACCACAAGGTGAATTCTGGGAACCTGAGCTCCGGGCCTCACAGGCACACAGTAAGAGCCTTATCTCTCAGTCTCCACAGCCCTTCTTTCCTCAACGCTTTGAATCGATTTGAGGATAAGCTAGGCTCCCAACTCCTGTTACCTGGCCCTTCTCAGCTGCTTTCTGTCACCTCTGTCTCTGTCATCCCCAACCCTCCCTCCCCCACATGTCCCCTCTACCTGCAAAGCTCTCATCCCTTAGATTGCAGCTCAGTGTCCCTTTCTTAGAGACAAGGTCATGCCCTCTTCCCTAAAGACAATACAGCTGGTAAGTGGAGGGGCTCAGCTGCCTCATGCCTTGTCTTTGGGCCAACTCTAGAGGGCCTGTCTCTGCCTCCTGAGTGCTGGGATTGAGGGCGTGCGCCACCATCGCCTGGCCAGGTTCTTCACTCATGTCCCCAAAGGACCCCTGTTACCCTGTACGACAGCTCTTTACGTTCCCATCTTACAGATGAGCTAACTGAGGCTGGGTTTCTGGCTTCAAGGTGGGGGGGTCACTTGTGCACTAGAATACCTCAGCCAGTACTCTTCGCTTGTTGTTTTGAGACAGGGTTTCTCTGGAGCTTTGGGGCCTGTCCTGGAACTAGCTCTGTAGACCAGGCTGGTCTCGAACTCACAGAGATCCTCCTGCCTCTGCCTCCCGAGTGCTGGGATTAAAGGCTTGTGCCACCACCGCCTGGTTTGGTTTTAGTTTTTAAGACAGGGTCTTACACTATAAGCCAAGCAAACCTGGAACTCACAGTAATCCTCCTGCCTCAGCCTCACAAGTGCTAGGACATGAGCCACCAGGACCGGCTTCTGCTAGCACTCATAACTGCTCCAGGATATTGTTTTCCTTTACTACAAAAACAAGGTGGATGCTGAGGCAGGAGGATAGACAGAATGACTTCCTGGGTCTTTATAATAAAAATCCTAAGTCAGATAAAGGGGTAAATGCTGAAAGATTGGAGAAGCAGAGCAGCCAGCCACTAGTTCTTACCTCTACGGAATCCTCAGACTGAATGGGTGATCCCGTCCCTAGGAATTCTCAGACTGAATGCTCCGAGCTCCTGTCTCCTCCCACCTCATCTTCCTCTCTCTGCCCAGCCATATTACTCCTGTCTCCACCTCCTTAGTGCTAGGATTAAGGGTATGTGATCCCAAGTGCTGGGATCAAAGGTGTAAGATTTATTTCTCTTTTAGACTGATTCAGTCTTATATAGAACAGGATGGTCTTGAACTCACAGAGATCCATTTGCCTCTGTCTCCCGAGTACTGGGATTAAAGGTCTGTGGCACCACTGCCTGGCCTCTATGGCTAACTAATGGCTAGCTCTGCACTCTGATCTTCTGGCAAGCTTTATTTATTACAGCATAAACAAAATATCACCACAACTGGGGGCTCTTGGGATCCTTGAAGTCATAGCGACAGGCACTGAGCCAGAGCCTGTGAAGATCCCCACAGAGCACAGGTCAGTGACATGCTAGGGCACAACCATCCTATTAAACAATTACATGTGAGTGCCACAGTCAGGAAGTGACCTCACTGCCAGTTGGACACCACCACGGCTGTGAAGCGATGTAATGGAACAAGGAGGGGCACGTCAACAATGACACGGGCCAGTGATGGAAACGGTGACGGCTCTCAGATCTGGTGATGAGCAGGTGGAGGTTCTGGCGATGACAAACGGTGGTGGCACATTCTAGCCTTGATGGACGGGTGACGTGGAACAGGCACTGTGGCTCAGTGTTTAGCACTCCTCTGAAACCCTCCCAGCGACAACTCCATCTCTGCCCTTGCAGTGGCTCAAGCAGAACGCGCTAGCCTTCGGGAACTTTCTTTGCTGTAAGATAGGAAGAGCTGGGTTGTAGGGGTCTAGACAGCTTGCCTGGACATGCATGCCACCTTGGACTCCAGCCCCAGCCCAGTAGAGAACATGTGTGACGGTCCTGTCACTCAGAAGGACCAGTTCGAGGCCAACTTCAACTACATAGAGTGTTTGAGGCCAGCCTCAAAAATAAATGAACAGAATGAGGATGGCCATCAAGCAGGACCAGCTCCTAGAAAGCCCTGTCACTCTTGGCTGCTGTTGCCATGGGGACTTTCTATCATTTCCCGCCTCCCTCCAGCTGTTTAACCAGCCAGCAAGTGTAAGCTTTTCGGCAGAGAGCCGGGCGGTGGTGGCGCACGCCTTTAATCCCAGCACTTGGGAGGCAGAGGCAGGCGGATCTCTGTGAGTTCGAAACCAACCTGGTCTACAAGAGCTAGTTCCAGGACAGGCTCCAAAACCACAGAGAAACCCTGTCTCGAAAAACCAAAAAAAAAAAAAAAAAAAAAAAAAAAGCTTTTCGGCAGAGACACCCCGCGACTAGTGGTGGCATTTAGGTTCCCCATGTCCTGCCTGCCCAACTCCAGCTACGGTGGGTGTTCTGGAGTCCCAGCTTTCAGGACCCTGGAGTCAGGTTTCTAGGTCAGCTCGTAGCTTAGGTGTTGTTTGTGGCTCTCTTGGTGGGTCAGTACTGTGTGGTCTAGAGTTCACTGCTGACGGTCTGGTCCATTCAGCCTCTCCAGCTAATGTGTGAATTCCTACTTCTCTGTATTAGATACCTGTCTACCAGCGGGGCCTGGAATCACAACTCTTCAGAAAGCTGAGGTAGAAGGATCAAAAGCTGGAGGTCAGCCTGGGCTATAGAGGTAGATCTTGTCTCCAAATCAGTGACAAAGAAACTGTGGACCAGACAACGTGACAGGGACAGGAAGTGATGCTGAGCCAGTGGTAATTGAAGTGGCTGAGGGGGCATGGGGAGGAGTGAGGGTTGGTTGGGGCAAGTGTTGGGAAGCCCTGTGGAGAGGGCAGGGTTGGAAAGGCCTCTCTAAGCTAAGGCTGAGAGACTGAGGAACCAGACAGGTTGCTACATAGGGGGACAGGTGGCTCTCAAAGTTCCCAGAGCAGGAGCAAGCTTCCTGTATTTGCAGATCGGAAGCATGGCAGTAGAATCCAGAATATAAAGATTGGAGAGCAGGGAGGAGAGAAAGACCACCAGGGAAAGACCTAGCATTCTGTTCTTGTCATGGAAGCTAGCACGGGTGTCCTTTGATAAAACAAAGGACATGTACTCGGGAATGACAAAGGACCGGGTAAGAACAAGGTAGAAACGGGGAACATGGATTCGAGGGGAGCAGACTGAGGTGGGCTCCTGCCACACACGGAGGGGCTGCTGTCTCCTCAGCGCAGAGTGAGGCCAGCGCATCACTGCACAGAGCAGGAGGGAGACGGATATCTCACTAGGGTCATATCAGGCCAAGCGTCTTATCTGGAGACAGCAATGGGTCCTAAGTGACTTGGCTTCCAATTGGCCTTTATGCTCCTGGACACTGTCGGTTGAGTGACAGAGACACTTCCCGCCACTGAGACCAGAAAGGAGAGCCTCAAGTACCAGAGCCATATGCACAACCAAAGCCCCAGTGAAGTGGTTACAACTACCTTCCCACTAGCAGGCACAGGGCAAGAGCACCCTGACCAGGCAGGTCACCAAGGGACTCAGCCTCTCCCAGAGTTGTCCTTGGGACACAACAGGGGGCTTGCTGGGGAGGTGATGGCAGAAATCAGCTACAGTAGGGACTTTCAGTTACTGTCTTCAGTGGTTTCTCTGAATGCATGCCTTGGAACAGCCCTGCAGACTGTGGCAGAACTGACCCACACTTGTCCAGCTGTCCCTAGACCAAGCCCGAGTGATGTCACCGGCCTCTGTAAGTGCAACCGCACGCCTGAATCCTGGCAGGTATGTTCTGGGGTGCTTATGAAGAGGAAGAGATTCCTAACCCTCAACTGGTACCAAATCCCCCTTCCCCAACTGCCCTCCAGCTCAGTCACCAAAGCTTGTCCAGCCCAGGAGCCTAAGGCTATGGGCTCCAAGCCATTGCCTGACTCAGTTCTCTGGAGCAGGAATCCTAGGCTTAATCTGAGCTGGGAGGAACCAAGCAAGGTGGAATCTTCCTGTTCTTTATCCGAGGATAACCCTGACCTTGTTCTCTGAGCCTGAGCGTGTTAGCAGGGAGGCTCAGACATAGCCTCTTTTGTTTCAGGCTGGGACCTGCTGGGTCTAGAGAAAATGTTCCTACTTCCATCTGAGCCCAAAGCATGCCCCAGCTCAACTCTAAAATCATGAAAAAACCTGGCCCATGAGTCCAAACAAGCTCCAAGGGTGGCTGGCTCAGCATCTCTCACCTCTGTAGTTCAGGCCCGAGTCTCCTGTCTGGGAAACCAGACATGGAGAACTAAAGCCAATTAAAACCATGTGTGGTACCATACACCTGTACTCAAGCACCGTGGAGAGGGAGGCAGGGGGATTAGTAGTTAGAGACCAGCCTGAGCTACACAGTAAACCTAAGTCTGAGAAAGAACAAGGGCTGGGAGTGTGGTCTAGTGGCCAAGTACTTCCCTGCCTACCATGTGTTAAGGCCCTGGGTTTGATCCCAGCACCGCAAAATATACAAACAAAAAAGGACCGATTAATCCCCTCACATCTCCTTCTGACTTTGTGACACATCTTTATCTTAGGAAATAAAGCCTAAAGGCCAAGCACATTTTCTGAGACATTAGATCCTCTTCCCTCCCTGTCAGGTTCCTCTTTTGATCTGGAGAACTCTTACCCTAACCTCCTGACCTCCTGTACCTAAACCACCCCCTGGGAGTTGGTAGGAGACAGGCAGAGACATCAGACTGTCTGAGAGACATCAGACTGTCTGAGAGCCTAAGGAGTGGGGTGTGGCACCTCACCTGTCCAGCATTTCCCCCTCGGCTCTCCAGAGCTGACGATCTCGTTGTATCAGAATCTCAAATCAAGCATGACAAGGGTTTGCTTGGATGTGGCAGGTCCAGGACACCAGGAAACATCTTGATACAGTCCATCATCTACGGTTCAAGTCCTGGACCCACTCCCTCGCTGAGATCCTGTGTGTCTTGGTGTCTCTGCGCCCCAGTTTTGTTGTCTGTCACAAAATATTTGTGAAGACAAAATGTGAAGTAGCAAGAAAGCCCTTTGGGACCAGCAAAATGGTCTGTGGATACAAGTTCTACGGCCGAAAGTCAAGTAAAAGGCGGAAATGGAGCTGAAGTACACGTCATCCTCTGACCGCCGCAAGCTGCCACGGCAGTGTTTGCCCACCATGCATACGCACCGTTTTCTTTTCCTAAAAAAGATTTATTGCTGGGCGGTGGTGGCGCACGCCTTTAATCCCAGCACTCGGGAGGTAGAGACAGGCGGATCTCTGTGAGTTCGAGACCAGCCTGGTCTACAAGAGCTAGTTCCAGGACAGGCTCCAAAACCACAGAGAAACCCTGTCTCGAAAACACCCCCCCAAAAAAAAATAAAAATAAAAATAAAAATGATTTATTATTATCCTTTATTATCTTTTTGTTGTTTGTTTAATTATTTATTTATTTGGTTTTTTCGAGACAGGGTTTCTCTGTGTAGCCCTGGCTGTCCTGGAACTCACTCTGTAGACCAGGCTGGCCTTGAACTCAGATCTGCCTGCCTCTGCCCCCTAAACTGAGATTAAAGGTGTGCACCACTCCCTGGCTCAGACACACAATTTAAAAAACAAAGTATTTTAAATAAAAAGTTTTAAAGTTTTCTTTTAATCTTTCAAATTATACATATTTGTGTTGAGAGTGTGGATGTTTGCAGGTATGTGCGGATACCTTCAAAGGATTTGGATTCCTTGGATCTGGAGTTAAAGATGGTTGTGAGCCGTTTATTGTGGATGCTGGGAACTGGACTCAGGTCCACTAGGTCATCTCTCCAGCCCCCTTGAAAAATTTTTAAATTAAAACAAGCCAGGCGGTTGTGCCCGACATTAATCCCAGCACTCAGAGGCAGGCAGGTCTCTGAGTTGGAGGCCAGCTTGGTCTACGAAGCGAGTTCTAGGACAGCCAGGACTGTTCCACAGAGAAATCCTGTCTCAAAAAAAAACAAAACGAAACAAAAAAAGCACTTTGTAAAACTATAGAGTGTAATCCTCCTGGCAGGGATCCAACAGCAGAGCTCAGGACAGGGATGTTCTCTGGCTCACTCTGACTCACTCAGAGCCTCCCCAGGACCAGCACCAGCGGCCTCCTTCCTGTAGGGAGATCAGGAGGGGGACAGCTGGTCTGCTCGGGTTCCCCACTGCAGGGAAGTGTTGACCAGACAACGCAGAGGACGAGCGAGAGAGAATGGAACCAAGGGAATCCACGCCAACACTAGGATTTAGCGACCCAAGCTGGGACCGGGCAGAGGATGGAAAGGTTGGGTGTGGCGCGGAGGCCCCGCCCCTCTGACGTCAATGCCCGGACCTCCCTGCATTGCCTGCGGTGCGTTTCTAGGACCCACGAATCCCGTGGGAACTGCTGTGTCTGCAGCTGCTGCCCAGCCTTGTAGGTGCAGGGAATGAGAGGTTGGAGCGGCAGGGCGGGTCCAGGACGACATTGCCCCTCAGTCTGGGAGGGGACGGTTCTGACCCGCGGGCCTTACAGGAGACTGGACGCCCTGAGCTGCAGCAGGGGTGGGGGGGGGGGATAAGGCGGGGTGGGGGGACGAGGTGAGTGAGTGAGGGCGATCTGCCTCCAGTCGGGCAGCCGCGGGTGAAAACGTGCTCTTAACTTTCTCCACAGGTAGATAACTTCAGAATCTGCATCAGTCGTCCCCGTGTGACTGTCAGCCTGAGTACGTACAGGTCTGAGACAGGGGGACACTGTAATTACTTCCCAGTATTTTTTTTTTTTTTTTACATTTCAGTTAAGACACTGACCTCCTCATCCACCCCCTCCTCTTCTTCCTCTTCTCCCCTCCTCCTATGGAGCCTGGGGTGGAAACACAAGCCTGAGATCCTAGTACCTGGGGAGTGGAGGCAGAAGGATCAGAGTTGTTGGAGCACCTAAGACCCTGCCTCCTCCAACCCCACACCCCAAATTGGGAGTGTATCCGTAGGCTGTTCTGTACGGACTGAGTTCCACTCGTGAAAGACGGGTTGGTGGTACGCCTTTTATCCCAGCACTCAGGAAGCAGAGACCTGGTCCACAAAGCAAGATCCAAGACATCAAGGGCTGTCACACAGAGAAACCCTGTCTCGAGAGAGAGAAAAAAGGAAGTAGAGGTGCGATGGGGTCACCAGACTGGGAAACCTATTCCTGAGCACTGGCTCCTGTTTTCAGTCCAGCCACCCACTCCTGAGGGGACAGAAGTGAGTGCACTCAGCCCTTGAGCCCACAGAGCATCCACGCTAGCGGTGGTGTGGTGTGGTGTGTTGGGGGTGGGGTGTAAGGTTGGTGCAAATTGCCACCTTCAGGAGCCTTTGTTTTCCTCACCTTACCCAGTCTCTACCTGCCTCCTCTCTGATTGGGCGGCCTGAGAACTGCTCATAGGAAGGTCGGCCAGCACTAGCGACCCAGCCGACCCAGCCGAGGGAAGTGAGGTCAGACTCGTTCCTGTCCTCGGAGCAGCCAGCCCCTCTGCGTCCTTCGCAGTCTGGTATTCACTCCTCCATTGCTCCCTCAGGGACTTCCCTGACTTTCCCTCTCCTCTCCTCCCTACTTTCTCCTCTTCTCCTCCACCAAAATGAACAGACACTCCACAGTCTGAAACTTGGCCCAGATTAACAAAGTGGTGCTGTCTGGAGATCGTGGGCAGGTCTTGAGTGCCGATACGTGGGTGTCCCATGAGGCCTCTTCTCCCCATGTTTAATACAGCACTGTTCAAAGAGCCAGTCCCGAATGAATAAAGAAAAGTCAGTTACATACACCCAGTAAAATATCACGGAAAGGTGAAATCCTGTCTTTGTAGCTACATGGATAAAAATGCAGAACCACGTGACCTCCTGCAGAGTATGGAAACGGAATAGCTGTTCTTGGGTGAGAGGCAGGTCTCAGCGGTCCAGAGTCCAGCCCGAGATTCTGGAAGACTGAATTCACATTGGCTAGTTCACACCTTCCTGTAACTGCCCACTCCAGGGCATCCAGCACCCTCTTCTGGCCTCCTTGGGTACCATGTACACACATACACACACACACACACACAGATTTTAAAAATTAAATAAATCTTTAATCCTAGCACTTGTGAGGTAGAGACGGGGGGAATCACTGAGTTCCAGACCATCCTGGTCTACAGAGTGAGTTCCAGGCCAACCAGGACTATAAAGAGAAACCTGGTCTTGAAAAACCAAAAATAAATAAATAAATGAAAATTAAATAAATCTTTTTTTTTTTTTTAAAGAGAGTCGTTCCCAGAGAAGCAGAAAATAGAACCGTAGTTACTAAAGATTAGGAGAAGCAGAAGGAGAAAGGAGAGATTATGGACAGTGGGAATAAAAGCTAACAGCTGCAGGAGTATTACACTCTGGTGTTCTATTTACACAGATATGAACCACAGTTAACAGATTATGTTTCTGTAATAGATTATTATGTAATATGATTATGTTTTTGTTATGTCGTTGTTGTTTGGTTTGGTTTGGTTTGGTTTGAGGTTGGGTTTCTCTATGGAGCCTTGCCTGTCCTGGAACTCACTCTGTGCACCAGGCTGGTCTCGAACTCAGAGATCCGCATGCCTTTGCCTCCCAAGTGCTGACATTAAAGGGGTGCACCACCACCGCCATGTTACATCATGTAATAGCTATTTCCAAATAGCTAAGAGGAGGATTTCAGCAAAAAGAAATAAGGAATGTTGCGTGTGGAATATGCTAATGTTCCTGATCTTATCATCGTATCTTATACACTTATATTAAAGTACAACCTGTACCCCACAAATATGTACCATATGCTGATAAAACTATTAAGAAGAGAGCAGGCCTGGTGCCACACACTAGTGTGTTCTACCTCCCTGGAAGTAGAAGCAGGAGGGTCAGGAGTTGAGAGTGTGTACTTAGTGAGTTCAAGGCCGGCCTGGAATACACAGCTCATAAAATACATATATATAGAGAGATGGGGGGGACATGGCTTAGTGGGTAAGGGTACCTGCTGCACAATCATGAGTACCTGAGTTCAAATCCTCAGAGCCCAGGCAAAAAGCTGGACCTGTAAATCTATCAGCGTGGGAGGCAGAGATGGAGGAGTTTCTTGATTGCAAGAAAACAGAAAAGATGCAAAGAGTCTAAAGACATTCCCTTAAAAGCCACAGATAACTAGTGGGCACTTGAAAAGACTTTACCAGCTCCAGAAAAATCAAAATAATCATGAAGCCGGGCGATGGTGGCGCACGCCTTTAATCCCAGCACTCGGGAGGCAGAGGCAGGCGGATCTCTGTGAGTTCGAGACCAGCCTGGTCTACAGAGTAGTTCCAGGACAGGCTTCAAAGCCACAGAGATACCCTGTCTCGAAAAACCAAAAAATAATAATAATAATAATAATCATGAAGGCAGGTGAGATGGCTCGGAGGCAGAGGCACACGGCATCAAGTCTGCCCACCTAAGTGTGATCCCCAGGTTCCAGATGATGGAAGGAGAGAACCAAGTCGGACAAGCTGTCCTGTAGCCTCCACATACAAAATCTTTCTCCCCTCGATAAACAAATTTAATTTTAAAAAGTGAGATACCATCTCACGTGACTAAGATGGCTATAATTAAAAAAGGACCTTATAACAGTAACAGTACTGCTAAGGAGGGGAAGCCATCATATACTGCTGGTGGGAAGACAGCCTGGCGGTTTCTCAAAAGACTTAACAATCTCCTCAGCAGTTCTACCTCTGAGGTCACACCCAAAAGAAATAAAAACATGTAACACAAAAGCACATAGAGAAATGGCTCAGCAGTTAGGAGCACTGACTGTTCTTACAGAGGACTGAGGATCAACTCCCAGCACCCACATGACAGCTCACAACTGTCTGTAACTCCAGTTCCAGGGCATCGGACACCCTCACACAGACACATCCTACAAAACACCAACACACATAAAAATAAGTAAAATCATTTTTAAAAAAAGAATTAAAAATAAAGCATATCGGTACCTTCACAGCATTCTTCAAAATGATCAGGAAATGGAACCAACCCAAATGTCCATCAACGACTGGACGGACAAATAAGATGCGGACTATCATGTACTGGGGTGTAGCTTGGCGACAGAACACATGCTCAGGATGTGTGTGGGAGGGAAGATGGAGGAGGGGTTCAGTCACCTGCGCTGGAAACAATGTCCCGCTTCAAGCTACACTAGAGGTGATTTTTTTTTTCTTTTTGCAATGTCATGGTTTTGCTTTATTCTGTAGTTTACATATGAATCCAATATGTGACTTTTTTTTTTTTTTTTTTTTTTGTCCTGTGACTTTTTCTTCTAATGTGTATGGCAGCAGAGACTGCTCCTGCCAGCACCAAAGACAGGTCAACGCTCCCATGGCAGACCAGGCTCTCACGTGCGGCCATTCCAATTCACTGTACCCATATCTGTCTGTGCCGGTTCCTGTTCGTTCCCTGTCACTCATAAGCTGCTCCTAGGCCAGGAATGCCAGTAGGCACAGCATGA
Organism: Chionomys nivalis; assembly: GCF_950005125.1. Taxonomy (NCBI): domain Eukaryota; kingdom Metazoa; phylum Chordata; class Mammalia; order Rodentia; family Cricetidae; genus Chionomys; species Chionomys nivalis. The sequence continues at coordinate 19,075,813 of NC_080096.1, read as the reverse complement.
TGTACCAACCCTCTACACATAGTTTTGAGGCCCTGGATTGAGGATTTGTGAAGCTTGACCATTCCTGGGTCCCATTTGTAAGAACTGTGAACAGGGCCAGATGTGGTGGCACATGCTTTTAATCCCCGTACTCGGAAGGCTGAGGCAGACAAATCTCTGTGAGTTAGAGGCCAGCCTGGTTTAGGAAGAGAGTTCCAGGATAGCCAGGACTCTTATACAGAGAAACTCTTGTCTCGTAAAACAAAAAACAGTGAGTTCAAAGCCAGCCTGGTCTACAGAGTGAGTTCTAGGACAGCTAGAGATACACAGAGAACACAGAGAAACCCTATCTTGAAAAAAAAAAAGGAAAAAAAGAGCTATGATTAGTCAGGCAGTGGTGGCACATGCCTTTTATCCCAGCATTCAGGATGTAGAAACAGGTAGATCACTGAGTTCGAGGCCAGCCTGGTTACAGAGTGAGTTTCAGGACTGCCAGGACTACACAGAGAAACCCTATTCTGAAAAACCGAAAGAAAGAGCCGACGGTGGTGGCGTTCACCTTTAATTCCAGCATTGGGGAGGTAGAGGCTGGTAGAAATTTGTGAGTTTGAGGTCAGTCTGATCTACAAAGAGAATTCCAGGACAGCCAGGACTCTTACAAACAGTCCTGTCTGGAACCCGCCCCCCCCCAAAAAAAAAGGAAGGAAAAAAGGAAAACTGTGATCAATTGGCAATGCCCACCTTGGCAGACTGGCAGCATACTGATGGGAAAAGCTGTCCCAAGACCTATGCTCTATCCTCGCCTTAAGGGTGGCTATGCTACTGCCCAGGCTGTATTGTCACACTGCCAAGAGGCTGAAGAGCACTGACAGTCAATTCTGCGGGGATTAGATGGAAGAACACCCCAAGTCTCAGGCTAAAGGAGCTCATCCCTTTAAAAGGGTGGGTCATCCCACAGACACTCTGGCAGGGGTGTGTGCTGCAGGCCCTGGTGGCTGGAGCATCTGTGTCACCGTCTGGACTCTGCCATGTTATCTAGACGAAGACAGCTTGGCTGTCTTTGGTGTGTGAGGTGGCAACTCAAGACACCACTCACACAGAAATGTCCCTGAGATGAATCCAGAACTTGGCAGTCCAAACTAAAGAGGTTTATTTCCCAGTGCTGTCCAGAAGCCAGGACGGAGTAAATCTTACTTTGTGGGGTTTTTCTATTGTTGGTTTCAGGTTTGTTCTTTGTTTTTTTAAACAAGCCTATCTGGCCTAGAACTCACTATATAGACGAGGCTGGTCTCGAACTCACAAAGATTCACCTGTCTCTACCTGTGCCGGTAAGTGTTTCTAGAAAATGCCAAGTGGCCAGAGGAGACCCAGACTTTGCCCCTGCTTTCCCTGATCCCGTCCCACAGCTGAAGCTAAGAGGAGCGATGGAAACCGATAATCAGGTCCCCATGACTTGGGATGTGGTATTGCTCCATGAGGGGTCCAGGTGTCTGTTGACATCCTCCAATCTGTGCTTGAGGGTTCTGGATGCGTTCTTCAGTATCCTTACCTCCTGCTACCACTGCACCTGATGTCTGCCCAGGCCCTTTTTGTTCTTTACATCACTTTGGGGATTTTGACTTGTTCTTTTTCTTCTGCACTGAAAAAAAAAACTGTAACATGAAAGAAAAAAGAAAGGGAGAAGAAAGAAAGGTAAAAAGGAAGAAAGGGCTAGTTGATGGTGAAACAGACCTTTAATCTCAGCACTCAGGAGGCAGAGGCCAGCAGATCTCTGAGTTCGAGGCCAGTCTGATCTAAAGAGCAAGTTCCAGGACAGTCAGAGATATATAGAGAAACCCTATCTCGAAGAATTGAAAAGAAGAAGAAAAAAAGGTAAGAAAGAAAATTGAGGATTAGCTTTAGCAATGTGACCTTAATCCTCACCAAGGCAGTTTAGGTGAAAGGGTGGAACCAAGTATCTCCCTTGTGCTAGGCTCACAGGCATATACCACCACACCCTAGCTTTTTGGAAATTATGTTTTAATGCAGATTAGAATGATCCAGTCAGTGAGAGAGGGAAAGTCCTGTCAGAGAGACAGGATGCTCAAGGGAGCTGGGACACTCAAGGGAAGAGCAAACAGACACATCCCTGCAGCAGGAGGGGAGGCTGAACCCAAGCACAGAGGCTGGAATGCGTGGAGCAGGTGTTGAGGGTGGAAGAGAATGTCCTTCGGATGGGTCTGTTTCCCAGGGAAACGAGAAACAAGCTCGTCCCTCGAGAAGAGGACACCGGCGGAGAAGCTGGATTGGAGAGAGGACAATGGCTAAGACACATGGTAAGTGGTGGGCCTGATGTCAAAGTGAGATCAGCAGGGCTGTGTCCCTCCTGAGTCCCAGTCAACCGTGGAGGATTACTCCGGGTGGAGGCAATTAAATGATGCGGGAACAAGGGGGCTGAGGGTGTAGGCAAGGAAGCAATTACAGCGATGGCTTGGACTCTGAACTGGGGAAGGGGGAAAATCAAGGACATGAGGGAGTCCAGGAACAGGGAGAGAAAGGAGGAGCAAGGGATTAAAGGACCCGGTGGGTGAAGAAGCTAAGGAGTTGGGGTTGTCCGTGTAAGTAGAAGAGATGAAAGGTGAGGTTGATATCAATGGTATGCAGGGTAGGGGCACAATTACAGGTAATGACAACGTCCATTACCTTGACCATGAGGACATGAAGTAGGCGGGAGGCCAAGAGTCACAGGAAGAGGGGATGGGCGAGCCGCCCCTGGGAAGGATCACCTGTGTGTAATTTGGCTCCCCAAAATCACCCTCCCGGGTGAGCTCCTCATTAGGACTTAGGCCTGGGATTCAGACAGATCTAGGTATGAAAGTCTCTTTCTCCAGCTCTGTGGCCCCACACAAATGACTTCATTTCTCTGGCCTTGGTTTCCCCTCCTGCACAGTGAGCGATTGTTCTTGTGTCCTGAGATTATGTTCTGAAATCTGGTGAGGCGTGGAAAAGATCATAAGGAAGAGAGCATGCTCAGTGGGGTGGGTTTATCAGCTGGGTGGTGGTGGCACAGGCCTTTAGTCCCAGCACTTGGTGGCGGGGGTGGGGGACAGAAGCAGGTGGATCTCTGTGAGTTCAAAGCAAGCCTAGTATATGAAGCCAATTCCAGGACAGAGAAACCCCATCTCAAAAAACAATAAAACAAAAAATAGCCACGCCTCAGTTCCCAGAATGCTTTCTTCTGGGGTTCCAGAGCTGATGTGCCAATGTAGCAATCCAGCCTCTCCCTTTTGGTCCTCAAATCAGGTGGTATGAATGGGAGCACCTCCCCTATTTCACTCCCATCTTAGAGAATAAGAAGCTGAGGTCCAGCAGGCAGGGACTGCACTCTGTCACGACAACTCTATTATTATAGAGAACAAGCTCCCTTTTTAAATCAGCTGGAGTCATCGCTGAGACGGGAAATGTGACCAGGTGCCTGGCGGAGGCTCACCTATGCCATCCCGAAGCCAGCTGGCCTCCAGACGCACCCGACTGCATTCCCACCATCCATTGGGATACTCCAGTGCCGGCTTTAATGGAAACAGAAGATCTTACTGGGCACACCTGTGTTCTCTGTCTTGGCTTCCTACGTTCCCCAAGTCACCTCTAGCCCCGCTGGGCAAACATGGAAGGCATGAGCTTTGCGAATGGACGTGTTGACAGAAGGGTGATTCAGAGTGCATGTGCTGTGCTAATTGCTCTCCCTAGCCCAGACAGAAGGCGAGAGACGGACAAAGAGATCTGAAGTTCCCTAGCAAAGTGTGTAAGGGGGGCGCTACTCGGACTTGTCCCTCAATGGTTGTCAGCCTCGCTGGTCCACCTGGGGCAAATCCCTCCTGCTCGCTATACCCCACTTTATTTATAAATTGAGAAGGCGGAGGCGGGGACAAGCAATGGCCCTGCTTAGCTGGAGCCTTCAGGCTTCTATGACTATGTGGCCGGGTATCTCTCTGGCTTCCCTGGCTATTCAGGGACAAACACAGAGAGATAGGGCAGAGGGGACCTGGAAGAGATTCACCACGCCAAGAAGCTGATCCTGGCCAAGCATCTCAGGTCCCCACGCTCCTTTCAGTTACTCTTTCCTGTGGCCCTATTTTATTATCTTAGCCACCATCTGAAACATCTCGTTTCTTTCTCCATTGTCTCTCTACAGTCAAAAGTCCTAGAAGGAGGAGGACTTTGCCTGTCCTGTCCCAGGGTTCAGCCTCGCACTGGGCACCTGGTCAGTCCCCTAGGTACATATGTTGACTAAAGAATGGATAAAGGGATGGACAGGTGTCGTGGGTGGTGCCAGGGCTGTACCAAGCGTGACCCTCTGACCTGTGCCAACTTCTAAGAGGAGGGGCTGGAAAGACAGTCAGGAGGCCTGAATTCAAGCTCTATACTGCCAATTAGTGGTGTCTGACTTTGGGTACATCATTTGACATCTGGAGCCTTGGTTTCCTCATCTGCATATCTAGAGAAATGATCTCACCTGCTGAGGCATATTTTCAGGAATGAATGATCGCATAGGTAATATGATTTGGTGAACAGTAGAGGTTTAAGAAATGTTAGTTTCAGTCAAGTGGTGGTGGCGCACACCTTTAATCCCAGCACTCGGGAGGCAGAGGCAGGCGGGTCTCATAGTTCAAGGCCAGCCTGGTCTATAGAGGGAGTTATAGCACAGTCAGGTTACACAGAGAAACTGTCTCAAAAATCCAAAAAAGAAAGAAAGAAAGAAAGAAAGAAAGAAAGAAAGAAAGAAAGAAAGAAAGAAAGAAAGAAAGAAGATGGAGGGTGGAAGGGAGAAGGAGAGAAGAAAGAACAGAGACAGGGTCTCACTATGCTCACTATGTAGCCCTGGCTGACCCAGAACTCAATATGAATGACCTTGAATTTCTGACCCTCTCTGGGATGCTGGGATTGCATGCCTGGTTTATATAGTTCAGGGATCAAATTCAAGGCTTCATACATGCTAGGCAAGGCCTCTACCAATCCAGTCACACCTATCCCTTTGTGTCCATCAGAAGTCTATATAAAAAAACAGTGGGTTGTCAAGGTGGCTCAGAGAGCCAGGGGATGGTGGCAAAAATGTTAAGTTCCAGCATTTGGGAGGCAGAGGCAGATGGATCTCTGTGAGTTCTAGGTAAGCCTGGTCTACAGAGAGTTCCAGGCTAGCTAGAGCTACACAGAGAAACTGTGTCTCAAAAAATCAATCAATCAAACAAACAAAAATAGCTCAGAAGGTAAAAGATCTTGACATCAAAGCTGAGAACTTAAATTTGATTCCTGGATTACCTCCCCCCCCCACACACACATGCAGCAAATAAATCTAAGGAACCGTGGCGGTGTGCGCCTTTAATTCCAGCACTTGGAAGGCAGAGGCAAGCAGGTGTCTGAGTTTAAGGCCAGTCTGATCTGCATAGTGAGTTACAGGTCAGCTAACGAGACCCTTTCTCCCAAATATAAGATAAAATAACAAAAAAAGAATAAATAAATGTTAAAAAAAATGTTAAAATAACAATCGACTTCACTGGGGAGAATACAGGGGCATTGCTCAGGCTTCACCCGGCCAAGCACATGGTACCTTCTCTCAGGGGTTCCAGGAGAGGGAAACAAAGACAGCATGTCGCTAGGGCTGGCTTCCGGGAAGAAGAAATGTGTGTTCTGGTCTGAGGCAGGCCAAGCTGTGTCCTGTCAGACACTGGGATGTAGTAGCTGCTTCTAAATCCTGATCCCTCCTTCAAATCATTAGAATGAGAGGAAAAAGCGCTGCAGTTATGAATCAGGATGTCTCGATTACGATTCTTCTTCCTCCTCCTTCTTACGACACATACATTTAAAATCTGAAAATCAATGGGGGGAGGTGGCAATATGTGGGAGGAGGGGGAGGGAAATGGGAAACGGGGAGCAGGTGGAAATTTTAATTAAAAAAAGAATAAAAAAAATCTGAAAATCAAAGTGGACATATTCAAAAGTAGCAATAAGTCTCAGCCTCTATGATCTGTAAAGAGAGAGAAAAGCCCTGGGTCAGTCCAGACAGGGTGGAGAGAGGATGCTGCCTAGATTTTTACACCTCCATCAGGACCATAACGGGCACTCACACGCTATGTGATGATTGGTAATAACGCCCTCTCTCTGAGCAGATTTCACCTCACCTAAAATGGAACATGTTCGCCAGGCATGCTGTGGTTCGAAGGGCCAATCGGGAATAAATTAGAAAGCGGCCGCCTCGTTAAACACTACATTACCGAGACCGCCCTTCCTCCTTCCTGCCGCTGGAGGGCGCTGTCCCTCCAAGTCTCGGCAGGCTCGGGCCAATCACGTGCTGCAGAAGTTCTTTAAAGGCCAAAGGAGGGAATTCAACCCTAGAGTGGGGGCGGGGAAGGGGCGTGCCTTTCAACCAATCAGAATCCCTGGGAGCAGCACTCCGGTGCAAAACTCTGTTGGCCAATGGTAGGGGTGGGACGAGAGGCGGGGCGGCTCCCGCTGTGTGACAGCTGTGTCGACCAATGGGGATGCGGCCCGCGGCCTATAAGAGTCAGCTGGGTCCCAGCCACCTGGCTCTAAGGTCTGTTAGTCCTAGCCGCCGTCGGAGGTGTCCCCTGGGTTTGCCTCGCCGCCGCCGCCGGGTCCCTGCACCCCGCCCCCAGCTTCGGCCGGTGCGCATCCACTCTCACCGCTCTCCTCGCCTTAACCATTCCCGGGTTTCTGCCGTCGGGGCGCCGGGGCCGGGCGAATGATGCCGTCGGAGAGTGGAGCTGAGAGCCTGGAGCGGCCAGCTGGACAGGTGGGGACGGATGCAGCCTCGGTAGAGGCCACGGCTGGGGCGGCCGGCGGCGGCCCGGACCCAGAGGCCTCCTCGGCTCCTCTGGGACGGCACCAGAGCCGGCTGAGTTGGCCACAGGTGAAGCGGCTGGACGCGCTGCTGAGAGAGCCGATCCCCATTCACGGGCGAGGCAACTTCCCCACGCTGAGCGTGCAGCCCCGACAGATCGTGCAGGTGAGGGTTCGCTGGCAGGGGCAGGGGGCTGGGGCGGTGCTCTGCCGCAAGACACCTGGAGTCTACGATTGGCTCCGCAACTAGGGAAACTAAGGAACGGGGACGGGGCTACCAGCTTAGCACCCCATTGAGCATTCCTGTCAATAGTCTTGGGGAGCCCTTATTCCCTTGGAACCACTCACCAGGATCCTCGCTGGGAGATGAGGAAGGTACTAGATGGGGCATCGCCCCATCTGCAAGCAAAGGCAAAAGGTACGGGCAGCCGCCAATTAGGAATGTGTGTGTTTGATTCCAAAATAGCTTCCTTCCTCTACTTCACGTCCTTGGACCTCCCGCTCCCTCAGGGTTCCAGGGGCACTCTGTCCTTGTGTTCCCACAGCCCTTGGCTCAAGAAACCTTGGCTAGGTGAAACAACACAGAAATCCTTGGGAAGACTCCCTGCCTCCCACGTGCTTCGGCCAGACCGGAGACCCCACCCCTGAAGATAGCATCAAATTTCCATTTTAGGTCTTCCTCCTCCCTTAAGACTGGAAATAAAGGCCAGTCAAGGTTCAGACCCCAAAGCACCACCCCCCTCCTGAGGATCAGGAAGGGGAAGGTTCTAGCAGCTGCTTCCTCTATCAAACTCCATCTTCCCTTTTACTTAACCCTGTATGACCTCAAACTTACTCTTTGGGGTTCTAGCCTGAGCATTCCGGTATTCTGAAATTCCAGAGGATGCCAGTTCTCACCCTCCATTCTAGCTGAGACCTCAGGTGGGACGCTCAGCTACCTAAGGCTACCCTATGAGGTGGAGATCAGACTCAGGGACTCCGGGAACTCACCGGGAGCAGATGGTACAGGTTCCACTGTTTCCCACCACTCCCCCTGGCTCCGAAGCTCAACGCCTACATCTTAAGGGAGTGTGATAATGGGCTAGAAAAGTCTAGCGATGCTTTCTGTGTGTTCCAGCCAATCATGGGCTTTACATGCAAACCAGGTAAAGCTGGACATAATATCGCCCCCCCACACACTATAGCCTCCAATAGAGAGGGAGGGTGGCCGCGGCGGGATGGTCTTACCCTCCCTTCCTAGGAACAAAGATTGAGATGGAGGGGGCGGGGACAGATTCTCCTGGGCTGACTCACTGGCTGTCCCAGTGGAGCTGGCTAAGGCATTCCTTGCTTGCCCGCTGTCGTCGTCGTCTGGATTATTAGTGAACCCATTTTGGCTTGTTTTATTTTGAAATAGGGTCTTCCTGTGTTCTGCCTGGGCTCCTCTCAAACTTATAGACTCAAACAATCCTCCTGCCCCAGGGTCCTGAGTATATGGTGTAGGATACTCTGCTAGGAAATACCATAACCCCAGGCATGAAGGGCCGGAAAGGTGGTCCTCAACATGATCACACCTCTGCAGGAACACATATCTCAACTGACACTAAGGGCACACATGCGACTGGGTACCATCCTCTGTCTCCTGGTCGTGTGAGGGAGACTGAGTGAATGGGAGCCAAGTTCATGGTCTGGTCTCCTAAACTAGGGACACCCCAGAGCGGGGAACTGTGGGCTGTGGAGTGGAGAGGTGACAGGCTTCAGGACTAGACTGAGAAGTCGCGTGTCTGGGCTTGTTCCTTATTCCCTCTGCCGGGCTTCATGGCCCCATCTGTGCAATGGAAGTGGATTCCACCACTGAGCAATATCCTTTCTGGCTCCAGACTCCCAAGGGAACGCGTGCCTTCACCTGCCTTTGCAGCCAGTCTCCTGGTGGGGATCCACAGCTAGCAGCTTTAAAAGCTGTTGGGATGTTAGGGGTGGGGGGAGGAGGGAAGAGCTTTCTGGGCTCCTCCCAGAGCTGAGTTGTCTCATGGTTCAAGAATGGACGCCTTCTACCTCTGTGCCCAACAAAGACTTCTCTACAGCCTCAATCTGAGCAGCTAGGAAAATCCATCCTTGTTTGTGCCTGGCTAAAGGGACCCGCCTTCTTGTAGGAGCCCTTCTCTATCTAGCTCTGGAGACCAGGTTCTAGTTCAACTCTGCCTCTTACTGTCTTTGTGACCTTGAACAGGGCAATGGCTTTCTCGGGGCCCAGAGAATTGAATTAAACAATCTGGATCTCTCCAGCTGCAGCCAGAGGGCTTGCTCCTGCAAGCTTTGCAAGTCTTTGTCTTCCTAAGGTCTCAGCAGAAGCCCTGGACAGAGCAAGCAGTTTGGGGAATTGGGCACCTCAGCACAGGAGAAAGGAAGCCATAGTCGCTGCCCCCTCCTAGGCTGGAAAGTCTGATTTGGGAGGCTGTTAGCTGCCCTGCCCCTGCACTCCTTGGGTGTAGCAGTATCTGGGGACCGCCTGTCAAACCGGCAAGATTCATACCTGGGAGAGAGACAACAGCCCATGGTTGGCTGACACAGCTGGCCTCATGGCCCTGACGCAGGGGACATAATGAGGGACTGCTACCTACTCACTCACCTGGCCAGATGCCATGCCCTGGAGTGGGCATCACCTGAGGAGCAGGAGTTGGCACTAAGGCTCAATCAGCTCACCTGAGTCTCAGGGTGGGGGATGGCCTCTCATTGGCTACCTGGGGGGGGGCAGTTGCCAAGGTGTGCAATTGAAAGATCCCCAGGCTGGCTGCAAAAACTAGCCCTGTTTGGCTAACGACATTCCCAGCCCCCACCTTCCCACCACCATCTATCAGTGATTTGAGGTTCATCCTCGTTTTGAAAAAAAAAAGTGTGGTGGTGCACCTGCCCATTCTGTCACCTAGATGGAGGTAGGGAGAGAGGAAGTTCTGAGACAACCTTAGCTAGTTTGAAGCCGGCTTGGGCTACTGAGACTCTGTCTCAAAATATAGAGAGACAAACGGATAGATAGATGTGGGAAATTGGTTTAATTTTGACACCTGGTCTTGCTATATATCCCAGATTGGTCTCCAACTCTCAGTGATCCTCCTGCCTCAGCCTCCCAAGTGCTAGGGATTACAGGCATCCTCCTCCATAGATAGTCTTCTTCTTCTTCTGAAGCCTGGGCCTGGATGTGGTAGCGAGGGGGTAGGCTGTGCTGGGGGTAGGGACCAGCTGTAGAGAGTGGGCTTAGCATCCGTGACCTCCGGTTCGGGCCTCACTCAGCAGCAAAACAAAAAGACAGGCTTGGAATTGGCCATACCTGGGTTCGATCTCGAGGGTGTGACTTCATTCCTGTGAACCTAAGTTTCCCCATCTATGACATGGAGATGAAGATCTATCCCCAAGGGTTCTTGTTTGGTTGATTGGTTACTTGGGTTAGGTTTTGGTGCTGGGGATGGAGCCCAGAGCTTTACACATGTTAAGCATGCCCTCTGCAGCTGAGCCACACCCAGGTCCCGTCCCCCACTGTAGATTCTGCTGAGGCCCTGCATCTGATGCTTACTAAATACCTAACCATGGTACTCCTCCCTTTCCCACCCCTGGCTGAATGTTCCGAGGGCCAGTTCTTTCCTTCCCACCCCCATTACCATGACAACTCCTTCCGGAAGTCTTCCTGGAGGGAGCCGCCCGCCTCAGATTGCCCCACTGCGGCTTGCTTCCTCAGCATTTACCTGCATTCTTCGCAGTAATTCCCTGGGAGGCTGGGGAACAACCTGCCCCAGAGCCTGCGCTGACTTGGCAGCGAGGTGGGGTTGCAGAGTCACTTAGGGCAGGAATGCTGCCTGGTCACTTTCAGGACACCATGTGAAGGGCTTGGGGTTACCAGGAAACCAAATGTCTGTATTCACCCCCAGCTTCACTCCTCTCCCACAGGAGCCAATGCCCAGAAGACTTACAGGTGTTCCCTGTGGGGTTCCCATGCATCAACCCTGGGGCTCCAGGTGGGGTCCTCCATATCCTCCTGCCTCAGCCTTCTAAGTGGCTGGGATTATAGGCCTGCTCTGTCACGCCCAGCTCAGCCCTGTCATTTCTGAATGGCTTCTGCCCATGTAGCATTTGCTTCCCTGGCTCCTTTTGAGGGCAGAAGAAAAAAATGTATGTGTCATAGTCAGAAGAAAGAATGGGGCTGGAGAGAAGCCCAGCAGTTAAGAGCACTGGCTGCTCTTGCAGAGGATTGCCTTCTCTTCCCGGCACCCACAGGATGGCCCACAACCACCTGTAACCCCAGTTCCAAGGGTTTGAAGCCCTCTTCTGGCCTCCATGGATGGAGCACATGTGTAAACACACATATACATAAAATTAAAATAAAATTTTTTTAAAACTGAAAATAGCCAGGCGGAGATGGCACAGCCCTTTATTCCCAGCACTCAGGAAGCAGAGGCAGGTGGGTCTCTGAGTTCGAGGACAGCCTGGTCTACAGAATGAGTTCCAGGACAGCCAGAGAGAGCTCCATAGTGAGACCCTGTCTCTAAATAAATAAATTCAAAATTCAAAAGAACTTACATGGACTTGTGAATCTAGCCAACTTGGGTCCTGATCTTAGCCTTCATCGGCTGGCTGGAACAGTAGTCCTAAAAAGGAATTGCCATGGGAGTTCACGTGTGAGGCCATGGGAGTGCAGCCCATCACACAGTGCCTGGCACGATACCGAGCGTTTGCCTTGCCCTGTTAGGAAGGTCAGGTAGCATGGTGGAAAGCTCTAGGCCCGAATTGAATGCCCGGCTCTATATTTACCTGCTGTGTGACTTTGGACAGCTCTCGGGCTGCTCTGTGCTTGTTTCCCAACCTGTGAAGCAGGACTATACCTTGCCTCATCAGGTTATTAGGAAGATTAAGTGAGGTTGTATTTTAATATAAAGTGCTTAGTAAGTTCTCGGCTTGCGTTTGTTATTTTTATTGCTCTTCTGAGTCATTCCTTTCAACTGGGCCCTTCTCCAGATTGGCAAATCAAGGCTTTGCAAGTTACAAGACTTTGCAAAGACACAGAAACCGGTAAGAGGTCAGCAGGGATGGATAGGTAGGGCGATTAATCCTGGAAGCCCTGGGTGCAGACCTGAGAGGCGCAGGCACCTAACCCTTCTCTCCCCCACACCACCCCTGCAGGTGGTCCGCAGCAGCCTGGAAGAGCAAGGATTGCATGTACACAGCGTTCGGCTGCACGGCTCAGCCGCCAGCCATGTGCTGCACCCCGAGAGTGGCCTAGGCTACAAGGACCTGGACCTGGTGTTCCAGATGGACCTGCAGAGTGAGGCATCCTTCCAGCTGACCAAGACAGTGGTCCTGGCTTGCCTGCTGGACTTCCTGCCGGTGGGAGTGAGCCGGGCCAAGATCACACCCCTGACCCTCAAGGAGGCCTATGTGCAGAAGCTGGTGAAAGTGTGCACGGAGCTGGACCGCTGGAGCCTCATCTCGCTGTCCAACAAGAGCGGTAAGAACGTGGAACTCAAGTTCGTGGACTCCGTGAGGCGCCAGTTTGAATTCAGCATCGACTCCTTCCAGATCATCCTGGACTCGCTGCTGCTCTTTGGCCAGTGCTCATGCACACCAATGTCGGAGGACTTCCACCCGACTGTGACAGGCGAGAGCCTATATGGGGACTTTGCTGAGGCCTTGGAGCATCTGCAGCACCGCGTCATTGCCACCCGCAGCCCTGAGGAGATCCGTGGCGGCGGCCTCCTCAAGTACTGCCACCTCCTGGTGCGGGGCTTCCGGCCAAGGCCCAACACTGACGTTCGCGCCCTACAGCGATACATGTGTTCCCGTTTCTTCATCGACTTTCCGGACCCGGTGGAGCAGAGGCGCATTCTGGAGCGCTACCTGGAGGCCCACTTTGGTGGAGCAGATGCAGCCCGCCGGTATGCTTGCCTTGTGACACTGCACCAGGTGGTCAACGAGAGCACAGTGTGCCTCATGAGCCACGAGCGCCGCCAGACCCTGGACCTTATCACCATGCTAGCCCTCCAGGCGTTAGCCGAGCAGGGTCCTGCTGCCGCCGCTGCCCTGGCCTGGAGACGTCCGGGCTCTGATGGAGTCGTACCAGCCACCGTTAATTACTATGTGACCCCCATGCAGCCCCTGCTGCCCCGGGCTCACTCCTATCCCACCTGGCTGCCTTGCAACTGACTGATCCTGGCTAGAAGGGAATGAGCTTTGTGGGGGTGGGGCAGGATCATCAGGTATGTGTGGAGGATGTGGCCAGACACGGGCCGCCTGTGCCAGCTGGCCTGGTACTAGAGGGTTGGGCTTTTGAACAGACCAGACTTTTCCTGCATGAGGTTCCTATGGGCCAAGTCTGGTTCTTGACAGGAGGACCCTTTGGTCATCGTACCACGCTCCTGGACCTGCATGACTTGGGTCACAGAGATTAACCTGTTGAAAAGACAAAGTCAGCTGGGGTGGTGGTCTCAGTACTGACACCTTGGGTGGATTTCCATGGCCTAGATGGGGTCAGCCCACAAGGACCCAGAAGTTCCTACACTGGCTATAGTACGACATCACGTGACAGGAATACTCACTTTGGAGTCTATATGAATGACTCACAGAGCCGGGTGGTCCAACCTCGCTGACCATTAAGAAGGTAAACTAAGGCATGAGGCAGCTCCCTGGGTTTCTGGAGGGATGGGAATTCAGGCTCCTGAAACCCATGTGGCCTTCTTGAGGTGCTGAGGTATCCAGCGGACAGGTAAACAGCCAGGATGGGATGCCTCCCAGTGTGCCACCCTCTCCCTTCCCTTGTGCCTCCCAGGAGCCCTGCTGTCTGGGCACTAATGCTGGGGGCTGCCGGGTTCAAAGCTGCCGCAGTCAGCTGCTCCCACCCCACGGCTCGGTTATGGGATTTGGATTTTCACGTGGCGGGCGGGAGGGAGGCGTACCCCATCTCTTTTCCCATTCCTCTGAGCTTGCCACTGTGGTGCACTCTTCCCACCAATAAAAGTGTCTACACCTGGCATAACCGAATGCTTTCTCCTGGGGTAAGGATCTCTGTGGCACAGGTTGGCCCTACCTCCCCAGGCTATTTGACTTGTGATGTGGGAGGAGGAGCCAAGGAGCGGCTGTGGCGAGTCCCTCCTGTCCAAAGCTTAACAGCTGTGAACTGGTAGTCTGGCTGGTCTCCATGTTGGCTCAGCAAGTCTAGGCCTCTCGTGTTAAAGGGGTATATGCCCTGGAATCCTAGAGGCCCGAACCTGGCCTTTGGTGAGCACGTCTGTCCACTCTGTCTGCCCAGGAAGCAAGCAGGGTGAATCTGAACAGGAATGAAAGCTGAGGCTAGGTGACTTGCAGGGGTCCCCCAGAGTCCAGGTACGGTCTTCCAAGCAAGTGGACATGGGCATGCTCTACCTTATTGTAAACAGGTCCCCTAGAGAGTGGCTGGGTCTCTCTGAACCCAGCTGGGGCCAGCCAAGTGGTCCAGCAGTGCCAGCTTTTGGGGAGCTATTCCCTCAGGGCATCGATCACTCACTTCTGGACGCTGCCTGCTGTTTACCCCGCCTCTTTGATCTGGGGATCGCAAAGCTTTTAACATATTCAGCCTCATTAGGCCCCTCTGAAGTGGTGACTTTGATGATTCCAGTCAGGTGGAAAAGAATAAAGCAGCGGAGGCCCCAGGTCATCAGAGGGAGTGCTCACCTGTGCTGCGGGTTTGGCTAGGTGCCTCAGTTCCTTCTGCTCCTGGCTCTAAATGGCTGGAAAGGCAACTGAAAAGGATCTCCCAGGCCTGACTGGGCTGGCACACAACTTTAATCCCAGCACCCCAGAGGCAGAGGCGGGTGGACCTCTGAGTTTGGGACCAGCCTGGCCTACAGAGTGAGTTCCAAGACAGGCTCCAAAAGCTACACAGAGAAACAGTCTTGAAAAAGAAAGAAACGGGGGGAGGGGGGCTCTCCTATCCCACCCACCTGTGGCCACCTCATTAAGGTGCTCAGAGAGACGTAACTTCTCCTACCTCCTGATTCTATCGCCATGTGAGCCTAAACCTGAGCTGGGAACATTGTAAACACAGCAGGCTCAATGGCTTGGGATGTGAGTTCACCTGGATATGCTTAGTTCAGATGAGAAACCCAGTTCTGTCTTCGTGTGTATGCACCGAGCTCAACCATACGCCTGTTATGGTTCTGGGTTTAGGATCCCTACCCTTGTGACAGTTATACCCTAATAAGGTAAACAGTGTGATCATAGGTCAGCAATGCATAAAAATGTGTGTAACAAGGAACTTAAATCCACACAAGGTGCCCCTCCTGGAAAGATGGTATTGGATTGAACAAAGACTGATAGGTCTGGGGAGTGAGCCATGTAGCTGTCTAGAGAAAGTGTTCTGTGAATGCACATGTGCCCTGGCAGGCATGTCTGAAGGAGGGCACGTGTGCCTACGGATGTCTGGCCGGTCCTGTGTGGGTGTGGGTACTCTCTGGAGCCGGCACACACACGTGCGTGGATGTGACGAGGTGGCAGATGTTCACAGCCACAGCTGTCGAGTGGTTTATTCTAGGCCCGATCCATGCTTAGGTACGTCCAAGCACTGGAGTTACATCCTTACAACAAATCCAGAGAACAGTGTTCTTTCCATCTTAGAGACAAAAACGCGGGCCGAAGCAGTGGAAGAGGTTTGTCAGACTCAAGACGTTGCATCCGCCCCTGCACTGTAGTTGCACACGAATGCCGGTGACAAGCCTGTCTCCTGTGCACTTGTGGCAAGGCTCGGGCTATTTTCTGTATGACTGGCAGAGTGTAGCAGTGTGCCAAGACATACATTTTCTTGATGTATCTGTGCCAGTAGTCATGGCTTGGGGTGACTGTCTGGGACCTGTCGTGGCAACAGCACACCTGAGAGCTATGGGTGTGGTACATTGTTTCCGGGTGTGAGAAAATCCCCGTGGCTACCTAGGAATGCCAGGATGTGCAGGCTGCAGGAATTCGGAATCTGGACAGCTGAGGGGAGAGAGTCCTGTCCTTCACCTTCTAACCTGTACCAATAACAACCCACCCACCACTTCCTACCAATTGTAAGTCAGGGGGGCAGAGCCACAGTGGGCACCCCCGGACAGGTACATGGTATGCCAGCCCCTCCGGATCCACTATCCACCCATCTGCTCAGGGCCCTGGGGAGGCTGTTGGGCGGCATCAATGGCTCCCTTGTTCCCCAGTTTCCTGCTGCTCTTGACACTGAGGCCCCAGCAGGAGGAGCCTGAAAGGAGAGGGTTTTTACTCTTCTCCCTCCCTCCCAGGCTGTCATGGTTCACACCCCTCACACAATGGCAGCAGGCCTTTAACACTTGCCTCCCAATGTGAGTTATTCTCATGAGCTCTCTCTGGAACCCAGGGCCTCCACATTCTAGGCAAACACCTTATTACTGAAGTTACAGCTCCAGTTTTTTCTTTTCTTGATTTTTTTCTTTTTCTTTCTTTTTTTTTGAAGACGGAGTATTCCTGTGTAGCCTGGGCTAGCCTTAAATTCTCCCGTCTTCCTGCCTCCGTCTCCTGAGTGCCGGGATTACAGCCGTGTGTCACCAGTTCTGGCTCCCCTTTATTAGTTTCTCAGATACATCCCACACCTACGTTTGTTTTTGGAGACAGGGTTTCTCTGTGTATCTCTGACTGTCCTGGAACTCTTTCTGTAGACCAGGCTGGCCTCGAACTCACAGAGATCCACCTGCCTCTGCCTCCCTGAGTGCTGGGACTAAAGGCGTGCACCACCACTGCCCGGCTCCCATACCTTTTCTAAAGTCCCCTTTAAAAAACTCTCCCCAGTTTAAATGCACCTGTCTCCTGAGACCCCCAAGGGACAGTCACCCACAACACTATACCACAAGCCTTGACATCCACTGCCACAGTCTCTCAGTCTCTGCACGTGTCACTCGGTCTCATGTATTTCTATCTGGGCTTCCTTGTCACACCGCTGTTAGCCAAGGGTCAGCTCTGAGCCAAGTCAAGGGAAAACCGCTCTGTAAGCCAGTCCCTAGGCCCAGACTGCCAAACCAAACAGAAGCTGTCACCCACCAGACGGAAGGCGCAGGGACACTGCAACGTGAGCCACAACACCGCACGGTTCAGCCTCACATTACTGAGTTTTATTCTTCCCATGTGTATATAGTTGGGGACCGAGTCGATATACAGAAGCCTCTAAGTTCCGGGCGGTGTGTGAGTACATGTGCCTCCTTCCCTTGTCGTAAAGAAATGGATTTCCCCTGTGCATTGAGAACTTTGCTCGGAAGTTTGATGTTGCCACCACCTCATCCTAAGAAAGAGGTGTCCCCCTAGGAGGCAGCAGCTGATTGTCTGCAAGAAGCCACAGGGATGTCCTCACTCACATGGGGAGGACAAGGACAGTGGCCGAAGGAAAAGGGGCGTTTCCTACACCAGTGATTTGCCTCAAATAGGCCTCCTGGGGCTCCTAGACATAGAAGTGACAATAGGGACTCCAGTTACACCATGACCTGCAGTGACAGGGGCTCCAGCTACACTGTGACCTGCAGTGACAGGGGCTCCAGCTACACTGTGACCTGCAGTGACGGGGGCTCCAGCTACACTGTGACCTGCAGTGACAGGGGCTCCAGCTACACCATGACCTGCAGTGACAGGGGCTCCAGCTACACTGTGACCTGAAGTTTAAGAATGAGGAGTCTATCTTTAAAGGAAATCCTTCTCGTTGTCACACTGGCCATGTTTGCTGCACTCCCGGCTAACTGACAGCATCTCAAGCCCCTGCATAAGCAAAGTTAAACGCAGTGTATGGAAAGCAACAATTCAGAGTATAGCAAGTTCCCAGGCCCCAGTCCCTTGCCACTGGAAGGGCTCCTGGGAGGAGGGTGCTGAGACTGGGTACAGTCAATCCTGGAAGTCTTCCTGAGGGCGGTATCCAGAGGCGTGGAATGCAGAAGTCCAGACCCAGAAAGTGGAGGTTCCAAGGAGCTGGAAGAACAATGCCAAGAGCCTTAATTACCTTTTCCAGAAGCGTCCCACCCCACCCAAAACCTTCCACAGCTGTTTCCTTGAGGGCTATCATAGGGAGGCAGGGCAAAGGGTTTGCTATGGAAAGGGGCTCAGAGAAGCAGAGGTTCCCTCGGATCCTGGTCCTTGGCTGGGATCCCCACGAGGCTGAGCAGTTGGAATGGAATGTTCCTGGAATGAAGAGTCCGCCCCTCCCCCACGCCTCTCCTTCCTGAGCTCCCCAGGGCTGTTCCAGAGATTCCCAATATGGTGATGCTCTAGAGCCGCAGCTCTCCACCTTCCTACCCCGGCACCCTTTAAATCAGGTCCTCACGTTGTGGTGACCCCCAGCCATAAAACTATTGTCATTGCTACTTCACGACTATAATTTTGCCTCTGTTATGATCGTCTCTGTGTTTTCTGATGGTCTTAGGCAATCTCTGTGGGAGTGGAGACCCATAGGTTGAGAACCCCTGCTCTAGTGTCACCAAGGCTTGCATTGTTCCTCTGGTGGAACAACCCATCTTTATCCATCTTTTGTGTTGTCTCCTACCCTAGGCAGAGTGGTTCCACCATCACAGAGCCCCACTATGAGGCACTCAGTAGGACTTCTTTTTTTTTTTTAAATATTTATTTATTATGTATGCAATATTCTTTCTGTGTGTATGCCTGAAGGCCAGAAGAGGGCACCAGACCTCATTACAGATGGTTGTGAGCCACCATGTGGTTGCTGGGAATTGAACTCAGGACCTTTGGAAGAGCAGGCAATGCTCTTAACTGCTGAGCCATCTCTACAGCCCTCAGTAGGACTTCTTGCACCCATATGTTAGCCCTTCGCTAGTGTTCCTCGAGCTGGGGAGATAGCTCAGAGGTTAAGAGTATGTCCTGCTGTTGTATGGGTCTCAAGTTCAGCTCTCAGCACCCACACCAAACAGCTTACAAATGCCTGTAACTTCAGTTTCAGGGGGTCCCACACTTGTGTCCTCCAAGGGCACCTGCACACACACATAATTTTTTGTTGTTGTTGTTTTTTTGTTTTGTTTTGTTTTTTGTTTTTTCAAGATGGTTTCTCTGTAGCTTTGGAGCCTGTCCTGGAAATAGCTCTTGTAGACCAGGCTGGCCTCGAACTCAAAAAGATCCACCTGCCTCTGCCTCCTGAGTGCTGGGATTAATGACATGTGCCACCACCGCCTGGCTCACATACATATAATTTAAAATAAAAATCTTTTTTTTAAAAAAAAAAGGAAAAGATTTAGAGGCAGGAGTATTCATGCACACCTTTAACCCTGGCACTCAGGAGGCAGAGGCAGGTGATTCTCTTGAGTTGAAGGTCAGCCTGGTCTATAGTGCAACTTCTAAGGCTGCACAGAGAAATTCTGTCTCAAAAACCAAAACAAAAAATTAAAAACGGAAAGTCATTGCACCAAGCTGAGACAGTTCAGTTCACCCCAAGACCAGATTTCAGGTTTCTTTTGTTCTATTTTGAGCCCTTGTGCCTGCCATAGAACATGTTCTCCTCCTCTCCTGCTACCCAGGCTTTTTGCTCCCTTGGCACTGAATATCCCTGCCCAGAGCTTCAGGGAGGGGAGACAGCTGGAACAAGCCTTAGCTGTGCTGTGCATCCAGTCCTGTGCTGTGCATCCAGTCCTGTGCTGTGCATCCAGTCCTGTGCTGTGCATCCAGTCCTGTGCTGTGCATCCAGTCCTGTGCTGTGCATCCAGTCCTGTGCTGTGCATCCAGTCCTGTGCTGTGCATCCAGTCCTGTGCTGTGCATCCAGTCCTGAACATCTTTGGCCCACCCTTGCCATAAGCCAGGTATGTTGAGTCAGCTTGACTCACCTCTAGAACCCAGACAACCAGCAAGGGTGTGTCCAGTCCTGGGGGGCAGGGTGCAAGACACACTTGGCCGCCCCTGCAGCATCTCATACCTCCCGCCCAGGACTGGACCCACTAAAAATGAGAACTCAGAAATCCCCCCAAAATGGTGCTGTCGTTAGCCCACTGAGCTTACAGGTTTCCACCTTTGAGACCATCTGCACACCTCAGTCCTCTGACTCATAGGTGGGCATGGGGCTAAGAGCCTTGCATGTTGAGTGTTTGAGAGAATGTGAACCATAGGTGCTTAGTGCAGTGCCCAGTGTGAAGGAAGTGGTCCATTTATTCCAGAACTAAGGGTTCTCATCTCTCATCACTCTGGCCAGGGTGTAGTCAAGGAATAATGGGAGAAGAAACAGGCTGGGAATTTCCCAGCTTTCCTAAATACCTCCTCCCCCGCCTAGACTCTCCAACTCGGAGATGCCAGGGCAGCTGAGTGCTTGGTTCTCAAGGAATCAAGCTGTCAGCACAAGGCACTGCCCACTGCAGGTCTGGAACACCTTTGTCTGGACCTGTCACTTCAGCCTAATGTCTAGGAACCACATTGGTCGTTAGGTGGTGGCGGAACCAAGTAAATACAGAACTGACTCGGGTGCCGGCAGTCAACAGTGGAAGCCTCTTCCCAAGAAGTCTTTCCTACTGGAATCTCTCCTTGAAGGCAGGGTCCCCTCTGCACCTCTTCTTGAGTTGTGCTCCCAGGGATGATGGATGCAGAGCAGAACCCCAGCCTACTCACGCTAGAAGCCATCACTAGAACCACTCCGTCAGTAACGGGCCTCGGGAACAGCCACCGTTTATTACGCAGACCCTAACAGCCCAAAGCCAGCAAGCCCCGGACCACGGAGGAGTTAGTGGAGGACTGACCCACCCGAAACAGAACACGCTCCAGGCCACGCCCCCAACTCTCACTAAGCAGCTCCACACTGCCCTCTGGTGGCCATGCTAAGTTAACTGCTGGGACCAGCCTAAAAGCAAAGGGGCTTGTGCTTCTGTTTACTGAGCACCCAGATTCACTGGTTGACATAGTGTCCTCATTGCACAGATCCCCGGGGTCCCTGAACTCGCCCAGTCTGCAGACTAAGGGCCATCAAGAAAGTATTCATCCAGAGCTACACAGTGAGACCCTGTCTCAAAAGCAAACGAAAGTGTTCAGGAAGTCATGTGGGAAGAGTGCTTCTGATGAGGGGTAGAGTAGATAAGCCAAAGTCTAAAACATGACTTCCAGAGGCTGGGGGTGTAGCTCAGGTAGTGAGTGCCTGCTCAGCATGGACCAGACCCTGGGTCCAACACCAGACCCATAAACACAGCATTGTGGGGTATGCACCCAAAACCCCATCATTTGGGAGGTGGAGGCAAGAGACCAGAAGTCCACAGTTGGGACCAGACAGGTAGTTCAGTAGGTAAAGATGCCTCTGCCGGGCCTGACCACCTGAGCTCAACCTCTGGGACCCACCTGGTGGAAGAGAGAATGGATTCCTGCAAATTTTCCTCTGACCTCCACACAGGGCTCTGGTACATGCATGCCCCCCCTCACCCACCCACAAATAAGGCATGTTTTGAAAAAAAAAAAAGTTCAAAATCATCCTCAGCTATTTATGGAGGTTAAGGCAAACTGTCTCAAAAAATAAAATTAGAAAATAACCTGGGTTCCAGTTAGGTCTCCTGGGACGGTGACATCCAGGAAGGCTGCCCGGAAGAGATCTAAAGAGCAAACCCTTCACGGTGGAGACCGTCTGGTACATGTTCCTCCTGGAACCCAGGGAATAAATGGAAACCCGGGTCTGCTGGGTGAGGAGAGCCTGGAGCCAGACCTGGGGGACTCTATACAGGGCTCAGGCAGGGCGAGAAGGTGACTTTCACTTGGTTGAAAGGTGCACACAGACTAACTGTATAACCTGAGGTTCGAGTCAGTGAGTTCTGTGTGCCTTGGCCCAGACTTCTTTTTTTTGGGTGGGGGCAGCCTGGCTACTGAAAGGGAAGGGAGTAGAGGGAGGGACCATCGCTGCCTATCCCCCCACGTGCCCACCCACTCTTCTCCAGCAAGTGTCATCTCTCTGTATCCACCCACCCCACCTCTAAATCAGGTCAAAGCTGATTACAGTGAACCCCAGAGACGGTCCTAACTAATGTCAGGGAGCACTCTATGCCATTAGCTGAAAGCAGCCGCAGAGCCACTGCCGTCCTGCAGACCAGCAATCAGGTGGTCCTGGCAGAAGCCCAGCGCTGCAACCAGCAATGTCACCTCCAAGAAGTCCTGTGCTCTCTGGGCCTCAGCACCCCAGATAAACTGAGAGGGCTCAGTAAGTCCGCCCTATCCGGGGAAGCCAGGACATGCCAGAGTCCCCACGACACTGGTCCCAGGGCTTTCTCAGAAGCTCTGAGTGGTCCAGCTAAGGCGGCTTCATGAAGGCCTTCTGAGAACCCAGCCGCTAAGTCTGTTATGTGTGGAGAGGAAGGCCTGATGGGGGGAGGGTCAGCAGAGGACTCCTGCCCATCACAATCTACTTGACTCCATTACTGATGTGACTCTGACATCTTCCTCTTTCTCCTTCACTCCCTTCTCAGGTCTGACAGGAGGGACAACCATATTCAGAGAAGCTGTGACTAGGAGAGGGGACAGGGTCACTGTAGACAGGGTCCAGAGGTCAGCTCTCCCTAGCTGGAACACAATGAAAAGGGCGCCTAGGATCAGGGATCTCTCTCTCTCTCTCTCTCTCTCTCTCGGCATGTGACCTTGAGAAATCCCTTTTTCATTTTATAAAATGAGGACTTTAAATTAGCTCCTGGTTCCTGAGACACAAGGCAGCACCCGTCTCTAGGTGTGATTTAAATGAGTAAAATGTCCTACCACGGCTTTTACAGTGAGAAAAAGACTCCTACGTCCCATTTTGGCTTCCCCCGCGGCCCTCCGGAGAGGCAGATATACCCACTTTACCACTGACGAGTGGGCTGTCATCAATCAGATGCAGGAAGCAAGCCAGGGGCCAGGCCACTGAGTGTGGACAGAGGAATGGGGGCCTGAAGGGCATCTTGTCAGGAAGAAGCAGGTGGCATTTCCAGTCTGGCCCTTTAAGGCCCGCCTTTCTGGAAGCTGATGCCATGCCTGCTCCCTTGGGGCTGTTAAAGAGTCACCTGGCTCTGTCCCTGACAGAGCAATCTTAAAGGTACATTGGGGAGGGCTGCTGGTTGAGCAGGTGATAAACCTCCCATTCTGATCATCTCCACCAGGCTACAAACACAGGTAACAAAATTATTAGGAATATGAGAAAAGCTGTCTCCTAGAAGAGGCCTAACTAAACACGCTGGGGGCAAATCTTCAACTTCTATGGGATTCTGTCTCCTCCAATGGGAAAGGGGCTCCGAGGAGGACAATCCCATCATACAGCCCCAAGGCAGCGCTCCTTCCATCCTGGGGTCTTACTCTTCCCTCCCCTCCCCGAGAGATGGAGCCCTGCTGTGTAGAAACCAGCAGCTTCAAGGGCAGGACTTTACTTACAGTCCCAGGGGACCCAGGAGAGACCACACAAGCGCAGGTGAAGGTGGCAGATGCTACAGTATCGCAGCAGGCTCCAGCCAGTTAAAGTTTGCCACCGAATCCTTCCTGAAGCCCAACACCCTCCACTAGTTCAGCTCTGTAAGGGATCAACAGCGCTGCCACTTAACCCAACATGAGAGAAGCCACGAAAAAAGGGACAGCTCCCTTAGGGCCTCACAGATGCCAGACACCCCAGAGATGGGAGATCCCGACTACTGCACCCCTCGACACTGACACACGGTACCCCCAGAAAGCACCAGTTAACAACACCTCACCTTAGTCTCATTTTCAGGGCCCCCGGGCCCCCACCTGTCTCCTCCGCAGAGATGACGCGGTCCATCTAGCCAGCACTCAGACCCGTCCGTCCGTCCGTCCTTCCGCCTGTCTCCGGAGCCCAGGGGTCGCGGGTTCTGAGGTTAGCGCTGCGGGGAGGCGGGGCCGCGGGGCGGGCTGCGGCGGAAGGGCGAGTCGGGCTCGGGGCAGTGGCCGCGCCGCAGCCGCCCGGCACCCCAGGGTACGCAGCTCCCCAGGCCCAGCGCCGAGGCCAGCAGCGCGGGAGGACGACCCCGGCGGCCGCGGCGCGCACCCTTCTTGAGACGCGACCCGTGCGCCGCCAGGTAGAGCTCGGCCTGGGCCACGCCGCCGCTCAGGCGACTCAGGCTCTCGGCGCGGTGCGCCAGGCGCAGCTCGGCAGCCAAGAAGACTCGGTGCAGCTGCAGCACCCGGCTCTCCAGCTCCGACACCAGGCGCCGGCGGCCCTCCACTTCCAGCAGTCGCCGCCGCGCTTCGGCCAGCTCCAGCGCACGGCCCCCCGCCCCTGCCGCCGCACCCGCACCCCCGCCCGAGCCTCCCGCCGGGCCCGCGCCCCCCGGACCCCCACTAGCACCCTGGCGCCAGCGCTGCAGCTCCTGCCCCTCCACGGGTGTCTCCGCCGCCTCGGGCAAGGGCGGTGACTGAGTGGGTGTCGGGGTCGAGGTCGGCGATGGAGGCGGGGGCTGGAGGGACGGCAGAGGCTCCCGGGGTGGCGGCGGGGGGGACCCCGGTTCTGCCGTCCCTTCCTGGGCCCCTGGGCCACAGGCGCTGATGCGGCAGCCCGGCATCCCCCGCCCCGCGGCGGTCCCCGGCTGTCGGTACGATGGGAGGAGAGATGCTGGGCACGACAGAAGGGAGAGGCGGCCGCAGAACCCACACCCAGGCCGCACGCGCCGCCCCGCAACTTATAGCACATGGGGCGGAGCGATGGGCCGCACAGCCAATCCGAGACTTGCGGGCCCTGCCCTCAACCTAGAAGCGTGTCCGCAAGCACCTCAGGTTCCCGGTCCTTCTCCCGGGTTGGCCCTATTTGGGGATCACCCCAAATTTTGGGTGGATAAGTAGCGGTCACTTTCCTCGTCTGGACTCTCACAGCGGTAAACTTCGAAGGGATGCTTAAAAGTCATACATTTCAGTCTCCACCCTGAGGATTTGGACTGAGCGTCACCCCCGCCCCCCCTTCCCCGCCCTCACGACTGTGAGAGCCTGGCCTAAAACTCAGCGCTCAGGATCTCCTGGATCACAAGGCTCGCTAGGACGCCCTCCTCCATCATTCTGGGGTTGTGCGGTGATTAAGGCAAAGGGACGACTGACGTCCACAGAAGGATGGACTTATGATTGGATTGGTTGCCCACCAGGAAGACACTTGGCTTGCAAAACAGACCCCACAGCCGCTGCTGCTGGGTCCGCCTTCGTGGGGCCCTTAGAGAACCCCAAGGTGTGCAAAATTATTTTACAGCTCCACGCCTGCCTGTGTGTGCACCTGCCTGCACACGATTCCTCCCCCGTACCATTTACGTGGAGGGGGAGACTTTGAAGAAGCCACGTGCTCTGTGCTCAAGGTCACATTGCGGGATAGTGACTGAGTCTGGGCGGAAATGAATAAGCTCAACCATTCGTCGAAGCCCTTTGAGATACTTGGATTCCTCTCCTCCCCCAGGCGCTCGGCTCTGTATCTCGGATTTTAATCATCCTGGCTCTACCCAATTTCTTTCCCCCGCAGCTGAAGTAGACTTGCTGTTCCCGCATTGGCCCAGACCCCAGTGGCCCTGCCTCCGATTGTATCTGTTTGAATGTGCTATCAAAGTCCGGGGTGGGAGGGGACAAAGTCCGGAGGGCTGGAAAGCAGCTCTGAACCCCATTAGGAAGGACTACAGAGGTTTCAGAGGGCCTGCCAAAAGTGTGGCCAGCGCCCCAAATCTCAAAGACTCTGAAGAGAAGTCTGGTTAGAGGAGGAGGAAAGCCTTGGTCCCTCCCTTCCCCTGACCTTCTCTAAGTGCTTACGGGCGCCTTTTGATTGAGTTACCGCGGACTGTAGGCATGACAACAAGTCTCCAGAGAGGCAGCGAGGGAGGAAGGGAGAGAGCGAGGGAGTTCGATTCAGAGAAGAGAGAAGACTCACAGATAGAAAAGGGGTGTTGAATTAACAGGAGTACCTCTCTCAGAGGAGACACACCGGGGAGATGACTCCGCAAGAGGAAGAGGAGGGGCCATTCAGCTCTCTGAGCTCAGTCCAGTAACAGGATCTAGGGCTTCGGGTTAACAGGTACCTAGGTATAGAGACGCGGGGTTTGGGGGGGGGGGGCGACATGGCACAGTGGGGAAAGTGAAGCCCAGGGAATGGGAACTCAGAAAGTCAGAGGGGTTCAATGAGATTGAGTAAGGCATCCTAAATACGGGTCTGTTTTTGAGAACAGCTTTGGGTCTCTCAATGCAAAAGCAATCCATCCAGAGAAACTTGACTGATTGATGTTTTCTGCATCAACTGCCAACTTCCAGATGAATGGAGGTGAGGAACAACAGACAGGCCCTTATCCTGCACCACCACCCCCCCCCAAGTCTCAACATCACTCCCATTCCTATATGGTGGCACAAGGCTGTAATTTCACCCTTTCCAAGGTAGAGGCTGGAGGATCAAGAGTTCAAGGCCAACCTGAGCTACATGAAACCCTTACTAAAAAGAGAAAGGCCAGGGATGACAGCCCATACCCTTCCTCCCAGTACTTGGCAGGCAGAGGTAAAAGGATCTCTGCAAGTTCAAGGACAGCCTGGTCTACCTAGTGAACTCCAGGGCAGTCAGAAAAATTAGAGAACCCTGTCTCAAACAAACAATGAACATGGAGAGTGAGGACAGTACCATAGGGTAGGGCTGCCTAAGGAATAGAGTAGTAAGGAATCATTATCTAAAGTTTCTTTTTTTTTTTTTTTTTTTTTTGGTTTTTCGAGACAGGGTTTCTCTGTGGTTTTTTGGAGCCTGTCCTGGAACTAGCTCTGTAGACCAGGCTGGTCTCGAACTCACAGAGATCCGCCTGCCTCTGCCTCCCGAGTGCTGGGATCTAAAGTTTCATATAATACGTATGTCTATGTGTATATACATACATACATACACAGTTGAAATTAAAATTTCCCACCTGGTCTGACAATGCTACCCAAGAGTCATAGACTAAAACCCCAAAACTGAGCTTGGGAAGCCATCTTTGGAGTTGCTGCTAGTCAGGGTAGCCCAAGAGGCTTCTGAAACATTGTAGGCTATGGCCACTGCCCTTGGTTGCTTCCCAGAAGCTGAAGGTAAGTCATGATTGCTGAAGGCGCTATACACTTTGAACACAGGACCCACATATCCAAGCTAAACCTGACCCGAAATCCTCCTCCCTGAGACTAGCTTTCTTTTTTTTTTTTTTTTTTTTTGATTTTTCGAGACAGGGTTTCTCCGTAGCTTTTGGCTCCTGTCCTGGAACTAGCTCTTGCAGACCAGGCTGGCCTCGAACCCACAGAGATACGCCTGCCTCTGCCTCCCTAGTGCTGGGATTAAAGGCGTGCGCCACCACCGCCCGGCCTGAGACTAGCTTTTATGGCACCAGAAGGTCCCATGCAGGCTTCCAAGAGAGGGAAGCAACCAACAGAGCTACCCAGCTGTGATGCCCATGAACCATTTACACTAAAGGTGCAGGGGTGGCACCCAGATCTCTATGGTAACCAGTAGCTTTCTAATTGGACTTAAGGCTTGTTCGGCAAGAGGGAAATCATGCCTGCTGCTGGAAATGTAGCCAACCACCTCAGGCTATTAGATCACAGAGCTTGGAGGAGAATCTACTGCTGCCGTTTTACCAAAGCAGCACAATTTCTGTGTTCTAAATCTGTATCCTTAATCCTTATAGCCATAGACAAGTGCAGCTCTCCCTCGTTGTCGAAGAAACTTTCCTTTGCAACAGGCAGAGACCATTATAGACAACCACACTGATCCAAATGCAGAGCACGAGCGACCATGCGATGCCCAGCCCCCAGTGATCCGACGTGGTGCCCAGCCCCCAGTGATCCGATGCGGTGCCCAGTCCCAGTGATCCAATGTGGTGCCCATCCCCCAGTGATCCGACGGGGTGCCCAGCCCACAGTGATCCGATGCGATGCCCAGTCCCCAGTGATCCATCTACAACATAACTCCTATACCTAAGGAGAAAATCTCCCCAATTATTTATCCAATGCTAAGTGGTCAGCCCTGAATCATATACATACAAGCACCATCACCATTATACAAACTAAGTAGGCTGTGGTTATACTTTTAAGAATGTAAGCCGGGGCTGGAGAGATGGCTCAGAGGTTAAGAGCATTGCCTGCTCTACCAAAGGTCCTGAGTTCAATTCCCAGCAACCACATGGTGGCTCACAACCATCTGTAATGAGGTCTGGTGCCCTCTTCTGGCCAGCAGGCATACACACAGACAGAATATTGTATACATAATAAATAAATATTTAAAAAAAAAAAAAAAAAAGAATGTAAGCCGGTGAGGCAGAGGCAGGCGGATCTTTGTGAGTTCGAGACCAGCCTGGTCTACAAGAGCTAGTTCCAGGACAGTCTCCAAAACCATAGAGAAACCCTGTCTCGAAAAAACCAAAAAAAAAAAAAAAAAAAAAAAGAATGTAAGCCGGGCAATGGTGGCGCACGCCTTTGATCCCAGCACTCGGGAGGCAGAGGCAGGCAGATCTTTGTGAGTTCGAGACCAGTCTGGTCTACAGAGCTAGTTCCAGGACAGGCTCCAAAGCCACAGAGAAACCCTGTCTCGAAAAACCAAAAGAAAAAAAAAAAACAAAAGAATATATGTATATGTGTATTACAAATACATATTCTCTCTCTCTCCCTCCTCTCTCTCTCTTTTTCTTTCTCTCTTTGATTTTGGATTTGGTTCCTGTTCCCCTTTCGTGCAGAGAACTGTGATCTGTGAGTCCACCCCTGAATAAAGAACCCTTTATTATACTAAAAAACCCAAATATATATATATACACAAACACACACACACACAATACAAGAAAAAGAGGCCATGAATTTAAGAGAGAGCAAAGGGGATTCATGGGAGGTGTCAAAGGGAAGGAGAGAAATGATGGAATTGCGAGTATCAGACTGTCAAGAACCTGCCTCAGGGCTGCTGGGATGGCTTCCCAGATAGAGGCACCTCTTTCCCAGCCTGACTGTGTGAGTTTGATCCCTGGGAGTTATATGATGGAAGAAGAGAACTTTCTCACAAAGTTGTCCCCTGACCTCCACCTGTATGCAGTGACACACAGATATAGGCACACAAAAGAAACAAAAATAAAATAAAAATGTAACTTCTTTTTAAGAAAAAAAGGACTGTTATTTGCTGAACAAAACTGAACCCCACCATTGGTCAGATCCAGAGAACCTCTCAGATCTGGGTTCAAAACCTCCACACACTTTCTTTTTTTTTTTTCTTAAACTTGGTTTATTTATTTATTATGTACACAGTGTTCAGCCTCCATGCCTGCAGGCCAGAAGAGGGCACCAGACTCCATTACAGATGGTTGTGAGCCATCATGTGGTTGCTGGGAATTGAACTCAAGACCTCTGGAAGAGCAGTCAGTGCTCTTAACCTCTGAGCCATCTCTCCAGCCGGAAGCGTGACTCAGCAGTCAAGCTGGGTTCAATCCCCAGCACCGTGTAAAATAAAAACAACAAGCAGCTATGATGGCTCCTGCCTGTTGTCCAGCACGTGAGAAATCGTCAAGAGGATGAGAAGCACAAGATCATCCTTGGCTGTACAGCAAGTGCCGGGCCAGACCAGGCTACAGGAGACTGCCTCAGATTCCAAATAACTAGGAAGATAGGGAGGTTGGTAGATAGATAGATAGATAGATAGATAGATAGATAGATAGATAGATAGATAGATAGATAGATAGATAGATGATAGATAGATGATAGAGAGATAGATGATAGATAGATAGATAGATAGATAGATAGATAGATAGATAGATAGATAGATAGATAGGTAAATAGATAGATAGGTAAATAGAGAGATAGATGATAGATAGATAGATAGATAGATAGATAGATAGATAGATAGATAGATAGACAGAGAGATATTGGGTAGGTAGATAGATAGATAGATAGATAGATAGATAGATAGATAGATAGAGTGTTCACTGAATAAGTCAATATTCTATTTCTTTACATCATCCCTAGATATGGAAATCAGCAGACTTTTCTTCCTAAAAGGAAGTTAAAACTCTCAAAGTCAGCCGGGCGGTGGTGGCGCACGCTTTTAATTCCAGCACTCGGGAGGCAGAGGCAGGTGAATCTCTGTGAGTTCGAGACCAGTCTGGTCTACAGAGCTAATTCCAGGACAGGCTCCAAAGCCACAGAGAAACCCTGTCTTGAAAAACAAAAAAACAAAACAAAACAAAACAAAAAAAACTCTCAAAGTCACATAACTGAGCTGGGAGTGTTGGCTCACAGCTATAACCCCAGAGTTCAGGAGTTTTCGGCAATAAGAATGCCATGGGTCAGAGACCAGTCTAGGCAACATATTGAATTCTAGGCCGATCTAATCAATAGTGTAAGACCCTGTCTCAAAAAGGTGAAGACTAACACCAGCCAGATGGCTTATCAGCTAAAAGTCAGCACAAGTCTGACAAAATGAGTTCGATTCCCAGAACTCACAGGGGAATAAGAAGCAGTTCCCGAAAGCGCCCTGTGTGCCTCATTCACACGCACACCACACACAGACATGCAACAATAATAATAAGTAACAACTTTTTAAAAGTTAAACACTTTTAAGATGGGGTCCTATTCTGTAACATTAACTATCCTGGAACTCACTCCGTAGACCAGCCTGGCCTTGAACTCACAGAGATCCTCCTGCCTCTGCCTTCCAAGTGCTTGGATTAAAGGCATATACCATCACACTGGATATTCACTATCTTATTCCTATCCTCTGAGGTATTATATATAAATATGTTGTGTGTATTATATAACATATATGTGATAAATTTTTTCATTATTGATGGAGTTTTCCCTCTATTCTAGTTTTCCTTGTAGCTGGAATCCTTTGACATTTAGTAGAATGCTTGGGTCTAAAAGCACTCGTACCTAAATGCCCCTCGACTGAAGAATGGATAGGACAAATGTGGTACATTTAAACAATGGAGTACTACACAGCAGAAAAAAAATTACATCTTGAATTTTGCAGAAAAATGGATGGAGCTAGAAAACATTATTTTGAGTGAGGCAACCCAGACACAGAAAGACAATTATCACATGTACTCACTCATAGGTGGTTTTTAAACAGAAAGCAAAGAAAGCCATCCTACAAACCACAATGCCAGAGAATGTAGACAACAATGAGGCCCCTAAGAGAGACTTACATAGCTCTAATATACATGGGAAGTAGAAAGTAGAAAAAGACAAGATCTCCTGAGTAAATTGGGAGCATAGGGACCTTGGGGGAGGGCTGAAGGGAGGAGGGTAGAGGCAGGGAGAGGAGCAGAGAAAGATATAGAGCTCAATAAAAATCAATAAAAAATGAAAGAGTGGCTGGAGAGATGGTTCAGTAGTTAAGAGCATTCTCTGCTCTTCTGTTGTGCCCAGATTACGAATCTCCGGGGTGGGAGAGGGGAAGACCACTATCTTCCTGGGAAAACATTCTGCTAGGAAATTTCTTCTCGCCCCTTTGAGAATAAGGGGTGAGGATCCTATACTTCCAAAGGTCCTGAGTTCAATTCCCAGCAACCACATGGTGGCTCACAACCACCTGTAATGAGGTCTGGTGCCCTCTTCTAGCCTGCAAGAATATACATAGACAGACTATTGTATACATAATAAATATATAAATATTTTTTAAAAGATGAAACAATAATGTTACCTGGTGTAACAAATAAGGCTGTTACTTCCAATGGGCTAAAAACACTAACAGTAAAGTTCCCAGTTTAAAAATAAAAGCACTCGTGTGTGTCTGTGTGTGTGTGTGTGTGTGTGTGTGTTGTTAGATACGAGACTCGGGGCACTCTGCACACTAGGCAAGAGTTCTACCACAGAGATGTACCACCATCCTAATATCCACTGGAATGGGGAACAATGGGAGCAGGCACCATCAGAACCAAGACCTCCCCTCTGCACTCATTCATTCATTCTTCTCTCTCCCCCACTCCTCAATTTGATGATACCTTTCTCCGCTGGGCTGACTGATGAGATGGGATAGGAGACACAGCCATAACGGGATAAGCCCTGCCATGGTGACTGGATTCAGTACTGTTTATACCTGCTTGGAAGAAACACAGAGGCTGCAGGAATACATTGCCCAATGAGGCCAGCTGGGGAAGACAAGGTGCAGGAGGTGGTATTTCAGCTGAGAACTGCAGGATGAGTCAATGTGAAGAATACAGAGATGCGGTGCGGGGGCGGACTCAGGGTAGGAATACCATGTGTAGACCAGCAGAGAGAGACGGGTGGCAACTGACCGTTTTCTTGACGTCTTGTTTAACTTCGCACTCCCAGCAGTGGACAGGGACCACAGCCAACCACTTATGAGTACACGGCTAGCCCAACAAGCTGAGCGCTCTGAATGAGGAAGCTGGCAGCGGAGGATGGGCTCAGTTGGGAGAGCCTGAGGCCCTGGGATAGATCCCAGCACCAAACACATTAGCCAGGTGTGGTGACACAGCCTATGGTCCCGGCATTCAGGAGGTAATTCAAACCAGGATGACACTCTTTTTTTCTTCTTCTTTTTTTTTTTTTTTAAATATTTATTTATTATGTATACAATATTCTGTCTGCAGGCCAGAAGAGGTCACCAAACCTCATTATAGATGGTTGTGAGCCACCATGTGGTTGCTGGGATTTGAACTCGGGACCTTTGGAAGAACAGGCAATGCTCTTAACCACTGAGCCATCTCTCCAGCCCTTTTTTTCTTCTTGAGATGAGAAAAATGTCTCACCATGCAACTCTGGTAGCCTAGAATTTACTATGTAGACCAGCAGGCTGGCCTCAAACTCACAGAGATCCGTCTGCCTCTGCCTCCCGAGTGCTGAGATTAAAGGCATGCACCATGCCCAACCTGACAAAGTGACTTTTAATTTTTAATAAAGCTCTAAGAGGTAAAATTTCATTACTCAACTTACTGTGTGTATGTGCGTGCGTGCATTGTGTGTGTGCACGTGTGCATGTGTGTGTGTGTGTTGTGTGTGTGCACACACACATGCACTTGCACATGAGTATACCTGGTATGCGCAGGAACTGCTGCCCTCATGGAGGTCAGAGGACAGCTTGTGGGAGCTGGGCCTCTCTTTACACCATGTGGGGCTCAGATTTAACTCTGGCCCTCGGGTTTGTATGACAAGCGCTTTCGCCCTGTGCCTCTTCATTTACATTTGTCTTTTTGAGGTCTGATGTAGCCCAGGCTGCTCTGAATATGCTAGAGAATTGAAGCTGGCCTTGAACTTCTGACCCTCCCCCACTTCCACTTTCCTAAAAGGACCACGTCTGTCAGCAGGCCCAGCTAGGAAACACATTTTGTGATTTTCATGACCCTTACATTTTCTCGGATCTTTATGAAAATTATAATTTTCTTGTAGGAAAATAGAGAAAATAATAAAATAAAAAAACAAAAAATATTCGTGATAAACCAGAAGCTGGAACACTTGCTTATTATGCATAAGGTGCTGAGATTAACCCCCTAGCACCACAAAAACTGGGTATGGCGGCAGGATGGCACACACCTGTAACCCAGCTCTTCGGAGGTGGAGGCAGGAGGAGTGGAAGTTCAAGATCTTCCTTGGAAACTTAGAACCTCACAACCAAAAGTAATGATAAGGGAGAAAGGGGGACCCAGGAGTAGGGAGCTTGTGTTTGGATTGGGTTCAGTCCTTTCCTGGTTCTTCAAAGCTGAGCGAGGCACCTTCTCTGAACGTCCAGGTCCTGTCAGAGAACTGAAGTGCCAGTAGCACAGCCAGGACTTGAGGGTTTGTGTGAGACCTTGGGCCGTTCCTGTCTACCTGGCTCCAAGCCTGTGGTCTGAGTTCAAGACACTATAAGCAAAGTGGCCATCAGACTACACCAGTCCACCCAGTATGGACCAGCCCCTCCCGGAACAATCTATGCGGAGGGGGCTCTGAGGGGCTGGGGGGAGGGGCACATGTGAGTGTGGCCCCAGCCAGGTCCCTCAATCAGCTGAGCAAGGGTTAGGACAAGAGGTCAAGGCCTGAGGAGTCCACTTCTATTCCAGCCCACAAGATTCGCGGCCCCAGCACAAAGCTCCAACACACCCCCCGCCCCCTGCATCTTCCTGGCAAGCTGGCCTGACACCCTCGAGGATGTGATGGTGGTTTAATAATTTAGCAGATGCAGACAAAGATAGCAGTTCTGAAAATAAGGCAGCCAGGCCCCAGGCTCCAGCTCCCCTTTCCTGCTGAAGTCCCCAGGGTCTCAGGTTGCCCTATACACCGTCAGCACCCCCACCTGCCAGCAGACTCTTCACCTCTCTCCTTCTCGCTCTCTTCCCTCCTTTCTCTCACCTGCTTTTCCTCTCCATCTCATCCATTATGGCTTAAAGGGATCCTACCTTGGCTCTCATTTACAGTGGCTTGAACAGGGCCCTTCTCTCTGGGCCTCTGTTCCTGCATTGGTAATATGAAGCCTTTGTTTCCTAAATGTCAGAGGAGGAGGGGTATGTGGACAGGAGACTGTCTTCCCCAGCAAGCCACAAGTGCACTGCCAATGTCATCCAGCCCACAGCCTGCAATCCGCCTGCTGCTCAGACTTTCTTTGTTTTTCATCTCTTCTATGATGAAAATTCTGCCCTACTTATTTTTCCTGGAATAAAAGGCTGTGATTGTTCACAATGGAGGCAGCAGGTGCCACATGCTTTCGATATCTTGTGACATTTCTGGCAAGTAGAAATGACGCTCCTTGCCTCTACAGGCAGCTCTCAAGTCCTTCAAGAGGGTAGCAGGAGTTTTTCATTTTTTTCTTTCTCTCCCCCTCCCCAGTGAGGGCATTGTTTTTTATTGCCTTTTTGTTGTGAAGTGCTGGACATCCAACCCAGACCGTCTGCAGGCAGGCAGGCACTCTACCTCCGAGCTTCATCCCCACCCAACCCAGACCGTCTGCATGCAGGCAGGCACTCTATCTCTGAGCTACATACCCACCCAACCCAGACCGTCTGTACGC
This sequence comes from Chionomys nivalis, assembly GCF_950005125.1. Classification (NCBI taxonomy): domain Eukaryota; kingdom Metazoa; phylum Chordata; class Mammalia; order Rodentia; family Cricetidae; genus Chionomys; species Chionomys nivalis. Next base: position 19,041,137 of record NC_080096.1, on the reverse strand, counting down.
AGGCAGGCACTCTATCTCTGAGCTACATACCCACCCAACCCAGACCGTCTGTACGCAGGCAGGCACTCTATCTCTGAGCTACATACCCAGGCAGGGCTCCAGTTTCACATCCACTGAAACAGTCTGGTGTTGAAAGATAAACAGGACAAAAGGGGCAAAAAGAAAAAAAGAAAAGAAAAAAAGAAAAAATGGCTCCTCTCATGTATTCATTAAACAACCCAATTAAACTGTATACACACAGCCACTGGGTGATGCCAGGAGATCCCTGATTGACAAATCTCATATCTCAGAAGCAAAATAAATAAATAAAATAACAAGCAAATCCTAGGAAAGGTGCTTTAACAGATAATGAAACATCTGACGATATTTCCCAAATGTTCCCTCTGTGCCAGGAATGGCTCTTAGAGAAGCCGTTGTGTGTGGCGTTCCTCAGGGAAAGCAACAGAAGGACAGAGGGGAGTGCTGGGTGTCCCACCCCAGGAGTGTTGGAAGCAACCCCAGGTCATCTTGTTCTCCGGTGCATTCCCAGGAAATCAGGGAAGAAACTAGGGACTGGATGAAAAAGGGGTCAGTGAGGGGCATCCCCCACAAAGATGACATTCAATCTGAGACCTGAAGATGATGATGGGCAAACCAAGGAGAGAAATTTCTCAGACAAAAACAATAGAAAGCAAGAAGACCTTGGGGCAGAAAGGTCCATGTGCGCATTTATCTGGCGAGTCTGTAGGAAATCGGAAGGATCCACTGAGCTCTGAGACAGAGCCTGGGCTCAGATGTGACTCTGCAGGCAGAGCCATTAGGTTGGGGATCAACATGATCTGATTTATTTCCGAAAGATGAAGTTTTTGCTGGGTAGAATGAAGAGACTGGATTGGAAGGGGGCAAAGGAGGGCTGCAAGGCCTGAGCTAGGAGATTACTGCGGTAATCCATGGGAGAGAGGACAGCGCCAGACCTAATGGCAAGGGGAAAGAGGATGGGTTAGGGTTCAATTTGCAAAGAGAGGACTTGAGAATGGATTAGTAGGGTGGGAGTGGGGACATGACCTCTGGCTTTGCCCGAAAACCAGCAGATGGATTATGATGTTCTTGGCAGAGAGAACAGAGGGAGAAGCAGTTTGGTGGAGACATCAAGGTCAAGGGTTTATGGCTGATGAAATGTTCCACAGGCAAAACTGCTTGCTATGTAAACCTTATGGCCTAAATTCAATCCTGGAACCCGTGTGAAGGAGGAAGGAAGGAACCACCTCCGTGGTAGACCTCTGAACTGGTGCCTTGCACGACCCTCTCCCTGGCAGGTGTCAAAGATGTAAATCTGTGGGATACCTGGGGCAGTGTGCAGAAAGCAGCCCAGCTGCGCGGGAGGGCTAGGATGAGGTAGAGGACTCTGTAATCCCAGCACCGGTTACACCAGAGATAGCCAGACAGGGGTTAATGTAGCTGGTTGTTTTTAACTCTTTTGGCTCTTTGGGGGCTCATCACCCAGCTCCCAAATAAATACACACGGAGAGACTTATCCTTACTTGTGAATGCCAGACCTTATCTTGGCTTGCTTCTTGATAGCTTAACTCAAATTATGCCGTGTACCTTTCACCTCTGGGCTTTTACCTTTCTCTGTTTCTATATCTCTCTTTACTTCTTACTCTGTGCCTGGCTCTGTTGCTGGGTGGTTGGCCCCTTCTTTCCTTGCTCTTTGATCTTTTGTTCCCAGATTTCTCCTCCTACTTCTTCTCCCTGTCTGGCAACACAGGCAAAGTGACAGTTTCACAGAGTTAAACAAATGCAACAGAAAAGAATGCTGGAGAGATGGCTCAGAGCACTGACTGCTCTTCCAGAGGAGCGGGGTTCAACTCCCAGCACCCACATGGTGGCTCACACCTGTCTGTAACTCCAGTTCCAGAGGAACCCAACACCCTCACACAGACATACACACAGGCAAAACATCAATAAACATAAAATGAAAATAATAAATTATTAAAAAATGCAACATTTTGAAATATCCACATCACAAACCAGGCAGTTGTGTACACCTTTAATCCCAGCACTTGGGAGGCAGAGGCAGGCGGATCTCTGTGAGTTCAAGGACAGCCTGGTCTGCAAGAGCTAGTTCCAGGACAGGCTCCAAAACTACAAAGAAACCCTGTCTCAAAAAAAAAAAAAATCCACATCACAAAATAACACATCTTAAAATATTATTCCATAACAGGATAGAGCAGTGGTTCTCAGCCTCCCTAATGCTGTGACCCTTTAGTGCAGTTCCTCACGTTGTGCTGACCCCAGCCATACAATTATTCTCACGCCACTTCACGACTGTCATCTTGCTACTGCTATGAATTGTAAGGTAAATATCCATGTTTTCTGATGGTCTTAAGCGATCTCTGTGAAAAGGGTTGTTGGACCCCCGTCCTCCCGCAGGGGTCTCAATCCACAGGTTGAGAACCTTCGTCCTACACTGTTTTGCCCTGTCACACACTGAGGAGATGGAGGTAGCAATGGCAAATTCGAAGGAAGCCTAGTTTACCCTGCGAGTTCAGGTCAGATAAAATTCCTTGAGTCACTGGGCATCAGAACAAAGAGTATCTGTCTTCCAGAATCCTGTTTGCTATGGATCAGTCTAACCTAGAAAGACGAAACCTAACGAAAGAAAGTGGGCTGGTGAGTGGGCTCCAGTCACACCACAAAACCCTGACAACCTGAGTTCGGCACACCTCCCTGCCCCGCCCCCCAAACACAAGGAAAAGTGGAAAAGGAGAACTGATTCCACAAAGTTGTCCTCTGAGTGAGTGTCACGGCATTCACCCTCAACGCAATAATAAATAAATGGTTTTATTGTTGTTTTCTTTTTTACTTTTTTGAGGCAGGGTTTCTCTGTGTAGTCTTGGCTGTCTGGAACTAGCTCTTGTAGACCAGGCTGGCCTCAAACTCACAGAGATCCACCTGCCTCTGCCTCCCAAATCCTGGGATTGAAGGTTTAAGCCACCATTGCCCACCCTATAAATAAATATACAAAACAAACAAACAAACAAACAAACAAACAAAAAAGAAGACAAAGAGGGCAGTCATAGTAGTTAATGTCTGTAATCTAGGCACTTAGGAAGATGAGGCAGAAGGATTGCCATGAGTTTGAGGCCAGCCTTTTCTACATGAGTTTTCCCAGCCCACCCTGAGCTGCGGTCCAAGAGTCTGTCGCCAAATAGAAAGTGGCTGGGCAGTTTGGGCGCACACCTTTAATCCCAGCACTCAGACACTCAGGAGGAAGAGGCAGGTGGATCTCTGTGAGTTCAAAACCAGCCTGGTCTACAGAGCGAGTTCTAGGACAGCGAATGCTGCATGCATAGAGAAACCCTGTCTTGAACACACACACACCCTAAGAAAAAAGAAAGGGAGAAAGAGAGGATACAGAGAAGGAAAATGTGTTTCCAGCTAGGCTCTGCAAGAGGATAAAGAAACCTGTGGCAAGACCTTTGAAAGCCCAAATTGGAAATTCATGGTAAGCAGATGAGCAGGCAGGGAAACAGGTTGGGCGGGGCTGGCAAGATGGCTTAGTGGATAAGGGCCATTGTCTCCGACCTAGGCTGACTCCCTGAGTTCAATCTCCGGAGCCCACATAATGGAAAAAGAAAACTGACTCCTGAAAGGTGTCCCCTGATGTGATGTACACATGCGTAGACACACAATAAATAAATATAAATAAATGTGATTTACAATTAAAAAGAGATTTGTCTGGGGTAGAGATCTAAGTTCAGTATGGCATCAACATACAGATGGTACTTGAAGCTACAGGACAGAGCAATGGTCTCAGGAGAAAGAAATGAGGTAAGGGGGACTGGAGGACAAAACCTGAGGCTCTGTCCCAGGAGTCAGGATGGGGTACAGGAGGGGCCAGGGTGTGGGGTGACACATCTGCAATTCCAGAGGCGAGAAATGAGGCAGAAAGATTTCAAGTTTTTTTTTTTAAAAAAAAATAATTTATTTAACTTTATCTTATGTGCATTGGTGTGAAGGTGTCATATCCCCTGGAACTGGAGCTACAGACAGCTGTGAACTGACATGTGGGTGCTGAGAATTGAACCCAGGTCTATCTGGAAGAGCAGCCAGTGCCTTAACCACTGAGCCATCTCTCCAGCCCAAAAGATGTCAAGTTTGTGGTCAGTCTGGATTACATAGTGAGTTCAAGGCTAGCCTGGGCTACCTAGCGAGACCATGTCTCAAAAACTGAAAACACAAAATCAAACTTGTAGAAAACTATTTACAAAGGCCAGGTATCGAGCTGGGCGGTGGTGGCGCACGCCTTTAATCCCAGCACTCGGGAGGCAGAGGCAGGCGGATCTCTGTGAGTTCGAGACCAGCCTGGTCTACAAGAGCTAGTTCCAGGACAGGCTCCAAAACCACAGAGAAACCCTGTCTCGAAAAACAAAAACAAACAAACAAACAAAAAAAACAAAGACCAGGTATGGTAGTGCACACCTTTAATCCCAGCACTCAGGAGGCAAAGGCAGGTGAGTCTCTGAGTTTGAGGCCAGCCTGGTCTACAAAGTAAGTTCCAGAATGGCCAGGGCTACACAGACAAACTCTGTCTCGAAAAACCAAAACAAAAAACAAACTTGTTCACGGAGCGTGATGTGGCCATCTTGAACGCCAGAGACCTGCCCAAGACTGGACCCATTACCTCTCCTTCACAGAGGAATAGCGGGGTTTGTGAGGCTCACCTCTCTCTGAGGACATAGAGACAGTTTCTTCAGTGGTGCAGGTGCTCATCAGTCTCCCTGTTGCTGCAAGCAGTCCCTTGTGGCTGCTCCTATAAGTACCCCTAATTAAGCGCAGTGGGTTATGGTTTACCATGCTCAACTAGGACAGAATTACTTCTTTGACTCCTTTTGAAAAAGCGGACATTTGTTCATCTCTGCAAGTTCACATGACAGAAATAAACACACATATCACCACCACCACCACCATCACTACCACCATCACCTCCATCACCACCACCATCACCACCTCCACCACCTCCACCACCATCTTACAGAAAAACACAAGTAGCACTTCTTCCATTGATGAATCAATCTAACAAAGCACTATATCCCTAAGCTGTCCATTAGTGCTGGCTATTGTGCTAGAAAAACAAGCCAGGGCTGGGGAAATAAACCTGAGCAATTCCCAGTGTCCTGTAGATGGCACTGATTGTCCTGTGAGGACAGCCATGAGGACCCTCCTTGAGGTGACATTGGATCTAAAGCCTCATCTGACCCGTTAACAAAATGAGAGCCCAGAAAAGTCCATTCCCTTGGCTCCAGGTTGCCAGCGTCAGGCCTTGGAACCCCTTCTGCTGGCCCGGGTCTCCAAACTTCACTCTGTCCTCCCCACGATCACTGCTGCTGTGATCCAGCTTGGCCAGGTCACACCCACAGTTCCTCTGTGTGTCCCCTTCTTCTCTCTTTTCACGTGGACCCTGTAAGGACATCATCACTAAATGCCAACTGTGACACTCTGGCCAGCGTCATTGGATTGGCTTCCGCATTCTAGGCCTCGCCATCTGCCTGAAATGCTTCGACAGGCAGTTGACGGTGGTGCCAGCCCGCAGCTCTACCCCTGCCATCTGCTTTTAGGTCTGGCATTTGCGGCCTTCTCTGAGACTGGTGAGCCAGCTTCTCTTGACATCTGATGCTGATTCAGACTCCATCGTGACAGGGGAGCAAGCACACTCCGATCATTTCACTCCGTGCATCCTCCTTGCTTCTGTGGCTGAGGTTCCAGCGGCAGCAGTGAGCTATGTTTGGCTTTGGGAAAGAACAGCACAGGGCTTGTGAACTGTTCCTGGGGGCTTCTGTTGGCTGGAGTGAAATGCTAAGTCTAGGAGTACCGGGGTGCACCCATGGGATTGGTCAGGCAAAATTACTCAGGTGAAGATTTCTTTCTTTCTTTTTTATTAGGCAGGGTCTCTCAATTGTAGCCCTGGTTGCCCTGAATCTTTCTCTGTAGACCAGGCTGGCTTCGAACTCTGAGAGATCTGCCTGCCTCTGCTGCTGCCTCCCAAGTGCTAGAATTAAAGGTGTGCACCACCAACCGTGGCTGAAAGATTCTTTTTTTTCCTTTAAATATTTTTTTATTTATTATGTATACAATATTCTGTCTACATGTGTGCCTACAGGCCAGAAGAGGTCACCAGACCTCATTACAGATGGTTATGAGCCACCATGTGGTTGCTGGGAATTGAACTCAAGACCTTTGGAAAAGAAGGCAATGCTCTTAACCACTGAGCCATCTCTCCAGCCCCTGAAAGATTCTTAAAGCAAGAGTGAGTCCAGGGAGATGGCTCAGCAGATAAAATACTCATCCCACAAGCACAAGGACTTGAATTTGAAACTCCAGAACCCACTGGAAAGCTGCGCACATGTGTGCTAGTACTCACTCCCCGGCGCTTCTGAAACGGGGTGCTGGCGGTCCATTCAGAGGACTGTAGAACCCACCCCATGGAATGGGCACAGAACTTCTGAGAAAAAAGCAAAAGATCCAGCCTTGGAGTAAACGAAAGAACAACTTCAGTCCAAACAGCGCCTCTGGCACGGGAGGAGCCCTTAACTGAGAGTCTGCTAAGTAGACTCTGGGTCGAGTGCTCTGGAGGCCCTGGGTCCTCCTTCCCGCAGCTGCTTCTGTTTAGATACCCCCACGTACCTGTGCCTTCCTGGCCCGTTCTTCTTGCAGTGTCTCCTGGGAGTAGGAAGTCGCCATCTTAGAGAGTCCATGACTGCTTTCCTTGTCTACCTATGTCCCTCTTTACTCTCCCTTACTCTTGTGGTGAGAGGGGAAGTAGAGGCAGGGGAATCCCCAGAGGCTCACAGGACAGCTAGCCTAGTGGGTGCACAGCAAATACCAAAGAGAACCTGCCTCAAATGTGATAGAAGGCAAAAATAGGCACACATACATGTGCACACATGTATTATGTATCTATAAATAATTTAAATGGGTATCAGGCCCCTGTCAGTGGTTTGGTAAGACAGCCCAGTCTAGTCCTATTTTTGTTTGGTTTAGTTTTTATTACACCGTGCTGGGGATGGAGCCCAGGGCCTCCCCTGTGCTAGGCAGATGCTCTGTCAATATGCTATACCCAAGCCCACATTTCCCTTACTAGGTAGTTATCTGTGTCTTAGGAAGATAATTGTATGGTCTATCCATTATTTTAGCTGATTAGTTTTGGTTCTGGAAACAGTCTCAAGTTGGGAAGGATGGCCTTGAACTCCGGATCCTCCTACCTCTGCTTCCCGTGAGTTAGAATTATAGACTTGTGCCACCATAATTTTGGCCCAGATAATTTTCTAATTTTCAGTTGAGGCAGCAAAATATTTATTAAATATTTTTTTCACTTTTACGTTTATGCGTCTCTGTGTGTATAAATTTATAAGTACCATGTGCCATACATGTCTTCAGTGTCACAAAAAATGACATGGAGATTTATTATTAATTATGAAGCTTAGGCTTGTTTGTAACTAGCTCTTATAACTTTAATTAATCCATTTCTGTTAATCTATGTGCTGTGGTGTGGCTTGCGGCTTTTTTTTTTTTTTCTGAAGCAGGGTTTCTCTGTGTAGCAGCTCTAACTGTCCTGGAACTAGCCTTTGTAGACCAGTCTGGCCTCGAACTCACAGAGATCTGCCTGTCTCTGCCTCCCAAGTGCTGGGACCATCACTGCCTGACTGTCTCCTGGCTTTAATCTCTCTTCCTGCAAGTCATGCTTCCCCTTTGTCTCTTCCGGCACCTCTCCCCCATCTAGGTGCATCTCCTCTTTCTGCCCAGAAGTCCCGCCAAACCTCTTCTTGCCTAGCTACTGGCCATCCAGCTCTTTATTAAACCAATCAGAGGGCACCTTGGCAAAGACACATCTTCACGGTGTACAAATAGATCATTCCACAACATTTCCTCCTTTTGTCTAAATAAAAAGAAAAGGACTCAGATAACACAGATAACTAGTGGGCACTTGAAAAGACTTTACCAGCTCCAGAAAAATCAAAATAATCATGAAGCCGGGCGATGGTGGCGCACGCCTTTAATCCCAGCACTCGGGAGGCAGAGGCAGGCGGATCTCTGTGAGTTCGAGACCAGCCTGGTCTACAGAGCTAGTTCCAGGACAGGCTCCAAAGCCACAGAGAAACCCTGTCTCGAAAAAAAAAAAAAAAAAAAAAAAAAAGAATTACATTCACAATATCCAGTCCATTTGCATTTGACAAATTTAGAGAAAATATTTCATTATCTGTCTTATCTTGGTACCTTGTGGCCATTGTCAAAGGAGTAGCAGATGATAATTAACACTCAAGGTGTCAACCCACCATGAAGAATTCTCTGGTGGAGAACCTCGTTAAGAAAAGCCATGAGGCAGGCCGGGCGTGGTGGCGCACGCCTTTAATCCCAGCACTCGGGAGGCAGAGGCAGGCGGATCTCTGTGAGTTCGAGACCAGCCTGGTCTACAGAGCTAGTTCCAGGACAGGCTCCAAAACCACAGAGAAACCCTGTCTCGAAAAACAAACAAACAAAAAAAAAAGAAAAAGAAAAAAGAAAAAGAAAAGCCATGAGGCTACAGAGCCCAGAATATCTCCTGCCTCTTGTCTGTAACTTCACATGGGCTGTTGGAAATCTTGTATCACAGTGTGTTTATCTCACAAATACATCCGGATCTACTGGCCAATTTTTATCTGTGGACTGTCAAGAAGATGACTTCCCCTTAAGCTGTATTGCCTAACTGATGTCAATAATGTTAGCTTATACAGAGTTTTAATGAATAAAAATGAATACAAAGAAATTATTCACAGTCAAGGCCTGTGAAAGCAGCTGAAATTTCCACAGCTGCCAAGACAGCTGTGCACTATGAGCCAATACCACAGTAGCTTTAGATCTGACCAGGTGCCATGCTAATGATTTTTAAGATAAGCTATGCGCAGAAAAGGCAGCCCAGTTCACAAGGGCCTATAGCAAGCAATCTGATCTTGAATTAAGGTTAAAGGTACCACACAACCTAATTGCTATGCCAGCTTCTTTTGCTAGATCTGGTTGACAGCCTAGGATGGTGATAAACTCTGTACAAATTTCTAACCTCAGTTTTATGATACAAGTATATAAACCGAACATTTGGAAGTTCGGCCAATTAACTGTTTTTATGTTGGGTCTTGATATTGCGCAGGTGACGGGGAGCTAACCCAGGTCTAGAAACAAAACTGGCTTTCGTTCAGGTACAGCACAGAAAAGATTGTCTAAATGGCCAGAGCTAAAAAAAAAAAAAAAAAAAAAAAAAAAAAATCTGACTTCATAGCCCTGAGAAAGAGTTAAAATTTCCTTTTTATGATCTAAAGCTACACACAGGACAGAAAATACATTCTAAGATTTAAAATGCTTTTAGTGCCATTATGCCTTGGGGAGTGTCGATTGAGCTGATGTTAAGAGATTTATGGTAGGGGCTGGAGAGATGGCTCAGAGGTTAAGAGCATTGCCTGCTCTTCCAAAGGTCCTGAGTTCAATTCCCAGCAACCACATGGTGGCTCACAACCATCTGTAATGGGGTCTGGTGCCCTCTTGTGGCCTGCAGGCATATACACAGACAGAATGTTGTATACATAATAAATAAATAAATGAATATTTTTTTAAAAAAGAGAGAGATTTATGGTAATTCTGAGGTCCCCCCAAATATTTTATGGTATAATCGTTTTCTGTAAACAGAAAGAGTCCTAAGAAAGCCCAGTTTTTTCAACTACTAACCAAAATGTTAGATTAAAATGTTTATACACTCAGGAGTATAGGATATAGTGCACAATTTTCTTAGTAGTTTAGTTTTATAATTCCTTTTAAATCCTTTATAGACTTCCTCTCTAGATAGATAACAAAATGACTGATTCTTTCTTTGCAGCTGCAGGTTACAGCCCACCAATTAGGGAGCTGAATGGGAAAAAAAAAATGTTCCTTCCTTGCTCTGTGACAAGTTATTTAGATTCATTGCATGTGAATTATCAGGAAGACTCTAGTTTTTTTTTACCATTTACTTAAGAAATGGAATATGACCTTACGTGTGACTCCTAGATTGCCTGAAAAAATTTGTGGGGGTATTTAAGCTGTAAAGAACGGAGGGACGTGGGACATCATGAGAAGAGCATCAGGGGAGGTGTTAAATGGGCGAGAAGGGTTACATCATGTGTGGGAGAATTAGAAGGGAAACATCAAGAGTAAAGATAGAGTCAGAATGAGAGAAAGAATAGAGAGAGCAAGAATGTAGCAAAGGAACATCATGAGAACAGCAGGAGAGAATAAAGAAGGAATCCATCAAGAATAGAAACATATACACAGTATAACAAAAATAACCTTAAATTTGTATCAATACACAAAAATACATACCAATGTAAATTATTTGAAACTAGTGGTTGCTAAAAACTAGACTAAACAATCCACCCTTCTAATCCCATCATTTTCATACTAAATCCCTCTTTTTTCCCTTCAGAAAGAGATCCTTGAGTCTAATATCCTTTGTTCAGCTTTTTTCCTGACCTTGACCAATAACAACTTGTTACCAACCCCCCTAAATGATGACAAACAACCATAACCCATTGAACTACCAAAAACCATCCACCCCACCCGTTGGGACTGTGGGTGTTGTATACTCCAGACTACTTCCTGTTGTCTGGGAATGAGGGCATCTTTGGAGAATCTGAGAAAATTAAGATAGTGGCCAAGTCCTGGGAGAACTAGCCATAGCATTTGCTGTCCAGTCTCTGCAATGGGAAAGCACAAGGCTTCTCTGTAGTCCTGGGTAGAATAGTCTGTGATCGACAAGGCTGGACCATCTAAACCAGTAGCCTTGAAGGTGTTCTGGGTGCAGAACTCTGAGGAAACAGCAAAAGAGGCACTCTGAGAGTCTGGATCACTTGGGCCACCCATTTTCATTGGCGTCTGGTCCCCTTGTTCTGAAAACACACAAATTTTCAAAGATAGCATACATATTTGCATCAACATAAGCATGAACTGTGCATTTCATACAAGCCAGCCAAAGATGTTTTTGAATTTCATGTTTGAGCAGGTAAATACACGCATCTGTCTTGTAGTCTTTCTAGGATTATTTCTTTATGTCTGCAGCCAGGATTTTCAGGGGGTCTTCCCCAATCAAACTTGATCTCTATCAACCTGAATGAATCCACAGCCTTTTGTTTTCTGTGGAAACAAAAGCATAACCTCTTCCCTAAAGCAATACATTTTCTGATTTCCAATCTGAAGCTGAGACATCCCCAAAGTACACAGGCTGGTTTAATTCAGTAGCCCCTTCCACAATCCAGCGTCTCTCAGCATCATCGTTATCTGTTCATTAGCAATCAAAAAATTCAAAATTAATAAAATACCATACAAGATCCTGTGTTATAATATTTTCCATCCTTATGTGGCTTTTTAAAAAAATATTTTACCCTAATCTCTCTTTAAAGATTTTATTATTTTTAAACTATTTTTTATTACTGTCTGTACCAATTTTCTTTTCTTTCTTCAGCATCTAAGCATGGTTTTAAACACACTGTACCTTTTTAGAGGTTTTCTGTGTCTGGATTGGTCTTACTAAGCATCTGCAGCATTTTCTGACCTCATGAGACAAATCTTGAACTGCCATGTCAGCCGTCCTACGGCACAGCTCAGCATACGGTGCCGGCACATGAACTGGAGGTTGGCTCCAGTCTGCAGGCAATGCCAGTAGCCACGCTTCCGTATGCCACTGAGCACCAGCCCAGAGAGACGGCAGGACTAGGCTACATCTGGCTCCTTGTCAGAACTTTTCTTAGCTTTCTCAGGCCCTATGTTTGGACATCCAAGCCCCCATATAGGACACCATATGTAGACAGATTTTTCTTTGGTCCACCAGCTCACAAGGAAATGACACAGAGGCTTATGATTGATTATAAAAGCTCAGCCTTAGCTTGGGCTTGTTTCTAACTAGCTCTTATAACCAGCCATTTCTATTAATCTATGTGCTGCCACGTGGCTTGTGGCTTTTACCTCTCCCTTGCATGTCCTGTTTCCCCGCGTGTCCTCTGGCTTCTCTCCTGCATCTCTCCTTCTCTCTCTGCCCATAAGGCCCCCCAACCCTTCCTGCTTAGCTATTGGCCATTCAGGTCTTTATTAAACCAATCAGAAGGTGCCTTGGCAAAGACACATCTTCCCAGTATACAACTAGATTATTTCACAACAGACTGGAGTTGCAGGTGGCTGTGAGCCACCTGATGTGGGTGCTGCTGGGAACTGAACCTGGGTCCTCTTGAAGAACAGTAAGTACGCTTAACCACTGAGCCATCTCTCCAGCCTGCAAAAGCTGTCTTTTGACTGCCACACGAGTGCCATCACACACACACACACACACTCACACACACACACACACACTCACACACACACACTCACACACACACTTACACACACACTCACACACACTCACACACACATACACACTCACACACACACTCACACACACACTCACACACACACACTCACACACACACACTCACACACACACTTACACACACACTCACACACACACTCACACACACATACACACTCACACACACACTCACACATATGAAATAAATATGATTTTAAAAAATAAGACTTAAGGAAAAATAAGAGAGTTTATCCACTAACCCAAGTGAAAAGTTCAAGGGGAACACAATGTCAAGACACAGCTGCCATGAGACGTTCAAGCCATCGCAGCCTCCACCAGATTTCTCTTGGTTTCCCGGCTCTCCTTGCTGGTGGGCTTATCCACAGTCACTTCCCTTGTGCCCACAGGTGTACAGCACATATAGCGAGTGCATGATCCATTTAGTCAGCAGCCCCTAGGCTGTCTGTCAGTTCCAGAAAACATCCTTGTTTAGCTTCATTGGCCAGGACAGCATGCTAAGCCTGATCCTGAAGATGGCTTTAGTTGACCCCACAAAAAACATGCACTGATTATGTTAGGAGTGGTGAAGCCTCCAAGCAGAAAGACACGATGTCCAAGGCAGGACAAATGGGGCCAGGGTGTATTTCAATTGCTCAAAGTCGTGAGTTCAATCCCCTGTATCATATAAACAAGATACACACTCGTAATCCCAGTACTCAGGAGATGGAGGCAGGAGGATCAGAAGTTCAAGGTCATCCTCAGCTACACAATGAGTTGAAGATCAGTCTGGGATACGAGAAACCTGTGTCAACAAAAGGGGGATTCTATTAGCTACCCCTCTGCTGCTACAATAAACACCTTCACCAAAAGCTACTTATGGAAGACAGAGTCTAGTCCGGATTAAAGTTTTGGGAGGAGTTTACAGGGTGGGAAGCGGGGCAGAAAGTGACACGCATGGCATCTGGAGCAGTCTCACTGCGTAGGCTGACCTGGAACTCTCTCTGTAGCCCAGGCTGGCCTCAAGCTCACAGAGATCCACCTGCCCCCGCCTCCCGAGCACTGGGACGGCAGACGCAGACCTCCATTCCCAGTCTCTGCTTTTCCTCTCGAGGACTCTCATCTTCTGACTTCCCAGCTTCCGCCTGGCGTGCCTGGATGGGCAGCACTGCTGTGCTTGTACCCTGGGGCTGGAAGTAAGTAAAAGAAGAAACTTTCTGCACAGGCTCTGCAATGTAGAGATACTTGATATGAGAGGCCACCAAGTGACTGACCAGAGGGAGCATACACCTGGCCTCAAAGGCCAGGACAAAGCATGCCACTCAAAGAAGGAGGAACTTTTCTATCCTGCTTGCCAGCTCCCACATAGTCACACAGAGGCTTTTTATTGATTATAAAAGCTCAGCCTGGTGGTGGCGCACGCCTTTAATCCCAGCACTTGGGAGGCAGACGCAGGAGGATCTCAGTGAGTTCGAGGCCAGCCTGGTCTATAGAGCGAGTTCTGGACAGTCAAACCATCCCACAGAGAAACCCTGCCTTGACAAACACCAAACCAACCAAACAAAAATTTATAAAAGCTCGGTCGATACCTTAGGCTTGTTTCTAACTGGCTCTTATAATTTAAACAAGCCCATCTCTATTAATCTACATCCTGTCTCATGGCTTTACTCTGCACGCCCATGCTGCTCCCTCTCAGTCTGGCTGGTGACTCTCTGCTTCTCTCCTCTTCCTCCTCCCTGCATCCTCTGTGCCTGAAAATCCTGACTAACTATTGACTGTTCAGCTTTTTATTAAACCAGTCTGAGTGACAAATCTTCACAGTGTACAAAAAAATTACTCCACAACCCTTAAACTCACGAATTGACTGGAGAGATGGCTCAGTGGTGAAGGATGTTTTGTGCTCTTGCAGACGACCAGAATTCAGTTCCCAGCCCCCGTGTTGGTTGGAAGGTCCAGGGTATCCAATGCCCTCTTCTGGACTCCATGAACACCTGCACTCATGCATACACATACACCCCAACACACATACACACTAAAATTCTTTTTAATCTTTTAAAAATATATTTATTATTTTAATTTTTAAAATTTGCCAGGTGAGCCGGGCGGTGGTGGCGCACGCCTTTAATCCCAGTACTCGAGATGCAGGGACAGGTGGATGGATCTCTGTGAGTTCGAGGTCAGCCTGGTCTACAGAGCAAGTTCCAGGACAGGTTCCAAAGCTACAGAGAAACCCTGTCTTGGAAAAATATAATTCCTAAAATTTATTTAGGTGTATAGTGTTTTGCTTACATGAACATCTATGTACCATGTGCCCAGCAGAGTTCAGAAGAGGGTTTTGGAGCTACAGACAGTTGTGAGTCACCATGTGGGTGCTCGGAACGGAATCCAGCTGGTGCTCTAACCTCTGAGCCATCTTTCCACCCTTAAATATATGTGAATACATGCTTTGCCCACACATGTGTACGTTTGTGCCCATTTGCATGCATTGTGCCCATGAAGACCAAAAGAAAATATAAAATTCCCCAGACCTGGAGTTATGAATGGCTGTAGGACACATGTGGGTGCTGGGAACGGAACCTGGGTCCTCCAAAGAGCAGCCAGTGAACCATCTCTCTGGTCCCAACAATTTAAAGTATCTTTAAAAAAAAAAAAAAAAAAAAAACATGGAATGTTTATTTCTAGAACTTGTTTTGTTTTGATTTTGGGTTTTTGTTTGTTTTGTGTGACTGTTTGGGGGTATTTTTGTTGTTCATTGTTTTTGCTTTTGCTTTTTGCTGTTTTTTTTTTTTTAAGATTTATTTATTAATTATGTATACAGCATTTTCCCTACATATATGCTGCAGACCAGAAGAGGGCACCAGATCTCATTACAGATGGCTGTGAGCCACCATGTGGTTGCTGGGAATTGAACTCAGGATCTCTGGAAGAGCAGTCAGTGCTCTTAACCTCTGAGCCATCTCTCCAGCCCTGCTGTTTTTTTGAGACATGGTCTCATTATTTAACTCTGGCTGATTTGGAATGGTGAAGATCAGACTGGGCTCAAATTGGCAGCAATCTGTCTGCCTCCATTTCTTGGGTATCCTGTGATTACAGGTGTAAGCCACCATACTGGGCTTTATTTCTGAATTTTCTCTGCAATATCGTAATGGACCGCAGATAATTGAAATTGGAGAAAACGAAGCCGCAAGCAGGGAAAGGCTGGTGTGCTCCCCCTTTACAGGTGTTTCAGAGGCCTGGAGAAGTTAGGGGATTTGACCAAATTCACAAATCCAGTAGGTACCAGAGCTTCGCAGTCTAGGCCCTCTGGATTCAGAGCTCACACTGTAACAGTGTGATATCTTAGTCAAAGCTGAGTCCACCCGCTGTGAGAAGTGCAGAGGCTCAAAGCCTGTGTTCACACACCTAGAGCCGGGCAGCAAGTCTGGGCGTTTCTGCTGTTGTATGCTGCCCCCTAGTGCTCCTATGAGAGAAGTGCAGCAGAGGCAGGCAGGCAGCCCTCAAGGGAAGGAGGCAGGGAGACTTGCAGAGCCTGATTATGGCGCCCATACCCAGTCCCCTGAGCCCCAAAGCTGCTGTGTGTCAACTTCAAAACAGTCATCCATCCGTGTGTACAGTAATGTGCTTGACTGCCTCACGACCCTCAAACCCAACGGGTCCAACCTAGATCAACATCGTTACACCTGAAACTCTCCGTGCATCCAGTCACACAGTCAGGTGCCAGAATAGAGACTAGAGAAGGTGACCAGAAAAGCACAGCAGAGCAACAGTGGTAAAAACAGACGGTCAGGACAATGGCCTCAGGTCAAGGCTATCAGGCCAAATGAGGTCAGGAGGCCCTAGTTACAAAGCAATGCTCCCGGGCTGGATGGGATGGGAGAGACCAGCAGGCAGATGTATCTAGAACACGCAAAAGCAATTTCAGTGCTGTGATATAGAACGCTGGCCTACAATGTGCAAGGCCCTAGGTTTTAGCTCTACTATTAGAAACCAATCTTTTAATTAAAATAGAAAGGAAGGATGCTTTCTAGGAATGAGGTTCAGTGGGCAGAGTGCTCACCTACATGCATGAAGTCCTAGGTTCCATTCCAACCCAGCATACGTCAGGCAGGCCTTTAATCCCGGCACTCGGGATGGTCAGAAGTTCAAGGTCGTCCCCAACCAAATGGAGAGTTTGAGGCCAGCTTGGGTCACTTGAGATTCTGTATCAAAAAGAAAACACACGGGGCTGGAGAGATGGCCAGCGGTTAAGAGCATTGCCTGCTCTTCCAAAGGTCCTGAGTTCAATTCCCAGCAACCACATGGTGGCTCACAACCATCTGTAATGAGGTCTGGTGCCCTCTTCTGGCCTGCAGGCATACACACAGACAGAATATTGTATACATAATAAATAAATAAATATTTAAAAAAAAAGAAAAGAAAACACACACCCAAACAGACACTTGTTTTATAAACTATAAATAACTGGGGCTGGAGAGATGGCCCAGTGGTTAAGAGCACCGGGTGCTCTTGCCGAGGACCAGAGTCAGTTCCCAGCACCTATTTGGCAGCTCACAATTGTCTGTAACTCCAATCCCAGGGGATGCGACACCCTCACATAGACATATCACAGACATATATGCAGGCAAATTACCAAAGCACATAAAATAAAGATAAATAAATCATTTAAAAAAAAACAGTCAAGGGGCTGGAGAGATGACTCAGAAGTTAAGAGCACTGGCTACTCTTCCAGAGGTCAATTCCCAGCCGTCACATGGTGGGTCACATCATCTACAATGAGATCTGGTGCCCTTTTCTGACCTTCAGGCAGAACACTGTATACATAATAAAAAAAGAAATCTTTAAAAAAAAAAGCCAGGCAGTGGTTAATCCCAACACTTGGGAGGCAGAGGCAGGCAGATCTTTGTGAGTTTGTGGCCATCTTGGACTACAGAATGAGTTCCAGGACATGCTCCAAAGCTACACAGAGAGATCCAGTCCCAAAAAACCAACCAACCAAACAAACAAACAAATAAACAAACAAATAAAAAACTCCAGGAGAAAGGGTGTTAATCTTGGACCTTCCCCTGGAAGCCTGTTCTTTGTCTTGTTGAATTCTAAGCCAATGAGACACTCTGTTTTGTTTTTAGAATGCCCTCTTTTGTTTTGTTTGCTTTAATGAGAAGTAATTGTGCATATTCTTTAAGTTTTTGTTTGTTTACTGTCATTATTTTAGCATTTTTGAGACAGGGTCTTGTTATATAGTTCAGGCTGGCCTTGAGCTCACTGCGCAGCTAGAGCCTTAGACTTGAAATCCTGCTGCCTCCAGCTTTCCACACACCTGGCTTAAACTAGTTTTTAGTCACTTTGTCGTGCACATGTGTATGTGTGTGTGTGCGTGGCAGATGCCAGAGGGGATTTGAACTCAGGCCCTAATGCTTGTACAACAAGAGCTCTCACCCACTGAGCCATCACCCCAAACCGTTAAAACACTTTGAAGCACCAATTTAACTGGAATAATTACATTTATAGTATTACACAACCTCTATTTCAAAAATGTCTTCATCATTCAAACAAGAACTCTGTACCTATGAAGCAATAGCTGCCCGTGACCTCCAGTCTAACAGTAAATAACATCTACTCTTTCTGCCTCTGTGAAATTGACTATTCTTAATATTCTGCATGTTCATTTTGCTTTATTTTAGGCAATACTGGGAACTGAACATAGGGTCTGATGTACTTTGGACAAACACTCTATCACTGAATTATATACCCAGACTTCAATATTTGATGTTAATAGAAACATACAGTGTTCGTTTTTGTTTTGTTTTTTCCGAGACAGGGTTCCTCTGTGTAACAATCTAGCTGTCCTGGAACTCGCTCTGTAGTCCAGGCTGGCCTTGAGCTCACGGAGATCCGCCTCCCTTTGTCTCCGATGAGCCACCACTGCCTGGCTAGCTGCACAGTTCCTACCAGCCCCTTGTACACATTCCTTCGTGGGTAGCACGAGAGCTTCTTATACATGTGCCCTGGAACCGGCCTTTCTGGTCTCAGAGTACACAGAAATGCCACTATACACCATGGGACCCATGTTCTGAGCTCCAAGTGAGAAAAGAGTATGCCCCTTGCCCCAGAAGGAAATGTGGATGAGCTGCAGTGGGAGGGCCCGCTATCAGGTCTTTGGCGGGAGCAGCACACCTGTGTGCATTTGCACCACTGATCTCCTGAATCTGTTATCCCCTGTGTGTCTGTTACCTTTTTTTTCAATCTCCCCAGCTGACAGAAGTTACCTTCTTTTTTTTCTTCTGCTTTTTGTTTGGTTGGTTGTGGGGTTTTTTTTGTTTGTTTGTTTTGTTTTGTTGTTTATGAGACAGGGTTTCTTCGTGTAGCCCTGGCTGTCCTGGACTTGCTGTGTAGACCAGGCTGACCTCATACTCAGAGATCTGCCTGCCTCTGCCTCCCAGGTGCTGGGATTAAAGGCATGTGCCACCATTGCCTCACAGTATCTTATCTTATCTATCTATCTATCTATCTATCTATCTATCTATCTATCTATCTATCTATCTATCTATCTATCTATCTATCTATCTATCTATCTATCTATCTGAGGCAGGGTCTTTCTATATAACCCTGCCTATTCTGGAACTCACTACGCAGACCAGGCTGACCTGGAGCGCACAGAGATCTGCCTCTCTCTGCCTCTGGAGTGCTGGTGAGAAAGGTGTGCATCACTATAGGTACCAGAGGTCCCTTCTTTCTCTCTCTCTCTTTTTTTTTTTTTTTTTGGTTTTTCGAGACAGGGTTTCTTTGTAGCTTTGGAGCCTGTCCTGGAACTAGCTCTGTAGACCAGGCTGGTCTCGAACTCACAGAGATCCGCCTGCCTCTTCTGCCTCCTAAGTGCTGGGATTAAAGGCGTGCGCCACCATCGCCCGGCTTTTCTCTTATCTTTTAAAGAGTTTGTTTTTTTTTAATTTATTTAATTTTATTTCATGAGCATTGGTGTTTCGCCTGTGTAAGGGTGCCAGATCCTCTGAAATTGGAGTTATAGACAGTTGTGAGTTGTCATGTGGGTTCCAGGAATTAAACCTGGGTCCTTTGGAAGAACAATCAATGCTTTTAACCGTTGAGCCATCTTTCCAGTCACCAGAGGTACCTTCTTATGTCTTGGTTGCGGTCCGGTTTTGCGGCCCCATAGGTGCTCCATGGCCTCTCAGAGACTTCCAGGACACCGGACTACAGAGCTAAGGGGACCTGAGCACTGCGGCCTGGCTGCCCCTCTCCGGGCCTCACTCTCCTGGCCTAGGCCGGGGCTGGGCGGGGCCTCGGCCAGGTGCGCCGCAGCGCTTCGCGGAGCCAGGAAGTGTGTCCCCAGCGGCGACCCGTGCCGCGCTCCCGCGAGACGCTCACCTGTGACCCAGGTGAGTGCCGAGGGGGGCGGGGGAAGGGCTGGCTGGAGGCGGCTCACCTGGCGGGGCAGGTAAGTCCGGAGCGGACCCGCGGGGGCGCGGAGCGGCGCAGCCCCGAGTGAGTGACCCTGGAGGCCGCTCCTGGACTGCAGCGGGGCGCGGGGGCCCGGCTCCTCGGGACCCGACGCCCACTTCCGGGGTGCGCGGGCGGGGCCGCAAGCCCGAATGGGCGCGGGGCTGGGCGGGCCGGGCCGGGAGGCCTGGGGACTGGGGCCGGGCACCTCGGAGCCGTGGCAGAAACCGTAAGTGGAACTGCGTCGGGACTCGCAGGCAATGGCGCTGGCGGCGAGAGAGGCCGTGCGCGCCCCGACGGCAATGCGTACTCGGTGCCTGCAGAGGATCGGGAGGCTGAGGCTGTGCCTGGGGGTGGGGGTGCCCCGTGCCCTGCGCTCGAGCTCAGCTGACCACGGCTTGGTGACCTGAAGTTTGCTTGGGCGGAGGGGTCGGAACAGCCAGCCCGTCCTGTGGACGCAGGGAGAGGGCCCGTGGAGAGCCCCAAGTGTGTGTGTGTGTTTGTGGGGACTGGCGGAAAGGCCAAGGCCACGAGAAGTCAGAGAGTCCTGGGGCCGCCAGACCCTCGAGCATCCTTGTGATGCCTTCCAATGCCGGTGACTGAGCCCGTCTTCCCAGGCTCTCGCTAAACACCAATGCCTCATTGGAGCGCTATAAAGACACTAATCTCTCCCGTTTAGGCAGATGGGATTTTCAAATTTTATTTGTATTTTATTTCACTTTGGTTAATTGTTTTATTTATTTTTAATTATATTCAATTTAATTAAGTATATATTTAGTTTTTGTTTTTGAGATAGGGTCTCATATGGCCCAGGCTCCTTGTCATCCAGTCTCGTGTTGGGTTTAGGGACATGGGTCATCTCACTACTCTAAGGGGGACCAAGAGTCTTGTTCCAAGCTAAAAGGCGCGAATTGGCCCTGCTCTATTAGGTGACCAGTGTTACTGAATTGTTAGGAGGGGGAGGAGCAGAGACCCTGGTGGGGAAAGGAATGAATGGGCCTTGGAAGGACCACTGAGACCAGACACTATCACACCACAAGTAGGAAGACTGGTTGGTTGTTAGGATTTAAGACAGGGTCTCTCTTTTGTAGCCCAAGCTGATCTTGTTGAACTCCAGGGAACCTGCCTGTGTCCGGCTCTCCAGTGCTGGGCTTACCTGAGTGAGCCGCCATCCCTGGTTTATCCTAGGCTTTGCTCATTTGTCCCCATTCTTCCCCGACTGGAGATGTGGCACAGAGCAAGGTGCCCGGGCTGAAGAGCCCTAGCCCACCACACAACAGTTTGCCGTCTTGCTCTAGCCCCCTCTGAGCTTCAGATTCCTGGGCTGTGGAGTGAAGGTAAATTACTCACATGGTAGTTGTAAGTAATGGGAATGCTCTCTGGCCGGAGCATTTGCTCCTGTTTCCTCAGTAGTTAGCAGGGTGCTGGCCCATGGTAAATGTGTGTGTTAGATATGAACGTACCCTACAGTGGTCAGTCCTAAGCTCTTGGTGGTGGGGAAAGTGACAGTGGCCCAGCCCAATGTCGGTAACCATGATCCTCCCACAGACCCACAAAGTTCAGCTTGGTGTGATGCTGAGAGTGGCTGATTTGGGTAACATTCCAGTTGCAAGCCCTCAAAGGATGCCAGCTCGTGTTGGCAGCCCTAACTGGCTCTTTTCTCACAAGTCCACAGATGGGGTGGTTAGTGGAGGACAGGGGTAGGAGTGGGTGAGAGTCCGAGGCCAGGCCAATGAGTACAAACAGAAGTGTTTTTGTGGGGGCTGGGATAGATCTCTATTGGTAGAGCCCTTAGCATGCATGAGACCCGGAGTTAGAGCCCCAGCTCTGCATCAACCGGTACCTGTGAAGGCGGGAGGATCAGTAAGTCACTCTTTTCCCGAGGTACACAGTGAGTCTGAGGCCAGCCTGGGATACATAAGAGCCTATCTCAAGAAACAAAAGGGGGTGGGTGGACACGCCTGTAATCCCAGCCCTCAGGAGGCAGAGTTTGAGACAGTCTGGTCTACAGAGCAAGTTCCAGGACAGCCAGGACTGTTAGACAGAAAAACTGTATGCCGGGGGGGGGGGGGGGGTCTGGCTTTGGACAACTTACTTAAACTTTTTGCCTTAGTATAGTGGAATAATACTAAGAATGTCTTGAGAATTAATAGATTTATTACAAGCAATATGTTTATGATAATGGAAGCTGTGAGTAATCACTTTCAATAGGATGTAAACTGAGGCTAGGGAGTTAGTCTGTTTTACCGCTGTGTCCTTAGAGTTTAGAATGCACAGTAGGGCCTCAACATTTGTTAAATGACTGATTGGATCCAACCTCATGTTGATTAAATCAGGACAAACATTTAGCTGTCTCCCTCTGAATTGTGAAGAACATTTTGTTTTGTTGAAATGGAGGTCTTGCTTTGTTAGTCTCAAAGTCACGATCCTCTTGCCTCAGCCTTCATGGGACAAGGGTGACTGGTGTGTGCTACCACATTCCCTCGTGAAACACTTCTAAAGTCACTTACTACAGTTTCAGTTTCTGTACCTTTTCTTTTTTAACTGAGCAGCAGATGTTCCAAGGGGGAAATACCTCTTTCAGTTTATAGAACACATAGGCATACACCGTTCGCTAAGAGTGCCGGCTCCTGCTCTGGTCTGCCTGGAGCCTAAGTCCTTTGTCTTTCTACCATAAAGTCACACAGAATGTGTCTGTGCCATGCTAACACCTTCCCAAACTGACCTTGTTCTAGGCGTTGAAGCAGAAAGGAGGCTGACCTTTAAGCTCAAAGTCCCTGGGGATTTAGGCTTATCCCAAACCAGTGAGTACAAGGCTGATCCAGTCATCAAGAGCCCTCAGCAGAAGGGTATGGAAAGAGGGGCTCATTTGGCTAGAACTCCTCGAGGTCCCCTAGAGAAGGAGAGCTGAGTGGGTCCCAGAAACTAAAACTTCAGGAAGAACTGTGTCTTCATCCAGCATAGCGAATATTCCTTGTCTGTCTGTCTGTCTGTCTCTACATGAGCTCTCCAGGCATGTGCTGGTAGGTTGGTATAAACCATTGATGATCACACTGCAGATATGTGTCCCTTTACCCCTAAGAGCTACAGTCTGCTTCCTAAGCAAAGATGCTAGGCTATTTTGTTTCCCTTAGAAATGTGTGTATCTGTTGGTTCAGCTGGCATACCTTTAATTCAGGAGGTAGAGTCAGGCAGATCTCTGTAAGTTCAAGACCAGTCCAGTCAACTTAGCAAGTACAGCTAGGGCTACATAGACCCTGTCTCAATAAATTTTATATAGAACTCCATAGTGATTAAATCAGGGGTAAAGGGCTGAGTGGTGGTGGCGCACGCCTTTAATCCCAGCACTTGGGAGGCAGAGGCAGGCGAATCTCTGTGAGAAAAAGGCCAGCCTGGTCTACAAGAGCTAGTTCCAAGACAGGCTTCAAAGCTACAGAGAAACCCTGTCTCGGAAAAAAAAAAAAAATCAGGGGTAAAGGATAAAGTATCAGCATCTCAGAAAAGGGTAGGAGGCTGGAGAGATGGCTCAGTGGTTAAGAGCAATGGCTGCTCATCCAGAGAACCCAGGTTTAATTCTTAGCACCCACATGGTGGCTCAAAATACAGGCTAAGGACAGTTAACTGTGGTTAAGGCCTTCTTGAATATGGCACTACATCGTCCTTTAGGGTCCCTTGGTGATTTACTTGATTCCGCCTGCGTCATCCTAGGAGGTTTTTGGGTTTTGTTTGTTTTGTTTTGAGACAAAGTCTCACTACATAGCCCAGGCTGGATTAGGACCCTCTACATAGACCAGGTTGTCTTAAACTCAGAGATCACTTGTCTCCTACTGACCCTACTCCATGCTGGCATTAAAATTTGTGAATACTGCCGGGCAGTGGTGGTGCATGCCTTTAATCCCAGGCTGGCTGGCCCATGGGCTTCCAGACAGTTCTCTCTCTCCCATCTCACCATAGGAGTGCTGGGATGACAGATGTCATCACTGCTTTCACATGGGTTCTTCATTGTTAGTGCTCTCACCTGGTGAGCCATCTCCCTAGTCCATGAGGATTATTTTTGTGGCAAAGAACCAAAACTGGTTGGTGCTGCCAGACAAGGTATTACACTCCTTTAACCCCAGGACGTGAAAAGGGAGATCGGAAGACCAGGAGTTTAAGAGCAGTTTTGGCTACCTAGCAAATCTGAGGCCTAACTGCCAACATGGGACCCTCTTGTCTTAACAAAACCAATCCTTCTCTCTCCAAGAAGAAAAAGAGAAACCTACTTGATGGTAAATGTTTCTAGGAGGGCACATCTGAGTAGGATGCCCGTGCCCAGGATGACGGGGACGAAGGAAGGAGGGGCAGTGGTGGTGATCGTGGCAAGGCAGACAGAAAGCTCTGTTGAACAGAGGCCTGCACCAGGCTCAGTGATGGCAGGAAAGTGGGGACAGTAAGGTCCCTGCACAGCTTACCTTCTTTGTGGAAAAATATCATTTTAATCTTTTATATGCCATTCTTTTTTTTTTTTTTTTTTTTTTTTTTTTTGGTTTTTCGAGACAGGGTTTCTCTGTGGCTTTGGAGCCTGTCCTGGAACTAGCTCTGTAGACCAGGCTGGTCTCGAACTCACAGAGATCCGCCTGCCTCTGCCTCCCGAGTGCTGGGATTAAAGGCGTGCGCCACCATCGCCCGGCTTATATGCCATTCTTTAGCACACCATCCTGTGGCATTGAATACATCCTCACCTTCCAGAGCTATGACACCTTCCCAGCTAAAATTCTGTATCCATTGAACATAACTCCCCCATGCTCCTCTGTGTCAGCCCCTAGCATCCACCACACTATTTCTCTATATCTGTTAAACTGGTAGTTGTGGAGAGTTCATATCAGCTAGACAATAGAGTGTTTGTTCTTTCTTGTATAACTTATTTCATTTAGAATGTCTTGAAAGTTTCTCCATGTCAAAGCACAAAAGAATTTTTTTTTCTTTTTTGGCTTTTCAAGACAGGGTTTCTCTGTGTAGCTTTGGTGGCTGTCCTGGAGCTAGCTCTTGTAGACTAGGCTGGCCTTGAACTCTTAAGAGGTTCACCTGCCTCTGCCTCCCAAGTGCTGAGATTAAAGACTTCTGCCACCACTGCCCGGCTCAGAATTTCATTCTTTTTAAGGTCTAAATGATATCCCCAAAATGTTTCAGTTTATGAGTCGATTCATCTATTGATATACTTTTTAATTTTTTAACCTTTATTTTCATTTGATGTGCATGGTCTGCCTGCATATGTGTCTGCACACCACCTGCATGCAGCACTGTGGCAGTCAGAAGAGGATGTCAGATCCCCTTGGACTACACTTGCAATTGGTTGTTTGTGGGCGTGTAGGTGCTAGGAATCAAACCCGGGTCCTCGGGAAGCCCCCCCCCACTGATGAACTTTTGGATCAATCTTACTTTATGGTTATTGTAAATAATGCTACTATGAACATTAACATACAAATGTTTAAAGTTGCTACTTTCAGCCAGGCAGTGGTGGCGCACCTTTAATCTCAGCACTCGGGAGGCAGAGGCAGGTGGATCTCTGTGAGTTTGAGCCCAGCCTGGTCTACAAGAGCTAGATCCAGGTCAGGCTCCAAAGCTACAGAGAAACCCTGTCTCAAAAACAAAACAAACAAACAAAAAAACCAATAAAATAAAGTTGACTTTTAGTTCTCTTGGATAGAAACCAAGGATTGAATTTGCTAGGTCATATAGTAATTTTGGGGAGCTTTGAGGAATGTTAAAAACATTTTTTTTAGGTTTTATTTATTTGTTATTTTCGTTTTGAGACTGGGTCTCACTATGTATCCCTGGCTGTCCTAGAATTCACTATATAGACCAAGCTGGCCTCAAACTCACAGAGATCCTCTGTACACCACTATTCTAAGCAGAGATTTTATTTGTTTTTATGTATATGAGTGTTTATCTGTATATACATCTATGGACCTCATGCATGCAGTGCCCACATAGGCCAGAAGAGGGCACTGGATCCCCTAGGACTGGAGTTAAAGAAGGTGTGAGCTGCTATATGGGTGCTATGAATTGAACCCCAAGTCCTGTAGAAGAACTGCCAGTGCTCTTAACCATGAGCCATCTGTTGAGCCCCCACTTACACATAATTTTTAAAAATAATAAGGACTGACACTCAGGAGGCAGAGACAGGTAGATCTCTGTGAGTTCCAGAACAGGCTCCAAAGCTACAGAGAAACCCTGCCTCAGAAAATCAATTAATTAGTTAATTATGACTAGAAAGATGGCTGGGCATTAAGATCACAGGTTGCTTTTCCAGAGACCCAAAATTCGAA
Organism: Chionomys nivalis; assembly: GCF_950005125.1. Classification (NCBI taxonomy): domain Eukaryota; kingdom Metazoa; phylum Chordata; class Mammalia; order Rodentia; family Cricetidae; genus Chionomys; species Chionomys nivalis. The sequence goes on along the minus strand of NC_080096.1, from coordinate 19,014,998 downwards.
TCTCAGTACTCACAATATAGCTCACCACCATCCATAACTCCAGTTCCAAGAGCCCCTACAACCCTCTTCTGACCTCCATGGGCACCAGACACACATGGCACACACACATATATACAGGCAAAATGTTCACACACATAAAAGAAATCTAGAAAAAGTTTTTAATTTTTTTGTATATGTATGTGGAGTGGGGAGAGAGTCCCTGTGAGCACAGTGTGGGCAGAAGACATAAGAGGGTGTCACATCCCTAGAGCTAGAGTTACAGGTGCTTATGAACCCACATTCTTAACTGCTAAGCGGTCTGTCCAGCCCATTTTTATGTTTTTTGTTTGCCATACTGGGGATGAACTTAGCGCCTCCTTCATGTTATGTAGGCCATGAATGCTACATTTCCAACCTGTGTGTTTAGAATTTGAAGAACTGTTCTGTTTCCCACAACACCTACATCATTTCATAGCCCCATTAGCAAAGTGCGAGAGGTCCAATTTCTCTGCATCCCCACTGACACTTGTAATTTTCTTTGTTTTGTTTTCAATAATAGCCATTCATTGAGAAGTCCAGGAGATTGTAAAGCCTTAGTTAGACCACAAAGAGAACTTTCTGTTTGGGGCAAGAAGAGCTCAACGTTTGCAAGGGTTTACGGAATGCACCATCCGTCCTCCTCACAGGCTTCCCAGGAGTCTAAAACTCTTCAGGTCAGCCCAAGAGCTTGTCTCTGACCTCTGCTTCTGACATCCTCCTGGCTTCTCCCCTGCAGGTGCCTGACTGCAGCAAGCCATGCTCTGAGTCATGCCCAGGCCCGGACAGCCTCGCCCATCGTCTGGGCCGCCACGCTTGGGTCCCTGGGAGAGGCCAACAGAGCTATGCCTGGAAACGAATGATGAGCGCTCCCAGCCCCCACCAGGCCGCCGCACCCGCAGGCCAGACCCCAAGGACCCTGGTCACCACGGGCCAGAGAGTATCACCTTCATTTCAGGCTCTGCAGAACCGGCCACCGAGCCCCCAACCTGCTGCCTCCTCTGGCGCCCCTGGGGGTGGGACTGGTGCAAGGCTGCCTTCTGCTTTCGCCGCTGCAGGGATTGCCTGCAGCGCTGTGGGGCTTGTGTACGGGGCTGCAGCCCCTGCTTATCTGCTGGGGACCCCACTGAGGGGTCTGCCGAAGCCGCCTGGGTCAAAGAGCCCAATGGTGTGCCACCCAGCCCGGACCGTGCACCTCCCAGCCGCCGGGATGGCCAGCGGCTCAAGTCCCCCATGGGCAGCAGCTTCAGCTACCCTGACGTTAAGCTCAAGGGCATTCCAGTCTACCCCTACCGCCATGCCACCTCCCCAGTCCCTGACTCGGACTCCTGCTGCAAGGAGCCCCTACCCGAGCCCCCTACCACACGGCACAGCCTGCCCAGTACCCTCCCCAGCAGCCCCCGCGGCTCCGAGGAGTATTACTCCTTCCACGAGTCGGACCTGGACCTGCCCGAGATGGGCAGTGGCTCCATGTCGAGCCGGGAGATCGACGTGCTTATTTTCAAGAAGCTGACAGAGCTATTCAGTGTACACCAGATTGACGAGCTGGCTAAGTGCACGTCAGACACTGTGTTCCTGGAGAAGACCAGCAAGATTTCAGACCTGATCAGCAGCATCACACAGGATTACCACCTGGACGAGCAAGACGCCGAGGGCCGCCTGGTGCGCGGCATCATCCGCATCAGTACCCGCAAAAGCCGTTCCCGCCCACAGACCTCCGAGGGGCGCTCGGCACGCTCTACAGCCCCTGCTGCTGCCCCTGATAGTGGCCATGAGACCATGGTGGGCTCTGCCCTCAGCCAGGACGGTAAGTGTGCCCAAGTAGGGAAGCTCTGGCTTATAGGACGGTTGGGCTGGGTTCTTTGTGGGGCTTACCCGTAGCCAGCTGACACATCTCTAAACTCTTTGGCACAATGAAGCTGAGAACTGTGGGGAACATGCAGACTCAGTGGCCATTGCACAGTCCTCAGCATCCATCCATCCATCCATCCATCCATCCATCCATCCATCCATCCATCCATCCATCCATTCATCCATTCATTCATTGCATCTGTCAGGATCCTCCTTTCCCCTATTACTGAACAGCTCCCAAGCCTGGACTGAAAAGGGCCCAGAACTCAAGAATTTGGGCCTCTGCAGTAAACAAGAAAGGCTAGTGATAGTTCACGCTTGTATTCCCAGAATTTTAGAGGTTTGAAGAAAAAGGACCGCCAAGAGTTCCAGGCAAGCCTGGGCTACAGAGACCTTGTTTCAAAAAAACAAAACAAACCCCCAAGAATTTGCATCACTGACCTGGCCTAGCCAAAGTCCCATCTGCCCCCTACACACCCACCCACGTCTTAATCATATTTCTCTAGCCTGTGCCCGACGAGCACCCTTCTTCACTGAGCTGCTTTATACAATGTAATGACCACTGTCTATTCATACTCCTTCCCTAGAACTGACAGTGCAGATCTCCCAGGAGACAACAGCAGACGCCATCGCCAGGAAGCTGAGGCCATATGGAGCCCCAGGTGTGGTCCTGACCTGACCAGAGGGTGGGAGACTACACTGGGCCTTCCGATGACTCCCAGCTTACTTTGGGGGTGGGTGAGGGTGGGGTCAGAAATGGAAAAGGGCCTGAGCAACCACATATCCACTGCAACCTTGGAAGCTGGCTTGAAGAGAGAAGGTTCCCAGAATAGAGCTAGAAGTGATTGGGGAGTAAGCTGGACGGCAGGCCTCCCATCCTGCAGCTGCGGAAGCTCCCCTTATGATGTCTACTGCTGTCCTCTGGGCCGCCACAACCCCAGGAGCAAGGTCATTACCCTTTTACAGACAACTGCTGGGACTTGAACACCAGGAGTGGGTTGCCTAGGCTTTTACAGCTGACTAGGCTCAAGCCCTACTGTTCTAGTCTCAGCAGGCTTCTCCGTGGCTGAGCTCCTTCCCCTCTCTGAGCCTCTGCTTCCTCCTCCAACCAGGGTATCCAGGCAGCCAAGACTCATCCTTCCAGGGCACGGACACAGACTCTTCAGGGGCACCCCTGCTGCAGGTGTACTGCTAACCCCCACTGGCCCAGCAGTCACAGCCCCTCCTGGAAGAAGCATAGCCAACGGAGTCGAGGAACCAGGACCCCTTTGTGTGGAGGCCAGATCCTGAGCCCAGAAGCAGTGACCTCTGGCTTCTTTCGCTGAATGGCTTTAGACCACATACATTTCACAGGACCATGGTGCCCCATCCTCTGCCTGTTCAGCTGGACTTACTGCTGCCTGGGCCTGTTTCTTCCTGTGAGCTGAAAGCAAAGTCTTGGGAAGTAGCTTCCCAGTTCCGTTCCCATGTCACCCTAAGCAATTATGGAAACTACATAGGTTGGGCTGGGGACAGATGACCTCTATATGTGATTCTCTGGGCAGTGCCCACCTGTTATATTGCTGAGCAGTTTGTACTGATCTTGGCTGTTCTATATTGTTAACATGACCATAGTTGAAAGTACACCGGCCGGCTCATCAGAGCTACATGGTTCTCCCTGTGCCATCTGTCCCAATTGCTGTTCAGCATTGTGGAGTAGAAAGGCAAGGTAGGAGCAAGACACTAGCTTCGCTTCTAATAGATACAGAACAATCTAGGGCAGCTTTGTCTGGACTGCCACTCCTCCATGGTCTGGCCACCCTCGGTATTAAGCCCCTCATCACTTATCAGGAACCCCTCCCCTCTCCCTCGTGTTACTACAGCACTCTGATTTTCACCTTATCCTGCTCCTGCTGGCAACTTGAGAGCGCCTGGTGTCCAAAGACATCCTTGTAGCTGGCAACGGGCACCAAACTCGGCAGCTGAGGCAAAAGCAGGCTCCCCTCGTGTGGTCACCATGCAGGGCCCTTAGCTGCTCTTTCCAGGTGCTGGACCTGGTACAGACCTAGCGTCACAGCTACTGGAGGATGAGGCAGAAGGGCTACAAGCACAGGGTCCATTAGATTAGCCAGGGCAGCTCTTCAACCCGTTAGAGCAAAGTAAGGCCCCATCTAAAGTTTCAGCAAGCTCTGGGCTGACCCACCTAGCCCAGTAACCACAAGCTAGCAAAAGGGGCCATTCTAATCCAGCTTCTTCCTTCTTTACATTAATGTTTGGGACACCCTTTGGAAAGTGGTAAAACTATCATTTATCTAGTTTCCCAGACGACAACAGCTGACCCCTGAGCTGTGACTACAGGCCCTAGGTAAACTATAGCAACTGAACTGGCCCTTTTCTTGGGAGCTGCTGTGTTATACAGACTAAGGCATGAATAGAGAATGACCAAGTAGGGGTGCAACTTGGTGTTGACTAGCATATCTGGGATCCTGGCTTTGATCTCCGGTGCTGCAAGAGGAAAAGGGGGTCTTCACATGTAATCCTACCTAGGAAACCAACAAGAAGATCGCTGAGTTCAAAGCTAACCAGTGATAAACACACCAAGGCTCAGCCTCAAAAAGGGGTATAGTACCCATACAATGGCTCACAACCATCCCTAACCCCAGTTCAAGGTAAACAATGCCCTTTTCTGACTGCTGTGGGCACCAAGCATGTAGATGGTACATATACATACATACATTTAGGAAAACATTGGTTCACATTAATCTAAAATTTTTTTTAAGGAAAAGATTACAGAACGGGAAAGCAGAGTCAGAGTGTTAATGGTCCCTAAACACTAGTCTTGGCCCAGAAACCAATTCCCCATCAGCTTTGTGAAGCTTTGCATTCTCAGAAAAGGGTTTATCGAAACAGCTGGGTACTTACTTTACCCTGAACAGCTCCTACACTCAACGACCCCTACCCTCTAGTGGAAGCAGAGGCTCCAGGGCCAGATGTGAGCAGAAGTGCCTCCTGGGCCCTTCACTGCATAGGTGCTGGCTCTGAGAGAACAGGTCAGAGACAAACAGTGGGGCTCCACTGGACTGTACCCTGCCTTCCCAGCTCCCACACCTATGCAAAGTCACCCCAGCTTTATTACTCTTCTGTCTCGGCACGGTCTAGTCTAAATACTCAATTCTGGGACTGGTCTCCTGGTAATACACAGCTGCTGTTAGATCTTGTTGGATCATGGGTCCCTTTGGGAAGCTGTAGCTTCTGCTCAGAGCCACACACGTGGCAGGTGAGGTAGCTCAGAGTGGAAAGACAAACTGGACAATCCACGTTCCATCTCTGGAGCCCACATAAACATGGAGAGAGCTCACGCACAAAGTTATCCTCTGAATTTCACACATGTCCTGTAGCACATGTACATAACACATACAATAAAAACTAAAGCAGGCCAGGTGGTGGTGATGGCACACACCTTTAATCACATGGGGAGGCAGGTAGATCTGAGTTCAAGGTCTACAAAGTAAGTTCCAGGATGGCCCAGGATACCGAGAAACCCTGTCTCTAAATAAAGCCTGTGTCACCATCCCCCCTAAGTCATGGAGGAGCTGAGATCCAGAGTGAAGAGCCTGCCCTAGTGGGTAGAATTCCACACAACAGAATCTAGGCTAGAAGCCAAAACCCCAGGTCCCCGCAGCAACAGGGAGGGGCTAAAGGGAGGACACAGATGGAGCAGGGTAAATAGTTTTAATGTGTAACAGGCCAAATGGGGAGGAGGAGACCACCAACACCCAGCCCATCTCCAGGGGAGCCTTGGAGCTCACATGCCTGGGAAGTCCCATGCCTGTCCCAGCCCTAAGGTTCCCAGGTCCCAGGAAATGGTGGGAAAGGAAGTTTAGGGGCTCAGTCCCAAGAGTTCAGGAAGGCAAACACGGGAGCTAGTTGAATTTGGCTTTGGAGAAATCCATCTCTGGGTGCTGATCCATGAACCTGGGAAAGAGAAGTGTAAGACTGGAGTGAGCGCCCATCTCAACCTAGCCTCGCCCTGACACGGGGCCCGGCCTCCCCAGAACCCTAACTGGGGAGTGGCCTCGGCTGAAGGCCATGGCAACCCTGGAGGCTGGGAGTGGCAAGTGCCAGCAGTGGCACCAATTTCCAGTAGGTGGCAATAACCACCTCTTACCGATTGCTTCCTACTCTTAAGGTAGCCTTGTCCTGGAGATGACCCTGGCAAATGGTCAAGTTAACTTAGCCAAGGCCATAGAACCATGAACTTGGCTGGTTCGTGCTGGAAGGGGGCAGGGCAGCCTAGAATCCCATTCAGTGGCCTAAGTCCCCAGGGCAATCCCCGAGTTGCTTACTTCTTCAGGATTTCCTGTTTCTTCTGCTCATCTGAGGTGGGCAGGCCCATGGACTTCTGCCTTTGGTCATACATCATTTTCTCCACCATGCTGCGGGTCTCACTGTCCAGGTCCGACAGCTAGAGAGAGGTGGGGGGGAGCGTGAACGAGGCACTGGAGCACCTATCCCCTCAATTCCAGAAAAGCTCCAGCCAACCAGGACTCACCTTGGAGTTCTCAGGGTTAATCTTCTTGGTATTGATTTCGGGGTCACTGGTAACCAAGCGGTTCCACCATTCCATCTTATTAATCTGAGAGGAGGAGGAAGATACCCATGGAGAAGGAAAGCTCTGACCTAGGAAGTACACCTCAACCCTTTTAGAACTCAACTCTCTCCCATCCACATCTTGTATCCAAGTCCCACGCAGGTCTGTGCTGGGCCTGAGATACAGAAGAACTGGACCTCTGTCCAGCCATGGAAGATAGATACAGAGGCCAACAGTTACCAATCAACCCATCAGGAAACGAAACATACAGTGGGCACTCAGCGTGGAGGAGAGGCAGAGTAACAGGTGGACTAGGCATTAAGGCATCAGCAGTAAACAAGAAGGAAGACAAAAAAAAAAAAAAAAAAAGCAAACAAAAAGGGAGATCCTGGCTGGGAGGAAAACCAAGAACAAGAGCACAGAGGTGAGTGAGCAGCAGCCAAGCCACTGTCTGTGCCAGGGAAAGCTGTCCTTGGACTCTCGGCCCTTTTCAGACACCACCTTTATTTACCCCAGCAAATCCCTACCTGTAGGAAGGCAGTGTAGAAGACAATATGGACTTTGTGAGGACAAATCCTTCTGTTTGTTCACTATTCTCCATCCTTAGAACAGTGCCCAGCACACAGTAGGTGCGCAAGCATGTATGGAACTGAACCCATGTGCAAGGATGATGGGAACGAGCTCAGCAAACAAGACTGCAGTAGGTGTGCAAGCATGTATGGAACTGAACCCATGTGCAAGCATGTGGGAACAAAGAGCTCAGCAAACAAGACTGCACACAGTAGGTATGCAAGCATGTATGGAACTGAACCCATGTGCAAAGATGATGGGAACGAGCTCAGCATACAAGACTGCCCAACCTGCGCCAAGCCAGGAACACAGCTGAACTGATGCTGTTTCCTGACTCTGAAACAAGGGCAGAGTGAGGAATAGGCCCCCAAGGACCTATGGGAGCCTTAGGGAGTCAGCTGGTCCCTCCCCTGCAGTCGGCACCCAGGCTAGGCTGGGCCTCCCCTACCTTCTCCAGGTGCACCGTCACCACTTTGCCATCCTCAATGAGCCATGAGCTCTCCTCCACCTTCACTTCATTGTACAGTTCCCCATCAATGATCGGCGGCTGTCCTTTGAGGCCCACCCGGAGGTGTCGCCGCTGAATGTCCACCACCACGTCCTTCCCCTTCAGCCGGAAGCTGACCCGGAAGGGCACTGCCAGATCTAGTTCCGACAGGGTCTGGGTCCAGCGGTAGTTGGGCAGGTCAGCTCCATTGCCTAGGTTGGGCTTCAGCTTCCCTTTGTCCTTCTCATCTTCCTCCTCATCCTCCTCGTCAGCATCCTGCTCACAGTCAAGAGTGTTCAGTGACTTACCTGACAGACCAGACTTCCACCAAGTCAGGCCCAGAACTGCCACTGGACAAGACAGCAGACCTACGCCAGGTGGTGGTGGCGCACACCTTTAATCTCAGCACTTGGGAGGCAGTGGCAGATGAATTTCTGTGAGTTCAAGGCCAACCTGGTCTCCAAGAGCTAGTTCCAAGTTATGAAGAAACCTTGTCTCGAAAAACAACAAACAAAACAGACAGCAGACCTAAGCATAGCAGACCTACACACTCCAGGCCACTGAGAACCGAAGGTAAGAACAGGTTCTGATCTCTGTCAGAAGGGCTCAAAGTGTGTCATGTGACAAAGGATATGGTGGAGCCCACTGATCCTCAGCCCACCCTTCATGGTGCCCTGACTTGTGAGCAGTGTATGAGTGTTTTGCTTACATGTGTGTGTGCGCCATGTGCACGCCTGGTGCTCAGAGTACAGAAGAGGGCATCTAACTGAAGTTAGAGATGGTGGTGAGACACCATGTGGGTGTGGAGAACCAACCTGAGACCCCTGCACAAGCAACAAGTATTCCTAACCACTGAGCCATCTTTTCAGCCCACTTGTGGGGATTCTTGTCCCAGTCTTTTTTTTTTATTTTTGGTTTTTCGAGACAGGGTTTCTCTGTAGTTTTGGAGCCTGTCCTGGAACTCCCTTTGTAGACCAGGCTGGCCTCGAACTCACAGAGATCCGCCTGCCTCTGCCTCCCTGGGATTAAAGGCGTGCGCCACCACCGCCCGGCTGCAGTCTTTTATTTTTTGATTTTTCAAGATAGGGTTTCTCAGTGTAGCCCTGGCTGTCCTGGAACTCACTCTGTAGACCAGGCTGGCCTCGAACTCACAGAGATCCACCTGCTGCTTCCTCCCTGCTGGGATTAAAAGCCTGCGCCACCATTGCCTGGTATATTGTCCCAGTCTTAAAGCCATTTAACAAAAAGATCATCATCATTATAGGCAATGTCTTTCTACATAACCCTGGCTGGCCTGGAACTCAGAGATCCGCCTGCCCTGTCTCTTGAGTGCTGGGATTAAAGGTTTGTGTCACTATGCCTGGGTTGAAAAAATATTGTTTTAATTTCTTTTGAGATAGGTTCTCACTATATAGCCCAAATTAATATCATTTTTTCTGCCTCAGCCTCACCCCCACCCCCGCCCAGTGCTGAGATTACTGGTGTGAGCCGCCACACTGGCTCTGTTCTAGGTTTTCCATGTCTTTGGGGTGCGACCTTGAAGGCTAAGGGCAGGGGAAGGAGACAAGGGAATTCTGTCCAAGGGAGGAAGGTGATGCCCAGGCCCCTGCTAATCTATCTTACCTGCTTCCCTGGTGAGTCAAGGCTGCCATTCTTGAGCTGGACCTCATGATTCTGGGCATCCTTTTTCTGCAGCAAAGGGCACACAGGGCACATAGGTGGGACAGAGCCCTACTTCCCAGGGCCGATACACTCAGGGATGGGGCAGAGGCGGAGGCCCAGCCTCACCTGGTCAATCTCCAGCTGCAGTCTCTCTGCTTCCTCGTCAGTCAGCTCCTTGATCTGCGGCCCCAGGGTCTCTGCCTTGGCCTCCTTGGCCAGCCTGGCTGCCCGCTCTGCCTTCTCCTGACGCTCAGTCTCCTGCCGAGCTCGCTTCTCTCTCCGGGCCTTCTGTGCCAGCTGGTTGTGGTGGTTAAATGTCTGTGTGATGAGCTAGGGAGGGCAGGGAAACATCAGAGCAGACGGCAGTGTCCTAAGGCCCAGGGACAAAGCCCCTGCCTGCCTCTACCTTGCAAATGCTGCCAGGTACACAGCTGTGCACCGGTGAGGACAGTGCTGGTAGCTGTTTCTGTTGCAAGCAGAACTCACGCTCAGCCCCTTTAGGAAGCCTCCCCTAGCACACAGGTCTACACTTCCTGTTCTGTCCCTCTTCCTGCCTATATCCATCTTAGGCGTACAACCCCAGAAGGCAGCACGCCCCAAAGGGAAGAGACCATTTCCCTTCCTAAACAGAGAGCTTCTGATTTCAAGTTGTTTCACGTTCACTGAGGGGGCCTCCCATGATGCTTCAACCCCAGAACCATCTAGACGTCTGCCACCCAGGGCTTACACCATGGCACCTGTCACAGATCTGAACTATGACCCTGAGCCATCCCCATCTCTCTTTAAAGGCAGCCTCGGCAGATGCTGCTCTCACCTGGAATGAGGTCTCTGTCTCACCGGCCAGCATCCAGGACCAGCTCAAATGTCTCTTGAGTGTACCTACCAGGCTCTGAACAGAACCTTAGAAAATGCAATTTTCTGTGGTCACCCACATTCGATACAAAGTGCACACCTGAGGTCCCCCAGAGCAGCCACCCCGTGATCAGAGCTCAATTAACCTTCTGCCAGGCACCTTCACGCCTAAGATGGAGGGAGGGTGCAGCCTCCCACACCCAAAGTCCTGCCAAATGCTCCCAGACTCTCATTCATCTGTGACCCCCACCCCATGCCACCCTGAGTAGCTTCACCAATGCGTCAGCAAGTTTGAGATGGGAGCAACAGCCATGAGGCGCAGAGGCCGTTCCACCACAGGGCCTTGTCCCCAGTTTCTAATCAGTGGGACCTTGAACTCAAGCCATTTGACAATCACTGGTCAAGGAGGGGCAGGAACAGGGTCCTCCCCCCCTTCCAGCCCCATAAATCATGTCACAATCCACTTGTCCTATTACTTCCTAGCCATGAGAGGTTAAAAAAGGGCAGTGGGGAGCCACCAGGCAAAGGCCAACCATAGCAGCCTCAGACCTTTCTTCCCAGGCCCCTCCCACCAAAGGACATGCTAGAAATGGCCTCTAGGCAGAGACTGTGGAGGTCACAGGTCAAATCTTCAGTCACTGACGCGTGGTTGGAGTCACAGGCTGGCAGGTGGGAAAGTGAGGTCTTCTTTTAAAGATTCATTTATTTACTTACTTATTTGTTTATTATGTAAACAGTGCTTTGCCTGTATGTATTCCTGCCCTGCAGGTTAGAAGAGGGCGCCAGATCTCATTACAGATGGTTGTGAGCTACTGGTTGCTGGGAATTGAACTCAGGACCTCTGGAAGTGCAGCCAGCGCTCTTCTCCTGAGCCATCTCTCCAGCCCCCACAGGTGTTTTTCTGACAGAGCTGACAGGGACAAGGATGGTTCCTAGTCTGGCAGGGCAGACTTACACCCAACCTGAAGACTCAAGAGTCTCATAACACATTCAAGTAGAGGACAACAGAGGTGCATCTCTAGCAGGGATGCTCAGAGGGGTCCTGTTGATTCTGTCTTTCAGAACCAGCTACCCTCATCTTTCTCCCTTCTAAGACTGGGTTAGAGAGGCATCCTTGACCCCTTCCCTTTTTCAACTTCCAAGCGGCCTCTCAGGTCCCAGGGGAAGAACAAGAGGTCTCAGCGAGGAGACACCTGGAGCTGGGGTGGAAAAGGCCCATGTCGGCAGGCCCTCACCTAAGGGACAAGCAGAACTGCCCTGGCTTCTCTCCACCCTTACCTGTTGGAGGGTATTTTTACACTGACTGTGAAGTTGCGTCACTGTGACTGGTGTAATAAAGAGCTGAATGGCCAATAGCTAGATAGGAGAGAACAGGCAGGGTTTCTGAGGAGAAAGAACACTCTGGGGAGAGGCGGGGAGACACCAGGGAGGACGCTGAACAAGATGGACATATGGCACAGGTAACTGAGTCACATGACAGAATGTAGATTAATACAGACAAAGTAATTTAAGAGCAAAGTGAGAAAAGGCCTAAGCTAAGGCCAAGCTTTCGTAATTAAGTCTCCACGTCACTTGGGGACTGGCAATCCAAAGACAGCCAACAAGAAAGCTTGTTACACCCACCCACCCCACAAACCAGCACCCTTGGCATCCTTTTCCTCCTTGGGAGCTCCTCGTTTTGAGTGAAACAGTGCCCAAGGTCAGAGCAAAGCATCACCTATAAAGACCCACTTGGTACCAGTCTTAAGACGCTGGTGCTTAGGCCGAGCTGTCTCCCTCCACGAGCTCCAGCAGCAGCAGAATGCCCGCAGAATGCCCACAGGATGCCCGCAGGATGCCCACTGCTCCCCAGACTGACACTCGGCCTCTGCCCAGGTCCTTTCACCTGGCCTGCAGAGCATGAGCGAGTGAGAGGGCACACAGCAACTTCTACAGCTCTATACCTGCTGTTTCTGCTCCCTTTACTCAGGGCAGCCTTGTTCCGCCCACAATTAGCTCCGCGGAGGCTTTCAAGCCACATTTTCTGTTTCTCACCAAGTCAAGACCCCTGTCTTCTGAAGAACAAGGCTCTGAACAGCACTGACTTTGCCATCAGCTCCTTCCTCACTTGAGAGGAATCAGGAGGGCTGGGCCTCATGCCCTCTGAAGCTGGATGCTGCCTGAGCTCTCTGCAGCATCTCAAATACCTCAACCACCTTCCTGAACGCAGAGTGATTTTACACAGCACCTTTCACTAAACTGCTAAGTGGGAAGTACATCTGTTCAAACATTTACAGAACTTACAGAATTTTCCTAAGAATCCGTGACACGACCAGATGTGGTGGCTGCACTCCTGTGGTCCCACATTCCAGAAGCAGAAGAGGGAAGGTCATGTTTGAGGCTACTGTGCTTTCCATATCAAGACTGGGACTAGGGTTGAGGGCAGATATACACCTCAACGACATAACAATCACCTAGCATGGCACCTAGCATGGCGCCTAGCCTAAGGGTTAGTCCCCAGTCCACACACAAGTACTTAGAAGACAAAGACCAGCCGGGCGGTGGTGGCGCACGCCTTTAATCCCAGCACTCGGGAGGCAGAGGCAGGCGGATCTCTGTGAGTTCGAGACCAGCCTGGTCTACAAGAGCTAGTTCCAGGACAGGCTCCAAAACCACAGAGAAACCCTGTCTCGAAAAACCACAAAAAAAAAAAAAAAAAAAAAAAAAGACAAAGACCAGACAGCCAAGGACAAACAAAAAGGAGGAGGCAGTCAGTCACCTAAGCAAGTAGAGGGATCTGAGAGTAGTGACGATAGCATGACAAACTCCCAAAATGGAAGCTGACAGCAGTTCACATGGGGCCTAGATGGAATCTCACACTAGCATCAAAAGTCAAACTGGGCCGAGAATGGTGGCGCACGCCTTTAATCCCAGCACTTGGGAGGCAGTCAGGTAGGTCTCTGTGAATTCCAGGCATGTCTGGTCTACACAGTGAGTTTCAGGACAGGCTCCAAAGCTGCGCAGAGAAACCCTTTCTCAAAAAAAAAAAAAAAAAAGTCAAACTGGCCTGTGTCTTTTGACACAAATTTCCCTCATGATTTGACTTGGTAACAACCCTGGAACATGTTGCTTTTGTTTTTGGGGTTTTTTTTTGGGGGGGGAGGGGGTTCGAGACAGTTTCTCTGTGTATCTCTGGCTATCCTGGAACCCGCGCTGTAGACCAGGCTGGCCTTGAACTCAGAGATCCACCTGCCTCTGCTAGTGCTGGGATTAAAGGTGTGCGTCACCGGCACCTGGCAAATCCTTGATTTCTAACAATAGAGCAAAAACCCACCTCACAGGCCACCTTAGAAACACCTGCAGGAGTGGACAGTGATGGAAGCTTCCACAGACACAGCAAAGATGGTAGAACAGCACTGAACAGTAGGCGCAAGCATGGCCAACCGCTGAATGTGCCGGACAGAACACCCACCATTCCATCCTTCCTGTCTAAGCACAATGAGTTCTAAGGCAGAAAAACCATCTAGAGAGCAAAGACACACTACACCGACAAGGGGGACATGAGCGACAGCAAGAAACCAAGTCTTTGCCCAGGTTCCCAACACAAAGCTCCTAAGTCCTTGGTATTTCCAGACAGACGGTGCATCTTCTGTTAGACTGAAACCATGTCTGTCAAAATCCTGTCTCATAGCTCAGGGCCGGCTGCTGGTTGCTAGGAAGATGCAGCAAGAGCTGAGGCTGGATCTTACAAACCCCCTCCCCAGGGAGGAAGGCAGCGGGGGGAACCTGTGAACTGAAGTGGTCGACAGCCAATGATTCAGTTCTCAGTCACAAGCGCTTACACATGCAGTCCCCTGAGTGATGGAGCCTGGACCATTCTTAGCCGCTGAGCATCAAGATCCCGGGAGGAAAGCAAGCCTAGAAAGGGCACGGAGGTACCACACCCTGCCTCTCGCTCTGCTTCTACATGGCTACTCATGTCTCTGTGTGTGTGTGCCACTTTCACGCCCTGCCATATGCTCTGCTTCTGTATAGGTATTCTTTTTTTTTTTTTTTTTTTTTTTTGGTTTTTCGAGACAGGGTTTCTCTGTGGTTTTGGAGCCTGTCCTGGAACTAGCTCTTGTAGACCAGGCTGGTCTCGAACTCACAGAGATCCGCCTGTCTCTGCCTCCCAAGTGCTGGGATTAAAGGCGTGCGCCACCACCGCCCGGCTGTATAGGTATTCTTATATATGTGTGTGAACTGTCCTAGAACTCTCTACTACGACTCTCAAACTCAGAGAGATCCTCTCCTGCCCCTGCCTCGTGAGTGCCTCCCAGTATCTCTCATAAAAAATAGAAAGTAAAGCCGGGCGATGGTGGCGCACACCTTTAATCCCAGCACTCGGGAGGCAGAGGCAGGTGAATCTCTGTGAGTTCGAGACCAGCCTAGTCTACAGAGCTAGTTCCAGGACAGGCTCCAAAGCCACAGAGAAACCCTGTTTCGAAAAATCAAAAACCAGTAACCCAAAAAATAGAAAGTAGAAGAGTACAAGAACTACTGCCCCCCCCCAGCTCCCAGTCTCAGGAGCTCTTAGCAAACCCCTGAGTTTGGGCAAGTATTTGACTTGAGTGGTCTGTCAAAGGATTGGGCTTTTTATTTGCTTTAGGATCTCAGGCCAGGCATGGTAGCACTGGCACACGCCTTTAATTCCAGAACTCTGGAGGCAGAGGCAGTAGGATCTCCGTATTTGAGGCTAGCATGGTCTACAGAGAAGAGTTCCAGGAGGGCCAGGACTAAACAGAGAAGCCCGTGTCCAAAAAACAAATTAAAGGGCTGGAGAGATGGCTCAGAGGTTAAGAGCATTGCCTGCTCTTCCAAAGGTCCTGAGTTCAATTCCCAGCAACTACATGGTGGCTCACAACCATCTATAATGAGGTCTGGTGCCCTCTTCTGGCCTGCAGGCATACATACAGACAGAATATTGTATACATAATAAATAAATATTAAAAAAAAAAAAAACAACAATGTTGGGAGTAGTGGCACACACCTTTAATCCCATCACTCAGAGAAGCAGGCGGATCTCTGTGAATTCAAGGCCAGCCTGGTCTACAGAGCAAGTTCCAGGACAGGTCCCAAAGCTGCACAGAGAAATCCTGTCTCAAACACCAAAACAAAACCAAACCAAACAAATTAATTATGTGTATGTGTATCTCTGAGCTGGCATACACATCTGAGAGTAGGCAGGAAGGTGAGAGGGCGTGTGATCCCATGACACTGGTTTCAGACAGCTGTGAATTCCCTGATGTGAGTGCTGTGGCCAGCCCTCTCCAGGCCCCTCCTGCCTTTGTTCATTCTAAATAATGTCCATTATCAGGAACACAGGGACTTGCCCAGAAACGGACCTGCTGGGCATGGCAACTCTATTTTTATAGTCAAGGAGCCACCAGGCTCTTTGCCACAAGTAGATGGACCACCCGACATGCCCAATGGCTGTGCATGGCGATTCCAACTTTTGCATGTCTTTGCCAACACTCATTTCCAGCTGTTACGGTCTCTTTTTAAATGTGTACCTGCCTAATCTCAAACTTGAAGGTTTAAGCCACCCTCCTGCCTCAGCCTCCACAGAAACAAGCTTTTCCTGTCTTTCTGATGGAAGCCATTTTAATGGGTCTGAGGTAGCAGCTCATTATAACCTGGGAGAAAGGGGTAGCAGAGTTGTCTGACACAGGATCTAGTGATGCAGCCCAGGTTGCCAAGGATGGCCCTGAACCACCCCCTCTTAAATGCTGAGACTACAGGCCTGGCCTGTGTCTATATTTTAATTTTTGCTTTCTTTTTTAAGATGGGGTCTCATATCATAGATCTAAATTCACTATGAAGCACAGGCTGGCTCAAATTTAGGGCTAAGATTACAGGCATGTACCTATGCCTGGTTTTAAGCTTCAAATTAAAATGTCTGTCCACTCATCTCCCAGCCAGATAAAAACCTTGTGGGGCTGGGGGGTGATTCGCAGACAGAAAGCAAGCTTATAGCAGACGGTCTCCATGGTGTTTCTATAGCTCAGCCCAGGATTCTGAAGAATGTAAAATACCCAAGCGGGGCCTCCATGATACTCCCCTCCCCAGTCCCCCTCTGCTAGCATTCTGCTCCAACTTAGATAGCCAGGCCAGCCTTAGACCCGCCGAAGAAAAAGGGGTCCCCAGCACTCACCTTCTCTGCCATCCCCTCTTCTCCTCCAATAAAAAAGTCTGTTTTGCGTCGAAGAAAGCTGAAGAAGGTGTTCACAAGCTGAAAGACAGAGGGAGAGGTTGTGAGCTGGGGCTCAGGAAGGGGTCCTCAGCTGCAGACAATGTTCTAGCTTAGGAGAGAATTTGAACATGAACTTTACCTCTGAACCTCTCCCCTGACAGCCAGCCTCCCCACCAAGGCCCAAAGCCCCTTCTGTCAGGACCTTCAGTGTGAAGGACAAACGCTCATCTCTTGTGTGTCCGTACACATTCCTCTTCACAGCGAGGCTGGACCCGTCAGACATGCTTCCTCTACATCCAGGACTTGAAATGCCTGAACCAAGCCTTCATGGTTAGACAGTAAAGCCCATCAAGAAGTCTACAGATGGCTCACTGGTTAGGGCCCTGTCATGCAAGCCTGACAGCCTGGGCGCCACTGCTCAGAACCCACAGTAGAAGAAAAAGCTCCGGGGAGTTGTCATCTAACCACCACACGCACATATAAACACACATGTGCTGTGGCTGGAGAGATGGCTCAGTGGTTAAGAGTATTGCCTGCTCTTCCAAAGGTCCCGAGTTCAATTCCCAACAACCACATGGTGGCTCACAAACATCTGTAATGAGGTCTGGTGCCCTCTTCTGGCCTGGAGGCATACACAGACAGAACATTGTATACATAATAAATAAAAAAACAAAAAACAAAAAAAAAAAAAACACACATGTGCTGGGCAGTGGTGTTATCACAGTTAATTCAGCACTCGGAATTAGTTAGAGGTTAGGGCGAGACTCGAACGGAACCATGAAGAGCACTTCCTGCTCTTGCAAAACAACCTGGATTCAGATCCCAGCACTGAGATGGTCGCTCATAATCATCGGTAATTCCAGATCCAACACCCTCTGCAAGTGTCCATGGCACCAGAAACACAGTGCACATGCACGCACCCACTCACACACATAACGTAAAAATAAGTTAATTTCTTTAAAAAGAGCCCATAGGAGCATCTGGCACAGAAAGACCAGCTCACAAAGACCAGAGCAGGAATCCCCTGAATCATGTGACAGGCCATTGAGTTGTGAGCTGCCTGACGCTGAATACTGGGAATCAAACTCGGGTCCTCTGGAAGAAGAGTATAGGCTCATAACTCAGCCATTTCTTTAACCCCTGTTGGTTTTGAGACAGGATCAGCCCTGGCTGGTCTCAAACTCAATTCATCTGCCCCTGCCTCCCAAGTGTCGGAATTAAAAGTGTGCAGCATCACGCCAGCTAAATAATTTAAAAAATAAAATAAGGGCGATAAGTGTGTGTGGTAGCACTCAGGAGGCTGAGGGAGGAGGACCATGGGTTCATGGTCAGCCTCAGCTATCCAGTAGGTGATTTTATTTCCCTAGTGTTGTTCTAGCTATTTTTCCTGTTGGTGTAATTAAAAGCAGAAGCTTGGGGCAGATGGTCTTCGGGAAGCTGAGAGCAAGGCTGGCATTCAGTTCACTCTCTCCTTTTGTGACAGTGAACCTTGGGAGCGTCTGGCACAGGAGAGAGGCTAGCAGACGGTAGACTCTTCCTACATACAAAGGGTCACCAGCTAAGGCACCTTAGGGTTTAGACTTCACTCTGATACAGCAGCACGCACTGAGTAGAAATGGAATCTGTGGTCTTTCCTGGACTATGTGTACAGATGATGATGTTTGGCGATCCTAGGCAGCCAGAGTCAGCGCGCTGCACTGGACTGCTGAGTTGGGATGTTCTGAGGTTCACTGTTATCATCGGACTCTCCATGGACATCCTCAGCTTTCTGTTGTTTCGAGGCAGGGTTTCTCTGTGTAGCCCTAGCTGTCCTAGAACTTGCTGTGTAGACCAGGCTGGCCTCAAGCTCAAACCTTCCTGCCTCTGCCTTCTGAGTGCTGGGATTAAAGGTCTGTGTCATGATGCATGGCAGTGTTTGTCCTTTATTTCACTTAGCATGAATGTCTTCAAGGTTTATCCATGGGTCTAAATTTGACATAAGAACTTACCCCACTGTGAAATCCCTACTTCTAGGTACTTTAAATTTATTAAAACAGAAAGTGAACTCACTCCCAAACCCATTTTGTTAGTTTAGGGGAATGGAGACAAGGAGGCTTTTCACTGTGATGTTTGTGCTGTAACAAAGTTTGCCTGATTAGTGTGGAGCAAGTCAAGGCCAGGCAGTGGTGGCACACACCTTTAATCCAGCACTCAGGAGGCAGAAGCAGATGGAGCTCTGAGTTCAAGGTTATACTGGGCTACTGAAGACTGTAGTAGTATTTCATTTGTATTTTAATAAATAAGGCTGGCATTAAGTTCAGGGAGTATAACAGCCATACTGATCGATCGGCCTTATAGACCAGGCAGTGGTGACACACATCTTTAAACCCAGTAGCCACACTAGTTTGCCATAGAAACCGGATGATAGTGGTGGACACTTTTAATCCCAGCACTAGAGAGGAATTTAAAGCGGGAGGAGACAGCTCTCACACAGTCTCATTCTGAGATTGCTGGAGGCAGGATCGACGTTTCAGACTGAAGGCGAGGTAAGAACCAATGGCTGGCTGTTTTACTTTTCTGACCTTCAAGTTGAACTCCAATTTCTGCCTCTGGGTTTTATTAATAGTGCTACAGGAGACTGATCCAGTCTCAAAGAGAAACAGAGCCAGATGGTGATGCCTCAGATCTTCACTCCCAGCACTAGGGAGGTGGAGACAGGAAGGGATGTGGCTAGGCAGAGAGAGGAATATAAATCAAGAGGAGACAGAAGATCAGGAATCAGTCTAAGGATTCATACAGAGAGGATCACCCTTCCGGCCTGAGGATTGGGTAGAGGCAAGAACTAGTGACTGGCTGCTCTGCTTCTCTGATCTTCAGGCAAGCTGTATTTGTTAAAGCACAAAGTATCACCACGGTTCATGTTTGCAGGTCTGACACTCTCTCTCACGAGGAGGGATTCAGAAGTCCTCGGTTAACACAAGCACCTAGAGAAAGACTTGGAATGTGTAGTGACTGATTTTATGTCAACTTGACACAGGCTAACATCAGGAGAGGAGTAAGCCTCGGTTGATAGAATGCCTCCAGAAGACTGGGCTACCGCCCCCCCCAAGCCTGCGGAGCATTTTCTTAATTACTGACTGATGTGGAAGGGTCCAGCACACTGTGGGCGCCCCCTCCCCCAGTGATGGTCCTAAGTTCTCTAACAAAGCAGCTAAGTAAACCTTTAGGAGCAAGCAGGTAAGCAGCACCCCTCCATAGCCTCTGCATCAGCTCCTGCCTCCAGGATCCTGCCTGCACTGCTTTTGATGATGAACTGTTATACGGAGTTGTGAGTGAAATAAACCCTTTCCTCCCAAGATGCTTCTGGTCATGGTGTTTCGATGCAGTACAGTAACCCTAAGACCTAACGGAGAGCTAAATGAAAACCCACCCCCAGTGACAGATGGAAGGGGCCTATCGAGGTGAGGGGCTTCGGGTCTGATTTTGGGTAAACCTGTCACTCTCTGACCCTCAGGTACTTGTAGAATCAAAGTACTGTCAGAACCACCGTAGGCTTTTCCACCTCTGCCTGCATTTCCATTTTGGGGGTGGGGGCAAAAAAACAATTAACAGCATATATATCTTTGTAGACCATAAACCACACCCACGGTGTTAACTAGGTCTGGTCACTCAACATCACCTATGGGCTATATATTTGGGGGTCTCACTATGCACCTGACTGTCCAAGAACTAGCCTCTAACTTGTAGTAATTCTGCCTCTTCCTTCCCAGTACCAGAATAACAGTTATGAACATCATTCAAACCCTAAGGTGTACTTACTTTTGTTTTGGTTTGGTTTTTTGAGACAGGGTTTCTTGTGGCTTTGGAGCCTGTCCTGGAATTAGCTCTTGTAAACCAGGCTGGCCTCGAACTCACAGAGATCCGCCTGCCTCTGCCTCCTGAGTGCTGGGATTAAAGGCGTGCACCACCACTGACTGGCGCCCTGAGGTATACTTCTAAAATGCTCACTGTGGCCAGCAAGATGGCTCCCTGGGTAAACAGTGACTACCTCAAGAGCCTGGCAACCTAAGATCATGAACCCACATACAGGTGGCAGGAGAGAACTGGCCCCACATTTGTCCTGACACAAATACCCAATTATAATAATTTGGTTTTGTTTTTTCAAGAGAGAGTTTCTTCTCTAAATAGCCCTGGATATCTTGGAATTAGCTCTGTAGACTAGGCTGACCTCAAACCCAAAATATCCACCTTCCCCACCTGCCTCTGCCTCCCCAGTGCTGGGATTAAAGGCACACCTAATATTTTTTTTATTCTTTTTTTTATTATTTTATTTTTTTATTTTCGAGACAGGGTTTCTCTGTAGCTTTTTGGTTCCTGTCCTGGAACTAGTTCTTGTATACCAGGCTGGCCTCGAACTCACAGAGATCCGCCTGCCTCTGCCTCTCGAGTGCTGGGATTAAAGGCGTGCGCCACCACCGCCCGGCTAATATTTTTTTTTAAAGAAAGAAGTTTGTACGTAAGTAACTCCATGAAGGCAAGGCCTGGTCTCCGGCTGTGTCTGCATCCCCAAGGTCCAATCTTCTGTGTCTTGTACACGATAATGGCAAACACTTGATGAACAAGCCTTATGAACTTTAAAAGTACTACTTCCCTAATATTCAAGAAAACTAGGAGCCACGCAGGGTGGCGCACATCTGCACTCAGAAGGCAGAGGCAGGAGGATGACCCTGAATTTGAAGTCACCTTCGTCTTTCTAACAAGTTCTGGGCAAGCTAGACCCTGACTCATAAAACCAAAACCAAGAACTGGCATTCCCACTTTTCACCTCACAGACTGGGCAACTGAGATTAGACCATGCGGAACGCTTAACCCCGTAGAAGGCAACTGAGCCGTCTACAGGTCTCCGGTTCACTTCCCCGATTCAAGTTTTAAAAGGCCACGTGCTGACTTCGCCCCGGTTCTCACTACCCCACGCAGTGTGTGTAACAGGTAGGCTTCACTTCTGGTTAAGATGGAAATCACGCCTGGGAGAGTCGGTCCAGGGATGCCCTAGTGAGTAATCATTAAAATGCAAGCAGAAGCACGCATGGAGCCCAGAATGGATGCGGGAAGCTTTGGGGTCACTCTGGAATCACGAGATTGCTCTTGGGGGCCAGGTACGGGGCGCTGATAGCGTTGGAGTGAGAGACTTCGCCCGCGGGGTGGGTGGACCGGAAGCTGGGGCGCGGGGACCAGCTGCGGGGCCTCGGAGACCCGCGAGGCCGGGGTGGGGGAGGTCTCGGCGATCCACGGCGGACAAGGGCCGGAGCGCGGGCCACGCCACTTACCTCCTGCACGCCGCCCTCGTGCTGCTGCGCCATGGCCAGCAGCATGCCGTCAAAGCGCTCCTCCTCCTGTTCCCCGCCCATCTCGCTGCGCTCCGAGCTCCGCACTCGCGCTCCGCACGGTCCGAGTCGGGCCCAACGGTTCCCCTCGCTGGCCTTCCGCAGCGGAGCCGGAAACACGCATCGTCCCGGCCGCCTGGCTCCGCCCTCCCCTGCTCTCCTCCCGCCTCCGCGCCCATCGCTGGCCATTGAGCTCCCGGAACACAGCCCGCTTCACCGGTCATTGGCTAACGGGCGGAGCAAATCAACAGGCGCGACCCTAAAGCAGTGGGCGAGGCTTGCGGCCGCAGAGTTTGGTTTGAGTTGCTATGGTCACCAGATACCTGGGAGATTTCTAGAAAGGTCTGAGCTCACATCTTGCAAAGGCTGGAAGTTAAGAGAAGTTTTGGTCGAGCAATACCTTCAGTTGTCTTTTCCTGCGAGCGGCAGTTGAGACCCAGGAAGAAATCACTCACCAAACCTACTCCATCATACTGGACCAGGCTTTTGGAAAAGCGCACAGAACTGTAGTTAGCATAGAGCCCCAGGCTTAGAAACTGTTTGCGCTTGGATTAATGCTCTTCCCTTACTGTCTGGAAAACTGCTTTGTATTGGTGGTGAGAGTGGTGGTGGAGGCTTGCTTTGTTTTGCTGTTGTTAGGAATGCTGTACCCGGAGGCAAGGACGAACTTGGGCTCCTGGTCCACCTACCTTCTTCTCAAAGCACTGAGATTGCCCGTGTGTATCACCTGATGCCCCGCGTGCATATATTTTTTTACTTTGTAACCCTGGTAGTGCTACACTGTTGGAAGATTATTACCAAACATTTCCTGAGAGCCCGGCCGTATCTCCCTTCTTGAAAAAGTGACTCCTGAGGGTTGAACCTCAGAAGAACATTCCCAAAGACCAGGATTTATCTCCCTATCAGACTCAGGTCTCTGAGGGCCGCTCTGTGTCATCTCCCAGTTAGAACCTATACTGGTTAGTTTTATGTAAACTTGACACTAGTTACCCTCATCAGAAAAGAGGGAGCCTTAATTGAGAAATGCCTCCATAAGATCCCACAGAGGCGGGATGGTGGTGGCTCACGCCTTTAATCCCAGCACTTGGGAGGCAGAGGCCAGCGGATCTCTGTGAGTTCAAGGCCAGCCTGGTCTACAGAGAAAGTTTCAGTAGTTCTAGGATAACTAGGACTGTTACACAAAGAAACCATGTCTTGGGAGAAAAAAAAGAAAAGGAAAAGGAAAGAAAGAAGGAAGGAAGAAACCCTAAGACAGAAAAGCCCTGGACTTCTCTGAGCAAATGGCTCCAGTCAGCCTCTGATCTATAGCGATCCTAACCACAGCCTTCTCTCCCCTCCAAGGATTCCAGAAATGACACCTGTCCTCTTAAGGTATGATCTTAACATACACAGGGCACAGGAAATACACAGCTCCCTACAGTGAGAGGTACCTAGCTTCCAGCCTGGCAGAAGGGTTCCACCTCCTCAGCTTCCTCTTCCAAAGAGTGAGGACAGCAGCAGCAGTGATGACTACCAGCCTTCGGGACATGCCTGAGTGCGCAGGCGCTTTGCATGCTCTTTGAGCCCCACAGCCAATAAGGGGGAAGCCCTGTTGAAGCAGTTTCTGTGATGCTTAAAAAAATAAGAAAAATTATAATTCAATTTTGAAATTTTTTAGGGTCTACGGCCATACCACCCTGAACGCGCCCGATCTCATCTGATCTCGGAAGCTAAGCAGGGTCGGGCCTGGTTAGTACTTGGATGGGAGACCGCCTGGGAATACCGGGTGCTGTAGGCTTTAAAAAATAAAAAAATAAAAAAAAAATAAAAATAAAAAAAAATGAAATTTTTTAGGTTTATTTTATTTTTATTTTTTTAAAGGTTTATTTATTTATTGTATATACAGTATTCTGCCTACATGCATGCTTGCAGGCCAAAAGAGGGCACCAGATCTCATTACAGATGGTTGTAAGCCACCATGTGGTTGCTGGGAATTGAACTCAGAACCTTTAGATGAGCAGGCGGTGCTCTTAACCACTGAGCCATCTCTCCAGCCCCTTTAGGTTTATTTTATATGTATGTGTTTTACCTGTATGGCTGGCTGTGCACCATATGTGTGCAGTGCCTACAGAGGCCAGAGAGGGTGTTGGATCCCCTGGGACTAGAGTTATTGATGTTTGGTTGTGAGCTGCCACATGGATGCTGAGAACTAAACCCTGGTCCTCTGCAAGAGTATCTAGTGCTGTAACTGGTGAGCCATCTCCTTGGCTCCCTACATTCATTTCCTACCTGAGGATGTAAAGAAACATGAGGGTGATTATCGCCAGCTCCCATCCAGTAGAATAGGGTTTGTGCTGTGTTTCCTCCCTTCTGCATTGACACCGTCCATCTCCCACTCTGAAAAATGTGGTTTCCATTAGTCTTTCTAACCCCTGCCCCCTTACGTGGGTACAGCATAGAAGTCAGGGCCTTGTATATGGTAGGCACTCTCTCTCCATTAACTACACTCCCACACCAGAATCAGACTGGAGTACCGGCTGATTCTAGGACCTGGGAAGATTGGTGCCTTGTTGTAGCAGAGAACCAAAGCATATTCACAGAACAACATGGCAGATCAAAAGAACGTAGACCCCAGGACTTAAACACATAGACTGGGCTTCTGATTACCAAACTGCTGACAACATTATCATCTGCTTGGCAGTATAAATAATGACAGCAATACTTTATACACTACTAGACAGAGGCCATGAAATGCAGACCTTGGCCGGGCGGTGGTGGCGCACGCCTTTAATCCCAGCACTTGGGAGGCAGAGACAGGCGGATGTCTGTGAGTTCGAGACCAGCCTGGTCTACAAGAGCTAGTTCCAGGACAGGCTCCAAAACCACAGAGAAACCCTGTCTCGAAAAACCAAAAAAAAAAAAAAAAAAAAAAGAAAAAAAAGAAATGCAGACCTTGGACCCGTGAGATAGTTCAGCAAGTAAAGGCACTTGTTGTCAAGTCTAATGATGTGAGTTCAATCCCCAGATTCCACATGGGGGAAGAAGAGAATCAACTCCCATTAGTTAGCCTCTGATATTATCCTAATAATTTTTTTTAATCAGGCACAATACCATAAGCCTTTAATTCCAACACTTAGGAGGCAGAGGTGGGTAGATCCTATGAGTCAAGGCCATCTTGATCTACAGAGTTCTATAAGAGACAAGGTGTCTGACTTTGGGTTACTATTGCTATGATAAAACACTATGACCAAAAGCAAATTGGGGAGGAAAGAGTTTATTTGGCTTACACTTCCAGATCACTGTTCATTATCTAAGAAAGGGAAGTCAGGACGGGATCCTGGAGGCAGGAGCTGACTCAGAGGCCATGGAGGGGTGCTGTTTACTGACTTACTTTTCATGGCTTGCTCAGACTCCTTTCTTTTTTTTTTTTTTTTTTTTTTTTTTTGGTTTTTCGAGACAGGGTTTCTCTGTGGTTTTGGAGCCTGTCCTGGAACTAGCTCTTGTAGACCAGGCTGGTCTCGAACTCACAGAGATCCGCTTGCCTCTGCCTCCCAAGTGCTGGGATTAAAGGCGTGGGCCACCACCGCCCGGCAGACTCCTTTCTTTTTTCAGAGGTGGGGGATGCGTTTCAAGATAGGGTTTCTCTGAGTAGCCCTGGCTGTGCTGGAACTCAGTGGACCAAGCTGGCCTTGAACTCAGAGACCTGCCTGCCTCTGCCTCCTGGGGGCTGGAATTCCACCACTGCCCCGCAGATTCCTTTCTTAGAGAGCCCAGGCCCACTAGCCCAGAGATAGCCCCACCCACAAGGGGCCGGGCCCTCCCCCGTTAATCACTAATTAAGAAAGTGCTCAACAGGCTTGTTTGCAGCCTGATTTTCATGGAGGCATTTTCTTAGTTGAGGTTCCCTCCTCTCAAATGATTTTAGCTTATGACAAGTTGCCATAAAACTAGCCAGCACACAAGGTTGCGTAGTGAAACCCTCTCTCAGAAAATTTAAAAAAACAAAACAAACAAAATAAAACACTGGCACCAAGCAGCTAAGGGATACAAGCCGACAACGGATGCAGTTTAGAGGTTGAGGGAGGACGGTCCCAATTTCAAACCCACCTAGCCTGGGCAAGCAGAGTGAGGTTAAGGCCAGCCTGAGTAACTGTATACGCTGCTCTTGCAGAGGATCCAGGTCTGGTTCCCAGATCCTACAAAGTGCTTTACAGTCATGTGTTGCTCCAGTACCACGGACTCTGAAGCCCTCTTCTGACCTCCTTGGGCACCAAGCATGCATATATATGTATGCAGGCAAAACACATACATAGAGCCGGGCGGTGGTGGCGCACGCCTTTAATCCCAGCACTCGGGAGGCAGAGGCAGGCAGATCTCTGTGAGTTCGAGACCAGCCTGGTCTACAAGAGCTAGTTCCAGGACAGGCTCCAAAACCACAGAGAAACCCTGTCTCGAAAAATAAAAAAAAAAAAAAAAAAAAAAAAAAAAAAAACACATACATAAATCTAAAAAAATAATTTGAATGGGGGTTAGAGCACCAGGGTATTATCTAGCAAGAACAAAGCCCTCTTGCTGCAAAAAGAGGAGGAAGAGGCAGGAGGATCCCAAGAGTTAACAGTTAGCCTTGGCTACATAGTAAGTTGAAGGACAGGCTGGAGTACCTGAAACCCTGTCTCAAAAAAACAAAATAAATAAACAAAATTTTTAAAAATGGTTAAACAACATGCGTCAGCAAATCAAGGCAATTCCCCTGGACAAGCCTGATTGTCTGCTTGTGGAAGTGGAAGGTAGAGACTGAGGCTTTTCAGGATGGCTCTAGCCCCCGATTTCAGCAGGAGCAGGAGGTGCAGCCTGTCCATCTGTGAGGATCAAGATGTAGCAAGCCCTGTTTCTAGCTACAAGAGGGGCCTGTGTCCTGGCAGACAGGAGAGGGGTTTTGCAGACACAAGTTTGGAGGTGAGGCTTGGAAGGCATTGTACCTCACCCCCGGAACCCCAGCACTTGGGAGGCAGATGCAGGAGGACTGTCATGAGTTTAAGGTTGCCTCGGCTACACCGAGTTCCAAGATTACCTGAGCTACAGAGGCAGACGTCGTTTCAATAAGCAAGCAAAAAGAAAGAAAGGAAGGAAGGAAGGAAGGAAGGAAGGAAGGAAGGAAGGAAAGAAAGAAAGAAAGAAAGAAAGAAAGAAAGAAAGAAAGAAAGAAAGAAAGAGAAAGGAAGGAAGGAGGGAGGGAGAGAGGGAAGGAGGGAGGAAGGGAGGGGGAGGAAGGGAGGGAGGAGGAAGGGAGGGGGGAGGAAGGGAGGGAGGAGGGAGGGAGGGAGGAAGGAGGAAGGAAAGGAAGGAAGGAAGGAGGAAGGTAGAACTAGCTTCACTTCATACAAAAATAACATTTTATGTTGTCTGCAGCCATCATACCCAATAAATGAAATTAAAAAGCAGCAGCCAGCAGGTAGGTGTGGTAGCTCAGACTTGTAAGTCTAGCAGCTGGGTGTCCGAGGCAACACAGTGCAAATTCAAGGCTAGCCTGGGCTACGGAGTGAGCAATTAGCACCAAACAAACAACAATAAAGGAATGGAGCCTCAGGCTTCCTGTGTCATTTCTAGGAAAGAGATGGATGGGAATGGAACCTCGCGGACCATCCGAGGACCACCGAGGACCACCTCGTCCAGCTCCGTCAGGCCGTCTGTGTTGGTTTTCTCACTGTGAGTGTTCCTTGCCACATACCTGCTGGTCTGTTCTTTTCCCAAGGGAGGCCTGGGCTGAGGTATAGGCTATTACACCGGAAGCAGCCTGCCTGCCTGCACGGTTAGAATGGGATGCGCAGTCTCTGCAGGACCTCGCTCCATTCACAAGTCAGCACCTCAGGGAGACCTTAATGTCTCAGGTAAGGCGCCAAGGCTCACAGAACCCTGGAGACCAGTTGACAGTCACACGGCGACTGGCAAGCGTGGAGCCAAGACCTGATGCCAGGGTGGAGGACGCCAGAGTCTCTTCTCATCCAGGAGCACCAGGTTGCCCAAGAGTGTGGCGACAGCAAGCCTGCTAGGCAAGGCTAGCCAAGGTCAGGAACCTGACACAACTGAGGACCTTCCATTTCCCTTGTCCCTCGCCTCTAACCACTTGAGACAAATATCCGGGAGAGAGAAGCCATGTGCTGCCAGAGATATGTTTCCACTCACTCCAGAGGCGGGCCACACCTGCAGACCAGGCAGGGATAGGAGAGTGGGGTGGGGTGGGGGGTCAGTTCCTCGCCACCGGTGCTGGGAAACTCACCCTGAAGTACACAATTGATCCAGGGGGACAAACAAGGGTGACTTTGAGGCTATCCGTGTCTGTGCTCTGTCCCTTCCCGTTGGAGTAACTTTGAGCAGGTCACTTCACCTCTTTGAGTGTCGCAGAGTAAGACTCTGATCTCCTCTGGAAGTCCCCAACATCACAATGGAAAGTGACCCACATCTAGTGTGTCTTCAACAAATGGCAGCCAGGCCAGCTCACGGTTTTGCAAGGGCCGGCAGGGCCAGCTGCCCTGGAGCTGTGGGAATGCAGGCTGGGAGCAGGGGGCTCCGAATGGCCTTCCTCCAAAGGGGCCCCTGTGCTGGAGTCCCAGGAAGGGGGCCTTCTAAACTGTACAATGAGTAAAGTCCCCAGGGACCTGGCTCCCTTCCCTGCAGCCTGTTCCTCACCAACAACGGGGGCAGAGCCCCAAGGTTAGGCAAACACAGCCGCGATAAGGCACTTCCAGGCTGGGTCGCGCATTCAAGGCTTTCGCCAGCTTTCCCTGGCTGGCTCCTTGGCTCAGTGAGAACCCTGGTCCTGTGTGCATGAAAGTGGGTACCAACAGAAGCAGTAGTCAGATCCACTGGCTGGTTAAGCACCTGAGACCTTGGTGCCCTGGGACAGCCTGGGTTAATGACCTTGTTTATACACTGAGTCATCCGATAAAAGGCAGGTAGGTGGCCCTGTGCCCTGAAATGGCCACTTCATTGACTAAAGCGATAGCAAGGCCACGTGGAACTCCAGTGCCCCTCCCCCACCATTTCCTCACCAGTCCTGCCAGGGTCAGTGTGTGTATGCATTGTGTGTGTGTGTATGTGTTTTTTTTTTCAATGAACATGACTTCTGGAGTCAAGGTTGCACGGCCATTCCCCTCTCCCGCCCATCGAGGATATAAATAGCCCCACAGTACAGAAAGGCCAGATAGCTGGGAAGAAACGGGAACAAGACACCAACCATGAACTCCAGCCAGTCTGGGGGTTGCCCATGCCAGGGCTCTGCCGGCCGCCCAGCTATTCTGTATGCACTTCTGAGCCCCAGCCTCAGGTCCAGGCCCATTGCACCGGCATCTCGCAGCCACTGTCTGTGCCAGCAGCACCGGCCTGTTCATCTGTGTGCTCCACACCGCACCTGCCGGGAGGCTCTGGATGTCCTAGCCAAGACAGTGGCATTCCTCCGGAACCTACCGTCCTTCTGCCACCTGCCCCACGAGGATCAGCGGCGGCTGCTGGGGGGCTGCTGGGGCCCTCTCTTCCTGCTTGGGTTGGCCCAAGATACTGTGACCTTTGAGGTGGCTGAGGCTCCGGTGCCCAGTATACTTAAACAAATCCTACTGGAGGAACCCAGCAGCAGTACCCAGGGTACCCAGCAACCAGACCGGCCACAACCCTCACTGGCTGCTGTGCGGTGGCTCCAGCGTTGCCTGGAGTCTTTCTGGAGCCTTGAACTGGGTCCCAAGGAGTATGCCTACTTGAAAGGAACCATTCTCTTCAACCCAGGTGAGTTTCCAGACACTCATGGCTGGTGACCAAAC
The DNA here is from genome assembly GCF_950005125.1 of Chionomys nivalis. Taxonomy (NCBI): domain Eukaryota; kingdom Metazoa; phylum Chordata; class Mammalia; order Rodentia; family Cricetidae; genus Chionomys; species Chionomys nivalis. The sequence goes on along the minus strand of NC_080096.1, from coordinate 18,985,627 downwards.
TGGGAGTGTATAGGAGCCATCCAGGGAAAGAACCTTCTTGGGGCTTGACATCCGTTGTCTCTTTGTATCCTTGTTAGCCTCAAATAGATATCTCCCAAGAGAGACATAGAGAGGTTAAGCAACTATCTGAAGGCCACACAGCAGGGTAGAGGAGGCAGAGCAGGGCTGGAAATGCAAGCCAAGCAAATGCAAAGATTGATCTTTGCAGCTGCACCTGAGAAATTTGCCCTGACTCTTGGGGACTGTGGGAGGGTGGAGGGAGTAAGGGAGACCCAGCCACGTGGCAATCACCTCTTCCAAGGGCAGGCTGCACAGTGAGGTTCTAAAGGTTAAAATCCTCTGTGGGTTCAGAGAGGCCACACAGAGCAGAAAGATGAAAGAATGAGCACTCCTTGGAAAACCTAGCCAGGAGAACAGCAATGGGTGGCGGGGCCGGACGATGCCAAGACCTGAGGCGGAGTCTCAGCAGGAAACTCTAGCTGGCCTAGAACTCACTACAGAGCAAGCTGACCTCAAACCAAGACTATGCCTGGCACGGGAAAATATTCTTTGTAGCTTTGAAGAAGATAAGAGACAAGCCTTGAACGTTAAAGTATCATGCCAAACAGCAGCAACAGCACCAAACAGCCACGTGCACTTACCATATGTCAGGACACAGGCTAAGGGTTTGGCAAATATTGGTTTGGTTAAACCTCATAACAATCGTGGGCGACCGGTACTGTCATTATCCCTACTTGGCAGATGAAGAAACTGAGGCACAAAGATTAAACTCCTCATCTAAGGTTACTCGTAAAGATTAAACTACTAGTCCAAGGTCACTCAGCTAACAAGTGGCCACACTGGAATTCAAATCCAGACAGCCTGGTTCTGTTTTGTTTTGTATTTTTTTTTCCAATACAGGGCTTCGTATTTTGGCTGTCCTGGAACTTGCTCCGTAGACCAGGCTGGCCTTGAACTCACAACTCACAAAGATCCACCTGCCTCTGCCTCCTAAGTGCTAGAATTAAAGGTGTGCGCCACCACCGCCTGGCTCTTTCACGTATTTTTTTTTTTTTAAGATTTAAAGGCTGGTGGCCCACACCTTTAATCCCAGTACTCCAGAGACAAAGGCAGGGGGATCTCTGCAAATTCAAGGTCAGCCTGGTCTACCTATCAAGTTCCAGGACAGTCAGGGCTACACCGAGAAACTTTGTCTCAAACAAGAAATTAGAAAAAAGATTTACTTATATATTATTATTTTATGTGTATGATTTTTTACCTGTATATACATGCCTCATTTAAGTGGGAGCTCACGGAAGCCAGAAGAGGGTGGAAGGAACAGAGTTATAGGCAGTTGTGAGTCACAATGAAGGTAGGAGCTGGTCCCAGGTTCTTGGCCATAACAGTAAGTGCTCTTAACCTCTGAGCCATCAGTGTCGTTCGTACATCGTAGTCATCATATCTGCATCATCTCCTTCCAGTCTGTAAGTGGATGGATGAATAAAATGAAGGAGATGCCGGGCGGTGGTGGCGCACGCCTTTAATCCCAGCGATTGGGAGGCAGAGGCAGCCCGGTCTCTGTCAGTTCGAGGCCAGCCTGGGCTATAAGAGCTAGTTCCAGGACAGGCTCCAAAGCTACAGAGAAACCTTATCTCTCAAAAAAAAACCAAAATAAATAAATAAATGAAAAATAAAATAAAATGAAGGAGATGGTGGCAGAGTGGGCCAAGGCAGGGAACTCACGAGTAAAGCATTGCTCCTGAGCCACAGGTCCTGGATTGATCCCAGCACCACCAGACAATTAGGTCTCCTTAAGAGCTGGGAACGCAGTTCAGCCGTACAGCTCTTGCCTAGCATATTAAAGGAGCCATCAGTGTACAGCGCAGTTGTAGGAGGCCTGTCTAGCGGGCACAAGCATGCGCCAGGCCCTGCAGTGCACCGTAGCAGGTGAGGGAGGGAACTGCTCTAACATTCTCCCACCCTGGGCTAGCCTGGGCTAGCCTCCAGAGAGCAGCCGCTTACCAGCCCTCTTTGCCCTCTACCACAGATGTGCCAGGCCTCCATGCCTCCTGCCACATCGCCCACCTGCAACAGGAGGCTCACTGGGCCTTGTGCGAAGTCCTGGAGCCCTGGTACCCAGTTAGCCAAGGCCGCCTGGCCCGAATCCTCCTCATGGCCTCCACTCTAAAGAACATTCCCTGCAGCCTGCTGGTGGACCTCTTTTTCCGCCCTATCATCGGAGATGTTGACATCACTGAACTGCTTGAAGACATGCTTTTGCTGCGGTGACCTACAGAGTGGGGTCCGGAGCTTCCAAAGGGGAGGAGCTCAACTCCCCAGGAGTAGCCCTCATTCAGCCACAGCCCCAGTTTGGACTTTCTTCGCTTGGACACCATGTGCTACTAACTGCCTAATAGGCCCTTGGTGGCCCCCAAAGCCTCTGGGCCAGGGATGGGAGCATGAATAAGGCTGTATACATCAAGCCAGAATTCCTCCTAACTTTGTATAGAACTAAACTAAGTTATTGATTTTTGTAATAAAAGGTATGACCAGCTGACACCATAGTTGCATGTAGAAGGGACCAGCCAATCTCCAGGGTGCACCCTACTCTTGCCAGAGGGGACTCCTGGAAAGGAACCAGAGACCTGCTCCTTAATGTTCTAGGGCAGGATGGTGATGTTGGTGTAGGGATAAGTTTTGTTTTCCAGCTGAATGAGAAGCCACCAGAAAGCCTTCTTCTCACTTCTGCCACCTTCGCGCCCTTCTCCCTGTCTCCAGAGCCTCCATTGTCCCCTCTCAGGTTACTGTCCCCTAGAGACTGTCTCTTACCTCAGAGATATTGGGATTGCAGCTAATCACAGAAATGCCCCATTCCCAAAGTAGACAAGACCACTTTACTTTCAAGAATTCTTGACACTCGGAGTACCCCCTTCCTGCAATTGACGGAAGATACTGGCCCTTTACTCTCCCAGCACCAGGGAACAAAGCAGCCAGAGCTGCCCCAAAAGCAACTTAGAGGCCGAAGCAGGCAAAGGTTTAACTATGGTATGGTCACTCGCAGTTATTAAAGTCTGAAACCACTGTGTCCTGAGTCCCTGAGTTCCCCTTCCATTGTGCCTCTGCCCTGCCCCAGTCCTGGGACCCTCCTCTCAGAGGGTCATTCCCTTTGTCCTAGTCACCTAGGCTGTACTTGGTCAGGCTACAGCCTCCAGCCCTGCTCCATTCAGAGTCTGGCTAGTGTCTGTTTTGATTGGTTAATGTCTGTGCCTCAGTGTTTGTGAAATATTTTGACCCGGTTATCCTGGGTCAGGGTGACTGACCTGAAGGGTGGGCAGGAGGAAATGATAACCACACAGCTGCCTATAGGACTTTCAGCCCTCCTCCTGTGCTGAGAAGGCTCCACCCCTTCACCTCCGCAGTTTGGATCCTTCTCACAGGGCCAAGTTAATTATTGCCCAGAGAGAGGTCATTCTCTCAGGGGCAACAGCCTAGGAGTCACCACTCAGGCCTGGCTCTGAAGCTCCCAGCCTAGGACCATGCCACCTGCCCGTTATGGATACCCAGTGCCAGCACCAAGGACAACCCTGTGCCTTCCCCCTGCCCCCTTAGTATAGAACCACCCAGCTCAGATGCCACAACGATTCACAGAACTCAGATGTGTATGTAGCTCAGGGTCACCCATACAGACAACTCTCTCTCACACAGACACACGCACAAAACAACCTCCACTGACCCCCGCATAGTACTGGGAAGCATGTGGCAGCAGATCCCCCCAAAGCACATATATGTACCCAAGTCACACAGTCACAATACAATGCACCCGTGCACCCAAAAGTGGGCGTGCTTCTTGACGACACCTCCAATCTGCATATGCTTCCTGTTTATCTTATTTTATTTTTTAATGTCTATGGATATTTTGCCTGCATATGTGTGTACATTGTGTGCATGCCCAATGCCCTCAAAAGCCAGAAGAGGGCAGCATAGAACCCCCAGACACTGGCGTTAGAGATGTCTGCCATCCACCATATGGGTGCTTGGAATAGAACCTGAGTCTTCTGGAAGAACAGCCAGTGCTCTTAACTGCTGAACCATCTGTGAGGGTCTCAATGGCCCCATAAGCTTGTGTTTGATTACATGGTCCCCAGTTGGTGAAAGTGTATTGCCTTGGTGGAGATGTGTCCCTGAGAGTGGGCTCTGAGGTTTCAAAAGACTCACCCCACTCCCAGGTAGCTCTCTGCCTGCAGATCAAGACGTGAACTCTCAGCTGTTGCTCCAGTCACCTACGTCTGTCTCCGGCATAAACTCTAAGCCTCTGGAACTATAAAGAATTAAATTCCCTCTGCTACACCTTGCCTTGGTCACAGCGTTTCATCACAGTCGAAAAGTAACTAAGACACCATTTCTCCAGCCCCAAGTCATTTTCAAATGAGACAGTCTTATTATATAACCCCAGCTGGCTCTGATCCTCCAGCCTAACACATGCTGGGATCACACATGTGCGCTATTACACCTGTCTGTGGAATGTGCTGTTCATCCACTCCCATGTCACAGTAAAGAGAAAAGCAGACAGACCTCACTAGACCGGAGGCTCGTGCCGATCACCCCAGCACTCAGGAGGCTAAGGCAGAAGGGTTGCCAGGAGTTCCGGTTACATGGTGAGTTCAAGGTCAGCTTGCCCTATCTAGAGAGCACATCTGGAAAAAAAAATTAGGGAAACAGGTGTGGTGGTGTGTGCCTTTAATCCCAGAGTTTGGAAGGCAGAAACAGGCTGATTCCTGAATTCAAGACCAGCCTGGCCTATGGAGCAAGTTTCAGGACAGCCAGGTCGTCACAGAGGAAACCCTGTCTCAAAAAACAAACAAAACCTAGTCTGGTGGTGGTGGCAGCCCCCCCCCCCCTTTTTTTTCGGTGTTTTGAGACAGGGTTTCTCTGTAGCTTTGGAGTCTGTCCTGGAACTAGCTCTTGTAGACCAGGCTTTATCTTTGATGCCTTTTCCTCAATGGTCTCTACTAGTTAACTGTAGCACCACCTCAAATCCTCAAGCCAACTTCCCGTCTCTCACTTTCCCCTTCCAAGGTCACCAAGTATTAGGGGACAGTCTCCTCACACCCCACACCAGCTTTCCCCCTCAACTTACTCCATCGTCCCATCATCCAAATAACTTTTCTTATTAACTTTGTCTTGTTCTTTTCTAAATTTTCTGCTATCTATGTAGTCAAGAAGTATTGATGTGGGAGTCCCCTCTGTATGGCGTGAAAATGTTTTATTGCCATTGGTTAATAAAAAAAAAAAAAGCTGCTTTGGGCCAATGGCTTAACAGAATACAGCCAGGCTGGGAGATATATATAGAGAGAGTAGGTGGAGTCAGAGAAAAGCCATGTAGCCACCGCAGGAGACAGACTCTGGACGCTGGAGGGAAACCTTACTGGTAGGGCCACAACCACATGGCAATACGCAGATTAATAGAAATGGGTTAATTTAAGATATAAGAACTAGTTAGGAATATGTTTAAGCTACTGGCCAAGCAGTATTGCAATTAATATAGTTTCTGTGTGGTTATTTTTGGATCTGGGTGGCTGGGAATGAACAAGCAGCCTCTGACAACAAAGTATGATCTCTCTGTCTCCTTTTTAGTTTTTTCTGTGTGTATGAGTGCAGATGTGTTTGTATCTGCTCCCTCACCCGTGTGGGGCGTCATCCCAGCATGACTTTCAGGAACTGGTTCTCTCCTTGTACCATGGGATAGGAGAGGGGTGGGACTCAGATTCGAAGTCTGTACCATGAGAACCTTAACTGTAGAGCCATCTTTCTAGGCCCCTTTACTATGTTTTTTTTTGAGTCACAGTTTTTCTGTGTAGCACTGACTGTCCTGGAACTAGCTCTGTAAACCACAGATTGGCTTCGAACTCACAGAGATCCCCCTCCAAGGCACTGGAATTAAAGGCGTGAACTGTCACCACCTGGACTATGCATTATTTTTTTTACGGCAAGGTCTCTTGCTGAATCTGGAGTTTGCTTTATCAGCACACTGGCTGGCCAGTCAGGCTTGGATCGGCCTGTTACTAGCCGTGGGGTTACAGGTGTGAGCCATCATGGCTGCTGTTTATGTGGGTGATGAAGATATGAACTCAGGTCCTTGTACTCGCTGAGCAATGACTTTACGCACTGAGACAGGTGCCCTGCCCCTCACTGCATGCTTTTAAATACACAGCTCTTTGTAGACCACTGGCTACATAGGATAAGAACAACCAAGTCACAGATGTGTGCTCAGTTTCGTTAGATCTTGTCGGTTTTCCAAAGTGGTTCTACCAATCCATATTTTTATCAAATTTTAAAATCCAGACATTAAAATGGGGGGCCAAGATGGCTCAATGGTAAAGGTCCTTGCTTCAAGAACCCGGAGAATTAAGTTCAAGTCCAGGGACCCGTGTAAAGATGGAAGGTGAGAACAGACTCGACAAAGTTGTGCTCTGACCTCCCCATGGGTGCCATGGAATGTGTACCCCCATACACACAATAAATCAATAAAATCTAAACATGATGTTCACACCAAAAATTATATCAACAGTCATTACAGCTTTTTTTTAAGGTTGGGCATGGTGGTACACACCCGTAATCCCAGCATTTAGGAAGCTGAGACAGGAGGATTGCCAAGAGTTCCCATAAGCCCATACTACATAGCAAGAATTATATTTTGGGGGCTGGAGAGATGGCTCAGCGGTTAAGAGCATTGCCTGCTCTTCCAAAGGTCCTGAGTTCAATTCCCAGCAACCACATGGTGGCTCACAACCATCTGTAATGAGATCTGGAGCCCTCTTCAGGCATACATGCAGGCAGAACACTGTGTATACTTAATGAGTAAATAAATACATCTTTTAAAAAAAGAATTATTTTTTGAAGCAGGGCGGTGGTAGTACATGCCTGTAATCACAGCACATGGGAGGCAGAGGCAGGTGGATCTCTGTGAGTTCAAGGCCAGACTGGTCTACAGAGTGAGTTCCAGGACAGCTAGGGCTACACGGAGAAACACTGTCTCAAAAAACCAAAAGGGAAAAAAAAGAATGATATTGGAAGCCAGGCGTAATGATATATCTTTTCTTTTTTTTTTTTTTTGTACCAAAGTCACTATCTTAATCTTTTCTTTTTTTATGTGCATTGGTGTTTGGCCTATATGTTTGTCTTGTATAAGGGAGTCAGATCCCCTGGAATTGAACTTACAGTTGTGAGCTGTTGTGTGGGTGCTGGGAATTGAACCCAGGCCCCATGGAAGAGCAGTCAGTGCTCTTAACCCCTGAGCGTCTCTCCAGCCCATGAGGGCACATCTTTCATACCAACACTTGGGAGTCAGATTTCTGTGAGTTCGAGGCCAGTCTGGTCTACAGTGTGAGCTGTAGGATAGCCAGGGCTACACAGAGAAACTCTGTTACAAGCCGTATCTACAAAACACGAAGGATTGCAGCCTGGTGGCCCCCATTGTCAGTCATTATCACCACCAGCCTTGGAGGCTCTTCTCCATCATTCCCCCAAGGCCAACGACTATCCTAATTTTCAGTTAATAATTTCTTTGCTTTCTTTCTCTTATTTCCCCCCATTTATGATTAAGAGTTTATGCTCTGTAATCCAGCCTGGTCCTGAACTTGTAGTCAGCCCCCTGCCTCACTCTCCTAGGTACTGAGACTATCTGAGTACCCTGGGCTTTTTCTGGTTTAAAGATTATTTATTAGCTGGGCGGTGGTGGCGCACGCCTTTAATCCCAGCACTCGGGAGGCAGAGGCAGGCGGATCTCTGTGAGTTCGAGACCAGCCTGGTCTACAAGAGCTAGTTCCAGGACAGGCTCCAAAACCACAGAGAAACCCTGTCTCGAAAAACAAAACAAAAAAAGATTATTTATTTATATATCCAGAAATTCTGTTTTTAGTTTGCAAGTTTGATCTTTATATAAATGAAATGATTCTGGCTTCTCTGCCTAGACCTGAGATTTTTGGGGGAGAAGGGTGGTATTTATGTATGTATGTATGTATGTATGTATGTATGTATGTATTTATTTATTTTTGATTTATCAAGACAGGGTTTCTCTGTGTAGCCCTGGCCATCCTGGAATTCACTCTGTAGAACAGGTTTGGTCTTGAACTCACAGAGATCTACCTGTTTCTGCCTCCTGAGAGCTGGAATTAAAGGTGTGCGCCACCACCACCTGGTTTAGGCCTGAGATCATTAGTACGAAATGCTGATGTTTTACATCATCTGATGAACACGAATACTGCCATACACTATCAAGTGAAGAACAAGAGAACACCAACACTAGACTCGTGTTAAGGGACTTTAAGGATTAGCAAAAAGGAACTATTGCAATTACAAGGGCAGGAATCATTGCACCGAGGAGGGGTTCGGACCCTGACTATGACATCATCTTCAAAGGTCTTCCGGGCAAGGGTCTCAGGTGAGAGTTATCAAGAGCTGTGGGAGAGGAAGCCCAATCTATGAGGGGCTTTTGAGGAAGAGGAGGGAAGATCTGGCTCAAGCTGAGAATGGGCCAAAGTTCAGAGATCCAGCCAGGGAGAAGGAAGTTAATCCAAAGCTTGATTGGCAGGGACAAGAAGGTCAGCTAAGCTTTTATGAGGCAAAGGACTGGAATTTGGAATCTGTCTGGTCTCCTGGAGGGTAAACAATGACTCATGACTCTTAGTAATTCTGATGAGTTGAGCTGCTCTTTACAGTAAACTGTGTCCAGGAACATGGAAGAAAAGTCTGGGGTCCTTAACCCCCAATTCTGTGCTGGGTCCCAGAGCTCTGGCCAAGCTCCACACTTTCAGAACATCGCATGGCAAAGTCATGCAAGACCTCTTTTTATTTTTTGAGCAGGCTCACATGTAGCCCAGGCTTGCCTTAAACTTGTACAGCCAAGGTGGACACTGAGCTTTTGATCCTCCTGCCTCTACCTCTGAAGGACTGGGATTGCAGAAACTATGCCCAGTTCCTACAGTGCTGGGAATTGACCTCAGGACTTCATGCATGCCACTCTATCAACGCAACTGCGTCCCAGCCTTGTTTGTTTGCTTACTTTTATGTTCTATTATCATATATTAATTATACATACATTTTGTTCTGAAATTTCTACACACGCATATAATGTATTTTTATCATCCTTGCTCCTTCTGCTACCCTGTCTGTCCCACTGATGACATTTTTCTCGTTAGTGTCCTTCCTGCTCTCTTTTTTTTATCCTTAAAAATTTTACGTGTAAGCCGGGCGATGGTGGCGCACGCCTTTAATCCCAGCACTCGGGAGGTAGAGGCAGGCGGATCTCTGTGAGTTCAAGACCAGCCTGGTCTACAGAGCTAGTTCCAGGACAGGCTCCAAAGTCACAGAGAAACCCTGTCTCGAAAAACCAAAAAAAAAAAAAAAATTTACGTGTAAAAATTTTTTTTTTTTATGTGTGAGGGTGTTTTGCCTGCATGGATATCTATGCAGCCTGTGCATACCTAGTGCCTGTAGAGACCAGAAGAAGGTGTCTGGATACCCTGCAACTGGAGCTACAGTAACCAGCCACCATGCATGTGGGTGCTGGGAATCAAACATAGGACATCTGCAAGAGCAGCAAGCGCTCTTAACTACTGAGTCATTTCTGCAGCCTCGAACACCTTATACTTTTTTTCAAGACAGGCTTTCTCTCTGGCTGTCCTGGAACTCCCTCTGTAGACCAGGCTGTCTTCAAATTGCAGAGATCCACCTGCCTCTGCCTCCCAAAAGCTTGGAATTAAAGGCGTGTGCAACTGCCAGTTATTTTAGGTTTTTTTTTTTTTTTTTTTTTTTTTGTGAACCTATGAGCTTCTTTTTACAGGAGCATGGCTAAGGGGGTGTTTTCAGGAGCATTGACACCTTACCAGTGGCTACACTACCGAAGAAAATGCCTCTTCCTCCCTTTAGTGTGACTTTTCTGAAGGAAAAAAAAAATAATTACCTTCTCACCCCAGACAGGGAACCAACAATAAAGTCTGCATAGAATTAATCAGCAATGATTCTCTTAGTGTCCAGCATGGTGAACTAATGAATTTATTGGAGTTTATTCACAGGAGTATGTGTGAGGGTTTCCTATCATAGTTTAGATGACTTAAAATCAGTCCACTGCATTACGGAAAAGTCACCCCAGCATGAGTGATGACGCACAAAAGCTGCATCCCTGCAGTTCCCCACTGTACTTGCAGGCAGCCAGACAGGTTAGAAAGTCTCTTTTCCCCAGCAGCCCTTACGCTTATCTCCTTGAGGAGGACTTTGTGAATCTTGTATGTTTTAGGAACTGAGACTTGTGAGTTGTTTACTTTTCTACATTTTATTTTACACTTATGGTTGTTTGGCTTGCACATGTATCTGTGCATCATGTGTACGCCTGGTGCCCTCAGAGGACAGAAGGCATCAGATCCCTTGGGACTGGAGTCACACAGAGTTGTAAACTACCAAGTGAACCTGAGCAGGAGTTCTGAACCCCTGTGTTATTTCTCTACCTCCCATTGTTTACGTGGGGAGACTGGGGGACCATCCACCCAGGACAGAATGTTTCAATTCAGAGGAAATTGCTACAGAATAACCCTTCACTTTCAGCAGCATATAGATTCTGAGCGAGGGTGTTCAGAGTCTTCCCACCCTACATGACAGGAGGTTGAAGAACCAATTTTTGGCCAGATCTGCAGTTGTTACAAGTTCAGGAATGCAACCACCATGAGGCTAGGGGAATGGCTCAGTGATAAAGGCATGCGCTGCTTTTCAAAAGGGTCTGGGTTGGGCTTCTAAAACCCACATGCAGCTCACAACTACCTGCTCCAGTTCCGGAGGCTCATTTGCCCTCTGGCCTCCCTGAGCACTGCACACAGGTGTTGCACTTCCAGTAGTCACAGTATCTATGCTATTTGTGTGTGAGGAACCAAACACCTTGTAGGGAGGTACTCCACTGATGGTACTAGGGTTTTCATTTAATAATCTGTGACGTCTGGGAATAGCTCCCTACATCCACACAGGTTTTCTCCTTGCTTTTTGCCAGGCGGTAATGGTGCACGCCTTTAATCCCAGGACGTGGGAGGCAGAGGCAGGCGGATCTCTGTGAGTTCAAGGCCAGCCTGATCTACAAGAGCTAGTTCCAGGACAGGCTCTAAAGCCACAGAGAAACCCTGTCTCGAAAAACAAAAAACAAAAAAAAGATTTTATTTATGTATATAGTATTCTGCCTGCATGCCAGAGGAGGGCACCTGATTCTATTATAGATGGTTGTGAGCCACCATGTGGTTGCTGGGAATTGAATTTAGGACCTCAGGAATAGCAGTGGGTGCTCTTAACCTCTAACTCATCTCTCCATTTCCAGATACTAGTTCTTATTTTGTTCCTTTCTAAATTTTTTGTTAAAAACTTATGTGTATAGAGTTTTGCCTGCATGTATATATGTATGCACACCAAGTGTGTGCCGGCACTTTAGAGGTCAGAGCACTGAAATTGGAGTTACGATGTATGAGGCTCCATGTAGCATGTAGATGCTAGTAATTCAACCCAGGTACTCTGTTAAGAGTAGCTCGTAATTCTGAGCCATCTCTTCACCCGACTCCGACCCAAGACAGGCTCTCTGTCTCTGTCTCTCTCTCTCGTCGTCTCTGGTCTTGAACTCACAGAGATCCATCTGCTTCCCAATAACTGGGATTAAAGGCGTGTGCCACCACGTCCTGCGTTTTCAACTTTTATTTTAGATACAATCTTGTTATGTAGCATTGGTTGGACTGGTAATCATGTCCAGTCGCACATCAAACTCCCGCCAGCCCTCCTGGTTCAGCCTCCCCGATGCTCCACGCTGGTTCCTCCTTAGAACCGGTTCTCACTGAGCTACAGGCCATTCAATAAGAGGAGTTCCCCATCATCTGTGGATCTGAACAAACGGCTTCGGCCCATGAGCAGCTAAAACATAACTTGAAGGACCAAACGGTCAAAAAGTTCGCACTCTGGAAAAGCAGAAGCCAGAATCCGAGTCGTGGTGTTCTCGCGAGAGTTGACGCCAAGCGATCATGTGACAGTCTAAGATGGCGACGCCCAGGGAGGTGGACGAAGAGTCGGCGGTGTACCTGGTGGTGAGTGGTATCCCTCCCGGGTTACGCTCGGCCCAGCTACGGAACTACTTCAGCCAGTTCCGGGAGCAGCGCGGCGGAGGCTTTCTGTGTTTCCACTACCGACATCGGCCGGAGAGGGGCCCTCCGCAGGCGGCGGCTCCCGACGCGGCCCGAGCTGCCCCCGACCCTGCTGCTGAAGATCCGGATCTCACCCAGACCGCAGCCCCCGATGCCCGCGCTGTCCCCGCCCGGAACTCTGCTCCCGTCCAGACCCGCACCTGCTGCTGCGTCGTCTCGGTGCGGGGAGTGGCGCAAGCTCAGAGGCTGCTTCGCATGTACTCGGGCCGCCGGTGGCTGGACTCTGAGGGGACCTGGCTCCCGGGTCGTTGTCTCATCCGCAGACTGAGGATACCCACTGAGGCTTCAGGTAAGGGAGAGAGAATGGAGTGGACTTACAGGCCTCAGAACGGAGGCACATTTCCTGGGTAGTGGAGATAGGTCAGACCTCTGCCTCTGAGCCATCTCTCCAGCACACAAGTGATTTTGAAACAGTTTTTTCCTTGGCTATAAGAATTATTAACAAGAGTTCGGACCGTTAGCCCTAGCACTTGGGAAACAGAGGCAGGGGGATCTATGTAACTTCATAAGTTCCAGGCCAGCCAAGATTATGTAGTTCAGACCCTATCTCAAAAAAAAAAAAAAAAAAAAATGAAAGAAAGAAAGAAAAAAACTCACAAAAAAAACAGTGTGTAGGAAGTTAAGGTCTACCAGGCAGATAGGAGCTAACCTGGAGTTGGCCTTTTGCTGTCAGAGGCCCCGATTGCTCTGTCTGAGGGCCTAGTAACAGGCGCTGTCAGAGGTCCTGATGATGCCTAGCCAATGAGGGGCAACCATGCGATGTCAACGGATTGGAAAGCCTGGGTGCCGGGAGAGTATATGTTTTTCCCCGTTGTTAAATAACTATGTCTACTGTATGCCTTCTACCCCAGACACTGACACTACACCTCCTCACCCCCACCCTTGAGGAAGATGTTAGGACCCAGCAACCTCAGTGGTGTCAATTCAAGGTTGAACAGTTTGTTGAGCAGATGTCTTCAGAAAAGAATATTTTGTGTGTATGTAAGCAAGGTTATGGTTTTGGCAGAGTCTTTTTTGTTTGTTTGTTTGTTTTTCGAGACAGGGTTTCTCTGTGGCTTTGGAGCCTGTCCTGGAACTAGCTCTGTAGACCAGGCTGGTCTCGAACTCACAGAGATCCGCCTGCCTCTGCCTCCCGAGTGCTGGGATTAAAGGCGTGCGCCACCATCGCCTGGCTGGCAGAGTCTTTCTGAACAATGTCTTATCAGGGTATACTGCATGGGAGTAATGAGTTGCTTCTCTGTGTCTCAAACTATGTTAGAATGACTTTGAACCAGGCATGGTAGAGCACGCCCTTAAACCCAGGAAAGGCAAGCAGATCTTTGAGTTCAAGGCCAGCCTGGTCTACGCGTCACACATACCGGGCCTATCTCAAAAATGAATAATAAAAAAATAACCTTGATTTCCTGATCCTCCTCCCTGTGCTTCTCAAGTGCTGGGATTATAAGTGTATACCACCATATCTAACCAGTCCATCATTTTCTTATTGACTTCTTGAAAAAATCCTGGGCTTCCAAGATGACCAAGATGAGTAAGGGTGCTTACTGCCAGATTGGAAGACCTGAGTTGGATCTCTAAGACCCACGTGGTGGAAGGAGAGCAGCTATAGCATGTTATCATCTGACCTCCATAGGAGCACTTTGGTGTACACGCACATAACACAATAATCGAGCAAATAATAATTTAAAAAAATCATTTGATATGCCTGGAATACAAGATATGTGCAGTGGGGATTGGTGACAGCATAGGGCTCCAGATCTAGTTGAGAGGTAATGATTCTATCTCTGGTGCCAATGAAAGCCAATCTCCAGGAGGCAGATGTTGAAGAAAGCTGTATATTCCTCCAGGGAGACAGGAATACGAGGGCTAGATAGGAAATACGTCTGGCTCACAAGTTAAATGCATGTAAGTTCATGCTCTTGCAGAGGATTCTCAGTTCCCGCACCCTCACGGCAGCTCACCTGATCTCCAGCCTGGGGATCTGACCTCCACAGGCTCCTTCATGCATGTGGTACATATACATACACACACTCAGGTATATACCAGAAACATTTGTTTAAATTACATTTATTTTGTGGCGGTAGAAGACACACATGTGCTGTGACTCTAGTGTGGAGGTCAGAGGACAACTTACGGGAGCCAGTTCTCCCCTTCTGCCCTGTGGATTCTGGGGATCCACTCAAACCATCCAGCCTGGAAGAAGTTCATCTTGTTAGCCCTTGTTTGAGATGCCTTACTATGTGGCCTAACCCACCTCCTCTTGCCTCAGTTTCCTGGGTGCTGGTCTCACAGATGTAGACCACCATGCCTGACAGGCAACAACTTCAAAGTGAGATTTACTTCTGACTTGAATATTACTACAGATGTCGAGGATTTTAACATCCATTCTTCTCCCCCTTTCCTAAGATCTGGGTCCCTTTCCCTTTAAAACCCGGAAGGAGCTACAGAGTCGAAAGGCAGCGAATGAAGCTTTTACTTTGTCCGACCTGAAGCAGCTACCCGAGCTGAATCCACCAGTGCTAATGCCCAATGGCAACGTGGGCACGCCCTTGCGGGTCTTTTTGGACTTGATCCGGGCCTGCCGTCTTCCACCTCGCATCATCACACAGCTGCAGCTCCAGTTCCCGAAGACAGGCTCATCCCGACGCTATGGCAATGTGCCCTTCGAATATGAGGACTCAGAGACTGTGGAGCAGGAAGAGCATGTGTACACTGCCGAGGGGGAGGAGATCCCACAGGAAACCTGCTTGGAAGAGCCACCAGCCAGCCTCTTGGATGAGCCTGAGGATGAAGGGCTGCAGGAAGAAGAGGAGTCTCACTCGGATGATGTGAGTAGTGCAGCCCTCTGCTCGTCTCTTGCAGAGGCCAGGCCAGGATTTGTAGACAGAAGTTCTATCCCACCTGGTCCCGCAGCCGTTTGGTCTCAAATAAACACACAGAGAAGCCTTTTTTATTATTATCATCAATTATTAATTATTTATTATTAATTATCAATTATAAACTATAATATAATGAATAATTATTTATTGTTTATTATTAATTATAAACTATTTGACCTTTTGCTCAGGCTTATCACTAACTAGCTCTTACAACTTAAATTAACCCACTATTCTTATCTATGTTTAGCCATGTGGCTTGGTGCCTTTTCTCAGTAAGTTATTCTCATTTTGCTTCCTCTATGTTTGGCTAGTGATTGCAGACTGAGCCTTTCTTCTTTCCAGAATTCTCCTATTCTGGTTGGCCCTCCTATACTTCCTGCCTAGCTATTGGCCAATCGGCGTTTATTAAACCAGTACAAGTGACAAATCTTTATAGTGTACAAGAGCATTATCCCACAGCATAGGGCCCCAGGGGAGTCAAGCCAAAACTCATCCTGCCATTCCACAAGTCCAGGTGTGCACATTGTAGTAAGAACTAGTGCTCAAAGACATTCCATGATCCATTTTCTGCCCTGGAAGAACCTAAATGTTGAAACAAGAAAGAGTGTGGAAGGCTGTGTGAAGATGGCCTGGGATTGCCTGCTGGTTCGGCTGCTCTTGGCAGTGTGTGGGCAGCCTTACCTCTGTCTTTGGTTCCCTCCTGTAAAATGGAAATACCAGCACTTACCTACAGGGCCACCGGGATTATTCCAGGAACCCAGTTATAGGAAGGGCAGGAGATGACATAATTGAGCAAGGCTTCAATGGTGTACACCGATTTACACACTAGAGAGAGCTGTAGACTGAGCGGGCTTTGTGTAGGCTGGGGACTCGGCTGAGGGTTTGAGCAAGCAGAGAAGCGGCGTGGAGGAGGAACTGTGGTCAGTAGCACAGAACTGAGAGTAGGTAGGGTGGGGTGAGCAGCAGAGGGCTGGCAGCAGTTGTCGTCAAGGTCTCAAGGTCCAGCTGCACTGCTTCTGGAGATGCCTAAAAGCACGGTGCTGTGGTTGAGGTCCCGTGTCCCCTGCTGGGCCCTGAGACTCCTCCTCCTAGGCCTGCGGTCTGGAGTCAGACACACAGGTCACCCCTTCCTCCCCTCTTCCCAGGACGATGACCGGTGTGAGGAGTGGGAGCGTCATGAGGCTCTGCACGAGGACGTGACCAGGCAGGAGCGGACGACCGAGCGGCTCTTTGAGGAAGAGATTGAGCTCAAGTGGGAGAAGGGCGGCTCTGGCCTGGTGTTCTACACTGATGCTCAGTTCTGGCAGGAGGAAGAAGGAGGTAAGGCTTGCGGTTACTGTGGCGAATACCAGAGATGAATTAACTTTTAGGGAGGAGAGCTGGCTCGGATTGGAGGTCTCGGGCATGGGCAGTTGGCTTCTGTGCCTGTGGTGAGGCTGCAGTGTGGTTGGAAGCCTGTTCACCTCATGACTGGGACTCAAGGGAGAGAGAAGGAAGAAGAGACCGGGTCTCACAGTCCCTTTTAAGGTCATAAATGAAGCCCTACCTCTTAAAATTCCCGTTACTTCCCGCTGCGTCTGAGACTAAGTCGTTAACACATGGACTTTGTCGGGGATGCAGGGCTGTCAAACCCAGGTAGCTGCCTCTCTGTTCCACATGGTGGATGATTCCCCGACAGTCTAGATAAAGCTAGGAAATGGCTTCCATCCTGTATAATGCAAACTGTTCATCCTATTTTAGAATGAGGAATTGGGATAGCACCTAGAATGTCTGTCTAACACTGGACTTCGGTTGAAGCACAGCTGGGAGTCACTGGGGTGGGGCACAGAGCTTGATGGTAGAGCACCTTCGGCTTGTGCAAGCCCCTCAGTCGGGTTCCTAGTCCAAATCCTCAACCCATGCTTCTATCCCTGCAGACTTTGACGAGCAGACGGCCGATGACTGGGATGTGGACATGAGTGTCTACTACGACAAAGGTACTGGCGAGGGTGGCAGTCGTGGGTGGAACTGGTGCCTGTATATTAGCCTCACATGCTTGGCAGAGGTTAAGTCAGGGGCTAGAGGCACTGTACTCGTTCTCAGTGTGCTCAAGGAGGATGGTTCTAGAACCCCCGTGCACACCAAAATCTGCAGGCGCTTTCGTACACAATTGTGTGATTGCATAGACATACATACATCCTCGTGCACACTTTAAGAAATCTCTCTCAAAATCAGTTAGCAAGGGCTGGGGCTACATCCCAGTGTACTTTCCTAGCACATGTGAGGCCCTGGGTTCAAGTCCAGAACCAGGAAAAAGAATTACTCGCCAGCTATGGTGGTGTACGTACAGCTTGGAACCCCTTCCCTGGGGACGTGAGAGAGACTGAATGATGGGTTTGGGGAGTCTGTGTGTTGGTCCAGATGCAGTTCTGTTCTGAGTCATTTCAGAGTGGTTGATCTGCAGGTGCAGAACCCGTACAAACAGGCTGACTGGACTTACCATCTCTGCCTGTGTGTACTCACTGCCTATAGTTAGGTGCTGCTGGCGGGCAGTCTCTGGGAACACCCTCGGGGGCTGACTGAACAAACAGGCTCTAAATAGAAGCTTGGCCTTTGGTCACCTCGTAGTTCTGAAGGGAAAAATGACCTAGATTTTTGTTTTGTTCCTGGTTTTTGTTTTATTTTGAGACAGTCTGTGTACCCCTGACTGTTCTAAAACTCACTATGTAGACCAGTCTGAATGTCCTTTTTTTGATAATTTTTTAAAATTTATTTTTGGTGTTTTGGCTGACAGCTTAAGCTTGTTCCTAACTAGCTCCTACCACCTCAGTAAACCCACTTCTATCTATGTTCTACCATGGGATCCGTACCTTCCTTATCTCAGTATGGAAAGTTCATCTCCTCCTTTTCTTTGTCTCCTCGGACTTCTGAGACTCCGCCTTCCTTTCCAGTGTTCTCTCTACACCAAAAATCCTGCCTAGCCCTGGACCAGTCAGCTCTTTATTGACCAGTGAGGGTGATACATATTCGCCGTCTCCCGAGAGTTTAAATCCTGCCTAGCCCTGGACCAGTCAGCTCTTTATTGACCAGTGAGGGTGATACATATTCGCCGTCTCCCAAGAGTTTAAATCCTGCCTAGCCCTGGACCAGTCAGCTCTTTATTAACCAGTGAGGGTGATACATACTCGCCGTCTCCCAAGAGTTTAAATCCTGCCTAGCCCTGGACCAGTCAGCTCTTTATTGACCAGTGAGGGTGATACATATTCGCCGTCTCCCAAGAGTTTAAATCCTGCCTAGCCCTGGACCAGTCAGCTCTTTATTAACCAGTGAGGGTGATACATACTCGCCGTCTCCCAAGAGTTTAAATCCTGCCTAGCCCTGGACCAGTCAGCTCTTTATTGACCAGTGAGGGTGATACATATTCGCCGTCTCCCAAGAGTTTAAATCCTGCCTAGCCCTGGACCAGTCAGCTCTTTATTGACCAGTGAGGGTGATACATGCTCGCCGTCTCCCGAGAGTTTACCCCACAGCAGTTCCTCGTGTGCAGCATGGGAACTGTGCTTCCTGTTGCATGTTCCCAGCCTCCTGAGAGAGATTGCGGGCATTATGAAAATTAATCACTAAGTCTTGTGAGGGGACCCCAGATACCTGATCCTCCTGGTGTGAGAGGGACCCTTTTACAAAATGGGTTATGGTTCCTCAGATGGTGGAGACAAAGACGCCCGTGACTATGTCCAAATGCGCCTGGAACAGAGACTCCGTGGTGGCCAGGAAGATGGCTCTGTGATAGGCCGCCAAGTGGGTGCCTTTGAGCACCACACCAAGGTAAGGGAGCACTGCTCCACCCACTGATGTTTCCCTTTCTTGTGTTCTCCAAGAATCGGCCCCCTCCCTCCTCCTTCCCCTCTCCTTCCCTTCTCCCATTTCTCTCTCTCTCCCCCATCTCTCCCTCCCTTTGAGGTAGGATCTCCATATGTAGCCTATCCTGACCCTGAGGTCAGGTCCTTCTGCCCCTGTCTTCCAAGTGATGGATGGGACACACACCACCTTGTCAAACTTAAGCCACTTTTCCTGAGTCTCACTGCTTCCCTTTGCAGGGCATTGGCCGGAAGGTGATGGAGCGCCAGGGCTGGGCTGAAGGCCAGGGCCTGGGTAGTAGGTGCTCCGGGGTGCCTGAGGCCCCAGAAGGTGATGGCCAGCACCCCAGATGCAAACGTGGATTGGGGTAAGTGCACCCCTGAAGGACTCATTAGAGTCTTAACCCAGCAGTGATGTTATTTGGTTTCTTGTTGCTTTGGGGATGCATGCTAGGTACCCCTAGAAGATGAACTTCATAGTAGAAGTAGAAGAAATTGATGATACAGTTCTTTATGTTCATTTTAGACCGAATCCTATAACTTAAAACTGTCAAACCCTATCAGCACAACACAGTGTATCTTACAGGACAAATTAGATACTTAGTAGCTACTACTGTCCCTTGCCCTGTTTGATCCAGGTACCATGGAGAGAAACTACAGCCATTTGGGCAACTGAAGAGACCCCGTAGAACTGGCTTGGGTCTCATTTCCACAATCTATGATGAACCTCTTCCCCAAGACGAGACAGAGTCCTTGCTCCGACGCCAGCCACCCACAAGCATGAAGTTTCGGACAGATATGACTTTTGTGAGGGGTTCCAGCTGTGCCTTGGACAGACCCCTGGAGCCTGAGTGACGCTGGTCCTTGGGCAGGGTCACTCGGCTGCAGGAAACAGCCTGGGGCTTGCCTTGTGGGCCTCTGAAGCAGCTAAGAGCCAGGGAGTCTGCAAAACGTGCTCACGTGCTCATACCTGAGCAGGCCTGTGCTTGTCTACCTCAAAGATGATTTCACAGAAAGCCCCTCCCTCTCCTGGGGTGGTCTCCGAACCCTAGTCCTTGTTTGGGCTCGCCCCAAAACCAGGAAGATCTGGACTGCCTGTGGCACATTCCAGTCGGGTTTGCTGGGGTCTGAAGGAGGACATCACGAGGTCAGAAAAAGAATATGGGACCAGAGAAGAACTGATCCAGAGAGGGTCGGGCGGCCCCTCACCACCTCTACCCTTTGGCTGGGGGCGGGTCTGCACGAGAATAAACGAGTTTAGGACTGGACCGGCCCGGAAGTCTGACTTAGAGAAACCAGGGAAACCCTGACACTGACACGGCAGCGGGAGGAAGGCGGCGGGCGGTGTAACTACAGCTCCATTGCCGGCCAACGTCGTTGACGTGTGGGCGGGACTTCCTCTCAGCCATTTCCGGCGGAGTCCGGAAGTCGGGGTTTTTCCCTTCCTTGCCGGGTAGTTTGCTAGTTTTCTGCGTGAGTCTCCTTGTTTTAGTTCGGGAGGCGCCTGTAGGCTGGCCTGCTCCAGCCATGGCGGGGGCCGCCCCGGCCACGGCCTTCGGGCAGGCGGTGATCGGGCCCCCGGGCTCGGGGAAGACCACGTACTGCCTGGGCATGAGTGAGTTCCTGCGCGCGCTCGGCCGGCGCGTGGCCGTGGTGAACCTGGACCCAGCTAACGAAGGGCTGCCCTATGAGTGTGCCGTGGACGTGGGCGAGCTGGTGGGCCTGGGCGACGTGATGGACGCGCTGCGCCTGGGCCCCAACGGTGGCCTGCTCTACTGCATGGAGTACCTGGAAGCCAACCTGGACTGGCTGCGCGCCAAGCTCGAGCCCCTCCGAGGCCACTACTTTCTCTTCGACTGCCCTGGCCAGGTGGAGCTCTGCACGCACCATGGCGCCCTGCGCAATATCTTCTCCCAGATGGCACAGTGGGACCTCAGGGTGCGTCTCGGTCGGGCAAGCCCTTTACGCAGATGGAGTCCCTGAGACAGGGAGGCAGGCAGATGCCACGCCCCCAAGTCACACTGCCAGATACTGGCCGAGTTGAGTTTGGAGCAGAACTAAAGCCTCTGAGTTCGAATTTTAACTCTGCCACCAACTCCGTGATCTGGGAAAGTCCTCTCGGCTCAGTTTTGTATCTCTTGAATAAATGTGTTAGTTCCTAATTGGGAATTTTAAGTGGAAGTGATCAATATAGAGAGTGGCTACAGCAATTGTTGGTGTGCAAAAGTGTAATGAAAGAGTAGAGAGACAAATGCAGTGTAATTTGAACCCGTCTCCCACTGCAGGGCGCTATGCAAGAAACCTCGTAAGAGGGACTGGAGATTTAGCTCAATGGTAGAGATCAGGGTGCTATGCATCACGTAAGAGGGATTGGAGATTTAGCTCAATGGTAGAGATCTTGCCTAACAAGCAGAGACCACAGGCCCTGGATTTGGTCCCCAGCATAGTAGGGAGGAAACAAAGGTACTTTGTAAGAAAACCCGCATATTTTCTGGGCGGAAGACATGATGCTGGCTATTAGAATTAAATACAAGAGCCCGGGAAAGTGTGGCACATGCCTGTAGTCTCAGCACTTGGCTTGTGGAGGCAGAAAGATCATGAGCTCCAGGCCGAAAACCCCTGTTGCAAGCACACACATATAAGGAAATAAAAGCAGGACATAGCTGAGGAGGGCTTAGGCTGGATCCTTAAGCTGCTCATCTCACAAGGGACGTGTGGCCCCGAAGCCCCTCCCACTGCGGCCCGGCTTGGCTTTCCCTCTCATCCTCTGTCTTCCGCTCACAGCTGACGGCTGTCCATCTTGTGGATTCTCACTACTGCACAGACCCAGGCAAGTTCATCTCAGTGCTGTGCACCTCCCTGGCCACCATGCTGCATGTGGAGCTGCCCCATGTCAACCTCCTCTCCAAGATGGACCTTATCGAACACTATGGGAAGCTGGGTAAGAGCTCCTGCTTGGAGCAGGAGGGAAGCTGCCCCACTGTGTCTTCCTAACGTGGTGCATCGCTGTGCCAGATACTGGAGTAGACTAGAGATCGCAGAGGAGCGCTACAGAGCGATTAAAGCAAGGTGGTAGGACAGTGGCTAGCTGAAGAAGTGGATAACTGCTCACTGCCCTGAGCCCTGGCACCCTGACCCTTGGCTGGTGAGAAGTGACCTACTGGGGAGGACTGTTCTAGCCTGTCCACTAGGGGCAGAAGTGCTGGCCTAGCGGGGGCTGCTGTAGCGAAACTGCCATCCACCCGTGGCTCAAACAGCAGATGTTCTAGAGGGTAGAAAGCCTTGAGTCGGAGGCAGGGGCGGACCCAGGGTCTGGCTTGTAGACGGCCAACTTATACCTGCATCATCCTCAGGTGGCAAGAATGTGTAGGACTCAATGGGTAGTGTCTCAATGACCAGCATTTTTTTTTTCTGCTGTGCTAATGGCATCTGCTCCTTAAAAATCTGATGAAGGAGCCAAGAGAAGAAAGCTGAAATGTCTAGCGTATGAGTGACATGGAAGGGACCTCGCCTAGTCAGGACATGGAGGGAGGTCAGCCCAGAGTCCACTCATCTTTGGGAGCGACTTTCCAAGGAGCCCAAGTGGCTGTTTGGTATGATATGTGTCTGTAATCCCAGTACTTGGGAGATGAAGACGTGAGGATCGGGTTCAAGGCCAGCCTGGGCTACATGAGACCCTCTCTAGAAAGGGAAGGAAGGAATCAAGAGCTTTGTTTTTAGTGTTAAACTGAGATTGAACCTGGAGCTTCACACCTGCTAGATAAATAGTCTGCCATGCAGAAACCACTGGTACTTTTTTTCTCCTTAAGATTTATTTTAGCCGGGTGGTGGTGGTGCATGCCTTTAATCCCAGTACTTAGGGAGGCAGAGACAGGCAGATCTCTGTGAGTTTGAAGCCACCCTGATCTAAACAGCTAGTTCTAGGACAGGCACCAAAGCTACACAGAGAAACCCTGTCTCAAAAAGAAAAAAAATAAAAAGATTTATTTTAAATGGGTATACTGATGCACGTCTGTAATCCCAACACTTAGGAGGCAGAGACAGGTTGATTTCTGTGAGATCGAGGCCAGCCTGGTCTACATAGTTCCAGGACAGTCAGAGCTGCTTAGTGAAACCCTGTCTTAAAAATCTGTGTGTGTTGTGTGACTGTATGCCATACACATGTGGGTCCCCAGGGAGGCCAGAAGAGGTCATGTGATCACCTGTAGATGAAGTTGCAGTTAGGAGCCTCCCATGTGGATACTGGGAACCGAACTCGGGTCCTTTGGAAAAGTAGCAAACACTCTTAACCTCTCAAGCTGCCCCCTTTAAATTAAATTTCTTCATTTATGTGGGGTACATGTTTGTGTGGAGGTCAGGACAACTTGTGTGAATCGGTTATCTACCTCTACCGTATGGCTCCCAGAGATAACTCGGGTTGTCAGGATTGGCTCCGAGGGTCCGTCTTCACCGAGCAATCTCACAGGCTTCTTCCATTTGGATTAGAGTTTCACTAAATTACCCAGACTGACCTTAAATTTACTGTGTAGTCTATGCTATCCTTGACTTTCCAACCCTTTTGCCTTGGCTGTCCTTTTATCTGGGATTACCAGCCTGTGCTACCTGGCCAAGAGAATATATCTTTTCATTTTCTTTCTTTCTTTATTTTATTTTATTTATTTTTTGAGGCAATGTTTTTCAGGCTGGAGAGATGGCTCAGAGGTTAAGAGCACTGGCTGCTCTTCCAGAGGTCCTGAGTTCCATTCCCAGCAACCACATGGTGGCTCACAACCATCTATGAGATCTGGTGCCCTCTTCTGGCAGGCAGGCATACATGCAGACAGAACACTATACATAATAAATAAATAATTTTTAAAAAAGAGAGAGAGAGAGAGAGAGAGAGACAGGGTGTAACAGTCCTGGCTGTCCTGGAACTCACTTTGTATACCAGGATGGCCTCAAACTTACCGAGATCCTGTCTCTGCCTCCCTAGTGCTGGTATCAAAGGCGTGCGCCACCACCGCCTGGCGAATGTTTTTCTCCTCACTAACATCATTTCACTGCACCAGCAAGTATTTTAGTGTGTGTAGGTACTGGAGCCAGTGTGACACTCATGCCTGTAATCTCAGCATGCAGGGGTCTGAGGCAGGGGAGCTGCTGGGAAAGCCACCTGAGCAGCTACATAGTGACAGGCCAGCCAGAGCTGAGGGGTGAGACCCTGTCTCAGAAAAAAGCAATGACAAAGAAACAAACAAGATAAAGCCCCACGCATCGGGTCTCTCTCATGTCCTGGTGCTGCACAGTGCTCGGTCAGAACCCATCACTTCATGTATACCAGGCAAGTCCGTTGGTTGTGGTTTCTCCCAGAGCTGAGGACCAAACCCAGGGCCTTGTGTGTGCTAGGCAAGTGCTCTAGCACTGAGCTAAATTCCCACCCCTGGTTATAGTTTTTAATCCCCCTTTGGGTGCCAGAAGTAGAACCCAAGCCCTTCCGAATGCTAAACACATTGTCGTGGAGCTGTGGCTCAGTTCCTCCAGTCCTGAGGTCTTTAGCCAGTGTCAGCGGCTTCTGACTCTGCCCTCTCTCCTCAGCCTTCAACCTGGACTACTACACGGAAGTCCTGGACCTCTCCTACCTGCTTGAGCACCTGGCATCTGACCCGTTCTTCAGTCACTACCGTCAGCTCAATGAGAAGCTGGTCCAACTCGTCGAAGACTACAGCCTGGTCTCCTTTATCCCTCTGAACATCCAGGTATTAGATAGGAAGAGTTGTCTTCCCTGTGGCTGCAGCTCTGAGGGGCCAAGGACATAAGAAGATTTGATGGCTCCAGGAACAGTCTGTGTCCTGGGTCTGACCTTGACTGACTTTCAGGACCAGGCACAGTGGGCGCAGGATCCCAGTAAAAAGCAGAACCCAGACTTTAGTCCTGTGGTGCTGACTCCGCAGGGCCCTTTTGCACATGCCCCCTAAGTGTAAATGAACGTGCGTGAGTCCAGAGTCACAGCAAAAACTTAGCCAGGACCCAGGGGACAGATTTTTGGGTCCATATCACTGTGCGTCTATGTTATGAGTTTGCAGAGTGCCCCCCAGTCTCCATGCCTCTCATCTTGCTTGTGACAGAGCTAAGCCAGGAGACACGGTGGTCTTAGGTTCCTTTCTGTGGTGGGGGGCTTGAGCTGACTTGGCACTCACACCACTCTTGTCTCCAGCAGGAGAGCGTGGGCGTGCCAGCCACCACTAGCTGCAGCTGTCCCTGCTAGCACTGTGCTGAGGGCTGCACATGCGTTATTCTGATCTGCATCCTTCATTGAGAAATATGGGCGTTCTCACTGGTGTATAGGATGAAGAAATCCTTATGGGCCAAATAACAGAGGTGTTTGCTTGGGTGTCTCCCTGACAGGAGTGCTGTCCCTGACACTAACCGTACCTCGCCCTTCACTGACTTCTGACCTTGAAGGCTGGTTGGCCCAGCAAGAGCAGTGGAACAGTTATCCTAGAATGGTAGGACAGCTGCTCTGCCCTAAGGAGAAAACCCTAGGCAGTGACGGCATGGAGGAGTTGATCTCTTCTAATCTGGACAGTTGTCTGGCCAACCAGCCTCCTGGGAAATGGACTCCTCTAGGCCAAGGACAGTACAGGTGAAATTGTCATGGGAGGAGCTAGAGGAGAGCAGTAGGCGTGGCCTCAGCCCTCCACACTTGATTTACTCATTGTGTTCCCTCTCTTCTCTGCTCAGGACAAGGACAGCATCCAGCGAGTCCTACAGGCTGTGGATAAAGCCAATGGCTACTGTTTTGGGGTTCAGGAGCAGCGAAGCCTGGAGGCCATGATGTCCGCTGCGATGGGAGCCGACTTTCATTTCTCCTCGTATCCTTAGGGGACACAGGAAGGGACACCAGAGGAGTGGCAGACACAGAAGCCTAGAGATGAAGTGGCATTGGGAGGAGTGTGAGGGGTTCAGTTTGCTGGTGTCCTGCTTGAAAATGGAAAAGAGGCGCCAGGGTATGGGGAAGGAGATGGGTCTGTGATGGAGGCTGGTGTGTAGCCAAGGATACAATGCTTGCGTACTACCATGAGGCCTTGGGTTGATGCCCAGCACCAGAGTGGGGGGAAGTATATATGGTCATCACCTCAAAGATAAGGGTTTATTTAGGTTGACACAGGGTTTCTTCACCCCTAGCTGGCCTATAACCCCGTGTAGTGCAGGCTGGTCTTGAACTCTTGATCTTCCTCCAGTTCTCTGAGAGCTGAGGGACATTTCAGGAGAGTCCTGTGTGTGTGGAAAATGCACTGAGTGGCTGTAATTTGGGGCAGCGGAGTTCTTAGTCTCGCCAGGCAGAGCATGTGGGGAACTAGAGCAGGAGCCGTGCGTGGAGTCTCATGCTTGTAAGCCAGTGTTTGCCTGGCTGAGGCAGGAGCTTGCGGCCAGCCTGGGCTACAAAGTAAACTTCTATCTCAAACAATATAACAAAAGAGAAGAATAGAGAAAGAGATGTGGGTTGGAAAATATGGGAGAGGTAGGATTAGGACAGCCAGTGACAGTGGTCATGGGGAGAGGGGACAGGTTTGTCTGTACAAGGAATGGGCTGAGCTGGGCAGTGGTGGCGCACACCTTTAATCCCAGCACTCAGGAGGCAGAGGCAGGCGGTGAATCTCTGTGAGTTCGAGGCCAGCCTGGTCTACAAGAGCTAGTTCCAGGACAGGCTCCAAAGTTACAGAGAAACCCTGTTTCCAAAAACAAAAACAAAAAAAGAAAAAGAGAAAAAGGTTTGAGGGCACCGCTGGATGACCAGAGTGGTGCAGAGGCAGCTGGGCATTTGGCTTTGACCCATGTGTGTGTGCCTGGGTTGGAAGCTGTGCAAGAGGCAGGGCGGGAAAGCCCTAGTTCTCTAGGTTGATGGTCTCGAAGACAGAGCTTTTGCCCAGGATGCTGGAGATGGAAATTCCAGAGTCTTGAGGGTGGAGGCGCATGATCCCAGCTAGTGATCTATGTCAGGCCATGGGGACAGTGGCTAGAATGGTAGGATAGAACGTGCAGTCCCCAGGGCTGAGAGGACCAAGGCGATGCCGCACGGGTAGCCAGTGTTAGCAATGTCTGCTCTTTTCCTTTTGTGAATTGACCTGTGTTGTGACCCAGAGGGAGGGAGGAGGAGTTCTCTGCCTCGGTAGAAAAAAGAAAGTAACAGTGGTCACTGCGGCAGCTCTGCCAGGTGAGGAGGGGGTAACAGTGGTTACTGCAGCTGCTCTGCCAGGTGTGAGGAGGGGGTGACAGTGGTCGCTGCGGCAGCTCTGCCAGGTGAGGAGGCGCTCATTTTATAGTCCTGGCTCTCATGTAACTCTTCAGAAGAGGGAAAGGAAGTGACAGGGGCATGATTTGAACACCCTGGTCTGTCTCGAGCATATGCCATACAAAGCTGGATGCTGGTGCTCTCTGGTCCTTTGGTATCGGCAGTGTGGGGAAGAAACAAGAACCCCAGGGAAGGGATGTTTGAAGGCCTCACAGTCAGCTGTGGGAACCAGGACAGTGTTTGGGTGGCAGTCATCAGGAGAGGTCAGATCCTGCCCAGGCCAGTGCCTCATCCCTGCCTGTGACCCAAGCCTTGACCTGCCTTCCTCCAGCACTCTGGGCATCCAGGAGAAGTACTTAGCATCCTCGGACCAGACGGCAGAACAGGAAGCCATGCAGCTGTAGCAGCTGGGCCTGGATGACCGCTGGATCTCCACCCAAAGCCATGTCCAGCCTGGATGACCGCCGGATCTCCACCCAAAGCCGTGTCCAGCCTAGATGACCGCTGGATCTCCACCCAAAGCCATGTCCAGCCTGGCGGAGGAACATCCATCCTGCAAAGGACTTCCGGATAAAAAGCCAGACATCGCACCCTCAGTGGTGCCCCAAGCTTGGAGCCTTGTCCCCCCGAAATGCTGCCTGAAAGTTGGGGACTGGCTCTGTTGGGACTGCGGTGGGGTGTGTTGGGATGTTCCCTACTTTTTGTGGGCTTCAAACTTTTCTTCAAGTCCCTGGAACCAGGGGTTTGGAGCAAAACAAAGGATTGTCTCTGTCCCTGCAAATAACCCTGCATCTTTCTTTGTTTTGTTTTCATTGCATTTATTTTGTGTTTGTGCACATGTCTGTGTGTTGGGCAGGCACACCTGTGGAGGTCAGGGGATAGATAGGTCAGGTCATGTGAGCTGCTTCTCTCCTGAATTCTGGGAGCTGACCTCAGGTTATTGAATTTGGTGACATGTTCCTTTACCTTCGGAGCCATCGTGGCAGCCCCGCTTGTTTCTGCATGCAGGTCATGGTCTCACACAGCTCAGCTCAGGCGTGGGCGCTCAGCCTTTGTCCTGAGATTTGGCCGTTCTTCAGGATTAACTGAGCCTTAAGGTCAGACATGCGCAGGTGACTGTTCCTAGCCAGACCTTATTTTATCCTACAAATTATGTAGTTTTGTTCTGTTTTGGGCTAATATTCAAAAGATTAGACAGGAGATAGAGGTACATGCCTTCAATCCCAACACTCTGGAGGCAGAGGCAGGTGAAACTCTTGAGTTTGAGGCCAGTGTGCTGTACAAAATGAGTTCCAGGACAGCCAGGGCTACACAGAGAAACCCTGTCTTGAAAAAATCAAGCCAAAATAAAAAACAGACACCACCTCCCCCAAAAAAACGAAATTGGGGGCTGGATCTCAGCTGTAAGGAGCACTGGCTCTTCCAGAGGACCAGGGCTCAATTCCCAGCACCTACATGGCAGCTCACAACTGTCTGTAACTCCAGTTCCAGAAGATCCGACCCTCACACAGACACACATCCAGGCAAAACAACAATGCAAATAAAGTAAAGATAAAAAAGCCGAAGTTATTTTAATTTCATGTGGTTGTATGTGCCTCTAATCCCAACACTCGAGATGTGGAGTCAGTAGAATCAGGAGTTGAAGCCTTAGCTATGTAGTGAGTTTCAGGCAGTTTGGGATATATGAAGCCCTGTCTCTAAAGAAGGAGATTTGTCCAAACTAAGTTTAAAGAAAATTATTTAATGTTTACTTGGACAGTTGTCTGGAGACACCTGTGCAGATGGGGCCTGCAGTTTGCATTTTCAGCCAGTAGGTGGCACTATAGACTTAGTTTTGCCCTTAACACCAGTGAGCGCCTGCTGGCCAAGGGACGCTTGTGTCAGGTTTTATCTGTTGACTGACCCATTACAGCTACGTGTATGCAGGGCTTGACATTTTGCAAAGAGCATGCACACATAGGGCCCTCACATGCCTCTTACAGTAACCCAGAGAGAGACAAGGTAGAAATGTCACTGGCCTGGCTCTGTCATAGCTTACTTTGCTGACTCTGGAGTGCCCCCTCTTTGGTGTATATAAAAAGTTACAGCCATCACCCGTGGGGTCTGTAGTCAGCAAGAGGGAAAGTTGAGACATCTGTACATGGTTTATGGGTACCGATTGAATTGACGGTGGGTTTCAGGCAACAGGAGAATGCAGTTTAGCAGAGTGATTGAGAAGTGGCAGGGAGACAGGTGGTTCATCTTTGCTTCCCAGTGTGGGCAGCCATAGCCAAGAACAGAAGAGGGGCGGCCAGCCTCAGCTCCCACGCCAGGATGTGGAGGGCTAATAACCGGGTGCTGTTTCCCCAGCCTCTTTCATCTGAGGAGTTCAAAGCGCCTCACCCCTATTAATACCCCGCACAGTAGGTGGTACCA
Organism: Chionomys nivalis; assembly: GCF_950005125.1. Taxonomy (NCBI): domain Eukaryota; kingdom Metazoa; phylum Chordata; class Mammalia; order Rodentia; family Cricetidae; genus Chionomys; species Chionomys nivalis. The sequence goes on along the minus strand of NC_080096.1, from coordinate 18,956,031 downwards.
ACAGAGCAATCCGGGGGAAACTGAGACCAGGAGGCACAGTCTGGGGTTAGTTATGAGTCATTCGTGGGGCCTGGAGCCCAGGAATCCTGACGCCCAGGCTGCCGGGCAGATGCCTTGTCTGGGTGGGAGTACCAGAAGCCGTGTCATGGGTTTTGATGCTTGCCCATCACAGACCCTAAGACACCAGGACAAACCACATGCAGGGGCTGAAAGCATCATTGCGGCTTTATCGCCCTCCCAGAGGGGGTGGGTAGCCAGCTATAACTTATTTTGAGGCTTTGGTGTGACAGCAAGCATGTTTTTTTTCTTCTTCAATGAATTGAAGTAGTTGTCATCCACGCTGCATGGTGCACATCTGTAGTCCCAGATGTGGGAGGATCAGATGATGGTCAGCTCTTGGTACTTAGCAAGTTCAAGACTAGCCTGGACTACATGAAATCTGACTCCGATACACATACAAACTAGCAAAAGCGAGTGGCTAGTTTTTTTGAGACAGTTTCTTTGTGTAAGAGTCCTGCCTGTCTTGGAACTCGCTGTATGAACCAGGCTGGTCTCAAACTCACATAGATCCGCCTGTCTCTGCTTCCCAAGTACTGGGATTAAAGGCATGTGCCACCACTGCCCGCCAAAATACAGATTTTTAAAAAGTAGAAGAAAACAAACCGGGAGGGGGAGAAGCCAGTGAGATGGGCTCAGTAGGTGAAAGATACCTGATGACCTGAGTTCAAGCCCCACGATCTACAGGTAGAAGGAGAAAATTGATTCTTGTGGCTGACTCAGGCAAATTTTCATCTGACCTAAACACACATGCGCATACACATACAAAATTAATGTATTTTTTAAAAGATTTTAAGCCAGGTGTGATGGAGTGCACATCTAAAACTCAGTTGTCCCTCACTCTCCCATGCACGCCATGACAGAAATGTGCCCCCACATACGTACACACACACACATTAGTTTTTTTGTTGTTGTTGTTGTTTTAAGCGGCTGACGTTCCTACCTCAGGTTCTAGAGTCATGCTACCACAGTGCTTTCCAGAAATGCCACTTGACAGGTCACAGGTAGCCTTGCCTTCCCTGGCCACCGCTGCTGAGCACGGTTAGTGTTCCTCAGCTTCGAATTGGAGACCCTCAGGGGCTGGAAGGTAGCGTGGCACGGGGAGGTCTCAGAAGGACTCCTGGCTTGGTGCTCACCCAGCCTTACCCACGGGGGCCATGCAAAGGAGAAAGGGATGGTGGACTGGCCAGGGTTTCCACCCTTTCCCAAGGGGACAAGGGGTGACTTCAGCCCACCCCAGCACCAAGGACCCAGTTTGGACCTCTTTTTCTCCTCTTTTACACCAGGGGTGCCCACCACAATTTCCCGCCCTGCATAGAAGAACCCCAGAGTAAGGCATCACTCCTGCCAGAGCTGGGGTGCTGTATCTTTTTCAGTCTTTGTGTTCCTTCCAGCTGGGAAGCTGCCTACAACTCCAGACATCCAGGCTAACGAGGGGTTACACTGAGGGGGGGTGGCGCACACCTTCAATCCCAGAATTTGAGAGGCAGAGGCAGGCAGCTCTCTGTGAGTTCGAGACCAGCCTGGTCTACAAAGCAAGTTCTAGGACAACCAGAGCTGTTACGCAGAGAAACCCTGTCTTGAAAAAGCAAAACAAACAAAAAAGAATGAGGGTTAGTGGGTGTGAGGCCTGTGATTTTAGCAAGGTCAACCTCAGCTACATTCAAGTTTAAGGATATCCTGGGCTACTGGCCTCAAAATAATTGAAGGCTGTAGAGATGGCTCAGCAGTTAAGAGCACATATTGGTTAATCCCAGCACTCGGGAGGCAGAGACAGGCCTCTGTGAGTTTGAGGCCAGCCTGGTCTACAGAGCTAGTTCCAGGACAGGCTCCAAAGCCACAAAGAAAAAACAAAACCAATCAAAGAAAGAAAGAAAAAAGTTGGAAGTGAAAAAAGAAATGAAGGACCAGTGAGGTCCTTAGCAGGTGAAGGTGCTGCCAGGCCTCAGGCCCTGATTGGACCCCAGAACCCACATGGTGGAAGGAGAGAACTGATTCCTCTAAGTTGACTGATTTAGACAAGTTGTCCTCTGACCTCCACATAGCGTTCACACATACATACATACAAATTAATAAATGTTATTCTTAAAAAATTTAAATAGAAAGTAGGAAGGACATTGGTGACACATGCCTTTAATCTCAGTGTTTGGGAGACAGAGGCCGGCGATTTCTGTGTTCGAGGACAGCCTAGTCTACAGAGCAAGTTCTAGATCTGCCAGGGCTACACAGTGAGATCCTGTCTTAAGAAGAAGAAAAAAGATTTATTTATTATGTGTGTGTGCCTTGTAATATAGATACACAAGTGTTGAATGTGCCAGAGAAGCCAGAAGAGAGCGTCAGATTCCTTGGAACGCAAGTTACAGGTCATTGTGAGCCATCTTAGTGGGTGCTGGGAATTGAACCTAGGTCCTCTGCGAGAGCAGAAAACTCTTAACCCGGAGCTATCGCTGACCGTTCTAACTTTACAAACATTTTTTTTCATTTATTCATTTGCTTGGGGGGGGGTGAGTAGCGGCAAAGGTGGAGGTTAGCGGACAACTCACAGAAGTCAGTTCTTTGAGTCACAGGGATCGAATTTGTGTTCTCAGGCTTGGCAGCAGGTGCCTTTACTTTTCTTTTGTTGTTTTTTTTTTTTTTTTTTGGTTTTTCGAGACAGGGTTTCTCTGTGGTTTTGGAGCCTGTCCTGGAACTAGCTCTTGTAGACCAGGCTGGTCTCGAACTCACAGAGATCCGCCTGTCTCTGCCTCCCGAGTGCTGGGATTAAAGGCGTGCGCCACCACCGCCCGGCCTGTTGTTGTTTTTTGTTTTTTCAAGACAGGGTTTCTCTGTAGCTTTGGAACCTGTCCTGGAACTTGCTCTGGTAGACCAGGCTGGCCTCGAACTCAGAGATCCGCCTGCCTCTGCCTCCCGAGTGCTGGACTAAAGACGTGCGCCACCACTGCCCTGTTCAGGTGCCTTTACTTATTGAACCATCTTGCCAGCCCTCAGAACAGTGCCTTTCACCATCCTGGAGCTTGCTGATTCTGCAGACTGGCTGGCCCTATTTTCTCGCCTGCAGCCTCAGGATGACGGAAATCCTGCACGAGCTCTTTATGTGGCTGCTGGGATGTGAATTCGGGGCCTCCTGATAGAGCCGTCTCCCCATCTTTCAATGTTTCAGTCTTTCAGGTCCACACTGCTTTGTGGGTCACAGAGGCAGCAGAGACTGAAACGCAATACCCCCACCCCCCATTCAGAAGTTACCCTAGAAGTCATCGTGTTGATCTGAAAGTCTCTCCGGTCAGATAGAGAGATTTTTAGGTCAGCTTCTCTCCCCTCTTTCAGCAACTGGTCCTGGAGTGTGCTGTGCTGAGGGCCCGCCCTACTCGGGGATCTAACTCCAGGCCGCTGAGAGCCCAGAGTTGCTCCCTTATCTCCAGACAGACTTAGGTTTCCCAGCCCTGTAAGGAGAAGACAGGCTGGAAGGAGAGATGAATCAGGCCCTGACAGCCTCAGGGTGGCATTCCTGTCTGCTTCCCCCACACACATTCCTGGCTCCTGACTCAGGAGGGAGGTGGAGCGAGGGGGGCTCCTGAGAGGGAGACCTACCTTGCAGAAACCTGCCCTCCCCACCCTACACAGAGGAGAGGTGGGGGATGGTGTGGGCCCCAGAACCAGGTGAAGAGCAGGAACAGAGAGAGGAAACAGGTTAAGGAGACCTGAACTTGGCGAGTGAGCTCAGAGTCCTCGGAAGAAGATTCCTTTCTGTTGGAGCCTGGGGTGGAGGAGACGGATGGTGACTAGAATAAGCCTTTTTCTTTTTCCTCTTTTTTTTTTTGGTTTTTAAGAAAGTCCAAAGCAGGAGCCAGATAGTACAACATAATGCATATTTCTTGAACGTATTTTTAACTCACGAAACCCCAACACACAAAACAGACATATGTGTGGCTATTTTAGCTACAGTGTGTGGAAACAGGAAACCCTTGCCACCTGGGTCCTGCCTGAAGGCAGCTTCTGAACAGCCTGAAAAGAACCTGTTGTGGTTCCAAGACCATGGGCCTGAGAGTCAGCTCCTGTCCCATGCCCAGCACAAGCAGTGGTCTAACCTTGGCTCTTGAGTTATGCAGCTGTTCTGAACCCCAGTTGCTTCATGGGTAAAAGAGATATGATTCCATGCAATACCCTGAGGATAAAGACATGAGCATGCCTGGCCCAGGTTGCTCAGGACAACAGAGGCTATGACCGCATCCTGCATCTCTGTTGCTCAGGACAACAGAGGCTATTACTGCATCCTACTCCAGAGCAGGGTGCCGGGAGGAAGAGGATGGGTGGGGTGGGTGGAGGGGGGTTGGTCAGAAGAGCCATCTTGATGCTAACATCTGAAATTCAGGCTTCCTGGGAAGGCCTGGGAGATTTGATGTCAAACACTCTTGTGTCTTTGAATGTGTGCACGTACTTATGGGTGCATGCGCATGTGTGGATATGTCTGTGTGAGTGTATATGAATGTATATGAATGTGTGTAAGCGTATATGTATCTGCATGCATGTGGATATGTGTGTTTGTGTGTATATGTGTATATATGTACTGTGTATATGTATGTATGTTTGAGTGTGCGTATGAGTGTATGTGTGTGCACACGTGTGTGTTCCTGGGGAAGAGTACTTTGCTTTCCTGGAAGAAGTCACAAGTGCCTGACAAGGTCTTGGCTCCCTAAGATGCCTGGTTGGTTCTGAGGTATTGTTGGTGTCGTTTGGGTCTACAGAGCCACTTTGATTTTCTTGCTGGTGCAGGGAACCTTGAAACCCCATACATCACCAGGAAATGAGAAAGCAGAGGACCCAGAAAGCTCCGAAGACTCCAAAGTCATCCTGCAGCTTCCCTCAAGAGCTAGAGGCTGTACCAGGAGCCCCTAACAAGAATACCATAGATGTAGTGTAGCCAAACCTGGACTCTGGAGAACCCAGTAAGTCTGGGCTGAGCTCACTTAACTTTCCCAGAAAGAGTCCTTCTTGCTGCCAAGCCAGCTTTCTTTCTTTCTTTCTCTCTCTCTCTCTCCCTTCCTTCCTTCTTTCCTTTCTAATTTTATGTACATTAGTGTTTTGCCATGGGAAGTTTCAGGTCTCCTGGAACTGGAGTCACAGACAGTTGTAAGCTGGAAGTTGAACCTGGGTCCTCTGAAAGAATAGTCAGGGCTAGCCGGGCAGTGGTGGCGCACGCCTTTAATCCCAGCACTTGGGAGGCAGAGGCAGGAGGATCTCTGTGAGTTCGAGACCAGCCTGGTCTACAAGAGCTAGTTCCAGGACAGGCTCCAAAACCACAGAGAAACCCTGTCTCACAAAACCAAAAAAAAAAAAGAATAGTCAGGGCTCTTAACCCAGGATTAAAGGTGTAGGCTGCCACACCCAGTGGGACCGAAACTTTTTGAATATCACACCTAGACTAAGGTAAAGATGGCCATCATTTTAAAAACTTTTTAAAAATTTATTTTTACGGGGGCTGGAGAGATGGCTCAGTGGTTAAGAGTATTGCCTGCTCTTCCAATGGTCCTGAGTTCAACTCCTGGCAACCACATGGTGGCTCACAACCATCTGTAGAGAGGTCTGGTGCCCTCTTCCGGCCTGCAGGCATACACAGAGACTGAATATTGTATACATAATAAATAAATAAAATAAATATTTTTTTAAAAATTTATTTTTACTTATATGGGCATTTTATCTGCATAGTTGCCTGTGTAGTACACTCGTGCCTGTGTCCACAGCAGTCAGAAATGCATCAGACCCCTGGAGTCAGCGTTGCAGACAGTTGTTAGACGCCAAGTGGGTGCTGGAAACCAAACTCAGCTACTGCTCTTAACTGCCGAACCATCTCTTCACCCCATAATTTTTTTTAACATGCCATAGACAGAGAGTACTGAAACCACCTTGGAGGGAGGTTACAGCCTAAAACAGCTACATCTGGAGCTACTGAACAGCACGGTCAGAGCAGGGCACCTCAGGTGAACATCCTTGACCTAGCAGGCTACCTAAGGGCAGCTCTTGTCAGCTCATTTCCAGTGTAGGGCAGCCATGCATGGTCTGGAGTCGACACACGGAAGGCAGAGGCCGAGAGACGGGAGTCCCTTTCCCAGGACCTATCCCATTAAGAGAAAGTCACCAGACCTGTCTGGTGGAAAGAAACCGGGTCACCTCCAGAGATGAAGGGAGATCCCTGTCCTCGCCCAGACTCTTTGTGGCTTGGGAACCTTGAAACCCCATACATCACCAGGAAATGAGAAAGCAGAGGACCCAGAAAGCTCCGAAGACTCCAAAGTCATCCTGCAGCTTCCCTCAAGAGCTAGGGGCTGTACCAGGAGCCTCTAACAAGAATACCATAGATGTAGTGTAGCCAAACCTGGACTCTGGAGAACCCAGTAAGTCTGGGCTGAGCTCACTTAACTTTCCCAGAAAGAGTCCTTCTTGCTGCCAAGCCAGCTTTCCTTTCTTTCTTTCTCTCTCTCTCTCTCCCTCCCTCCCTCCCTTCTTTCCTTCTTTCCTTTCTAATTTTTTTTTTTTTTGGTTTTTTTTTCGAGTCAGGGTTTCTCTGTGGTTTTGGAGCCTGTCCTGGAACTAGTTCTTGTAGACCAGGCTGGTCTCGAACTCACAGAGATCCGCCTGCCTCTGCCTCCCGAGTGCTGGGATTAAAGGCGTGCGCCACCACCGCCCGGCTTTCCTTTCTAATTTTATGTGCATTAGTGTTTTGCCATGGGAAGTTTCAGGTCTCCTGGAACTGGAGTCACAGACAGTTGTAAGCCGCCACATGGGTGCTAGAAGTTGAACCTGGGTTCTCTGAAAGAATAGTCAGGGCTCTTAACCATGGAGCCACCTCTCCAGCCCCAAGCCAGCTTTCTTAGGAGGCCCAAAGAGCACCAAGAGCAACTTTAGTAATGATTGGACCAAATGCTCATTGTGTTTTGGGTCAGAAATTCTGAATAAATCCCAGAAGGAGTGACACTGGCCAGAAGACTTCATTGCTAACATTTCCCAGGGTCATCTCCCCTTCCAGCACTGGGGCCTGAGCCACACCCCAGCTCCTGGAAGGATTAATGTTTAGTAAGCATGTACCATCCGCTGCTCTAGTGCACATCCTTTTTATTTTATTTTATTTTATTTGGAGACAGGATCTCACTATATAGCCCTGCTGGCCTGGAACTCCCTATGTAGCCCAGGTTAGCCTCAAACTCACAGAGATCTGCCTGCTCTTGCCTCCCAAATGCTTGTGCTACCATGCCCTGCCTAGACTTGAAGTTTTTGTTTTGTTTTGTTTTGTTTCGAGACAGGGTTTCCATAGTCTTGGCTATCCTGGAACTCACTCTGTAGATCAGGCTGGCCTCGAACTCAGAGATGCACCTGTCTCTACCTCCCAAGTGCTAGGATTAAAGGCGGGCGCCACTACCGCCTGGCTAGAATTGGACTTTGAAATTTTTATTTATGTAGTTTTGTTTTTATAGATAGGTTCTTGCTATGTAGCCTTGGATAACCTGGAGCTTGCTATATTGACCAGGCTGACCTGGAACTCAGAAAATTCCACCCTGCCTCAGAGTGCTCGGGTTAAAGGCACAGCCCACCGTGCTCTGCCTAGAAAGGAACTTCTTAAATTCCCACTCCTAACCGTTTTCAAAAGAGGACCCAAACTTTAAGAGCCTCAAGTGCGGCAGCTTAAGCCTTACACCCAAGCAGGGTCCCCGCTTTTCACTTTGCATAACTGGGGAACCTTTAGCGACACAAAAGGGAAACTGAGGCGCAGGGCGAAGTCATGGTTTCTCCAGGCTGCAAAGCGAATCAGGTCATAACTTAAGCCTGCTGGCGACCAGCGGCTGGTCTGCCAATGATGCTCACCAGCCAATGATGCTCGGCGAGGAGCGTCCTGGACTTTTTCCAGCAGACACCGCCAGGTGAGCCGATGACTCAAAGGGAGGAAACTAAATGTTGCGCACGACCCCGCCCTGTCCCGTTGCTCCCGGGGGTGGGGGACGAGCTCCCGAGTCGGGCGGGTGACAACTTGTCGGAGTGAAACCGGGAAGGCCCCGCCCCGCTGTGCTCCACGGACCGCGGGGACTCAGCTTCGTCTTTCCGCGAGGTGTAGCGGGGCCAGCGGGGCGGGAGGCGGGACATACTCGCCGTTCGCTCTCCCATTGGCCAATCAGGTTCCGGGGACGGACTCTGTGGAAACCCCGTCCTGTGATTGGGCCGTAAGCTGAAGGCTTCGGAGCGCTGGTGCAAGTCGCTGCCTGCAAGGGCCGTGGACTGGTCCAGCCGGACTCCCTGCGGCCCTTCCCACCCAGCTCGCGCCGGCTCCTCGCCAGCGGGTTTCCTTTGGGCCCCACCTTGAATCACTGGGCCTTGGAGAGCTTTCCCTTATTAGCTGGGTTTTTAGTGGAGGCACTATGCCCCTGCCTCCGATCGTGCACACTTCGGCTGCGACCTGAGCCCTTGATGTGCTCGGTTCCCGCTTTCAGATCTGAGGTGCTGGGTGCCCCTCGTGAAGCGCGTCTCTGAGGCCACTGTACTCAGACTTCAGTGGCTTCGTGGCTCCCGCCACATCGGAGCTTTGCGGCTTTCTCGCCACAGCAACTGCTCACCTCTCCTCTCCTGACCCGCCTTTCTGCTGACCTGGTCTGAACCGGAGCGCTGTGGGGCTTCGCGATGGCCTCTCACCTGAAGTCACCCGACCCAAAGGCACTTCTCCCTTCCAGGTCACCCAGGCAGACCCGAGGGAACTTTAGGCCCTAACTCAGTGTGCTAGGGTCAGGTTCTCTAACTTACTTCCGTTCCACTCCCAGTCCATGGTCAATAAACTGAAGAAGACAGGAGTGTCACAGGGCAACTTTATTGAGAGGAAACATGGTCACACCCAGCAAACATGTGTTCCTTCTCATTCTCTCACACACACAGTCGCACGCACACACATAGATAGCCCTTGCCTCAGTCCAGGTCCCAGCCACAGGGGTGGGAGCCTCCTCGATTCCTAGGATCTAGAAGCAACAGGTACGAGATGGAGGCACGGAGGAGTGGAGGGGAGGCAGGGGCGGGTTCAGGAGTGGTGTAAGGAAGTCGGGGTGCAGAGAGCAGGGGGTGGGCAGGGCTAGGAACACCCACCAGATAGCTGCATGAAGAGTGGGATCCCCAGCCCCTGGTGGCCACAGCCTGGCTACACCCCTTGCAAGGAGGCTTTCAGGGTGTGGCAGAACATTCAGGGGGTGGGAAAGGGCCGGGTCCCACTCTGTATGTATTAGTCCTCTCTGCTGACTGGGGACTGGAAAGCAAGGCAGGGCAGGGAGGGAGCAGACGGCTTCAGCTCTGGGGCTCCTCCGGAGCTTCTCCACCCTCTTCCCCAGCGTTGTCGGCTGTCCACAGCGTCAGGTTGTCGCGCAGCAGTTGCATGATGAGGGTGCTGTCCTTGTAGGAATCCTCATTGAGGGTGTGCAGGTCGGCCATGGCCTCGTCGAAGGTGGTCTTGGCCAGTGAGATGGCCTCCTCGGGGCTGTTGGCTATCTCGTAGTGGAAGACAGAAAAGTTCAGGGCCAGGCCCAGGCGTATGGGGTTGGTGGGCGGCATCTCCTTCTTGCTGATGTCCATGGCCTCTTGGTAGGCTGAGCGGGCAGAATCAATGATGCGCTTCTTGTCATCGCCAGTGGCCACCTCGGCCAGATAGCGGTAGTAGTCGCCCTTCATCTTCAGGTAGAAGACGCGGCTTTCTGCCTCTCCGGCCTCTTTGATGAGGTGGGAGTCCAGCAGGCCCAGCACGGTGTCGCACACCCCGCGGAGCTCCGTCTCTACCTTCTCCCGGTACTCTTTCACCTCGGGGCCCTTCTCCTCCGACCCCTCCTCGTTGCTTTTCTGCTCGATGCTGGACAGGACTCTCCAGGCCGCTCTCTGGCCGCCCACCACATTCTTATAGGCCACGGAGAGCAGATTCCGCTCCTCGCAGGAGAGTTCCTCACCCTTCTCCACGGCACCCTTCATGAAGGCTGCCATGTCCTCATAGCGTTCGGCCTGCTCAGCCAACTTGGCCTTCTGGATCAGACTGGCTCTCTCCATGACTCCGAGGACAGACAGGCGGGCGAACTGGCTGCCGTGAGACCAATGCTGGATTCTGTGCTGCTCTTGCTCTCGGTCTGCCTTTTGGCTGGAGTGACAAGGCCTGGAGAAGGGTGGGGAGGGGCCTGGGCGGGCCTGGGCCTTGGACCCTGCCTCCTCCTCTTCTCTCCACACCCTTTCCGGCTCTTCCTTAAAGGTAAAAGGGCTGGGATGTGAGGGTTGAGTCATCGGGACAGTCAGCGGGAGAAACCTGGCTGTGGCTCCCACCTGAACAGGCACCTTTCAGGCTCCAGACTGCCCCCTGCTGTTCAGAGCTGCATTGCAGGAGCGTTCTGGATTACCAAAGGAGATTGTCTTTCGTGGTAGGGTGTTCTAGGGTGTCCTTCCAGGGGTAGGGATGACTTCAGCCACTGGGCTACGTTAGCCTCGGCAGAGCCTAGTGAACTCGTGCAGAGGGCTGGGACGGGTCAAGTGAGAATTCACGTGTAGGCAGTGCTATACGGTTTCCCAAGACTTAAGCACCCATGGTCTGATATAATCCCCTTGAAGGCTCTGTGGGACTGCAGAGGCGGAAGCATCAACTCTCAGGGGAGAAACCGCTTAAGGTCACAAGCTGTTTCTTCTGACTTTTCCCACATTAAGGCCTCTGGCCCAGGAGCCATTATCTGGAATTGAGAGCCAGACTTCTGCTTGAGTCGGCCCGAAGACAGTTCCATCCCTTGGTACCAGTTCTCCTTCAAGGTCCCCTCTGAACACCCAGAATGCGCAGGTGGCATTTCAGGGTGCCACTTAATGAAGTGTTTAGCGAGTGGCCTCTGAAGCTCCGGTCTAGTCTTTGTAATTAGTCACCCCACAGGTTTGTTGGACACCTTCCCCATGACAGCACAATTTTCCCTTTCAAGTTGGTGGCCTGTTGACACTTGTCTGAGCCCTTACTCGCTAGTTCTCCACATCAGGTCACCCATCCTTGCAGGCTGCCTGCTGTCAGGTATCAGCAGGGCTCACAGAGGGCGGGGGCATGGGGCACAGCTCTTTGACTGCCCCACTCTGACTCAGATTGCCTTGTCAGAGGCTGGGAAGCAGGTCACGGGGTGCTCAGTCCAGTTTGGTCCCCCAGGGGGGACGCTAGCAGCTGGGCAGGAAGACAGGGCTGAGGAGAAGGAGCCAGGAATGACGCGTACCATTTTGTTTTATGGAGCAGCCATTCCAGCTCAGGGAGATCCGCCCCCCTCAGCTCCCAGAGGTTCTAGTCCCTTCTCCTTGATCGAGGCCCCGTCTCCAGCCAGAGAGAAGCGTCCTCAGAGATGGAGACCACTTCTGTCCCTGTTTGGTTGGGTCCTGTCTTCTAGCTTCTAAGAGTATGGGCACTGGGGGTAGAGTTCCTGCTTATCTGCCCCCGCTACTCCCCCCCCAGTTTAGATGTGACTCCAGAGTCCCTTCTAAGGAACCTTCTTCCTGAGACCCAGCCAACCAAATTCTTGAACCAGGACTACTAACTATTACATTGTCTTGTCTGTCTTCTCCATTTTTCCGCCCCCCACCCCCCGCTCCCCCTGCTCCCCCCTCCTCGTGCCTGACCATGCACCTTGCCTCAGGGAGGGAGGTGTAGAAGACACAGGCTGATGTGCTTATGTCACAAGAGTAGGGGCTCTCCAGATCCCGGCTAATTCCGTGGGGTTTCCCTCCTGAGATCTGAGGGCTCGGAGCACAGCCACAGGAAAGGAAGGAAGGAAACCACTCTGAAATATCAAGTTGGGGAATGACCCAGCAGGGCACGCCCAGCGTCTCAGCACTCAGGTGGACTCAGAATGACAGAGGAGTTCCAGTTGGTGGCCAGCTTGGCTCCAAAGAGACAGGCTGCTCCCCCCACCCTTGGCTCCAAAGAGACAGGCTGCGCGCCCCACCCCCAGCCCCCAGAAAAAAAAAAGAGAGATGGGGAATGCAACTTGGTTGGTAGAGTTCCCGCCTAGCTTGTATGGAGTTGTATAGACTAGCAATACCTCCGTAATCCCAGCACTCACGAGGCAGAAGCAGAGGGGGAGGCTCTCTTTCCCTGAGTCTGTTCTCATTTGTAAGAGAGCTGAGATCACCTTTCTCTTTGGTTACCGGAGGAAAAAACAGTCAAATACATAGGCAAGCCCTGATAAACAGCAAGTTCGAGGCTGGTCTGGTCCACATATGGAGTGCTGCCATGCTTGGTGTATGCGGTAGTGCTGGGGTTGTCCCCACGAGTCCCCAGACTCTACCAGCTAAACCACATCACCAGCCCCCATCCCTGGTTTTTTTTTTTTCTTTTGTAGCTGGGTTCTATGGATGAGGAGATCATGAACTGCCCATACCATGTGGCCCTGCCAGGTGTCCACGGCAAAGAAGGGGTCCTCTGCCCAGACTTCTCTCCAGACTGACAAATGGTACAATCTGCACCAACTCCTCCCTTTCCATCTGGAACATTCCGCTCAGCCCTCAAGGGCTTTCCTTGGCACTAGTCATCTAGCCTGGGTTTCCCCAAGTCCTGGGGGCAACGTAGAGATCCCAGGACACTAGGAGCTTGGACCGCGGGGCCTGACAAAATTCAAAGCCCACGAAGGGAGTGCTCTCTCATGCTTCTTAAGCCGGGGACCTGGTGGGTGGCTACAGTCAGGTTCCAGGCCCTGGCAAGCCTCTCCCTGCTCCACAGAAGTCGGGCTGCTTGACACTCCTGCTGGCTCTGGCCTGGAGATCTGACTCAGTTCCTGTGTCAGTCACCTCCCTTTGCCTCCAGGCTTCTACTTCCCAAGTCCAGGAGCCCAGGCAGGCAGGAGGCAGCAGGTCCCGGCAGAGCGTGGACCTCTGCAGCGGCTGCCTGAGTCAGCAGGACAGATCGGGCTACAGACCCGGTGCTCCCTCATCCTGGTGGTCACTGCCGTCCTTTGCAGGAAAAGGGATTCTTCTCGGAGTCTAGAAAGGATCTCCCACAACTGGCAAAACCTTTTCTAGTAATTTCCGAGGTAATTTTTGGCCTTGGAATGTTCAAATTCAAAAGTTGACCAGAGAGAGGGCTTTGTGATTGGTCGTAAGAGTTCAGCTCCATAGCCGAGAGCTGTCTACTGCCTTTGGGAAAGGTTGGCGGAGGATGCTCTCAGGCGGTTCCTGTTTGCCTCCTCTCCTTCTACACTACTGCTGTTGGAGCAAGCCCCCCTCTAAGCCAGTCTAGGGTAGGAGACAGTGTGGAATTTGTAGAGACAGAACCGAATGAGGTCAGCGTGTAGAACTGCATTCCAGCTGGGTCAGAAGAGGCCTTGAACAGGTCCCTTCCTGCCCCTGGGCTTAGGCCTCCCCCACTGGTAACAGGAGGCTGGCAGCCCCCTCCTGGGTATGGCATCTCCAAGTTTAGGGCTTCTCCAAAACCCCACCCTCTCCTGCTGGGGTCACACAGTTGTTGGCTCAGTGACTTTCCCTGAGTCTCTTCTCATTTGTAAGAGAGCTGAGATCACCTTTCTCTTTGGTTACCGGGTGGGGGGGGGGGAATACATAGACAAGCCCTGATAAACAGCAACAGCAATCCTGTCCACCTAGGCTTTTTTTTTTTTTAAATGTACAATGTACTTTATGTACATTGGTGTTTTGCCTGCATGTTATAGTTGTGTGAGGGTGTCAGATCTCCTGGAACTGGAGGTACAGACAGTTGTGAGCTGCCACATGGGTGCTAGGAATTGAACCTGGGTCCAATGGAAGAGCAGTCAGTGTTTCTAAATACTGAGCCACCCCTCCAGCCCGGTTTTTTCTTCTAATTTATCTTTACTTATCTTGTATTTGTGTGTGTGCACATGAACCACAGTAAACACAGTGGAACTGGAAGACCTGGGCAACTGGTTGTCAGTTCACTTCTGTGGGTCTGCAGCCCAGGCTAGCCTTGCGCTTACTGTGTAGTTGAGGATGCTTTGAACCGATCCTCCCGCTGGGTTACAGACGTGTACCACCCCAGGGTACAATGTCCATGTGGAAAAGCATCTAGGGAATGAGAGAAAGGACGCTCTATGGACCTACCTTGGGTTGGGCTCAACTGGGGAATGTGAGCCTCAGACTGGAGTTTGACACCCCCTACCCCCCTATTTTGGACTAGGCAAAGTTTTTCTTTTTCTTTTTTTTTTTTTAAACAACTATTTATTTATTATGAATACAATATTCTGTCTGTTTGTATGCCTGCATGCCAGAAGAGGACACCAGACCTCATTACAGATGGTTGTGAGCCACCATGTGGTTGCTGGGAATTGAACTCAGCACCTTTGGAAGAGCAGGCAGTGCTCTTAACCGCTGAGCCATCTCTCCAGTCCCTAGGCAAAGTTTTTCAAAGTTCAGCTAAGCCTTGAAGGTCTCTGGGGAGGAAAGGACTTCTGGAGAGAGCGAGCCAAGAGGTTCCTTTCCCCATGTCCCTCCGGGCCTGTCTCCAGAGCAGCGCTATCTGGCCAGGGCTGTGAGGGTAACAGCCATTCTCACACATCCACAGCCGGCCACACCCATGGCCCCAAAGGAAAGGGGTGAGACACACTCAAGGCTCCAGCAAGAAGAGAGGGCTCTTTATTTCTGTTAGAAAAGGTAGTGGACAGCAGGTGAGCGGCCCCATGCTGGGCGCAGCTAGTCTTCCCAGGTCTGGCCCAGTTCCCTTTGGGTCCCTGGAAGAAGTGGAGTTGTGTAGCCAGCCCTTGGTGCCTGGGGCCAGGGATACACAAGCTCACACCTCGCATCCTCCTGGAGGGATGGGGGCGTGGGAACAGTGCTGAGCCGCTGTGCTCAGAACAGTCCCCAAACCTGTTCAGCAGCGTCAACACCCAGATAGCTCCTGAAGGAACCTGCTTGGCTTGCCTATGGCTCTGCTGACTGGGGGGAGGCTGTAAGGCAAGATTCCTGAAGAGTCTTGACACCTCACATCTGGGGAAGGGGCATGAGGGGAGGAGGAGAGGGGAAGATCGGCAGGGTCACAGTAGTGTGTGTTGTGTTGAGGCTGCAGTATGGCTTTTCTACACTCTGGTCAGCAAGGACTGGGGGCGGGGGCCAGGAGGTCAGCACCCGCCCACTGTGGGGAGCTCTAGAGAGCACACAAGTAGGACAGGCTGGGGGACAGACCCTGTAGGCACAGATGGTAGCAGACGGGCCACAGGTTAGGCAGGTGGAGGCGCAGGGTGCCTGGCTCCCCCTAGGCCACTCCTGGAGAGGCAGAGAGTGGCGGTCCTCAGAAGCTCCTTCAGCCCCCGTGCATACTGGATGATCCGCAGGATGGCAAAGGAGAAGAGAAAGGGTTAGCGGACAGACAGATGGAAGAGGTAGCCTTCAGGGGCCCCGAGTGGGGTCAAAGGTACCACAGTACCTGTCTCTCCCCCAGAAAAGGGCCAAAGCTCAGGCAGCAGGCAACAGAGCAGAAGAGGAACAGCGGCAGGCGAGGGGGCATGGCGGGGGCACAGAGCAGGATGCAGAGGTGCTAGTGACCTGAGGGCCCTGCACATCAGTCCACCAACAGCACTGGCCAGGCCTCTCAGGGCAGGTGTGCCACCTTCCCAGTCTCACCCTTCCTCTTCTGAAAGGACGGGTGCTCTGAGGGAGCCTCAATCCAAGGAGGGAATAGGCAGGACTAAGAGCCTTCTGTTGGGGGGATTCCTGGGGACCTGCCACCACCAGCACACACACCACACCGCACACCAGACAGAGATGGATGGATGGTGAAGTCAGTAAGGCATGCATTGATGAGATGGTGTGTAAGGAGACTGGGCAGGGCCGGCTGACAGGTGAGACAAAGTCTTACCAGCTAACCCTCTGCAGAGAGGCCTGTTAGCTCCCCTCAGGCTGTGCAGGAGATGGCAAAGTCCTGACAGGTGTCCTCCTGGAGGAGATACCAGAGAGGTCGACCTATGTTATCATCTGCCTGGCCGTTCTGGCTACCTAGAAGGTTTGGATTGGGGCAGGGATAAGAAGTTCCAACTTGGACCTACTGTCTCAAACATGTCTTTAGTTGAGCAATCGCTGGGGATCGGGGTGCAAAGTTAGCAGGAAAGAGCTCAGGAAGTACCAATTCCTGAGCCACAAGAAGGCAGACATGGTGAAGGTGGGTTAGCCACAGTCCCTCTGCTGCAGAGTTCCCGCTATCACCGGCTGCCTGCCTCCCATTTCCCAGGAAAGAATCCAGAGCTATGCTACAAACCAGGAACTCGGCAAAATAAAAGCCAACAAAAACCAAACCAAAGCAAATCAGCTCCTAAAAACGAAGTTTTATTACAAGCAGGAACAAATGAATACTGGCTTAAATAAAAGGCAGGTTAGGGAGCCTCCTCCAGCCCTCATCTACCTCCCAGAGCCACTGCAGGATGGCCTAGGGCTCTGAAGCTGTTTCTCCCAGCTAGCACACTTCCCGGCTCTGTCTGGGACCCAATAGCCTTAGGAGCAAGGCAGAGAAGTTGGAGTGACTTCCTATGCTATGATCCAAGGGCTTCAGTCCACTTGAAGGGCCAAAGTGGGGGTCCTAAAAGAACAAGTCTCTATTTTGATTAGAAACTACAGATCCCAGCAGCAGGATGATGTGCTATGAGGTCCTGGCCAACCCATAAGCCTCCTGGCCTATTCTTCTTCCTTCATCCCTAATTAGCAGAAATGTGTTGTCTCCTACTCTCTAGCATGGGGGGGGCATATATGGAGCAGAGAGCCAAGGAGGGGGTGTGGCTTGCAGAATGGCAGCTGCTCCCCACTCCTCAGACCCATCACCCCACCCACCACACCTAGCCTCAGCCTGTTGGGGCAGGTTACAGCTGGGAGCCTGACCTGGGGGCTGGGTGGCAGAGTCCCTAGCCACTGGTTGTCTGAAGGCTACGGCAGAAGGGAAGGGCAGGAGCCCAGGGGTCTCTTGTGATTAATGCATCATCTTCCCAGCCCCTACATGTCAGGCTGCTTCTGAACACAGGGTAAGAGAGAGACGGAATAGCCCAGGGATATGGAAGTCAGCTGTATTTGTACACACGCGCGCACACACACTCACACACACACACACATTCATAGCTAGATCTGCTGTAAAACATTTATTCAAGACCTGGCCGTCTGAAAGCCCTTGACTTGGCACTACACAGACAGTAACACATTAACTTCTATTTTTAAAAAAAGGCCATGTAAAAAAGAGGTCTATAAAATTGTGCAAAATAGCCAGCATTAATAAACCCGTTTCAAGTATTGCCAGCATCACTAACCCACCCACCTCTAGCTCTGACTTGGAAGAGACTGGGGGGAGGGGTGGTGGCACAGGAAAGGATCCTTGAGAGTCTCCATGGGCTGGGGAAGGCAGGGTCCCCATTCCCATTCCTACTGTGCTGCCCAGGACTCTACAGGAGCTGAGGTTCTGGGGCCTGGATGGCTGGTTTGGCTTCCTCTGATACAGGCTGCCTCCCACCCTCTGCCTATGCTCTCTACTGGTACCCCAGCTCTATCCTACTGGCCAATTCCATATACACCCCCCCCCCAAGACCACCAAAATAGCCTTGCACATCTCAAAGGGAATGCGGGAGCCCCAGACCAGGAGTCCAAAGGCAGGCGCTGGCCTGCTACCTGTGCTTCAAGGCCAGCTGCTCAGCAGTCCTGCTTCCAGAAGCCCCGGCTCCCCAGGGTCCAAGCATGCCCCCGGCTGGGAGGCTGCCCACTCAGTTCACACCCTCACTCACACTGGGTCTCCCTGGGCACAGGCAGTGACTTGGCACGGTTCCCTTGGTGGCCTCCAGAGGATGTGGCTCTCCTCTCCTGCCACCGATCAGTTCAGGGACCTAGGGCCCAAACTGTGGGAACCTGGGTTTGAGGAGCAAGAGGGCACAGCTCCGTGGAAGTTCAGAGAACGCTGTGCAGGATGGGAAATAAATATGAAAAGACTTGAGTCTTTGGCAGCTCTGCTTCCCTCGGATGGTATGGGGAGGGTCCCAGCAGGCGTGGAGGGCGGGTAGCAGGTGGCAAGCACTGAGTCACATTCAGGGGTGGCCTCCTACCATGCTGGCGTCTGGCTTGGCCCCACAGGCTGGCTCATCACTTCTGATGGGTGAGGGCAACACAGCGTCAGACTGCACGAATCCCCGCCGGTCGATCAGGCTTCCAAAATATAAGGACAGGGCATGAGCCTCTGACAAGGCTCTAGGCGCGTGACAACACAGACAATGTCTTCCCAGAAAAGACCCAGCCCTAGAAAAGCTGGGCAAACGGAAGCTGCTTTCCATTCAGTTGTTCAATGGGCGAAAGTGTTTGCCACCAAACCTGATGATGACTGGCCTTCAAGCCCAAGGACTCTTGACTTCCATATGCACACCACTGTAGGTGCATACACCCACATACAAGTAAATACACTTAAAATAAGACCTTCTGTGCACCTGGCTTTTGCCAGATAATTCATCCATTAGTTTGGTTTTGTTATTATTACTATTTTTAGGCATTGTCTCACTATGTAGCTCTAGCTCTATAGATTGTAGACTGTCCTAGAACTCATCATGTAGACCAGGCTGCTCTTGCTCAGAGATCTGCTTGTTTCTGTTAAGATTAAAAAGGCAAGTGCAGGCTGGGTGGTGGTGGCGCACGCCTTTAATCCCAGCACTCGGGAGGCAGAGGCAGGCGGATCTCTGTGAGTTCGAGACCAGCCTGGTCTACAAGAGCTAGTTCCAGGACAGGCTCCAAAACCACAGAGAAACCCTGTCTTGAAAAACCAAAAAAAAAATAAAATAAAAAGGCAAGTGATCCTGGGTGGCGGTGCACACCAATAACCCCAGCATTAGGAAGGCAGAGGCAGGCGGATCTTGGAGAGTTTGAGGTCAGCCTGGTCTACAGGGCAAGTTCCAGACAGCCAGGACTATACAGAGAAACTCTGTCTTAAAAAAAGTGTGTGTGTGGGGGGCGCATTCTGCCACCATGCCAGAATGTTTTTGTTTCTTGAGACAGGATCCCAAGTAGCCTTGCTACTTGAGGATGTAGCTGAGGATGATCTAGGACTTCTGACCTGCCTCTGCCTCCCAAGTTTATTGTTAATTCAAGCGGACTCAGCTGTCTGGGTGCCAAGAAGCCAGGCTGCAAGTGAGAGAAAAGTAATAAAGAACAGCTATTCGGAGTCACTGAGAGGCCTAGTGTTCTGTCTCCCTAGGTGGGGCACATCTGTAAGGAAAGTCTTGTCCCGGCAGTACCCATGGCCATTAACTCGGGTTCTGGAGCTCTGGTGCCCCCTGCTGTCAGCAGGGTTGAAGCACCAAGGTTCCTTAGGAAAGTGGTGGTGACCTCACCCTGTAGAAGAAAGGCAGGTCACCTACTGTGGTCATGACAGTCACTGTGGTATCTCTGGGAAGTAGGGTTACACAGAATACCCCATGATCGTTACTATTTTGTACGTTCCTCCTTTGAAACAGTGTCACTGTGGATCCCAGGCTGGTCTTGAACATGAAGCAATCCTCCTACCAACCATGCCAGGTGGTACTTATTTTTATTCTACACAGGAGCAAATGTGATTAAAACTAACAGCCGTCCTCAGAATTTCTCAGATATCCAGCAGAATAGAGGACGGCAAATGGAATCCATGTCTGTGCAGGGAGAAAGATCTGCTAAGATCCAGACCCTCCAGAACTCCCAGGAGGGGTCGAGCCTCAGGGCCACCTCCCTGTGACCTCTCTTACATGTCCTGGCTTACCTGGGAGGTAGGGGGCCACAGAGCACAGCACAGCAGTTGGTGACAATACTTTTATGGCTGTAGGGATTGACAGAGGCCTCACCGCCCCTCTTGCTGGACCAAGACCCTTTGATCTGGAAAGAGAAGAAGCTGGGTAAGCGGCCTCAGGCCTCCGTCTGTCCCCACTTCCTCTAGCAGTGCTGAGGATTAAGCGGCCTCCATCCGTCCCCACTTCCTCTAGCAGTGCTGAGGATTATACATGCAAAGCATCAACCACTGGGCTTCTTCTGCACTTTCTAGAAATGGAACCCAGAGGCCAGTAAGAGTCCCACTTAGAAACCAGTTCTGGAACAGGCTCCAAAGCTATAGAGAAACCCTGTCCCGAACCCTCCCCCCCCAAAAAAAGAAAAGAAACCAGTTCTGGGGACTTCTGGGTGCAGCACTAGCGGAGACCAGAAGGCTCCAACTAGCACAGAGGACAAGCAAAAGGAAGTCTCCAGAGGAGGCTGTCTGGGTAGACATCTCTACCCTGGCTTCCCACCTGTGCTGGACAGCTTGACATCAACTCGATACAAGCTAGCCTTATCTGAAAGAGGGAACCTCAATTAAGAAAATGCCTCCCTAAGATTTGCCTATAGGCAAACCTGTAGGACATTTTATTAATTAGTGATCGGTGGGGGAGGGGCAGTCCACTGTGAATGGAGTCAACCCTGGACTGGTGGTCCTGGGTTCTGTAAGAAATCAGGCTGGTTGGGCGGTGGTGGCGCACGCCTTTAATCCCAACACTTAGGAGACAGAGGCAGGCAGATCTTTGTGAATTCGAGGCCAGCCTGGTCTACAGAGAGAGTTCCAGGACAAGCTCCAAAAGCTACACAGAGAAACCCTGTCTCAAAAAATAAAGACAAAAAAATAAAAAGAAAGCAGGCCGTAGGCTGAGCAGGCCAGTAAGCAGCACCACTCCTTGGTGTCTGAATCAACTCCTGCCCCCAGGTTCCTTCCCGGTCTGAGCTCCTGTCCTGACTCCCTTTGATGATGGTGATGTGGGGATGGAAGCCAAACAAACCCTTCCTCCCCAACTTGCTTTTGGTCTTGGTGCTTCATCTCAGCAACAGTGACGCTAACTAGGACACCAACTAAGAGGGAGGGCAGGGTTGAGGGCACGAAGCAGGCGGAACCACTCTGACCCTGACACTCAACTACGTGACCTTGGACATCCTTTCTGCCTAGGGAAGCCCTTGGTTGACGCTACTGAGGGGCTTAGCAGGAAAGACCCATTTAATTGTCACCCAGAAGTTTCCACACTTGCTGGGTCAAGCACCCCTTTCTGTTTAATTTCCAGAAAGACCCTGCAGAACCGGCACTCAGGAAACCCACTGGTGATGAGGTGGGCTGGGGCTGATGCCCTTTCTGCCCTTATCAATGTGTCCAGTTTTGCTTTCTCAAATGAGACTGTGAGAGGTTGTGGGATTTTTTTTTTTTCTTTTTTTTGGTTTGGTTTTTTGAGACAGGGTTTCTCTGTGTCCTGGAACTTAGTTTGTAGACCAGGCTGGTCATATGTGTCCTGAGGTAGCCTCCAACTTCCTTTTTTTTTTTTTTAAAGATTTATTTAGTTATTATGTATACAACATTCTGCCTCCATATATGCCCACACACCAGAGGAAGGCGCCAAATCTCATTACAGATGGTTGTGAGCCACCATGTGGTTGCTGGGAATTGAACTCAAGACCTTTGGAAGAGCAGTCAGTGCTCTTAACCACTGAGCCATCTCTCCAGCCCCCTCCTTTCTTTTTAATAAACAACTTATTTATTTTATGTGCATTTTGGTATTTTGCCTGCATGTATATCTGTGTGAGCGTATTGAGTCCACTAGACCTGGAGTCACAGACAGTTGTGAGCTGCCATGTGGGTGCTGGGAATTGAACCTGGGACCTCTGGAAGAGCAGTCAATGTTCTTAACCACTGAGCCATCTCTCCAGCCCCAGTCTCCAAATTTCTATGTAGCCATGGGTGACCCTGAATTCCTCATCTTCCTGTCTCCACCTTTCAAGTGCTGGGATAACACTGAAGCTCCTGGAGGTGGCTTCCTTCTCATTCTTCCGTTTATTATGTATTCTATGTGTATGGGTGTCTTGCCTTTATGCATGTGCATCACATGTGTGCAGTGCTGGAGGAGGCCAGCAGAGGGCACCAGATTACCTAGGACTAGTTACAGCAAGGTTACACACCTGGGTCCTCAGAAGAGCAGCCAGTGCTCTTAACCACCAAGCCTCCAGTCCCTCCTCCATCTCTGGATACTGAGATTGAAGGCAGGGCATTGCCCATGCTACACAAGTGTTCTTCCACTGAACTACATCCCTGTTCTCTTTTTACTTTTTGTCTGACACAGACTGTCCATTCTCACCTTGAATTTTCAATCCCTGTCCTGGTCTCTAGAGCAGCTGGGATTACGGGCTTATGCCACCAGACTAAGCTCCTTTTCTTTCTCTTCCCAACCCCCCTTTTATTTTGCCAAGTCAGTGTCTCCCCACACAGTCTAAACTAGCCTCAAAAAAGTGCCAGGAGCCGGGCGGTGGTGGCGCACGCCTTTAATCCCAGCACTCGGGAGGCAGAGGCAGGTGGATCTCTGTGAGTTCGAGGCCAGCCTGGTCTACAAAGGGAGTTCCAGGACAGGCTCTAAAGCTACAGAGAAACCCTGTCTCGAAAAACCAAAAAAAAAAAAAAAAAAAAGTGCCAGGATTACAGGCCTGCCCACCATGCCTCGTCTGAAGTGGATCCATTTTCTTTTGGATGGTGGGGCCTCCGATCAATGTTGCACAGCAACCCTGGAAACATTAACAGTACCATTTTCTTTTTCAGGGCTGGAGGACAGTGAGGGAAGGTCATGTCTGGACTGGGGACAGTGGGTGCTCAAATAATGCTGGCTGACAGTGGCTTACAAGCTGGGAGGGCAACAGGGCCACACTGCCATTCTGTTCTAACAATGCCTCTCAGTGCACAGACTTCTGGAACCCCAGTCAGAACTCTGCTGCCTACAGGTGCGGTGTGGTAGATGCAAAGTCGGGGTTGTGACTTCCGGGCATCAATCCTGGACTGGCCCTTTCCCAGAATTATGACCAAAGGCCACATCTCTCAACCATGCAGGCACGGGAGTACGGACCCCAGTTCTGTCACAAGCAGGATACAATGCATCAAGAGACACAGCCAGGCTCCCCAGCCCCCCAGCTTTACTCACGTCTTCGTTAGTTGTTAGGTTGGAGGCGACGAGGTAAGTGTGGAACCCTGAGAGGCCCAGGATGGACCAGATGGAGAAGAAGCAGATGACCAACTCCAGCACAGTGGAACTGTCAAGGACACATGCCATGCGGGGGAGGGTGGCGACCCTGCGAGCCTGTGCTCACGTTCTTGCCCACCCTTCCCTGGAGCTATATCCCCACAGTGGCAGGTGTCCAGCCATCATTGGCAGATCACCTCCTGCACCCCAGAAACAGGCGGGAGTCCTGAGGAGCAAATCAGGATCTGGGCTAGGGATGGCATGGGGAATTCTTTTGTTTTGTTTTATTTTATATTATTTTCATTTTTCGAGACAGGGTTTCTCTGTAGCTTTGGTGGCTGTCCTGGAACTTGCTCTGTAGACCAGGCTGGCCTCGATCTCACAGAGATCATCCTGTCTCTGCCTCCCGAGTGCGGGATTAAAGGCGTGCGCCACCACTGCCCAGCTGGCATAGGGAATTGTAGCCACAGGATCTTAGCCATGACGTAGTCCATGGAGCTTGCCCTCCTAAGGAACATGCAGGCTGGTGGCATGACTGAGTGGGTAAAGGCACTTGTCACCAAACCTGATGACCTGAGCTTGAGTGTCAAGTTGTCCCCATCTCTATTGTGTGCTGTGGCATGCTCCCACTGCCTCTAGGCAAGATAAAATAAACAAAGATTTAATTAAGAAATACACTCCTGGGCTTAGAGCGATGGTTTAGTAGTTGGATGCACTGACTGCTCTTCCAGAGGACCCAGGTTCAATTCCCAGCACCCACATGGCAGCTCCCAACTGTCTCTAACTCCTGACACCCTCACACAGATATGTATATAGGCAAAAATGATACACATAAAAAGAAAGAAAAGAAACCCACTCTTTGCCAGGCCTTTGTAAGCAGGGACAGTGTCCTGAGGTTGTGTGCGCAGCCCCTCCCCGTGACAACCCATTTAAAGTCAGCTCTAGTGCAGGTACTAACAGAGTAACTGGTAGAGTGGATTCCAGAGAACAAACACGGCCCCACCGTCACACTCTGGAGACCCGCCCCACGAAGAGGCCTCAATTCCCACCCAGGGTGACAACTGGCAAAAGATATCTTGCTGGTGTCTCTTTCAGAGTGGAGAGGAAGTTGCTTTCTTGAGAACCTAGGAAGGAAGAGACAGAGACACAGCTCAGGGGGTGGTGACCACAGCCCATTGCTAGGGCTGAGCTCACTGGCCAGTCCTCCTCCACCCCTTGTTGTCCCCCCACTCACGCAGAGTCAGGTGGGTGACCACGCAGGCGAAGATGAAGGCTGTCAGGAAGGAGAGGGAGAGGATGAACGCATAAAAGAAGCGGTAGTTCCGTCTCCCGACACAGTTGCCCACCCAGGGGCAGTGATGGTCAAACCGTTCTAGAAAGGGAAGGAGTCAGTGTGGGTCTCCAACCAGCAATGGTGGTAGCCCTCCCCCAGTCTGGTGCTCTCCCATCCCCTCACCCCTCAACACCAGCTGACTCCTGCCCTCCCGTGGACACACCCGGCTTCTAGCCCTTGATCATCAGCTCCCACCCACTGCCTGACGCACTCCCTGTCTATTCTTTTAGCTCCATAGTAACTCCTTCTGATGTCAACTAAAAAGCCACTCCCTTAAAATGTCTCCTGTGACCTCAAACTAGGCAGGGGGCCTTGTCACCTGCTCTGTTAGCACTCTTTTATACAGCTTTGCTCATAGACCCTTGAGATCTCCAGGATCCCACAGAGTGCCTGCTTCAAAGTCTCACAGACCATGGCCTAATACTACCTACATGCCAACAGCTCAGGCCTGAGGCCCAGAGAGGGCTGGGCCGCTAGGTAACTCATGGAGAGCTGGCACCAGAGGTCAGGGCAAGGGACTGAGCTCATACCAGGACTAAGTCCCTGGGGGTGGGAGTCACACCCAGGCTGGTGAGGAAAGTCCCTGTGGGAATTTGGGTCATATGCCCGTTGCAGGCCTTATGCCAAGGCTGGTGCCCTCTAAGGAGGTGGGTGGGGCAGACTGGCAGGGATGAATAACACCCCCTGAGTCACCCACTTCCCTGCCTGCTGTCCCAGCTCCCCTCTTCAGGGAGTGCTGAGCTGGCAAGATGAAGTCACTGCTCTGGGAACTGTGCACTGTCACCATGGCTCAGCTCACTTGGGTGTCATACAGACTCTCCCTTATGACACCCTCCCAAGGGGCCTTCATGGCTCTTCACCAAGCTGTAGAGCTTCCAAGGAGGAGGGTGAGGGCACAAACCAGGCAGAAGAAAGTGGGCAAGAGCCACCTTCCAGTTGTGGTCCAGGCTCTCCACCTCACTCCTCCAGATTCTCACCCTCCCTGCCTTCTTTCTCAATTAGATCATCCCCTGCCTTCAGTGTTAACTGCTCCAGGCTTCTGGATCAGGGACTCACTGAGGAGTGGCCTGAAGCCGGGAGACAAGGTCTCTGTCTGCAGAATTACTTAGGGATTAGGGGGACAGGATATACCAACCCTGGGTCAAGAGATGTCACCGCCAGTCTGGGAAAGGCAGCCTTCTGGCTCACCCCTAAGTATTTCAGATGCTGCCTGTCTTGCCCCCACATGTGACTTCCTGCATCCAAAACTTAAGTCTTTCAGGGTCCTCGAGGCCCCCACTCACCCACACAGTTGTCGCAGACACTGCAGTGCGAGGTTCTGGGTGGCCGGAACATCTTGCAGGTGAAGCAGTATTTCAGCTTCACCATCTGCCCGTTGATCATCACCTCCCGGGTCCGAGGGGGCGGTCGGTATGTGGAGCTGCCTGTGTTGTCTGAGGGTGGGAAGAGAGAAAACGGGGATGCCCAAATCGGCCATGGCCTTTGCCATTGGGGAGCCATGCCACAGAGGATGTGGTCAGGAACTGAGAGTCGGGGACAACGCACCAATGCAGGGACAAACGTTAGGAACTGCTTACAGACCTACACTCACTCAGGCCTGGGACTGTGCTCGAATCTCACACAGCTGCACACACATCTGCTGGCCTTCACCCTGAGCAAGGCCACCAGGGACAGAGCTCCTAGGAAGGTTTAGGGAGGCCGTGTGCATCTAAGTGAGTCCAGACCCGACTTTCCTACACGAGGGCGGCACGGTTAAAGGAACGACATAAATGCCCGAGAGGGAACTGGACGGACGTCTATAATCCACCGGCCTGACCACTCACCAAAGTCAATGTCACTTATAGAGAAGAGCTGGAGAGAGGGCTCCATGGTTAAGAGTGCTTCCCGCTCTTCCAGAGGAACTGAGTTCTGTCCCCAGCACCCATGCCAGGTGGCTCATACCCACCTGTAATTCTGCTCTCTCTTGGCAGCCACACTTCCCTCCCCTCATACATAATTAAAAACAAAATATTAACAAATAAGTAAAAATGTAATCAAAACAATAACAACGTCAACAGAATGTCAGAGCTGGGGTGGTAGTTGTGCCTCAAACTGGAAAAGTGCACTCAAGGGCAGCCTAGACTACAATGTTTCTTTCCCTCCTCCTCTTTCTTTTTGTTTAGAAAAAGATGTTTACTGACCACACTGCAAGCAGGAGGAGGTAACAAAGAAACACCTGTTGCATCAACCTTTTTCTTTTCTTGTTGTTTAATGGAAGGAATAACACGTTTACCCAAAGTCGCAAACCCTACATGTCCTATCTGCTGAACTCACATCTCAGGGTCCAGATCAAAACAGTATGCCGCCCGGCTGATGTGGTGGTGCACCCCTTTAATCCCAGCACTTGGGAGGCAGAGGCAGGCAGATCAGTGAGTTCAAGGCCACCCTGGTCTACAGAAAAAGTTCCAGGATGGTCAGGGCTACTGAAACCCTGTCTCAAAGAACCAAAAACAAAAAGATAGGGTCTCACCATGTTTCCCTAGCTCCGGAATTCACTAGGTAGGCCAGTTTGCCCTTGAACTCATAGATATCCTCTTGCATCCGCCTCCCAGGGTACTGGAGCCCAGTTACCTATTGTTTTGCTATGGATACTGAGTTCAAGTGTGTTCAGCCTGGGAACCCTTATCAACCGGCTCCTGGACACAGGGTCTGCCCCACAGTTTCCTGTTTGGCTGCTTACCTCCAGAGACTAGTGCCTGCATGCTTACCAATGCACTAAGCACTAGCCCAGGAGCCTGGCATGCCCGGTGAGGCACATGGATTCCGATCTCACAGTTCCAACCACCAAAGGGCCTCTTACTATAACCCTAACCACATGTGTTTAAAATGCAATTAAGCACCTTAAGATTTCCTCTTTAGAACGGGAAGCAGGAAAAGGCAGGGTTGGGGCCCAGGAGGCTGAGCCAACTGAACTCTAAGCCTTAGCTTTCTAATGAAAAACAGGACTAACAAGAACAGTAAATAAATTTTGATTCTTTGTGAGACAGGATCACGTTGCCGGGCTGGCCTTGACTCACTATGTAGCTGAGGATGATCCTGATCGTCTTGCCTCTCACAGTTGGAATTACAGACAGGTAACTATCACATCTGGTTCTATGGGGTGCTGGGAACTGAACCCGGTTTTATGCATGCTGGGCAAGCACTCTACCAAGCGAGACATTCACTTTGCCCTGTTGTTTATCTCTTGAGACAGGGTATTATTTCAGAGTTTAATCTGGTCTTGAACTCAGGCAGACACAGCTCCTTCTCCCCAACTGCATGCTTTAAAGACTTCTCTCAGCATCCCTACCTACAGCTAAGACTTGCTCAACACGTTAACGGACTTGCCTAGGACACAGAAAAGCCAGGATTTGAACCCAGGTTTCAAAACTTAGATTTGAGGCCTTTCATACAGTTTACAGCAGCACAGTGGAGCTGTAGCTCAAAGGTAGAGCGCTTTACCCAGCACACCTGATCCCTGGGTTTAATCTCCAGTATCATCCCCAATACATAAATAATAGAAATTATCCCAGTTCGAGCCGGGCATGCCTGCAATCCTAGTGATTGGGAGGCAGAAGCAGGAGAATCACAAATTCCAGGCTACCCTCAGCTGTGACAAATTTGAGGCCAACATGGACTACATAAAACTCTGTCTTACAGCAGAGGCAGGTGAATCTGTGAGTTCGAGGCCAGCCTGGTCTCCAGAGGAAGTTCCAGGACAGGCTCCAAAGCTACAGAGAAACCTTGTCTTGAAAACAAAACAAAAACCCCTCTGTCTTAAAAATAAACAAGGGGAGTCCGGCTGTGGCACAGCCTTGTGGGGCAGAGGTATGTGGGTCTCTGCCAGTTCAAGGCCAGCCTGGTAAACAGAGAAAAACCCTGGCTCAAATAATAATACTACTAATAATAAACAAACAAAAGGCTGGAGAGAGTCCAGTGGTTAAAAGCCCTTGCTGCTCCTGTAGAGTACCAGAACTCTGTTTCTAACACCATTTTGGAACATCACTATTCCTAAGCCCACTTCCAAAGGCTCCAATACTGCCTCTGGCCTCTGAGGACGCACACACATGGTGTGCGTAGACACACATTTGGGCAAGACATTTATATACATTAAAAGTCTAAAACTACATAGGGCTGGTGAAGAGAGTAAAGCTGCAGTTTGAGACCCCCCCTCGTGAAACTCATCCCATAGCTGGCTGCACTGTCATGAGGGCCTGTGGAGCCTCAAGGAGACAGGGCTTAGAAGGCAGCGTCAGGTCAAAGGGGCGGGTCTTTGAAGGTTATATTCCCAACCCTGGGTGCCTCTTCCTGCCATGATGGATGGGATTCCGAAACCCTGAGCAACTGTAGCAGGGCATGGTGGCACACACCTTTAATTCCAGCACTTGGGAGGCAGAGGCAGGAGGATCTCTGAGTTCGAGGCCAGCCTGGTCCACAGAGTGAGCTTCAGGACAGCCAGGGCTACAAAGAGAAACTCTGAGACAGGATCTCGAGACAGATCCCCTGTGACAGGATTATAGATGATTGTGATCCGCCATGTGAGTGCTGGGAATTGAACCTGGTTCCACTGGAAGAGCAGTCAGCGCTCTTAACCGCTGAGCCATCTCTCTAGTTAAGCTGCTCCTCTCCTACCCTAAGTTATCTTTCTCAGACATTTTATTCAGTGACAAGTAACTACTATAACCTCTCTACAGATAACTTCCTCCCTTCATCCTGGCCTGGCCAGTCATAGGGTCTGAGTGTGTTCTCTCCAGATGGTCGCCCAGTGCAAGCCAGGCCTGTATCACCAGAATCGCTCCAGAAGACTCCCTCTCCCAGCTCCTCCACACACAGCTACCTCCTTTCCAATACCCCTTCCAGGTCATTTCCTAGCTCCAAACACTTTCCCAGAGTCTCTTAAGACACAAGATGAGGGCTGGAGAGATGGCTCAGAGGTTAAGAGCACTGGATGCTCTCCCAGAGGATCCAGGTTCAATTCCCAGCAACCACATGGTGGCTCACAATCATCTGTGATGAGATCTGGTGCCCTCTTCTGGCCTGTAGGCATACATGCAGCAGAACACTCTAAGATGAGGATTGGAGAGATGCTGAGCAGTTAAAAGTACTTATTGCAGCCGGGCGGGGCGGTGGTGGCGCACGGAGGCAGAGGCAGGCGGATCTCTGTGAGTTCAAGGCCAGCCTGGTCTACAAGAGCTAGTTCCAGGACAGGAATCAAAAGCTACGGAGAAACCCTGTCTCGAAAAAAAAAAAAAAAAGTACTTATTGCTCTTGCAGAGGGCCTAAATACAGTCTCAGTACCCACACTAAACAGCTCACAACAACCTGTACTGCACAACTTCCTTCTGGCCTCTCAGACACCTGAAAACATATGGTGCACACAAACTCAAACAGGCACACATACATACATATATAATTCAAATAAACAAAGAACACAAGACTGGCCAGGCATTCTGTAATCCCAGCACTTGGCAGGCAGACGAAAGGAGATTCAGGAATTCCAGCTCAGCCTTGGCTACCTAACAAGATGGAAGAAAGCTAGGACTGTAGGAGACCATCTCAACATCTTCAACCTTAAAAAAATAAAAATAAAAAACGTAGGCGCTGAAAGGATGTCTTAGTGGCTAAGCCCATGTGTTGTTGCTCTGGAGAGGACCTGAGTTTGGTTTCCAGCACTCACATGGTGGCTGCAACTTCAGTTCTAAAGAATTAATGGCGCACACCTTTAATCTCAGAACTTGAAAAACCAAAAAAAAAAAAAAAAAAAAAAAAGACAGGGTTTCTCTGTGGTTTTGGAGCCTGTCCTGGAACTAGCTCTTGTAGACCACCTGGTCTCGAACTCACAGAGATCCACCTGCCTCCGTCCCCCAAGTGCTGGGATTAAAGGCATGCGCCACCACCACCCAACAATAAGTAAATCTTAAAAAAAAAAAAAAAAGAATGCCCTCTTCTGGAATCCCTGGGGACTGCATGTATGTGGTATACAGACATACATGGAGGCGAAACACCCATACACACATACACATAAAATAAAAATAAATCCTAAAACGGAACAGCTGAGCTTGGTGGCGCATGTCTTTAATCCCAGCACTCAGGAGGCAGAGGCAGGTGGATCTCTCTGAGTTTAAGGCCAGCCTAGGCTACAAAGTGAGTTCCAGGACAGTCTTTTTTTTAAAAAACAAAAAACAAAAAACAAAAAAAACAGAGATTGGAATTAAAGGCGTGTCCCACCACCACCCAGAGACAAATTTTTTTTTTTTTTTTTTTTGGTTTTTCAAGACAGGGTTTCTCTGTGGCTTTGGAGCCTGTCCTGGAACTAGCTCTTGTAGACCAGGCTGGTCTCGAACTCACAGAGATTCACCTGCCTCTGCTTCCCAAGTGCTGGGATTAAAGGCGTGCGCCACCACCGCCCGGCTTACCCAGAGACAAATTTATCCTTTTGACAGGACAGGTTCTCATTGTAGCCCAGGCTGGCCTCACACCTAGTTTTTGCAGTGCTGGTATCAAACCCAGAGCCTGTGATGCTAGACAGGCACTCTACCAACTGAGCTGCACCTCTAGGGCCCCCTCTCTTTAAGATTTAATTATTTATTGTGTATACAGTATTTTGCTTGCATGCATCCCTTCATCAAGGGCAGTCCTGGGCAGAACTAGGAGGTAGAAACTGTCGACTCCCAATGGTTGGGAGGGGAGAGGGGGGAAGGGAGAACCTTGATTGGAATGTAAAATAAATTATTATAAGTAAATGTTAAAAAAAAAAAAAGAGCAAAAAGGAGCTAGGAATCAGTAAGCACAGGAAGAAGACAAGCTTTAAGGCTGAGGCAGGCTAGGGGTTCAAGTCCTGACCTTTCCACTTACAAGCAGGTGCTCCTGGGTAAGTGACTTAACGGCTGCCTCACCCGTAGAGAAGAGGAGCACAGTGCCAAGGCTATAAGGGTCTAAGCTCCAGGACTGGCGGTTGGTAAGTGCCTACTTAGCAGCTGTGCACAGGAGAGCCGAGAGGCGCAGGCTGGGAAGTTTGAGGACACTGGGCTTGAGTGCTGTCTGGAGTTCTACTTGCCACTAAAGAAGCCCTTTCCCAAGCTCGAGACCAGCCTGGTCTACAAGAGCTAGTTCCAGGACAGGCTCCAAAACCACAGAGAAAGCCTGTTTCGAAAAACCAAAAAAAAAAAAAAAAAAAAAGAAGCTCTTTCCCTTCTGAGCCTCGGTTTCTTCCTCAGCAGCAGAAGAGAGATCAGGAGGTCCCAGCCTCTCTCTGCGGTGAGGCAGGAAGAAGTGCACAGCAGCCTGAGTCACAGTGCTGAGTCCCGGGAGTCCCTGACCTTGGTCCTGACCGAGGAACCAGAACAAGCCAGCAGGCAAAGGCCCAGTTCTTTCCAAGTTACTGACATGACTACTTCCTACCAGACCCCAAACCCCGACCCGCTGCCCCCGGGCCCCTGGCTTCCTACCCACTGCTGTCCCCGTCTTTACAGGGGCTTTCAAGCTCGTAAGATATATGGACACACATCTCTACCCAACCACTTACTGAGCTAGGCAGATCAAATCAGCTTCTCTGCAACATAAATGAATAAACTGGAACAGAATCGGCTCCACCCCCGATGGTTGCTGGGAAGACTGGCTAAGAATTTACTAAGTGGGTTTAACACAATGTCTAGCATTTAGCAAGAGCCTAGGGGAGGCTGAAATACTAGAAAACAGAAGTGTTCTAGATTTGGGCATTTTTCAGATTTTGGAATATCTACCTATAGGTAATGACATGTCTAGAGAGCGGAGGAACCCAAGCCACACAGGTTTTATACAGGTTTTTTTTTTTTTTTGGTTTTTCGAGACAGGGTTTCTCTGTGGTTTTGGAGCCTGTCCTGGAACTAGCTCTTGTAGACCAGGCTGGTCTCGAACTCACAGAGATCCGCCTGCCTCTGCCTCCCAAGTGCTGGGATTAAAGGCGTGCGCCACCACCGCGCGGCTTATACAGGTCTTTTACACATAGCCAGAAGGTAATTTTTATTTTCATTACTGTTTTAAGAGAGGGTCTCACTGCGTAGCCCTGGCTGGCCCGGATCTCACTGTTGGTTGGCCTTGAACTCAGAGAGACCTGTTGCCTCTGCTAGGATTAAAAACACGAGCCACCTTACCTAGCTCCAGAGAGTAACTTGTCGACGATTTTTACTACACCTGTGTTCTCAGCGCAGTCTGCCAGCTGGGAGCTGGTGTGGAATTTTCTGGCTGTGGTCTCTGCTTTTGAAGCATTTAAGATTTCCAGATGAGGGATGCCAGTCTTGTAAATATAAACTGACACTATTATTGTTGCTATAGGAACACTACGGACACACAGCAAGTTATAAAGAAACCTCTGGAATACAGCCATCTGTGAATGAAAGATACAGACCCTCTTTAGTATTGGGAGAACTTACTGGGAATCTCACGGGACCCCAGAAACCCTCCTCAGGGCACAAGGAACCCTTAGTCTCTCTCACAAAACAGAGGGAGTCTCTGGTAGTAAGCTCTGCTCCCCTCCAGAGTTTGACAAAGTGAAACTTCCAAGAGCCAGAGGGAACAAGAGCCTGAGCACAGGTGCCGCTCAGGTGCTGGACGGAGGTCAGTTTGGTCAAAGGAGGCTTGCAGGGGTGATAATGAGTCAGTCTACCGGCCACCTGCTCTGTTCAGCCGCTACCAACAACAGCTTGTTGCCCCCAGAGCAAGTCCACCACCACCCTCAACCAGAAGCTCAGCCTTTTTTGGGCTTAGACTGTCATTGGCCATCAGGACTGGTGGGCCTGGGCTACTGGAAAGGCTTTTCTTTCTGTAATGCTACAAGTAGAGCCCTGAGTGTCACATGCTAGGCAGGCCGCAGCTCCAGAGAAGGCTAAGGAAGGAACTGCCTGCCTGCCACCCAACTGCCCCCACAGTAGTTAGCACTCTCCCTGTCCCCAGCACCAGCTCAAGGTTAACCATAAAGTTCGAGATCTAGTCACTGTAATCTCCACAAGACCACTTCTGCTCATCCCAGAGGCTGGCAGGGCCCTGCCACCTACGAGGCTTAGTGTGAGGCCTGGGGACACAGGACGATCACACAGGCTGTAACTGTATGGCTGTGGAAAAGCAGTGCAAGTCAATGCCACTGCCACCATGGGTGACTTGGGATCAATTTGATTTCACTGTGAGATGTGGCAAGGCTGCCTGTCAGCTCTTCAGCCTCCTGGAGCCTCAGTTTCCTCACCTCTAAAATGGGCAAAATGAACCTGGTAAGACTGCATGCAAATGAGAAATGACATTCTACTAAAGCCTAACCCATCGTTACTCACTGGTGTTATACGCAAGAATACAGCAGCGGGGCTGGAGAGATGGCTCAGCGGTTAAGAGACTGGCTGCCCTTCCAGAGGACCAGGGTTCAATTCTCAGCACTCACATGGCAGCTCACAACTGACTATTCCAGTTCCAGGGGATCTGACACTCTCACAGCAATGTACATTAAAAAAAATGTACTGGGTGTGTGTAGTGGTACACACCTTTAATCCCAGCACTTGGGAGGCAGAGGCAGGTGGGTCTCAATGAGTTTGAGGCCAGCATGGTCTACATAGTGAGATTCTACCTTGAAAAACAAACAAACCCACTCTCCCCAAAAAAGAATAGAGCCCAGCCGGGCGGTGGTGGCGCACGCCTTTAATCCCAGCACTCGGGAGGCAGAGGCAGGTGGATCTCTGTGAGTTCGAGACCAGCCTGGTCTACAAGAGCTAGTTCCAGGACAGGCTCCAAAACCACAGAGAAACCCTGTCTCGAAAAACCAAAAAAAAAAAAAAAAAAAAAAAAAAAAGAATAGAGCCCTTTTTTGGGGGGGAGGGGGGGTCATGAGTGTGATGATTATTACGTATTTACCACTGTGTAAAACATAGGCCTCCCACACACCCACGCACCTTGTCACAACCACATCGGCACACCACCAATCTAATGGGAGGGGGGAACATACAGAAGAGTCAAGTACAGTGGCATATGGCACTTGGGAGGCAGAGGCAGGTGGATCTCTGTGAGCTAGAGGACAGCCTGGAACACATGGTTGAGATCCTGCCTTAAAAAAACCAAAACAAGGGGGCTGGAGAGATAGCTCAGCAGTTACGAGCACTGACTGTTCTTCCAGAGGACCCGAGTTCAATTCCCAGCACCCACATGGCAGCTCACAACTGTTCCTAACTCCAGTTCTTGGGGATCTGACACCTTCACACCAATGCACATAAAATAAATTTAAATAAATTATAAAAAAATAAAAACAAAATACTCTAAACAGCACCAGTGCTAATACAGAAGAGAGCCAGAAAGATGTCACACACCTGTGCTCCTGGCAAATGGGAGGTGAAGGCAGAACGGCTGGGATTAAAGGACAGCTGGGCGACCCCATGAGCCCTCTCTCAAAACCTACCATCAGTCAGGCTGGGATATAAGCTCGGTTGGTGGTGTGTGCTCGCCTACCATCACAAAGCCCTGATGCCGAGCCCCAGGACCGTGTGAATGGGGTACAGTGGTGCACACGCTAATAACCCCAGCACCTCAGGGTGAAGGTCATCTTTAGTGAGTCTGAGCTATAGAAAACCCTGCCTCAGACAAAGCAAGCACCCAAAACCCAAAACCCAAACTAAAATTAAAAAAAAAAAAAAAAAGTGGAAATACACCAGATAGAATCAGATACCAGCTCAGTAAGGACGGGTGGGCAGCATTCACTAGGGGGAATAGGGCAAGCAAAGGAAAAGGCCCAGAGGCCCTGAGGTCCCACATCCCTGGGATCTGGTGAGTGGGAGGGAGGAAGTGGGGGAGGGCTGCTGCAGGCCTCCTGTGGCTCCGCCCCCCAGGGAGTTTCCTGCTAGGCTGGTGACTCATGGTCTGAGAAAGTTATTTCCCTCTCTCTCCATCCTTTTACTCGAGCAAAAGGAAGCTCTCTGCCTGTACAGAAAGCCTCACACACCTCTGTGTACCGACTTCAACAGCGACCCTAATGGCCAGGAACCCTGTAACCCGGCTCTCCCATAAGGGTCTTTGCAGAGCCGACAGAAATTTCTCTTTTAAAATATAGCCGGGGGGGGGAGGGGGCAATATTTGGGAGGAGGGGAGGGAAATGGGAAACGGGGAGCAGGTGGAAATTTTAATTAAAAAAGAATAAAAAAAAAAAAAAAAAAAGAAAAAAAAAAAAAAAATAAAATAAAATATAGCCGGGGGCTGGAGAGATGGCTCAGCGGTTAAGAGCACTGACTGCTCCTCCTGAGGACCCGGGTTCATATCCCAGCGCCCACATGGCAGCTCACAACTGTCTGAAAATCCAGTTCCAGGGGATCTGACACCTTCACACCAATGCACATAAAATAAAGCTAAATAAACCATAAAAAATTTAAAAAAAAAAAATATATATATAGCCGGGTGGTGGTGGCGCACGCCTTTAATCCCAGCACTTGGGAGGCAGAGGCAGGCGGATCTCTGTAAGTTCGAGGCCAGCCTGGTCTACAAAGGGAGTTCCAGGACAGGCTCCAAAGCTACAGAGAAACCCTGTCTCGAAAAACCCAAATAAATAAATAAATAAATAAATAAATAAATAAATAAATAAAATAGTCACATGTCATATAGGAGCAGTTTCAAGAAATACGTCATTGTGTCAGTAGGTGATTTCCCCATGCAAATGTCAGAGGAAGCACTTCCACAAACAAAGACGGCTCTGGTTCCATTAGGTGGCGTGGGGGGAGGGGGTCACAGTTCCACATGGGCTTGTCACTGACTAAAGCATTGTTATACAGCATAAGGCTATATTGGAAAGTGATTATTTTTTGGGAGGAGTTACACAGGGTCTCACTATGGTGGTCTGAAACTTGCTACTTAGACCAGTCTCACAAAAAAGTGAGCTATTTGTGGAAAGGTGGTGGCTCACACCTTTAATCCCAGTACTCAGGAGGTAGAGGCAGAAGGGTCTTTGCCAGTTCAAGGCCAGCCTGGTCTACATAGTGAATTCCAGGAGAGCCTAGGCTGTATACAGTGAAAACCCTGTCTCACTGGAAAAAAACCCTGTCTCACTGGAAAAAAAAACAAGCAAAAAATGCAAGCCATTTGAAGGAAACCATTACAGAAATGATGGGAGGGGCTGGAGAGAAGGCTCAGCGGTTAAGAGCATGTTAGTCTTGCAAAGGACTCAGGCTCAGTTTCCAGCACCCACATGGTAGTTCATAACCACCCCAACTCCAGTTCCAGGGCATCCAATGTCTTCTTCTGATCTCTGCAGACACCAGGCATGCACGTGGATGGTACACATATCAACACGCAGGCAAACCACTTGAAAGTTTTGCAAAAAGAAAAAGATGGGAGGAGTTAGGTGAGCCAGGAATTGTAATCCTAGCACCAGGAAAGACAGAAGCAGGAGGAGCACTAGCCTGGTCTACATACTGAGTTCATATATATCCAGGCCAGTCAAGGACACATAGGAAGACCCTATTTCAAAATAACTAACAAACAAAAGAAAGAAAAAAAAAAAAAAGAAAGAAATGAAGGTAGAGCTGGGATATGGGGAGGGTAAAAGTCATGCAGTTGAATTCCAATGACTGGTATTCTGGTATTCGGGAGAGCAAGCTGGGGCGCTAAGGAACCACTAAAATTCTAAGCTCAAGAGGGACAGAGGCAAAACAGGAGCAATGGCCCAGTCAGTAGAGCCCTGAACCAGCCTGGGGAGAAGATGAGGCAGGCCGCCCTGAAAAGAGCTCTGGGTACAGGGGAGGACACTAGGAGCTGATGGGACAGGCTGTGAGTATCCCAGGACACCCCAGAGAGCGAGCCTTGTATCTGTCCTGTAAGTGCAGCCAGGCCTAGGTGAACACCTGAGTGAGCTGTCTCCCACTGGACCAGGAAGGCCTTAGGAATACCTGCCCCGGGGCCTTGGAGAGATACAGAGAAGCTGCCCGCCGCTATGAAGGTGGCCAACTGCCTCAGTTTACCTCAGGTGCTTTCCCAAACTGGAAGGAGCTGGTCCCCTGCTGTCCCTGCTGGAGCTGCAAGGCTCAGTCCCCCTCAACCCCATCAGTTCCTGTTCCTAAGAACATCCACTCACCTCACAGCCAGAGGGCTCAGGAACCTTAGACCCTTTCAGGAAAATGTGTTTCAACTGACAGAAGCTTCCTAACCACAGTTCAAACTCCAGGTCCAACTCAAGCAGGTCGTCACGATGCCGCTCTGCCGCTCTCAGGTGAGTCTCATTCCCAGCCCCAGGAGCCTTCCGACCATGGTTTCCCTAATGGCACTATCAGCATGCTCACCCACT
This sequence comes from Chionomys nivalis, assembly GCF_950005125.1. Lineage (NCBI taxonomy): Eukaryota > Metazoa > Chordata > Mammalia > Rodentia > Cricetidae > Chionomys > Chionomys nivalis. The sequence continues at coordinate 18,918,377 of NC_080096.1, read as the reverse complement.
GTGGCCTGCTCCCTCCGCCTCTGTCCTCCCTTTGCTCTCCCATGCTTACAGGGCTCCCTGCACACAGTTTCTTGTGTTTGAAGTCCAGGGAAACTTCACAGGGTAGCAACTCCCAAAGTCTCACAGAGAAGACACTCCTGGTTCATCCCAACTCTTTCCTGTCAGACCTCTCCACCTAACACTGACCTCTGACCACATAGGGTAGGCTTTGCATCAGATTCCTGTCATCCAGTGTGGCGGTATACACCTCTAATCCCAGCACTCAGGAGGCAGAGGCAGGTGGATGTCTGTGAGTTAGAGGCCAACCTGGTCTACAGAGCAAATTCCAGAACAGCCAAGGCTACTATTAGAAACCCTGTGTCGAAAAATCAAACCAACCCAAACAAAACAAAACAAAAGATTCTTGTCATCCATTGGCTGCCAGGAGGCACTGTATAGAACCAGCACTTAACTGCATGAACCCACCATGTCCTCCCTGGGGGATACCACAAACCTCTCAGATGTCCCCACTGCAGCAAGGAGAGCTCCCGGGAGGCTCCCATTCCTCAGTTATCCTTGCATCCCTCCCTTTCTTTTTTTTTTTTTTTTTAAATATTTATTTATTTATTATGTATACAATATTCTGTCTGTGTATATGCCTGCTGGCCAGAAGAGGGCGCCAGACCCCATTACAGATGGTTATGAGCCACCATGTGGTTGCTGGGAATTGAACTCAGGACCTTTGGAAGAGCAGGCAATGCTCTTAACCTCTGAGCCATCTCTCCAGCCCCATCCCTCCCTTTCTTTAGCTAACACTAGCTTCCTGAAGAGTGATTAGGCAAACCAGACACCCATGTCCTTATCTCCCTTGCCCGAACACCCCAGCGAAGAACAATTTCATCATGACCACCCTGTACCCTGTGGGAATGCGTCATCAAATGTCTGACCCAGGACACAGGACATTAACGTGGAGATAAAAGGATGGAGGGATGTATCCCTGCTGCCATCCCTAAACCAAGGCCTGGAGTATGGGAAGAGGGCACCTACTCCCCCCCTCTCCCTTCAACCCTTGCCCTTTGCCCTTGCTTGGAGTCTGCACTAACACATCTGGGATCACTCTCTGCAGATGTGAAGATCTGTGGGGACAACAGTGGACGGTACAGGACACAGATCTGAGCTCTCCCCAGACACGGGGATTACTGTTGTTACTGGCCAAGCAGCTCAGAAGCCAGGGGATTCCAGATTCTAGGCAGCCAGACAAAGGTCTGGCTGAGCTGCATATAATCCTGCCTCAGGATTAGCCTGACTGAAGGGGACATGAACCCAGTGGCTGGTCAGGAGCTGCATGGGGAGGCCAGAGCAGTGCAAAGGGGAAGGAGGTCTTCTAAAGGAAGACCATGGGTGTGGCTGCCCTGGCTGCCCCCCAAGCTCCACCCCCTTCCTGGGCTGAGGAGGAGGCAGCATGAAGAACAGACAAAGCTGAGAGGTATCTCCTCCTAGGCCCTCCCCAGCTGCTTCAGAGTCAGCAAAAATAATTCCTGGGGATGGACATAGCTGGTCACTAGACCTCACCAGGCCAGGTAGGCACTTAAAAGCCTATGTGTCTACTGCCTTCTTAGGGCAAGTAGCCAGCCATGACCGGAAACCCTGGAGGTGTGCAAACATCCGAGTCACTTCTCAGCAGGAAGGAGCTGGGGTGGGGCCAGCTAGATGACAGCCCAGGCCCTGGGCTTGGCTCTTTCTCCTCTGGGAGGAATAAAGGGTTAATTACTCAGAGGCCTGGGCAGGCAGATTCTTTCTGGACACCCAGCCTTTTCTTCCTCCACACTTTCAGCTCTGTAGGGGGACCCTTTTCTTCCTCCGGTAGCATCTAGGGCTTGTCCTGACCTAAACTAAACTAGACTATGCTCTATGCTGCCGCACCTGCCTGTTCCTCTGCCCAGGCTGATGACTGCTCATACACCACCCTCATAGCGCCCCCTCCAGTCCTGTGCCTCTTCTCTAACATCCTTCTTACTTGTTTACTGTCTTTCTGGTACCCTGGAATGTCACCTTGACCTCCAAGAGGACAGAGATTATCGTCAGTTTCCTTCATTCCTGTCACCAGACGGGTGGTGGTGGCGCACGTCTTTAATCCCAGCACTCAGGAGGCAGAGACAGGTGGATCTCTGTGAGTTCGAGACCAGCCTGGTCTATGAGAGCTAGTTCCAGGACAGGCTCCAAAGCCACAGAGAAACCCTGTCTCGAAAAACCAAAAAAAAAAAAAGTTTCAGCCGGGCGGTGGTGGCGCACGCCTTTAATCCCAGCACTCGGGAGGCAGAGGCAGGCGGATCTCTGTGAGTTCGAGACCAGCCTGGTCTACAAGAGCTAGTTCCAGGACAGGCTCCACAACCACAGAGAAACCCTGTCTCGAAAAACCAAAAAAAAAAAAAAAAAAAAAAAAAAGTTTCATGACTGAATGAATAAAGAGCACACAAACATTTAGCCGGGTGTGGGGCAGTACGCCTATAATACCAGCACTTAGGAGGTGAAGGCAGACAGAGCAGAAACAAGGCCATCCTCGGTTATACAGTGAGTTCAAGGCCAGTCTAGACTACTCTATACCAAAAAAGAAAAAAAAAAAAGAGCTAAGAAAAAAGAGCTAAGAGCAGGGGCTCATATCAACTGTCGCCTATAAGGGCATCACAGTTCCTACACTTACTGTGTGGTCTTTTTCACTTGTTTTTGTTTTGTTTGTTTATTTTTTATTTATTAATTAAAATTTTCCACCTCCTCCCATTTCCCTCCCACTCCGCCATTTGTTTTGTTTGTTTGAGACAGGGTCTCACTATGTAGCTCTGGCTGTCCTGGAACTCGCTCTGTAGACCAAGCTGTTCTGGAATTTACAGAGATTCACCTGCCTCTGTCTCCCGAGTGTTGGAAGCCACCACCGCCTGGCTTCGGCTGTGTGAGCTTGAACCATGTACATAAACGCTGTGTCTCATTTAAGTGAACGAATAGGAAACGAATAATAAAATGACCTCAGAGGCTAGCGGCCAATCCGTTGTCACACAGACGAGGACAGCTGAAAGCGCTGCCTGGCACCCTGGCTGCCAGAGTTTGTTTACTTATTCACCTGCTTGCTCATCTCCTCCTCCCCCTACTACAGAGTCAGCCCCAGCCTGCCGCCCACTGCTCTATCCTTAATTCCTAGCACAGCGCTGGACGAGGCAACCAGGCCTCTTCTCACATCCGGGACCATGGAGCTGGGAAGCTATCATGGGCTAGAAGTAAGAGGCTCACCAATCTGCTTCTCCAGGGCAGCTGCTTCACAGATGGTTGCCCGGGGTAGGATGCCAGGGTCAGTAAAACTGGTCTGCAGGAGGCAGCTCATGACGAAGAAGAAGAGGACGGCAGCGATGATAGGGACGGCCAGGGTCAGTCTGCGGGCCAGGTAGGGACAGCTAGGAGAGAAGAGAGCTCAGGTTACCCCAGGGCTGCCTCTCCCTCAAGTGCAGCGGGAGCTAAGTGCAGCTACTCCCCATAGTGCCCAAAGCAGACATTACTAGTTAATCCTGGACTTCTTCCAATGTCAGATGAGAACAACAGATATTCTCCCTCATCCCAGCCAGCAAGCAGGTCCCTCTTCCTCCATCCCTTCCTGCCAACAGGAACTTGCCAGATAGCCCAAACTGGCTGTGAACTCTTGATTTTTCTGCCTCCACCTGAATAGACACACACCACCACACCTAGCCTTCTTTATGGCAGCACACACTTGTATTTCCAGCACTCAGAAGGCCCAAGCAGGAAGATCAGGAGTTCAAGGCCATCCTTCATACAAAGTAAGCTCAAGGGTAAGCTGGGTTATATGAGACCCTGCCTCAAAAACAAAAATAAATAAATAAAAACAAACCAACAAGGAACTACTGCTGCTCCAGGGCAGTCTTTAGGAGTTGGCACCAAGGCTGAAGACATCAAGACCAAAATCAAGAACTACAAAACCGCCCCCTTTGACAGCCGCTTCCCAGACCAGAATCAGACCAGGAACTGTGGGCAGAACTATCTGGACTTCCACCGCTGCGAGAACGCAATGACCGCAAAGGGGGGTGGTGTCTCCGTGTGTGAGTGGTACTGGCGTGTATACAAGTCCCTCTGCCCCATATCATGGGTCTCAGTCTGCGATGACCGCAGAGCAGAAGGCACATTTCCTGGGAAGATCTGACCTGGCTCCACCCACCTCTCCTCTGTTCGCTCTCCTCTCCCCATGCAGTAAAGGGGGACCTGGGTATATGATGGTCCCTACTCTGGGACCCTGAATGCAACATCTAATAAAATTTCACTGAAAAGTTAAAAAAAAAAACAAAACAGGCCACTGAGATGATTCAGAATATAAAAATGCTTGTTATCAAGTTTGATGGCCTAAGCTTGCTCTTGGAACCCACGTGATGAAAAGAGAAAAAGATTCTCACAAGGTGTCCTCTGACATTTACATGCATGCCACAAAACATACACATGCACACATACACAAAATAAATAAAATCCACCAGCCACAGCGGTGCACACCTTTAATCCCAGCACTGGGGAAGTTGAGTCAGAGGGATCTCTATGAGTTCAAGGCCAGCCTGGTCTACAGTGCTAGTTCTAGGATAGTCAGAGCTGTTACATAGAGGAAACTATCCCGAAAAAAAAAAAAAGAAGAAAAAACAAACAAACAAAACAATAAATAAAATGTAATTAAAAACCAAAGACAGAGACAGAGATGGAAACAGAGAAAAACAAGGGCTTCCTGGGATAGCCCAGAACCCCTGGACTCCTATGACTCCTTCATATAAACACAACGTTGTATATAGCTCAGTCCCCAGCATTTTAATATGCCCTGTCTATGGGTGTTTTGCCTGCATGCAGGTCTGTGTACCATGTGTGTGGCTGGTGCTTGAAAAGATCAGAAGAGGGCACTGGAACGGTAGTTAGAGACAGTTGTGAGCCACCACAAGGGTGCTAGGAATTGAACCCGGATCCTCTGGAAGAACGGCTAGTGCTTTTAATCGCCAAACCATCTCTCCAGACCTGTCCCTGGACTTAGCTGCGGCCTCAGAATCCTTTTAGTAGACACAGAGACACAGAACTTCAGGAAGCCATTACCAATTAAGGGGGCTGCCACTTGAGACAACCACGACAGCAATGTTGCAATGTCACGCATTCATGCATTCAGCCAGCTGCTCCACAAATATTTATTGAGTTCTTCTCCGTGCCAGGCAACGCTCTCAATAAACATCAGGAATAATGGCTATGGATATGACAAGAGTCTCTCTACCGTGTGGCTTATGATCGACTAGGGAAACGAGCCTGGTAAACAGGGAACCGCCACACATGGTGAAGTGCACCGCAGAACAAAAAGCCTGCCAGAGACGACACTGCAGCCACACCCAGAGGAGCAAGGGGAAGGCTAAGATGGCGTGCGCCTGCCCCGTCCCCCCAGACACCAACTCCAGGCTGATCCAAGATGGCCCCAGGAACAGCTCATGGGATAGCCTGCTCCTCCCTCCCAGTAAGGCAGGCCGCTGACCATGGCTTCCACATCCACCTTTAACCCCTTGCTTCCATTTTAGGGCTGCAATGTTCTAGAAGTTCTGAAATTGGTGGGGGTGTGGCTTTAGGATGAAGAGGACCTACTGGGGGCGTTCTGTGTCTTCTTTGCCACTCTGCTGACCACTGCAAAGCCACTTTCTGCAAACATAGATCACATTGGTCATTTCCCTGCCTGAAACCCTCCGATGGCTTCAAATGGAATCCAATCTCAATTGGCCGGTTAGGCCAACCTTGTTCTGAGGTTTCTCCTGCCTCAACCTACAAAACTGTTCTCAACCCCTCTACCCGCATCACACTGGCCTCGTGGCAGTCTCCACAGGTGTGACTCTGTTCTACCTCAGGGCCTTTGCACTTACTGCTCATGTCCTCTGGAACGGTCTTCCCTCTCAGAGGACTTTCCTTGATAGTTCATATAAAGGAGTCCTCCCGAGACTATTTTCTGTACAGCGTTCATTAAAAATGTTAGCTGTGGGACCAGAGATGGCTCAGTGGTTAGGAGCACTTCCTACTCCTCCCCCAGCATCCACGGGATGGCTCACAACCATCACTAACACCAGCTCCAGGGGTTCCAATGCCCTCTTGCAAAGGCCACACGTGGTTCACATACACGTGCAATTAAACACTCAAAGACATAAAATAAATAAAGCTTAAAAAATATAAACTAAGCCCAGCAGTGGTGACACACACCTTTATTTTCAGTACTAAGGAGGCAGAGGCAGGCGGATCTCTGTGTGTTCGAGGCCAACCTGGTCTACAGAGTGAGTTCCAGGACAGACAGGCTACACAGAGAAACCCTGTCTCAAAAAAACAAAACAACAAAACAAAACAAAAATCAATTAACTTAGGGCATGGCAGCTCACACCTCTAATGCCAGCACTCTGGAGGCAGAAGCAGAACAACTCTTTGTGAATTTGGGGCCAGCTTGGTCTATACATTGAGTTCCAGGATACCCAGGACCATAGAGTAAGATCCTGTCTAAAAAAAAAAAAAGTTACCTGCTGTGTGGCTATGTTACCTGCTTCTGTCTTGCTAAGTGACAAGCAGACAGCATCCCTTGCATGTTGCCTAGTAAATACCTACCAAATGAATGGTGTGCCCCTCATGGAGAGACAGTAGCTGCCATTTTTTTTCAGTACTATAGACCAAATCCTATGCCTTGTCCACGCTAGGAAAGCACCTGGCCATCTGTCGTCTCCAGCCCTACCACCTGACATCTTCTGAAGATTTACTATGTACTAGGTATTGCCCTAGTCAATAAATCATTATAAATAATACATACAGGGGGGCTGGAGAAATGGCTCAGTGGTTAAGAGCACTGACTGCTCTTCCAGAGGACCTGGGTTCAATTCCCAGCACCCACATGGCAGCTCACAACTGTCTGAAAATCCAGTTCCAGGGGATCTGACACCTTCACACCAATGCACATAAAATAAAGATAAATAAATCATAAATTTAAAAAAAAAAATAATAATACATACAGGCCAGGGATATAGTTCAGTGGGAGAACGCACTCTATCATGCACAAAGCCCTGAGTTCGTTCAGACCCCAGTAGCCCCAGTAGCACAAATAATAATGATGATAATGACAATATCAAATCAATACCTAAAGTGCAAACCAAACACAATGCTACATGCTTATAATCATGGCATTTGAGAGGTTGAGCAAGGAGAATCCTGAGAACTTGAGGCCAATCTGGGCTACAGAGAGCAGTGCTATCTTAAAAGTACTAATTCTGTGGGGCACAGTGGCACTTGCCTTTAATCCCAGTCAGGTGGGTGTCTGTGAGTATGAAGCCAGCTAGGACTACACAGCGAGACCCTTTCCAAAGTTAACTAACAGTCACTATGTGCTAGCTACACAGCTGTGCACTTTACATGCATTTTGCAAGTCTTCACGGTGACCCTCTAACCTTGTGCCCCAAACGTCACAGATGAGGAAGTTTAGAAAGCTTAAACGACCCAGGCAACACAGGTCAGGAGCATTCAACGTGACTGTGAAGTTCATGCTGTTGACCACAGCTAGCTGCTGCCTTTCGACAGGAGCCAGAGGGGATGTGATGGTGGGGCTGTCTCTTGAGCGATGCATCTGTCGGGAGGCTTTGGGCCAGATGAGGTTCCAGGGATCCACAGGGGCAGGGAGCAAAATCAGGACATGTGAACAGTGCTTTTGAAGCCTGCAGCAGCCTTGCCCTAAGGACCAGAGCCTGCTCCACACATCTCTTCATGTCTAATCCTCCAAAAGAACCAGCAATGTTGGACAGCTCTCCTAGTTCACGCACAAGCTGGGACCTGGGGAAGGAAGACTGGGACTTGTAGAGCCCTTGGCAAATACCAAGTCCTAGGCTCTGATTTCCACAGCCAGATTCAAGATCACCCAGCTAGGATGCCAATTACAAGCTGGCATCTCCAGACTCCCAGCAAGTGATCGTGTCCATTCATTCATTCATTCAACGGTCATTTGCTGTGCTGAGTGCTGACTGCATCCCTTGCACTGGGTCTAGGCACTAAACACACAGCAGTGTGGAAGTTTGCTATCCTTGCGCTGAAAAGACAGACACGGAATGACCAAAGACATGCATGTGTGCATGCGTGTGCAGAAGGGAAAGAGTGGAAAGAAATGAGTGACCCATGAGTGTAAACAGAGGTGCTCCAAACAGTGCAAAGGCCCTGAGGCAGGCGGGAGCAGGCAGGGCAATGAGCTTGAGAGGGTAACTCAGCAGAAAAGGACTGAGCAAGCAGCAGGCACAAAAGGCCATTATCAGAGCTCTGGCTCTCACCTAGAGGGAGAACCAGGGAGCCTGACATCTGATGTCAAGGGGTTGAGGCTGCTGTGAGAATGGACAGTAGAGGAGCTGGAAGCCCCCCTGGGAAGCTACCACAATCCACCAGAATGGAAGCAAAACCAGCAGGAAAGGTCTCCCCGAAGGCCACCTGTACCTTCCCGGAGCAGCAGCGAGCGAGCATCTTCTACCGTTCCTGTCCTCACTAAAAGCGCACCCACCTTGGAATCCTCTGAGCCCCAACACCCAGCAGGAATATGGGTTAACACAACCCTGATCCCAAAGTCACCAACCAAAAGTGGGAACAGGAGGCAACGAAGGCTGAGGTAACTGAGTGGTCCGTTCTCCCTGAGCCCGGGAGTTCTCCCTTTTCTCTGGCTGGGGGCAACTCAAGACCATCATGAATCCATCCAGAAGTTCAGGTCCAACTCTTAAACTGAGGGGTCACAGGGCAACTACAGCCAACACTACTTCCTCCAGCCTGGGTCATAACCCCGGGCGTGGGCACGACAAAGAGTGGCCCAAGGGCTCCGGTAAAGCACGGTTCCTGCACACAAGAGGCCACAAGAGGTGGAAATGAAACTTGGCGTAAGGACCAAGTTGGGGTCCCAGAGTTTCTCTGGGTAAACCACCCTGAGCCTTTTTCCATCCCGACCCAGGATGGAAGGGCAGAGCATCCTGAGGGACAGTGGAAAAGGAAGTCTTCACCTTGTGGCTGCAGGCACACAATGCAAGTCCTGGAAAGTGACCTGAGAACGGGCCTTTTAAAAAGCTTTACCAGCCGGGCGGTGGTGGCGCACACCTTTAATCCCAGCCCTCAGGGAGGCAGAGACAGGCGGATCTCTGTGAGTTCGAGGCCAGCCTGGTCTACAGAGGGAGTTCCAGGACAGCCAGAGATACACAGAGATACACCTTGTCTCAGAAAAAAAAAAAAAAAAAAAGCAAGCGTTTTTATCATCTTTATCATGACCACATGCCCCCAGGAAGTGATTTTTGGTGAACAGAGCAGTGAAACCTGTGAACGTCAAGTGCTAAAAGCTTGCATGCAAAAGCATAAATAAATGATAAATAAATTTAAAAAAAAAAAAGCTAAAAGCTTGCATGAATGACTGGGTACCAATCTCAATAGACTGCTAGGAGGTGGGGACTATTAAAGTCTCCATCTATAACTGAGGAAAGTGGGGACTGCAAAGCAGAAGTGACTGGCGCCCCAGGCCACACAATTAGTGGAAGGTGGAGCTGGGATTTGGGCTAGGTTCCCTGGCTCCGGAGATGGAGGTCTTAACTAGACTGAATAATAAAAGAAGCCAACCTCAAAGAACAGGGAGAAGCAGGAGGGAAAAGTGGGGTTCGTCGGGTGGGTGGGCATGTGTGGGAGTTGTGTGCGTGCAAAAAGTCACACGCCTGGTGGCTCCAGCTACAGGCTGAGGGTGGGGTGGGAACTTTGGATGCATGAGTGGCCCTGATAAAGCCATAAGCAGCCACTCCTCCACCCTGAGATGGAGGTGGCGGGTAGGCCAGCCCCGGGTCACTAGAAAAAAGGTCAAAAGCCCATAGGAACAATTAAGACCTGTCATGCCAAAGCACTGAGGTCTCTTTCATGAACTGGAGTGAAGCAGCTGTCCTGGTGGAGGAACGTGACCAAGGGATGCTCCAGAGTGTCCAAAGAGGACAGAGAGCCAGGTCAGGGCTGGAGAGACCCCTGGGGTTCTAGGGAGCTAAGGGAGGGTCAGGAAGAAGCTCTGGCAAAACTAAGGAAAGCGCTGGAGAAGGAAGAGCCAGTCTGAGCGGCCCAAAGATGCTTTAAAGAGGATGCCTTGGGGCCTATGGCGAGTCTGAATGAGGGGAAGCGGTGATGGGGAGGACAGTCTGAGGAAGCCAGGACCCTGCGGAACCTGGGAGGGACCTGAGAATACGCATAGGAGATTCATAGTGTCCATAAGGGACACAAAAACTTAGTTGTCTGAGGACAGGAATAAAAGACGCCTAGAGGGGTCAGAAAGAGCCTGGGATAGACAAGAACCGGCCAGGGATAGGAGAGGAGGGCAGGCAGACCTGAGGGACCCAGCAAAGGCCGGTGACCGGAGCCGGGCACCCAAAGTCTGGATGCAGGGGTCCAGGGCAGGCGGAGGCCCGAAGGTACACAGATGCGGGCCGGGAAAGGAGCGGCGGCCGGGGGGAGGGGGAGCAAACTCACTCGAAAAAGAAGAAGAGGACGGTGGTGCTGAGGATGAGCAGTAGTGTGAGCGCGAAGACGCCGCCGTGGCCGGCCAGCATGAGGCGGCCGCCGCAGTAAAAGCGGTTGCGGCCCGGGAACACCTCCCACTTACGCCGCGGCCGGCGGACCAGGCTCCCGCTGCCACTGCCGCTGCCGCTCCAGCGCGGTGCTCCGGGCGTGGGCCCGGGGCTCGGAGCGGGGGACGCGGCGGGGCCGGAGCGGTGCGCCCCGGGGGAGGCGGGCAGCGGGGCGGCCCCGGGGCTGATCTGCTGGTACTCGCAGTCCTTCATGCGGCCGGCCGCGGGCCTCAGCTCCGCGCCCCGCGGGCCGGCCGCGCCGCTCCGGGACCGGGCCGAGCAGCGGAGGGAGCGGCGGCGCGCGCGTCGCTGGCGGGCGGGCTCGCTCGCTCGGGTTGGCCCCCTCCGCTGCCGCCCCGCCCCCCGGCTCGCTCGGCAGCGCCCCCCGCGACGGGCACGGGAACTGCAGGTGCGGCCTCCCGGCTCCCTCGGGGCCTTTGCGCTCAGACCCTGTGTTAGGTGTTAGGAGGGCTGTGTGCCAGGCACTGGCCAGGAGATTCAGGGAACCGACCGCCGGGCTCGCCCACCGCTGAGGACAGGCCGGGAAGGATGGTATACAACTTGCTTTGAAAGCCTCCAGGGGCTGGAGAGATGGCTCAGAGGTTAAGAGCACTGCCTGCTCTTCCAAAGGTCCTGAGTTCAATTCCCAGCAACCACATGGTGGCTCACAACCATCTGAAATGAGATCTGATGCCCTCTTCTGGCTGTAGACACACAGACAGAATATTGTATACATAATAAATAAATATTTAAAAAAAAAAAAAAAAAAGAAAGCCTCCAGTGTCCAAGGTCTGAAAGTCCCCAGGGGTATGTGGGAAGTAGCCTCTAGTCTCTCCGTCCCAGCTCTCCTAGGCCTAGACCCGGGGATCATTCCTAAGGACCCCAAGACTTTTTAGGTGGGTGTATTCACAACACACCTAGTGCGGTGGCCCATGCGCCTGGTAGGCTGAGGCAGATCTTTGTAATTCCAGCTGAGAGTTGCGGGTTCAAGGCCAGGTTAGGATACAGGGTGAATTTGCACCCAGCTGGAGCTACAAGTGAGACCCTGACCCACTCGTGAACACACACACACCAACACTTTATTTTTTTTTAATATTTATTTATTTATTATGTATACAATATTCTGTCTGCAGGCCAGAAGAGGGCACCAGACCTCACTATAGATGGTTGTGAGCCACCATGTGGTTACTGGGATTTGAACTCAGGACCTTTGGAAGAGCAGGCAATGCTCTTAACCGCTGAGCCATCTCTCTAGCCCCACACAAACACTTTATATCATATGCCTAAGGTCAGGAGTCCAGAAATATTTTAGCAAATTCTTTTGCGTACAGTCCCACAAGGCTAGTAGGGCTGTACCAGGCAGTCCGAACTCTCATCTGGAGAGTCAAATGGGGGCCAGTTCCGTCGCAAGCCGTTCAGGTTGTTGGCAGAACTTTCTTGTGCTGTGACCTGAGGCCTGGAAGTTTGGCTGAGACTCCACCCGAATTTACTAGAGATTATCCAATGACTCACGGTGGAAGTTCCTTCACAGGAGCCATGGCTTTCTGTACCTGACAAGGAGATTGATCTTCGATTTGCCCAGAGCTTGACCTGATATTGTGTTGCTTAACTACCAAACCAGGGCCTCACACGCTGGGTAGCTACTCAGTCACTGAGCCGCATCACCAGCCCTAAGACAGAGCGTTTGTGTTGTGCAAATGAGTGTGTGTGCGTGCTTGCGGGGAAGCAGGGTGTGCAGGCCCATGCATACGTGGAGGCCTGGAGAAGGTGTCAGATCCTTCAGAGCGAAGTTAGGAGCAAGCAGCAAGCAGAGGATACCTGAACTGCTACAGGGTGCCAGGACCCGAACTCTGGTACTCTTGACTGTTCAACAAGTATTTTTAACTCCTGGGCCATCTCTCCGGTGCCCGAGCCAGAGTATCTATCACTTACTATGTGTGTAGCAGAAATCGCATGTCGCCCCCTGTGCTCTCATCTATGATTGGAAGCAAGTCACAGGTGCCACTTACAATCAAGAGGTGGGAGCACCAGAAGGCAGGATCGTTGGTGGTCATGGTACGATCTGTCCATTGAGTCAAAGATACTGCAAAACCCAAGAAAAGACCCCAGGACTGGGACTGGAGAGACTCATGCTAAGAATCTCCTCACTAGGGTTGCTGAGGTGAGAGGGTTGCAAGTCTGAGGCCAGGCGGGGCTGCATAGCAAGATCCTGTCTACAAACAGACAGACAAAAGGATGACCTAGAAAGGGGTAGGAACAGGACTGGAGAGATGGCTTAGAGGTTAAGAGCATTGCCTGCTCTTCCAAAGGTCCTGAGTTCAATTCCCAGCAACCACATGGTGGCTCACAACCATCTGTAATGGGGTCTGGTGCTCTCTTCTGGCCTGCAGGAATACAGAATATTGTATACTTAAAAAAAAGAAAGGGGTAGGAGAACCCCTAATGGGCCAGGTTTGGTGGTCTACTCCTGTAATGCGGCACTTGCCGAGTGGAGGCAGGAGGACTGGGAGTTCATGTTAACCACAGGTTTTTTTTTTTTTTTTGCTTTTTCGAGACAGGGTTTCTCTGTGGTTTTGGTTCCTGTCCTGGAACTAGCTCTTGTAGACCAGGCTGGCCTCAAACTCACAGAGATCCGCCTGCCTCTGCCTCCCGAGTGCTGGGATTAAAGGCGTATGCCACCATCGCCCGGCTGCCCCACAGCTTTTTAGGTGAGCAGAACAGAGTGATGGTTCAGTGACTAAGAATATTCAGTGGTGCCGGGCGGTGGTGGTACACGCCTTTAATCCCAGCACTCGGGAGGCAGAGGCAGGCGGAGTGAGTTCGAGACCAGCCTGGTCTACAGAGCTAGTTCCAGGACAGGCTCCAAAGCCACAGAGAAACCCTGTCTCGAAAAACCAAAAACCAAAAAAAAAAAAAAAAAAAAAAAAGCTGTGGGGCTGGAGATGTAGTTCATTGGAAGAACATAAAATTTATGAGACCCTGTGTTCCACCTCTAACACACACACACACACACACACACACACAGAAGAAAGAAAGAGAGAAAGAAAGGGAGAGAGATGAGTCTTCTGTCCATGTCTACTCCTCAACTTTCTCATCCTGTCCTATCTGAATTTCTTCTCATTGAGGTTGCAATTACATGCTCAAATTAAAAATAAAATAGTTAAGTTAGGAGTGGTAGTGACACACACCTCACCTTTAATCCCAGCACTCTGGAGGCAGAGGCAGGTGGGTCTCTGAGTTCGAGGCCAGCTGGTCTACAGAGTAAGTTCCAGATCAGTCAGGACTACGAAGGGAAGCCCTGACTCAATAAACAAACAAACAAGTAAATAAAAAGTTGAGTATAGGTATAGCCTGTAATCCCAGCTTTTTGGATGACTGAGGCAGGAGGATCACTTGATTCCATGCATGAGTTAAATGCTAGCCTGGTCATCAGAGCCAGAACAGAGCAAAGACACCCAAGCCCAAAGCTGGAGCTTCTATAGCTGCCTCCCACTCTGCACAGCCCAGTGCTGAGAGGAAGGGCTTTCTTTGTAGATGCAAGTAACTGCTCAATGCTAAAGCATGTGTGAGTCCTCCCTGAGCACTACAGAATACGGACATCAAATATTAAACTAAGAGAGAAAAAGAAAAAAACCCACACACGAAACAACAGGAGCAGGGGGATTCACGCTCAGTGGTAAAACATGCTTAAGATAGGTAAGGCCCTAGGTCCAATTCTCAGCAAGAAAACAAGACAATCTAAACAAACAAACAAACACAGAAACAAAACAAGCAAGCAGGAGAAGGGCTAGAGTGGCCAAGATCACTGGCTGCTCTTCCAGAGACCCCCATGGTCCCTTCCTAGCACCCACAAGGTGGCTCACAGCCATCTGTAACTCCAGTTCCAGGGCATCTGATGCCCTCTTCCAGCTTCCACAAGCCTTTAATTCCAGCACTTGGAAGGCAGAGGCAGGAAGATTGCTGAGTTGGAAGGCAGCCTGGTCTACATAGTGAGAGAGACCTTGTCTCAAAAAAAAAAAAATTAACTTTGAACTAAAATTTGTATGATATGAAGAGAAAATGATGTGGATTATTTCTATGTCCACAATTATTTCAACTGTTTTATCATCCTAGTATAAACCATAATTACGTACACATACAATAACGAATGCAGGAAATACCAGTGCCTTCCAGGCGCTCTGCTCTGGAACTGGTCACAAAGCAATAGTTGCTATTTGTAGCGTTGGTCCCTGTTCATCCCGTATTCCCTTTGTGCTCTGTCAGGACTCAGCTGTTTATAATTCTCTCCCTGGCAGGGTAATCCAAAGCTCTTCTCTGAATGCTTTGAATCTTCAAGGGGAGTACACCACTGTCCTTCAGTAGTATCTGAGTGGAGCGGTCATGTGTTTGCTGTCCCCTCTCTAGCGGTGGCCGCATGCGGTGCCGAGCCATCTGTAACTGGGCTGGAGACAGCAGGAGCTCCTTAGCGGGAGGAAGTGCAGCGCGGACTGAGAGCAAAGGAAAATTACCTGCCCATGGGCTTACTTATGTCTTCACCTCCCGCACACCTCGTTTCATTACATTTTAGTCCTTAGCATTTAGTTTGGTATTTTGCGTGTACACATGCAGCAGCATATATGCAGGGGTCAGAGGTCAACTTGTGGGAGTCAAGTCTCTCCTTCCATCCTGTGAGTTCCAAGAACCGAACTCAGCTCATCAGCCACGGAGGGGAGGGAGGGGGCAAGCACCTTTACCCACGGAGCCATTTCCTGGAGCTCAGGTCAGGTCACATGACCACTTAATACTCCGTGGTTAGGCTTTCGGTGGCTACCAGAGTACAGAAGTAAGGATGAGGAGAGAAGCCGTCTCCGGAAAAGGGCATGTATTTGTTCCAAAATCCAAGAGTTCTCTATGGCGATTCACCAACTGGGGCCTACCAGTGACCCATACAGCACCTCTATTTGACATGAAGACTGTATTAAATATCACTGAATGCCGGGCGGTGGTGGCGCACGCCTTTAATCCCAGCACTTGGGAGGCAGAGGCAGGCGGATCTCTGTGAGTTCGAGACCAGCCTGGTCTACAAGAGCTAGTTCCAGGACAGGCTCCAAAACCACAGAGAAACCCTGTCTCAAAAAAACCCAAAATAAATAAATAAATATAATTGAATTTGCTGACTGCTTAGGTTTCAGAGCAGTTTGGAATACAGCCTGGATGTGGCCCCCAGGTGCTTTTCTGAAGTAGGAGACTCATCAAATTTTTTGATAATTTTTGTTTGTTTTGTTTTGTTTTGTTTGAGACAGGGTTTCTCTGTTTAGCCCTGGCTGTCCTGGAACTCTGAAGACCAGGCTGGTCCTGAATTCAGAGATCTGCCTGCCTCTGCCTCCCAGGTGGTGTTTATTTCAAACACTTTGTTTTAAATCTAAAATCCCTGCCTTTTCCATTTTGTTAGGCTCAGCAAAATGTCACCTGCATAGTGATGTGTGGGGCCAGGGGTGTAGCTCAGGGAATGCTTGCCCAGCATGTCCGAGTACCTGGGTTAAGTCCCCAGCACTAAGGAAGACAAAACAGAAGGGTCAGATGTGGTAGCATAAGCCTGTAATGTCTACACTTGGGAGGCTGAGACAGGACCCTCTGTTTGAGGCTAGTCTGGTCTACATGAGAATTTCCCATATAAAGAAAGATTTCTATGACATGTAAAGTTTTTTCAGATTTATTTTTTAATTGTATGTATATGAGTGTTTTGCCCACATCATGTGTGTATCTGATGCTCAAGGAAACCAGAAGAGGGCATTAGATTCCTTGGAATTGGAATTACAGGTAAGTCACCCTATGGGTACTGGGAATCGAACCCAGATTCTCTGCAAGATCAGCAAATGCTCTTAGCTGCTGAGTCATCTCTCCAGCCCCAATCTTCTTCCTCTTCCTCTCCTTCTTCTTTTTTTTTTTTTTGGTTTTTCGAGACAGGGTTTCTCTGTGGTTTTGGAGCCTGTCCTGGAACTAGCTCTTGTAGACCAGGCTGGTCTCGAACTCACAGAGATCCACCTGCCTCTGCCTCCCAAGTGCTGGGATTAAAGGCGTGTGCCACCACCGCCCGGCTTGGAACTAGCTCTTGTAGACCAGGCTGGTCAAAAAGTCACAGAGATCCACCTGCCTTTGCTTCCCAAGTGCTGAGATTACAGGCATGTGCCACCACCCCCTGGCTTCCAGTCCCAATTTCTATGACGTGACAGAAAACCGAAGACTTGGTGGAGCTCTGGGAACAAAGGTGTGCTTTGCAATTTGATAATCGTCTTCAAGGTAAAAGCAAATGGCTCCTGGCATTGCTTCTAATTTCTTCTTTTTTTAAGCAGCATTTTTAAAATTAATTAATTATGTATACAATGTTCTATCTGCATGTATGCCTGCCTGCCAGAAGAGGGCACCAGATCTCATAGGTGGTTGTGAGCCACCATGTGGTTGCTGGGAATTGAACCTGGATCCTCTGGGAGAGCAGCCAGTGCTCTTAACCTCTGAGCCATCTCTCCAGCCCCTGCTTCTAATTTCTAATGAGGAAAGCAATCACGTGTGAGGTCAGCAGCCAGATGGCAAACACAAGAGTGCTGAGGCACGCGGTTGTAATGGGAGTCACCGCTGGATAAATCCATGGCGGTTTACAATCGTCTCCACGATCCAGCTGCCTCAGCTCCAGACCAAACGTGGCTTAAATATGGACGCATTCGCTTCCATCCCCTAGGACCTCGAATGTGCAGCTCCCCTAGTCATGAGCCTGTGGAGCTGCAGTACCACAGGGGGCGTGGCTTGAACAGCAGATTCTCCCTTAGTCCGGGGCCAGAACCTCTAGATGGTTGAGCCTGTTGGGGGCCTCTCTCTGGCTGTCCCCATGAGACCTGTGAACGCACCCCAGGGGCTTCCTCCTCTTGTGAGAGCAGATCTCAGTCCTATTGGATTAGGAGCTCTCCTTATGACCTCATTTATTACCTCCTCCAAGGACCTATCTCCAGACACTCATGGAAGGATTTGGATTTAATATATGGATTAGTGGGAGAGGCAATTCAGTCCCTAACACACTGGAATACCGTCCACTTCTGGTTTGCTAGTTTCATCTGCACGTTCTGGGGGCATCCTCTTGGTCTTTCCCACCAGTCCTTTTTCTATGGGTCAGAATCAAAAGACCCAGATCATCTGGTGTGTGTGGGGGGAGATAATGTGTAAGTGTGTTTTGCCTGTGAAGAGGCCAGAACAGGGCTCAGATCCCCTGGAACTGGAGTTACAGATGGTTGTGAGCCATCGTGTGGGTGCTGGGAATCAAACCTTGGTCATCTGTAAGAGTAGCCGTGCTCTGAACCCTAGACTACTTGTTAAATGTAGTCATTTATCACTTAATTACGGGAAATTTGGGGCTGGAGACAGCTCAGAGATTAAGAGCACTGACTGCTCTTCCAGAGGTCCTGAGTTCGATTCCCAGCAACCACATGGTGGCTCACAACAATCTGTAATGAGATCTAGTGCCCTCTTCTGGTCTTTAGGCAGAACATAGTATACATAATAAATGAATTATTAAAAACAAATGGGAAATTTGTCATTAGGCAGTGGCGGTGCACACCTTTAATTCCAAAACTCCGGAGGCAGAGGCAGGCGGATCTCTGAGTTTGAGATCAGCCTAGTCTACAGAGGGAGTTCCAGGGCAGGTTCTCTATGAAGAGAACCCCCTGCATCAAAGAAAAAGAAAAAAGAAAAAAAAATTCTTTTCTTTTTTGATTTTTTTGGTTTTTAGAGACAGGGTTTCTCTGCAGCTTTAGTGCTTGTCCTGGAACTCACTCTGTAGCCCAGGCTGGCCTTGAATTCCACAGAGATCCACCTGCCTCTGCCTCCCGAGGCTGGGACTAAATGTCGCCACCACTGCCTGGTAGAATCTGTAATCTTTATTCTTTATTTTCTTATCATCTTGGTGAATATCATCATGTATACTGATGGAAAAAAAAACTAAATAAGGGTGTTGGAGCAATGGCTCAGTGGTTAGGAACACAGCCTGTTCTTCCAGAGAACTCAGGATCAATTACCAGCACCCTACAGTGCCTCACAATGGTCTGAAACTTCAATCCCTCTTCTGCCTTCAAGGACACTGCACACATGTGGTGCAGACAAAACACCCACATGCATAAAATGAAAATAAATTTAAAACCTTTTTGTTTTTTTTGTTTTTGTTTTTCAAGACAGGGTTTCTCTGTGGCTTTAGAGACTGTCCTGGAACTAGCTCTGTAGACCAGGCAGGTTGGTCTTGAACTCACAGAGATCCGCCTGCCTCCCGAGTGCTGGGATTAAAGGCGTGCGCCACCACCACCCGGCTCTAAATTTAAAACCTTAAGGGAAACAACTGAATACATACCTAAGCTATCTTGTATCGCCCATTGAAAACTCTAGGACCCGACTGCAGCTCTGGAGGCACATGAGCACTCTGTACAGTGGCCTCAACCTTCTTTTCTTTCTTTCGTTCGTTTCTCTCTCTCTCTCTCTCTCTCTCTCTCTCTCTCTCTCTCTCTCTCTCTCTCTTTCTTCTTTTGTTTCCTGAGACAGGGTTTCTCTGTGTAGTACTGGCTGTCCTGGAACTCACTATGTAGACCAGAATGGCTTTGAACTCAGAGATCCACTTGCCTCTGCCTCCCAAGTGCTGAGATTAAAGACATGCACCACTGTTTCACTTTAGGGCAACAACGGATGGGAGACCGTGACAGGCCACGGGAGGCAGCCCATTCCACCACCCCAGGCCTCTGTGGATCCCAGGTGAGTGGGAGGCGGTGGGTGAGAGACCTCAGTGGGTTGGTGGGCAGCTGGTCTCACAAGCAGCTGCAGAGGGTGAGAGACAGATAGGCATGCCATGCAGAGAGAGGGTTTGAGTAAAGTTTACTCAGTAAGTTATGGAAGGAAAGGGAAGGGGGAAAGATAGAAACAGAGAGAAGGGGAGAAAGAGAGGAGGGGGGAGAGGAGAAGAGGCAGCAGCCACCTACTTCTTCCTAAGACGGACAGAGAGCTCAGGCTACAAGGAAGAGCTACTTGCCTTGGCTGAAGGGGGGAGTGGGCAAGGCTTGTCTCTTAAAGGGATAGGACAGACCTTTACAGCCACCACCACCTGGCAGTTCTCAACCTTTCTAATGCTGTGACCCTTTAGTGCAGTTCCTCATATTGTACTGACCCCCAACCATAAAATTGTTTTGCTGCTACTTCATAACTGTATTTTTTTACTGTTATGAATCATAATGTAAATATCTACTATGTGACCCCCAAAGCAGTTGTGACCCACAGGTGAGAACCTCGGCTCTGTATTTAGTCTACATTGAAGTCATTAAAAATATTTTCTTGCTGGGTGGTTGTGGTGAACAGCTTTAATCCCAGAACCTGGGAGGCAGAAGCAGGAAGATCTCTGTGGGTTTGAGGCCAGCCTGATCTACAGAGTGAGTTCTAGGACAGGCAGGGATAAACAAAGAAACCCTGCCTCAAAAAATCAAAATAGCCGGGCGGTGGTGGCGCACGCCTTTAATCCCAGCACTTGGGAGGCAGAGGCAGGCGGATCTCTGTGAGTTCGAGACCAGCCTGGTCTACAGAGCTAGTTCCAGGACAGGCTCCACAGCCACAGAGAAACCCTGTCTCGAAAAACAAAAAAAAAACAAAAAAAAAAAAAAAAAAATCAAAATAAATTAAAAAAATGTTGCCTTCTGGGCCAGTGAGATAGGTCAGCATATAAAAGCACTTGATGGCCGGGCGGTGGTGGCGCACGCCTTTAATCCCAGCACTCGGGAGGCAGAGGCAGGTGGATCTCTGTGAGTTCGAGACCAGCCTGGTCTACAAGAGCTAGTTCCAGGCCGGGCGGTGGTGGCGCACGCCTTTAATCCCAGCACTTGGGAGGCAGAGGCAGGCGGATCTCTGTGAGTTCAAGACCAGCCTGGTCTACAAGAGCTAGTTCCAGGACAGGCTCCAAAACCACAGAGAAACCCTGTCTCGAAAAACCAAAAAAAAAAAAAAAAAACACTTGATGCCAAGACTGGTGCCCAAAACCCATATGCTAGCAGAAGAGACACAATTTTCACAAGCTGTCCTTCAACCACCAAATGCCTGCAATGGCCCATGCACCCCACACACACATAAATAAATAAGTTCAATTACAATTTCCTTTCTGCTTCCCAGAGCTTGGCTTTTATAGTTTTGTTTGTTTCTTTTCTTCGAGACAGGGTTTCTCTGTAGCTTTGGAGCCTGTCCTGGAACTAGCTCTTGTAGACCAGGCTGGCCTTGAACTCACAGAGATCCGCCTCTGCCTCCCAAGTGCTGAGATTAAAGACATGTGCCACCAGTGCCCAGCAGCTTTTATAGTTTTCATATTTATTTTATTATATGTGTATGAGTGTTTTGCCTACATGTATGTATGTGCATCATACATATGCCTGGTGCCCATGAAGATCAGAAGA
The DNA here is from genome assembly GCF_950005125.1 of Chionomys nivalis. Taxonomy (NCBI): domain Eukaryota; kingdom Metazoa; phylum Chordata; class Mammalia; order Rodentia; family Cricetidae; genus Chionomys; species Chionomys nivalis. The sequence continues at coordinate 18,897,316 of NC_080096.1, read as the reverse complement.
GGGCATCAGATCCTTGCAACTGGAGTTACAGATGACTTTTAAGCCACCTTGTGGGTGCTGAAAACTGAACTAGGTTTCTCTACAAGAATAACAAATGGCCGGGCGGTGGTGGCGCACGCCTTTAATCCCAGCACTTGGGAGGCAGAGGCAGGCGGATCTCTGTGAGTTCTAGACCAGCCTGGTCTACAAGAGCTAGTTCCAGGACAGGCTCCAAAACCACAGAGAAACCCTGTCTCGAAAAACCAAAAAAAAAAAAAAAAAAAAGAATAACAAATGCCCTTAGCCATTGCCATCCCTTTAGCCCCTGTCACAAGCTTGAAGCAAGAGAATTGTTTTCAGTTTGGTGTATATGACAAATTCCAGGCCTGTAAGGGAGATTCCATTTCAAAATAAAACAAAGTTCGAAAACAACAACCAAAACAAAAGTAAAGGAAAGGAGGATGGAGGAAGGAGCAAACGCTATTTCGGGCCTGTAGCGGAAGCTCTGCAGCTCTCTGGTGGTGACTTGTGCTGAAGGACCTGAGCGGGTTGTCTGTCTCTCTTCTTCTGCCTTTTTGAGCGATGCCCTAACTGAGTAGTCCAGGCAGGTCTTGAACTCTTAATCCTCCCACCTCAGCATCCTGAGTTTACAGACATGTGTTACCAGCATCCTGGCTTCTTCTTTCTTCTGCAAGGATTCAGATGCAATCAGATGACTGTCGATGGCTCTTACGGTTGGTTATCACTGTCAGGTTGGCACTTGGTCACGAATAACCACAGCTGATATTTGGTTACTTGTGATGCTGTGTGGCAGGAACTGAGAGCACTGAATACTGCATTGGCATGGAGGTTAGCATCCAAACTCTGTGACATGGCAAAGCTGGTTTCCAACTCTCATCTGTTTCCTTGGGACCCTTCCTAATACCAATTTTCTTTTTTTTTTAAAGATTTATTTATTATGTATACAACATTCCTTCCATGTATGTGCGCATGCCAGAAGAGGGCACCAGATCTCATTATAGATGGTTGTGAGCCGGGCGGTGGTGGCGCAGGCCTTTAATCCCAGCACTCGGGAGGCAGACGCAGGGGGATCTCTGTGAGTTCGAGACCAGCCTGGTCTACAAGAGCTAGTTCCAGGACAGGTTCCAAAGCCACAGAGAAACCCTGTCTCGAAAAACCAAAAAAAAAAAAAATAGATGGTTGTGAGCCACCATGTGGTTGCTGGGAATTGAACTCAGGACCTTTGGAAGAGCAGGCAGTGCTCTCAACCGCTGAGCCATCTCTCCAGCCCCCTATAGCTATTGATTAAGTACACAATTGTTAACCAGGTATGGTAGCCCACATCTCTGTGACTTTGATGCTAGCCTGATCTAGACAGTGAGTTCCAGACTAGCCAGAGCTACATAGTGAGACCTTGTCTTTTAAAAAAAAAAGCAATAAGCCGGTCAGTGGTGGTGCATGCCTTTAATGCCAGCACTCGGGAGGCAGAGACAGGAGGATCTCTGTGAGTTCAAGGCCAGCCTGGGCTACAGAGCGAGTGCCAAGACAGGCTCCAAAGCCACACAGAGAAACCCTGTCTGGAAAATAAAAAGTGATAGCTGTAACGGACGACTATGACTATGTGGGTAGGTGAGGGTGGAAAACTAGGAGAGCCAAGGAGAGCGCAGTTGGCAGAGTGCTTGTCTAGTACCCAGGAGGCCTTGGTTCAGGTGTGATGGCACACACCTATAATCCAAGAACTTGGGAGGTGGAGACAAGATGATCAGAATTTCAAGGTCACCGGGCAATGGCAGCACCCACCGTAATGAAACTGGATAGGCCTTTTATTGGCACTATATCCTGGAGAGTCTAAATAATGTTGGCTATAAACTTGCCCTTTCTTTGAACTGGGCATAGTGGCACACACCTTTAATTCCAGCACTTGGGAGGCAAAGGCAGGCAGATTTCTGTGAGTTCGAGGCCAGCATGGTCTACAGAGTGAGTTCCAGGACAGTCACAGGGCTACACAGAGAAGCCCTGTCTCAGAAAACAAACAAACAAAAAAAAAAAAAAAAAAAAAAGGAAAGCAAGCAGGAAGCACCTGTGCATAAGGACCAGGGAGTGAAGCCAAGAGCTTGCATTTGCTGAACCAGGGAACCCTGGAGGGGCTGGGCAGAGCGGCTCCACCCTTGTCTCCGCACTTGCTGGTCGCTGGTGTCTGTGGGTGGGATGCTGTGGAGCTGGTTCTGCGACTTCTGCTGGGAAACACACCTCCTAAGTTCATTCAATAGCAGCTGCAGGAAGGAGCTGCAACTGCAAGACAGGAGTGTTCGGATCCTAGCCCTCACATCACTGGAAGCCAGCTCAAGGAGCAAATCACTCCTTTCCGCCTCTGGCCTCACTATCGCCCTCTCGCGGCCTTTATTAGCAGAGCCAAACACTAAGCTTAGCTGCTGAAAGTGGTTATGTGATTTTCTCTGCAGAGAGTTAGTGTCTCATAGCAGGAAAGGGAACAGGGGTGGGGAAAAGAAGAATTTGCAGTGCAGAGCTAAAACAGTAGTAATTAGCATCAGAGAGGTCTTTATAATATGTATATGGAGCTGGACAGTTGGCTCTTCCAGAGAGCAAAAGTTCTATTCCCAGCACTGACTCACAGAGGTCTGGAACTTCAGTCCCTGGGGAATCCGGCGCCCTCTTCTGGCCTCTCTGGCCACTGCATGCACATGGTGCGCAGACTTGCATGCAGGCAAAAAGACTCATTCATCAAATACATGTTAAAAGATATACATTTGTAGCTGGGCAGTGGTGGCACATACCTTTAATCCCAGCACTCAGGAGGCAGAGGTAGGCAGATCTTTGTGAGTTCGAGACCAGCCTGGTCTAACAAGAGCTAGTTCCAGAACAAGCTCCAAAGTTACAGAGAAACCCTGTCTCAAGAGGGGAAAAAAAAAAAAATATATATATATATATATATGTATGTATGTAATGGAAAATTACATTTTATTATTCATTGTCTGCATGTGCGTTCCTGCCCTAGTGCTCATGGCAGCTGGAGGACAGTTTGCAGGAGTTGGTTTTCTTCCACCCTGTGAGTTCTGGGGACTGAACTCAAGTCATTGGGCGTGGCTGCAAGTGGCCACTGAGCTGACCCTGAAAACTATATTTTAACCCCCATAAACCTTACAACTGTAGACCCCCATATAGGAAACCAGTGGTGAAAGCTGACCATTTCCCAAGGAGGCCATACTCTTAAGGCCCAGCCAGTCATCACAGGAGAACTTCCAGAGTTCCCTGTCCCAGGAAGGAGGGGAAGCCAAAACCAACAATGGGCCAAGGAATCCTTCCAATAGGAAAATCAGGGGCTAACCGAGGAACTCCCCCTAGCCCCGGGGAGGGTTTGCTCTGCCTGACCAGTGAGAATTCAGCAGGATTTTGTTTCAAAGACCCGCCCTCCCTTGCTTCCCTTTTCTGAATGGAAATCTTACCCTCTTGCCCCACCCCCACCGGTGGACACCGGATGTATCTGTGTCTGTCATTTGTTACCAGCGACTGCTTGAGAGACTGCGTGTAGATCGATGGTGACAGGGACTTGGAGTAAAGTATTCTGTAAGAAAAAACAGGTATTTGGCTCAGAAAGGCATTGACATGCAAATATCTGAGTCTTCATCTTCCTGAACACTGGGCCAAGCTTCACTTCCTCATAGGGCCTGCCAGGTTTAGCAAGTAGAAGTACAGGATTTGAATTTCAGATAAACAACCAAGAATTTCTCAGCATACGTATGTCCTGTGCAATATTTGGAACATGGTTAAAGTAAGAAATTATTCATGATTACCTGTGTTCCCTCTCTTGCTCCCGATGTGGTCACGTGGCAGGTTTGCTCAGTGCAAGGTTGTTAGGAGCAGTATGTCCTCCAGGCTGGCCCCTCAGTGTGTGTGCTTCAGGAAGCAAAGACTGGCTTCCCAAGGCCTTGACAGGATGGGCCCCGCTCCCCAAACCTGTACTAGACTACAGTGTGAACTAGACAGAGACCTCTAGGTCAGAGAGATGGCTCAGTGTGTTAAAAGTTGCTGGCCACGTGACGAGAGGGATTTTACTGCTGTTAGAAGAGGACCAACTCCCAGGAGTTCTGTGTGTTTGTGTGTGTGCGCATGTAGGAGACAGAGACAAAGACAGGATGCAGGACACAGTAGGACGCAGTAGCTCATTGCTTTAATCCTGGCACTAGGGAGGTGGAAGCAAGCAGATCTCTATGAGTTCTGGGTCAGCCTGGTCTGCATGTTGAGTTCTAGGCTGGACGGGGCTACACAGTGAAATCTTGTCTCAAAAATGGACTTCTTAAGAATGAACCACTGAATTTTAGTAAGTTTTTTTTTCTTTTGTTTTGTTTTTCGAGATTTGGTTTCTTGTGTGACAGCCCTGCTGTCCTGGAACTCAGTCTGTAGACCAGGCTGGCTTTGAACTCAGAGATCTGCTTGCCTGTGACTGGAGTGCTGGGATTGAAGGCAGCTGTCAACATGCCCAGCTTTAGAAAGGGCTTTTTTTGTGGTTGACAAGCTTACCTTCATCTTCATTCCTAACCCTTATATTCAATATCTTTTTCTCTCTTTTCTTTCCCCCTCTTCTTCTCTTCCTCCTTTTCTTTCTTTTTGTAGTGGGGACTGAATGCAGAGCTTTTTAAAAAATTATTGGGAGCCGGGCGGTGGTGGTGCACGCCTTTAATCCCAGCACTTGGGAGGCAGAAGCAGGCGGTTATCTATGAATTCGAGACCAGCCTGGTCTACAAGAACTAGTTCCAGGACAGGCTCCAAAACCACAGAGAAACCCTGTCTTGAAAAACCAAAAAAAAAAAAAAAAAAGGAAAAAAAATTATTGGGAGTTAGGTGGCAGTGGCACACACATTTAATCCCAGCACTTGGTGTGTGGGGGGGGGCAGATCTCTGTGAATTCAAGGCCAGCCTGGTCTACAAAGGATTTCTAGGATAGGCTCCAAAGCTACACGGAGAAACCCTGTCTCGAAAAACAAAAAACCAAAAACTAAAATAAAAGGACTTATTTATTATGTATACAGTGTTCTGCCTGCATGTATGCCTGTAGGCCAGAAGAGGGCACCAGATCTTATTACAGATGGTTGTGAGCCACCATGTGGTTACTGGGAATTGAACTCAGGATCCCTGGAAGAACAGCCAGTGTGCTTAACCTGTGAACCATCTTTTCAGCCCCTAAATCCAGCTTTTTATATGTGGGTTTTGGTCATCAAACTTGAGTCCTCATTCTTGCGTGATAAGCAGGGTTTTTTTTTCTTTTTTTTTATGGTTTTTCGAGACAGGGTTTCTCTGTGGTTTTGGAGCCTGTCCTGGAACTAGCTCTTGTAGACCAGGCTGGTCTCGAACTCACAGAGATCCACCTGCCTCTGCCTCCCAAGTGCTGGGATTAAAGGCGAGCGCCACCACCACCCGGCCGTGATAAGCAGTTTTATAGAATGAATTATCTCCCCAGCTCTTCTCTCCCCTCCCTACGTTATTTGCAGCTAGCAATGATGTTGTCATGTTAATAACAAAGACGTTGTCACTATGTACTATCCGATGCACTGTTTGCAGGACTACTCTGTGGCAGGCACCCATGCTACCACACCCTTGCAGTCTGGTGCATTAACTTTCCCTGGGGAGATATGAGCACATGCCTGTCCACCTAAGGCAGGGCACCAGCAGCAAACCTAAGATACCAGCTTAGTGAACCAGTGAGTTTAGTTAGGTCAGCCAAGAGGCCAACAGGAATGCAGGCAGCTTCAGGACCAAAGAAAAGTGCCCTCTGCATCAAACATCCATTAAAGGCTGACATATCCCCAGGGAGGGGAAAGACCTTGCACAGGACCTCTCCCTCTGTGCTCTCTCCCTCTGTGGGGGAAACTTAATGGGCTTGAGCCTGTGCAGATAATCACTGGCCAATGTTAAGGTTGCAGCAGCCTTGCTAAGTCTGGATGATTTACAGATAAGAGGGCCAGCCTTTGCCCAAAGCCTTACTGCCCCCCCCCCCAACTCTCTCTTCGTTTGGAAGGTCCCAGCACTACTGAACACTTCTCTGTGGATGGCTCCTGCCCCCTCCCCTGGGATGGGAGTCCACTTTTCCCAGCACATGAACGATACCCTCAGCATGACCAAAACACGCAACTATTCTTTTGTTAATGTGTTTCTAAAGCTTCCCATTTGGTGCTACTGAATTTTCACAATTATTCTGCAAGACTGCTATTCCTTTCCATGTTCAGTGCACTTTCTCCTCCGTCCCAGGAAAAGGAAATCACACACACACAAAATGACATAGATTTTGTATGTAACCCTCTTTTGTATTTCAAATAGATCTATACTAGTTAATATGTAAATGGTATATAAATAACTGTTGTACTTCCCGGGCGGTGGTGGCGCACACCTTTAATTCCAGCACTCGGGAGGCAGAGGCAGGCGGATCTCTGTGAGTTCGAGGCCAGCCTGATCTACAAGAGCTAGTTAGTTCCAGGACAGGCTCCAAAGCTACAGAGAAACCCTGTCTCGAAAAACTTAAAAAAAAAAAATTGTTGTACTGTTATTTAGGAAGTAATAAAAATAGCCAATATATTCAGTACTGATTTCCTTTTTCAACCATTTGTTTCTATTTTTTATTTGGTTGTGTTTCTGTTTTGTTTGTTTTTGGAGACAGTCTCATTATGCAGTCCTGGCTGTTCAGGGACTTGCTATGTAGGCCAAGCTGGCCTCGACTTCACAGAGATCTGCCTGCCTTTGCTTCCCAAGTGCTGAGACTAAAACCCTGCCCCATTCAACTATTTCTGATGGGTGTGCTAGTACACATGGACACTCCCAACCTGGAGGATGGAGAGTTCCAGGCCAGCCTGGGCTATGTAGTGTTTAAGGTCAGTATGGAAGTAAGTCAGTACCAGGAGATGTCTCAAAAATCCCAAAGTAACATTTCCCTTACTGTCCTGAGTGACTGAGTTTGTGGATAAGAAATCTTTAGGTGCCGGGCGGTGGTGGCACACACCTTTAATCCCAGCACTTGGGAGGCAGAGGCAGGTGAATCTCTGTGAGTTCGAGACCAGCCTGGTCTACAAGAGCTAGTTCCAGGACAGGCTCCAAAACCACAGAGAAACCCTGTCTCAAAAAACCAAAAAAAAAAAAAAAAGAAAAAGAAAGAAAAGAAATCTTTAGGTAAGGAGGCACAGATGCCTGAAGTCAGACTTGAGAGTTCCATGTGTGTTTCAAGTTCACACAGCTCATACACGGTGGGCTGATCCTGAATCCGGATCTTACAGTAATACCTTGGCTCCCTTTAAGCTGATCTCTCCCCTTGCTTGCTTGTCTTGACATCTGCTGTAGTCCTTCTCTGGCTGGGGCTGTAGTTCAGTGGTACAACACTTACCTAGCCAGGACCCAAACTCTGTCTTCTGCAAGAGCAGCATGCACTTTTTACCACTGAGCTACTTAAAGTTTTTAAACTGTGTTTCTGTTTCCAGAAGGCTTTGGGTCCCCAGGGGGTAGAGTTACAGGTAGTTCTGTACTTGGATCTTCTGCAAGAGTAGTACACGGGCTTTTAACTACTGAAGCATCTTTCCAGCCCCTCCTTTTTTGGGGGGAGGCACTGAGGCAGGGTGTCATCATGTAGCCCTGGCTGTCTTGGACCTCACTCACTCTGTAGACCAGGCTATCCTGGAGCTCACAGAGATCTGCCTGCTCCACCTGAAGATTTGCAGCACAGTAGTAATTGGTCTGCACAACTTTTCTGCTCAGCCTCACAAGTGCAGGAAATGCATGTGTGTGCATCACACCCTTAATTAAACCTTTAATCCATCCTCGATATAAAAAAACTCAAGTAGAGTCAGGCAGTGGTGGCCAAGCCTTTAATCTCACCACTAGGAAGGTAAAAGCAAGCAATCTCTTGTAAATTTGAGGCCAGCCTGGTCTACAAAGTGAGTTTCAGGACAACCAGAGCTGTTACACAGAAAAACCCTGTTTTGAAAAACAAACAAAATTCAAGTAGAGAGATAGGAAGCCAAAAGTGTCCCCTATGCTTTAGAATTTGCCACCTCTGGACCAGCAGGAGGGCTTTTCACTACCAAATCTGAGCCCCAGAACTCACATGAGGACACTTCTGACTTCCCTGTGTGTGCTGTGTTCATGCTCACACACACACTAAAAGTGTTGCTTTTAAAAGAATTTACCACTTCCCTAGTGACTGCATCTGTGTACTGGTCAGCAACTCACTACAGACATTTGAGGTGTGCCTGGGTCTTCCTTAGCCCAAAACAGGCATTCATAAATAACCGGCAAAAAGAATCCATTTACAATCTCTTAAGCTTCACATTTTTAGGTCCAGACTTCCGCTCCAGAGGGAAGACCAAACCCCCCCTCTTCTCCCACCTTCATTAATGAACAAAAAGACATCTACCTCTCGGTCTGCGGAGATCTGGTTTGTATTTTAGCAGGGTCTTAGAAGGAAATGACTTTCTCTAAACTGCAGGCGCCCAACCCAGCTGCGGCATTCTTAGACCTCGGGTAAACAGGAAGCTTCCTGCCTTGGGCCCTTCATGTTCTTCTCAGACTATTAAAGACTGTTAATAGGCTGGTAAAAGGACAGCTGCTGGCCATAAAGTCAGCCCATTCCTTAGAACCCTAGCAACCAGCCCTCCCAGGTCAGTGAGACCACGCCCTTCTCCAGGTGTTGCTCGCCAAGAAGGGGTCCTCAGGTGTAGGGTTTCTGGGGTGGTGAGGTCTAGAGACAAAACAATGAGAACACAGCCGCTCTGTGGGAGGTGAGTTGCCTCTCCCAGGAGGGGGACAGTCGCTTCTAGTTAGTCCCCAAGAGGAGACAAAAGTGAAGCAGACACCAAGGGATCCAGTGAGTGCTCCGGCAAACGGGGACCCCAGATCCACCCACAGTAATTTTGGGGGGGAGGAGGGAGTCCTAGGATTTGCAGCTGCGGGTGAAGAGGCGCAGTCTTTGCCAGCTGGAGGGACACTAGGGCAGAGGTGATCGTCCTTTGCCAAGAAGGGCACTCGGTGTCTTGGCAGAAGGCAGAGGGCTGCCCCAATCTGTGTACATTTTCAGTAGCATTTGACTCTGGACCAAACGCTTGGCTGTGCTAGTGCCGTGGTGATGGGTGGGAATGCTCGTTGGCCAGGCTGGCTGGAGGCTCCCACGGAGGGTGCTGGGCCTCAGCCAGGAGCTTCCCTTCAGCTGGCAAGTTGAGCTTTCTGTCACGGTTGGAGGGAGTGTGTCCAAATTCCAACTCTCAGCTTTCCAGAAGCTGCTGCGGATTGCCATCTGTTTTGAAGAAGGCTGCTTATTGGAATTTCTGGCTCAGTGGGAAGAAGGATCACGATACAGAGCCAAACTCACCTGGCTCAAGACAGGAACAGGCACTGCTGGGCAGGGCCAGCATTCTCTAAAGGCACTTCCTGCCTTGGCATTCTGGGGTGCTGGGAAAGGTGGGAACCATCCCCCTCATCAGTGACATTACTATTAGTAACCAAAAGAGCCAGGCAGCAGGCACATGACCCCCTTGGACTTGGCTACAATGATCCCCATCAGGGCTGTGGTATTAGTGCCTACCAATCAAGCAGGAGCTTTTGAGGAAGGAAAGAGTGGGTGTCATTACTCCCAATGGCAGCTCCTACTCAGGGCTGTTCCCAGGGGTGGTGGAGGGGCTCTAACTGATCAAAGGAAATGGAGGACTTTCCACTAGGGTCACATTTGAGCCTCCAGGTGTTCAGATTGGGATCTGTTTAAGGTAACCTCAAGATTCAGAGCAGGTAAAAAGCTCTGGAAGTAGTTTAGGATGACATAGTCGGAACATGAGGATAAGGATCCAGGGTTCGGATCCTGTGCTCTGCTCCAAATCATTTATTATTGAAATTAGGGCCTCACATGCTTTATTACTGAGTTCTAGCCAAGCCCTATAATTTATAAAAAGTAACTTAGCAGAGCCTTGGCACACACCTTTAGTACCAGCACTCAGGAGGCAGACAGGTGGATCTCAGACTAGCCTGAACTACATACACAGGGGGACCCTGTCTTAACTCCCATGATCCACCTCTCTCCCCAAATAAAAGGTAATTCATTGCAAATACAAGTTTTTAAATTTTCATAGTGAGTAGGATTTTTTTTAATTTTTTAATATTTATTTATTTTATGTATATAGTATTCTGTCTGTGCGTATGCCTGCAGACCAGAAGAGGGCACCAGACCTCATTACAGATGGTTGCGAGCCACCATGTGGTTGCTGGGAATTGAACTCAGGACCTTTGGAAGAGCAGGCAATGCTCTTAACCGCTGAGCCATCTCTCCAGCCCCAGTGAGTAGGATTTTTAATATAAATGCACACATCATAAAGAAAACGTTTCACTTAGAGCAGGTGGTTCCTTTTTCCTTTGCTGAACTGTCCCCACCATCTTGGGGGGACCACGCTGTTGCCTAGAGCTTTGATCAAATATTTAAATTTACACATGGGCAGCCAGATGTAGGTAGAGTTAGAGGCCAGCCTGGTGCGAGTTCCTAGACAGCCAGGTCTACAGAGAAACCCTGTCCCAAAAAACAAAAACCTTCCACATGGGTCAGTAGGAGGGTTAAGATTGTTTGATGCTGCTGACCCGGGAGATTCGAGGCGGCTCCACTCAGTAGAGAAAATGCTCCTTCTCTAAACTTGTTCCACCCTGGACAAGAAGGGGCTGGCTGCTGTGCTCACACTCTCCATTCCTGCGTGGCCCCCAGGGGTCAGGGTAGATCCTAACGGACATGCGCTAGGGTGTGCAGGCAGTCCAGCCAGTGTGTTTGGAAGCTTTCAGCCCCTGGGTTAAACCAGCTTCCAGCTTGTCCCTCGAGACTCCAGGTCAAGTCCAAGGCAGGAAGTTGCAATGGAGTAGTAGTCCCAGGAGCCAGTACGTCAGGAAATAGCCTAGGATGCATCTTGTGACTGGAGAACAGGCCTTCCAGTTGTACAAGAGTTTCAGGATACAGTTTCTGGGGGCCTTTATTCCTGGTGGGGCGTTTTCCTCAGGTACTGTGTCCACAGATCTCAACAGTGGCTCTTGATTCTGAAGCAAGTGAGCTGGAAACCAGTACACAATAGGAGTAGAAGAGCCCAAAAATCGTGTGAGAACCTAAAAAAAAAAAAACTGATTGGAGCATCAGCGATGTGACTGCAGATCTTCCTGAAAGAATGGTGTACCGCTAACCCAACCTTGAGTTACCAGTAATCAGTCTCAGACCAATTACCACAATAACGGGCCAACCAACACTAAAATCTCTATAGTGTCTGATTTTAGTCCACAACCCCTAAATTTTAGTCTGGTTCATTCTTCCCCATCTCACAGTTCTGAGCCAAATCTCCAAGGGCTCTCACCTACCTTGCAGACTCTGAGCTAGCCTGGCACTCACTGAAAAGCTGATCCAGTCACAGACCCAGACGGCTATTTTTTACGTTCCCTAACCATGTGGCTCAAATAACATCACAAACTGTCAATCCCTGCCTGTGAACGAAGGACAAGACTTACTTTCAAACCCCTGATCCTGTACTGACACCACCACCAAACACTGGACAAGATGTTTATTGCCTGTGCTCAAGACACCCTAAAAGACCACCATGGCAGTCTGTGTCCTGGGGAAAGGCTCCAGAGAAGCTGTGTCTACTCCTACATTGCAGCTGAACCAAGTCCTCTCACAGCCTTCACACCTCTGCTTGTGCCCACCCCGTCCCCACAGCTGCCTGGAATGTTTTGTAGATAGGATTTCAGTAGTGCAGGTGACCTCAAACTAGTACCTGACGATGGCCTTGAACTGATCGCTTGAGTTACTCAAAGTAGTTCTCTGATTGGCTAAACTTTCTGCCACCAGAGGTCCCCCTGGCTCTGTTTCCCTAGCACAAATATCATAGATGAGCACCACGCCTGTTTTTTTATGTGGGCTATGAGGTTGCAACCTCCTGTGTTTGCACCATAGGCATTTCAGCAATCCATCCATCTCCCCACTCCTACATGCTTCTTACCTGAGGGTTTTTTTTAACTCTTCAGAACCCATTTTAAATATGATGCTTTAGTGAGTTAACTACTTTTTCACATTCACAATAAATACACTGATTGACTGTGTGTGTGCTCAGTTCTCTTCTACCATGTGGATGCCAAGGACTGAACTCAGGTCAATCAGGCTTGGCAGTAAAGGCCTGTACTTTATTTCAGTGCTGGAGACTAAGATAGGACTCTCACATGCTAGGCAAGTGCTCCACCACTAAATTATACTCTCAGTACAATCTGAACATTTCATTGGATTCTTTTTTTTTTTTTTTTTTTTTTTAGTTTTTCGAGACAGGGTTTCTCTGTGGCTTTGGAGCCTGTCCTGGAACTAGCTCTTGTAGACCAGGCTGGTCTCGAACTCACAGAGATCCGCCTGCCTCTGCCTCCATTTCATTGGATTCTTGAGCAGGTTCTCCAATGTTGTTCTAGCTGGCTAGGAATGGACTACAAAGACCAGGCTGCCGGGCGGTGGTGGCGCACGCCTTTAACCCCAGCACTAGGTAGAAGGAGGCGGATCTCTGTGAGTTCGAGGCCAACCTGGTCTACAAGAGCTAGTTCCTGGACAGGCCCTGAAGCTATAGAGAAACTGTCTTAAAAACAAACAAACAACCCAGGCTGGTTGGCCCAGAACTGGGGACAATCTCCCTGCCTCTGCTCTGCTTCCCAAGCACTGGAATTACGTGTCATGTCTGGGGTTTTTTTTTTTTTTTAAATGTGCATTGGTGTTTTGCCATGGGTGTCTGGTTCCCTGAAATTGGAGTTATAGACAGCTGTGAACTGTCATGTGGGTGCTGGGAATTGAACTCAGGTCCTCTGGAAGAGCAGTCAGTGCTTCTAACTGCTGAGCTTCTCTCCATCCTGCTTGAGTGGATTTTACTTTTTGTTTGAGATAGGGTGGCATTTTCCTTTAATCCCAGAACTTGGGAGGCAGAGGCAGGTGAATCCCTGTGAGTTCAAGGCCAGCCTGCTTTACAAGAGCTAGTTCCAGGACAGCTAGGACTGTTGTTGGACTCGAACTCACAGAGATCCATCTGCCTCTGCCTCCTGAATGCTGGGATTAAAGGCGTGCGCCATCATCACCCAGCTGCATATATATATATATATATATATATATATATATATATATATATATTTTTTTTTTTTTTTTTTTTGGTTTTTTTGAGACAGGGTTTCTCTGTGGCTTTGGAGCCTGTCCTGGAACTAGCTCTGTAGACCAGGCTGGTCTCGAACTCACAGAGATCCGCCTGCCTCTGCCTCCCGAGTGCTGGGATTAAAGGCGTGCGCCACCACCGCCCGGCCTCTCATTATTTCTTTTTTCTTTTTTTATTTTTTTTCCAGCTGCATATATTTTAAAAAATAACAGTAGTACTATAATTTGAAACAAATATGGTTTCATATAGCCCAGGCTGACCTAAACTCACTATGTAGTAAAGAATGAACTTAACTGTTTTTGTTTTTTGAAACAGGGTCTCACTCACTGTATAGCCTTGACTTGCCTGGAACTCACAGAGCTTCCCCTGCCTCCACCTCCCAAATACTGGGATTACAGGTGTTTTTTTTTTTTTTGCAGCGTGGGGAAAGAACCCAAGGTCTTTGTGCGGTCAGGCAAGCAGCCTACCAACCGAGCTGCACCCCAACCCCTAATTTCATCTGTCTAATACGTCTGTCTCTGTGTTTACACCATAAGACTCATTAAGGCAGTAATTTCAACCTACTTATATCCTATCCTCAGAGTTCTAATTTAGATTCTGGAACAAAGAAAGCCCCAGGTCTGTGTTTGTCTGGCTATTTAGCCTACGCGGATCTGAACTGCTTTGTAGTCCAGGCTACCTTCAATTTAAAATCCTCCTGCCTCAGTGCTGGGATCATAGCTGCGCCTAAGTATACCTGACTGCCAACAGTTGTTGACTAAATTAGGTATGGGCCATCGAGAGAGAAAGTTACCACCCCCTGCTGTATTCAAGCAGTCATTCCAGGGAGAAACCCACCTCACCTGAACATGCATGCACAGCCCTCCAAAGAGCAGCAGCACTGCAGCATGGACCAGGTACACAAACACCTTTGGACTGAGGAAGCCAGGATGGGACTTCTCTAGGGTCTTACTATTCTTGCATCTTTGCAGCCCAAGTGTAAGGCAGAGCCGAGGGTGGGTGGTCACATATGTCCAGGTTGCCCACACAACCAGTACAGTTACTGGTGTAGCTAGTAGAAAATTGGGCACCTGCCTGAGCTCATAGTATCGCAGAAGGCCAACATTCCAGTAGACATCCTGGATATAGCTGTATATTAGGGGAAGCTCCCAGGAGCACCATGGGGGCTCATTTTCTCCTGTAATCCGGTAGCCTTTGTCCACAGCTAACTGTACTAGAGGCTCAGGAATGGAATGGGCAGAGCCTGGTAGGCAGAACTGGGTATAAGCATAATACTGAAAGAGAGCAAAGGGAAGGCTGACAGTGAGTGCGGACAGGCAGAGAGAGGCCATCAGCCTGACGAGCTGTTTCAGGGGGTTCAGCACCATAAGAGAAGAGAAAAAGCCTCTGCACTGAGAATATAGGAGGAAGCCGACACTGACTAGCCCATTGGAGCGCACCCCAGTGGCAAGAGCAAAGAGCAGCCCACTTGCCCATCTCCGGCCCCTCTCCAGCTGCCCCATGGCGCTGAAAGTCAGGAAGGCAAACAAAGCTTCCGAGTAACCAGCTGCCAAGAAAACATTGGCGGGGCTGAGGCAGAAGAGCATGGCTGCATAGTAGGCCTGGCGAGGACAGTGCAAAACCAGACAACCCAAATCATGAAGTGTGAGTGCAGCCAGCACAGAGAACAGGAAGTTGAGAAGTGCTACTGAGACCAGCAGGCAACTGCGCTGGCTCAAGAGGCCCTGCAAAGGTCTCAGCAGTTCAGTTCCCATCAGCAGGGCCAAGGGGAAACCAGGGAAGAAGGCAAAGTTGTGCTCATAAAGGTAGCCGTGCTCAGCAATAAACAGGAAGTGTTCTGCATCCCATCGAGACAGACCACCCAGGAGACCTTCCACAATCTGATCCACAGAGCCCGAGGGGGCCAGGCGGGGAGGAGAAAAGGCATCAGCGTGGTGATCTGGGACGATGACATTGAAGAGTGCCTGTAGGGTGAAGGAGAACCAGGGTGTTGGTAAGTAACTGGAAGGAAAGAATTACCATTCAATAAAAAGGGAAAACTGACTTGACGGTATGGGGTGTGTGTGCGCGCGTGTGTGTATAAGGAGCTCCAGTGCTAACTAGTTAATCTAGCACAGAGGTCAACCAAGTAGGAAGATGCCTGAGTCTACAAATGAGAAGTCAGATCAGAATTCATATAAACTGGAAATGGAATAGGGATGGTACTCCCAGGTGTGAGAATGAAGGAACCTGCCTGGGAAGGAAGGAAATCCTGAGATGGAGCTCATCAAGGATGAGGATGGAGTCCTCCTGACAAGGAGATAAGGATCCAGCAAGGAAGAAAGCAGGAAGCCGAGCAAACTGGCATAAACCTTGAATCTCTAAACTCAGGAGCTAGAGGCAGGCAGGTATCTGTGGGTTCCAGGCCAGCCTCATCTATACAGTGAGTTCCAAGAACAGTGAATGATGGTGAGCTGTGGGAAGCCCAGGTCTTAGAGAACAGTGTCTTAGAACCAAGTGAAAACCAGGACTGAGAAACTGTTGAATGCTGCTGACAGGCCCCAAGTAAGACAGGAACCAAAAACCGATCACAGACTTCAACAATGAGAAGGTCGCTAGTGACTGAGTAGAGCTACTTCAGTGGAACAGAAGGGAGCAACCACCGAGCTAACCGAAGGGGAGAGGGAGCATGCAAAGATCTGCAGAGTTTTGCTGTGAAGATGAAGGAGAAATGGGGTGGCAGGGTTGAACAACCGAAAGTAGAAAGGAGGGCTGGAGAGATGGCTCAGCGGTTAAGAGCATTGCCTGCTCTTCCAAAGGTCCTGAGTTCAATTCCCAGCAACCACATGGTGGCTCACAACCATCTGTAATGAGATCTGGTGCCCTCTTCTGGCATACACACAGACAGAATATTGTATACATAATAAATAAATATTTAAAAAAAAAAAAAAAAAAAAAGAAAGTAGAAAGGAGTTTCAGATGTGGCCGGGGGCTCAAACTTGAAACAGAGCTGAGAATGGCCTTGAATTTGATCTTTCCGTCCCTGCACGACCCAGTGCTTGTTATAGATGTGTGTCACCATGCCTGGTGTGTGTGTGTGGGGGGGGGGAGTGAGAGATCAGTGTTTGCTGTCACTGGAATAAGTCAGTGAAAAGAAACCACGGAACAGGAGGGAGGCTGGAAGGAACTCTGGGCAGGGAACAGGGGCAGCACCTACTGGACAGAAGAGGGAAGAGACCTCACCGGGAAAAGCTGTTATAGATGTGTAAAGAGCCTGCAGAGACAGCTTGTGGGAGGTTCTCTTTCCACCACATGGAACACAGGGACCAAAGTCAGGTTATTGGGTTTGGAGACATGTGGCTGCCCTCTGAGCCATCCTGCCAGCCCTGGGTATTGAATTTTTAAAGTTTTCATTTTTATGTATGTTCATGTGTGTGTGTGGCAGAATATAAAATCCAGCGCCTCACACACGCTAAGTGCAAATTCTACCATTGAGCTCCATCTCCATCCAACACTGCATTTTTTAGAAAGTCCCCCAGGTAACTGTGATGTGCAAAAAACATTTGAGATAACAGGAGGGAGGGTGAGTGGGCTATGGAAACTCATCAAGATTTTCAGGTGGTATTAATGGCTCACTTGATCTTGTACTTTAAAAAGGCTAGTTAATATACTTGCATTTTTAAAAAAATGGGTAGTGTAGACACAAAGGCGGCAGACCACTATGTTCACCAAGACTCAACTTTTGTCTTATGTATAAAACAGGGATAATGGAAGAAGAGAGTTGCATGTATGCATAGGAATGATCACCACAAAGGAATAGATTCAGCTTAGGAAGAGGAAGCTGAAGGCTGGTGGGCAAAGGCCAAAGAAACATGGTAGGTTCCATGGATCACAAAGCCAGAGAACGTTACGGAAGGTCTGAGGAACAGGGACGAGCAGCAGAGACAAGAGAGACAGTGGCCAGAGAACGAGAGAAGCCTTGACAGACTCTCGGGCAGGGGTTGGCTATGGAGCACCACTACGGGGAGGTGGAGACAAGGTGCCTGAAAGAAAGTGGGACGATGACCTGAGGATCAGGGTGCCGACCATATCATCCTCTTACTACTGAAACCATAGATGTCAACAGAAGACAGAATGCCTGTGAATCGGGAGTCAAAGCCTTCACTGACAGAGACGCGGCAACAGTGGCAGTATCTAGGGATAGAATCCGCTAGCATGAGCTTTTGAGCTGGAAGGGGCAAGGAGAGAAAGTGAAATCCAATTTATTGTTAATGTCTTTCTGCCTCATTAGGTTGTCAGTTACTTGAAGGAAAACATGACCTTTCACTCATAATTTAGCACAGTTTTGGGAATAGGTACTTACTATAATTTTGGTGGCTGAGCTTCAGGGATTTGATTAAATATACTGTTTCCAAAATCCCGCTGAACGAGAACGCAGCTGGTCCTGGCTCCCTACCCTAGATGCTGACTTGCTGCACTGCTCCTTTGGCTCTGCCAGGAACTCAGCTGATGCTGGTCCAGAGCCATCACTGAGTCAGGCTCCCCAGCCTAGCAACAAGAGCACTGCCCAATTAAAGGCTCATTCTCTTTTTGGTCAGTTTCTTTCTTTTCTTTTCTTTCTTTCTCCCCCACCCCCACCCTTTTAGTTTTGTTTTTCCAAGACAGGGTTTCTCAGTGTAGCTTTGGCTGTCCAGGAATTCACTCAGTAGATGAGACTGGCCTTGAACTCACAGAGATCTGTCTGAGAGCTGGGATTAGAGGTGTGAGCCACTACTGCCTAACTCTTTGGTCAGTTTCTTCATCAGGCCACTGCAAAGAGTGGAAAGAAATGGGATGGGGGTGACAATCACAGGTAAGAGCACAGCCTTCAGGTTAAGGGCCCCAAAGCCAAAAGAACCTGAAGTGCTTCATTTAATAAGGAGGAATAATTCAGAGCTAGAAGCTCAGAGGGAGGAAATAAAACGTTTCTACAAAGGAAGCAGCTAGGAGCCCCAGATATGGGTGATAAAGAAATATATATCATGGGTTGGAAAGATAGTTCAGTGGCTAACAGCATTGACTGTTCTTCCAGAGGTCCTGAGTTCAATCCCCAGCAACCACGTGGTGGCTCACAACCATTTACAATGAGATCTGATGCCTTCTTCTGGTGTGCAGGCATACAAGCAGACAGAGCAGTGTATATAATAAATAAAATAAATCTTAAAAAAAATAGACATCATTATATCAATACAGTAACTCTAGGGTGTTGACAATGATCATAAACTCATAGACCTGCCAGACGCCGGTGGTGGCGCACGCCTTTAATCCCATAACTCGGGAGGCAGAGGCAGGCGGATCTCTGTGAGTTTGAGGCTAGCCTGATCTACAAGAGGTTGTTTCCAGGACAGGCTTCAAAGCTACAGAGAAACCCTGTCTCAAAGAACAAACAAACAAACAAACAAAAAACAAAAAACCTCATAGACCTACCAAGTATAAAGCACTAGACCTACCAAGTATAAAACACTAAGCTAGGCACCAAATAATTCATATATATGTGACTTTGATTAAAGTATGTATCAAGGCAGACTAGGGAAAAGGGTGGCAAAGGGCAAACATACTGAGAACTGAGTAGCTAGGACAGCAAGTGGGGAACCATTCCTGACAAATATTCATAGATGGTCTCAGAACTTTGGAAGGGCTTCCTCTCTCCCAGTCCACTAACACAGTACTCAGGCTCCAAGTCAGGGTGCCCCAGCAACACTTTGAGCTGTTACAAACACCTCAAAGTATCTCTGTTGGTGAGACCATCAGATAAATAAAGTCTGTGAGAAAACCTCTAGTTTGGATAGGGAGTTAGGGAGCCTGGGGTCCAACTCTAGCCCTTTTTCTTGCTACACAGCTTAACGTGTCTGGTTCACGTGTAAGACACAGGTTAATACCACTATTAAGGCTCTTGCCCTCTTTTCAGCTGCCAGGTCTAAGTCTGTCTGGGTCCAACCACATGAAGAGGTACAGCAGGAAGTGGAGAGGTGAGGACCATTTATTCTACATTACTAGCTCAGTCATAAGGCAACAGCATGTTCAGAGCAGGTGTCAGAGACTGACCTGTAGCGTTAGGGTCAGGATGCGGCAGCTGACTGCAAATCTCAGCACCTCTTTCTGGGATGGGTCCAGGGGCCACATCCTCTCGCCACGTCTGAGCTTCCTCAGGCTTCTAAACTCTAACACCCAAGGAAGAAAATGTCACACATGGGCTGAAAGAAAATAAATAATATTTTCTTCACAGGAGCCACCCCCTTCAGCACTTCTATGACAACATAACCATCTGACTTCCCAGAGGGAGACTATCTTGAAGGCAGATGGATCACTGGGTGTCACTCTGAAACACTGTATTCTAGTATTCAGGTAATTTTTACACAGATAAGCAAGAAGCTGAAAAGTTAAGTGTCCAGAAGTTTTAAAAGCCTGTTGAATGCTTTTATATAGGAGTCAAGTCCCAACTCTGTCACTGGCAAGTTCTCATTTAGTCCCTCTGAGATTCATTTATATGTACTATCCCCACCCACTCCCAGCTCCCAAATCCATCACATGGCAAAACGGACTAAACTAAAAGTGCCACACAAATCAATGCTGTGGCTGCTATTATTTGGCGTGTGCCCTTTCCCTCTTGCCCAGAATAATAAACTAATTCCCAAACCAGAGTCCCCAGAGTGGGGCACAGAACCATCTTAGAAGCCTGTAATAACTCCACATGCCAGCGCAGCTCTGTGATGTGTGTTCAGCTGGTCTGTTAAATTAAGTGGAGAAGGGAAAGGAAACCGCTGCTCGGCAGGACTTCAGCCAGCTCCCATTGCTAAAACAAACTTAGGGCAAGACAGAGTCTACCACCAGGGAAGGAGTAAACGGCTATTTCCCATCTCCACAGGGGTGGCAACAATGTACAAAAACCAAAGCTATTACCAGACACAGAATGCAAGTCAAGGCATTTTCTATTCTTTTTCTTCCTTCCTTTTTTTTTTCTTTTTTGTTTTTAAGCAGTCATGGCTCCTACAGTGTTGAAGCAAGAACCACAAACCTCCTTTTTCTTCTCTCAGGTGGCTAACACCTCCCAAACTTTTAGGTTCCACTTGCTTTCTGCAACGTTCTGATTCTCACCAGCGCCTGATCACCACGCTCTCACAGCCTCCTCACGGCCTCTTGCCCTGACATACCACTGTCTGTTCTGTATGAGGACAGGGACGGGCCCGAAGTGTAGTCCCGGGAAGAGCAGGGAAGCTGACATCTGTACTGTGTTCTGAAAACAGGACGCAGCATGGTCAGTTCTCTGACTCCAGATCTAAATATCACCGGTCCAGATATTCCTCCCGTCACAGGTCATGTTAAAAAGAAGATGGGCCGCCGGGTGATGGTGGCGCACGCCTTTAATCCCAGCACTCGGGAGGCAGAGGCAGGCGGATCTCTGTGAGTTCGAGACCAGCCTGGTCTACAGAGCTAGTTCCAGGACAGGCTCCAAAGCCACAGAGAAACCCTGTCTCAAAAAAAACCAAAAAAAAAAAAAAAAAGAAGATGGGCCAACATGTAAGGGCACTTGTCACCACAGTGACCCACAAAGCTAAAGGAGAGAAGGCACTCCCACACGCTGTCCTTCCACCTCCTCACACAGGTGTGCCATGGCACACATCTAGCCACACACATATACACAAACACATGCACACAAAATAACAATTAAAACAAACAAAGCAAAGCAAATGACAAAGTCACAGAAGCCATGGGAGAAAATAAAATCCTCTGCCAAGGGAACAGGACTGGCTAACGGCGACAGTACTTCTCACTTGGCACAAGGGGGCACCTAACGCTTGCTTCATCACCAGGAGGCCAGGGGGAAAAGGAGGGCCCCTCGCGAGTCCCAACTCCCGCTTTACCCTGGGAAGTTCAGTTAAAGTTAAGCTTCTGAACAGCCCCAGGAAGGAGTACTTTTCTGACTGCACATGTATCTCCAACACAAGATTCATTAAACCCAAAGAAATCACAGAAACACGCACACCCAATCTCTTCTGTCCTAGGATAAATTCATTGTTTTTTCTTCACCAGCCTCCCCACTTGCATGCACAAGGGAGGCAGGGAACAGAAAAATACTGAATCCACCTCTTCCTCTTTTAAAACCTGGCCTCAGTGGCCACAGGAGATGCAACCCACTCTTAATTTTCGATCAAACCAAGTAAAATCAGGAGTCAATTATTCCTCTAGCTATTTGCCAATATCCGTTTGAACGAAGTCCCTCGCCAAATCACACTCTTAACTGGTAGGACGCTTAGAACCAACAAGTTTCATTCTTTAATTTTCCCGTGAGATAGACTTTGGAGATCTCATTAGACACTAGCTGGACGGAATATAATTACCATTGCCATTTTATGGATATGAAAACTGAGGCTCACTGGAGCCACATGACACACCCACTACTTTTAAAGTTCCTCATGCACTGCTTCCTAAAACCTTATGCCCAAAGTCATGAGCGCGTTCTGCCACAAACACAAAGGGTCTGCATTCCTTTCCAGCCAGGACAACCCAGGTCTCCAACACCTAGCCCAGTACTTCTTTCGAAGATAGCGCATGTTGCTGCTGGAAGCTTATGGTGATGGGCCCTATCTGGGAAAGCCTGTTCAACTGGAGCCCTGGCCTCTCCAGGCAAGGCTAACATCTCGGTGGGGTGATGCGCTCTGACCAGGGTGCTCGGGGACAGAGGCCTCGCGGAGCGCACGGCCTCCTTCTACTAAGCCCCACGGGGCCTGCAGCTCGTTCCAGCCTGTTCTTTTCGGACATACTTCCTACCCGGGACGGGGTACTGACCCTCACCCCAAGGCAGCCACGGCCCAGGACTTCGTCCCGAGGGAACCACAGGGCCGGGCCAGGCAACAGGGCCGGAAGCAGACGAGGGCCGGAGGCCGCAAAGGAAGAGGCGGCGCCGGGGGCCGCTATGGCGGAGGGGCGGGGCTCCTCGCGGCTCTACAGCCTCCGCCTAATTTCTCTCGGCCTCCGTTTGACAGCTTCCCTCCCGGGAGAACTCCAGAGCTCCAGAGCTGGCGCCGGGTCTCCGCGCCCGCGCGTCCAGACCACCCCCGCCGAGCTCAAACCTCAGCACCTCCATCCGGGTCCCGGGCGTCCTGCGCCTGCGCGCTGGCTCCTCCGACGGCGGCCCCGCCCAGCTCCTGCCCGGACTCGGAGCGCCCCGCCTCCCTGCTCGGCGGCCATGTTGACCCCGGCTGGGGCGGGGGCCGAGGGTGTGCGTCTGCCCTTCCCGGAGTGGTGACACCTGAGGAGTCTGCCTCTCGCTCGCCGTCAGCGTGTGTGCAGGCGTCGCGCTCTCAGCCGGCGCTCGCGCCCCAGTCCCATCCCGCTGTGGGCCAAGGCTGGACCGGGTGCTACCCCAGGCCTGACCAGCGCAGCGGGAGCCGCACGTTCTCTCCTGTCCCGCCACACCAGCTCAGCACAAGTCCTGGCACACATTACACAGTATGAATAGGCCAGAGACACCCCTTGTGGCTTTTTTTTTGTGGCAAGCAGCGATACCCAGCGCCTGGGCGCGAAGAAAGTGGGGGATCCCCCCCTGACTTTCCCTTCCTCTGGCTATGGAGGACCTCTGCCCAGCTTCAGTTCTCAGCCCACCTCGGGTGGCTGCAGAGGACGAGGAAGGAAACCTCAGAGAACACCCCCGAGGACTCCTCCCTCAAGCAGTTTCTGTCGTAGGAAGTGGCGCCAAAAGCAGAAAAAAAAAAAAAAAAAAAAGGAAGCCAATTCAACAAAACCGTCTGTTGGGGAGGAGCGGCCAGTTGGTACCCCTGTAACGGAAACTGTTAGAACGACTTTGCACCCTCCCCAAAGGAAATAGATAATAAATCCTTCTCCGTTGGATTTCTTCTTTCTCAGGATTCCAAAGCCGCCTGTGGTTTCAGTTATCTGTCCTCTCAACGTAGTTTGAGTCTGGGTTAACCTCTGGCCACAACCCTGGCTGAGGGAGGGGTTTATCTTCTGCAACAGCCACTAATGTGGGTGGGAACAAAGAGATGGTGGCTATCTCTCCCAGCAAAGAAAACTAGCCCACATCAGTTTGGTGGAGGCTCAGGAGCTGTATCATTTCAGAACCGGGACTTAAAACTGCCCCGTCCGCTAGCTGTAAAGTGAATAAGGCATAAAGCACATTTTAGTGGTTGGTGAAGAGAAAAAAGGAGTTTACAAAGTCATTCTTTCAGGTTTTTCAGCGTAGAAACAGCGCCTTGGTTGCCAGTCGCGTGAGTGAAATGGCAACGCCTCTCTGGGCACACTGGTGACTAGGGCCCAAGGTTGTGTGACTTGAATCTCTAGAGGCTCCCACCGCAGCGCTCTCTTTCAAGGCAAAACAGAGAAATCAGCTGCTCTTGTTGTGTGAACTCATGGGGGAAATGCTCAAGGCTCTGTCTGTCCATGTCAATTCCCTCAGAATCCACGTGTAAAAGAGGCAAGGGGTCCTCTTGTGAGCAGTGAGACTGTTTGCTGAAATACCCTTTGGGGCAGAACTTTGACTAGCTCTTCGGCTGCACTTGACTGCAATTTTCCCTTCCTTCCTTCCTCTTGAGTCCTCTTCCTCTTTCTCCCTTCCTCCCTTCCTCCCTTCCTCCCTCCCTCCTTCTTCCCTTCCTCCCTCCCTCCCTCTTTCCTTCCCAGATACCAACCCCTCCTCTTCTGCTCTGTTTCCCGGTTCATTTTCTGGCTTCTGCACCTACAGGAAAACAAGGAAGCTGAATGTTGTGCTTGCAAAGCCCCGACACCAACACCGAGGTGGCAGGGTGGCACGGGAGGGTTGTGGGGCTCCAAGGCTGTGTGAAAAGGTGAAAGAGGCAGCTCCTCCGCGGTTTGCCTTCACAGTCTGCGGTTAAAATGGAGCCTGCAGCAACACAGCCAGCTGAACCAAGAACTAGAGAGGGCAAGGGAGCCAGCCAGCCATGTCCCTGGGCTCCAGAAAGACTACACCTCCCACCTTGCATTAAAAAGGAAATACCTGACACCAACTGGGAACAGTTTCACAATACAGGTTCCTAAGCTCATCAATGCCACTATTTCTAGAATCCTAAAAGGCAAGAGGATGACATCATTTTTGTTCTTTGAACTTGCCTGCCTCTCACTATTTGCTGATCTTTTGATGTTTATTTTTCTTATTATTTTGCTTGAAACATTATCACATCAGACCATCCTTTGGCTTCAGAGACAAAGTATATCCATCCACATCCACCACCCTGTTGTCTGTCACTTACTGTTTTAGCCCCAATTATTTTATCCTGTCCGTATTACTCCAGTACCTGCTTTCCTCTTTTGGAATATTAACTTCTGAAATACAATGGAAGACCAGGGCAATCTTTCAGCCAAGTTATTAGAGCACTTGTTGGTGACAGAGTGCTTGACCTAGACTCAATCCCTAGCTCTACAGAAACAGTTTTGTGTATGATGAATGAATCAATTTAACCTGAGGCCATATTTTATACATGAGGAAATCAAGGCGCACTAAAGGAAGTGCCCAAGGTCACACATGTCTTGAATTCAGGTCCCAGCCTTCCAAGCTGGCTCTGTTAGTATTATTATTGAGACAAAAGTCTTGCTATGTAGCTTAGGCTGGCCTCAAACTTATGATCCTCTCTGCTTCAGCCTCCTGAGGGCTGAGATTACTACATGTGTGAGGTACCATGTCTAGCTACTTAATGTTGCTGTAATTGTTCCCAAGTTTTTGCTTTCTATCTCTTCCTGGCTAGGAGTATTTAGAAACTATTTATACCCTATATGAGGTGCATCAAGTCCTACTCTTACCTACCGTCTCTTTCTTCCATTGGGTCCATACCACAGGCAATGAGGAAGATGTGTTCATAAACCGTTGCCCTCAAGTGATTTATGAAGTGATTAGCAGAAAATTATCTTTAAAGACAGACTGTTCCAACCCCATGTCCAAAGAATAGTTTACCTGCTGAAGATGGAGAGAAGTCAGGCTCACCTCCCTGAAGCATTCTGACAATGTATTCCTTGTAGCTTCCTTGCCTTGTTCCTACCTCCACCCCTGAGATGCCTGGGCTGGGCTCAGAACGACCCAGTGTATGTATCTGCTCTCTATAGTTGTACTTCCAGGCATTCCATTTTCCAAAGCAAGCTGGGCGGTGGTGGCGCATGCCTTTGAGCCCAGCACTCAGGAGGTAGAGACAAGCAGATCTCTGTGGGTTTGAGGCCAGCCTGCTCTACAGAGTGAGTTCCAGGACAGCCAGGGCTGTTACACAGAGAAACCCTGTCTGAAAAAACAACAAAACAAAACAAAACAAAATCCCAACTTTCCAAAGCCACCTCCTTCCTATGGAATTACAGTAGCTGCCCCTGACCTGGGACACCAGATCTGAAGCCACACCATTGTAATGAAAGTGACCATAATGCCCTGATTCCTGACCATCTGCTGCCAGGGGCAAGGCTAAAGATCACGACGAGCCTTTTAGGAACTTTGACACATCTCCTCACTTGTATGTACAACCATCAGAAAGTGCCCACTGACACTTTCCAAGGATGCTGGGCGGTATTTACAGCCATCCTGATCTCTGAAATGACACTGATTAGGTCCTGGACAATTATCAGAAGTATCCTGTTTGACCTCTGCCATGTCACTTAGAGATGCTCACCCACCCCAGGTTACGAAGGCTCTTCCGTTTCCAGTTACAGGTGCCAAACACTGACGCTTCAAAAACCATGAACGTATTACAAAAACACGGCCTTCAGTGTTTGCCTTTCAATAGTTAGAAATCTTGATTCCACTGAGAAGCCTGGTGGGAAGGCCCTAGCTCCTTGGGGGTGGCAGTGGCTGCCAAGCAAAAGAGCCAATCAGCTTCAGAGTATTGTTTAGGCTGGACTTGGCTGCCGTCCAGCTCCGAAAGAAGGTTAAGGTCATTTGGGGGTGGGGTGGGGGAGGGAGGAGCCTGGGAAAAGAACTACTGGCCACACCCGGGGTTCTCTACTGGCCAGGTTCTGTTTACTTCTCAAAGGCCAATTACTCCCAGCTCAGTGGTCAGCAGTTCTCTTGGCCAGTGGTTAAGGCCAATCAGAAACTGGAGACTGGGCTAGGCTGTCCCTGAATTGCAAGAGAGCAGATTAAAGAAACCCAGGAAACAGAACTCCTAGGTAATGCTCCACACACAGCCCAGAAATGCACTTTCTAGATTGCAAAGTGCGAGTTCAAGGCCCATAGCAAAAATAACCATTAGCAGTATTACTAAGTAAAATAAAGATATGAAACGCACCCCCTTTTGTTTTTATCAGAAACCATCTTGGTTGACAAAGACTTTTTTTTCTCGGTTAGTACTAATTTGCTATTCCTGTCCCTGACTCAAATATTAACAGCCACGCCAAGTTCGATGAGTGCTTGACTAAAATTCTTTTGCCTCATGCCAAGCACACTAAAAACCACTCCCAGAAGCCTGCTGTGGATGAAGTAAGTGTGGCGTGGTACTGAGAACAACTTGGGCCCTGGTCAGGTGGGTCTTGTTTTACATATGAAAGGGAACCACTGCACTTACCTTGGAGACACAGGGCTGCTGGAGGATTATTTGCAACATATTTTGTTCAGCAGACAAGTATCCAACAAAAAACCATCTTAGACTTCACTTATGTGAATCATATTTTGTTAGTATCTGTGATTTCTCTAGAAAAAAAAATCTGAACTTTAATTTTCTTTTCTTTCCTAAGCTTTGGAAGGGATGATATAAATAGAGATGAACAGAAAGGGGATATTGCAATATTGACCAAAAAGCAACTGTATCTACCACTATGATGCCTCTTGACTAGTTAATTTTTTTTTTTTTTTTTTTTTGGTTTTTCGAGACAGGGTTTCTCTGTGGTTTTGGAGCCTGTCCTGGAACTAGCTCTTGTAGACCAGGCTGGACTTGAACTCACAGAGATTCGCCTGCCTCTGCCTCCCGAGTGCTGGGATTAAAGGCGTGCGCCACCAACGCCCGGCTTGACTAGTTATTAAGTAGATATCGTGTGCCAGGATGCATGTCAGAAAGGGACGGAGCAGTGATCCTCACACACTGCTCACATTCCGGTGGATGAAATCACAATAGGCCAGATGCTAACAAGAGCCTAAGACAAGCAAGAAGGGACCTAAGTCAGCAAGGGGAGATTGAGTTGAAAGACGAGCAAGAAGGAAGGGACCTAAATCAAGGGGAGATTGAGCTGAAACTCAGATCTACCAGCCTCTGCCTCCCAAATTCTGGGATTAAAGTTAAAGGTGAGCGATTACCACTGCTTCAGCTTTTCTTTTTTTCTTGACATTTTAAAAAAGTATGTGTTGCCGGGCGGTGGTGGCGCATGCCTTTAATCCCAGCACTTGGGAGGCAGAGGCAGGCGGATCTCTGTGAGTTCGAGACCAGCCTGGTCTACAAGAGCTAGTTCCAGGACAGGCTCCAAAACCACAGAGAAACCCTGTCTCGAAAAACCAAAAAAAAAAAAAAAAAAAAAGTATGTGTTAAATTTTGCCTGCATGTGTGTGCCTGGTGCTAGTAGAGGCCAGGCGAGGGGATCAGATTCCCTGGGATTGTGGTTACAAACGGCACTGAGCGGCCATGTGGGTGCTGGTGCTCTTAACTTCTGGTTCCTGGTAACCATGTTGGGCAGTGCCCAACTACCTGCAACTCCAGGGAATCCAAAATTCTCTTCTGGATTTTTAACCCTTGAGCCTTTCCCTACTTCCCAACCACTTCAGACCACAATTTCAATTGAGGTAGCTAATACAAGGTCACACAGCAAGTTTGAGGCCTGAGACTTTGTCTCAGAATCAAAGTAAACCAGGTGCTAAGGAATATAGGAATATGTCTACCTCTATGTGTTCTTTTGCATGTGACGGTCAGAGAAAATTCAGAAGCAGGGGAGCAGGTTCTCTCCGAGCATGTGAGTCCTGGGGAGTCAGAGGCTAGTACAAGCTGAGCCATCTTGCGAGGCCCCACTCTTTTGGGGAGGTTGAGCTACCTCAAAGCCTTGGACACATTAGGCTTGTGTTCTAGCACTGAGCTTTGAACAAAGATCACAAGACTCTGGTAGCATGAGCCAGCAGTCATCTGATTGGAGTCGGCCCTGTGGAGGGAGGGAAGGGCACCTCCACAGTAGACAGTCTGGGGAAAGTGGAGCACTAGAGAGGTGGCCGCCAGGTAACGAGCAAGACAGTCTCATGCCAGAAAGGTTTGGGATTTCTCTTTTCCTTCTCAGTTTTTCCAGATAGGGTTTCTCTCGTTTAACAGTTCTGGTTGTCATGGAATTCACTTTGTAGACCAAGCTGCCCTCGAACTCATGAATACTGGGACTAAAGGCAGGCACCACTATGCCCAGCCTTTTTTATTTCCCCCTAGAAAACAGTCTATGTAGACCTAGTTGACTTGTAACTCCAGGCAGTCTAACCTCAAACTCAGTCACCTGCCTCTGTCTGAGTGCTGAGATTTATATATGCCATTATACCCAGGGGCTCAGGATTTTTACTGTCTTCAGCATTACAGAACTTTGTTCTGACTTTAAAGGTGGGTGTTATACCCAGGCAAAACACAAGAGGGGAGGGTTAAGAATTTGGGAAAGGTTGGGCCATGGTGGCGCATGCCTTTAATCCCAGACAGGCGGATCTCTTTGAGTTCAAGGCAAGCCGGGTCTCTAAGAGCTACTTCCAGGACAGCTAGAGTTGTTATAGAGAAACCCTGTCTTGAATTTGGAAAAGAAGTGACAGCGTCATGAGCTCAAATTGCAGTGGGAGGACTGAGGATGACCTCCTGAAGATTGGTAACTGGTTGTAGAAGAGTCAAGGGTTGTTGTGGTAGTGCACACCTTTAGTATCAGAAGGCAGAGAGGAGGCCAGCCCTGTCTATAATGAGAGTTCCAGGACAGTGAGGTTCAAAATCACGCAAAAACAACAAAAACAAATGAGTCAAGGAGAGTTTCTGGCCTAACATGTTAGGTTGGACCTGCCATTTACCGCAAAAACTGAGCAAACCAGGCCCTCTGGGGAGCCAGAGCACGTTTCCTCTACACATTCTGCTCAAGTTTTCAGTAGTGGTGCTAAGTCTGGAGTCAAGAGAAAGGCAAACTGCAATCCAAGTGCTAGGGGCTGCTTCTAGGAAAATGGCTTAGTAACAATTTCTGAAAGAACCTCCCTTTGTCACAGTGGGTGGAGGAGGCCACCACGTAACGAGAGCATCTAAGGGGAAGTAGGATCCTGCCAAAGGTCAAGCTCCTATTTATTCTTTCCTGAAGCAGTATGTGACTATATAGTTCTGGCTGACCTGGAACTACTTAGACCAGGCTGGTGTCAAACTCAGAAATCCATCTGCTTCCGCTTCCCAAGTGGTAGGATTAAAGGAGTGTGCTCCTACATGCAGTTATTAGCAAAAGATTTTACGGTTTAATTTTATGTGTATGAGTGTTTTGCCAGCGTGTATGCATTCACGCCATGTGTGCCTGGGGGCCATGGAGTTCAGAACAGGGTGTTGGATCACTCCTGGAACTGGAGTTACAGAGGTTGTAAGCCACCACGTGGGTGCTGAGGGCCAAATCAGGATCTTTGTAAAAGTAAATTCTCACCGGGCGGTGGTGGCGCACGCCTTTAATCCCAGCACTTGGGAGGCAGAGGCAAGAGCATCTTTGTGAGTTCGAGGCTAGCCTGGTCTACAAGAGCTAGTTCCAGGACAGGCTCCAAAGCTACAGAGAAACCCTGTCTCGAAAACAAAACAACAACAACAAAAAAAACTAAGTTCTCTTAGTCACTGAGTCATTTCTCTGGCTCTGGTTAAAGATTTAGTTTTTTTTTTTTTAAAAGATTTATTTATTGATTATGTATACAACATTCTGCCTCCATGTATGCCCACACGCCAGAGGAGGGCGCCAGATGGTTGTGAGCCACCATGTGGTTGCTGGGAATTGAACTCAGGACCTCTGGAAGAGCAGCAGCCAGTGCTCTTAACCTCTGAGCCATCTCTCCAGCCCCCTAAAGATTTAGTTTTTAAGTATGTGTGTGAGTCCGCATGTGGGTCTGTGGATATGAGTCCAGGTGTCTGGGTCTGTGGATCTGAGTCAAGGTGTCTGTGTGAGGGTCTGTGGATGTGAGTCTAGGCATCTGTGTGTGAGTCTGTGGATCTGAGTCTAGGTGTCTGTGTGTGGGTCTGTGGATGTGAGTTTAGCTGTCTATGGCTCAAGTCAGATGTCAGACCCCATAGAGTTGGACAGAAGGCTTAAGGTTGTGAGCCACTCAAACATGGGTCTTCTTAACTGCTAAGTCATCTTTTCAGGCATAGGTAAAGTTCTTAAATAATTTGAAAATAAAAAAGCCTCACAAAGTCTTACCAAGATTTAATGTACATTTATTCTTAACACGTGGAACATATAGTATAAAGATTTCATACTGAATAAATGATATTCATTAAGCCAAAAAAGGAAAAAAAGGAGGAATTTACATCAAGTTTTTAGCTACATTGTTGAAATACAAATATGCAGATTTTATCACTGAAAAAATCTCAATGTGTTTCTTCATCAGGAACTTCAACTGAACCTAGAACTTTTTCACACCTCGATTAGAAAGGAAACAAAACAAAACAAAAACCCAGAAAAAATAAACTATAAGTTGATTGGCTGCCGAGACAGCAAGGACTTTTTACAGAGACCTGTACAGCATCGCACCAAGGGGGGCGATGTCTGGCAAGAGATTAAATAGCTGTGTCTCGCTTTGTGCAGGTCACCAACTTGTTAACTCGTCATACTATAAAGGGGTGGCTGGGAAGGGGACCAAACTGTGGCGATTCAAGGGTATGTGCAATGTACAACATCATATATATACACACGTGGCAGCGCAGCCGCTGCAGCTAAAGGTTAAAACCAGTTCTAAGAGGTGATCTCAGGGTTATTCATACAATCAAGGAGGAGAGAAAGAGGTCAGGGTGTTGTAGGTTCACACATGATACTTTGGGGGAAAAGCCTTTTTTTTCTCCTCAACATTTAACTAAAAACATTTTTTAAAAACTACAGCTTGCTGCTGACCCAGCGTCTTCTCTCATTCCCATGTGAGACATTATTATTACAGTATGTTTACAGTATCAGGTGTACAGTACAGTACATGAAAGGGTCTACACTCTACTGCACAGGCCTCTCCAGTGAACAGGGTCTGCTCACAACTGCGAACGTCTCGGCTCCTGCGAGATTGTGAATGGACAGCAATAAACCACACAGTTCAGCAGTCACCTTTTGTCCTTCAGGGTTTTTTTGTATTTTTTTTCCTTTTTTTAGCCATTAAAAACAGTTATGAAATGTGGCATCCCGTTGATGCAAGAACCAGGAAAGCCATTTTTCCCCAAACTCACTGTAAACAACAGTAACTTTGGTTAAAATAAAAAAGTCTTCTATGTAGGCAGAGCTTTGTCTTTTCAAATAGGGTAGGGTCCTGAGGGAAGCAGGTGAGGATGAGGAACAGAAAGGTGTTAGGGAGTGGGGGTGGGGAGAGACTTTCCCAAGGGAGAAGCTGGACAGCACAGGGTAAACTGGATTCTGAGGTGGTTTTGCATAAATAAAGGGCAACAGTCAGTTTCTAAGTTCTCCACACACTCACACACACACAGGGAGGGGAGGTGTCCCACGGCTGTCATGACTGGCCAATCAAAAACAGTACATCACAAATGACTTGTGAAACCAATGAGTTCATCAATGGTGATACCGAGATGTCCAACAGCCGTGACTCATACAGAGTGAACTCTGAGTGGTTCTCGTCCACCTTTGCCAGGGCAAGCAGTGCACGGGCAGCCCGCCGCATCATGTCCACACTAGTTGGTTCAAAGGGTGGGTTCTGCATATGGAGGAGGCTGGCCTGGCTCTGCTGGAACTGTGTGGCAGCAAGGCTGTCCTCTAGGAAGCCTAGGAGGTTGCCGATGCTGCCCTTCTGCACCGCAATGGCCCGGGCTGCCAGGCTGTCCCCCTGTGCCAGATTGGCCAGCAGTACCACAGCCATCTCCCGGCATACTGGGTTCTTTCGATCACTGAGGAAGCGCACCATGGTACTATACAACTTCTCCAGGCGGCTAAATGGGGGCGTGGCCAGGATCAGGTCCACATTGTTGTCCTGGATGCTGAGCTTGCTGAGGGTTTCTAAGACCAATCTCTGGGGAGAAAGGACGGCATTGGGGCCTAGGGTGGAGAAAGGGTCCTGGGCTTCAGCTGAAGGGCAAACTGCCCAGTGTAGGAGTCCGTCCAGCACAGGCAGGCAGATGCTTTCAGGGTACGGGGATAGGTCCAGCTGCCCCGAGATGTTGGCCAGCGTGACCAGCGTGTTTTCCCGGAGCATCTCCAAGCAGTCCCACCACCACTCCACCTTGTCACAGCTCACCCCTTGGTCCTGCTCCTCCTCCTTCTCGTAAGTTAGTGGTGCCTGCTTCCGCTCTGGATGCTTATGGTGCAGTAGGATCAGCTTGCCTAGGATAAGCAGCAGCCCTGGGTGTTTGGACATCTCAAAGTCGTTGCCTGGCACAAATGACAGGCTCCGGATGGTATTGGAGACGCAGACACAGCGCTTAGCAAGGGAATCCTGCCAGTCCAGAAGGGTACACAGTGGGGTCTCATCCTTACTGTGGGGCTCATCCTCTAAAATCTTGATGTTCCGGTGGCTCTGTGCTGGGCTAATGCCAAATGGAAATTTGCTGCTCTCCTTGGTGGCCTCTGCACTCTTTGTTCCCTCATCAGTCAACGTGCTAGACCGGGTGGACAACATGTCATCCATAGTGGCTGTGATCCTTTTTTCTGGAAGGGCATCAGGCGGGGGGCCCTCCTGCTCTGCTGTCCCTTGTGTACCCTCTACTGTTGTGAGGTGTTTCCGAGGGGGCGTTGGGCAGGGCACATAAGGCCGGGAAGGCAGCAGCTCTACCTTGCTCTCAAAATGGGTCTGGATATGCTCAGTGGTATCCCCACCACCAATCCGCCAGTGCAGCAGGCCACTGTCAAACTCCTGCACACGCCCAAGCTTATCTGAGCAGTCCACCACAAATGGGTCGTTCTTCTGCACAATCTTTACTGGAAGCTTGTCAAACTTACTGACTAGCTTCTCCTCACTATTCTCTGAAGCTGGCTTATCCTTGCCTAAGAAGGCCATCTCCTCATCATTTTCAACCACTTCTTCCTCCTCCTCCAGTTTAGAATCTAGGAGTTCTTCATCTTCTTCCTCTGTGGGGGCTGGACTAGACACCTTGCTGAATCTCCCAGGATCTAATAGTGTTCTCTGTCCTGGGTCCCCCACCTCATACTCCTTTAAAATGCCAAAGATCTCAATCAGGCATCGACGGAAATATTCCACAAGGAGCTCTAGCAACCCTGGGAGCTGAAAGACAGAGAAAAGGAAATAAACCAGGGGAAGAGTCCGTGACCTGAGAGTCCCGAAGCTCTATCTAATTGTTTTCATTTCAAGCTAACCATCTCTCACTTAGGAGGTAAAGCTGTCCCCTTTATAAAGGCCTCTGCCCGGGCAGACTGTAGGGCTTCACTTCTCTCACCCATCTTCTCACAAAAGGAGCACAAAGCCTCCCCTCTGCCCAAACAATGGCCGCATAAGCCTGCCCTAGCAGGCTGGAATTGTTAGCCACACATCAGTACCGCCCAACACCCTGAAATCTCTTCTTTCTGAATGAATGTTTGCTTTTTACCAGGTCCCTGATCACTGCCACTGCCCATCTAGGGTGGTCTCTATACTTCATGGCCATATGGAGCCCAAGTCGAAGCATGCTGGGATAAGCCCTTCCCAACACAAGCTAGAAAAGGAACACACTGTCAACAGATGTTCATCTAGTCTCCACTAATTTTCAGTAAGATTCACTTTTGGTTGAATTCC
This sequence comes from Chionomys nivalis, assembly GCF_950005125.1. Taxonomy (NCBI): domain Eukaryota; kingdom Metazoa; phylum Chordata; class Mammalia; order Rodentia; family Cricetidae; genus Chionomys; species Chionomys nivalis. Next base: position 18,863,305 of record NC_080096.1, on the reverse strand, counting down.
TTTCATCCACCTGATTTTTGGAATTAAAAAAGCCTTGGTTTGAATACTGCCTTTCCCAGAAGTTAGCTGTATAAAATGAGGAAAACCTGCAAAACTTTATAAAGTTGTTCTAGGATACTGAAAATCATGAAAATTTCTTTCTTTACTTTCCTGCGTACAACAATATCATTCAATGAAAAGTCAGTCATGCTTTGGTCAGCTTCAGGGCATCACAAATGTAAGCCCAGTTCAAGGCTAGTCTGGGCTATGTAGGGACACATACGGTGTAGGGTGCTGGAGAGATAGCTCAACTTGGGAGGTAGAGGTAGGCGGATCCCTGTGAGTTCGAGGCCAGCCTGGTCTACAAGAGCTAGTGCCAGGCAGGCTCCAAAGCAACACAGAGAAACCTTGTCTCAAAAATAAAACCAACTGCCGGGCGGTGGTGGCGCACGCCTTTAATCCCAGCACTCGGGAGGCAGAGGCAGGCGGATCTCTGTGAGTTCGAGACCAGCCTGGTCTACAGAGCTAGTTCCAGGACGGGCTCCAAAGCCACAGAGAAACCCTGTCTCGAAAAAACCAAAAAAAAAAAAATAAATAAAACCAACTAAATAAATAAACAAAACAACAACAACAAAAAACCTAACCTAACCAACAAAAAGCTGTAAACCTAGCCTAGCTGGGTAATGGTGGCATGTGCCTTTAATCCCAGCACTCAGGGAGGGAGAAGCAGGGGGATCTCGTGAATTCAAGGCCTGTCTGAGCGAGTTCCAGGACAGGCTTCAAACCACACACACACACACACACACACACACACACACACACACAAAATAAAATAAAATAAAAAGAAAAAACAAAACAAACAAACAAACAAACAAAAAACCCCTAATTCTAGTTCTAGGAGATTCAACACCACTAAATAAGCACTAGACATATAGGTGGTACACAGATACATTCAGACAAGACAGGCAGACACATACACACACAGACACCCCAGATATATAAGTGATAGACACATGCAAGCAAACACACACACAGACACCCCAGATATATAAGTGATAGACACATGCAAGCAAACACACACACAAACCCCTCCTCAACCTCATGCAAGAAAACTAAGACTAGCAATGCCTTCATTTACTTAAGAGTATAAATGGGAGGGAGGGGGAAACCTGCTATGGTCACAATGACACAGATACCACAATGTTATTTCTGGTAGATTGGAAATATCCCTAGTAGTCTATCATACTATCTAGGTAAACAAAGATGACTTTGAACATCTGATCTCCTAAATGCACACCTCCCAAGTGCTGGTATTTGTGTGCCACCACACCTGATTTATGCGGCAATGGGAGTTCATCTCTGGACCATGCACATGCTAAGGAAGCGCTTCACCATCTAAATTACAGTCTCCAATCTTAAATTTCTTTTTAATTAAGCTATAAATAAAATCCTTTAGAGTCGGGTGGTTGTGGTGCACTCTTAAAACCTTGTCTTGAGGCCGGGCGGTGGTGGCGCACGCCTTTAATCCCAGCACTCGGGAGGCAGAGGCAGGCGAATCTCTGTGAGTTCGAGGCCAGCCTGGTCTACAGAGCTAGTTCCAGGACAGGAACCAAAAACTACAGACAAACCCTGTCCCGAAAAATCAAAAAAAAAAAAAAACCAACCAACCAAACAAACAAAAAAAACCTTGTCTTGAAAAGACAAGATAAAATCAATATATGGAAGGGAGGAGGGAGGACTCCAGGAGGAGGAGTATGACTGCCCGCAAGAGGGAGGTGGAGTCAGCTCTCTCTCTTTACATCCTAACATGGGAACTACACTCGGTCTCCACTGGCAAGTTCCATCTTGCTGGATTACTTTCTTTTTGTTTTTTGAGCCAGGGTTTCTCTATGCACCCTTGGCTGTCCTGGAACTCGCTCTGTAGACCAGGCTGCCCTTAAACTCACAGAGATCCTCCTGCCCCTGCCTCCTGAGTGCTGGTGTGTGCACCACAAGCACCAGGCTGCTCCCAGCTCAGAGTAAGTAGTACCTTTTAAGAGGAGGCAGAGGCAGGCAGATCTCTTGAGTTCAGGGCCTATAGAACAAGTTCCAGGAAATCAGAGCTACACAGAGAAATATAAAAAATTTTCTCAAAAAATAAAAGCAAAAACCTTCCAGTTGAGCATCTTAGCTGGGCAGGCTAAGATAGAAGAACCAAAGTCTGAGGTTAACCTGTCACAAAACAAAACAAACCTCAACAAGAGCTGGAGCAACAATAAAACCCCAACAACAACCTTGCTCCCAAACAAAACTCTTTCGAACTTAACCTTACACTAACAACTCATGTAAATTAATACTGTTCCCATGTCCAGTGTAAAGGGAAGCAAAGTATACACAAAGATTTCCAGCAAAGTGACAAGCGTGTTAGCTGAGGCTGGCTTTGTTCTTGTAGTCACTTAATATTACGGACAACAACAATGTCCAAGTCCTCCCCACCCTGCCCAGAACCTGTACTCACCTGACTGAGGTTGAAGGTCATAATGCTGTTGTCATCATATAGGAGGATGTTAATGGTGTCTAACGCCCACGTGCTCTCTGCCAGGAGCCCAGACTTGAGGGACATCATTACCCGCCATGCCTCCGGGGTTCCTGAAATAAACCTCTATGTTGTCTATCCACCAAGCCCTGGCTGGCTAGAGGCACCCTAAGCCTGTCCCGTTAGTCAGGCTATTCTGACTTCATTGCTTCTAAGCTGCCCAGGACACCAGTATGTGGCAGAGTCCTAAAGAAAAACCTAAAATCAGCTTATTTCTTCCACCCTTCAAATTCTTTTCCTTTATTTCAGTAAACACTCTAACTTATTTAAGCATATCCAGAGTATCAGGATGGAGGGAACCATGTGGAAGATGGAAGGGGTGGTAGGTTCAGCCACCAGACCAGGGAGCGCTCCTTACCAATGTCTTTCATTGTGAGCCGCCTTCTCTGCTTCAGCACAGGCTGGGTAGCTTCCACAGAGCCAGGTGGGAAGGTGATATCCCGCCGAATCATAGGGGGCTGCACAGGGGTGGGTGCTATGTGTGACGCAGGTACTGGTGGACCTGCCTTCTGCATTTTCATGCCAGAGTGCAGGAATGGAGATTTGCTAGGAGAGGTGCGGTTCTCCATTGGCCGGACAAGGGGAGCGGGGCTGGATACCTGAGGAATGTGATTCTGCATGCTCGGTGGGGGCTGGTAGTTAGATGGAGGGGGTCTTGTCATGGGGGGTACAGGGGCTGAAGGACCATATGGAGGTTGGCGTGTGCCATGGGAAGGCCATGGGCCTTCATGGTTGGCCCTCTGATCTGTGTGGAGCATTTCATCTGTTCGGTTCACACCATGATACGCAGGACCCTGGGGGGCAGAGCCTGTGCTCTGTCTGTTGGCATAATTGTAGGTCATGTCATTACGCCCCTGCCACATGGTGCCTTGCTGAGCAACCTCGGCTGATGCCTGTATAGGGCCGCCCATCATTTGTGGTGGCATGTTCTGCTGGGCATTGGAACCAGGAGGTGCAGAGACCCGGTCTCGGCCAAACTGGAATGGAAATTGGTTCTGGGGGCCGCCTGCTGGTCGGCGCTCAGTAGCAGCGGTGGCAGCAGCAGGATAGGCATTGCTGTACTGGTTGTACACATCTTGTTGAGGGGAAGGCTGGGCAGCTTGTTGCTGGCTGGCAGACTGGGACTGAGCTGCAGGCAACTGTTGCTGTTGAGGCTGCCCTTGCCCAGTGCTATATGGCACACTGTACATCTCCCCTTCATGCCGCTTGGCAGGAGGGCCATATGTGCCATCCATTGGCCTCTTATAATTCTAAGGCAGAGAAAACACAGGGCAAATTAATATTGTGTATTCAGTCACAAAAATAACAAGTGCTATGGATGTCTTTCACTAGACATTAACTCATTTTTCTTTTGCTCCTTTGAAAGACAGGACACAGATGCCAAGAGAACAAAAGAAAACACCTTTGCAAATTATCTTTTGAAGCTGCTTCTGAGAGCAACCACTATTTTCTCTTCTAGGGTTCTCCCTCCAAATAGAAAAATAAGTAAAACTTCAAATCCAAATACAATCGGTTTCTAGCCCTTTTAGAGAAAGGAGAGACTTGACACACGGAGGATTCTGAGATCTGACTCTCTAGGTAGAACAACCTAGTTGGGCAAGAGGAATATCAAGGTAGTAGGCAAAGTGGATTTTGTAGACTTGGTTGCTTACTGCTTTTATGGGGAACCTGTGGGGTAGTGCATTCCCAGTTACCCTCCTTACCTGTTGCTGCTGTTGATACATTGTGGTCTGCTGGCTGGGGAAGGGGCTGCTGGAAGGGGTGCCTTGGGTGGAGAATTGATTGCCATAGGAATCATGTCTGCAGAAGACAAAGTGGGTTAGAGTGGAGAATGACAAAACATGAGCCAACAATGGTAAAGGAACAAGGACCCACTCACCGTTGCTGCTGCTGTTGCTGCTGCGGGGGATAGCGGCTAGGAGAATACATCCCCGAGTCTGGGGTGGAAGGCATGAGATTTGGCTGGGGAGCCCCAGTGCCCATATTTCCTTCAGGCCCAATTCCAGGCTCCGTCCTAAATAAAATTGGAGAAGGGAATTGAGTACACCATAGCTTGGGAGCACCAAGGGCAGGACAAGTGCAGTGGCTTACCTCACTCTGTCGTAAGGACCTCCATAGGGATAGTGCTGTCGTGGTCCCATAGCCACATTTCCCAGCCCAGGGCCAGCAGCACGGCTGTAGGGGTCACCCATCCCGCCGTTGGGGCCCTGCCCTGAGGACATGAAGGGATCACTTCCTGGGGCTGAGTATAGAAAGGAAGGCAATGAGAAAACTGGCAGGTTGGTAGGCTAGGCAAGCTATATAGATAGGCCTGTCCCAAAGTTCCAGGCTCTCTACAAAACATGGTTTCCTTTCTATTGCTTTTCTGACAGCCTCAATGGAGAAATACAAAAGCCTCTAGAGCGGCTAGGGAAAGCAAAAGAAGAGAGAGGTCTTAAAAAACAAAACAAAACACCCCAAAATGGAATCAGGTGGTTTAGGATGTAGCTCAGTGGGAAAATGCTTGCTTAGTATATGTGATTCCCTAGGTTTGATCCTAGCATCACATCAGAAAAGAAAGAGAGGAAGGCAGGCAGGGAGGAAGGGAAGGATATGATCAGGGGATAGGATACATAGAAAAATCTTAGAAAGCTACCTCAGTAACAACACCAAGCCACTCAAGCTCTCATCTGCACAAACATAAGCCAACAACACCTAGCAGTCAGTCACCTTTCCTCATGCTGCCATAAGGATCCTTATTTGGCTCATAGGACATGCGCCCCATCATGTCAGAGGTATTCATACTGGGCTGGTACCCAGGGTTTGGAGTCATGGAATTCCGCTTCTGGAATGTGGGGTCACTTCCATCAGGAAAGGCATCCTGGATTCCAACTGAGTTGCTCCTGCTGCAAAGTAAGAAAAATGAATGAAACCCCCAGTAGACCAATCCCTCATCTAAGTCAAGAGACAGAGGAGTCACTGCTGGGCAGGTTAAGGCAGGAACCGTCCTTGGACTACACGTTCCACCCCAAACACACTCTGAGCTCTACTGCTCATGGGCCTTACCTCATGCCTGGTAAGGGGGGAATCTGACTATGTGGTGTAGATGCTGGAGTTGGAGGCTTCAAGTCTCCTCCTTCTGCCATAGAACTGCTGGTTGACTGAGGAGTTTGTGGCCCCTGCATAGATCCTGATCCCGCTGTGGACAGAGATGCAGAGTGAGCAGCTTACTTGCCAGAAACATATTTAACTCTCACAAAAAAATGAATGCTGTAGAATCTGGGGTGTGCGCATGTGTATATGTATGAGTCTATCTGATTTCTTTTGAGACAGGATCTCATACTGTGTAGCCCAGGGTGGATGAACTTCTTATCAGCCTCCAGAGTGCTGGGATTGACATTGTGTCACCTTACTATTTTATGTTTGGTTGCATTTATAGCTTAGAAATGAAAGAGGATGTGGCCATATTTCACCATGCCAGGTCATTAAGTTACAGGTATTTCCTGTCTGCCTTGCTTTATTCTCTAAAGAACTTATCTGATATTATAGATACCACGATGATGGTGAAACAAAAAGTAAAACCCAGGGTGCAAGAGTCACACGGCCAGAGCCTAAATGTTTGTTTGTTTCTTTCTTTCTGTCTGTCTGTCTTTCAAGATGGGGTTTCTCTGTAGCTTTGGAGCCTGTCCTGGAACTAGCTCTTGTAGACCAGGCTGGCCTCAAACTCAAAGAGATCCACCTGCCTTTGCCTCCCGAATGCTGTGATTAAAGGTATGTGCCACTACCACCCAGCCAGAGCCTAAATGTTTCTATTAAGCACTCAGTACAATGTCATACTCAGGTTTCAATGTTCCTTTAAAGGCATGAGCACAGAATCCCTAGTTAGCAGTGCTTCCACGGGTCACAGCTTCCCAGCATTGGGCACACATGGACAAGCCCCCCCCCCCCAGCAGATGAGTCACTTCAGCACCGCATCACTCTCTGAGGTCCACGACAGGGGACATGTGTTTGTTCCCACCTTCTAAGGCCCAAGCTAGCCTAGGCCCCAGCCTCCTCTGAGAAAGGAGGGTAAGCAGAAGCACCCCTATCATCAAAAAGTTCCATTCATATTCCTTCCTACCCCTCCTTCCATTCATTACCATCTTAGCTCTCTGGAGAATTTAGGGCTCTAGTCTGAACAGCATTCTAAGGCGCTGACATCAGCAGGCCAACGCTCCCAGATGGCCCAACCACACTGCTATTTGTCAGTTTTCCCTCACTCCTCAGCTGTCCCTCCCACTCACTAGTTTACAAACATTTGGCAAGATGCCAGGTGTACAACAGGAAAATTAGAAAGTGAAAACTTAAGACTGCAGCACAGCACCTCCCAAGGGAGTCGCCACTGTTGCTCTTTAGTCTGCCAACCTGCTAAGCCACGTGGATGGGTAAAACACACATCTCTGGCATCTGTTCTGCTCCCTGAAGGGAGGCGGGGGAAGCACACCACTACTTAAGGAACCCTGCAGGCTCTTAGGGTTACGAGCCTCAAGACTGGCAAACCCTTGCTCACCCACTCTTACCAGGAGAAGGAGGCTGGATCTTGGGCTGGGACTTCTTGGAATCAGCAGCTGCAAAAATGTCTGGGGGAGGGTCTTCTCCCCGCTCAATCTTGCACTCAAAGGCATAGAGACACTGGATATACTGCTTCTTCAAGGAGCTGGCTGCACTGCTTGATGTACCCACATTGAGGTTGGTTGCAAGTTCTCGCCATTTTTTGTTCTTGTTGACCTTTAATACCAACCAGAAGAGTCAAAAATATACTTGACCTGGCCTTCCAGCCTTCAAGCTACAAGACCAAACTGGTTGCTGCAAGAAACTAAAAAGTTCTAAGTAATTGCAGATACCACCACCAATACTGGAACAGAATCCAGCATTTGGTCTTTATGCTCCAAACCTTGGCATCTGATAGGCTGACTTTGTTAAGCTAAGGACTCACAAGATTGCCATCCTCCAGTGTGAGGTAACGACTGAAGAACACTGGGTCCACAGTTTTTTCTCCTTTCTCTCAGCCATGGGGCACAGTGACCAAGACCATTTCTAAAGGCTCCTTCTAATATAGCCTGTGCTAGCTGGGCAGGTTTCTATTGTGTAGTCTTTGGTATTTTTGAGACAGGGTTTCTCAGTAGCTATGGAGCCAGTCCTGGAACTTGCTCTATAGGCCAAGCTGGCCTCAAACTCAGATCTGCTGCTTCTGTTGGGATTAAAGGTGTGCACCACCATGCCCAGTTCCACTGTGTATTCTTTTTTTAAATTTTTTTAAAATTTTTTGGTTTTTCGAGACAGGGTTTCTCTGTGGTTTTGGAGCCTGTCCTGGAACTAGCTCTTGTAGACCAGGCTGGTCTCGAACTCACAGAGATCCGCCTGCCTCTGCCTCCCGAGTGCTGGGATTAAAGGCGTGCGCCACCACCGCCCGGCTTCCACTGTGTATTCTTAAACACCATTGGAAACTTATCCCTCTAGTGCTGAGAACACTGATATTGCAGTACTGGTCCAAAGAAAGATCACTGGATTGTGATACAGGTGACCTGGGAATCAGAGAGAGCCCCTACACTGAAGGGAGGTGACCATGAAGAAGAACATCTAAGGCGGTGATGATGATCGTGGCACCATGGCTGTCTTTACAGTCAGCAATGGTCTGTGTAATTCTGTTTTTCTCCCCCAACTCCCATGCCACATGCCCCATCTACTGGGATGGCCCCATCACTAATCAGTCAGCCAAGCTCAGAGATTAGTCTTGCCGTTCTCAGCATCTTCACTTATAGACAAGTTCTGTCTTTAGAATACAAAAGCAACTAGATTTCCTTTTCAAACTGGAAGACAAGCACGGGCTCAGAGATTCCTTCAACACCTCTTCCTGTGTTCAGTGAGTTCAGGGGCCCAACTACCAGAAGTAAGGCAAAGGTATTAAGCACCAATCTGCTTTGCTACAAGCTGTACAAGTACCCAACTAGAGTGAGAAGTAGGAATGTTCCAGGGTCACCTCAGCAGCCCTAAGTGGCTTTGCTTCCCACGCCAGTTCTATGGCAGTTAGCATGTGCCCTGTTTTGTTCTGTTTTCCTTTGTGGGGGAGGGTAAATCATAATGGACTGCTAGCTGGCTTCGTTCCAGTCACTTTCTTTTCTGCTGGTGACAGCTGTTTTCCTTTTCTGATTTAGGTTTGGAATAAGTCTCTCCCTGTCAGGCTCTTCCACTCCGCACCCAGGAGTTTCTGGTCTGGACAATAAAGAAAACTTCACAGAAGAAAATCCTGAAAGGCTACACTATCAGTCAGCATAGCCTCACAAGTGAGCCTTCCAGCAAATGCAAACAAAACGGCAAAGCATACAAGGGCATTTGGAGCAAGGACTGACCCAATCTCTGAAGTAACAGTATAAAATAACTTGACACATAATTTTTCACCATTCTGCTTCTTCCTCCATAACAACTTAGAAATTCTACTTCTGAGATGTTTCTTGAATTCAAAGGGTCAAGGAATCTGGCTGGCGTACCAACTTACAGACCAAATGACTCAGTGGGACCCTTGATAAAGCTTTCTTCTCATTATTTCTAACATTTGGCAAGACACATTGTCCCTGTTTTACCATATGATTTGCAGACATGGTTAAGGTCACATGTTTGAAGTGTCTAAGAGCACTATCCCTGTGAGATGCATGATGCTTTCAGAAGCCAACTGTCTGGTACTTACCTGAGTCAATCCACCAATCTCCTTCACAGACACATAGAGGCGATAGAGGTCCAGAGGTTTCCTACCCACAGCAGGCAGATTAGTCATACCCATGGCCTTTTCCTCTGTGAAGGCCAGGTAGCGGTCCACCCACATCTTCCTCTCTGGCTCACCACCCAGCTCATACAACTTGGTAATCTTCTCATTGGTTGTAGTAGAAGAGCTGGATTTCTGGAGGGGTGGGTCAAAATCAGAGACTCATCAAAGCCAAAGCCTATGTACACAAAGGGCATCAGAACCCTTCTCTGCCCCTCTCCCTTTGAGAGAGCAAGTCTTCTAAGAACCCAGGCTGGCTGTGGAATCCTCCTGCTTTGGTCTCTTCAGAAGTTACTGGTTCTTTTATGGCTATTCTAGATGTACAAAAGTTCACTAAGATGGGTTTGGTTAATTTGGGCATGTGACTTTTTATTTGAAAATTTTTTAATATTTAAAAATTACATCGTGCCAGTGGTTATTTTGTCTATAGATATGCCTGTGCACTACATGTGTCTAGTTCTTTTTTTTTTAAATATTTATTTATTATGTATACAACACTCTGTCCATGTGTATGCCTGCAGGCCAGAAGAGGGCACCAGACCCCACTACAGATGGTTTTGAGCCACCATGTGGTTGCTGGGAATTGAACTCAGGACCTTTGGAAGAGCAGGCAATGCTCCCAACCTCTGAGCCATCTCTCCAGCCCCATGTGTCTAGTTCTTATAAGACCGGAAGAAGGCATTGGGTCGATCCCCTGGAACTGGAGTTGGAGTTGAAATGTGTGTGCTGGGAATTTTTGAACTTATCCTCTGGAAGAACAGCCAGTGCTCTGATCACTAAGCAATCTCTCCAATCCCCTAATTACATTATTTATTATTATTATTATTATTATTATTATTATTATTATTATTATTATTATTATTATTATGAGCCAAGTCTGGCTATCCTGAACTCTCTCTGTAGAACAGTCTGGCCTGAATTCAGAAATCCACCTGCCTCTGCTTCCTGCATGCTGGATATGGGCCAATCCTCCCACCTAAATTGTTTTCTTTTTTAAAAATAATCAAGTACTAAGTACGGTGGTACATGCGTTTAATCCCAGAACTCTACACAGTGAGGTCCAGGACAGCCAGAGCTACATAGTGAGACCCTGTCTCAATTGATGCACCAACAAAACAGATGAACAAGGCAGGAGCTCACCAGTTAAGCATGATTGTTGTTTTTAGAGGACTGGAGTCTGGTTCCAAATTAGATGGCTCACAAGTCCCTGTAACTCCAGCTCCACGGGATCAAACAGATCCTCTTCTGGCATCCATAGGCATTTGCACATATACACACATGAGCACACACATGCAAATCCTAATAGCACACCTAGATCCAACCTACAAGGTGGTCAAGAACTGAAATCCCCACCATTTTTGCTGCTCTGAGTCTAGGAAGTCTAGGAATAGAAGGGCAGCCAGTTGCCTACATCACACATTAACATCAGTGGATAAACAGAGGAGGCTAAGCATCAACGAGAACATGCTATACTGCGGAGTCTCGTGCTTTCTCTATAATGTGATATAGACAGTATGCTGCTACTTACACAGAGATCCTATAGGTTACCTCAAACAGCTGCATGAGAGATTATTCTAGAACTATTTATGCTTGGGGAAATTTTCTTGTCATTCTCTTTCATTTTTCCTTCTTATCATTCGGTGAAGAAGGTAAGATATAAAGCTGAGAGGACCGAAGACAAAAATTATTACCTTAGATTTGGATTCAGTCTTGGGTGTCCCATCTGCCTTGTTGTTCATTTTTGTGGCTGGAGTTAACTTAACATCCCCAAGGCCCATCATCTCTGGGCTGGCTGCCATCCCTGGAAAAAAAGAAAGAAATTCAAGTCCAACAGATTTTGTTACAACTTAAAGATTCTTGAAGAAATCTCTGGGATAAGCAATGAATTATACTTACCTGCTGAATTGTTGGCCATGGTCCCACCCATAGGATATGGGGGTCCCTGAGGGTTGATCATGCCAGCCATACTATTAATCCCCTGTCCATAGGGAGGTCCAGTTCCCATCATGCCCCCTTGATTCATATTCGGGTAGCCTGGTGGCCTAAGGAAGACGATGGAAATTAATACAACAAAAGTTTAGGTTAGATTTAGCCATGAGCTAAATAGGGTTGTACAATCATCTCAGAGCAGAAAAGTCTAAGTCTCTCAAACCAGACTCAGGCCACACCTAGTTATTCTTATCTTCTATTTCCCACAAAAGGTTCAAGGAAGGCTTGAGCTCCATATACCAAACACTGAAGGGGTCTAATCCTTGGAGAGTAAAGTCCTTCCGGTAAGCAACCTCTAAAATTGCTGCATTTCTACTTAAAGGCCCTCTTTATGGCAAAAGGCCTATAAGACACACTCAATTCCAATATTTATTTGTCATGCTGAGCACCCAAATCGGAATTCAGCATTCTCTCTCCAATCATCCTTTCTTGCCCAGAGTCCAAGTAGTTAGGACTATAGATATAAGTTCTAGGCATATACTGTGCCACATCAATTTTTACTCTAAGATCCTTAACAAGTGTGTGTGTGTGTGCACACATGTGTGTCTCTGTTTAAACTGTAAGAAAAGAGTATTCTGAAGATCTTTCAATAAAATGTATGTACATAAATCTGTACATGCACACACACAATGTTTTGCTCTAGGACCAAATGTATACATGAACATCCCTTCATTTCCCAAGTATTACCTGTTTTGGATAGAGTTGGCAGCAACATGCATGGCAACAGCAGATTCTTGAGTTTTCCGGTTCATTCCCCCTGGTGGGGGACACATCCCTGACCCAACCTGAGGTGGCATGTTGGCCATATTAGGGCCATAAGGCCTGTTGCCCATTGATGCATGAGTCATTCTCCCTGGAGGAAGTGTGCCATAAGGTGGGATTCCAGGTTGCCCGTGCATTTGACCTCCAGCACCCATAGGGTTCATACTTCCAGCCATGCCTGCATTGGGGTAGTTGGCATTGGGCAATGCATTATAGTTAGGCTGCCTGGGGTAGCCTCCTGAGAGGGAGGAAAAGAGGACAGAAGTCTTGGTTAGTGAGCCCTAGTACTTATCAAATCAGAAACTCCAAACAATGAGAATCAATCAATATTTTGGTCAGGAAACGAACAGCTAGCTCTATGGTTTAAAAACAAAAAGTAATAAAGGGGAGGCCAAGGGCATGTGAGGATATGTGTCTGTTGTCCTGCTCCCAAATTGGGGAGTGGGGTTTATTGCAGATTAATTGCAGGGCTTTGAGCATACTAGTTAAGTGTTATATTATTGAGCCACACTCCAGCATGACTGCCCAGCACAGATAATGGCTGGCTCTATCACTATCCAGGCCTTTCAGATTCCAATAGAATGTTTTTTTTATCTACATATTCTTTTTGCTCCCACCAAAACATTTTATTTATTTGCGTGTATGTTTGTGTCTATGAATGCACACAGATTCACAGCACAGTTCTTTTACCCGATAAGTCATCGTGTTGGCCCAGAAATTCAAAGACCTTTTCAAGGTGACAGAATTAAGTGAAGACAAGATGGAACTTTGTCTTGCTCTACTTCAGGGTCTAAGCTGGGTAAATAAGCCAGGAGGACCCCAGCTGATACCATAGTGGCTGTTTTCTCCTCTCATCTGTCTCCTTCACTTGGTAGCCCATTTACCTTGTGGCCCATACTGACTCCCCTGGGGGCCATAGCTCCCCATGGAGTTCTGCTGGTAGGAGCCCATGCCTGTGTGCATCTGTCCTCCAGAAGGCTGACGTGGAGATAAGGCCGAGCCGGGCTGAGGGGAAGTGTACTGGGGCATCTGAGGGTTCCTCTGCATATAACCTATTTGTGGAAAAGTAGCCATGTAATTATCTCTCACTACAGTGGAAATAAATACTTTCCTCATTTTGCTGAGATGTTTTTTTGGCACTGAATCTCATTTACCCCTTCAGGTATTTTTTTTTCTTTTTCGAGACAGGGTTTCTCTGTGGCTTTGGAGCCTGTCCTGGAACTAGCTCTTGTAGACCAGGCTGGTCTCGAACTCACAGAGATCCGCCTGCCTCTGCCTCCCGAGTGCTGGGATTAAAGGTGTGCGCCACCATCGCCCGGCTTCCTTCAGGTATTTTTAAAGTGATATGTCATTTACAGAGGGTAGACATATCAAAATTTTTCTTTGAGACAGGTTTTCTCTGTGTAGCCCCAACTGTCCTGGGACTCAGGCAGTACACCAGGCTGGCCTTAATCTCAGAGATCTGCCGGCCTCTGCCTCCCCAGTGCTGAGAATAAACGCGTGTGCCACCACCGCCCCATATCAACTTTCATGCTGAAAAAGAGCACTGACCAAACAAACAAACAATGTAAATGATCCAATGAGTAAAGACATTAATGCTGAGTCTTCAGAAAACGCTTACTAAAATTAGGCAAGCTACCAAAATGCTAGTTAGCACTGAGACATGCAGAATGACTACTGGGGATGCAAACATGGCCAAGCTCATTGGAACTTCACAGTTTGCTGCTGGAATTATTCTAAGCATTCTGCAACGTGGGTCTCTCAAAGTTACTGCACAGGGCAGTAAAGAAAATGCTTTAGCACCAGGTACATTCAATTTGTAGCCTGTGGGACAGTTATGAATTTGGCCTAGTGTATTTGTAGTTGACATCATGTCACACTATCAATGGTTTATCTGACCTTGCTAGCCCTCTCCCTATTCCAAGCCAAGTTCTCACCTCGATCTTGGGCAATGCTTGATTGGTTCATGGAAGGATGCATGATGCTGTCCGATTGGCCACTGGGTGGCCGAGGTGGCATCTGGTTGCCTGTTATAGACAAAACAAGCACAAGTAAATGAACCATGGCTCAGCCTGCAAATTAATTCTAGCTAAGAGGTAAATTTGGAGCTGGAAATGCCTAACACTTCCTATGTCATCTATAAAGAGGTATCTACCCAAAGCTTTCCCACTTCCCCCTTTCAAATGCTAAGAAAATCCATGCAGACATGAATCAATGCTCCCTTACATCACTAAGACCAGCCAGTGTTCCTTCTTCCCAAAGACCAATACTTGAGGGTACCTGGCACTGCAGCAGGCGAGAGTGGTCCTGAGCGAGACTGAGCGACACTGGCAGGAGAGCCAACAGGGGACGGGGAGGGGCCTCGGATGCCAGGCAAATGAGGGGAGGTATGAGGAGAAAAAGGAGACTGAGCTGGATTACTCTGCTCTCCTTGGCTGCTGGAAATCCCTGATGTGCTCACGCCAGGACTCAGAGCTCCTTCTGTCCCCATGGGGAGATCATCTATTGAACCAGAGAGATCCTGAAACACAGACATAAAGATATAAATTAGTAAAAGGAGGGCAAACACACTACATGCTTGGTCATAGTACTAGTTTCCATAGAGAAAACTTCACTAAGGACCACAAAGAATGCATTTGTGATTTGGTGGACATTGTAGACCCAAACTATCAATACTTCTAAACAAGGTGGTACACATTTGTAAGTCTAGCACTTAAGAGACTGAGACAGTTTTATTGTGAGTTTAAGATCAACCTGGACTACATAGGAAGAGCCTGTCATAAGACAAAACAACACACACACAGAGCTGTGGGGGTACCCAATTCAGCCAGACTGTTCTATACACAGAGAGTTCAAGCCAATTAGGAGACCCTATCTCAAAACAAAACAAAAACCAGTCATCTACCTGCTATCTAGCCAACCAACCTATCTTAATTCTGATATTGTAGCACAAGTATCCACAAACATTGAAAATGTTTATCAATAAACCTCTATTTATAAAAATGGGTAACTGGGCTATAAATTGTAGTTTTCTGGTCTGTTCTAGCCCCAACCAAGACCTTGTAACACATCTGGGAATAGGAAGTGCCCTTTCAGTGAGACTGGGCCACTTTCATATCACTGTTCTGTTTACCAATTGTTCTAATGATTTCCCTTTGATTTTTTGTGCACTGGTGTTTTGTCTGCATGTGTGTCTGTGTGAGGGTGTCAGATCTCCTTAACTGAAGTTACAGACAGCTGTGAGATGTTATGTGGTGCTAGGAATCATGCCAGGGTCTTCTGGAAGAGCAGCCAGTGCTCTCAGCTCCAGTCCTTCCCTCGCTCTATTGTAAATCTCCATTACCTAAGGACTCTTTCCACCCAAATCTCTCTAACACATGGTAGAAGAGAAAAGAAAGGATATGGAACATGGGAAAGAGAATCTCTTAAATGCCAAGAAAGTCTGGCACTAAATTTCTAACTCCTGATGGACAGAAGTTTGCCAAATTAACAAACTCAATGTTCTGTTCGAGGTAGCAATCGGTTCCCTCAGGCACTATAGTCCTTACTCCTTTTAAAGCTGGTAGTTTCTGAGATGACCTCCTTGCTTACTGGGATAAGAAATTAGTATAGCCGGGCGGGCGGTGGTGGCGCTCGCCTTTAATCCCAGCACTTGGGAGAAAGAGGCAGGCGGATCTCTGTGAGTTTGAGGCCAGCCTGGTCTATAAGAGCTAGTTCCAGGTAAGGAACCAAAAAGCTACGGAGAAACCTTGTCTCGAAAATCGAAGAAAAAAAATTAGTATATTCTGTAGGATAATAAAATCAAATACCCATTTTATTTATTTTTTTAAGACAGGGTCTAATGTAGCCAAGGTTGGTCTTGAATTCACTATATAGCTAATGGTATCTTTGAATTTCACCTCCACGTTCTACAAGTGTAGGTATGCACCAGGAGAGTTGACTTTCAAGTTCTATTCTTATGCATTTATTTTGCTTGTGTTTTGATATGGTGTGTACACTTGCACATGTAGACACCAGGTACTGTTCTCAAGTGTCATACACCTTGTTGTTTCTTTTTTGTTTTGTTTTGTTTTGTTTTTGTTTTGTTTTTTGAGACAGGGTTTCTCTGTAGCTTTGGAGCCTGTCCGGGAACTAGCTCTTGTAGACCAGGCTGGTCTCGAACTCAGAGATCCGCCTGCCTCTGCCTCCCAAGTGCTGGGATTAAAGGCTTGCGCCACCACTGCCCGGCTTTGTTGTTTCTTTTTAATTAAAGATTTTATTTACTATATTATGTATACAGTGTTCTGGCTGCACACTACAACAATGGCACTAGATCACATTATAGATGGTTGTGATGTGAGCCACCACGTGGTTGCTGGGACTTGAACTCAGGACATCCAGAAGAGCGGTCTGTGCTCTTAGCTATCATCAGTCCAACTCAGTTTTTTAAAGACAAAGTCTTCAAATGGAACTGGAAGTGAATAAGGAGACTAAGATGGCTAGCCAGCAAGTCTCAGGATCTGTCTTATCTGTCTTTGCCTTTCTGGCACCAGTTTTACAAAAGAGTGTGTACTACCATGCCTAGTATTGTTCATCTGTTTTTTTGAGAAAGGGTTTCATACATGCCTGTCAGGTAGAAACTTTCCCAACTCAGTTCACTCTCTAGCCTCCAAACCTGAAATCTGGTTCTGTTCATCTGGCTTTGAAAAATTAAGTGTTCTTTCTGGACCGTTTGTATTCATACAAGTAAAATACAAACATTATCTCAGTAAACACATTTCAGATAATGCCTAAGACCCTCTTGAATATCTTTTGGCTGCCCTCAATAGTAGATGGTTCATGTCCTTAGAGACTTTAGGAAGAACTGAGAAAGTACACAAATGTCCAGGACACACAGCAAGGCTACAGGTCAGCTGCACTTCTGTTAGAGAGCAAAGTTCATAACAGACCTAATAGGTAATTGCTCAGCCTTGGCTGACTGAGTCCAGAAACACCCTACACATTCTGAAGAATGTTATCAGTTTTCATAAAATGTCTTAAGGTCCTAGAAGAAAAAATGCTTAATAAGCTACTGTCAATAATAGCCCCACGTCAGATAGGATATCCAACCACAGAATGTACCAAGGAAGGAAGTATTAATTTGATCTCTCTTGATTGGTCTAAAACCAACTTAACAACTTGTTATATTTGTCAAATGGTAACTGCTCAGCACAGCGAACATTGGTTTGAAATGATTCTAAGCAGAACATTTAAGAATCTGAAAGAGCAAGAGCCAATATTAACAACAGCTACTATCTGACCAGCTGTTACTTTGCAAGGCATTTGTGTTTCACTCTGTCATGATCCAACACCCTCCCCTCCCCCATTTCTTTTCTCTCATTATTTGAGAGGGTCTCAAATAGCCCAGGTTAGCCTCACACTCCTTAAGTACCAAAGGCTGACCTTGCATTTCCCAATCCTTCTGGCCTCAATTTCTCACGGGCTAGGCTGGGGCTCACTCAGCCTCCTTTCCTCCCTCCTGCCACCCTCTCTTGATACAGCTTCTCGCAGGGCAGTTCAGGTTGGACTCAAACTAAGTGTGACTTTGAATTTCTGATCCCCTGCCTGTATCTACAGATAAATGCCACTGTACCAGGCTCAGTCTGAAATTTTCTTTCTTTCCTTTTCTTTTTTTTATTTCTTTTTAAGACAGGGTTTCTCTGTCTTGTTTTGGAGCCTGTCCTGGAACCAGCTCTTGTAGACCAGGCTGGCCTCGATCTCACAGAGATCCACCTGAGTGCTGGGATTAAAGGCATGTACCACCGGGTTTCTATGGCAACTAGTGTGGCTACTGGGATTAAAGATGCGTGTTACCACTGTCTGGTCTATAAGGCTGACCAGTGGAGCTGTTTTACTCTGATATTCAGGGAAGCTTTATTTGTTAAAATACAAATAAAATGCCACTACACACAGCTACATACATAAACACAGGCAAACCCCACTCACAAACATCCACTATACACATATAAATTAGTTTTTTTCTAATTTGAGAGAGAGAAGAAACAGCATTATATAACATCGAAGCAGCAGGAAATGTTGAACATATTTATTAGCCCCGGCATTAATCACATGGTAAATTTTTTTTTTTTTTTTAAATTAGGAATAAGGGTTTAAGTCTCCCAAAGCTGCCTCCCAAACTAACCCTGTTGTGGGGACAGATACTACCCTGATCTCATGACTTTTATTGCTTGGGACACACCTCTGCTTTCTACTCTACAAAGAAGCCAGTTTTTTCAGGTCCTGTTTCACAAAAAGCTGACATCTGGATCAAGTCAGACCTCCAGTGTGCCTAACAAGTCAGGTCTCTACAAACATGCTCACACAGACACAGTTTCCTCAATCTAAGCCCCTATTTTCTTCAGTAGGGGCTGCCTTTGGCATTTCAGAACCCCAAGTTCTTAAAATGCTACCAAAAAGACCCATGTAATAAGTATTTCTTGGGAGAGGAGGGGGTTGCCAAGCGAGCTGTAGCAGTGCCTCTTTAGTAGAAAGCTTTTCCCCTGGGTTTGCTCTTCTCCAAGTGTAATCCCATTGAGAGATGGGAGGCGAGGATCAGCCCACTCAGTGCCCTTGCCAGTTCCAAGGAAGCAGCGAGGCCAGAAGAATTTCCTCACGTGTTTCCAACGTGTTTCATGAATTTTATTGCTCATCTACCATGCAGATCAAAAGCGCTGGAGCAGGTCCAACTATTTCACACAGAATCTCACACTCCAGGCTGGCTACAGCCCCGAAAGCCTTCATTTCTTCACTTGAAATACTGCCCAATGTTATTTTGGGATGTGACCTGACAGAGGAAGCCCATAGGGACTCCATGACGATAACTGTTCCAGCTGTGATTGGTTGCCCAGCCCTAGAGCGTGCCAGCATCGGTTTGTCAGACTCTGCTGACAAACAAAACTCAGCAGCTGACACCTTCTCTTCACGCCACAACAAAACCGTGCCTGAAATCACAGTCCATACCTCATGGTGGAGTTGGGGGCTCAGTTCTCACAGGGAAAAAAGAAAAAAACTACAAGATCCATCATGAGCCAGCTTCCTGGTTAAACAGTTAGCTACTAGTTTAGGGTTAAAGAGAACAGGAAGATGATCTCCCAACAGAACTATGCGAGGATGATAAGACTAGCAATCATATACTCATGGAGTTCTTGCATCTATTTAGTTTTGAGGAACTTTTACCTAGCTTTGTGCTGTTACTGGCAGGTAAAACGTAACAGAACTAGCTAAGGGCTGAGGACACTGCTCACTTGCATGCACTTGATACTCAATATGGAGAGGAGGAGAGAGCAAGCCAGGTAAATCCTACCCTGTACACAAGCACTCTGAATGATCCTTATTAGAAAAGTCTAAATTCTTAACAAGAAATAACCAAATCTATGCTGTTAATTTGTCAGTTCCCCTATAGTACAGTCCCACAGACTCAGAGACACAGCAGGAAGCTGCTCCCAAGCTAAAGAATAAGAAGAAATCCTCAAGAACTCAGAAGAAATGTGGGGGGGGGGGGGAACGGACCCTCACAGGGCAGAAGGAAAGAGGAAAAAACAGATTCAACAAACTCAGGAAAAAGGACCGAGACAATTAATTTTTACTTAGAAAACTAAGAGATCACGAAGGTTTAAGCAAGGTGGTGTTTACAATCCAGGAAGGAGGATTAAGAGTTCAAGGCCAAGCCGGGCGGTGGTGGCGCACGCCTTTAATCCCAGCACTCGGGAGGCAGAGGCAGGTGGATCTCTGTGAGTTCGAGGCCAGCCTGGTCTACAAGAGCTAGTTCCAGGACAGGAACCAAAAACTACGGAGAAACCTTGTCTCGAAAAATAAAAAAAAAAAAAAAAAAAAAAAAAAAGAGTTCAAGGCCAATCTAACCTCTAACCTACAAAGTGAAACCTTATCTCAAAAAGATAATTTTTGATGCTATCTTAAAACAAACAAACAAGAAACCATGCTCCTCATTTATCATTCAAGGGTAGTACTTCTAGAACAGGCAAGCTGGTATTGGATACAACACCAAGAATGAATCAAAACACGGAACAGGGTGTGCCTCTTCTTAGTCAGGCCCTCTGCTAGACCAACTTTGTTCTAATCCTATTATCAACCAAAAAGATAAAGCTTAGATAGAGAAATCAAGATATTTCTGTCTTCTAGACTACAAGTCTTCCTACTTTGCTCCATTCACTTGTTTAGGGACCCCATTTCCCAAGCAAAAAGACGGGAAGGCCCCTTACTGAATATTTGAAAGAAGGCCACTAAATAAGCTTTAACTCAACTCCCACCCTCCCCAACAGGGCAAAAGAGCATTCCTTTAAACAATGACCAAGTTAACTCACTTCTTCCTTACCAAACCATACAAAGAAGGAGGCCAATTGCTTTAAATGTCTTATAGACGCAACAACTCTAGATCACAGTCGATTTCTGCCTTGGGAAGGTTAAGATTAGATGCAGTAGTGTGCTCTCACAGCCCTAGCTACCTGAGACAGAAAAGGAGGAACATCCAAGTTCACAGCTAATAAATATGACAATACAAAGAAACCCCAATTTCAGAAACAAAATCTAGATTTACACACCTAAGATCTACCAGCCATTCTGTTAGATATCTATCTTATTATTTTCTTTTTTTTTAATATTTATTATGTATACAATATTTTGTCTGCGTGTATGCCTGAAGGCCAGAAGAGGGCATCAGACCTCATTGCAGATGGTTGTGAGCCACCATGTGGTTGCTGGGAATTGAACTCAGGACCTTTGGAAGAGCAGGCAATGCTCTTAACCGCTGAGCCATCTATCCAGCCCCTCTTATTATTTTCTTCTGTTACTTTTGAGAAAAAGTTTCATTATGTAGTTGATGCTGGCCAGAAACTCTTGAATAGCTCAGATTGGCAGTCTTCCTGCCTCAGTCTCTAAAGTGCTGGGATTAAAGAAGATCTAGGAGATGTATACGGTCACATTTGGCTTTACAATATCTACTTTAAATCAGGAGCATAGGATAACTTCGTGGTTCATAATCTTCTCTATACAAGTGAGGTTCTTAATCATTCCCACCCACATCCAGAGCTGAGGAGCAAACCTAAGGTCTAGAGCTTGCTAGGCAAGTGTCACCATTGAACTACACCTCCAACTACTTTATCCCAGCTCTTCATTCCCCCACCCTCCACAGGGTTTCTCTGTGTAACAGTTCTAGCTGTCCTGGAACTTGCTTTGTAGACCAGGCTGGCCTTGAACTCACAGAGATCTGCCTGCCTTCTGAGTGCTTGGGATTAAAGGGGTGTGCCACTGCAGCCAAGCTTTTAACTTTTGATTACACTCTACTGTAGCCCCTTCTTTTATACTGCACCAGTGAGTCTGAGAAACTAAGCAGGATTGGACTATTAGCGACCAGAAAATGCCAGTCACACAAAAGACAAGATGCTTGTTAAACGCTGCCTGATGAATAATAGTCTCAAAATATTCCCCACTGGAGTCAGTCAGTCTCTAATGGTTATCTCATCTTTATCCCCATTCTTTCTTTTTTTGAATTTTCAGGACAGGGCTTCTCTGTTTCTCCGTGTAACAGCTCTGGCTATCCTGGAAATCAATCTGTAGGCCAGGCTGTCCTCAAACTCACTGCCCTGCCCAGTTCTATTCTACCTTTTACGTGGTTTGGACAGGTACTGCCATCCAGAGCAGCGACTCTCCCATCTGAGGAATGAGAAGTACATGGCTCTGAGACTTAGAGAAGCTGTTGCTAGAGTCAGAGCAGTCAGGAAGGGATGCCTGAAAGGGGCTCTTGGGATGGAGGCAAGGCTGCTATCACTGAAGAAACATCACTCTAACTGTAAGGACAGCAAAAGAAAGACCTGCTGCTCCCTAAGCCCCACCCATTGGGGGTGTATTCGCCTTGGGCTAATGTTTACTGATAAATCTTCAGGGCTGATCCCAGCAGCCCTTTTTTCTCTGCTTTTCCTGTTCTCCCCGGGGAACCTGTGGTCCTGTAAGTCTATTTCCTTATTAAAGCTGTATATATTTTTATAATCTGTCTACATTCATTTACGTCGCCACATTTGGCGTCCAACGTCGGGCTATTTTGCCCTCAGCAAATCTCAAGGCAGGTCTGACTCTGGATGGAGGCTGAGGGTGCAGCTGAAGAAAGGGTTTAGGAAAGACTGTTATGCTGCTTACATTGCTGTGCTTGAAGCTCCTGCAAACAGCAGCATGGCTACTACAGCAGCCATTGATTTCAGTTAGAGGTTTAACCACATTGAATGCTTCTGCTCAACGTCTGTATGTGTACCCCCACCCAACACAAGGAGCTGGCAAAGGAGAGATGTGAATATACTCTCCATAGCTGTCCTTATCCCCAGGAAAATTACACATACCATCTCCAAGGAGGTAAATGAAAAAAGGGAGGAGCCCCAGTCATAGGAGGCAGTCTTTAGATTGCTCTAAGTAAAGACCCACAGTTCGGAAAACCTTTTAAATCAGTGCTTGGTATTCTTATATGGACCAACCTAAAAACTGGGTGATTTAAACCCCACTATATACATGGATCCTGTCTCCCTCAAAGGCTTCTCATGTGAACCAGAGAGAAACATCAACTTGGTAACTACCCCTTGGCCAAAAACACCTATGGTGTTCAGGTAGATCTACACAGAGAAAACCTGTCCCGAAAAACTAAAACCAAACAAAATCTATGGTGTTTTTTATATCATTAGCTAATCACTAGTTAACAGACTTCCATCTGACTGGGGGTGGGGTGGGGATTATACTCAGACCTGAGCCTGAATTCTATCAGTGCACATTAGTGGAATAGGGTGTTCTAACTCCAGTGGGAAACAAGGGCATTAGAAAGCTAGAAAAGGAAAGGACCCAGCAACCGCTGTTCTCCAAGTCAAACCTGTCAGGAAGGCTAAGCATACACAGCCTGCTCCACCAACAGCATCAGTATTGGCCTGGAGCTCAAGAAGAAAAGGAGAGGAGCAAGGAGAGCATGAGAAGTCCTACAGAGAAGAGGACATTGTCTTAGGTTCATCTGACTCTTCCCTCAGAACCACAGCAACCAGAAAGCAAGGAAGGCCAACTGGGAAGACTAAGTTAGCAATGTGCTGAACATAAATTGGAATTAGGGACTGACAGTCTCCAGTTTGTAAAGATCCAAATTTATATTAGCCAGATCTTTGCTACCACAGTCAGGATAAAAGTCTAAATATCTGGGTAGAACAATTAGTAGATCTGATAATGGGGAACAGACAAGATTCTGAAGGCAGAAAAAGCAGTCACCAACCTCAGTGTCCTTTAAAACCAGGACAACAAGGCAGGGGAGCCTTTGTCAAGTTCTAGAAGACAATGTGGTGGAAAAATCCAAACCTTCTTATTGCTTCCTATCAACACAATTTCTTTTATTGAAACCTGGTTTTTACCCTGTCACCAAACTAGTGGGAAATTACTTTAACCCACCTCAGAAGACAACATTCAGAATCTCTTGTATGTCAAGCCTGGCCTTCAGTAACAGATCTGCTGATTTTAAGCCTTCAATCCCTAGGTTCCTACCTCTGAAAAGGCATGGTTCCTCAGCATCCTTGGAAAATGTCAAATGGAAAGACGCTACCAACTTGGAGGTGGCCTCTACTTCATGGTAATCAAAGATTATGTCACAATACTTGTCAGTTCCATGCTGGTACTATGTGAGGAAGACGGAACCACAGGTGATGGACAGCACCAGAACATACTGTGTGGGCTTAACACAGCATACAGATGGACAGCAAGTGCTTAGGAATAAAAAAGATGACTCCACGCCAAGGGTCTTTCCTTCTAGACTAAATCTGACAGATTCTAAGCTTAGCTAAAGGGTGTCCCCGGTAGTTTCTTTACAAAGAAGGTATTTCTAGGTAGATTTGGCTTATACTTCCAAAAGTCCACCTACCCCACCACACCCCTGATTCTGAAGGCAGAAAAAGCAGTCACCAACCTCAGTGTCCTTTAAAACACGATTTCTTTTATTAAAACCTGGTTTTTACCCTGTCCCCTTACTCAATAACAAATAAACAAAATAACGGTAACGACGGATTTCTGGGCTGGCTTTCTGATTTGGGTTGGTATGCTCTGCAGAGCATTATAAAAGCGCCAGAAATGGACTGGGAGTACGATGTTCCAGTCCCATGACACAAAGGCGCCAGACTCACCCGTGAGCCAACTCAGGAATTCAGAAGACTCTGGGTTTGAAGACCTCGTTGCTTCCAGAGTAAATGCTGCTTACATCTTCCCACAGAACAGACCTAAATTCAGAAGCTACAAGCAGCTCTGCTCTTTACCTAGAAATGCCACCCTAAGTCTCTCCCACACCTCCTTTCCGTTCTCAAAGCAGTTTCTGAATACTTAGCATTCTCTCTCATTCCCTTACCCTCTCTGAGGTCCACTTATTCATTTAAAGGATCTCACTGCTGTTTCTTTGCAGGAATTGGTGCCAACAGTAAAAATAATGCACTGGAAGTGAGAGAACCTCACGTTTTCTCTTACTCAATAATATTTATTATCCTCTAGCACTTCATCTTTTCTGGATCTAATTTCTCCATATGTAAAGTGGGAAGCGGGAAGATGGAGGGCAACAGTGGCTGTCAGTGTGGTTAATACTCATTCTGCCCACATCTTACCTTTTTCCTGTATAAATTAAAACAAAAACGAAAATCTTAAAGAAGCTGGATCACGTCCCTCAATCCTTTCCTCATTATTGAATGTTTCTCTACAACCATACCCAAGCACAGGGCTCAGCACTAAACACTCCGCTTCAGTATTGAAGTGACCCCACAAGAGTAGCTACACAGGAAATAGTACAGATTTAAACAGAGTACAACTCTGTTAAGCAAATGATTTTCTTGGGGGTAGGAGGGAAGTCCTTTAAATATATCAGTCTAGAATCGCCTCCTTTCCCTCTTTTTACAACCTCCCCGAACTCTCTCTCATTCTAAGCTGAGCTTTGTATGTGTATGCTGGGGAGGTTGTACATGTGTATATGGTGTGTTGGTACATGCCTTTAGACCCAGCATTTTTAATCCCAGGCAGAAGCAGGTGTAGATGGATCTATTTGAATTAGAGGCCAGTCTGTCTTCATAGGGAGCTCCAGGTCAGCCAAGGCTACATAGTAAGACTCTGTGGCAGGCAAGCTTTGCATTCCTATGTTCTCTATAGGCTGTTCTGAAGACAGCACTAGGAGGATAACCGCGTGTCTTCCTCAATGGTAGAAAGCATGTTTGTAAGCAGCGGTGCACACAACACGGAACTGCGGTCTTAACAACCTAGAGCACTCAGTGGGTAGGGAAGAGAGCCCCATAGTTAAGTTTCTGGTCTATAGCTTCCTCTAGCAGTTTAGGGACAAACTGAAAAGCAAGTCAAAGACATGTGGTATTTTTCCCATCAGTCCTCTTAGGTCTGACCAACTCAGGAGTCACCATATTAAAAAGTTCAGCTGCTGCCGGGCGATGGTGGCGCACGCCTTTAATCCCAGCACTTGGGAGGCAGAGGCAGGCGGATCTCTGTGAGTTCGAGACCAGCCTGGTCTACAGAGCTAGTTCCAGGACAGGCTCCAAAGCCACAGAGAAACCCTGTCTCGAAAAAACCAAAAAAAAAAAAAAAAAAAAAAGTTCAGCTGCTTTTTAAACTGAGGTTGTTCTAAAGAAAACAAAAGGTTCCAGCAACAAGAATCTGTGTGAGACACACAGGCAGGAAGCATAGCTCAGCCACCAGAGACTAGAATAGAAACAGGAAATGGGCCCAGGGACAAGCATGCAGTTATGTGCAGCACAGGCTCCGGAAAGCACCAGGCAGGCAGTATCAGGGCTAGAGCAGTGTGACTAAAATGAAGAAGTGGATTGGCTGGCTCTGCCAGAGAGCAAAGCGTTCTAGAAAAGGATGGCTACATATACATGGTACACCCTGCTCTGAGCAGTCTCAGCAGACCTGGCAGAATGAAGGTGGGGGTGGGAATTCCTTTTCAAGGCTGTGAGAGCATTCTGGTTCAATTCCAGATGTGGCCTGGCCGGATGGTGAGGTAACAGATCACCCTTTTGTTTACTAAAACTGCTCCCAGTATTTGTCACCCTTAGAGTATAAACCAGGAAATCAGGCATGGACTGTTACTAGGAAAAGAACAAAAGGGAATAAAAACAGCGTGATTAAAATCTTTCAAATCTCCCAAACTTTTAAGCATTCACAGCATTTGTTGCTCCCACTGATAGAGCACAAAAAAGCTGGCCTCTAAGCTCAGCTAGGTAGCAATATCTAGGATCATTTCATAAAGGCTGACTGAATACATATCTAAACTCAGCAGGTAACTGAGGTCACAGAATTTGAAGTACTCAAGTAGAGGTAAGAGGCATGAAGGTCTATGTCCCAGAAGACATTGCAGTGGAGGCTTGAAGCCACAGCAGAAATCTATATGGTCTTTAAGAACAAAGGGCTAAGCATGCTGCCCACTCGAGTATCCTAGTACTTAGGAGGCAGGACAGGGGTTCAAGGATAGCCTGGGATACACAGAGTTCCAGTCCAGTATCTGTTACATAACAAAACAACAAATAGAGAGAAACGGACACAAAGAAATAAAAACATCTCAAACAAAAGGAATGCAGCAAAATAAATAAATGAATGAATGAATGAATGAATGAATGAATGAATGAATGAATGCAGCCAAACAAACCAGGAATTATGAGAGCGTTTAAGGTATAGCAGAGGCTGCAGAGTGGTGCTAGGAGCTGCAGCCCCTGAGCCGGGATCTCAAAAGCATCCATAATCAAGCTATGCTATCTTATAACTAGAGACTATTTACATGGTCAATAAATTGTACTTCATTCTAAAATCTCCAGCGTGGTGTTTCCTTATTTCCTTTGAAATTATTTCCTTAAAAATTCCTAACTCTGGGCTTCTAAATCATTAAACAAGAAGGGATTCTTAAGAGTTAGACCAGCCAGGTGTGGTGGTAACACCTTTGATTCCAGCACTCTAAAGGTGGAGGCAGGCAAAGACAAGCAGATCTCTTCAAGTTTCAGGTCAGCCAAGGTTTCATAGTAAGACCCCGTCTAAAACAAAATGATCTCAAAGGACACATCGACAACACAATCCCTCCCCGCAAAGCCCAGGAACCGAGGGCACTGAGTGATTGCGAGCACCAAGGACGGGATTTGCTGGAGATTTGTGTCTCCTAGAAATGTCAGAAGCGACTCCCATGAAGAGTCACCAACATCGCTGCCTAAATCTGACTGGAACAGGGCAGCACCATAGGCGTTTAATAAGGAGGAGAAAACTATGAAGCAACAACTGAAGACAAAAAACTACAAAGAAAGAGTAAGAAAAATATTCTTCTCCAGGGAAGAACACAATTAGTTACCCAAAACCAAATTGCATTCCTGAAAATATAAACATAAGGCTGGAGAGATGGCTCAGTAGTTAAGAGTTAAGAGCCCAAGATGATCTTCCAGAGGTCCTGAGTTCAATTCCCAGCAACCACAACCATTTATAATGGGATCTGACACGCTCTTCTGTCATGCAGGTACACATGCAGTCAGAGCACTCATACATAAAATACATAAAATTTTAAAAAATATTTAGAAATGTTTATTCTGTAAATTGTTACATACAAGTAACTATACAGACTAAGCAAGTTGAATTTAGAAATATATAGATACATATATATGTAACAACAATTAAAAAAAACACCAATAAATCAGGGATGATGCCTCAGAAACTGCATTCCCAAACAATTTCCATATCACAGGACAATACTTTGAGTAGCAGGGAGATGGGGAGATGCTTTGTCATACAGGGGTCTGCTCCCACCCAATGCCTATTCTCTGTAGTTCTCCAGACTGTTCCTTCCTCAAGCAATCCTACAGGTCACCCTGAGGGACAGTTACCCTTTCATATCTTATCATCTGGGATTCACAAGATCTGGGAAAACAGAAGTGAAATGCAGGTCAGCAAGATAACTAGCAGTAGAAGCCTGAAGGACCCTAACTAGATCCCTAGAGGCCACTTAGTAAAAACTCCAAAAATTGTTATGACCTGCAGGAAGCACTGTGGTATTTGAGAATGCACACAAACACATACATAGTAAACAACTGTGAAGTGCAAATCACCCACTGGTCTTCCATTAGGACAACTCAAATAAATGTTTTATGGTAGAGTGCAGGGTGTGGTGGCACATGCCTGTAACACCAACACTCTGAGACAGACGCATGAGGGTTTGATATCGGAGAATAGGCTAAACAGACAACTGAGAAATTAAGAGTACTGGCTATTCTGTTGGTGGGCCTGGGTTTAATTTCCAGCCCCATGGGAACTGAGGCACAGTCTTCTGTCTCCTGCAGGTAGCAACATGCATGTGGTACACGGGTATGGACACAAGAACACCCATACAAATAAAAGTAAAAATTCAAAAAACACAATGCTGGAAAGATGGTTCAGTGGTTAAGAGCACTGGCTGCTCTTCCAGAGGATCCTGGTTCAATGCCCAGCACTCACACAACAGCTCACAATTGTCTATAACTCCAGTTCCAGAGAATCTAACACATTCACACAGACACACACACACACAGCAAAATACTTAATGCACATAAAATAAAAGTAAATAATCAGTCGGGCAGGGTGGCACATGCCTTTAATCCCAGACAGAGAGGTAACAGAATCTGAGTTGGAAGACAGCCTGATCTACAGACTGAGTTCCAGGATAGTCAGGGCAACAAAGAAACCCTGTCTCAAATAAAGAAATAAATAAAATGTAAATAAGCACATAAATAATTTTTTAGGAAATCAAGAACACTGAAACAGAGGAAACTATCTTGACAAACAAAACATGATTCATCTATCTATGCCATTATACTGGGAGGCATGCTAAAGGAAATGCTTTACTTGAAATATCAGCTGGATTTAAATTATGATTTTGACTTTTGTATTTTTCAGAGAGAAAAAGAAATGGGTCTATTTCAAATCCTGCTTCCTGGGATCACAGATTTGGACTGTAGCTGTTTTCAGGTCTCCCTCCTACCTTCTTAGATTCCGAATCTCTAAGATAGCAATTCCTCCCTAGACTTTCCCCTTTCTAGAACACATAATCCAAACTGGGACATTCGTCAGTGAAATCTTTTTTTTTTTTTTTTTTTTTTTTTTACTTTTTAGATTTATTTGTCCAAACATGCCTCTATGTTTGTATCAGTACCACATGAACACCTTGTGCCTCAGGTCAGAAGAGGGTGTTGGATCCTCAGCACGAATCATGCGGGTGGTAGAAACTTAAGATGGGTCCTTTGTAAGATCCCCAAGTGTTTTTTTTTTTTGGTTTTTTGAGACAGGGTTTCTCTGTGGTTTTGGAGCCTGTCCTGTAACTAGCTCTTGTAGACCAGGCTGGTCTCGAAATTCACAGAGATCGGCCTGCCTCTGCCTCCCAAGTGCTGGGATTAAAGGCGTGCGCCACCACCGCCCGGCTCCCAAGTGTTCTTAATCACTGGGCCATCTCAAGCCCACTTTACGTAAGTAATATCTAAAGGCAGTTAGAAATTCCTCTTTCTGTTTCATCTTGGCATTAGTTAGAAATTCCTCTTTCTGCTTCATCTTGGCATTAATAATACTCACTCCTACCAAGTCAGGGATACAGGATTTAGATCTTTGCCAGCAGGCTTTTTGTATTTGGGGGAGTAGTGTTGACACATGGTTTCTCTGTGTTGCCTTGGCTGCACTGTAGATCAGGCTGGCCTAAAACTCAGAGATCTACCTGTCTCTGCCTCCTGGGTGCTGGGATTAAAAGTGTGTGCAACCACTGCCAGGCCCCATCAACAGTCTTTTAAACCATATTCTCAGGCAGGGCAAAGAGGCCTCCATAAGCTAAGCCAGGAGCATCAGATTTTTTTCCTCCAGATTCTATAATCAGTCTGCTAGCATCTTTACCCTTTCATCTTCTGTCCTATACTAATGAAGCAGGGGATCTGGGCTGACTCAGCCACCTCTCCTGTTCGGTGGCTATCAATTGCTCCTTCACTGTGTGTGGTGGAGCACCTGTAATACTCAGGACTCAGAAAAAGGATCGTCAGTAGGTTTTAGGCTACCCAGGGTTAGCTACATGAAACAAGAAAGAGAGGGTCAGCCAGGCGGTGGTGGCGCACGCCTTTAATCCCAGCACTCGGGAGGCAGAGGCAGGTGAGTTCGAGACCAGTCTGGTCTACAAGAGCTAGTTCCAGGACAGGCTCCAAAGCCACAGAGAAACCCTGTCATGAAAAACCAAAAAAAGGCCGGGCGGTGGTGGCGCACGCCTTTAATCCCAGCACTTGGGAGGCAGAGGCAGGTGGATCTCTGTGAGTTCGAGACCAGCCTGGTCTACAGAGCTAGTTCCGGGACAGGCTCCAAAACCACAGAGAAACCCTGTCTCGAAAAACCAGAAAAAAAAAAAAAAAAGAAAGGAAAGAAAAGAAAAAAAGAAAGAGAGGGTCAGAAGGAGAGCGGGGAGAAACAAGAGGGTTCTTCATTATTCCTCTGTTCATTTTCTTTTCCTATGTAAAAAGGATCCCAATAAAAATGCTTCATGACAACCCACCTGTGTGTTTGCCTTGATACGGACTATTTTCCCCTTTCCTTTGGCTCCAGAAATATACAATCCTGGTCCTATGCCGATCGTGCCGATCTCTGTGGGCTGCATCCACCTGGTGACTACAGGCCCTGTTCAGGGCCCCATCTGGCTCCTTTCTCTATACTCAAATCCTAGCCCCCGAGGTCTACTTCATTCTTTGGTTTAACTATTAACTACCATGCAAGACAGCTCTCCAGCATCACCCAGAATTACTCCTATCTAGGTTTTAGTCTTTCATCTATGACTTGTAACTAGGCATGTTTCTGGATCTTAATAAAGCTAATTACTCTGTAACATAAAAATGGCATTTGGCCAGAAAGATGAGATAGATACCCTCCCCCTTTCTCTGCCCTCCAAAGACCAAACTGGTCAATCAATGTTTTAAATTGTGCACCAAGTACAGCACATTTATTTTCAAGTCTATAAATTCTTTCTCGCATGTGACTATGCAAACAGTAGAAGGAGCAGACCTTATCACTAAGTTTAACTTTTTGTACTCCCTTATTCTGACCTGAGGCTTTTCAACCACAATGCACACTAATTGTTTTCTTTCTTTTTTTTTCTTTTTTGTGGTTTTTCGAGACAGGGTTTCTCTGTGGCTTTGGAGCCTGTCCTGGAACTAGCTCTTGTAGACCAGGCTGGTCTCGAACTCACAGAGATCCGCCTACCTCTGCCTCCCAAGTAATTGTTTTTTAAAAAGCAAGCAAACAGCACCTCAAAACAACTGCCTTCTGTAGGCCTTTAACAGCAGATCCCAAGGGCTCCAACCCTCCTCTCTATTACTTCCCACTCCAGGAAGACTGTCCAAGTATGTTCTGTGTCTTCAGTGCACCCCTTCCACACTCTTATTGTCCTCTTTGGTCAGCTACCTTTTTTCTTTCCAACATCTCAGATATATCTACTCTAGAGCACACTCGGCTTCTCATTATGGAGATACACTTGCCTCTGAGTACTAAGATTAAAGTCATTCACAACTTCACTTGTCCAGACTTAATTTTTTCAGCTAAAATTTCATTAAGTTATTTGGGCAGGCCTTGAACTTGGAATCCCCACGCCTCAGTCTCACAAACAGCTGTGCCACCAAGCCCATCTGTGCGGTCATAAAAAGGATCACTGACTTTATCAAACTGACAGCACTCATCAAAGGACAGTCCGGGCACCTGCTCTTCTGTTAAAAGTTTTCCTCAAGAAAAGTTGACCAGGGGCTGGAGAGATGGCTCAGAGGTTAAGAGCACTGCCTGCTCTTCCAAAGGTCCTGAGTTCAATTCCCAGCAACCACACGGTGGCTCACAACCACCTGTAATGGGGTCTGGTGCCCTCTTCTGGCCTGCAAGCATACATGTAGACAGAATATTGTATACATAATAAATAAATAAATATTTAAGAAAAAACCTGTGAAATGTATATTTGCCGGGCGGTGGTGGCGCACGCCTTTAATCCCAGCACTCGGGAGGCAGAGGCAGGCGGATCTCTGTGAGTTCAAGGCCAGCCTGGTCTAGAAGAGCTAGTTCCAGGACAGGAACCAAAAAGCTACAGAGAAACCCTGTCTTGAAAATCAAAACAACAACAACAACAAAAAAAAAAAAGTTGGCTAGAATCCTGGGTTTTGATTCCAAGAGAAGTCAAAAACAATCTTTAGTAACTATTTCCTTTCTATCATAGTTATAGTTAAATGTGTGCCAGGTTTTACTCCAGAAATGGAAAATTTACCTACAAAATATATCAAAAAGTAGAAGCTAGGAGACTGGCCCAGCAGAAGAGCACTTTCTGCTATTGTACAGAATCTGATTCACTTGCCAGAACACACATGGCACTTTATAAACACCTATAACTTGAGCTGCAAGCATCCATATATACATGTATGCAAACAAAAACACACATCAAGAGTAAATTTTTTTAAGAAAAATAACAACCTCCTCCGTATGCTGTGCATGTTAGCATAGATCTGAAATCTCAGCTTTTAAGTGGCTAGAGACGACGAGATAAAGATGACCACACATACATATACGCATATCCATCCTCATCCTACAGAACACAAAAGAAATTTTATGTTATAACATTAAACCTACAGATAAAGCTGGGTGGTGGTGACCTACGCCTTTAATCCTAGCACTCAGGGAGGTAGAGGCAGGAGAATCCCTGTGAGTTCAAGGTCATCTTGGTCTACACAGAATGAGTTCTCGGACAGCCAGAGATACACAGAGAAACCCTGTCTTGAAAAACAAAAAATTCAAACAAATAAACCAAAAACCATATAGCAAGCAGTGACATGTCCAGGTCCCCCTCCCCATCCCTTATGGTACACTGTTATGGACACTCTTGGAAGGGGAAAAAAAAGAACTAAGAGCCTATAGCAAGACAAGAGAGAAGTTAATAGAGACCTGGAGGTTAGCAACAAGAACAGAATTGATGCAAAAGGCTTTTCTAGTCCTTCCTAAAATTTTAATTTAGTTTTACTGTATGTATGGTACCTGCATGTGGATGTACAAATGCCGCGGCACAAGAGTGAAGGAAAGAAGACAATGTAGAATTGGTTACACTCCCTCTACATTACTCAAATTCTGGGGATGGAGCTGAGATAGCGCCTGTGCAGTAATCTGCTGAGCCACCTCTCAGTCCCCTCCAAATCCTTTTCTGAGGTAGAACTAGATTTGGTGGCCTTACTAAGGAAAGGTAATGGAAGAGGCCCAGTGACAAGCGTCCCAGAGCAGGAGAGCTCACTGAGTATTAGCTATGTAGTACAAGGGCTAACCTAAGAATAAGTTGCTCTGAGGCCTCACTTCAAGACAGTCTGTTGCTTCTAAATTAGGGGTTAGGAAAAAGAAGAGAGAGGCTAGAGAACAATTTGGAATATTTTATTTCAAAAGGTGCCATCCACCTTGTTTTTAGAGACAGGGTCTCTCATTGGCAAGAACTTGCTGGATTAGCAAGCCAGGATTCTTTTGTTTCTACCTCTCCAGTGTTGGCATTATTAAACACTGGCCACCTTTTACATGGATGCTGGTGCTCAAACTCAGGTCCTTGTGCTTGAAATGTCTACCAACTGAGCCATTTTCAATTCACTGTCTGGTCAGGTGAGGCCAGTCTGGTCTCCATGTTCCAGGACAGGCTCCAAAACTACAGAGAAACCGATTCCAGAAACCCTATCTCAAAAGAAAACAACAAAACAAATAAAAAGCTCTACCTAGTGCAGTGTGTTCCAACTGTGGCATTTTAAAGTGGAATCAACAATAACAACTAAAAAATGCAAACTTTGACGCCGGGCGGTGGTGGCGTACGCCTTTAATCCCAGCACTCGGGAGGCAGAGGCAGGCGGATCTCTGTGAGTTCGAGGCCAGCCTGGTCTACAAGAGCTAGTTCCAGGATAGGCTCCAAAACCACAGAGAAACCCTGTCTCGAAAAACAAAAACAAAAAAAACAAACAAAAAAAAATGCAAACTTTGGTGTATGACTTTATACCAACTGAATCAGAATTTTCATTATGTGCCATATAATTTTAATGCATGCCAAAAAAGTGGAAGTTAGCTCTATCTATCTTCCCTCGATAGGGTTTTTAATCTTGTACTCATTTTCCATGTCCTATCACAGGCGTATTTTCAAGAATTTTCAAGACCAAATATAAACAAACAAATATGTCCCTGTTTTAAAAAAATTAAGTGTGTATTACTCTGGGAAAGCGCACACTTGTTTAAACAGCTGCTTTTTTTTTTTCAAAGATAAGGCTTCACAGGATAGCCTCTAGCATGATCCCATCTAACCTTCCTAGTGCTGAGATAATGGGTATCTGCCAACCACAATGCTCAGCTAAAGAGAAAAGGAATTCACACACACCTCATATGGGCTTGTACCTAAGTGTATATACATTTGCACGATTGTACATGTATGTGCAGGGGAGATCAGGAAAGAGTTCTATATTTCCTAGAGCTGGAGTTACAAGCAGTCGTGAGCAGCTTGATATGAATGTACGCCTGCCCAAACAGAATCTTTAAAAAAACAGCTCTAGGCACAAGTGGTGTCGCATGATTTTAATACCGGTTGGTACATGCAAGGAAGAAGGAGGTTCCAGGTCAGCTTAAGCTATATAGTGAAAACCTGACTAAACCTCTCTCCTTTATCTCTAAACAAACAGCCCCAGAACTCCGAGTCAATCACAAATCAGACATCAGTTTTCAGGCTAGTCTCCAAAGATTCTGCCTGGAAATGAAGGAGAATCAAGACCTCACCTGTTCCTTATAAGGATCTTCTTGACATAAAACGGCAAACTAATGTATAAGGTGGATAACAAACCTTAACCTCATTTCCTAAGGCCATGATCAGTAAGGCCAAATACTTCCTCTAAAAAGGAGTATGGACCAGTCATGTCTCCCCTAACTTAGCATTAAAAACAACAATCTAGCCGGGCGGTGGTGGCGCACGCCTTTAATCCCAGCACTCGGGAGGCAGAGGCAGGCGGATCTCTGTGAGTTCAAGACCAGCCTGTTCTACAAGAGCTAGTTCCAGGACAGGCTCCAAAACCACAGAGAAACCCTGTCTCAAAAAAAAAACAAAACAAAACAAAAAAACCAAAAAACCAACAACAATCTAGTAATAGGGCCAAATTGTCCCCATCAGACACAGAGCAACATTATAGACATCTCATTTATTTATTTGGGGGAATTATTATTTAATCACAACATCTCTCCCCTTTCCCTCCCTCCAAATATCCCCATAAACTTCTTCCCACACTTTAAAATTCTTGGCTTCTTTTTTCACTAGTTGTTTATTAAGGACAATTTTCAGGTTCATTTCCAATGAGTTGAGAACCTATCACATGCCAGGCACCATGGCAGTAGTAATAAGCAAGACCCACCAAATCAGCCTGAAGTAAGCATGTGTTAAATAAGCCAATTTAAGTCAGGCATGATGGCTTGTGGCAATAGTCAAAAGCACTTGGGAACCTGCACTACACATTGAGTTCCAGGCTGGTCTAAGCAACAGCAACAAAGATCTATCTAAAAACAAAGCAAATCAAGTATAAAAATAGCCTTGGGGGACGGCGGTGGTGGCACACGCCTTTAATCCCAGCACTCGGGAGGCAGAGGCAGGCGGATCTCTGTGAGTTCGAGACCAGCCTGGTCTACAAGAGCTAGTTCCAGGATAGGCTCCAAAACCAGAGAAACTCTGTCTCGAAAAACCAAAAAAAAAAAAAAAATAAAAATAATAAGCCTTGGTTTGGTAGCATGCACCTTTAATACCAGCACTCAGGAGACAGAGGCAGGGCTTAAGGCCAGCCTGGTCTATGGAGTTCCAGGACAGCTATGGCTACACGAAGAAATCCTGTCTTGAAAAACCAAAATAATAAACCATGGAGCTTCTACCACAAAGCAAATGACCTGTTTGGCAGGTTCCATAACAGAAGCCCAAATCTGGAAACTGCACTTGTTCTTGGGGTTCCCAGAAAGACAACTCTCCCTATTCCTGGAAGGTTGACTTTCATTCAGTTACTGAATCAGATGGTTTTAGGTTCCCATTCATTAGAAGACACATTAGCATGCTTGCCTATAACCCTTCTCAGGAAAACACCAAATATTTTCCAATCAAAAGGTCAGCAGATCAAGGTTAACCTGAAACTACATAGAGAAACTTTCACAGAATCAAGTCACAGAATCAAGAAGCCTTTTGAAGGTCAGCAACTTTATTACAATGACGGAAAACCATCAGTCTGAGTTTTGGCCCCAAAAATACACCATCCAGATTTGGCCACAAATACATAAGGGATATTTAGACATTCATGTCAAATTCGGGCGTGAGCAAGGTGCCCAGTGCATTTGGTACCCAATGATGCAAGCCTGGTGACCTGAGTATGATTCCTTGAACCTACATAAAGGCGGAAGGAGGAAATGGATTCCACAGGTTGTCCTCTGACCTGCAGGTGTGCACTATGGTACGTGGGTGCACACAGACACTGATCAAAAGGATTCCTAGACAATAGTGAGAAGTATTTTTCTTGTTACTTTGGTTGTTTTTCTGTTTGTTTATTTATTTAATTTTTTTGCTTTATGGTTTTGTTTTTGTTGGGATGACAGATCTCATCCCAAGAAGAGCCCTTCTCTCGGCTTCAGGAGCCTGGATTAGGTCTCTGCAGACAATGGGAAGCTTTGTGATGAAGAGCTACCACTCTCTATGTGTCCATAATAGTCTAGGAGCTAGCCGAGGATGGTAGCTTATGATGATAATCTCAGCACTTGAAAAGCAGAGGCAGGAGAATTACAAGTTTGAGGCTAGCAAGGGATACATACCTATTGAAATCTTAACTGACAACAAAATAGAAGACCCAGGTGCCATCTCTCTAAAACCTGAATAACCTGGAAGGTTGCAAACATCAAGAAGCCGACATAATTTGAAACAGACTCTCACACTATTAGCCAGGGTGACCTTGAACTCAGAGAGATTCTCCTACCTAAGGTCCTCCAGTGCTCAGATGACAACCATAGCCACCACAATTCTTCCTGATTTTAAAAGACTTTCCTGTGCATATGCGGAACTACTTAACCCCTAACTGAAACAGAATTTGTAAAAGTGAGCTTGCTACCTACAACCTATTTTATTTGTGTCCAAGAAACTCACTTTTAGAGGCTTAGACTTTGCTCAGATGTAGTAGTAAAGGCCATGAGCAAACATTCCCACAACAGCCAGTAGGTATCCAAGCATTTCCTGTACCCTCTGGAATGATTACAAAGCCAGACACATTAAGCCTATTATAAACCAAGCACACCTCTCTATTAATCAGCTATATTAATCAATCAGCTATTTACTATCACTTAAAGTACCTTAGTGTCATTTTACAGATGTGAAAACAAAGGCACAGAAAAGTGATGTGGCTTAGGTACAGGCTACAGGCATGGTAGCAGAATTAAGAGTTACCGGAACTCTGCCTTCAGATTTCAAACACTTGGTTTTTTTTTTTTTCTTTTTTTGGTTGAGAAGGGTTTCTTGGTGCAGTCCTGGCTGTTCTGTAGACCAGGCCTGCCTCTGCTTCCTGCGTTCTGTAATTAAAGTTATGTGCAACCACCACCCGGCCAAACACATCTTTTCTAAACACGCATTTATTTATTGGGTGTTTCACAGCACACATGTGAGGTTGGAGAACAACAGGTTATCAGGCTTGGAAGCAGGTGTGCATCTTTACAGCCTACCCAAAGCCCAAGCTCTAAGCTGTACTGCCTTTCTTTTTCCTTTTCCTTTTTTTTTTGGATTTTTCAAGACAGGGTTTCTCTGTAGCTTTTGGTTCCTGTCCTGGAACTAGCTTT
The DNA here is from genome assembly GCF_950005125.1 of Chionomys nivalis. Lineage (NCBI taxonomy): Eukaryota > Metazoa > Chordata > Mammalia > Rodentia > Cricetidae > Chionomys > Chionomys nivalis. The sequence continues at coordinate 18,825,344 of NC_080096.1, read as the reverse complement.
TCTAGACCAGGCTGGCCTCAAACTCAGAGATCCGCCTGCCTCTGCCTCCCTAGTGCTGGGATTAAAGGCGTGCGCCACCACCGCCTGGTGCTGTACTGCCTTTCTGAGGGATGGTCAGTTAACTCCACAAGCACACATTTGATTCCATAATCAAGTAGTTAGACATCAAGCACTCTAGAAGACACACATTCACAGAAAATCATCACTAGAACAACCACTTCTACTCAACTCATGCTCAATGTGACATTGCAAGCCTGAATGTATGTACCAAGGTACTACCCATTAAACTAATTTAAAGCAGAATCTAAAAAGTAAGACCTGAAAAAGCAAAGTTAAATAAACAGAACTAGAGAGATGGTTCATCAGTTAAAAGTTCTGGATATTCTTGACAAGGACCTGGGTTTAATTCCCATTCACACCATTGTGAAACTCTAGTACCAAGGGATCCAATACACTCTCCTGGCCTCGGAGGGCACCAGGCATGCATGTGATGCACAGGTATATGTTGAGACTGAAGTAACATTTAAACTAAGATAATTTAAAAATTTTTAAATGTCAAAAAAAGAAAACAAAACAGAGCAGAGCTTCTTACATCTACATTTTCTGTCCCTTCACACACAAGAGGCCCAAGATTTTGAGAAAACAAAACAAAGGCTGTAAGTGAAGGCACAGGCAGGTAGATCCCTGTGAATCTGAGACAGGATTACACACAGTCACAGAACAGAACAAAAGCAGAGGCTGGATATGGTGATGTATATGTATGTAGCTAGGTGCTCTGGAAGAAGCAAGAGGACCAGGAATTTAGGGGTCACCAAAACATCCAAAACCTCTTTTAGTTTTTTTCCCCCTCTTTGGTCCATCACCCTTGCCAGATGGTAGAAATACTCACAGGCAAGCTGGAGGGTCTCGACTGAAGACTCAGGTTCATATCTTCTTGCCCTCCTTTACTGGAGGTCATTGAGGGGGCTGAGGATGCCTGAGATCCAAATGAATCTTGAGAAAGCTCCTGTAAGAAAAACAAAAAAATCTGTGAGGCCCGTCCCACATGGTGACACACACCTTAAATCTCAGTGCTTGGTAGGGAAAGGCAGGCAGATCTGAGTACCACACCCTATCTCTAAAACAATAAGCAACAACAACAATAGAGAAAAGAGAGCGCAAGCGTGCAAGAGAGAGAGACCCCAATAGACCAACCAGACTGGGGCTGGAGAGATGGCTCAGCATTTGTTGCTCTTGTCGAGGACATAGGTTCAGTTCTCAACATCCACACAAAGGCTCACAACTCACAACCATTAGTACCTCTATCTAGTTACAGAGGATTCAACACCCTCTCCTGGTCTCTGTGGGAAACAGGCACACACAAGGTACATAGGAAATCATACAGGCAAAACACCCATGCATACACACAAAGAAAATCCTAAAGAAAGAGAGCAGGCAAGCTTGCTTCGGGATAGAAGAGCTGTGGTGCTTTCTTACACAGGAGAGTCATGTGTGAAAAGTGCAACTGCACACACACATAATTTCACCTGACAACAGTTTAAGCTGTTATTCTTAAGAATGTCAAAGAATGCCCAGCACTAGACAGGTTACAACAGAATTACAGCAAGTTCAAGGTCAGTCTGGGCTACATAGTGAAGAATTGCCACAAAAAAAAAAAAAAAAAACCACCCAAAAAAACTAAAAAAGCCCCCCAAACACATTAATGTCAACAGTGGAATTTGATGGTATTGTTGTCTATTTACTGCTACCCAAGGAGAGCCATTTCTTGGGGTTGAAGGCAGAAATATAACTAACTGTAAGTTTAATATCTTATCAAGCAATGGATTAAGCAATATGGTTTGTTTAAAAACAATCAAAAAATGAGGCTAGAGCCCCTATCTAAAATGAGAGTACTGACAGATGATTTATTTTTCTTTTTTTTTTTTGGGAGGGGGGGTGTTTCACTGTAATTTTAGAGCCTGTCCTGGAACTAGCTCTTGTACACCAGGCTGGCCTCAAACTCACAGAGATCTGCCTGCTTCTGCCTCCCATGCGCTGGGGATTAAAGGTGTGTGCCACCACCAGCAGGCACAGATTATTTATTTAAAAAATGTCACCACCACATAAAAATACTTAAAGAGTCAGTCATTTTTCCTCATGGGGCTCTAAAAAGAATTAAAAGACAGCGGATCTCTGTGAGCTTGAGGCCAGCCTGGTCAAGAGCTAGTTCCAGGACAACAGAGCTACAGAGAAACCCTGTCCTGAAAACCCAAAACAACAACAACAACAGCTCCCCCCCCAAAGATTTATTCTCTAATTCTTAAAATCAAAACCACCCTCAAAAATTAAGAATTTCAGGGGGCTGGAGAGATGGCTCAGAGGTTAAGAGCACTGACTGTTCTTCCAGAGGTCCTGAGTTCAATTCCCAGCAACCACATGGTGGCTCACAATCATCTGTAATGAGATCTGGTGCCCTCTACTGGCCTATAGGATATATGTAGGCAGAATACTGTATACATAATAAATAAATCTTAAAAAAAAAAAATTAAGAATTTCAGAGTTGGGTTTGGTGACACAAATCTCTAATCCCAGCACTAAAGGCAGAGTTAGGCAGATCTCAAGTTCCAGATCAGACTTTGTCTAAAATAAACAAAAGAGCCGGGCGGTGGTGGCGCACGCCTTTAATCCCAGCACTTGGGAGGCAGAGGCAGGCGGATCTCTGTGAGTTCAAGACCAGCCTGGTCTACAAGAGCTAGTTCCAGGACAGGCTCCAAAACCACAGAGAAACCCTGTCTCGAAAAACCAAAAAAAAAAAATAAATAAAATAATAAAATGAACAACAACAACAAAAAAACAAACTTTAAACAGAGAATTTCAGAATCCAGAATATTCTGCGCAACAGAACAGAATGGCAGCAAAAATAAACTGCATACAGTACAGCTAACTAAGTGATTATTTTGGAAAATGATCAAAGTTTTCCAAATCTAGATGCTTACATTCTTGATATGCTGATTGAGAGGGTGGGAATCAGACCCACTGCCTTTAATTTCCTGTCTACCGGATTTTCCATTGCTTTATTTTTTCACAGTAAGAACTACAAGTCTTTATGTAGTTCAAAAGGGTATACAATCAATCAATCAATCCCGATATACATTTCCCTAGCGTTTAATTGGCTTTTATGCATATGCATATGGAAAGTGCTGTCATGACACCAAGTTATAAGCTGCCTCTGGTTGAGCACAGGTAGGACAAGAGGCAAAGCCACTCACCTGTGGTGGAGGGAAGCGCTGCTGGGAGTAGGCAGTTTGCTGGGACTGCTGAGGCTGGGGCTGAGGATATGCAGCCTGCTGGGAGAGCGTCGAGGATGCTGGCTGCTGAGGTTGCTGCTGCTGGTAGGGAGACTGTGCCTGTGGTTGTTGTGAGTAGGGGGGCTGGCTCTGGGGGTGCTGTTGTGCAGTGGACTGCTGGGAGGGGTACGGAGTTGGGGACTGCTGATGTGGAGTCTGGGATGGCTGCTGGGAATACGGAGGCTGAGAGGACTGAAGCTGTGGTTGCTGAGTCTGCGGCTGCTGCTGATACGAAGGCTGCGCATGAGGGGTCTGGGATGGTGGTTGCTGGGAGTAAGGTGGCTGTTGTTGCTGGGGATGAGGACTTTGCTGGTTATAGTATGGAGTCTGGCCCTGCTGACCATAACCACTGGGGCCTTGCTGTCCATAAGGTGGAATCTGTAAGAAAGAAAAGATACTTTTAGAACTGACTCACCTAGATGAAGAAAGGTGATGAGCAGAGTAGTCAAGTATCATCACATACAAGGTCCAGGGGTCTTCTAGTCCTCTCTAAACAAAGTCTCAAAGAATGGCCAAACTTATTTACACATAAGACTGAATTCACCCACTAAAACTGATGTTTTATTTAACATTTGGGCAACTCACACGAGCTCAAGAACAGTTCTTTTCCCCAGTGAGCCTATTCATTTTTTATCATGGCCTAAGTTATTTTTATGTTAGGAATTTTATTCTAACTACAATGAAGAGGCACTAAATGTCTAGTGCAAACAATTGAAGGAATAATATTTAGTAATCTGAATTGTGTACAAATCACTAAGATACCTTGGCTCTCTCTTTCATTTAGTTTCATTTTTAAAATATCTAGGGGCTCAGTCACTGTGTTTGCCTACCATGCACGAAGTCCCCAATACTACACAAACCAGGCAGGATGAATTCAGCTTATCTCTACTTCCATCCCACTACTGGGGATCAAGAAGCAGGCGATCAGGAAATTCAAGGTCATTCTGGAATGCATTAGAGTTAGAGGTCAGCCTGAAATCTGAGATGACACAAGGAGAGAACTCCATGTCATCCTTTCTCATAGAAAGACAGCAGGGAGTGATAGCTTACATCTTTAGTCTCAGCACTTTGGGAGGCAGAGGCAGAGGCAGGAAGAACAGCCTGGTCTACACAGAAAAAAAAAAAAAAAAGGATAAAGAAAAAAAAAGCTGGGTGATGGCACACTCCATTGATGCCAGCACTTATGAGGCAGGCAAATCTGTACAGTCGAGCCTGGTCTACAGAGTGAATTCTAGGACAGTCAGGGCTATACACCCATCTTGAAAAACAAAACAACAACAAAAGAAACATGTATAAATTTCGTCTGAAGACATTGTTTGATTTTTGCTAAAGTTTTGGAAATAATCTCTGACTTCATACAGTCTTTATCTTTTTTAAGTGGTAGAAAATCTGTCAACACAGAAACAAGGAAAAGATGATAGATATTGGGGTAGCAATATGGCTTAGCAGATAAGACACTTGCCACCAAGCCTGACGACCTGAGTTCAATCCCTGGGATTTATCTGAGCAAGTAGTCCTCTGTTTTAAGAACTGGCATTCTGCTCTCATGCCCAAGTAAATGATAGTAATATAATTTTTACAAAGGTGACGGTGCAGGGATTGTGGATGGAGCTAAGTAGCAGAATCCTATCTAATACACTTGAGGGCTTTGTTTAAAGTCTCAGCATGGAAAAGCAAAACCAACCCCCACCCCAAACAATGGCACGGAAATCAGATAGACTGACATGAGAGAAGTCTCATCTGTAACGGAATTGTCACACCTTTGCTGGTCATTACAGCTCCTTCTTTCTTCCACACTCCGTCCCTAAACATTCTCTTTTAACTCAGACAGCTTATGTTACAGGCCAGGAGAAAGGTAAAGGCCTCCTCACCAACAAGGCAAATGGCACGAATGGTTTCTACTATAATAGCAATAAATAGATCCTTATTCCATTTAGTCTCCCAAGGGAAGACCAGCCAGGTAAGAAAAAAAAGGTAGATTGGGTACCAATCCCAAAATATATTGAGACAGAAAAACACATGTAGATGGTAACTATGCCCATACCCGAATAATCACGCAAAACTATATTACAACACTGTTTGACCAATAGCTTAGGTGTATTCCTAGCTAGCTCTTACATCTTAAATTAACCCATTTCTATTTATCTGTGTTATCACTATGAGGCTGTCTGTGGCTTACAGGTAATGTCTTGCCATCTTTCTCCTTTGGTGGCTACATGGTGTCACTCTGTTCAGATTTCCCGTCTGGCTTTACTCTGCTAAACCATTGGCCAAAACAGATTTATTCATCAACCAATAAAAGCAATGCATATACAAAAGAATGTTCCATATCAGACAGACAGACATAGGATAGTGCGCACTATCTTGTCTTGTCTATAGCTAGCCTACGGGCATATTTAGGGGAGGTCTGAAAGCCATTCTAATCCTCACACAGCAATTTTAGACAGCAAAGAAGGTCAAGGTCATCATATACCTGCTGTGCATAAGAGAGGCCGCCCATGGCACTCTGAGCCCGGCCCTGCATGGTCATTGGGTACCGCTGTGGAGTCTGGGACCCATATGGCTGGCCCGGGTACCCATGTCCTTGTTGCGGTCCAGAAGGAGGTCCCTGTTGTTGTGAGTATGGGTTAGTCCCACCATACGGCTGAGGTCTCATCTTTCCCATCTGATCCATTGGACTGGATGGCTACAAAATAAAGAACATTTTCATTAATCTCAAGTTTGCACAGCCTCTGGCCAGCATGAACACATAGAGGTCTTTTAAAGTCCACATGCCACATAAGAAACCAATATCATGGAAAGGTAATGGGACAGATCCAGTAACCCTTAAGGAGTCATTCAACTCTTCAGAACTTAGAATTTTATAAATAAAATGATAATGCTATGTAAAAGCATTTTAGAAGGTTCAAAAACTGAGATACAGAGGCATCCTAGAAAACTGAAAAAGAGATGGGGTGGAGCTGGGGGAGAACAGATTCCATAGTCCATTTTTATTCGCATGTTTGTAATGCTACGTATGGCACAAAGTAGTTCAATTTATGGTTTCTTTAAATGAGCAACAAGGCTAATAACTGCTGAAAGAACAGTAATGAAGTTGGAGCCTTATTTATTTCAAGAGAAAATCCATTTCATTTAAAACTGAGAGAATTAGAAAATAAAAAAGGACATATCCTTGTCTTCTCAAAGAACAAGATATAAGGCTCAAGAAATGATCAGTAGTTAAGGAAACAGAGTTTGGTTCCCAGCATTGCGTGGCTCACAACCACCTGTAACTTCAGCTCCAGGGAATCTAATGACCTCTTCTTATCTTAGCAAGCACACATCCCAAAGCACACACGCATGCACGCAACAGGACATATACCCACACAAACACGCTGAGACACAAATAAAAAGAAACCTTTAAATAACAGTAGCAAGCTATAGGTTGAGTGTGGTGGCACACATCTCTAATTCCAGCACTTAGAAGGTAAAGACAAGATGATCAGCAGTTCAATGTCATCCTAAGATGCAAAGTGAGTTTGAGACCAGTCTGGGTTAAAGGGGACCCTGTCTCAAAAAGCCAAAAGGAACAAAGTACAACACTAACAACATAAAGCTCAAAAGTTCAAAGCACAGGCATCAATGTACAAATACAGCTTTATAGTTGGGCATGGTGGCTCACACCAATAATCCTAGCTTAGGAGCCCTCAGCTAGATAAGGAGTTCCAGGACAACTTGAGCTGGTAATGAGACCCTGTTGATTGATAGATAAATAGACAGACAGACAGACAGACAGAAAGGAGAGAAATAAATAAATAAACAAACAAACTTGAAAATTCATGTGATTTTTCCAGTCCTTTATGGTGTGACAGGTTCAATCAGCTCATTCACTTTCTAACATAGGTTCATCTTACTGGTGCTACAGAAGACAGTCCTAACAAACTTTCCTCTGCCAGAGATGCCTGTCTGTATCTTCTTGTGATATGAAAAAGGAGAATTCTTATAAAAATCTCTCAAATACACTCAGTTGCAGGATACGTTCAGAGCCTAAAACAAATCTTGAAACAAAATCTTAAATTGGGAGTAGGGGTAAATTTAAGTATTGTAGGTGTAAATATCATTAACTCTCAAATGAAGGTCAGTAAATCAGCAGCATACATCCAATCACTTGGAGAGCTTGTCAAACCACAGAGCACCGGCATCCATGTGTGGTTCAGTAGGTTCAAACAGGAACTAGGATGTGCATATTTGTAACAAGTGCCCTGGTGATCATATTTTTAAGAAGTACTGCTGTAGGGCTGGAGACTCATTCTAGTAGGAGGCTTTAGGTTCAAGTCCCAGTTTGGGGAGGATGGAGTCTAAATGTGGGTGTTTGGGGGTGACTACAGGTCTAGATCATCCTTGTGGTTCTTTTTAGTTCTATTACTCAATAAATAATAAATTACTTGACAATTTAAGATGTGTTTCATTTAAACAATTGCTTGCCTCTTCCTTCCTCCATCTCTCTCTCCTTCTCTGTATTTACTATACTAGAGAAAGTACAGCCATTGAGAAGGAATATCCAACTATCAAGAACAAAAAACCCAGAAACTAGTGGAGGGCTATGGTGGGAAACACCTGTAACCCCAGCTACTTAGAAGCTTGAAGCAGGAGCGTCACAGATTCAAAGCCAGGCCAGTCAGAACTACATAGATGTAGCTTTGTTTTGTTTTCAAAGAAAAACAAAATGAAGCAGAAGCAAAGTTCTCTCAAACTATGGATAAAGTTCACCTAAAAAGGTAACCATGGTGGGAGCACTACTTCCTTCTCAAACTAGAGAATCACAGGAAAACTGCCGCAAATCACTATCCTTCAAGGCTATCTATTTCCAACTATCTTAACTTCTACATCAGAGTCTACGGCCATACCACCCTGAACGCGCCCGATCTCGTCTGATCTCGGAAGCTAAGCAGGGTCGGGCCTGGTTAGTACTTGGATGGGAGACCGCCTGGGAATACCGGGTGCTGTAGGCTTAAAAAAAAAAAAACTTCTACATCAGAAGCCTGAATAATGCTTCCAATCAGATTTTGTCACCTACATGGGTTATTTTGAGGCCATTTAGGACATTTAAGTCTAACAGAAATTGGGCTAGTGAGAAATAGCACAATTTTCCTCAGTATGAGTGGCAATAGTGCAGAGACTGGGGAGTGAGGGGAAATACTTCAAATGCCATACATCACACCTCACCTCCTTCCAGGTTACATAGGCTGTCTGGCTGAGGCCCTCAATTGAAGACAATGAGAGACTAACTAGCACACTCTGGCTATCTGTCTGCCTAGGCTGGCCGGAACACCAGGAGCAGCTATTACTTACCATGGTGTCACTATGGAGCTTCTACAGCAATGTCTATCAACAACGGCTGCAGATGAGAATTTTCCATGAAGCTTCACAAATGCACAGACCTCAAGATTCCAATTTTGTTGGTGTGGGAGGGCTTGAGCGAGCCCCTCCCCACTTCACACCCATGATTAACTGGAAACTACTGATACAGTAAAGCATTATTCAAAAAAAAAATGGACTGTCACCTGTTACTATTACACACTTTTAAAATATGAAACGTAACTGGAGAACTGAATTATTTTTCAGCGAGACAGAAGTTGCTACATGTAGACCAGGCTAACCTCAAATCAGCAATCTCCTTGCATTAGCATCCAAAATGCTGGGATTAAAGGTGTGGCAGTTATATTTTGTTATTTTTATTGTTGTTTTGTTTTGTTGAGATATGGTTTCTCTGTATAGCTCTTACTGTCCTGTAATATCTGTAGACCAAGCTGGCCTCGAACTCAAGAGATTCACTTGCTTCTGCTTCCTGAGTATTGGGACTAAAGGTGTGTGCCACCACTGCCCGGGTAGTTTTATTATTTGTATACTTGCTTATTTTTTGCAGTCCTGGGGATTGAACATAAGGCCTGATGCATGCTATATAAATATTCTGGCCGGGCAGTGGCAGCGCACGCCTTTAATTCCAGCACTCGGGAGGCAGAGGCAGGCGGATCTCTGGGAGTTCGAGGCCAGCCTGGTCTACAAGAGCTAGTTCCAGGACAGGCACCAAAGCTACAGAGAAACCCTGTCTCGGAAAAAAAACATAATAAACAAACAAACAAATAAATAAATATACTGCCACTGATTCCTCGTTTTACTTTTTATTGAGACAAGGTCTTACTATGTTGCCCAGTATAATTTCAAACTTCAAAAAATAGATTTATGAGCCGGGCGGTGGTGGCGCACGCCTTTAATCCCAGCACTCGGGAGGCAGAGACAGGCGGATCTCTGTGAGTTCGAGACCAGCCTGGTCTACAAGAGCTAGTTCCAGGACAGACTCCAAAACCACAGAGAAACCCTGTCTCAAAAAACCAAAAAAAAAAAAAAAAAAAAAAAATAGATTTATGGCCGGGTAGTGGTGGCGCACGCCTTTAATCCCAGCACCAGCCTGGTCTACAAGAGCTAGTTCCAGGGGGCTGGAGAGATGGCTCAAAGGTTGAGCCATCTCTTGGAGCTGGAGTTATGGACAGTTGTGGGCCACAATGTGGATGCAGAGAATCAAACTGCAGCCCTCGCAAGAACAAGTGTTCTTAACAGCTGAGCCAGCTCTTCAGCCTCTCAACTTGAAAGCCTGATGCTCCTACCTCAGCTTTGTAGTAAATGGAATTAAAGGTTTGTGCTGCTAAGCTTAGTATCTTCACTTATAGTTACTATTATTAACTTTATTGATAAAAATTATTTATTAATTACTTCTTTTAAGTAAGGGTCACAATTATCTTAGGAAGGCAGGCCTCAAACAAGCTATATCAAAAGATGACCCTGAACTGTTGGTTTTCCTGACCCCCATCCAGCTTCTCTAAATGCTGGAACTAAAGGCATGTGCCACCATGTCTATGTAATGTGGTGCTTGGGATCAAATCCAGGGCAAAATTTGTTAGACAAGTATCCTACCAACTAAGTTATCCATATAATCATATATGACTAGTGGCTACACTACTACAATGTAGTTTGAGAGCAATGTTTCTAAATAATTTACCATTTCCTGCTAAATATGGCTCCAAATTTCCTATAAAACTCCACATAATATTAACATACAGAAAAAGTAAAAAGTGTAGCAATCTGGGGCTGGAGAGATGGCTCAATGATTAAGAGCACTGACTGCTCTTCCAGAGGTCGTGAGTTCAGTTCTCAGCAACCACATGATGGCTCACAACCATCTATAATGAGATCTGGTGCCCTCTTCTGGTGTGTGGGTATACATGGAAGCAGAATGCTGTATACATAATAAATAAATAAATCTTTTTTTTTTTTTTTTTAAAGTGTAGCAATCTGATAGACTTGGGTTCAAATCCTAACTCACTGTCTGGCCTTAAACACTTTAGTTCATTACTTACAATGCACACAGTGAACAACTTCCCACAATCTGCTGTGGGATGCTCATAATCATGCCTATAATCTCAGCACTTGAAAGCTGAAGCAGGAGGATCACTATGAGTTTCATACAAACCAAGACTACAATCTCTAGGCAAGCCTGAGCTACAGAATGAGACAAAAAAAAAAAAAAAATCCCACAGTGCTTAGTTAAATGTTCAATAAATGACAGTTATTATCAATGACGACAAACCATTTCCCCACCCCCAATACTATATATTCCAAGCTATATGTTCTGCTTCTTGATTCTGCAGTCTTATTCACAATGGCTTCCTCTCACCCCAGTGCTAGCAACTGAACTTGAAGGCCTTGGGTATGCTCTCCTGATGTTCCACTCTCAGAGCTACACTGGCTTCTAATAGCACAACTCAACCTTTCAACATACAACAAGATGTCACTTTCAGCACACTTTGAATCTTTCATACTTCTAAATGACCTACTGCAATTTTAGTAAACATTATAAGGCTTAACAGTGATAACTAACAACTACAAGTTAGTTTTGCTTTGTTTTGAAATGGCAAGAAATCTCACTGTTGCTCAAACTGCACTTAAATTCGTGGGCTCAGGACTCCTAGGGAGGAGAGGAAAGAGGTGAAAACGCAGTCTGGATGTAAATTTAAAAAAAAAGATTCCAGACTAGCTGGAATTACAGGCATATACCTCCACTTTGGCTAAGTTCTTCTGGGACACAAGAGTTCAGGCATTTTATTTTCAAAGTCTTCTCAATAACCCAAGAACAGGGCTCAGTTCTTGTTCAACTGCAGTGATGTGTACTCCACCGAGAAAACAGTTCAAACTATCCAGACAGACGGTGAAAGACATCTTCAATCCCAAAATAGGTTATGACTTTGGGGGCAGAGAGGAAATATATACTGAACTGAATTAGAAGAAGGAAAATTAGAAAAGGCATGAAGGAACACGGACATTTTGAGACAACTCAACCTGTATTAGCAAGAGTTCCAATGAATACCAACCCCACACAGTCAAAACCTAAAAAGTTACAGTGACATGGTGGCACCTACCTTCTCTGCACTTGGGAGGCTAAGTATAAAGCCACTATGGGGGGCTGGAGAGATGGCTTAACGGTTAAGAGCACTGGCTGCTCTTCCAGAGGATCTGAGTTCAATTCCCAGCACCCACATGGTGGCTCACAACCATCTGAAATGAGATATGGCGTCCTCTTCTGGCCTGCAGGTGTACGTGCAGTGCACTCATACGTAAAATTTAATGCCGGGCAATGATGGCGCACGCCTTTAATCCCAGCACTCGGGAGGCAGAGGCAGGCGGATCTTTGTGAGTTCAAGACCAGCCTGGTCTACAGAGCTAGTTCTAGGACAGGCTCCAAAGCCACAGAGAAACCCTATCTCGAAAAAAACAAACAAAAAAGGGGGGAAAAAAAGCCACTATGGCCTCACAGTAGGATTTAAAAAAAAAAAAAAAAAGGTTAAAAGTCTGCTATCACATAAGAGCTATGTGTTCAACTGAATAGAGAGCTTCCTACAAGAGTTATGAGGGGCTCAAGAGACTTCTGTTTCAACTTCAGGAATATTTGTAGACCCCAAATAAAGGGGCAGTCCAAGAACAGTTTCTCAAAATGAAACTAACATTTTTTTGGTCATCAGACTCGCTCCTCTCATCAAAGGATCATCATGATCAACAGACCATGCAGTTTATTTGGCAAAGGAAAATATATTCAGCTCAAACAACTAAACAAAGCTACAGCCGGGCGGTGGTGGCGCACGCCTTTAATCCCAGCACTTGGGAGGCAGAGGCAGGCGGATCTCTGTGAGTTCAAGGCCAGCCTGGTCTACAAAGGGAGTTCCAGGACAGGCTCCAAAAGCTACAGAGAAACCCTGTCTCGAAAAACCAAAAAAAAAAAAAAAAAAAAAAAACCACAAAGCTACATAGGTTCATATCAAAAGAGACTCTTAATTCACACTTCTGAGATTTAAAAATATTGTGGAAGATATGTGGTTTGTAGTTAGAGAAAAAACGGGCATTATCTAGTCTCTTAGAGGGTAATATTAACTCTTCACTGATCAGTTTTACTGAAACAGAAAATTTTCTACAACATGTAAAGTAGAAAAGCCAGTCTCAGTAGTCAGCCGCCACAAAGGAGAAGATGGGCACACCAAATCGGCTGCAAAAGAGCCAGAGATTCCACTCTGGGAAAGACAGAGGAAATCCTTTCAATGGGAAACCACAGGAGTAGATTACTATGATTACACTTCAAAAGCAAAGGCTCTGCCATAGAGACACATAATTGAGAGGAAAACGCTGGCCCTTGATCAGGGAAGTCAGGCCCCCTGCTATATACTATCCTGCATTCATAAAAAAATAAAAATAAAAAGGGGGAAAGAGCCATAAGAAAACACATCTCAGTCTACCACTTAGCTCCTTCCAGATCACTGGCCAAGTTATAAACTGCCTGACAAATGAAAGAATGCAGTTTAGGGGCATCAAAGGCAAGGACGCTTAGCAGGCTTATCCGTCTGAATATATTCGGTACAAACAGCTTGCAGACTAACCAACCACTTGCAGGGTTCTTTCCCCTGCTCTCATCAAATGGAATTACAAGTACCTCCAGACCAGGTGGCTACTGGAAACACAAGTTTCTCAATGCACCAAGGAAAGCCACAGTGACCCTGTGAACTGCTGAATGTAACAAATTGAGTTTTACGGTTCATCAGGGTTAAGCATCAGATAAACAAAAGTAACCAGCTTCAGGACACTTAAAAGATGAAACATAGTTGCAAATTTTCTATCTCACTGTGAGTCACTGAGAGCAGACAAGACCAAGCACTAACATTTCCAGACATCAAGAGATAGCACTCCCAATATCATGTGGTAGTAGCATCAGAAAAAAGAAAAAAAGAAACTAATTCTGAAAGAAAAGTCTGAGAACGAATCGACAGTGCCAGGCCAAAGGTGCACAGAGGAAGTGATGAGAAGTGACCTTTATAGCCAACAGTGCCCAGCAGTGCCAAAGACTAGAAGGAATAAAATAAAGTTGGGCCAGGGACCGCCAAGAGTATCCATCAACAGAAGTTCTGAGCAATACACATTTGTTCTTTCACTCTAAATGCCAACTAGTTGGTGCCAGGATAAACCTAGAGCCATCCATACCCTTGAATTTTGGACCTCCACGTATTATTTCTTACTTCTTGTGCTTTCAATTTATTCCTGGCCAGATTTGTTTATGAGTTTTAATAATAACAATAAAAAATGCATCCCTGGCTCTTTAACCGAAAGAACCCCCTAATTGATTCCCACAGTAATTAACCTGCATTTTACCTCCGAGAGCGGTAGTTAAGGAAGTCGGCACGGCTATTTATAACTCAGCTCAAATTGAGGGCAGACTGCCTAAAATCTAACACATCCCAGCTGTACTCCTGTTTGAACTGGGGCCAAGGGAATTTTTTAAAGCAATCTTGGCACCGAATGAATGACACCAACAGTATGAGAGCGCGAGTGGTTGTGTTGTGGTGACGTAGCATTGGAGGTGGAGGGGGGGCAGTGTACTGTGATCCCTCTCGTGCATGCCTGCTGCCTGAGTCCCAGTACAGTAAGCTGGGAACCGCCCACTGAGAGCCAAACACAGGAAAAGGCTTTTCCTGTGGACCGCCTTGAAGTGAGAAACACATGGCTAATCTGCATAAACTCCGAAGCCACACCGCCCCTGCCAGGAAGGTTAGTGCTCGTAATCTCTGGCCATGGAGCTGGCTGCCTGGGAAGACTTGGACTGGCGCCTGATAACCCAGAAAGAGCCGAGAGAACAGATGGGTAAGGACCCCAGCAGAATACAGCCCCGGGTCACGTGACTCGCCACATGGCCCCGCCAGCACAAACTATTGTCTGGCTGCAGAGCTCCTATACAAAGGCACCAGGCCTCCGCTTCCTGTGATTCTAGGGACTGGCAGCAGCTGTTCATCAGTCCCAGAGGGGACCCTCCACTATTAAGGGGCACTCCAGGCAGAGGTAAGTACAAAAGTTAAGGCCTCTCCCAACCAGCAAATTTTCACTTTCCCTGCCAGCTCCACGGAAATCACTTAGATCTTAGGAAGTAGGAGACTTCCCCTACAAGAACAGCCTTGTTCCCTGGTACATAAATTGACTAGCATAAATCACTCCCATTGTCCCGTTTCTCTATAACTAGACTATCCTGGCCTTCCCCTCCCACCATGACACCCACCCATATACCATGGCTTTAAAGACATCAGATTCCTACCTAAATACAAGATAAGTACTATGAAAATCAGCTCAGATATGTCTATACTGAGACCCTGCCTCCTAACTATACAGGGGTTTGAGGTGGTGTCTTACTATCTTGTCCAGGCTGATTTCTACTCTTGGACTCAAGTGATCATCAGTAGTGCTGAGCCTACAGGTAGTTATGTCATACTTTTAAGCATGGGAAACATGGCTAGATCCCAGGACAAAAACCCACTCCTAACCTCCTGTTTGGCCTTACCACAGCAATCTCAGCCACGGAGAAATGGAAATTAGGGAGGGTAGGGAAATGACAGTCTTATCACATGCGCTAACATTTTATCCAAAGAGTCAGACCCACCTGGCCTAGGAGTCTCATTATTATCTTACAAAAGATAAATAATAATTCATTCAAGTTCTGAACCGGTGGTTTGCAACTGCCCCTCCCCCAAGCCTGTTTTGTTCTTAAATTCTTTCAAACTTTCCCTGTGTTCACAAGGTGAATGAGATCACACTGGCAACATATCAGGTAAGTAAGCTGTGGCTAGACCTGAGGAGGTCTTTCCAAACCTACACTACCTCAGGATACAGAACTCGCTGGGCATGGGCTGACCCATGCCTAGAATCCCAGTCCTTAGGCCACAGCATGTTCAAGAGTGGTGTGGGTTCCACACAGCCAGTTTGGGGAAAAGTGGGGGAGCTAGATTCTGACTTTAAAAGGGGGGCGGAGGGAGATACTTGGACTACGGATCTCTATCCAGACCAAAGGAACATAGAAATTTTAGTAAGGTTTTGAAAAGGCAACCAAGCTGGGCAGTGGTGGTGTACAACCAACCACATGGCAATATACAGATGAATAGAAATGGATTAATTTAAGATATAAGAGCAGCCAGGTGGTGGTGGCGCACGCCTTTAATCCCATAGTGTTTCTAATTTCTTTGTTCCTCAGTTTACTCATCAAGAGAATAGAAGTAACTGGGCAGAAGAAGTAGGCGGATCTCTGTGACTTTGAGGCTAGCCTGGTCTACATAGTGAGACCTTCTTCCCTTCCCCCCTCCCCACACAACATTCATGCAGGTGATGGAGACTAGAAAACAAAGAATAGCCAGGCATGTGGTATTTCATTCACAATTCTCATTCCATCACTCAGGATTCCAGTTTGATGCCAGCCTTGGCTACAAAGTGAGAACCTATCTTTAAAAACAAAAACAACAACAAAAAAAACTCAAAAAAGCACCAGGGAGCTGGCTCAATGGGTAAAATGCTTGCTGCACAAGCATAAAGACCAAGTTCAGACCCAAGCACAGGAGTGGGTGTCTATAACCTCAACACTGGGTAAGCAAAAGACAGGTGGATCTAGGCCAGCCAGTCTAGCCAAAATAACAAGCTCCCGGTTCAGTGAAAGATACCATCTCAAAAATAAGATGGAGAGTGACAGAGGAAGGCACCCAACACAGACATGCATGAGCAGGAGCATGTGCGCGCACACACCACGTCAAACACACACACACAGTGGGCTGAGGTGCAGTTCAGTCTAGCATGTGAACCTAGATTTGATTCTGCACTGAAAACAACATTACTATCAAACAAGCATATGATTGAAAGCACTGGGTTCAATTTCCAGCATCCACATGGCAAATTCACAGTTCATTTCCAGGGATCCATGGCACCAGGCACACAAGTCGTGCACATATATATACACATATATGCATGAAGGCAAAATACCCATACACAGAAGGAAAGAAAGTAAATCTTTAAAAAGGGGGGAGGACTATTATATACACCACGATAATAGCATCCTCCGGGTTTGAGGGACTAAGTGAACCAAGGATAAAGCACACCTTCCATCCACATGAACAAGCTCCAGTCTAGGAGACTGGATCCAGAAACACTCACTTCTAGACAGGGATCAATCTTTTATGTTAAACAACTTTTCAAGGATGGAGATGTAGTGCTGGGTTTAATCTCCAGCAAGGAATAAACTAGGAAGAGGAGGGTTGTGACACACCTGCAGTTCTACCACTCAGGTGAAGGCAGGAAAGAGGATCTGTAGTGCAAACTATCTTCAGCTAGAGTTGAGGCCAGCCTGACCAGCATTAATAATCTCTCAACACCAAACAAATGCAGCCCCTAAACAGACAAGCTCTTCGGTATGGCCTTTCCTGTGAACCATGTATAAAATGAGAATTTTGAACCTTTCTACAAAGAGTCTCTAATTTTTTTCTTCCACCATACTACTACCACATAAGATAGTAGGTATAATCACTTACCCTTGCCTAATGTATATACCTAGACAGCATGTAAGCCCCAGGAGGTAGCAAAGCATGTGTGTATGACTCAGTGCCATGTCTGTCATCTAACACACTTAGATACCTTCATCCTGCACAAGTCTCAAATTTCCAGCAGCAAAGCTTAGAAACCAGAAAAATTGCTGGGCAGTGGTGGGGCATGTCTTTAATCCCAGAACTTGGAAGGCAGAAGCAGTCAGACCTCTGAGATGGAGACCAGCTTGGTCTACAGAATGAGTTCCAGGACAGCCAGAGCTACACGAGAAACCCTATCTCAAAACAAAAGCAAACAAACCCACCAACATACAAATCAGACATCCAAAAGGTTGGCCAGTCTAAGTCTAAAGTATCACCTACTTTCAGTCCATTTTCCCAGAGGAATTTATTCAATTCAAAGAAAATCCTTTTCTTCCAGGAAAGAATTCTGACACTGCAGGCAATACTTTCAGAAGAGGCGATGATACTGGTGACACTAGCCACTCTAAGTGTTGTTTTTTTTTTTTAACCCTAACAGCTAAATAGTACAAAGACACCTGCTGGCAGAGAACACAGCGTTTTATTTTAAAGCAATAGTTGGAGTCAGGTCTGGTAGCTCACGTGTAAGGCAGGAGGACTGTTTTGAGTTTGAGATCAGCCTAGATTATTTAGAGCGATCCAGGTTACTCTAGTTTAAAGTGTAAAATCCAAACTCAAACAGCAAATAAAATAAAATAAATAAGAAAGCAAGCAAAAGCCGGGCGGTGGTGGCGCACGCCTTTAATCCCAGCACTCGGGAGGCAGAGGCAGGTGGATCTCTGTGAGTTCGAGACCAGCCTGGTCTACAAGAGCTAGTTCCAGGACAGGCTCCAAAACCACAGAGAAACCCTGTCCCGAAAAACAAAAAAAAAAAAAAAAAAAAAAAAAAAAAAAAAAAAAAAAACAAAAAAAAAAAAGAAAGCAAGCAAAAACAAAGCGAAGCCACTATTGCAAAATGATTTACCCAGAAGTTTTTCCCCTCTAGTGCATTTATTATAAGCACAGCCATGCTGATATCTATTACTAGTCACTCGCACTTTCTTCCTCACCACAAAGACCTGCAGGGGTGGGGACTCCGGGCCCTGAGTTCACAGCACAGGGTCTGACAGTGGTGCAGCTCAGGAAGCACCTGCTGATTGATGAAACTGGACTAGCACATAGTAGGTACTCATGAGTTAAACATTTTGCCCTAAGACTTTTTATACTAGCAAAACCTCAATTTTTGTACACTTAATCTAGGTGCTATTTCAGCCTATTAATTCCAATTAAATGAGGAGTTTAAGAGTACAGCCTTTGTTACACAAGGTGACACGACTTAACACCAAAACAAGGCACTTGCACAGGTGGTATGACCTGACAAAGGAAAGGCAGGTACTTCCTCCCACTGCCATCCTCCAGTGCATCTACTAGGAAAAGGACACTGGTATGGGTGACTCCATAAGCTTGGGGGAGTGCAGTTATCTTGGTGCGTGTCATATTTATCATTGTGTGATATGGCACAAAAGGAGTAGGGGCAAGGTCATGTAACCTGACACAGCTTCATCGGGAAGAGCACAAGCACTGTCCAGCTCTTCAGATTACTTTTAAAATACTCATCCAGACCCAGTATCTGGTTTGCTGACAGTAGTCAAACCAACAAGCAAAGGCAGAACCTATCTCTTTCTTTTGTAAAGGCACAGACTACACACACAAACACATTTATTAAAATTAAAGACACTAAATCTTAGTGCATAGTTTTTTCTCTTGCCAAAGTTTTCCTTCTACACTAAAAAGGCGGCTGCAGAACAACACTGAAGAGGGGACTTTATTCACACACAGACGTGTACAGCAGGTTCTGCACTGTGACTAGAGCAGCAACACACTCCATTTTAAGTATCTTGGGCCACTCCCCTAAAAAGCCATTTTTTCAATGAAGACCCATCCCAAGTCTACTGACACTACAACAGACACAATTACAGAAGTTAAGGAAGAGCTAATCAAGCCAGGTGGTGGCGCAGGCCTTGAATCCCAGCACTTGGGAGGCATAGGCAGGCACGTTTCTATGAGTTCAAGACCAGCCTGGTATACAGAGTGAGTTCCAGGACACCCAAGGCTACCGCCAGCCTTATTCCAGGTGTGCCCAAATCATAGGATTTAAGGCCAGCAATTTGCAGATTGGTAATGATATAGTCTAGCAAATTCTCTACTTCCTTTGAATGCATCCAAAGTATGTTGCTCATACTGCTAAGCCACGGTTAAAAAGAACATGTGTGCACACGGCTCAGCTTCAAGATTCTCACCAGAAACACGTGAGACCAAAGTCACCAGCTGTCTTTTCAGAGGCACACTGTCTGTGTTCTCTCTTTGCACTCTGGCCAGGTGACCATGCTGAGATGGATACTGGCATACTAAACTACCATGAAAACTTAGCCAATATCTTATCCTCTTTCATCTCCTCCTCTGGCTCATACACTCTTCAGAAATGATCTTATTTCAAGGCACTAAGAATGTCCCTTAGTGTATGTGTCTGGGCAGGTGAGCCCAACTACTTCAATCATATTTTTTTTTTTTTTTTTTTTTTTTTTTTTTTTTTTTTTTTGGTTTTTCGAGACAGGGTTTCTCTGTGGCTGTGGAGCCTGTCCTGGAACTAGCTCTGTAGACCAGGCTGGTCTCGAACTCACAGAGATCCGCCTGCCTCTGCCTCCCAAGTGCTGGGATTAAAGGCGTGCGCCACCACCGCCCGGCTCTTCAATCATATTTTACTTTAAACCATTACTAGTCACCAGAGGTTTTTCTGTTGGGGGTTTTAGAGAAGTCAATTCCAAGTTGCACTAGGGAGCAAGGACAAGAATCACAAAGTGAAAGAAAAACAGGACTGTTACAAAGCTGTTCTATGCCGACTTACCCCCAAAAAGTAGGGAGGCTAAGATTGTTCTCTAGACAAAGAAACAATAACATGAGGAACAAAGTGCTAACCATTTAGAAACTCCCACTTATTAGATAAAAGTGGCTCCTCTCTTTAATTATCCAGACCTTTGGAACAGAGGTAAGTTGTAAGACACTAGGGTTTTCTCAGAAATGTTGTAGTAGCCGGGCGGTGATGGCACACGCCTTTAATCCCAGCACTCGGGAAGCAGAGGCAGGCGGATCTCTGTGAGTTCGAGACCAGCCTGGTCTACAAGAGCTAGTTCCAGGACAGGCTCCAAAGCCACAGAGAAACCCTGTCTCGAAAAAAGAAAGAAAAAAAGAAAAGAAATGTTATAGTAGAAGTGGTACTACTTGCAACTCCAAGCTTTGTACCAACTCTAGCATGGTAAAGTTCCTGGAGCATCTCGTCTGTGTGCTTTATATTCTACTACGTTAGACGCCAAATGAAGGAATGAAAGGCATTGGAAGAGAGTAAAGGAATAAAGCCAAAAGCAGGAGAATGAGAAAATGAGTTAGAAACACATCTGTACAACACAGAACTCCCTATTAAAAGTATTCCTCTATATAGACAAGCGTCAGTTCACAGGTCACACTGTCAGCCTCCTGTCCTGGGTGGGTCTCAGGCGGCAAGGAGAACGTGGTCTGCAATATATTGGTTTCTAGGGGAAAGGACATATAAATTCCACTTGACATTGTCTGTCTTAGACAGCTTCGGTGTAACCACGGTGGCTGCCCTGAAATTTACTTTGTAGACCAGGCTGGCCTCGAACTCACCCATATCCACCAGCCTCTATCTCCCAAGAGCTGGGATTAAAGTGTACACCACAACTACCAGGCCTACTTGAGGTTTTAGAAAGCACACATGAATTACAACACTGGCTCTCCACTGGGTACTTGAACTGTTAAATGTTTACTGACTGACCATTTTCGCTATTTCCATTACACTGTCAAGGACAATCTTGAATAAGAAGAACTCTATACAACTGGAGACAGGTCTCAGCTCAATCATACACTCCTCAGACAGGGCTGACCCACTTCAATGTTGGGATAACTTGCTAGGATTCTACTTTGCTAGAACTTCAAAAGGAACACAAGGAGAAAAACTTAAGCTGGTCATTAGAGTTGGGCATGAGGAAGAGAGAGAAGTTACATAGAGAATCACATTCCTGGTCTCAGATCAGGGAGCCATCACAGGCAGAAGGAACACGGCATTTAACTAGTGTTGAAATACTGATGCTCTTTTTTTTTGGGGGGGGGGGGGGCAGGATCTCATGTAGCTGAGCCTGTATTTGAACTCCTGATCCTTTTGCCTCCCTCCATTTCCCAAGTGTTGAGATTAGGTAAGCACTAAACTGGTCATATTTGGAGACTATCAGACATACCCAGAAACAGTCTTTTTTACCTTCCTCCAATTCCCAACACCATAGATACATATTATTGCCATGTCACCTCATGCAGAACTAGGAAAACCAGCAAGAGGTCAGTTGTAAATAAACAGAATATGGGTGCCATTCCATTAGAGGTCATCACCACTGAACAGGAGATGATCCAACTATTGTGTACATGGGCTAAATGTTTGGAATGTTGGGCTAAAATGCCTATGCTGAAGTCCTCACCCCTAATGGGATGGTTTTAGAGAGTGGGGCCTTGGCCAGCAACTGGATTTAGCTTGGATCACAATAGTAGATCCCCATACAAGAATTAGCACTTCCCCCCTCCCCACCCTCTTTTCTTTGTTTTTTTTCAAGACAGAATTTCTCTATGTAACAGTCCTGGAACTCACTTTGTAAACCAGGCTGATCTCAAACTCACAAAGATCCACCTGTCTCTGCCTGTGCCACCACGACCCGGTGGATTAGCACTTTTCAATGGCATTGTGAGGCCCTAGTGAGAAGATGCTAAGACCATAAGCAAGGTTTGAGGCCAGCAAGGTCTACAGAGTGAGCTACAGAACAGTCAGGACTACACAGAGAAACCCTGTCTTGAAAAATCAGGAAAAAAGACCACAAGCAAGCCGGGCGGTGGTGGCGCACGCCTTTAATCCCAGCACTTGGGAGGCAGAGGCAGGCGGATCTCTGTGAGTTCGAGACCAGCCTGGTCTACAAGAGCTAGTTCCAGGACAGGCTCCAAAACCACAGAGAAACCCTGTCTCGAAAAAAAGAAAAAAAAAAAAAAAAAAAAAAAAAAGACCACAAGCAAGAGACCTCACCTAGAATCAAATCTACTGACATCTTCACCTTGCACCTCTAGACTTCAGAACTGTGAAAAATGAACGACACATGGCTTAAGCCACAGAATCTACAGGGTTTTGTTATTTAGTAGCCCATAAGGCTTTCTAACACAACTTCAAGCACTTTTACAGCCTTTTCTCTATCCAGTAACACTTTCATCATAGAAGACAGATGTATCTGAAACATCCATCTACAGTATAATTAGAAGCACCTCAGGCAATTCAGATATGCCCTGAAGCTTAGCTGAGTGTAGATGCACAGTGCAGCACTTTTCAACTTCTAGTGTCCACCAACCAGGACAACCTAAAGAACTTATCACAGCATATGTGAAGTTCTGGATTCAGGGTTTCAATTTCTAAACAAGGCCACCGGGGTAGTCTCTCAAACCAGGCAGGTATGGTGACTCAGGAGGCTTCCACAAGGCAGCTGGTGCTATGTAATAAGATAAGACCCTGCCTCAAAAGAAAAAGGCTGCAGCAAGAAGCTTCACTGAGTTGAGTTTCTGGCCGTGCAGGCCTAACAACGAGTTTGATCCTGAGAATCCAAGTGGAAAGAAGTGAATCCGCATCACAAGGTTGCTCTCTGGCCTCCGTGTGCACTGTCACACATCTGTACCCACTCACTGTACATACACAGTGAAAAGATTTTGGGGTGGGTTGTTTGTTTCTTTTTGTTTTTGAGACAGGGTTTCTCTGTGTAGCCCTGGCTGTTCTAGAACAAACTCTCTCTGTAAACCAGGCTGGTTTCAAATCCGCCTGCCTCTGTCTCCCAAGTCCTAGGATTAAAGGTGTGTGCCATTACCACCCGGCAAAAAGAAATCTTTTTAAAAAAAGAAATCTTTTTAAAAAAGAATTTCCAAGCCGGGCGGTGGTGGCGCACGCCTTTAATCCCAGCACTCGGGAGGCAGAGGCAGGCGGATCTCTGTGAGTTCGAGACCAGCCTGGTCTACAGAGCTAGTTCCAGGACAGGCTCCAAAGCCACAGAGAAACCCTGTCTCGAAAAACCAAAAAAAAAAAAAAAAAAAAAAAAAAAAAAGAATTTCCATAACCTAACAGTACTTTTACTCATCTTTGGTTCGTATTACAGCCTACAAAGTTATGTTTTCTTTCATCATGTGGTTTAGAATACAGAGAAGAGAAATAGCTAATCTAAAGTCTCACGGGCTAAAGAAAATTTAAAACTGGACTTAGGGCTGACTCTCCTATGAAACTGTATATGGCACTTAACGTGTGCGTTCACTTTACCCAGGTGGCAGATAAATACAGTAATGCCCTCCTCTCTAACTGGAACTCCAAGTTTCTGAAAAATAATTATTCTATAAATTCTATCTTAAGAACCCAAATCCTATCCCCAGTCTCAAAGGTGTCTCCTGATAACGAACGGCTCAAAGGACCAGTTCTCTTCCCAGGAACTGCAAGACAGCAATAAATCAAGTGTCATGTCCACTTATAAGAAACCCAGAATAGCCCGGCGATGGTGGCGCACGCCTTTAATCCCAGCACTCGGGAGGCAGAGGCAGGCGGATCTCTGTGAGTTCGAGACCAGCCTGGTCTACAAGAGTTAGTTCCAGGACAGGCTCCAAAGCCACAGAGAAACCCTGTCTCGAAAAACAAAAAAAAACAAAAAAAAAAAAAAAAAGAAACCCAGAATAATAAAACTTTAAATGGAAAAAATGGACAGAGACAGCATCTAGATATAGTGTCACAGTAATCAAAAGCTAGGGCTCTGACAAACCTTGATTCCCCTTAAACAAACTACGACCCCTAAAGGATGTTTTGTAGTTCTATCTCTATGACTGGAAGCCAAGAGGAATAACAAAATCTGCCTCTTCCAAGATTTTGATGAAGAAATTA
This sequence comes from Chionomys nivalis, assembly GCF_950005125.1. Classification (NCBI taxonomy): domain Eukaryota; kingdom Metazoa; phylum Chordata; class Mammalia; order Rodentia; family Cricetidae; genus Chionomys; species Chionomys nivalis. The sequence continues at coordinate 18,801,084 of NC_080096.1, read as the reverse complement.
CTGAGAATCAAACACAATGTTTACTCAGCACACACTAGGTCCACAGTGCACACACAGTAGCTGTCTTGGACACTCAATGCAAGCATGCTAGATGCTACTTCAAAGTTAGATCTCAGTAAAGATGCCTGGCCCTGAGCAATGTTTTGAACAAACTGTTCCCTAAATCCATTATAAATGATATAGTTTTCTTTGGCAGCCTGGATTCCTAAACAGGTAAGTTGGAAGCCAAAGCACAAGTCATCTAAACTGGATGATAAAAAAAGTTTCAGGCTTATTGGGTGGTGGTGGCAGGCACCTTTAATCCCAGCACTCGAGAGGCAGAGACAGGCAGATCTCTGAGTTTGAGTTCAGCCTGGTCTACAGAGTGAGTTCCCACGACAGTTAAGGCTACACAGAGAAACCCTGTCTGGGAAAAACAAAAGCAAACAAGAGTTTCAGGCTCTAGACTAATGTGGGACCAGCCTGTGAATTCCACAGCCTCAGGATCAGAACAGAATGCTGTCCAAAGGGCAGAGAGAAAGCAATTTGTATTTGCCAAAAAAGACATGGGCAAAACAGCAACCAATCGCCAGCATTTTTGCCTAGGTAACCTGCTTGCTAAGGACTGAAGAAAGCTGTAATGTCCACTCCAGAGAAGGGATATCACTGGGTAGAAGCTCCAAAAGAATGTACCCCAAACAATGCCGTCTTTAGTCCTCTACCACACAGCCAAATTCATATTGTTCTTAAAAATCAAAGTACACCAGACTTGAGTCAGGCCCAAACGCACTCTTGCTGGGAAAGATCCCGAGCACGCTGTGCGCTCAAGGAAAAAAAGGAGGCAAAACAAAAACAAGCACATGACAAATGGGCTTTTTAAATAAGTGATATCACACAGACCCCTCACACTCCCCCGCTGCAATCACACTGGTGCTAGATCTTTTGGGGTGGAGGTGGGGTCCTTTTAACAGAGATAGATAAACAAGCAAGCTAAAAGCTAAGTTTAAAGTGAAAAGCATATAAAAATCTTGGCTGCTAGTGATGAGCCACAGAAAATCGTGAGGGAAAAGGAAATTTAATATCTAACATTGCAGACTTGGGAATACAGAAGCAACAAAGCCTTAAGGACACCCAAATGCAAGGGGAGGGGAACTCTTCCTCTTCATGGGGGTGGCAATTCAAGCAGTCCACTGGGCCCTCAAACCACACAGCCCAATACCCAAAGCCCTTTAGTATTTAGTATCAACATAACTTCCTGGAGGACAACAAAAAACTGTCCTGGATTACTGGGTGATTTCTAATATGCACCATAACCAACACTAAGTCAACATTTAGGGATGGAATTTCCCACTGAAGCTTGCTGGAATGCATTCTTGGCATCAGGCTTCTTCCCATTCCAGTCTGCCCCTAGAATATGCAGAAGCCACTGGGAAATAACTCAACCTGTTCAAAGACACTCTCCCTAATATGCACAAGTGACCAACAAAAACTCCCCAATATTTCCTTCACATGCAATTTAAAAAACAAATCAACAAAACTTTCCTCAGCTGTGTGGTGGTGGTACAGGATTTAATCCCAACACTCAGGAGGCAGAGGCAGGTAGATCTCTGAGTTCAAGACCAGCCTGGTCTACAAAGCCAAATTCCAGGACAGCCAGGAATACACAAAAATCCTGTTTCAAAAAAAACTAAGAGAAAATAATTAATAAATAAACGAACAGTTAAAGTGACTGAAGTGAATGATTACCCTAACTTGACTCTTGTAAAATGTGGGGCTGGGGCTCAATGATTACAAGTGCTTACTGCTCCTGCAGAATGCAGAAGACTGGGTCAGTTCCCAAAACGCACAAAGCCAGAGGCAGGCGGATCTCTGTGAGTTCGAGGCCTGCCTGGTCTACAAGAGCTAGTTCCAGGACAGGAACCAAAAAGCTATGGAGAAACCCTGTCTCGAAAAATCCAAAAAAAAAAAGAAAAAAAAAAAAAAAGCCGCACAAAGCAACTTACTACTACCTATAACTCCAGCCCCAGGGGTTCCAATGCCCTCTTCTGAACTCAGTGGGCTCAGGCAAGAACATGAAGCACATACATACACTCAGGTACGCTTGCAGAAAGTAAATAGTTAAAAGATACAATAAAGTAGGGCGGGGTGGCGCACGGCTTTAATCCCAGCATTCGGGAGGCAGAAGCAAGCAGGTCCATGAATTTGATCCCAGCCTGGTCTACAAGAGCTAGTTAGTTCCAGGACAGCTAGGACAGAGAAACCTTGTTTGGGGGGTTGGGGGGGGGGTTACAATAAAATGTGAGCTTAGGGAGTTCATCTTCAGATCCAGGACAGATAACAATGATGTCGAGTGCTGGACTGCTCAAAATTCACTTTCCAAGAATGCAAAAGCCCCAAGGCAGAAGAGAAATTAGAAGAGATATTTCTAAATTAGAATCTGTATTCAAGATTCCATACTTGCAGGGCTGAAAAGATGGCATAGTGGGTCAAGTTGTTAGTTTAATGAAAAGTCTGACAAGCTTCCCTCTCTCTCTCTCTCTCTCTCTCTCTCTCTCTCTCTCTCTCTCTCTCTCTCTCTCTCTCTCTCCATGCACATTCTATGTAAAGGTAGATGGAAAGAGGTTTATCAACTCCACAAGGTAAGCTGTCCTCTGACCTCTCACTCTGTGGCAATTTTATACACACACACACTTTTAAAGATTCCTATCCACTTCCAGGAGGAAGCATTTTTTGTATTGTAGTGGTTTGACACTGAACACACAATTCACACTTGGCTATTAAGCATCCATTGATGGTCCTTAACAAGTGCCAGGTCCACACACAAAGACGAGTATGTAAGACAAATAACAATCATTGGATTTCAGAGGCTCCATAAGGAATAATCATGTTTTTGGCCAAAGTCAATCTATAAACAATATTAAAGACCATTTCTCTGAACGGACAATGGCAAACTGCATCTATCCATCAGGCCATCAATCAATATTATAAGATCTAAAGCAACTCGGTTTGAGCACAATTCCCACCTCTTCAGAAATAACAGCAGTGTAAGAGTCCTAAACAGGTACTTCATGACTAGAGAAATGGCTGGGTAGTTAGGAATTCTTCCTGTTCTGCCAGAGGACGCAAATTCTGTTCCCAGCACCCACTTCGGCTGGCTTATGACCCACCTGTAATTCTAACTCCAAAGGATCCAACCTGCTCTTCTGGCACCTAAACACATGACATTTACTCACGCAAATAAATGCAACAATACTACTAATTTTCTTAGTATTATTTCATCAGCTAACTTTAAGAATGTCCCGGTCAGGCCGGGCGGTAGTGGCGCACGCCTTTAATCCCAGCACTCGGGAGGCAGAGGCAGGCAGATCTCTGTAAATTCGAGGCCAGCCTGGTCTACAAAGGGAGTTCCAGGAAAGGCTCCAAAGCTACAGAGAAACCCTGTCTCGAAAAACCAAAAAGAATGTCCCGGTCAGGCAGTGGTGGTATACACCTTTAAACCCAGCACTTGGGAGGTAGAGGCAGGAGGATCTCTGTGAGTTTGAGGCCAGCCTGGCCTACAGAGAGAGTTCCAGGACAGGTCCAAAGCTACAGAGAAACCCTGTCTCAGGAAAACAAAAAAGAATGCCGTCCAGGTTTACCAACCAAACCTGAACTACCATGATGACTACAGGCTGTCCAGAATCCCTAACTCTGAAGTTGTCAAGACCTTTCAAATGCAGAGTTACGACAAATATATCCACAAACAGCTCTAGAACTTAGCAGATTCCAACATAGCCATAGGAAACAGTACTACAGTGAAACCATTCTTTCAGGAATTTTATGGTTAGTATGCCATCTCGAAGTCACTGTGACACTAAGGTAAACTACAGGTCCGGAAATGGCTGTACAGTTTAAATTCTATGAAGTTCATGAAATTTGGAAAATCATTATGGATAAAGGACAAGTTAATATTTTGGAAGCCTCTATCTAGTCTTCCAAATCCCAAGCCCTAACTGATAAGAGTAGAAACCTCACACCTGGTCCTCTCTCTTTTAAATTCTTTCCTATCCAGTATCTAGTCAGTGTTAAGTGTTTGTGCCAGTTTTCTCAGGCCACTGGAGTCTCCAGATCTTCTGACCTGAAGTGGGAAAAGCTACAGGCAACCAAAGTCAGCATTATCTAAGTTTCTTTTTTCTTAATTTTGCTTTAAAAACAACCTGATAGCCTTTGTAACAGAGCTGAACCTAAAAATTATCATCAGGGCCATAATTACCTTCATATTCCCTGCTATTATCTGAGCTAAATCAAACAGGTTCTCACAGAAACACCAATCTTTAAAAAAAAAAAAAAAAGACCTTCACTTCTTGTGAAGTAACTGGTATCAGTCAGTGAATTTAGGTTGGTTTTTTGGGGGGAAGGGGTTAAGAAGAGGGTTTGTGTGTAATAATGGTAGTTGTGAGACAGAGTCTCACTATGTAGATCAGGCTGGCCTCAAAATCAGAGGGATCCACCTGCCTCTGCCTCCAGAGTTTTGGGATTAAAGGTGTGGGACACCATCCCTAGATTGGAGGTCTTAGTCTTAAAAGACACTGACAAATTATTCTGACCACTTCACAAGGCGACTGAGTCAGATTCTTTTTTGTTTGGTTTTGTTTTGTTCTTTCTCTGTGTAGCCCTGGCTGACCTGAAAACTGGTTTTATAGACCAGGTTAGTCTTAGCAAGTAGGTTTATAATGCACAGCTCAACAAGAGAGGGAGTGAGGCTGACACTGAGCCTTCAGTATCTTTCTCCTTTCTGGTATTCTAGAAATGTAAATCCAATCCAACAAGACCTCATGCCAAACTACAAATCCTTTTCCAAAGGAACAAGGTTTTAACTCAAAGTCTCCTAAGCCAAGCTTTTGGAACACATTTATTTCACTACTGAAACTTAGAGCATTCTTTCCAAACTTCTGTCGGCTTTTTCTACGTAACTGCAACTGACTTTTAACAGGGTTTTGTGTCTTCAACTTAGCAAGAAATCAAACCACAGAGGTTCCCTTCCAGGATGGCATCTTCTACTTGGTATTAGAACTACCTCTCCCATTTCTCTGTCCTGTCTGTGCTGCTCCACAGCACTTTCTTCGTCCCTATCCCTTTTTAAGCAGGGTTATTTTTTATTCCTCAGGAGGCAACTAGCATTATCTTTGCCTGAAAACTGTTTATTAATTTGCCTGTCAAACATTCTATAGAGCCGTTTACATCTTACTACAGAAACCTCCTGGGTACATATTGACAGCTCAGCAAGTATTTACACAAAGCTCTGAAACATTTGGCTCTTTCAGAGGCAGAAGCTGCTGTGTCAAGCCGAGAATCAAATACCTTTTCTTCTACCTTTTTTCCTCCACTAGAGAAGCAAGCTTCCCTCTAGCACAGCTCCAATCTGCAGAAAGCACACCTCTACACTACTAAAAGGAAAGGAAGAGAAACTGAGGTGTGTTAGGGGGAAAAGCACTTCCAGGACTACAGCAAGACACATCCTTACCCTTAAACAGGGTAAGGGAAGACAAATGACCTAAAGAATTTACAGTCTAACACTTAGTTTTTCCTCTTCCCAGCTCAGGAACTTTGTTTCTCTCAGCAAAACTTAAAGGGCAAGTCCAGGCACTCAGATCACAACCAACTGCCCAAACCAGACCCAGACCTGCCTCACCGCTCAGCCTCTCCAGAGCTAAATGCTACCTCTTCTCCTACTCTAACCACCCCCCTCAAAACAGTGAGCTGATGTTAAATTGTATCAATATCCACTTCCTATCCCACAACAGTGACTTGCCTCCTGGGGATCCTGAAGCCATTATTTTCAAGTTTTAATGAAGTCTGCCTAGTATTTCATTACCTTAACTGCTGCAAAAAAACTCCAGCCAGGTGAAATGACTAATGACAAACAGATTAACAGTTTTGAGACAAGTTTTTCTTTGTAGCACTCAACTTCTTTGAGCTTGTTCCTGCAAATCCCAGGAGATAAAAACCTTGAGTTCCTTAAGCCTAGGGGAAGAAAGATAACTTAAAAACACCACTGAAATTCAGGTCCAAACCTTAACTCCCAGGAAGACTGAGAGTTTGAAAGTCAATCTGAGCTACACATCAGGACCCAAGCTCCACAGACCCTAGGATCTCTCTCTCTCGCTCGCGCTCTCTCGCTCTCTCGCTCTCTCTCTCTCTCTCTCTCTCTCTCTCTCTCTCTCTCTCTCTCTCTCTCACACACTCTCACACACACACACACACACACACACACACCCGGGGGGTGGGGGGTGCCGCTGAAAAAGGAACACTATGGAAGACTATGAAAGAAACCAACGAGCTTCAACATAAAGCAAGCTTAGCTTATTTGGTGCACCAGCTAGCTTCATTTAACCAAAAATACAAATGACTTGCCCTGGGTCAGGTTCATGAGGAACCTAAGCCTCCCTCACTCTTGAGCTATAAATTCTCTAACCCTTCACCACTAGGCAACACAACTCAGTGTGCAGTTAAGGACCAATCTAAACAAGCAAACCAAAGAACCAACAAAGATAAAAGCTAGGTGGATTCTGAATCTCTTTCAGAGCCCCAGGAATCACAGTTCACTGGAAGGGTACTTATCAATTTATTCTATATGCTTTATCGGGTTGTTTGTGATGAGACAGTTTCTTGCTACGTAGCTCTCTCTGCCTGTCTCCAGAAACAGAAATCGCATGGTCCCTCAGCCTCCTACTGGATTATACATGTGCATGGTCCAGCAGCCTCCTACTGGATTACAGGCATGTGCATGGTCCCTAGGCCTCCTACTGGATTATACACTTGTGCATGGTTCCTCGGCTTCCTTACTGGATTACAGGCATGTGTATGGTCCCGCAGCCTCCTACTGGATTATGACCATGTGGTACACTTTTTTCCCTCTTGATACAGTTTCCCTCTAGGTAGTCCAGGCTGGCCTGGAATTCACTAGGTTAGCCTTAAATTCAAGATCTTCCTGCCTCAGTCTTGTGAGGCTTGGAAAACAGGAGTCAACTTCCATTCCTGGCTCTTGAACACCATTTAAAAAAAAAAAATCTGCATGCTGCCATTGCTTCTAAAATTTAGAGAATTTAAGCAAATCAATACAGTCTTTTGGAGGTGGGGCCAGGAGAGGGCCTAGCCCATTACTTTGTTAGCCTAGTTCTCCAGCTGCTGCGTGAACACCTAGTGTGGCTGACATCACACCTGTATAAACTGATCCAACAGACTACAGCAGAGGGAGGCTTCAACTGAAGGGGAAAAGTCCTCACCCAAATCAGTACAGAAGAAGTCAACCTTGCTGCCTCCTCTCTCCTCACTCCACTACCCCAGGTCCCTGCACCACCATCATCCACAGCAGGGAGAGATGAAGTCTCCACCACTGGATCTTCTCTATGTGGTTTTCCTGGCCCCTTCTAAGAAAGAACCCTCACTTGTTCTGTATCACAGCCAAAACAGGCATCTGTCACATATCCCGATAAATCCAGGATTCTCTTATGTTTCCCAGAAGTCTGGAATATTAGTGTCCAGCAGAAACTAACAGCCTTGCTTCTACAGTCATATCCAGAACTATTCATTTTAGCTCTGCTTGGTTTGGTAATCGGAGTCTCTGTGGATCAAGCTGGCCTCAAACTTCCGATCCCTCTCCACCTCATAAATACATGCGCCACCACACCAAGCTATATTTCATTTTTTATATATAATAGACTAGTATTACTCAGGATATACTGCTAAAAGTGACCTAAGTAAAAATCTTAACATAAACTAACTCCCTCAGGCAACCTAAAACTCTATTGTCAGTCCCATATGAAACATGCTACTGGTTATTAAAAAGGATGAAGGAAAACTTTGCTGTGATGGTCCTAGTCCCTATGAAAAACACGTACTAATCTTTATTTCTTAAAATCAAAGTCAAATAACATCATCACCTTACTTAACCATGTGCTAGGAAAAAATATTCTTTTGTTTTGCTTTGAGACAGGATCTCTCACTGTACAGCCCTGACTAGTCTAGAACATTCCATGCAGACCAGGCTGGCCTGGAACTCACAGAATTCCACCTACTTCTGTCTCCCAAGACCTACCACACCTAAGCCTAAAAAAAATAGTCTTTAAACTATGATTGGGTTGGGGAAAGGAACGACCTTCCTTAAAAATACTCAGGGACTAGCGATATAGCTCAGTTGTCAGAGTGCTTACCTAGCATGTGTGAAGTCCTGGATTCAACCCCCAGCTCTACATTAAAAACCTGGCCTAGAGCTGTAGAGACAGATGATGGTTCAGCAGTTAAAAACACTTACTGATCTTGCAGAGGACCTGGGTTCGATTCCCAGCACCCACAGACAGCTCACAACTGTAACTCCAGTTCAGACACATAGCCACGTCTGGCACCTGTATACATCTGGTGCACATAATTCATGTAGGTGCACAATCACATTCACATAAAAGTTTTAAAATCTACAAAAATAGAATAAGCCTGGTGACACATGCATATATAGATCCCACAACTTTGGGGTGGAAACAAGAGAATCAAGAGGTCAAAGTTGTCCTTGCTTGAGTTCAAAGCCAAGAGACTCCAAAGGGCATGAGAGGTTTATCCCCAGGAAACCCCCTGCAGCCCCCAGACTGCACATCTGGAGCTGTACTATCTCGACCACAAGTCACCGTTCTCCAGCTCATTCCCTGCATCTCAGAACTGAAATGAAACTGAACAGAAAATTTACTTTCTGAGTGCTGGGACCTAGTGTGATCAAAGAGAGTTAAAAAAAAAAAATTCATCCAACAGCAGCAGACTCAAGATTCTAACCAAGGGCTGAACCTACATTCTTATCATGTCCCCCGCACAGAACATATAGCCACTACCTAGACATGGAATGCTCAATTATTTAATGACCAAAACCAGAAATTACTGTACTACCAAAGTTGATTTAAAAATAAATAAAACATAGCTCCCGCCTGTAATCCTAGCACTTGGGAGGCAGAGACAGGAGTTCAAAATCAACCTAAGCTACATAAACATTGTAAGTTCCAGAACATCCTGAGGTACACAAGACTGACACAAAACAAAACTCAGTTTTTAATAAACCTTGACACCCACTCCTGATTATTTCTTCTAAAAGTTCAAGAAAGGAAAATTTCTTAGTCAAAACAAAGCGAGGAAAAGCAGACATAAGACATACATCGCAGAGTGACTGGAGAGGCTGTGCACACTGTCTTCTAAGACAGAACTTATCCTCGAGACAGCAGGAAAAAATTCAGTATGCCCCTATTCTCAGAGATGAAGACCACTGGACAAGACCGTAGCATCGCAGGAGTGCTGCCTTCCATGGCTATTTTCAGAGTTCCCAGCTCAACAGAAGAGTACAAAAGTAGTTCTAAAATGAGGGGGAATGCGGGAAATCACTGTCCCACAAACACAACCCAGCACAAAGGTACAGCTGCTGGGAATGGGGATCCGAGAACATCCCTCCCCTCTGTGGAAATATCATGTCCTTCCCAAAGCACCAAGGAAGAGGAAAGCAAAGTAAAATCAAACAGATTGTAAGAAAAGGTACCAAAAAGTGACCATCATAAATAAGTGGCATTGTAGGTCATATCTTTACACCCTGAAAGATAAAAGGGAAAAAAGAAAAGAGGTACACAACTTAAAATACAAAGAAAAGTACTGGCCAATCTCGATTCTAAAGCCCTAAAAAGAATGCTGACAAAACAATATTCCAGGAAAAAGTCATAAATTTCGTAAAAAAGGACTTTTAGGAGACAATCCCTCTCTAAATCTGGAAGACATCAACATCTCTTTCAATTTAGTTCTTCTCTCCAAAGTTCAACTAACAAAAGAAAAGTGTTAACAAGATTCAACACGTAAACAAAGAAAGACGCAAGCTATGCTTAAAAGGGAACTCTTGATCCTAATATCAAATTCTGTCAGAAAGCTCTAAGCAAAAATATTAACAAAACCCATCTTCTTCCCCTACAGATCCCCACATTTGCCATTCAGTAAAATAATTTCAGTCCTGTAAAGTGGAACAGTGTCAAAAATTACTCAAGACAAATGTATCCTCAGAGCCATCAAAGAACTCATTTATACCATCAGGAAAGTCACAAAACCAAAACAAACAGCAAACCCATTGTAGAGAAAAACCCAGCTACTGTTCCAACAACACAGAATCTATTTCAGACTGCATAAAACAGAACAAGCAAAATAAACCCAAGGTACAAGCGAAATGCCATCGCCCCCTCTTTTGTTTCAGGCACAATGTAACAAGGGCAGCCTGTCTGGGGCTCTGCTCCTGCTGATACAGTATTGCTGCTTAAACCTCCCTCCTCAAGGTCACAGCCAATTTCAGCTCTGGAATAAAAGGAGGATAGCGGCAGCGATGGTTTGGGTTATCACTGGCAGAAAAGCAGAGTGTAAAAGTTTATGAGCTCATCAGGATTGTTGTACCATTACATCAGAGGCAATTATAAATGGCCAAGAGCAGAAGATGGGGAGCCAATCAGATCACAGATAGGATGTCAACCTAAGACCAACTGTCTCCTGGCTTTGACAGAAGGATTTTACCTCCATAATTCAAATCCCAAACCAAAGCAATCTGCACTTACTACTCCAATCACTCAGCTGTTTACCAGCACTTCCAGAGAGAAGCCCAGGCAACTGGGCCGGCTGAGCCAAAGACAAGAGGCGGCCCGGGCGGCCCAGGGCGAACCACGGTCGGCCTCAAGCTGCCCCCGAGCAGGCCCCAGGTCTCCCCCGAAGTCCCCCGAGCCCTAGGGGCCACTCTTTAAAAGCACATTTTAGGGGACGGCCTAGAGGAAGGCAAGGGGGACAGAGGAGCGGCAGGTGAGCAAGAAAACGTTGCTTCTTTCTCCTGCGTTCCTGACACTGCCTACACCCCTACCCTGGACCCCCAGCATCCCCTCGCCCGGGCCTGGCCCTTCCAGGCCCACTTTGCTCCGCACCCCCCGAAGACCCCCAGAGTTCGAAAGGACGAGCCGAGAGGGAGAAACCGGACAGACACCTTCGGAGAAGCCCCACACAAAGGCTGATCGAGGGAAGGAGAGGAAGGCAGACAGGCAGCCATTTTAAGAGAGAAGAGCCAGACAATGGCAGCTCCCCGGCAGTGGGGGCCCAGGCCTGAAGGGAGCCCACGGCCAAGGCCTGCTCCCCGAGGCCGCCACCCCCCTACCCCCCGGCCCCGCTCGCCCCAGCCCCCTCCCCACTCAGCTGTGTACCTGAGGGGTCCGGGCGAGCGGCTGCCCCCCGCCGCCGCTGCTCCCGGGGCTCATGGGCGCGTGGTGGCTCCTTTGTTGGGCCCCTCCCGAGGCGGCCGCTGCCGCCGCCGCCGCCGCAGCCCCCCAGCACTGCGAGGCCATGTCCGCCGGGCCCTTGCCCGCGCCCCCGTCCTGGGGCCCGCCGCCGTAGTCGCCCCCGGGGTAGCCCTGGTAGCCCCGGGCCGAGCTGGGCGACGTGAGCAGTTGGTTGAGGGTGGGGGTGGCGGTGGGCTGGGGAGTTCCCCCGCCGGCCGCTGAGGGGCCGCCTCCCCCCATGGCCCCGAAGCGCTGCTGAGCGAAGGACGAAGACGACGAGGAGGCAGAGGCGCTGGAGGAGGGAGGCGGCTTGGAGCCGGCGGTCGCCGCGCCGGAGCCCGGAGTGCCACCTCTCGGGGAGCTCAGCGCGTAGGCCTGGGGGGGCGGGGGGTAGGCGCTGCGGTTGGGGTAGTAGGAGTTGTACTGGTGGTTGGGGAAGCCGTGGTCGTGCGAGTTCTGCTGGGGCCCGGCGTAGGGCTCCAGGCCCCCGCCGCCGCCGCTCTGCAGCGCTGCCAGGCCAGGGCTTTGTTGTCCGCCATGTTGTTGGTGGAAGACGGCGGCCGCGGCGGCGGCGACGGCAGACGGGCTCCGGCCGTAGGGTGGCCCGAAGCCGTAGGCGGGGGGCGGCAGGGCGGCCGCAGCTGAGTGAGGAGGCGCCCCCACCCCGTCGCTGTTACCGCCGCCGCCGCCGCCGGGCGGCTCCGGGAGGTTATTGTTCAGGGCGGGCCTAGGGCCCGCGTTCCCGTTCGAGTTCTTCAGGTCCGGCTCCGCGCCGGGCCCGCCGCCGGCTCCTCCAACGCCGCCGCCGCCACCCCCATTGCTCTCGGCCCCGTCCTGCAGCTCCTTTCCCAGCGGCTGCGGCGGCCCCACGGCGGGGCCCTCGCTTTCCTGCCCGGCGGCTGCCTTCATTTCCCCGCGCTCGGCCGCTGCTGCCGCCGCCTCGCCCCCCGCCTCCTCCCGCTGCTGCTGCTGCTGCTCGGCTTTCTTCAGCTCCGAGGGCGGCGGCGGCGGGTTGCCCAGGCTGCTGGCGGCGGCGGGGGCGACCTGCGCGGCCATGATTCCCGCTGTCTCGTCCGCGGAGAGACCCGGCCCTGTCTTCGTCTTCTCCCCCCCTCCCACCCCGCCCCGGGGCCGAGTCCCCCGGGCTGCCCTCCCCACCCGCCCGGGCGGGCCTCGCGGGGCTCCGCTGCTGTGCTGCGCTCGCTCCTCTCCCCCCCGCCCCGCCGGCTCAGGCTCCGGGCTGGCGGCGGCGGCGGAGGAGGAGGCGGCGGCGGCGGCAGCCGAGGCGCCGGCGGCTCAGCTGCTCCCGGCTCTGTAGGCTCGGGACCCGGCTCTCCCGGCTCATTCCCCCCAAGCCCTTGCCTGGGAATGAGGGGGGCGGTGGAGGCTCCGCTCCCCAGGGCCTGGCCCCGCTGTGACTCTCCGCTTTCTGCTGCCGGAGAAAGGAGGGAGGGAGGGAGGGAGGCGAGGGGGAGGGGGCGGGAAGGGAGGGAGGGAGCAGGGGGGGAGGGGGGACCCGGGACGGGCGGGCTGGAGGGCGCGAGGCAGCGGACGGGGCGCCGGGAGGCAGAGTAGGAGCGCGGCTCTGGCGGGCGCCCTGCCTCGCCTCCCCGGCAGCGGCTCGGGCCGAGGCTGCTGCGCGGCGGAGGACGGGCGGGCGGGCGAGCGAGCGAGCGAGCGAGCGGGCGGGCGGGCGGGCGGGTGGCGGGACTGAGCGGCTAGAGCGCCCCACTCTCCTCCGAGTCCCCCTCACTCCGACACGAGGCTCAGCACTGCCATTTTACCCAGCGCCGTCGCGGCCTCCCGAAAAACCCGGAGTGGAGCGCGGAGCGGGCGCAGGCCGTGGAATGGACTCGCTCCCTTCCCCTCACAAAGGAGGAGGGGAGAGAAGGAGCCGCGGCGGCGGCAAGCCCTCAGCCTCTTTCGCTCGGCAGCGCCGCCGCCGAAGGCTTCGGGGAAAACCCGGCCCGGAGTCGGTGCCGCCGGAGCCTGCGCCGCCTCTCGCGCGGCGTTCCCATCCCGGCCTGTCCCCTCCCGGCCGCCCCGAAGGGAGCGGGCCGCGTGAACTTTACCCGCGCCTGCAAAATTGGCCTGAGCCCGAAACCGCGGCCCGGGCCTGACCCCCTGGCACCGGGCCTGGTGTCTTGGCTGCGACTTAGCACGTCGCCAGCACTTTGCTGCTTCAAAGGCTCTCGCAGACCTGCACGGGAGCCCCAGCTGAGGGGGACCCGCTTTTCACCCCCTTGGGCTAGCCCCAAAGGAGGACTGACCATTGTTCAGACTCGCCGTCCTCCCAGTCCCTGCCCTCATTAGCCCGCCCTGACAAGGCCCTGGGGGCATGAGGTCTGGATTAGCCCCATTTTACCGACTGACAGAAGGGAGGGGACTGCCCAGGTCACTCAGAGTCAGAGGGCAGAAGAGTGTGGCGGTGAAAAGTGGAGTCACCAAAGCTGCATCTTATCTACTTAGCCAAAGAAAAGGAGAGAGAGAGAGAGAGAGAACACTCCAGTTGTGAGCAAATTCAACAATGGGATCAGAGTGTCAGAAGGCGTTGGAATCAAACATGGGCATCCCACCACCTCACTTTAAAGATGGTGGCTACTGATCCTTGGAGGCCTAAGACAGTCCTCCAGGCCCACCAAGCTCCATAAGCTCTTCCTGGGAACCGCGCTCACAGGGTCAGCAGCCCAGTGTCCTGAGTCAGAACCTCGGAAGACTGGGAACAGCCCACAGCAGGGGCTCCAGGGACGGGCAGAACCTCAGTGTCCAAAACCACTGCAGAAGAGGGATGCAGAAAATGGAAACCGTTTTCTCTTTAAAGAGAGGAAAAGCAGAGCCTAAGAGGTCACAGAAAGCGGATGCCCCTCAGATCTGTTGTCTGTCCCAAGGTGTAAAAACTCCTTGAAGTTTACCAGAAACCCTAAGGCCAGGTTTATCTGAAAAGATCAAGGCATTCAGAGTTGTCGCCTCTACAGGCCTTGCCAACCCCACAGCAGCCTTTTCTTCTCTGGCAGGCTTGGAATGCTGTGACAGGGCATGCTAGGAGAAACCTGAGGGAATACCTGCTTCTCACCAGGCCAGGGGGGCCGGCATCGCCCACAGAAGCCCTCTTCCCCCTCACACTGCATAGATGGAGACTTGGGCCACAGGACATCATTTTAGAACTTGTGGATTCCACGGCCCCTAGAGTTCTGACCACTCTAGGTCACCACAGATGATCCCCAAAGGCTAAATTGAGTTCTACCCCCAAGGAAAATCAAGAACATTCTACACTACAAACCTTCCTTGTGATCTAGAGTGGGGAGCCGGCCTGAGCCCCAATGCTTACCCATCCCCCAACGAAGAACCAAACGAACCTGCCAAGATGATGGGACTGGCTGGTGTGGACCAGGGCCCTCTTTCCTTCACAGTCCTCTGGAGCAACAACTCCACTGGTGCATTAGGTCCTACAAACCAAATTATAGGCTGCCTCAGAAATGGAGCTTTGCTATTTAATCAACGGCCTCAGAGCTGCCAAACAGTCCTGAGTCCCGCACACAAATGAGGAATTTTTTACATGCAATTACCCTGCCATTTTCCTCAGAGCTGGGGTGTAATGGGAAACCTGGAGCCCAGTGAAAATCTGGAAGCCAGAATGGATTCGTCTTCAGGGAAAGTCCACATGGCCTTCTTCCATGGCCGGGAATATGAAAAGCGCCAAAATCCCTTTCCCTACACGTGGTCACGCTGTTTTGAAAACAGCCACCATTTTAATCTAGCAGTGAGGCAAAGTGCATAAAATACATCCACCTGGGTCAGGAGAGCGAGTGTTTCTCCCCTACTTTTTTTTTATGCCAAATCTTTGGAGTCTTCCACTCAAAGCTCTACAGCATTAAGCTCAGGACTGCTGGGCTGAGGAACTTTCTTAGAAACTGGTCCATCCGCTTTCCCCAGGGGCACTGGGACGGGAAAGGGGGAGGGGAGGAGCGGGCACGTGGCTGGCCCGAGCAGCGAGACCCCGACTCGGGGCCGTGGGTCCTCCCCTCGGTATTTTTCCCCCCAACTGCCCCTGCCTTTTCACCCCACACCCAGGCAGCTCAGGAATCCCGGCGCAGATTAGGAGGCTAGGACAGCGCTCCCCTCACGAAAGCGCCTCTGCCACCGACAGCCTGATGGCAAATATGGACTGAATCGTTGACATGGAAACCGGACTAAAGTCTCGTTCGCTCGCTCTCACAGGAGAGTTCTTATCGCCGAGCCCGGCAGGACGGCACTCGGCAAAGGCGGACCGGATCCGGGACTGCGCGGATCGGGTGCCGATTCTGGGCGCCGGAACTCCGGCGTCTGCCACAGCCAAGGAAAGGGGGCTGGGCTGCCGGCAGCCAGCGGCTGAAAATGGCAGAGGATGTGCTCTCATTTTCTCGAGCTGCACAGCGTGCATGGATTGGGCCCGCGGATGAGGGATGAACCTAGGAAGATCCCACACAGTCAACCGCAAAATGTGGAAGCTGGGCCCGGAGGGCTCGCTAGAAGAAAGAAACGCTTGTAGGGAGGACCAGTGCTTCCTCCCTCGCAGTTTGCTCACTCTCAATGCCTGAAACACAAAACTCCTCAAACAAACAAAAGGTCGGCCTCGTCTCCCCGCAGGCCTCCGGCCCCTGCTCCACTCGGGCCAGGACGGCGCTGGCGACGGGGAAGGGGTCGGCAGGGCTCCGGGCTGGGGCGTGCAGAGCCGGGCTGTGGCCCCCGCACATTCCCGCCGTGGCGCCGCAGCAGACACCCAGCCGAGCGCTCTCAAGTGCGAACTGGAGCTGCGAGTTTGAGCAAAAGGGCAACTGTGTCAGTTGACGGAAGCCAGAAGCAGAGTTCAAAGCCTGGCGTGGATTTCCGTCTGGAGCCGTGTTTCTTAAAGTTTGTAACTCCGTGTGAAGAAACAGCCCCAGCGGAGGCTTTGGGATCGGTGTGAAAGTCTAGCACTACCATCTGACAGTGAGCCGCAAAACTTTGGGCTGCACATTAAGCGAGGAAAGTGGATTGAAGCTAGAGTCAAGGCAATTCATTAT
Source organism: Chionomys nivalis (assembly GCF_950005125.1). NCBI lineage: Eukaryota > Metazoa > Chordata > Mammalia > Rodentia > Cricetidae > Chionomys > Chionomys nivalis. The sequence goes on along the minus strand of NC_080096.1, from coordinate 18,784,763 downwards.
GCTGCCGGCTCGCAGACAGGAGCGGTAAGATATGAACTGGATTGTCTCGGCCCGGGAACGGAGTCCGAATGGCGCTCACCGCTCTTTCGCGGTAAACTTGCGCCTGCCTAGGACCTAAGAAGATGCCCAAAGAGCAGGCCTTGAGGCTTCCAGCTTGGAGCGCTCTCACACTGCTTTTCTGGAGTCCTTTTCCATTCATTTCAAAGTCTTAAAACAATTTGGGAGATTGTACATTCTACAAAAATAATAAAGGACCCATTTTAAGAAATGTTCATTTCTGAATAAGACTTTTTCTCTCAACGAAGAAAAATAGCCTTGGGCATAAATCCACTGACTTTTCATGTTAACACAAGAATTATCTTCACCACCAGCTCTCTCACAAAGTGAAATACAAAATAAAATAACTGCAGTTCAGTGGTAGGGTCCCTCGTTTTGTATGGATAAGACCCTGGGATCTGATTCCCAGCAGTGCTCAAATAATAACGACATAAACTAAATACAGGTCCGTGCTGGTTCTGGTCTGTGGATGATTTCAAATAAACATAACTCCCAAGGTCAACCTGACAGAAGGAAAACACCAAGTCTTTCACAGTTTGCTTTGGAATCTCATCTTACTCTCGACTTACTGTTTGTTTGTTTTTTGAAAAGATAGTAAAACAATTGCCAACATTTTTTTAAAAAGTGATTCGAGTTTTATGTAATTACTGGGCAGATCAGGATTGTGGGGAGTGTCATCAGAAACAGGGTCTCACCTATTGGCCAGGCTGGCCATGAACTTGCCTTGGTCCTCGGCCTCAGTTACGAGGTTCTTCGTTACCCCACCCGGCTCACATCAGCACTTCAGAATTCTTGTTTCTACTGAGTCTCACTGAAGATTTGTGCTCACCAAATGAACAAAAATAGTGTTTGAAAACCTGTTTCCAAAGAAGCTAGTTGGCTACAACACCGTCATCAAAGTCGAAATGACCTTTCTGTGCGTGGCACCAGGAAGGGCACAGCCGCAAATCCCGAAACCAGTGGGAAGTGATTTTGTTTTGTTCTCTAAAGCCTAGTTAGGAAAAGCTTCACAGTCCATAGAAGATAACTGGAAGAGAGAGCATTAACGCCAAGGATGGAGAAGGAAGTCGGAAAGGATAACTCCAGCCTTCCCGGAGACCATCTCTCAGCCCTTCTTGCTTGCTTACTTCCTCACCAAGGTGGGCCCCAGTGAGGGAGTTCCTCCCAGCAACTCTGAAATGGATCTGGAATGGAGTCTTCTGCTCCTCCCCAGAATCTGTGGAAAAGATATAGAAAGAAGCAAAACACAGTAGGGGGGCAGGGAGCATAGGAAAAAATGGAGGGAGGAGAGCATGCCCTCTGAGACAGAGGCAGCTGAAATCCCAGATGCTGCGCTGTTCTCCACAACACAACCACTTCAAGGAATCCCCCACATGACCCTCCTAGGCTTTTCATGGTAGAATCAAAGACAATCCAAAGGAATCTTTGAAGCATGAGACAGGAAGTGAACGGCCCTCGGGGAAAGCTTTCTGAGTAGCTTTGGTTGGCTTTGAACTGATCTATCACTGCTGAGAAGGATGTCTTCCAAAGATGAAGTGGGCCCAGCCCCCAGGGTAGTCATGAGACCCCTTTCTCTGGTGGTGATGGAGCAGGGACACCACAGAAAGCTGTCACACTATCACTTGCCTTCCTACAGAAGCAGCAGCCTAGTTTGTCATGGCCTGCGCACCATGAGACCACTGTAGCCTCTGAAGAGGACATCACTGCCCGTCCAGCTCTGCTAGAGATGAGAATGAACCAACACCATCTAGCCTATTCAACAGATCCTTTAGAAACCATGCACGCACCGTCAGTCACACTCACACATGGCAACATGTATATATACACACACACACACCGGCACTCAGACACACACTCATACACATTTACACTCACGTACACTCAGACACACACACTCAGACACATTTACACTCACGTACACTCACAAACACTCAGACACACTTACACTGGCGTACACTCACACTCAGACACACACTCATACACACTTATACTCACATACACTCAGACACACACTCATACACACTTACACTCATGTACACTCATATATATATCCAGCATATTGTGTTTCGTGACTGGAGCCCATCCACACAAGAATATACAATACTAGCCTTAAACACTGTATTTCTTTCCTAAACAAACAAGAATCTAGAATACACTTGATGTACTGGAGATTGAACCCATAGCCTAGCAGCATGCTGGACAAGCGTCTATCATCTATCACTGAGATATCTTGCAGCAAAATTATACTTTTACATATATATATATGTGTGTGTGTGTGTGTATGTATGATAGTCAACTTAGAAACTGAGCTGTATCCTCAGTCCAAGATAACACTTTTTTTTTTTTTTTGGTTTTTCGAGACAGGGTTTCTCTGTGGTTTTGGAGCCTGTCCTGGAACTAGCTCTCGTAGACCAGGCTGGTCTCGAACTCACAGAGATCCGACTGCCTCTGCCTCCCAAGTGCTGGGATTAAAGGCGTGCGCCACCACCACCCGGCAAGATAACACATTTTTTTAAGACTTTTTAAAAAATATATACTCTTATGCTGTGCGGTGGGTGGTTTTTGCCCTTAATCCCAGCTCTTGGGAGGCAGAGACAGTCTAATCTGTGTGAGTTCAAGGCCAGCTTGATCTACTCAATGAATTCCAGGACAGTCAGGGCTACAAAATGAGACCTTGTCTCAAAAACCAAATCAAAAAGTAATCTTATTGATTATCATTATCGGGTTTTTGGTTTAGTTTGGTTATAGATTTTCAAGACCAGGTTTCTCTGTGGCTCACTGAGTTATGCGGTAGGCATGGCACAGCATCTGAGCAATGTTCCGAGCAGGGCAAACGGTCTCTACCCTGACTTTCTTGCAACTGCTCATCTTCAGTCCCTAGTTGCTTGTGTTCTTCGGACCCAGTTCCCACCAACATCAGCCTTCTACTCAGGCCAGAAGTCTTGCGTGGTATTCTTTCACCCCGATATAAACACTGTAGCTTGTTGATATTAAGAACATCCCAAGCCGGGCGGTGGTGGCGCACGCCTTTAATCCCAGCACTTGGGAGGCAGAGGCAGGTGAATGTCTGTGAGTTCGAGACCAGCCTGGTCTACAAGAGCTAGTTCCAGGACAGGCTCCAAAGCCACAGAGAAACCCTGTCTCGAAAAACCAAAAAAAAAAAAAAAAAAAAAAAAGAACATCCCAAGGCAGTATTTACAAACTTCATTAAGTTCCTCCACCCTTGCTTGGCTTTAACCCTCTCCTAGACTACTGATAAATGCTGCAGAAATTGCGTTTATTGCTACTTCTTGGCGGCAGAAATTTCCAAAATTCTACAGTGAAATTCAGCAGAGAGGGACTAGAGAGATGAATCACCAGTTACAGAGAAGAACAATGGAACTTGGACCCCCGCAGGTTGGCGGGGGTGGGGAGATGACTCCAAACCACCTGTGACTCCAGCTCCAGGGGTTCCCCTGCCTTCTGCTCTTCACGCACGTGCGTGCTTGTGCGCATACACACAGAGACACCCACACAAATAAAAATGATAAAAAGTAATCTTTAAAAAGGAAAGAAATCCCCCAGAGAGCCCTGTAATACAACGGAACCAGGACTAAAGGTGGTAGCATAGTCAGGCTGAGCCCCAAGAATTCAAGGCTACCTCCTGACAGCTGCCTGTGGACACTTCATATCTCAGCGACCTGCTGAAGGAAGAGCGATGAGTTTAGGTGTTTCTTCTCCATCCCCCCAATAGGCTATCTATCGGACTGAGTCTCCCTGCCAATCACCTCTACCACACACACACACACACACACACACACACACTTCTGACGTTGAACTTTAAAGTGTGATGGCAAAGGATAAACACTTAGCAGGAACAGCAGGAGAAGAGTTTTCTAAACAACAGAGCTCCTTGACAGTAAGAGACCTTGATGTTCCGCTTAGCTTGTGTAGATACTTCTTTAATTTTTTTAATTCCATGCCTTGCTTTGTGCCTGTTTGGGTGTCCAAACACAGGTCCTCTTGCTTGCATGGCAAGCACTTTGGTGATTGAGCTCTAGCCATAGACTCTAGAAAAATAATTATATTTATTTTGTGCATATGACTATTTGACCTGCATGTGTGTAAGGGCGTTCATTGCCTGCATGTCTGGTACCCTCAGAGGCCAGAGGATCCTGGGTACCCTGGAGCTACTGACAGTTGTAAACTGCCCTGTGGGTGCTGGGCACTGAACCAGGTCCTACACAAAAGCAATAAATGCTCTCAAACACTGAATGAAATCCAGCCCCAGACTTTCATTTGGAGGGGTCCAAATGGTTATGCCTATTTCTAAGCAGCAATGTCCAAGAAAGATACATTGTTTTTTGTGGTTTTCTGCTGTGTTGACATCCTTTTTTTTTTTTTTTTTAATCCCCAGCCAAATTACATTCATTTCCCAGTCTTCCCAGGTCTTTTGTCCTCCAAACCTTTGAGAATCCTCCCACCCCTCCCCAAACAAACAAAATGAGAAACCTGCCAGGTGGTAGTGGTACACGCCTTTAAACCTTTAATCCCAGCCCTCAGGTGGCAGAAGCACACAGACCTCTGTGCGTTCAAGGTCAGCCTGGTCTGAGTTCCAGAGAAACCCTAAATTGAAAAACCAAAAAAAGAAAAAAATAATCACACAAGTCCAATTTGTGTTGCCCATATACTCACTGGTCAACCTCCCAGCAGCCAGCTCCTTAAGGAAAACTGTTTTTAAATGTTTGCTTGCATTTCTCTCTCTCTCTCTCTCTCTCTCTCTCTCTCTCTCTCTGTGTGTGTGTGTGTGTGTGTGTGTGTGTGTGTGTGTGTGTGTGTGCAGGTGCCCACCAAGGCAACAGAGGGTATCAGATCCCCTGGAACTGGAGTGAGAGGCAGTAATGAGCCCTCCATGAAACGGGGAACTGAACTCTCATCCTCCTCACAGCTGCAAGAGCTCCTCATCCCTGACCTGTCCCCCCACACACACACACACATACCTGTTCTTTTTGTGGTCAGTTCATGTAACTCAGTCTGGCACTGAACTTGGTAGGTAGCCAAGGATGGCTTTGAACTCCTGATCTTCCTGCCTCTACCTCGCAGTTACTGGGAATTCAGGCAAACACCACTGCCTCTGGCTGAATGGCTTTTTCTTCACTGAAACCAGTCAGTGATTTTTCTGCTTTTTGGTTTCGAATGCCAATCCTCTCATTCAGTTCACTATAAGTGGATGTCTATTTAAAAGGAAGCAGCAGCCAGGCGGTGGTGGTGTATGCTTTTAATCCCAGCACTCGGGAGGCAGAGGCAGGCGGATCTCTGTGAGTTCGAGACCAGCCTGGTCTACAAGAGCTAGTTCCAGGACAGGCTCCAAAACCACAGAGAAACCCTATCTCGAAAAACAAAAACAACAAAAAAAAAACAAAAAATAAATGAATAAATAAATAAATAAATGGAAGCAGCATACCTCCAAATTAGAATAGGCTTTTTTCATTCAAAATGTATATATAGATTGGTAATATAGATCAGTAAGAGAACACTGAGGTCCTGAGTTTAATCCCCAGTATGGATGAAGAGAAAGAGGATTTTATTTAGAACTTGGGGGTGTAGCTCAGTTGGTAAAGCCCACCATGCACAAAAGCCTGGCTTCTAGGTTTAATTCCCAGCCCCATTTAATGCAGGGGTGGTACTGCATACCTGCATTCTCAGCACAGGGGAGGTAGAGGCAGGAGGATCAGAAGTTCAAAGTTATCCTCAGCTACACAGCCAGCCTCAGCTACATAAGACCCTGTCTCAAAAAACAAACAAACAAAACAAAACAAAAAAGCCACATTATTTATAAGTTCCAGTGTTCTGACCAAGGTGTCTCATTTTCTAAGAAAACTTACAAGCAAATAGAAAAGGAAAACAAGAAACAATTAAAGCTGCAGTGTTTCTCTGGAGGGGTAGCGCAGGCCTTTAATCCCAGCACTCAGGAGACAGAGGCAGGTGGATCTCTGTGAGTTCGAGGCCAGCCTGGTCTACAAAGAGAGTTCCAGGACAGCTAGGGCTACACGGAGAAACTCTGTCCTGAACAAACAAACGAACTAAAACAAAAGCTACAGCGGTTCTCGTTCTCTGAGACTTCTAGGAGGATTTGAGGAGTCGAGCTGTCCTTTGAGATCATGGGCATAGTCAGGAAAGGTGTATTATTGCTGCTACCTTTAGGCTTTACAGTTTAGTATTGCCTACCCTTAGAGGAGAAGAGATTTAAGGGAGCCTCTCCAGTCCTCACACCCACACCCCAAAAGCCATTTTTCCTCATTTTGTCTCAGGGTCTCTAATACTTGAGTTCAAGGACCTAACGGCACAAAAATCTCCCTGGTGTGCTGTTCAGGCCATGCAGTCTGTTCCCGAGGTTCAGGCTTCTGCAGGGCGCAGTGCCCTTGCATGGCATGCGAGGATCACGGCTGGGATTCCTGCTCAGCTTGGAACCCTGTGCTCCCAGGGCGGCTCTGTGGGAATCAGGAGATATTTGGTCTACTTCTTTGACTGACTGGGTTTAGAATAGTCTTTGGTCTTTGTAACGAGAGAAACAACTGTCCACCAAAATGAATGGCTAAGATGCACCAAATGAAATAATGCCCTTAATTGGACAGATGAGAATAGAAAGAGCAAGCCTGCCTTGGAGTCCACTTGGCTGCTAGAGAAAGAGCCCTTTGCGCACGCGAGATAGAATCATCTTCCAGCCTTTCAGGCCTCTCCATTAAGAGATCAGAATTTGGGGGTGGGTTTCAAAATTAGTGACCTGGGAAGTCCCAGACCAACGATCAGCACTTCCTCACTCTGTGACTACGTGGCCGCATCCCTTGCCCCCAGCGTCTGGTTCCTCAGGTCAGCCTTTTCAGAAACCTCCTCTAGCATCCACGCAAAGCAGAACAGTTCATCAAAGACATCCTATTTAAGGCTCTGATAAAGAGATGATAAAGAGACGAGTGTGTAAAACCCTATGTTTTCTTCTTCAATTTGCAAATACATGTTTAAGAGAATTCTCTACTCAGTTTTCCCCCTTATAAACAATGTCAGTAAAGCCAGTTGTCCACTACAGTATTTATAAAGATCGGAATGATGTTTACCTTAAAAGCTTAACCATTTGCCAGCTGGGGGCATCGCACTCATCTACAGTTTAAGAAAACAAATACAGAGCTGGGCATGATAGCAGGCATCTGTTATCCCAGCACTTAGAAGGCAGATAATCCTGAAAGTTCCAGGCCAGCCTGGTCTCTGTTAGTAAATTCCAGGCCACCTGGGGCTGAGTAGCTATACTCCTATCTTGAAACAAAACAAAGTGACTTCCAGGACTACCACGACTCCTTTACTAAAGTGAGGCACTGAGTTCAGGTCCCCAGCCCCTACATAAAAGCCCAGCCAGGCGATGGTGGTGCACATCCCAGCACTCAGGAGGCAGAAGCAGGCGGATCTCTGAGTTCGAGGCCAGCCTGGTCTACAAGAGCTAGTTCCAGGACAGGCTCCAAACATACAGAGAAACCCTGTCTGGAGCTGTGTGGGGGCGGGGGGGGGGGGACTGTGTTCCTGTAAGGCAGCCGAGGAGGGACTTGTTGGCCAGTCTAGCCAAACCAGTGAGCTCCAGGTTTAAGAGAAAGACCCAGTCTCCAAAAGTAAGTTAAGAGCACTTGCCGCTTAATCCCAGCACTTAGGAGGCAGAGGCAGGTGGATCTCTGTGAGTTCGAGACCAGCCTGGTCTACAAGAGCTAGTTCCAGGACAGGCTCCAAAACCACAGAGAAACCCTGTCTCGAAAAACAAAAACAAACAAACAAACAAACAAACAAAAGAGCACTTGCCGCTTTTACAGAGGACCCAGGTCTGGTTCTCAGCACCTACATGGTGGCTCACAACCATGTAAATATAGCTCCAGTTCCAGGGGATCTGATCCCCAGTCTGACCTCTATGGCACCAGGCATGTGGTGCATATACATACATGCAGGCAAAACATACATAACATACACAAAAATAAGATCTTTTTAAAAACCGGGTGGGGTGGTGGTGGTGCACGCCTTTAATATCAGTGCTCAGGAGGCAGAGGCAGGTGGATCTCTGTGACTTCGAGGCCAGCCTGGTCTATAGAGAGAGTTCCAGGACAGTCGAGGTTACACAGAGAAACCCTTTCTTGGGGGGAAAATTTTTAATTATGTTTTTAAAAAGAAAGGATAGAGAATAGAGGACGAAGTGTAAACTGGACCTTTGGCCTATACATGCGTCCATCTGAAACACACACATAAGTACAGAGGAAAACTAACTAATCCTTAAATCTCCATACTCGCATATAGGGGACTCTGAACTCACAGTGTTAGGCGTAGGAAAGAGGTTACATTTTGCAAAAGTAGTTGTCTTGGTTTTTTTTTTGGCGGGGGGAGGGGGGATTGAATTCCCAATGCCCCTCAACAGATCTTGCTAGTGACTGCTGGCATTGGCTGCATTTTCTTCCAGAGACTAGAGAAGACAGACAAAATTGGAGGAAAGAGAATCTAAAACCCAAAAGAAAACAAACAAGTTGAGCAGCGTCTCCCATCTGTCTCTGTCACTGAGGAGACTAGGCCAGGCAGAGAGAGGACAAGGCGCTGGTGTGCATGGTTGTGCCTCTCGGTGCCGGGGTTGGAGTGCCTAGGGTGGGAAGCAACAGTGTCACCCTGGCCAGCAGTGTGCTTGAGATGTCATCTCAAGAGTCCTTAATGCCTCTGCTACAGGGAGGCGAGAGCCTTCTGGGGAGCAGGGCGTTCTAAGGTTGGGTTTTCCAAATTACTTCACCTACTGAACCATAAAGGAAAAGAAAGCAAAAAGACCCTAAAACACAGTGAAGGGGATTTGAGGAAAATACTCTCAAGCAGAAGAATCACTTTTAGCACGCCTTTCATGCTTGCACTTGAAAGGCAGAGGTAGGGCGATCGCTGTGAGTTCAAAGCCAGCCTGGTCTACGTAGTGAGTTCCCGGACAGTCAGGACTACGTAAAAAGACCCTGCCTCAAACAAACAAAGAAAGAAACAAATAATAAATATCTTTTAGGTAGGGTGGCACACACCTACAATCCCAGCACCTAGAGGGCTATATAGCGAGACCCTGCCTCAAAACTAACCTTTTATCAGCATTCACTAGGTTGAGGCAGGAGGATTGCCATGAGTTTGATACCAGCCTGGGCTATCTACTGAGTTTTAAGTGATCCTAAGCTATAATGCAAGGCCTTGCTTCAAAAAAAACAAAGCAGAAAAGAGGAAAAGGCTGAGGCGATGGCTCAATGGGCAAAATGCTTGCCAGGCAACTGCGAAGATCTGAGTTTCCATCCCCTGGACACAGCGGCACACATCTGTGTTGCCAGCATATCTGTGGAGAAATGGGAGGCACGAAGAGGACAGTTCCCAGAAGGTCAAGAGATCCCATCTTAAAGGAGGTAAAAAGTTGTGCTCTAAACTGACAACCCCTCTGTTTTGACCTCCATACACACACCCCGGCCCACGCAAAATATGCATACATGAATACACACACAAACACAAGGATTCAAAAATAAAACCAAGAAAAGTAGCCTTTTATTTATTTATTTTTATTTCTTTTCTCAAGATAGGGTTTCTCTGTGTCCTGGATGTCCTAGAACTGAATTTGTAGACCAGGCGGACCTCAAATTTAGAGATCTGTCTGGACAGTGCTGAGATTAAAATGTATGTCACACTCATTAGGCAGTGGTGGCACACACCTTCAATGCCAGCACTCGGGAATCAGAGTCAGGTAGATTTCAGCCTGGTCTACAGAGCAAGTTCCAGGACAGGTTCCAAAGCTACACAGAGAAGCCCTTTCTCACAAAAACAAAACAAAAAAGCAAATGTTTCTATGTCTGACAGGAAAAATATTCTTTGTGGATTTTTCTAGAGCTCTAGAGAGCAAAGCCTTCTTCAAATGGACAAAGGAAAAAAGATGTGTTTTGCTGGTGATTGAACCTGACCTCCTACATACTAGGAGAACACTCTACTGTGATGTTCCCTGCACCGCCCTCCCCACAATGGAAACATCCCTTCTGCAAAATGTCAAGATGGAGAAGACATTGAAGAAAATAATGCTCAGCCCAGTGGTGGTGGCACACACCTTAGATTCCAGCACTTGAGAGGCAGAGGCAGGAGGATCTCTCTGAGTTCAAGGTCAGCCTAGTCTACAAAGAGAGTTCCAAGACAGCCAAGGCTATGTGGAGAAACCTTGTTTGTCCTGGAAAACGAAAGAGAGGAGAGAGAGAGAGAGAGAGAGAGAGAGAGAGAAGGAAGAAGAAAGACAGAGAGAGAACAATCTGGTCCTGGCCAGGGTTCTCATCCCTCTGCAAAGCCCCAGTCTTCAGAATTTTAATCTTCATTCTACACAGCCTGTGGCCCAAGGCAACAGCTGATCTACTCCTATCTATAGAATTGCTTATTTCACGCGTGTTGTACAACCAGGGACACACACGTATGTTGGAAAGGCTTTCCTTCCATGTCTATGTAGGCTAATGATGAGGCCTTGGGTGGAGTTTCCTTTTCCAGCGTCTCCTGGGACTTCACAGCTCAAGTGGACCTGGCTCTTGGCCAAGCTTCCTTCAGACACCTGCAGGTGCTGCCAGTGCTGCCACCTTTTGCCCGTTTCTTGAAGTTAGTGGACAGTGGGTCAAGCTCTCTCTTCATCCGAGTCAGACCCTTCTTTTGGCTGTTTCTCTGACAGTCAAGGCTGCTGCTCACGAGAGAGCGTCATCAGGAGTGGTCAGGGGTGTAGCATGCCGGACTATACCCCGGCATCCGCGAGGGACCGAGAGGCAGAGAACGAGGCATGTGCGTGTGTGCAAACGCACGTGGGGCCGAGGGGGAACTCCGCCTTCCACTCTCTTCCTGATTCTCTGGCTCACATTTCTCTCCTTACCTCACTTTCATTTCCCCAATTTGCTCTTCACACACCAGGGAACGTAACCGCCTAGCAAAGCTTGCTTCTGCATGGCCTGGCTCCTGTTGCCACTTCCAGGGATCACAATATTGGTATATTTGGACATCAGGTATGCTCTAAGTGACCTCTATTTAAAAAAAAAGAAAGAAAGAAAAAGGCAGTCTACAGAGTCTGCCCATAACACAGAGCAGAGTTCAGATTTTCTGTTCCCCCAAGTGAAGATGCTCGTTTCTCATAGAGGAAGCTTCCCAATGCCAAGTTTTCATCATGAATTTATTTGAACTAAATGTCATTCCCAAAGAAAACTAGCATAGCAACAGAGACACCTTCCCTGAGCGCGGGAGCCTGGTTCTGAGACCTTCTATCAGTGACTTGGGGGCGTCTAGCTCCTCTATAGGTTATTATCCACTGCAGTGTATTTCTGGGGAAGCCTGCGCGTCTCTCTACCTCACATCTTTACTCCTGGGAAGGGCAGTTCAAATCCAAGCTCACGAACCTCAAGCCCTCATGGCTGTTCTTTTATATCCATTTGAGGAACGTGGGTGAGATGGTTTGGCAGCCTGAGGCCCCGACTTCAATACCTAGGACCCACAGAGTGGGGGGGGAGAGCTGACTCCTGCAAGTTGTCCTTTGACCTACATACACACACACACACACACTAAAAACTTTTTGTTTGCTTCTTGTTTTTTTTTAAATATTTATTTATTATGTATACAATATTCTGTCTGTGTGTATGCCTACAGGCCAGAAGAGGGCACCAGACCCCATTACAGATGGTTGTGAGCCACCATGTGGTTGCTGGGAATTGAACTCAGGACCTTTGGAAGAGCAGTCAATGCTCTTAACCTCTGAGCCATCTCTCCAGGCCCTGCTTCTTGTTTTTGAAACAGGGTCTTTCTACATAACTCTGACTGTCCTAGAACTCATCCTGTAAACCAGGCTGGCCGCGAACTCACAGAGATCCACCTGCCTTCTGCCTCCCGAGTGCTGGGATTAAAGACCCACCACCACCTCAGGACAGAATAGGAAGGCAGATTACAATCTTCATAGGCCTGCCACAAGCCTGCCTTAGCCCCCACGTGTCTTCTTTTCATCACGCTGTGTAGCATCCTCTTCTTTTGTGAACATCGATAGTTCTGTTAAGAATTAGCAGATTTTGCCGGGCGATGGTGGCGCACGCCTTTAATCCCAGCACTTGGGAGGCAGAGGCAGGCGGATCTCTGTGAGTTCGAGACCAGCCTGGTCTACAAGAGCTAGTTCCAGGACAGGCTCCAAAGCCACAGAGAAACCCTGTCTCGAAAAAACCAAAAAAAAAAAAAAAGAATTAGCAGATTTTGCGGGGCAGAGGTGGCTCACACCTTTAATCCCAGCACTCGGGAGGCAGAGGCAGGCGGATCTCTGTGAGTTTGGGGCCAGCCTGGTCTACAGAACTAGTGCCAGAATAGGCTCCAAAGCTACACAACCATTTAAGTCACGGCTAAAATTGCCCAAATCTTTGTCATATGTATAAATTGAACACTACTGTTCCCCAGCCTGGGCTTTTAATCATTCCCAATTTTCCTTGTGACCCTACCAACAGTTTCAATTTTCAGAGTTCTGAAATTGATTCAACTAATCTGAAATCACCCAGTTCCTGGTGTCTGCTTTCTGTTTACAAAGACTGAAGACAATACATAACGTCCTGTGGCTTTGGAGCCTGTCCTGGAACTAGTTCTGTAGACCAGGCTGGTCTCGAACTCACAGAGATCTGCCTGCCTCTGCCTCCTGAGTGCTGGGATTAAAGGCATGTGCCACCATCGCCCGGCTCTCTCTCTCTCTTTTTGACATTGGTTCTCACTATGTAGCCAGCCTGGCCTGGAACTCATTCTGTGTCCTCTAGCCGGCAGACAGAACACTGTATACATAATAAATAAATACAACCTTAAAAAAAAGTCTCCTGGAATCCCCAACATTCAGGAGGCAGAGACAGGTGGAACTCAAATTTCAAACCCAGCCTACTCTACAAATCAAGTTCCAGGACAGCACAAAGAAGCCCTATCTTGTGAAAACAAACAAACAAAAAACAAAACAAAGCAAAAACTTCAGAGGTTGGAGAGACGGCTCAGTGGTTAAGAGCACTGGCTACTCTTCCCGAGGAACCAGCCCCCACATGGCAGCTCACAGTTGTCTATAACTTCAGTTCCAGGGGCTCTGACACAAAATAATTAAGGCCAGCATTTGGGAGACAGAAGCAGGAAGTGGACTCCTCAAGTGAGTTCAAGGCCAGTCTGATTACCTGATAAATTCCAGCACAGCAGGGGCAGGGTTGGAATACCCTGTCCCAAACAAACAACAACAAAATAGGAATGGAAGCTGTGGAACTTCACATTAAATTTTATACTTTTGGTGTCAAATACATTTGATGCATTTATCCTCCCCATCCCAGAAAAATTCATTACAAAATTAGAACTAAAAAAAAAATAATTAAAATTTAAATTAAATCAAAATATTTTTTTTTCGTCACAGGGTTTCTTTGTGTAGCCTTGGCTGTCCTATAACTCGATTTGTAGACCAGGCTGGCCTTGAACTCAGGGAGTCATCTCTGTGTGAAGGCAGTGTTATAGTGCGTTTGCTAGGGTGGTGTTGAGGAAAGCGGACACTGACATCAGAGAGGGTTGGAGAGCTCACTGAAGAAGAGGAGACAGTGCGGTCACCATTATGCTGAACCCATACCAATCAGAACCCAGACTGCTTCCTAGACTGACAGAGGACAGAAGGGGTCTGCACAGCAAACACTGTGAAAACTTGAGTGACTGAGCATTCCAGTTCACGGAGGCTGTACCACTCTGGGACGTTCTCATCAGAGGCCAACACACCAAGACCACTGGCTTGCTGACTGTCTCGTGGTGTATCTAGGAAGAAATAAGTCTGGAGGCCCTTTATGTAACAAAGAGTACATATACATTTAAAATAATTTTTCGTTGTTTCTTTTTTAAGTTGAAAAAAGAAATAAACCTTTATTGTATAGAAATTCATATAGATATATATAAAATCCCCCCAAAGATTTTTCCATCTTCCTCCTGTTCTTCAATGCCTCTGATATAAAGGACATTATCATACCTTATTAGAACTTCACCCAGGCTGGGTGGTGGTGGCGCACGCCTTTAATACCAGCACTCAGGAGGCAGAGGCAGGCAGATCTCTGTGAGTTCGAGACCAGCCTGGTCTACAGAGCTAGTTCCAGGACAGGCTCCAAAGCCACAGAGAAACAGTCTCAAAAAAAAAAAAAAAAAAAAAAAAAAAAGAACTTCACCCAGATGTCTAGACAACACACCATCTATGTATTCTCCTGTATTTGTAAATTGTGTGTTTATGAATGCTGTACCCCACTAGCTACCTGGTCCCACCCCGCTGACCTCTCAAGATTGGAACAGCTGCCACCACTGACCAACACCAAGAGAAAAAGTCCACTTAAAAGAATTTTGAAGTTAGATAAAATTTTGTTAGCAAGGGATGATAGTACATGTCTATATTTCCAGCACTTGGGAGATGGAGGCAGGAGGATTAAGATTTCAAGACCCCTCTCACTACATACATAGTGAGTCAAAGGCCAACTTGGGCTCTGTGTGACCCTGTCTCAAAACAAAACAAAATAGCAAGATTATAAAAGAAAAAAAAATCTATAAACCTGACCATTTGTGATGCAGCAAAAGGATGGTTATAGCTTGAGGTCGTTTTCGGAAACATGGCAGGTTTGAGGCCAGCGTGGGTGTGTGAAGCCCTGTCTCAAAAGAAGAAAAAACAGAATCTAGTATTTAGATGTAGGGCAGAGTGGTGGAGAGCATGCTTAGCATGCAAGCCCAGAATAGTAAGTAGATGGGTGGATAGATGGGTAGATAGATAGATAGATAGATAGATAGATAGATAGATACATACATACATACATACATACATACATACATACATAGATGATAGATAGATAGATAGACAGATAGATACATAGATAGATAGATAGACAGACAGATAGATAAATAGATGATAGATAGATAGATAGATAGATAGATAGATAGATAGATAGATAGATAGATAGACAGACAAAAAGACAGATACTTTATCCATTATGCCAGGGTCAGATATACATAGTTCCTTGACAATAAACAAGAACTACAAAAACTATAATAGCCCTACTTTAGATTTGTAAAAATTTCAGACAAATAGACTTTAAGTAACTTAACTAAACTCACAAAAGTATTAAGCAGAATACCTAAGACTCAAACCAAATTTTGACTCCAAAATTCCTTTAATTATTTTATTTATAATATAAAAAAGCTGTTTATAAAGCTATTTAATCCCAGCACTCGGGAGGCAGAGGCAGGCAGGTCTCTGTGAGTTTGAGGCCAGCCTGGTCTACAGAGTTCTAGACAGCTAGGGTTGTTACACAGAGAAACCCTGTCTCCCCAATAAAAACAAACAAAACAAGCAAAAAGGCTGTTCATAGCTGGGCAGTGGTGGCATAATCTTTTAATCCCCACATTCAGGAAGCGGAGGCAGACAGATCTCTGTGAGTTCAAGACCCCCCTGGTCTATGGAGCGAGCTCCAGGACAGCAAGGGCCTCCTTATACTATTGTTGCTAGATCTCAGAGACTATTTAGAATGCAGTATGGTAATGGTGACCAACTTGACCATGGACTCAGTGGTAATAAATGTCAGCTAGCTAGATCCATAATCAGCAATTTGTTTTAGAAGAGAAAATAGAAGTGGTTCTTCCTAGGGGCTAAAATTTCCCTAGAGAAAGGTTGGAGTAACGTCAGATAGACAGGCTGGGGCCCAAAACTAAAATGGTAAAGGCTACTGTTTGCTGGTCCCGGCGAAACAAGTCTGTGATCCTATCTCCTTGGGAGACTGAGGAAGTAGGATCACAGTGATTCCAGGCCAGGGGGAGATTTTGTTTTGTTTTGTTCTTTTTGGTTTTGTTTTGTTTGTTTTTCGAGACAGGGTTTCTCTGTAGCTTTGGAGCCTGTCCTGGAACTCACTCTGTAGACCAAGCTGGCCTCGAACTCACAGAGATCCGCCTGCCTCTGCTTCCCGAGTGCTGGGATGTAAGGCGTGCCCCATCACTGCCCGGCTCAGGTTGAGATTTAAAGCCAGACTTTGTCTCAAAGAACAAGGCTGGAGAGGTGGCTCAATAGGGGAAGAACATTTGTAGCCCAAGCATGAGCGCCCAGGGGCCCTCTGGTAGGAAGCATGCTTGCAGCTCCAGAGCTGTGGGCTGCAGAGGTGGGAGGATCGCTGGGTCTGAAGGTGAGTCAGAGGTAAGCTCCAGGTTCAGGGAGAGACCTAACCTCAAAGGCATGTGTGCGTGTTCACTGGAACACACACCCACACACACATGCACATACGCCGGAGACACCCACCCCACACACAATTAAAGTGAAAAAGAACAACAAAAGGCTAGGGCCAGGGATGGTAACAAAGATCTGTGATCCAGTATTCAGGCGGTTGAAAATGCGCGTGAGTATAAGGGCTAACCTGGGCTATACAGTGTCAGAAACAAACCGACAAGGATTGAGCTCTATAAGATCATCTTTATTAGTTGCTAAATAAAAGCCAAATGGGCAAATATAGGCCATACAATATATGAGAAAACACAACCAGGATACAAACAACAGTGCCAAGTTGATAAACGCAGTTAAGACTTCAGTGAGAACAAATTTGGTCTTCCAATTGGACATCGTGGATTGGACTTTTAGCTTAGCTGGTAGATGGCTTGCCTGATGTGCGGAAAGCCCTGAGTTTGGTCCCCACTACTGCATAAACCAGTTGTAATGACGTCGGTTCCAGCAGTGATAATCAGGTACAGATATTGAGAGGAAAATTAAACTGGTCTTTGTGATTTGTCCAGAGGATGACAACACAGCCTTGATAACTCTTCTTTTTTTTTTTTTTTTTTTTGGTTTTTCGAGACAGGGTTTCTCTGTGGCTTTGGAGCCTGTCCTGGAACTAGCTCTTATAGACCAGGCTGGTCTCGAACTCACAGAGATTCACCTGCCTCTGCCTCCCAAGTGCTGGGATTAAAGGGGTGCGCCACCATGGCCCCGCAAAACACTGTGGGGATTTTTTTTTTTTTTTGATAACTCTTCTTTAAAAACAAACTAGAGCCAGTGGTGGCACACGCTATTAATCCCATCATCACTCAGGAGGCTGAGGCAGGCGGATCTCTGAGTTTGAGGACAGCCAGGGATCCACAGAGAAGCCCTGTCTCAAAAATGGCTTCATGGGTAAAAGGCACCTGTTTCCAAGTCTGGTGATTTAAGTTCTAGGTTGCATCCCTAGGACTCAACAAGATGGATCCCTCTGACCTCCACAAAAGTGCACACACAAAAATCAATTTTGGTTTAATTTTAAAACTGTCATTGTGGCCGGGCGGTGGTGGCGCACGCCTTTAATCCCAGCACTCGGGAGGCAGAGACAGGCGGATCTCTGTGAGTTCGAGACCAGCCTGGTCTACAAGAGCTAGTTCCAGGACAGGCTCCAAAAAAACCACAGAGAAACCCTGTCTCAAAAAAAAACCAAAAAAAAAAAAAAAAACAAAAAACAAAAAACAAAAAACAAACTGTCATTGTGGATGATGTGTGCGTTGGGGTGGATGTGAAATTGAGGACAACGTTTTGGAATCAGTTCTAGGCAGAGTTCAGGTCCTCAGGCCTGCGTGGCAAAAACCAACTCTCAGGCACCTCCTTCATGCTACTTCTAATCTTCTTCCTCTGCCGCAAAGCAAAGGGGCTAATAACTCTCCTTGCCCCGTCGCCAAACTTTCTTGGCTTTTATTTAATTGCTCGTTATTGCTTTGTTTTGAGTCAGGGACTTCCTACATAGTCCAGACTGGCCTTCAGAGCTGCAGCTCCTCCAGCCTCAGCCTCTTTTGTGCCAGGGTCACAGGCACCAGTCACGCCACACTCACTATTGCATGTTCACGGCCGGTATTTTATAAAAAGGAATCAGGCGGTCAATCCTGCAGGCTGTGAGGAGACTGCCCTGTGAGGGCCCTACGGCTCGTTTCTACCATCACAGCGAAAGTAGCCACACCACAGACAACCAGAGAGCGGCCGGCCGGAGAAGAGCACAATATTTTTACAAAAGCGGATCAATGGTATTGCTAAACCGATGGGCATGGTTTGCTAACCCTGCCTCGCGTGGATCCTTTCCTCCAAACTTTCACGCCTCCGTTGCCATATTTGTTCTTTTTGTTGTTTTTTTTTTTGGTTGTTTTTTTTTTGTTTGTTTGTTTTTTGAGACAGGGTTTCTCTGTGGTTTTGGAGCGCCATATTTGTTCTTAAAGTTCACTCCCACTGGCTAGGAGTGCCTGGAGGGCATGTGTTCTCTCTGAACCAAGCAAAGTTTAATTGGCAAATATTCTCTGGATGTTTCTAGAAGAATGGCAGAACTGGGGCCCAAACAAAGCCAGAGATGCTAACACACAATGTAATCTGACCCCTGCCCCCCCCATCATGTGACCAGGCTGTAAACAAAACTACTCCAATGGGCTTTCCGGAAGTCTGATTTCAGTCAAAAGATTCAAATATCTGGGCTGGGTGGGGTGGCTCACGCCTTGAATCCCAGCACTCAAGACAATCTCTGTGAGTTTGAAACCAGCCTGGTCTACATAGAGTGTTCCAGGCCAGCCTCAAAACAAACAAGCAAAAACAAACAGTAGATACATTGGGAACCAGTCTCCAAGTTGGTGGCTCCCAGGGAGCCTTACTCCCATATGCATAATGCATATCTCCCTGACTCCAGGCAGGATTGAGATAAAAGTGGGTACCATCTGGGGCAAGTCACAAGAAATACTGCAGTCTCTCCCTTGTTCTTTCTTGGATGGCATTTTTACTGAAAACTAACTTGCCTTTGTCAGGTCAACCTACCTAGAGGCCCACGGGGAAAACAAGTGAGCCCTCCCGCCATTGTGCCCCTGGAATGTTGTGTTTGTTTGTTTGTGCTGGGACTAAAGGCGTGCGCCACCACCGCCCGGCTTAGAGTCAGGGTCTTACAAATCCCAGGCTGGCCTTGAACCCACCACGTTGTTGAGGATGACCTTGAACTCCTGATCCAAGGTTTCCTGCATAGGAAGCAAACACTCAACCAACTCCATTACACCCCAGTGCTAGACGGTCCCCTGAAGGGCCCCTGGTGTTCCCAGTCTTCTGCGAGTTCTTTCTCTCCCCACAGCTGCCATGAGGTAAGCAACTTTGTCCCTCACTGTGACACTCTGTCTCAGCACACCAGAAACAGGCACCAATGGCCATAGTCTGACACCTCGGAAGCCATGAGCCAAAATATTCTGTTCCTCCTTACAAACTGTTTTCTTTGCTATTTGTCATGTTGGCAAAGAGCTCACAAACCTCGTGAAGAAGCCTGAGCCACATCACCGCCAACTCTGGACTCATGGTAAGATGGGAGATAATGTATTAGTTACTAAATTTGGGAAATTTGTTTTCTGTGGGGGTTTTGTTTTGATTTGTCTTTTCCCAAGAGAGGGTTTTTTTCTGTGTAGCCCTGGCTGTCCTGGAACTCTCTCTGTGGACCAGACTGGCCTTGAACTCAGAGATTCACCTGCCTCTCTGCCGCCCAAATGCTGGGATTAAAGTTGTGCACCACCACTGCCCTGTGAGGGGAAGATTTTTTTTTTTTTTTTTTTGGTTTTTCGAGACAGGGTTTCTCTGTGGTTTTAGAGCCTGTCCTGGAACTAGCTCTTGTAGACCAGGTTGGTCTTGAACTCACAGAGATGCGCCTGCCTCTGCCTCCCGAGTGCTGGGATTAAAGGCGTGTGCCACCACCGCCCGGCACCCTTGAATTTTCTGATGTGCCTGTTTCTACCTCCAGAGTACCAGAATTATAGTCATTCATTTACTTCACCAAATTTTCTGGGGCTCTGGGGTGACACACGACTTTAATTCGAGCACTCAGAAGACAGAGGCAGGAGGATCTCTGGTGGTTCAACGCAGACCAGGTTGGTCTAACCGAGTGAATTCCTGTGCAGTCAGAGCTGTGTTCAGAGATCCTGTCTCCACAAACCAAAAACAAATAAAAATCTAAAACTTCCCAAAAATAACTAGACACAAACCAGCACGTGAGGTAGTATGTGGATTCCCGGGGAAAGTGTTCGGTTGGAGCCTGCTCTTTAGTTCCCACACAGCGTGAGAAGCCCCATTCCTGTCTCTCCAAACCCCATCCACTCAGAGAATCTCTGCACAAAGGGAAGGCACCGAAAAGCCCAGCTCCCAACTTTTGGCAGCTGTGGCAGCTCCTCCCCTGAAGTTGACAGCAGCCTGAAGCCCCACCTAAAGCTTTCAGCTTTTGACCGTACTTGGGGCACAAACCTAGTTTGTGGTGGATTCATCACCATCCCTCACCTACAAGCCATAATATCTCCCAGCTTTAGTGTGGACCCACCCAGGAGTTACTTTGTGCACATAAACCTGTTATACTTTTTCAATTTGGCTTGATATGGGTTACTGCGTCGGTGGAGAAATCTAATATCAGAGTACAGAAAATCTATTCGAAAGGATTTTTATTCCTATTTTCAGACAGTCTTATTACATAGCCTAGGCTGGCCTTGAACTCACAATCCTCATTTACCCACCTCTCAAGCCCTGAGAAGACGGGCAGGTGCTACCATACTGAACTTAATTCTGTAGCGGTTCACATGTCACTGTGCTGGTTAGAGTTTTGTCCACTTGATACGAGCAAGAGTCATCGAGGAAGAGGGAACCTCCACTGAGAAAATGTTCCATTAGATCACCCCCTAGGCAAGTCTCTGGCGGCATTCTCTTGTTTAAAAGTCGCTATGGGTGGGCCCAG
The DNA here is from genome assembly GCF_950005125.1 of Chionomys nivalis. Taxonomy (NCBI): domain Eukaryota; kingdom Metazoa; phylum Chordata; class Mammalia; order Rodentia; family Cricetidae; genus Chionomys; species Chionomys nivalis. The sequence continues at coordinate 18,763,947 of NC_080096.1, read as the reverse complement.
TCCCTTGTGATGGGTGCCACCCCTGGGAAGGTGATCCTGAGTTATAGAAGAAAGAAGTCAGGAGGAACAAGGCAGCAGTGTTTCTCTGTGGCCTTTACCTCAGTTGTAGCATGAGATTCCTGCCCTGACTTCCCTTCTTGATGTCCTGGAAGCTATAAAAGGAAATAAACCCTTTCCTCCCCAAACTGTTTATTTGTCAATGTTGTTGTTGTTGCTATTGCTGTTTTGTTTTTCTGTCTAACAGATTTGACTTTCCTGGAAACTCGTTCTGTAGACCAGGCTGGCCTCAAACTCACAGAGGTCCGCCAGCCGCTGCCTCTGAGGGGCGCTCCCTCACCTTGGCTTAGTGTTTTATTGCAGCACCAGAGAGCAAAGCAGGACAGTTCCCATCACTGGGACAGAAGCAAACTGCAGCATTCGGGAGAGTGATAAATGACTTCATCAGTTTGTGGACAGACTAGAAGCTGGTTTTCCATAAAACGCTTCAATATTTAAATGTATGCCCCACTTCCAAATCATGTAAGGCTGGATGTGGGGGTACAAGGCTTTAACTCAGTACTCACGGGGTAGAGGCAGACAGATCTCTGTTAGTTCCAGGCCAGCCGGGGCTACATAGTAGAGACCCTATCTTTTTTTTTTTTTTTTTTTTTTTTTTTTTGGTTTTTCGAGACAGGGTTTCCCTGTGGCTTTGGAGCCTATCCTGGAACTAGCTCTTATAGACCAGGCTGGTCTCGAACTCACAGAGATCCTCCTGCTTCTGCCTCCCAAGTGCTGGGATTAAAGGTGTGCGCCACCACCGCCCGGTTTAGAGACCCTATCTTTAAAAAAAAAAAAAAACAAAAAACAGGGTTGAAGTTCATAGTGGTGACACATGCCTTTAATCCTAGCACTCAGGGAGAAGCAGGTGGATGTCTAAGTTTGAGGCCAGTCTAGTCTACAAAGGGAGTTCCAGTACGGCCAGGGCTACCAGGATTACATATGCACAAAGAAACCATGTCTTATAAAATCAAGACAAACCTGTAGGTAGGTTTTTTTTGTTTTTGGTGTGTGTGTTCTTGGCAGGGCTGTAGAGAAACCCTGCCTTAAAAAAAAAAAAAAAAGCCAAACATGGTAGCTTGAATTTGTAATCCCGTTGCTGGGTAGGTGAAGACAGGTATGTAGGATGGATGTGTGTTGTTGACATGGGCATGGCCTGTCAAGGATAGCAATGCCTCAGACTCATGGGGGTGACATGGTTCTCCATGGGGGAAGCTCTGAGGAATGGCTAGTCTGAGTTCGAATGCTGACAGTGTGTGCTTTCTCTCCCTCTAAACGTTTACAGACTGAAGACTGCTCCCCCAAAGAGTGCTCATACCAAGATGAACAAAGCCTGCCTCCAGCTCAGCTAAATGCAATAACCCTCACTTTCAACTGCACATAATAAGCATGCAGAGTTCCTGGGTGCAGCTTCTCCGTCAGAGAGCCCAATCTGTCCATGTCCAGCTTTTTTGTACATTATGTCTGTGTGTATGTCCTTTTACCGTTCTCTTGACACCCCAGTTTAGTGAATCCCCAGAACTGTGCAAGGACACAGCACAGATCACTGGGGTTTAATGACCCTGTTTTGAAAACAATAGAGAAAGCTGGGTCTTGCTGGCGCATGCCTTTAATCCCAGCACACCTGAAGCAGGCGGCTCTCTGAGTTCGAGGCCAGCCTGATCTAGAAAGTTAGTTCCAGGACAATTAGGGCTGTTACTCCAGAGAAACTCTGTCTTAAAAAAACTAAAAAGAAAAGGAAAGGAAAAAAAAAAGGAGTCTGGAGCCTGGAGAGATAGTCAGAGAATTCCTAGTTAGGCATAGAAATATGAGTTCAATTCCCATAGCGCACATGCAGAAGCCACATGTGGTGGTGGCATGTGTTTATAGTCCTAAGACTAGGGAGATAGAGACAATAGGCCCTCAGAGGCACTGACCTTTCAGCTTGGCCTTTCTTAAAAAACAGTGTGCGAGTGGTGACACAAACCTTCAACCTCAGCACTCAGGAGGCAGAAGTAGGCTGATTTCTGTGAAGCTGTGGCCAGCATGATCTACAGAGTGCATTCAAGAACTAAATTACTAAACAAAACCCTTAAATAATGTCTCTTACAATTTTCCCCCTTGTTTCCTTTTTTTTGTTTTGTTTTGTTTTTGTTTTTGTTTTTCTTTCTTGAGACAGTGTTTCTATATATAACAGTTCTGGTTGTCCTGGTACTTGCTTTGTAGATCACTCTATCTTCAAACTCAAGGGCTCTGCCTGCCTCTGCCCCTGGAGTGCTGGAATTAAAGGTGTGCACCACAACTGCCCGGCTAACCCACTTGTTTTAAACTTTCATTTATTTATTTATTTGAGATAGCATTTCTTTGTGTAGTCCTGGCTTTCCTGGAATTCAGAAACTCACTTTATAGACAAGGCTGGCCTCAAACTGGGAGATCTGCCTGCCTCTGCCTCCTGAGTACTAGAATTAAAAGCATGAGCCACTACTGCCAGTTAAACCTTTTGATGTTGGATGTCCTTCTGTATATATGATGCTTTTTTTGGTAAATGAATAAAGCTATTTTGTCCAATAGCTTAGCAGAGTAAAGTCAGGTGGGAAATTCGAAGAGATAAATATAGAGAGAGTAGCTAGAGTCAAAGAGACATCATGTAACTATTAAAAGAGAAAGACACCCATGAAAACATGCCAGTAGGCCACAGTCTAATGGTGATATAGAAATTAATAGAAATTGATTAATTTAAGATGTGAGAGTTAGTTAAAAATATGCCTGAGTCATTGGCCAAACAGTGTTGTAATTAATGTAGTTTCTGTATGATTATTCGGGTCTTGGCAGTCGGGAAACAAACAAACAGTCTTTGCTTATATAATGGTGCCCAAAGTGGGGCCACCTACATCCACATAAAATCCAAGAGAGCTTGAGAAGGGATTCTAGACACAAAAGAACAGAGTAGAGCACAATTTCCTGGCAGCAGCATTTTCTTGAGTGGGTTCTGTTTGCTAGAGCAAGCAGAGGTGCGATTCCTGTAAGAGAAGGTTCTCTGACTCAGTGTGAGCAGCAAAATCTACGCTGCTCTTTTAAGAGCTAACTTGCTGGTTCAGGCAGCACAAATGACTCTGGCGTTTTTTGGGAGTTCCCATTACCGAGCATTTAAAGGGGGTTTGTGAGCAAAGTGGTACAAATTGCTTAATGGTGACATAGACCCTCTGCGTCCCTGGAACTGGGGCAATAAGCACGGTTCACTGAGGTGGTAATCATGCCTCTGCCATGCTGGACTGGGTGGAGCAAACAGGCAGGCAGAACCTCAGAGTTGATCCTAGCCATGCCTGCTTAGCATTTAAGAAAAAAAAGCGTTTTCTGTCAGAAAATGATTACAGATACACAGTAAAGACAGGTTCAGATAGCCAGGCAATGGTGGCGCACGCCTTTCATCTCAGCACTTGAGAAGCAGACACAGGTGGATCTCTGTGAGTTCGAGGTCAGCCTGGTCTACAAAGTGAGTTCTAGGACAGTCTCCAAAGCTACAGAGAAACCCTGCCTCAAAAAACCAAAACATAAACAAATAAACGTAGATTCAGATTTTTTAAAAAAGGCCTCTCAAGAGGTCACAGTGTTAGATAAAAGTACATAAACTTGGGAGAGTGAAAAAAAAAAAGAGTATAAACAGTGATTTTTAAAAGTAGGTTTAAAAAATAAAGCAAAGTCTTTAAAGAGACACTAAAAGTAATATTAAAAAGTGCAGACAGTCATAGATTAAAGGAATAAAAAATAATAAGCTATGTAACGATGGAATATATACAGAGAGTCTAGATTGTGTATGTTATTGTGTTTTCTCCAATTTTTTTGACAACAGAGAGACATTTGATTCTGGGGTCTGCCAAGCTAAACCAGCATATATATATTTTAAAAGTACCTTGATTTTAAAACTTGAGTCTGGAGCTATAGAAATGACTCTGTGGTTAAGAACACTGGCTGTTCTTCCAGAGGACCTGAGTTCAATTCCCAGCACCCACATGGCAGCTCACAACTGTCTGTAACTCCAGTTCCAGATCTGCCATCATCATAGAGACATGCATGCAGGCAAAACACCAATACGTATAGAATAAAGATAAATAGTTAAAAAAAAAAAACAACTTGAGTCTAAGGATATATTAATTTGAAAGAGAGGCTCCGATTTGTTTTCACAGAAGATGAGAACCTGTGAATTCCTTCTAGGCTAATGTGATTTGATGGAACAGCATCCCCTGAAAGGTCTCTATGAACCTTAAAAATAATATGCCCAAAAAAGAGCAGGAAGCGGTTTGGAGGAAACTATGCCCAAATTCCCAAAACTGATTGTTTATAAATGTTTGTTTTCATTTAAAAGGGGTTGATTATAAGTGATTAATGGTCACAGTCAATTAAAAAAAATAATAAATAAACAGGCCAGGTATTGGTGGTATACGCCTTTAATCCCAGCACTTGGGAGGCAGAGGGAAATGGATCCTTGTCAGTTTGAGGCCAGCCTGGTCTACAAGAGCTAGTTCCAGGATAGGCTCCAAATTCTGTCTCAAACAACCAAAAAAAAAATTGTAATTTATAACAAAAAATTATGGATTGATAGTCAACTATAATAATCAAACTGTAGTCATGTTAGTTAGGTTTTCTAGATGTACAGAGATATATTTCATTTAGATAGATAATCTTTAACACTTCAAAGACCTACTGAATATAGCATTTAACAGATTTTAAGAACTTAGACTTTTTTCTACAGTAAGAATTGTCTGCTTCTGGCAGCACCAGTTACTTCAGAGAGGTTGGTTGATGGGCACTAAAGAGACTTGTTATGCATCCGGGTCTACAAGAGCCAGTTCCAGGACAGGAACCAAAGCCACAGAGAAACCCTGTCTTGAAAAAAAAAACAAAAAAAAACAACAACAAAAAAAAAAGAGACTTGTTATGACTTTGCCTTCAATGTGACAAGGCTAGCCATTTGGGGAAAAAAAAAACTGTTCTTGCCTGGATTGCTTAATGTTATGCTGTATAAACTGGACATGCAGGACCCACAGAAAAATGACTGCTGAACTTGCCTAAAGAAGGTAAGGCAGTCCTTCAGGGTTCTTGTTTCATGAAAGATTCTGCCAGACATTCTACAGGACACAGAAAAAAGCAACTGACAAACTTTGCCAGTACACAGCATAACAGATCTTCCAATTTCCTGCTTCACTGAAAAGTCTGCCAGATATTATGGGCCAGTAGGCTGAAGATACATGCCCCAACATTCCAAAAACCTTTGAGTGACTGTCCAGGCAGTAAGACATCTATGTTATTTCTAGAACTTTGGAAGTTGCTTAAAATGTACTTCCTGTTTACTTAGGTAATAATATGTCCTTCTGGGGTCTTTGAAGAGTGGAAGACAGATAGTTATAATTTTCCTTAGTTATGATAAAAGATAAATTAGATATAAAACTTTAGACTCAGACAGGATAGATGATAAAGTATGTTCATTAGTTAGCCATATGTAAAGGAACTAAATACTGCAACTATAATTCTTGCTTGTTAACTGTTTGGTATTTGTAATTTTGTTATGCTAAAGTTAAAACCTTCCTTTTTAATTAGACAGAAAAGGGGAGATGATGTGGGATGTCTTTCTGTATATGTGTTGTTTCTATTTGTTTTTTTTGTTTTGTTTTTTTTTTTTTTTTGGTTTTTCGAGACAGGGTTTCTCTGTGGTTTTGGAGCCTGTCCTGGAACTAGCTCTTGTAGACCAGGCTGGTCTTGAACTCACAGAGATCCGCCTGCCTCTGCCTCCCAAGTGCTGGGATTAAAGGCGTGCGCCACCACCGCCCGGCTTGTTTCTATTTGTTAATAAATAAAGCTGTTTTGGCCAATGGTTTAGTAGAGTAAAACCAGACAGAAAATCTGAACAGAGATATATAGAGAGAGCAGGCCGTGTCAAAGAAACTCCATGTAGCTGCCAAAAGAGAAAGACACCCACCAAAACCTTACTGATAGGCCACAGCCTCATGGTGATACAAAGATTAATGAAATATGGGTTAATTTAAGATGTCAGAGTTAGTTAAAATATGTCTGAGTCATTGGCCAAACATGTTGTAATTAATATAGTTTCTGTGTGATTATTTGTTTCTGGGCGGCCTGGAAATGAAAGAGCAGTCTCTTCTTACAAACTTCTTTTTTTTTTTTTAGGCAGCGGCTCACTCTGTACTCAGGCTCCATGAAATTTGCTATGTAGCCTTGAACTGAGGCAGTCCTCAGCCTTCTAACTCCTAGGAGTAAATGGAGATCACCGGTAGATAGGGGAAGGAAAGTAGCTTCTCTTAGGCATGGGACACACAGATGTGAAGCCACCTACTCCTAATGAACTAGCAAACCCAGAGCCAGAGCCTGGTGCATGCCTTTAATCCCAGTACTCCGGAGGCAGAGGCTGGCAGATCTCTGTGAGTTCGAGGCCAGCCTGGTCTACAAGAGCTAGTTCCGGGACAGGTTCCAAAGCTACAGAGAAACCCTGTCTTGAAAAATACAAAAACAAAACAAAACCCAGAGCCACCTGATCAGGTGCTTCAAGTCAGCGGGGCTCCTGGGTTGAGAATCACACTCAAACCTACAGACAGCTCCAGTACCGATGCATGGATGCATGATCTGGGTAATTCATGATAGAATTGCAAATTGGAAAGCAACATGCCTTAGATGGCATGCAGAAATGGCTACAGTGCACATACCATTGTTATGTTATCAACAAGTCAAAAAAACAGCAAGGTTTGTTGTTGTTGTTGTTGCTTTTTTTGGATTTTCGAGACAGGGTTTCTCTGTAGCTTTTTGGTTCCTGTCCTGGAACTAGCTCTTATAGACCAGGCTGGCCTCGAACTCACAGAGATCCACCTGCCTCTGCCTCCGGAGTGCTGGGATTAAAGGCGTGCACCATCACTGCCCGGCTGTTGTTGTTGTTTTGAGAGAGAGCCTCAGGTAGCTGGAAAAAAAACATCTCTCCTTGCGCCCCCCCCCCCCCCCCCGTGAAGATTGCAAACCCGCATTACCAGTTTACACATTGCTGGGACAGAGCCCAGGGCTTCATGAGTGCTGGGCAGGCACTCTCCCTACTGAACTACATTGCCAGGCCTATGAAATCAAATTTGAAGAGTGTGGTGGCACATGCCTTAAATCCCAGCACTCATGAAGAAGAGGCAGGCAGACCTGAGTTCAAGGCCAGCCTGGTATGAAGAGAGAGTTCCAGGACAGCTAGGGCCACACAGAGAAACCCCATCTTAAAAAAACTGAAAAGAAAAAGAAACTATTGAGAGCCCCTAAAGAGAGCTTGGATGCTTTCCCAGAAATAGCCCATTTTGTTATATCAAAATTAACATATTCTATTTATTTAACATATTCAATAATTTACATATTCAATGATGACAATCATTCATCCATCTTAAATGGTCTGTGATTTTCCTGACATTATCTAGGTGTTAGAGGTACAGTGATAGAGGCAGAAGTTTAAATCATCAAGGGAACTTCACCTTCTGGGGCTGGAAGTTGTAATTGGACTTTCTTGTTGGACTTTCTTTTGGGGTCACCAACTCCAAAATAATGACTTGGAGCCTTCATATTAATTGTGAAAGCTTGGCCTTTTGCTTAGGTTTGTTCCCAACTAGGTCTTATAACTTAACTGTTTCTTTTAGTCTATGTCTGCGATGCAGCTAGTTACCTATCCTCCATAACACATCCAACTTCCTCAGTGTTCCACTGGCATCTTCCTGCTTTCCTGGATTCTTCTCAAGTTCCTCCTTTCCCAGGAAGTCCCGCTTATTCTCTTCTGTCTAGCTATTGGCCATTCAGCTATTTCTTTTTTTTTTTTTTTTTTTTTTGGTTTTTTTTTTTTTTTTTTTTTTTTGGTTTTTCGAGACAGGGTTTCTCTGTGGCTTTGGTGCCTGTCCTGGAACTAGCTCTGTAGACGAGGCTGGTCTCGAACTCACAGAGATCCACCTGCCCCTGCCTCCCAAGTGCTGGGATTAAAGGCATGCGCCACCATCGCCCGGCTTCAGCTATTTCTTAAACCAACCACAATGACACACCGTCACACAGTGGAAACAAATACCCCACATCAGGAGGTTATTTATATGTATTATATTTATATATATCACATTATATATATATAATATGATCAGTTTATACATTGCAGGTGTGTGTGTGTTGTGCTGATATAAGGTCTCATGTATTCCAGGCTGACATTAAACTCTCTCTATAGCCAAAGATGACCATGAACTTCTGTTCCTCCTGCTGTGATCACGTGAGTGCTACTCAAATAAGGATGACCCTGTCATGACAATCTGGTAAACACCATCGAGGTCCCTGGTGATTTTGATCGGAGAATTTTAGTTGAGTGGTCATAACAAAACATATTTAGGCTAGATTCAAGAGGTTGCCAGAGACAAACTCCAAAGGAAAAAGGGTAGATAAATTAGCTACATCATTCACAAATGATACATCAGGAAAATGGTGAGTGTTGAGTACAAACCTGAAATCCTAGCATTTGGGAGGCAGAGGCAGAAGGATTGCCACAAGTTGAAAGCTAGCTTGAATTATGTAGTGAGTTCTAGGCTGTAGAGTAAAAATCTGTCTCTTTTTAAAAAAGAAAGAGCCAGCCGGGCGATGGTGGCGCACGCCTTTAATCCCAGCACTCGGGAGGCAGAGGCAGGCGGATCTCTGTGAGTTCGAGACCAACCTGGTCTACAAGAGCTAGTTCCAGGACAGGCTCCAAAGCTACAGAGAAACCCTGTCTCGAAAAACCAAAAAAAAAAAAAAAGAAAGAGCCAGGCAGTGGCAGTTAATGCCTTTAATCCCAGCACTTGGGAGGCAGAAGCATGTAGATCTCTATGAGTTTGTGGCCAGCCTGGTCTACGGAGTGAGTTCCAGAACAGGCTCCAATGCTTCAGAGGAACCCTGTCTCAAAAGAAAGAAAATAATAATAAAGTAAAAGAAATAGTGACTTAAGTCAGGAGGTGGTGGCACATGCCTTTAATTCCAGCACTCGGGAGGCAGAGGCAGGTAGATCTCTGTGAGTTCGAGGCCAGCCTGGTCCTACAAGAGCTAGTTCCAGAACAGGCTCCAAAGCTACAGAGAAACCCCCATCTCGAAAAAAGCCAAAAAAAAAGAAAAAAGAAAAGAAAAAGAAATAGTGAATTTTAAACAAGGGCAAGAGGGAGAGAAGGACAGATGGAGAAAGGAACTGAAGCCAGGCTTGGCAGCATGTGCCTGCAGTACCAACTACTTAGGAAGGAATGTACAAAGTCAGGAGTTTGAGGCCGGCCTGGGTAACACAGTGTGACCCTGTCTCAAAAAGACAGAATAATCTATAAAACAAAAAATGTTTTCACACCATTAAAGGTTCTGAATTAACATCTCTCAAATGAACTTTATTATATAAAGCCAGAAGTGTTGGCACATCCCTGTAACTCCAGCCCTAGGAAACTGAGGCAGCAGGATGACACCTATTGAGATTAGCTTGAGATCCCAGCTTGCTTTCTATTGCTGGGGTAAAAATACTGATCAGAAGGAACCTGAGGAGAAAAGACTTTATTTCATCTTACAACTTATAGTCCATCGCAGAAGCAAGTCAGGACAAGAACTGAAGGCAGGAACTTAGAGGCAAGCACTGAGGCAGAAGACATGGAGGAATGTTGCTTACTGACTTGCTCCTCAACGCTTACACAGCCTGCTTTCTTATAACAACACAGAACTACTTGGGTAGTTCTGCCCACTCTGAATCGGTGCCATCAATCAAGAAAATGCCACAGCGAGAGTCAGGCTTGGTGACAGATGATTGTAATCCCAATATAGAGACAGAAATGGAAACATCTCGAGTTTAAGGATAGCCTCTGTTACTTAGCAACTTGGAGGCCAACCTGGCCTATGTCAGACTTCGTCTCAATGAAACGAAAGAACCCACCAACAAGTAGATACTGTGATACATTTCACACCATTCCTACGGTTATTCCAACGGCTATAAAACAAAAGCCATGAGTCGGGCGGTGGTGGCGCATGCCTTTAATGCCAGCACTCGGGAGGCAGAGGCAGGAGGATCTCTGCAAGTTTGAGGCCAGCCTGGTCTACAAGAGCTAGTTCCAGGACAGGCACCAAAAACTACAGAGAAACCCTAAGCAGTAGAATGACCCGCTGCCAAGCCTGCCAACCTGGGTTCCACCCAGTGTCCTCATGGTGAAAGGCAAGTTCACAATTTGTTCGCTTATTTCCAATGTACCTATGTCACCTGTGAGCTCTCAAGAGAGAATAAATGAGAAAGCAAAGGACAAAAATTTAACTCCGATGGGGCTATCTTTATATTATGTGGAATAATCTTTTTGTACACTGTGAAGATTTTTTTTTTTTTTTTTTTTTTTTGGTTTTTCAAGACAGGGTTTCGTGTGCCACCACTGCCAGGCTTCTGTGAAGATGTTTTAATTGATGGGTTTAATAAACTGCTGAATGGCCAATATCTAGGCAGGAAGAGGTTAGGCGGGACTTCCGGGCAGAGAAAGAGGAAGAGGAGATGAATTGAGCCACGGAAAAGACAATAGAGGAGATCGAGAAGAAACAGAAGGTGCAAGATGGAAGCGATGTAAGAAGGCGTGAGGCAAACGTGGATGATTATTAGTGGCTTAATTTACATTATAAGAGCTAGTGGGGCAAGCCTAAGTTATAGGTCGAGCTTTCATAATTAATAATAATCCTCTGTGTAGTTTTTTTTGTGAGTTGGCCACCTAAAGAAATATCTGTCTATATGGGACTGGGAGTGGGATCAGCTATTAAGAGCACTTGCCGTTCTTGTGGCGGACCTAGGGTCGGTTCCCAACACCCATATCAGGCTGACCACAACCACCTACAACTCTAGTGCCAGTAAATTCCATGCTCCCTCTGGTCTTCGCAGGAATCTTACCATGTACACATACCCATCCAGGGACGTACACATTACATAAATAAAACAGAAAGTAAATCTTGTGGTGGTGGCGCATTAGAGAAACAAAACTTCGTTCCCGCTTGGGCTTCCCTTCCTTCCTCCTCCAATCAATTCTGCACCTGCACACAAGATGTGACCTGCACCCTGCTACTTACAGGGCCAGCCAGTGCGATCTGTCACCACTGGCCTACAAGAAGAATGAACACAGGGCCTTGGCGGAGGTGTCACGTGCCTTTAATTCCAGCACTCAGGAGGCAGAGGCAGGTGGATCTCTGTGAGTTTGAGGCCAGTCTGGTCTGCAGAGCTAGTTCCAGGACAGGCTCCAAAGCTACAGAGAAATCCTGTCTCAAAAGACCAAAATAAAAAACAAAAAAAACAAGTAAGTATTGGTGTCAATGTGGTATTTGGTTGCGGGAATAGAAAGTGGTGTAGGATTTTGGAGCTGAGACGACAAACAATAGGGTGTTTGCTGGACATCGGGACCTGAGCTTGGAAGCCAAGTAACTACAGGAAGAGGGAGCCTGAGTGCATAGGTCTGGAACCACAGGGCTGGGGGCAAAGACAAGCAGACCTAGGCACTCACTGGCCAGCCAGTATAGTAAAAGGGGAGGCTTTTTTGTGAGGGTCTCTATCACAACAATAAGGCGGAGAACAATAAAGACACCCATATCAACCTGGATCATACATGAACCAGCAGGCATGCATATATCACACAGACACACACATATATGTACACACAAATAAGTTAAATAAAATTAAAATATTCAGTGTTTTGGAAAGTTTTATGGTTTCTCAGAAATAGACATTTTGGGGTTTTTTTTTTTAGGACTGCAGATGAACCTAGGGCCTTACATACACTGGCTAAGTGCTCTGTCCCTGAGGTATATCTCCAAGTTATTTATTTATTTGGAGAGAAGGCCTCACACACTCCAGGATGACCTTGAACTCTATGCAGCTAGGATGACCTTAAACTGGTAACCCGTCTCCATCTCCCTTGAATGCCACCGTGCCTAGTTGTGATGTGATACTGGGGATGGAACCCAGGGTCTCAGTCTCGGCGCATAACGACAAGTACCTAACAAACCGAGCTACATCCCAAGCCCTCACCTCCACCCCCAACTTTTTTTGAGATAAGGCCTTTCTGTGTAACCCTGACTGGCCTGGAACCTTCTGTGTAATCCAGACAGGCCTGGAACTCAAAGACCTGCCTGCCTCTGCCTCCTCCAAGGTGCTGGGATTATAAAGACTTGTTCCAGTACCTGTGACCTTATGTTTTTATTTTTGAGAAAGAGTCTCAGTAAGCTAACTAACTTAGCCTTAAGTTCACTCTGTAGTTCAGGCAAGTCTTTACCCCCACCCCCCCTTGGCTTTGGTTTTTCGGTTTTCGTTTTTTAGAACAGGGTTTCTCTGTGTAGCCCTAGCTGTCCTGGAACTCTCTCTGTAGATCAGACTGTCATCTAAGGCACAGATATCCACCTGCCTCTACTCTACCTCGTGAATGCCAACGCACCCTGTTCTTGGGCAAGTCTTGAATTCAAGGTCCTTGGACCTCAGGCTCCCGAATATGGAGCCAAGCCATATGTGTAATAAAACACAACCCAAATGAAAGAAACTCGATTACGAACTCAAAGGAGCTATAGGCAGGCTAGCCAGAAGCCACCGTGAGCCAATGGTGCTAGCTTTGGTGTTCAAGGGCAGCACTCAACAAGGAGTGTGACAACTCAATGCAGTCACATGATCTCTTTGGGGACCTGCGAATGCCAGGAGAACAAAGAAAAGGTAATATAGGCCAGGCGATCGGCTTTGTGCAGCTGTGTAGTAAACGCAGAAAATGCATTATTGATGGAGAACTCATTCATCTGTCGTCCAGAGTCGGCCCAGACACCTGTTAAAAACAAGTTCAAGGACAGACAAGATGACTCAATGGAAGGAAAGAACTGCTTGCCATCGAGGCTAAAGATCGGAGTTCAATCCCCAAGGAAAGAAAGAGAGAACGAATTCCCATAAGTTGTCCTTGGCCAAGGCTTCTGCACTGCCGCACTGGGGCCTTCCCCTCCCCCCCCCCCCCCCGCCACACACATACAAAATAAGTAAGTGGAAGGAAAAAGTTCACGGACTAGAGGCATAGTTCAGTTGCTGTGCTGTCTAGCATACAACAGGCCCTGGGTTCAATCCCCCCGGACTAGAAACAAAAGCGTAAATGCTCTGCGGTGACTCATTCTTGTAATCTCAGTACTTGAGAAGCTAAATTAAACCAAACTAAAACAGAAAAGAAAAAGAGAGACAGAGAGAGGGAGAGGAAATGAAAGAAAAACCAGGCTTAACCCACTGGACAGCTATCAAACACTGAGCCAAGTCTCTGGGACTATTAGAAAATATAATTACAGCCCAACCCCGTGGTGCCAGCCTGCAAGATGAGGGAGGCTGAGGCCGGAGAATTGAAAGCTGAAGGTCTGTCTGGGCTACAGAATTAGTTCAAGGCTATCTTGGGGTAAATATGTAAGATGTTATCTCAAAAATATGTTTTTAAGTTAAAAAGAAAGACCTGGTCTACAGGGCAAGTTCCAGGATAGCCAGGATTGTTACACAGAGAAACCCTGTCTAGAAAAACAAAAACAAACAAACAAAATTAAAAAAAAATCTATTTTCAATTTAAAATTTTATATCAACTTTTGTTCTAATGAGATAAAAGCAATACCTAATCCAATGAGGTCTTGAGACCTTCTAAATCAATCAGTGAAGGTGGGCCTGGGGGCATGTTTCTGTCATACCAGCAAGAGACTAAGGCAGGAGAATTGCTGTGAGTGTAAGGCAGTACTGGGTTACATAGCAAGTACCAGGTCAGCCAGAACTATATATCAAAAGTAGAAGCCAGCTAGGTGTTGGGAGCAAATGCCTTTAATCTTTAATCCCAGCACTTGGGAGGCAAAGGCAGGTGGATCTCTGTGAGTTCGAGGCCAGCCTGGTCTACAGAGTGAATTCCAGGACAGCCAGGACTACCAGAGAAACCCTGTCTCAAAAAAAAAAAAAAAAAAAATGTCCAAGCCAGGTGGTGAATTATACCTGTAATCTAGGACGTGGGAGTGTGAGGCAGGAGGATCAGCCTCATCTACATGGATTCCTGGAACTGGGATTGTAGGTGATTGTGAGCCACCAAGTAGGGGTGCTGGGAACAGAACTTGGACCCTCCAGAAGAGCAGGGTTCATCACTACTAAACCATCTCTCTGGCACCATCAAGTTTGTTTTTGTTTGTTTTGAGACCTGGTCTCACTGGGCTGCCCTGTCTTAACTGTGTTCTGCAAGTTCTAGTGCAGGCTGGCCTAGAGTTTACAAAGCTCTGCCTGACTCTGCCTCCAAAATGCTGCCATAGATTTTTAAGCGTCCGGTAGTTAGGACCAATTTAACACAAGGTCGGGCTCTGAGATGTTTCTGCAACATGGGGATGATTTGGAGGTGACGTGTAGTCTGTGAGAGAAGAATTTGTGTCTATCTCCATTATACCACTCTGAAGCATTTTAAACGTGGACCAACATGGTGATTTTTCAAGGTTGTTACCCATTATGAGTCCTGAATCCCTTTATGGGTCCTGGACTCCATCTTTTATCCCTTTGGGCTCTCGTGATTGCCAAGCTCACATTGTAGGTTCCTAGTTATCTCTTCTAAATCAGAGGAGAGCCTTAGCCCGAATTGGCAGCACTGCTGGGCTCATCACTCCAAAGTCTTTAAAATGAAGCCTAGTTGAGTCTTCAGTATCTTTTAGAATGTGGCTTCTTAAACATTCCATCCAGTCTGCTTAGCTGTGCTCCGTGGAGGGGTGGCCAGAATCACACACGGTCGCTCGCACCCACCAGGAGAGCCCTCCTGCTTTAATTCTGCCAGAGAAGATCCTGCCAAGGACCCATTCCTCATGTCTACAGGTACAGAAGACGGGGTTTGGGGGGCACACAGAGTCATTCACCATGATTCTAGGTTCCTAAAATGGGGACATTAGGACCACCAAGATGGCTCAACAGCTAAAGGTGCCCGTTGAGCAAGTCCAGTGACCTGAGTTCAAGCCGTGGACCTATGGTGGATGGGGAGAACTGACTTTTGAAAGTTATCCTCAGCTGGGCGGTGGTGGTGCACGCCTTTACTGGGGAGGCAGAGGCAAGCGTGTCTCTGAGTTCGAGGCCAGCCTGGTCTACAAGAGCTAGTTCCAGGACAGCTAGGGCTGTTACACAGAAAAATTCTGTTTGAAAAACAAAAAATAAAAAAGAAAGAGAGAGAGAGAGAGAGAGAGAGAGAGAGAGAGAGAGAGAGAGAGAGAGAGAGAAAGGAAAAAAGGAAAAAAGAATGTGATCCTCTGACTTCCACATACGCACCTTGGCATGGTGCATGCCTGCATTCACCTTCTACTCCCCCCATACACAATACAACAAAGCTTAATTAAATAGGGGCCATTGAGATGGAAGAAATGGCTGAGATCTTGAATACACCAAACTACTGTCCAGTCTCTTAAAGCACCCACCTAGAGCCAGATTCTGTGGTACCAACTTCCAGTTCCAGCATTCCAGAGGCTGACGCAGAAGAATTCCTGAGTTTCCAGTTCAGCCTAAATTATACAATGAGAGCTTGTTTAAAATAAAGGGGGGTGGGTTGACTAAAGAGATGGCTCAGTGGTTAAGAGCTGCTCTTCCAGAGAACCTGGGTTCAATTCCCAGCACCTGCACGGTGGTTCACAACTGTTTGTAGCTCCAATTCGAGGGGATCTGGCACCCTCACACAGACGTCTATGCAGGCAAAACACAAATGCACATAAAATAAAAATAAACAAATCATTTTTAAAAAATGGCAAAAAAGTCGGGCGGTGGTGGCACACGCCTTTAATCCCAACACTTGGGAGGCAGAGGCAGGTGAATCTCTGTGAGTTCGAGACCAGCCTGGTCTACAAGAGCTAGTTCCAGGACAGGCTCCAAAACCACAGAGAAACCCTGTCTCGGAAAAAAAAAAAAAGGCAAAAAAAAAGTACCTTGCTATGTCATGTTGCCTGTTCTGTGTCATACGTGACCCCTTGGAATCTTTCCCTATTTTATTCACTAGGCCTTTTCCTTGTTCGTTCTAGCCCAAGCAGTACTACCTCTTCTCAAAAACAAACTGGCCGTTCATCCCAGTGCTGGGAAGACGGAGGCACGTGCCTTTCTGTGAGTTCGAAACCAGACAAGGCCTCAGCGTGAGTCCTGCCATCAAATAAACGAACGAACAAATTGGTCCAGATTCAATTATGTATTTAAGACGGTTTGAGATGTTTTCTGTCTCCTGCAATCAAAATATTATGTCAGGATATTAAGAGAAAGTAAGTCTTTACAGAACTAGTAATGTACTCTGAGCTCCATGAGTTCAGTGGCAGGCACACTGGATTCTGCCCGAGGGAGTTATGAAGGGCTTCATGTGGAAAATGACATTTGAATTACAACTTTCTATTTACAATGTATTGATGAAGTACAAGGACCAAACCAAATTAATCGGATTTCTCCACTGCAGGCTTTCTGGACGCCATTACTGATGTAAATATAACTGTATCTGAGCGGTGTACTGGTTAGTAAATTTAACTTCTAGGACTATCTGTAGGAATCCTGTTGGCACAGGAGACAGTACTTGGTACTCTTAGATACTGAAAGCAAAGAATAAGACCATCCTCACCAATTTAGCAGTCAGCCTTATGAAAACCATGAAGGGGTTGGAAATATTGTTTAAGAGGAGGGCTCGCTTTGTTGCTTAGGCTTGAATTAGGATCAAGTGATTCTTCTGCCTCAGCCTCCTAGGTAGTATGGACCATCGGTGTGTGTCACTATGCCCAGTCAACAATTTCTTTTTCTTTCTTTCTTTCTTTCTTTCTTTCTTTCTTTCTTTCTTTCTTTCTTTTTTTTGTTTGTTTTTTGAGACAGGTTTCTCTGTGGTTTTGGAGCCTGTCCTGGAACTAGCTCTGTAGACCAGGCTGGTCTCGAACTCACTGAGATCCGCCTGCCTTTGCCTCCCGAGTGCTGGGATTAAAGGCGTGCGCCACCATCGCCCAGCTCAGTCAACAATTTCTAACAGAAAGAGAAATCCTGAACAAGTTAAATAGTTCTAATAGCTGCCTTTTTCGGTATTGGAGCATTTATTTTATTTTATTAAATGTATTTTGTGTGTGCCCATACCACGGTACATGTGTGGAAGTCACTTCTTTCCTTCTAAGTTTGGCAGCAAACAACTTTACCCTCTGTGATGGTTTGAGAGAAAATGGTACCCACAGGCCATTAGGAGGTGTGGCCTTCTTGGAGGAAGTGTGTCACTGTGGGGACGGGTTTTTGGGTCTCTTAGGCTTAAGCTATGCCCAGAGTAGCACCCAGTCTCCTTCTGCTGGCTGTGAATTCAGATGGAGAACTCTCAACTGCCTCTCCGGCACCATGTCTGCTTGCAGACGGTGATTCTTTCCGTCATGACTGCGATGGACTCTGAAACTGTAGGCCAGCCCCAATTCAAAGTTCTCCTTTCTTTTCTAAGAGTTGCCATGGTTGGGAGAGCTGGCCCCATCCCTTGACCAGGGAAGTGCAGGAGAGCTGGTCCCAGGGGCAAGAGGATGGGAGAGGCAGAAAGCATCTGGCCAGAGGGCAATCCTGTCCCGGTGGCACAGATACGGGAAAGCTGGCAGGCTGGCCAACTCAGCTACCACACAGTCCCACATCCAGGTCTTTGAGTTGGCCCACCCCAGCATCTTCCCCTTTTAGGAGCTGCAAGAGGTGTGAAGGGGTGGGCCATGCAAATCCATAGCTTCAGGATACCCTGAAACTCAGGGGAAGAGGAGGATATCCGAGAGTCTCTGAGGGGGTCTAGTATTGACGTTGTGGCAGAAGTCAGAGGTCTTGAACTAGCCTAATGCCTTATTGTAATAAACATTTGCAAATAAATGTTTGGGCTGATTGGGCAAAGGGGTTCACTGCAGGACACCCTGCCACTTCCAGTGCAGGTGTGTGATGGAGAGTTGGGAAAGACAGAGGAGAGGAATAGCACCTGCTCAGAATGCTGAAGCTGATGGGAGGTCAATGAGATTTTTGTTTTGTTTCCTCCTTTTCTTTCCTAATTATTAATTTTTCAGTTAACTTTTTAGGAGGGAGGCTACAAGGATGGCGGGCAGCTGTGGAAAGACTGTGAAAGGAGTGGGGTTGGGTGCATGACGTGAAATGCCCAAAGATTAAATTAAAAAAATGTATTATTTCCCGGGCAGTGGTGGCACACGCTTTTAATCCCAGCACTCGGGAGGCAGAGGCAGGCGGATCTCTGTGAGTTCGAGACCAGCCTGGTCTACAGAGCTAGTTCCAGGACAGGCTCCAAAGCCACAGAGAAACCCTGTCTCGAAAAAACCAAAAAAAAAAAAAAAAAGCTACAGAGAAACCCTGTCTCAAAAACAAAATATATATATATTTAAAACAAAGAAAAAGAGTTGCCATGGCCATGGTGTCTCTTCATAGCAATAGAAACCCTAACTAAGACACCCACTGAGCCATCTCTGACCCTAAATATATTATTTAAAATTACAAGGACTTAGGATAAATACCTATTGTGCAAGCACGAGGACCCAAGTTCAAAGCTCCAAAACCCATGGGCATGACTACTGGGCGGAATGAACTTTCTTTACCACTGTCAGCCAAGAGGGAGCTTCCTGACCAGCCAGTCTAGGCAGCAGATGAGGGCTGATTCAATGAGAAACGCTGCCTCAAATAAAACAAAACAAAAAGGCAAAGGGGGTGTGATTAAGGAAGACCCCTGACTTCAGCTCCTAGCCTCTATATTTCATGTACACAAACACACATACACACAAACATACATACCACACACAAGTGCACATGCATGGGCACCTGTAAGCACACAAACAAACACAGCTGAATGTCCTATCTGGGGCATATTCAAGGCAGCTTCTTGACTAAGTCAAATCCAACAACTAATCTCTCCAGCCGAGATCCTTTTTCTGGGATCCTAGAGAAAGTTCAACAAATAAAAGATAACCATGAGCAAATGTGCAAAATCATAAAATGTTTTAAAGTATTGCCCACTGAGTCTGTAAGGAACACCTGCGAACCTGCAGACTCCTGTGATGAGCTAATGATTCCTTTGTATTTGTTAAAGCACTTGCTGCACTGTGCTCCCCACCTCCCAGCACCCCTCTGTTCCAGGAATATACCCCAAAACAGACACTCCTTCCAGCTCCAGCTGTCTGACAGGAGCAACTGCAATCATCCTGCAAGGGAGAAAACTAAAGAGTTAAGCATTGCTACATCGTTGAGACAGAATCGAGTTTCTCCAGCCCAGTTACAATTACTGACAGTCCGTCCACATGCCCACAATAAAGTCTCTTGTTTCTGAATTAAGTCTATGAAGAACGGGATAATAAAGCTCCGAAGAAAAAGAGCCCAGAAATGATCGTATACATACACATCCTTTAGCATCCAAAGAAAAATAACTTTGCCATAAATGGTTTTCAAGAAAGTCTTAGTTTATATTTAAGACATCAGGAGTAAAAAGATTAAGAAAGGGAGTTGGGGAGATGGCTCCATGGATAAGGCACTTGCCACCCAAACATAAAGATGTACTGCACAACGTAATATGGGCAGGGCCCATAATCCAGACACTCTGGAGGCAGAGACCGGGAATCACAGGGAAAATAGGCTAGCTAGACTAACCAGACTTCACAGAGTTCAGTGAGAAACTCTATCTCAATAAATCGATATAGAGGTTATTCTTTACCATTTCAAGTCTCCGCATTCATCCATGCGTGCATATGCACACACATACATTCATTCACACATGTACACATACATATATGTGTCCAAAAGATTAATACCGGAAATACAAATGCTATTCAGAGAAGGGAGAAAAACTTTAAAGTCTTCCTCTTTAAGAGTAAACTGTAAGCTGGGCGGTGGTGGCGCACGCCTTTAATCCCAGCACTCGGGAGGCAGAGGCAGGCAGATGTCTGTGAGTTCGAGACCAGCCTGGTCTACAGAGCTAGTTCCAGGACAGGCTCCAAAACCACAGAGAAACCCTGTCTCGAAAAACAAAAAACCAAAAAAAAAAAAAAAAAAAAAAAAAAAGTAAACTGTAGCCAGGCAGTGATAGTGCACACCTTTAATCTCAGCACTGGGGAGGCAGAGACAGGTGGATCTCTGTGAGTTCAAGGCCAGCTTGGTCTACAGAGTGAGCTCCAGGACAGCCAGGGCTACACAGAGAAACCCTGTCTTAAAAAACAAAACAAAACAAACAAAAAGAGTAAACTGTAAGCACAGGGTGGTAGTACACATCTGGAGAGGCTGAGACATGAAGACCCTAAATGTCTTATTTAAGGTTACTGTTGCTGTGATGAAACACCATGACCAAAGCTACTTGATGAGGAAAGGGTTTGTGTGGTTTATGCTCCCACAACACTGTTCATCACTAAAAGAAGTCAAGGCAGGAACTCAAGCAGGGCAGGAACCTGGAGGCAGGAGCTGATGCAGAGGCCATGGAGAGGTGTGGCTTACTGGCTCTCTCCCGGTGGCTTGCTCAGAGTGCTTCTCTTCTCCTCTCCTCTCCTCTCCTCTCCTCTCCTCTCCTCTCCTCTCCTCTCCTCTCCTTTTTTCTTCTTTCCTCTCCTCTGCTCTTCTCTCCTCCTCATCTTCTTCCTCCTCCTCCTCCTTTTTATCTTTTAATTTTTGTTTTCTGAGACAGGGTTTCTCTGTATAGCCTGGCTGTCCTGGAATTCATTATGTAGATCAGGCTGACCTCAAACTCACAGAGATCTTTCTGCCTCTGCTTCCTGAGTGCTGTGATTCAAGGCTTGTGTCACCACCACAGGGCCTCAGCCTGCTTTCTTTTTCTTTTCTTTCTTTCTTTTTTTTTTTTTTTTTAGTTTTTCGAGACAGGGTTTCTCTGTAGCTTTGGAGCCTGTCCTGGAACTAGCTCTTGTAGACCAGGCTGGCCTTGAATTCACAGAGGTCCGCCTGCCTCTGCCGCCCTAGTGCTGGGATTAAAGGCGTGTGCCACCACTGCCCGGCTCTCAGCCTGCTTTCTTATAGAACCCAGAACCATCAGCCCTGGACTAGGGCCTCCCCCATTAATCCCTAATTAAGAAAATGCTCTGATGCTTGCCTGCAGCCTGATCATATGGAGGCATTGTCTCAGTCTCACTTGAGGTCTCCCTCCTCTCAGATGACTATAGCTTGTGTCAAGTTGACATAAAATAGCCAGAACCCAAAACTTGAGGCCAGCTTGGGATACACAGCAAGACTGTATCTAAAAACAAAATCAACCAAAACAAAACCCGAAGCCTTGATTCCACTGGATTCTTGTGTGACTTCATAATTTTTTATTCCTTTTATTTTCTTTTCAGTGCTGAAGACAAATCAATGCTGACACATGCTAAGTACATGCTCCATCGCTGAACCGTACCCTTGTAGTGATATTTGTTTATGTTGTAACAAATAAAGCTTGCGGGGCTGGGAGATGACTCAGTAGGTAAGAGCACTGGCTTCTCTTCCAGAGGACCCAGGTTCAATTCCCAGCACCTACATGACAGCTCACAACCTTCTGTAACTCCAGTTTCAGGAGATCTGACACTCTCATATAGTCATACATGGAGGCAAAAACACCAATGCAAGCGAAATAAAAATAAATATTAAAAAACAAAAAACATAAGTTTGCCTGAAGATCAGAGTGCAGAACTAAGTCACCAGAGTCCAGGGAGTGGGGCCACACCTTTAATCCCAGGACTCCCAGTCTGAGGCGAGCAGATTTCTGAGTTCAAGGTCAAATGGCGTTGTAGTAATACAGTTTCTCTGGGATTTATTTCATCAATCCAGGAAAAAAAAAATTAAGGAATACAGTTATTCCCACTTTTTACCAACAGCAAAGTAGCAAAAGGATAAATTAAAAATTCAAAAGTTAAGCTATTTTTTTTTCCTGCTGCCAGCCAATGTCTCATATATATATATACATTTCAGGCTGGCCTTGAACTCACTAGTATCCAAGGCTGTCCCCAAACTCCTGATCCTCCCGTTACCTCCCAACTGATGGTATTACAGGAATACACCATCACACCCTGGTTAAAGCTGTTCTTGAATTAGGAAATTAAGACTAAGAAGACAAGGAAGATTCAGGTAACCAACAGGAACCGAGACTATGGATAAGACCACAAGGGTAGAGTAAGGCGTGAGATGGACCTGACTCCAGTGAGTGCAGCCAGAAAATGTTAGGTCTCACGGGGCACCACTCTGTCGTGGAGTGCAGTGCTTTCCTGGCACAGCGTGCACATACTCTTGGGAACAATCTCCAGCACTGAGGAAAGTGAAGGGAAGGGCCAACAAACAGACGTGTGTATGTGTGTGTGTGTGCGCGCTTGTTGCATGGACGACAGGTATGTGCCACGTGTGTTTGTGTAGGTGGAGTTTTTTGACAGGGTTTACCTGTGTAACAGTCCTGGCTGTCTTGGAACTCTTTGTAGACCAGGCTGGCCTCGAACTGACTGAGATCCACTTGTTTTTGCCTCCAAAGTGCTGGAATTAAAGGCGTGCGCCACCAGTGTCCAACCGTACCACCACCACCTGATGCAGGGAAAAATTTTGTTGGGACCACCAGCTCCCAAATAACCAAACAATGACTTATTATTAATTATTAATGCTTGGCTGATAGTTTAGGCTTGTTCTTAACTAGCTCTTATTACTTGAATTGACCCATTTCTACTTATTTCCTTGCTGCCACGTGACTCATGGCTTATTACCTCATTTGTATATGTCCTGCTTCCTCTTCTTCTCACTGGTGACTCTCTGCCCTTCTCCTCTTCTCTTCTTTGTCCTAGCATTCTCTATCTCTATCTCTTTTTTCTTTCTTTCTTCCTTCCTTCCTTCCTTCCTTCCTTCCTTCCTTTCTTTCTTTCTTTCTTTCTTTCTTTCTTTCTTTCTTTTTTTTTGGTTTTTCGAGACAGGGTTTTCCTAAGATGTAACAGTCCTAGCTGTCCTGGAACTAGCTCTTGTAGACCAGGCTAGCCTCTGCCTCCCAAGTGCTTGGATTAAAGGCATGTGTATTTTTATTTAAAATAGGTAGTTCTGTTAAAGAAAATTTAGAGCTGGGCAATGGTGGTGGCGCACACCTTTAACCCAAGCACTCGGGAGGGAGACACAGGCGGATCTCTGTGAGTTTGAGGCCAGCCTGGTCTACAAGAGCTAGTTCCAGGAAAGGCTCCAAAGCTATGGGGAAACCTTGTCTTGAAAAACCAAAATAAATAAATAAACAAATAAATAAATAAAGGTGTGTGCCACCCTCATTAGGCTAAAGCAGGGAATTTTGAAGGATTTTCCTCCCTTGTTTTGGCGAAGTTTGCTAGACACTTCCGTTTGCATCCTGCTGATCCAGTTTCTACAGCATACTGCAGCAATTGAGGCAAGGACAGGTTTTTTGTTTTTTGTTTTTTTTTTTTGCCCAAATGGCTAGCTTTTGCCATAAAGAAAGCAAACTTCATATGAAAGCTCTTCAATACCCATCATACTTTTTTGAAGTAGATTGGTGTTTCTGGGAGCAGATATGTCTCACTGTCATGAAAAACCTTAGATTAGTAAATACCTTAAATGCCATATTCTATAGGTCTTTGGGTGCCCTCATACTCTGCTAAATTCTAAGATGCTTTATACTTTTTCTTATTTAAATAGAAATTAAAAACATTGTGTGTTTGTTGTCAGAGGACAACTTGCATGAGATGGTTCTCATCTTCTACCATGTGACTTCTAGGCACCAAACTCTGATCTCAGTCCTCAGGCTTAGTGGCAAGTGCCATTATCCACTGGGCAATCTCTCCAGACACTGGGCCATCTCTCCAGACACTTTTCTTTTCTATTTATTTATTTATTTTGGTTTTTTTTGAGACAGGTTTCTCTGTAGCTTTGGAACTTGTCATGGAACTAGCTCTTGTAGATTGGGCTGGCCTTGAATTCACAGAGATCCGCCTGCCTCCCAAGTGGTGGGATTAAAGGTGTGTACGGCCATCTATCAGCCCTTTTCTTTTTTGGGGTGCGTGTGTGTTGTCCACAAGCAGAGGCAAGAGGAGGTCACTGGGTATTTTCCTTGATTGATCTCTGCTTTATTTCCTTGGAACAAGTTCCTTCATTCAACAGTTTTTCAGCTAGGTTGGTTAGCCAGAAAGCCCCAGGGATCCTCTTGCCTGTCTTGCTCATCCTTCCCCAGAACTGATTTTACAGGTCATCTGTATGACTAGAGCCAGCTTCATTCTCTTTTTTTGGTTTAATATATGTTTCTATATGCCGGGCAGTAGTGAAGCATGCCTCTAATTTCAGCACTTGGGAGGCAGAAGCAGGCGGATCTCTGTGAGTTTGAGGCTAGCCTGGTCTATGAGATCTAGTTCCAGGATAGCCAGGACTGTAATACACAGAAACATTGTCTCAGAAAACAAAACAAATATATATATATGTGTGTGTGTGTTGCTATAATTTTTATATAATATAAATTTTATATACAAATAATATATATAATATAATTGAAGAAAATAAGTCATTGGGTCCCAGATACGAAACCACATAATTGTCTCCTTAGTTATTTTCAGGGCAGATAATAATGACGACGTGAAGTTATCAAGCCTGTGTGGTGTCCCATACAATCTCAGCACTCGGGAGGTGAAGTAAGTAAGGTAAAGAGTTCAAATCCAGCGTGAGCTGTAGAATAAGATCCTGTCTCAAAAATCACAAGTCAGGGCTGGCAAGATAGAGTGAAGTGATTGCCACCAAGCCTGAGGAGCTGGGCCTGGGTGGAAGACAAGAGCTGCTGCATCCTCTGACCTCACACTTCTGCCAGGGCGGAAACATTCCTGCACAAACACACGCTAGATAAATAAACAAAATGCAATTAAAAAACAACAACAAAGGGCTGGAGAGATGGCTCACAGGTTAAGAGCATTGCCTGCTCTTCCAAAGGTCCTGAGTTCAATTCCCAGCAACCACATTGTGGCTCACAACCATCTGTAATGAGGTCTGGTGCCCTCTTCTGGCCTGCAGGCATACACAGAGACAGAATATTGTATACATAATAAATGAATAAATATTAAAAAAAAAATAACAAAGGCAGGGTGGTGGTGATGCATGTCTTTAATTTAATTTAATACAAGTGGGAGGCAGAGGCAGTCAGGGCTACACAGAGAAAACCCTGTTTCAAACAAACACACACACACACACAAACAACAACAACAACAGAAAGAAACAGAGTAGCCTGGTCAGGTGTGATGGAACAGTCCTTTAACCTCAACAATGGGGAGGCAGAGACAAAGAGATCTCTGTGAGTTCAAGGCCAACCTAATCTACACAGTGAGTTCTGTGATAGTCAGGGATATGCAGAGAGACCCTGTTTCAAAAAAAAAAAAAAAAAAAAAAAGAGAATGTATAAAAAAACCATTCAAACAACAACAGCTCAAACCCCACTGTGTAGAGGAGGACAAACACCCAGAGAAGCCGCCAACCATCGCGGGGGGCGGGCACTGCTGGCGAGAGCAGCCATGACGCTACCAGAGGAGAGGTCTATCCCAACCGCACAGCTCAGAAACCTCAGACCCATCCTTGCCTTGGTCCTCACGAGGAACTGAAAGAAACGTTCAGTTAGAGCACTCTGGGTTTCTGACAGAAGGAACTAGCTCTAGGGAACTAAAATTGAAAAGAGAACTAACCGGGTGGTTCAACCTCTGCCATCCAAGCGCCCGCTGGAGGATTCAGATGTAAGTGACTGACAGCTGAGATCTGGGGTTTGGTCCTAACTCCTTGGATAACTGCTGGAGGGATCTTGAACAAACCTCCAGCTCTCAGAATCTCCAGTTTTGCATGTGTGAGGGAGGTAGAGAGAGAAGTATCAGGGAGTTCAGGGGCAGCTGCAGCAACTGAGTAAGTTCCAGGCCAGGCTGGCCTATAGGAGACTAAAAAGGAAAGAAAAAAAATTCAACCATGAATCATTTCCATTTTGTCCTGTTTGCTTTTATCCTCTCTCCCTTGACAAACATAGTAGTTACAAATATTTGCACATTTTTTCTGTACTGTTTGATGAGGGATATCATATTCTTTTACTTCTTTTTCTACCAAAAACATCATTCTTAAACGTAGCCATAGCATTATACAACATTATACAACAGCCAAGACCTCTAGCACAGATAGACAGAGATCTCACCCATGGTTCCTCTCCAGCGTTGTCAGCGTCCTAACAACATTCAGCCACTCCTTCCAGGTCCAGAATCAAATCCAAGACCACACATCAGCTTTAGTTTTTTTGTAATTCTTTTCTTTCAATTAATTAATTTTATATCCTGATCCGTTTCCCCTCCCACTTCCTCCCAGTCTCCCCACTTCCCTAGTTTTTGAGATTCTTTTGTCTCCTTAATTTTTTTTTTTTTTTTTTTGAGACAGGGTCTTACATAGCTCTGTCTGTCCTGCAATGCGATTGGTCTACCAGGCTGACCTTGAACTCACAAAGATCCGATTGCTTCTGCCTCCTGAGTGCTGGAATTAAAAGGCCTGTGCCAGCACTGCCGGGCAATGCTTTTCTTTTTTGCTTCCTGATCTTCACAGGCTTCAACAGATCAGTTATTTTACAAAACGGTTCTCCATTTGGGTTTATTTGACATTTCTTTGTGACTAGATTCAGTCCGTGCAGCTGGTAGAATTACCACTACAGTCATGTCATGTCTTCATGGTTTCTTTTCTATTTAATGATATTTATGGAGGTGGGTGCATATGCCGCCACCATCAGCATATCAGGATGCCAGTCTTCAGGTGCCTAGACCTGGATACAGGATAACGTAAGCTGTGTTACCTGGGTGCTGGGAACCAAAACTTGGGTCCTCCGGAAGGGCAGCAAGTACTTGTTTTGTTTGAGACAAGGTCTCTCAGTGTAACCCTTTTGTCCTGGAACTCGCTACATAGACCAGGCTTGCCTCTGCCTCCTAAATGCTGGGATTAAAGTTACCCTCATTGCTTCTTTTTTTTTTTTAAATATTTATTTATTATGGACACAATATTCTGCTTACATATATCCCTGCAGGCTAGAAGAGGACACCAGACCTCATAACAGATGGTTGTGAGCCACCATGTGGTTGCTGGGAATCGAACTCGGGTCCTTTAGAAGAGCACGCAATGCTCTTAACCGCTGAGCCATCTCTCCAGCCCCCACCCTCATTGCTTCTTATAGTGGGCATATAAAGTCATTTTGTTCCAACATGAGGCCCATTAGGTTTGATGACGTGGTCAGGTATTAGTGAGTTTTCTTTTTTTTTTTCCTTTTTTTTTTTTTTTTTTTTTGGTTTTTCAAGACAGGGTTTCTCTGTGGCTTTGGAGCCTGTCCTGGAACTAGCTCTGTAGACCAGGCTGGTCTCGAACTCACAGACATCCGCCTGCCTCTGCCTCCTGAGTGCTGGGATTAAAGGCGTGCGCCACCACCGCCCGGCTTTTTTTTTTTTTTTTGTGAGTTTTCTTTCACTATCTTCCCTATATAATTATTTAGTACCCAGTGGAGAAACACACTGCTTGTCATCCACAGCTTTCAGCACCTATGACTTTATCCTTCATCTTCTACACTGCTGGTTCTCAACCTTCCTCCCAGTGCTGCTGTGACTCCCTAATGCAGTTTCTCACGCTGTGGTGAACACCCCCACACACCAGAAAATCATTTTCATTGCTACCTCATCACTGTAATTTTGCTCCCGTTATGAATCCTAATGTAAATATCTGTGGTTTCTGATGGTCTTAGGCAACCCCTCTGAAAGTGTCCTCCCTCCCAACAGGGTCGTGACCCACTGGTTGAGCACTGGATTCCGCACAGGTTTCATACCCAATTATTGTTAGGAAAGATTTTCCCTTCCCCTGCATTTCCACAGTTAAGATTTATAATTATGGTTTAATAGACTCTTATTTTATTTCATGACTTATAACCCATTACTATTGTTTTGATTAAAGCATGGATTCTAAACCTTTTCTGTACCAATTTAAACAGTTGTCAAGCTGGACAGGGGCGATGCACACCTTTAATCCCAGCATACAGGAGGTAGAGGCAGGCAGATTCTAAATTCGAGGCCAGCCTGGTCTACACAGTGAGTTCTAAGACAGCCGGGTCTGTTACCCAGAGAAACCCTGTCTCTAAAAACAAGCAAGCAAACAAACAAAGAAACCAAAATTACAACTCATGTGCCAGCAAGATGGTTAGGTAGGTAAAGGGGCTTACTGCCAAGCCTGGCAACCCGTGCTCTATGCCCAGGAACCAAACAGTAGAAAGAACTCTTGCAAATTGAATTCGCCATGGAGGTGAAACTGATTTTGACCTGCTGATCTTCTCTTCCATCGGCCTTCCAAGGGCTAGGATCGCAGGCTTGTGCCAGGGCCACCACACACAACAAACGTCTTTATTAACAGGCAAAAGTCGGGGTGAGGATGGAAGTATGGCTCAGTTGTTAAGAGCAATTTATTACCCAGCACCCACAGGGCAGTTCACAACTGTCTGTAAGTCCATCCAGGGGATCAGTGTTGTCTCCTAGCCTCCTTAGGCACTGGTGCAAACATATACATGTAGGTAAAACACTCGTACACATAAAATAAATACGTCTCCTTCGGCACACATGTGCTGTACAAAAACACATGCGGGCAAAGCGCTCAGAAACGTGAAATTAATACTCAAAATCAACTTTAGCTAGGACCTAGCAGTGTGTCTTTAACAATTGTACAGTGATATGAAATTCCCTGAGATATCTTTTACACACATGCATGCACTAACACATGAGCACAGATGTGTGCTTGCTATGGCATGTAGTGGAGGTCAGAGGACAACGTACACAAATCAGTTCTCCCCTTCCACCCTTTGGACAGCCAGGCGTGGCAGCAAGTGCCTTTACCTGCTGAGCCATCTCAGTTTCTGATCTGTTTTGATGATGAACTTGTTAGTCCTGTGCAGCTAATAGTGTTGTGATTTTATTTTCTACATTAATACTAATAGCAAATGTTACATACCAACCCCAAGTTAGTCACAATAAAAATGCACGTTTCTAGCCGGGCGGTGGTGGCGCACACCTTTAATCCCAGCACTTGGGAGGCAGAGGCAGGCGGATCTCTGTGAGTTCGAGACCAGCCTGGTCTACAGAGCTAGTTCCAGGACGGGCTCCAAAGCCACAGAGAAACCCTGTCTCGAAAAACCAAAAAAAAAAAAAAAATTGCACGTTTCTTCCTTCTACTTTGATGGACCAAATGATGTTTATTGTTTTTCCTAGATACCAAAAATGCCCTTGTTTCTCTAAGAGCCCACTTTGGAATCACATTATAAGTCCCAGATTTCAGTTCTCAGTACACACACACACACACACACACACACGTCCTATCAATGGAGAAAGACTAAGATTTAAAAAGACACAGGTCTGAGCAAAAGGAGAAATGGCTTTAAGACACCCTTAGGTTCCAGGTCAGCCTGGTCTACAGAGCAAGTTCCAGAACAGCACGAGCAACATAGAGAAATCCTGTCTCAAAACAAAACAAAACAAAATCCAAGATACTCAAGTCAAGAGAGACCAGTCACAGGAAACATGGGGATGGGGGAGGGGCACCAGGGCAAGAGAGGGTGAAAGTGATCAATTTGTATACTTGCATGAAATGTCACAATGAAACCAATCACGTACAATTAGTAATTAACATGTATTAGCTTTTAAAAAGGAAAACAAGAAGATCTCTGAGTCCTAGTTAGGCCACACATGCTGGTTTGCTCCAATAATCCCTCTACTAAGGAGGCAGGAAAATCAAGAGTTGAAGTTTATTCTTGGCTCCATATCAAGTAGGAGGTCAGCTTGGAATGCTCGAAACCCTGCCTCAAAAAAAGAAAAGAAAAAGAAAAAAGCCAGGTAGTGGTGGCTCATGCCTTTAGTCCCAGCATTCTGGAGACAGAAGTAGGCCGACCTCTGAGTTTGAGGCCAGCCTGGTCTATAAAGTGAGCTCCAAGACAGTCAGGGCTACACAGAGAAAGCCTGTCTTGAAAATGAAACAAACAAAAGATCCTATAAGCTATCCTCTTCTGGTTCTGCCTGTGTTCCTGATGCTGTCACTGGCTCAGTACTGGTGTGTAGGCCCATCGAGACTAACAGAAAAGAAACAGAAGTGAAAAGAAGAGAAGGGAATTACTTCAGATCCCATAAAAATAGATAATGGGTCTATAGACAGGCTCTTGCAGAGGCCTGAGGTTTGGTTCCCAGCACCACATGGTAGTCACAACCATCTGGATCCCATATCCTCTGCTGACTTCCCTCTGCACCAAGACCCAGGAAATGCAATGCACAGGCATACTGGAGGCAAACACACAGAAATCGACCTACCTCTGCCTCCTAAATGCTGGGATTAAAGGCGTGCGCCACCACCGCCCGGCCATGAATACGTTTTTTGCTTTTGTTTCTGTTTTTCAAGACAGGGTTTCTCTGTAGGTTTTTTTTTTGTTTTGTTTTGTTTTTTGTTTTGTTTTTTGTTTTTTTCGAGACAGGGTTTCTCTGTGGCTTTGGAGCCTGTCCTGGAACTAACTCTGTAGACCAGGCTGGTCTCGAACTCACAGAGATCCACCTGCCTCTGCCTCCGGAGATTAAAGGCGTGTGCCACCATCGCCCGGCTTTCTCTGTAGTTTTGAAGCCTGTCCTGAAACTTGTTCTGTAGACCAGACTGATCTTTAATTTTTTTTTTTTAGATTTATTTATTTATTAAGCATACAATGTACTGCTGGCAAGGAAGGCACCAGGTCTCATTACATTATAGATGGTTGTAAGCCACCATGTGGTTGCTGGGAATTGAACTCAGGACCTCTGGAAGAGCAGCCAGTGCTCTTACCCTCTGAGCCATCTCTACAGCCTGACCAGACTGATCTTGAACTTACAGAGATCTGCCTGTCTCTGTCTCCCGAGTGCTGGGATTAAAGGCATGCACCATCACCAGTTGGCAAATATTTTTTTTTTTTTTAGTGGAGTAATAGATTGTTGGAGAGGTAGCTCCATAGGTAAGAAAGAGCACTGGCTGCTCTTCCAGAGGACCCAGGTTCAATTCCCAGCACCCACATCACAGTTTACAACTGTCTATAACTCCAGTTTCAGAGGACCCAACACCCTCACACACGCAGGTCAAACACCAATGTACACTAAAAAAAAACATCTAAAATACAGACTGGGGCTGGAGAGATGGCTCAGCAGTTAAGAATATTGACTACTCTTCCAGAGGACCCGGGTTCAATTCCCAGAACCTACATGGCAGCTCATAGTGTCTGTAACTCCAAGATCTGACACCCTCATACATGCAGGCAAATACCAATGCATATAAAATAACAATTAAGAAAAATTAAATGAAACAATCAACTGATGGGCCAGAAAGATGGCTCAGAGAGTTAAGTTGCTTGCAGACAAACCTGAGTTCAATCCCCAGGACCTTAGATGCAGAGAACAACATGACCTCCACATATATGCTGTGGCATACACGCACACTAAATAAATTACAAATAATAAATAAATAATCATAGAATTAGAGACATTGGCCAGAATGTCTCTTAGAAGGCTTAGTAATAGAAAGACTTCCCTTCGCTAGGCATCCAGTAGCTGTGCCTTCTGAAACGTTAAGAATGGAAATGATAGCCGGGTGGTGGTGGCGCACGCCTTTAATCCCAGCACTCGGGAGGCAGAGGCAGGCAGATCTTTGTGAGTTTGAGGCCAGTCTGGTCTACAAGAGAGCTAGTTCCAGGACAGGATCTAAAGCTACAGAGAAACCCTGTCTCGAAAAACCAAAAAAAAAAAAAAAAAAAAGAATGGAAATGTTTAAGAATTCAATTTAGCAAGGCATAGTGGCGCATGCCTTTAATCCCAGCACTAGGGAAGCAGAGACAGGTGATCTCTGTGAGTTCGAGACCAGCCTGGTAGTGAGCTCTACTCCAGAACAGCTAGAGCCACCTAGTGAGACCCTATTTCACAAAGACAAAAAGCAAACAAATCACCACCACCAACAGCAAAAAGATAGGAGGTAGAGAGCAATGAGAAAGACACCCAATATCATGTTCTAGCCTCGAAAATGCACACACACTTGCACGTAAACTAACACATATGCACCAAAAAGAAAGAACAGTTCTGGTTTACAGGGCTGAGGATACAGCTTAGGTTATCTGAGACCTGGTCTCAAATTAAAAAACACAAAAAGTCCCAGTATATCCAGAAGTAATCATGCATACCTGTGATCTCACGACTTGATAGTGTGAGGCAGGAGATCTGCCATAAATACAAGACCAGTCTGGGATATAGTGAGTTCCAGATCATTCTCAACTACTGAGTGAGACTGTGGAGAGAGAGGAGGGGGGTGGGCAGAGGAGAGGAATCCAGATTTCCAGTTAGCGGGGCGCTGGGATGCACACATTAGATAGGAAGGTAAGGTATTAAGTTTGAGATCAGCTTGCGTTACAGTAAGATTTTGTCTCAGAGAGACAGAGTACTTCCCTAGCATATAGCATTCATGGAGCCTTGAGTTAAATGCCCAGCACCTAAATGAAAGAGTAATGCATCTTGCTTGGGCACAATAGGACAGAAGCGCCTGATAGGGCCTGGATTCCAGCCTGAGCCAGCTGACAACATTTGTGTTATTTTTCCTATAAATTAGACTCTTTTTGTATGACGGGCTATGTGCATTTTCATATGTCTGTGTATCCTGTGGGAGGTAGTTCCTAGGAGGCAGCCGTCTTGCTTTTCAGATATTGTTTTTGTCCCTCACTGTGACCTGTGGTTCACTGTGACAGGTGCTTGATATCACGCTGTCAGTTTCTCCCTGCTAGTACTGAGATCACAAGTATTTGCCCCGTGCCTAGTTGGTTTGTTTTTTTCCATGTGGAATCGGGAGTTTGAACTCAGCTCCCCATGCTTGGGTGGCAAGCTATACCAACTGAGCTATCTTCCCAGTCCCATTTCTCTGCATTTATTTATTTTGTGTTTGCATGTGTCCGTGTGCTGCGACACACGCGTGGCGATGGGAGGACAACCTGTAGGAGCTGGCCTCTCCTTCCACCACGTGCCTTCCAGGCCTGGTCTGCAGATTTGGCCAAAAGCACCATCACCCGCAGAGTCAGCTCACTGCTCCCCCTTTGCCCACCTTTCGAGTTCCACTCTTGTGGGACATTTGTACACTGTGTGAAGACATATTGCTGTGATTGGTTTACTAAAGAGCTCAACGGCCAATAGCTAGGCACGAGGTATAGACAAGACTTCCAGGGAGAGAAAGGAAGAAGAGGAGGAATCAAGGGGCAGAAGCCAGGAAACACAGGAAACAAGAGGGTTAAATGGAAAAGAGGAAACAACCCGTGATAGAACATTCATTCATTCATTCATTCATTCATTCATTCATTCATTCATTCATGCCCGGCAATGCTTAAGCATGCATGGGCAGTCCATGTACGGCAGTTCTCCAGTTGCTCCTATCCTGGGCAGTTACACAGTCTTCCTTTATGCTGTCTATCCAGCGGTTTTGGGCCTTCCTCTTTGCTTTATCCCGTGCACTCCTCCAAGCAGTGCTGTCTTTGTGTATCTGCTGTCATTCATTCTCATAACATAGCTGCAGTACCTGAAGTGCCCTTGTTGTACCCTGTAGTTTACTTCCTTCCGTAGATGGAGATGTTTCTTAATGTCATCACTGTGAGCTATCCCTTCATGTGACGCCTAGAATCCTGAGGCATGCCATCTCGATCACATTCAGCCGCTGTTTTGAGGAGCATTTGACTGTCCAGGTTTCAAAGTTAAAAAGAAGACAGCTCAAGACAAGTGTCTTGGGGATGGAGAAATGGCTCAGCGGTTAAGAGCACTGACTGCTCTTCCAGAGGACCCGGGTTCAATTCCTATCACCCACATGGCAGCTCACAACTGTCTGAAAAATCCAGTTCCAGGGGATCTGACACCTTCACACCAATGCACATAAAATAAAGATAAATAAATCATAAAAAAATTTAAAAAAAAAAAAAGACAAGTGTCTTATATATTTGTAATTTTGTTGTTGTCGTTATGTCTCTTGCTAACCAAACAAGAGACAAGAACACATGATAAAACATAGATTAATATAAACGGGTTAATTTCAGTTATAAAAGCTAATTAGGTACAAGCCTAAGCTATAGGCCGAGCTTTCATACTTAATAAGAAGTCTCTGTGTTATTTGTGAGCTGGTGGTCCCAAGGAAAGTCCGAGAACACCCTCTGCAGCCCAGGCTGGGCTTGAATCATGCCTCTGTGGTGCTGAAATTGCAGACGGGAGCCTGTTCAGTCTTTTTTTTTTTTGGTTTTTCGAGACAGGGTTTCTCTGTAGCTTTGGTGCCCGTCCCGGAACTAGCTCTTGTAGACCAGGCTGGCCTCAAACTCCCAGAGATCCACCTGCCTCTGCCTCCCGAGTGCTGGGATTAAAGGCGTGCGCCACCACCGCCGGCGAGCCTGTTCAGTCTTATGTGATTCCCCAGAGAATCACACTTTTTGTTTTGTTTTGTTTTGTTTTGTTTTTTCAAGACAGGGTTTCTCTGTGGTTTTGGAGCCTGTCCTGGAACTAGCTCTTGTAGACCAGGCTGGTCTCGAACTCACAGAGATCCGCCTGCCTCTGCCTCCCACGTGCTGGGATTAAAGGCATGCGCCACCACCGCCCGGCTGTTTTGTTTTTTAAGACAAGCTTTCTCCGTAGCTTTGGAGCCTGTCCTGAAACTCACTCTGTAGACCAAGCTAGCTTTGAACTGGCCTGCCTCTGCCTCCCAAGTGCTGGAATTAAAGGTGTGTGGCGCCACTGAGCTTGGGTGGCTACGGTAGAAGCACTGTCATAAATTTGGTTTCGTTTTTGGTCATCCCAACAAGGACAGAGTCAGGAAGATTCTGGAGACTTTCCCGACCAGACACTCTAGCTGAATTGACAAACTTTAGGTTTAACGGGAGACCCTGTCTCAAGAAAATATGATGGTGCACACCTTTAATCTCAGCACTCGTGAGGCAGAAGCAGGTGGATCACTGAGAGTTCGAGGCCAGTCTGGTCTACAGAGCAAATTCAGGACTACACAGGGCTACACAGAAACCCTATCTGGAAAAAACCCAAAACTAAATGAAAGAATAAAACAAAAGTGAAAAAAAAAACCTCCATATTTTCAATGTTTGCAATGAGATCCTCAAAACATCTAAATATGAAATAATCAATCCCTAAATATGTATAATGAAACCTAAGTCTTCTGTTCCCTTAAATTTCTGGTTATAGATCGCCAGATGGTTTAGCAGGGAAAGGTACCTGCCTAAGAACCTGGTCAGAATTAAATCCCAAGACCCCACATGGTGGGGAGATTCCCACAAGTTGTCCTCTGACCTTCAAACAATTTGAACTAGAGTGAACACACACACACACTCATACATATGTGCATGCGTGGGGAGACATTTAAAAATAAGCAAATTCCTGATTATAGCTTTTAATTCTGTCACAAAACAGATTTACTACACTTAGGTTTTCAAGATTATCTTGGTATCTATCAATTCCCTGGCAAGCCTCTGTGGACTTGAGCTCACCATAATTAGACCTAGCCTTCCAAGGAAGAACTGACCCTGGGGACATGGGAGTGTTCCAGAATAGAAGAACAAAGGGTCACCGGGAGGTGGTGGCGCTAGCCTTTAATCCCAGCGTTTGGGTGGCAGAGACTGGCGGATCGGATCTCAGTGAGTTCGAGACCATGCTAGGCTACAAAGCAAGTTCCAGGACAGCCATGTCTGTTACACTGAGAAAACCCTGTCTTGAAAAACCAAAGGGGGGGGGGGGAGACCAACAGTCCTAAAAGGAAAAGTTCCCTTTGAAGATAGTCAGCAGACTCGGTGGCTGAGGAAGGAGGTTCACGAGTTCAAGGTCAGCCTCAGGCGTCTGGAGTCTCTACCTTCCCCCAAATAGTGAGATTTGTGTTGTTGCTGTTGTTGCGGGTGGGGGGGGGCGGAATACATTCTTTGAAAGCCTTTTCAAAATGCAAAGAAAGGTCTCTGGTCTTAAGTGGAGGAGGGAATAACATAACTACAAAATCTAAGAAAAATACTATATGTTATGTTTAAAGATGACTAAACTAAAACTGTGGGCTAGTAGCAAGCAGTTGGTAGCAAGCACGAGGCCCTGGAATCGGATTCCCAGCCCTGGGGACAAGGAGACGTGAACAGAAATTCAAGGTCATCCTGAGCTAGAGTTGGAGGCCAGCCTGGGCTAAAAGCAAACAAGAAGTCTTTAGCAAATGACTCCCTCTATTAGCCTTTCACACGTGACTTGGGGTCAACTGCTTCACTGGCGATTGCTAAGTGGGCTGCTGTGAACGGAGGGATCACAGGGTCCCAGGAGGGTAAGGGCTGGTGATGAAGTAGCTTAAATTGTGCTAAGTCGAGATAGCCTTCCAGTACGGCTGTTCCCGTGCTTCGTTTTCGGGAAGGCTCCAGGGGCCTTAAGGGGTCGACCTTGAGTTCCTCGTCTGTGAAATGGGGGCGGGTTAGGCAGAGGGAGTCCGGGCACAGGGAGGGAGGTGCCGCGCCTGCAACGGAAAGCAGCCAGCCGCGCGGCTCCGCAGTTTGCAGGAAGTGCTTCAGGCTTGGGAGGGAGACGGAGGGCGGAGGCGGGAATGTGAAAGCCGAGCACTCGGCTGCGGAGTTTGTACCGGAGCTCGGCAGAGGCGGGGCGAAACTGGGGTGAAGGGGTTAGCCAGTGGACGGGCCCGACCGGCCACCTCCCCCGAGGGCAGCGCGCGGGCTGCGGGGGAGGCTCGGAGGTGGCGGCTGAGCGCCGTGGGGGGAGGGGAGTGGCGAACTCGCTCGGGAAAGGGGCGGGAAGCGCGCGTCCTCCCCGCCGCGCGCATGCGCGCCGCGCTCCGCCAGCCCGCTTGCCCGGCAGGCTCGCGGCCGCCGAGCGGCCAGCACCGACGGTGCGCACGCTGGCAGAGGAGGAGCCGTCCCGCCCTCCCCGCGACGCGCGCCCCCCCGAGGCCTGCAGGGGGCCCCTAGAGGGGGCGGGCGGACACCTGTTTCTTCAGTTGGGGGTTAGGGAGCCGAGGCGGGGGACGCGGTCCCTCCCCTCCCCCTCCCCCACGAGCGGGGCGGGAGGTC
Source organism: Chionomys nivalis (assembly GCF_950005125.1). Lineage (NCBI taxonomy): Eukaryota > Metazoa > Chordata > Mammalia > Rodentia > Cricetidae > Chionomys > Chionomys nivalis. The sequence goes on along the minus strand of NC_080096.1, from coordinate 18,726,847 downwards.
CGGGGCGTGTTACCGCGAGTCCGCTCCGGGTTTTCCCGCCCACTTTAACTCTGTGAGCGCTTCGACCGCGCGGCGCTTCACTCCAGCGGGCGCGCCCGAGCCCTCGGCCGGAACTCGTTGTGCCACCCCCTCACATTCCCCCCACCCCACCGGAACGGAAAGTGAGCTCGCACCCCTCTTCGCCCTCCAGTGTCCCCGGGCCAACCTCCACTCCCTATTTCCTCAGGGTTCCCACCCGGGCCGGCCTTGGCAGTTCCTGAGAGGCCTCCGACTCAGGGCGCGCGGAGGAACTACTTAATGTGTCCGTGCGCCCGGCGGTGCGGCGCGCTCGGAGCTCTTCCTGGAAACTCCCGCCTCAGGGCGCCAGGAGAGCCGGCCGGCCCGGGGGGGAGGGGTGCGCGTCAGCCCCCCCCACCTTCCCGGGGGAGGGCTCGGCGTCCCCGCCCTTCTCCCGGCCGAGGGGAGGGGCGGGCGGGGGAGGGGAGGGCGCGGAAGCCGAGGTGGGGGGCGCTTCCCGCCCCACCCCGCCTCCAGAACAACGGGTTCCCGCTGCTGCCCCCTGCCGCCCGCCGTGGCTTCGACGGAGGCGTCGGGGGGCGCCGCTGCCGTGGGAACCGGACCCGGCACGCACGCTCTAAACCTGCCCGGGGTTCCTGTCAGAAAACTTGCGGCTACTTCGAGAAGCCGGTTGCGGCCACTCTGGCCCAGGCAGCCGGAGTTGGCCACATGTCACTTAGCCTAGCCACCTCTCTTGTACTTTAAAACAACGGGGAACGGGCTGGGGCGAAGCGTTGCGCGGCTCTCACTCCGGAAACCAAAGTACGGGTTGTGGGGTTTTTTTAAAGGGCTACCAACCGCGGGAACTCGGGGTTGGCAGTTGAGACCATTTTCCTCCGCTTGTGCGTACACAAAAGTCAAAATCGGGAAGGGTGATTGCAGCCCGCATGACTGCGTTTCCTTGACTTTGTGCTTGGTGGGGGGGGAAAAAAAACAACAAAACCTCGTGGCCTCTAAAAGAGGCACGCCGCTTTCTGAATCCGAGAGCGAGAAAAATAATTTGAGAGAGCTTGGAAAAGTTCAATGAGCAAGCCACATTTCGACATTTCCCAGATTTTGCAATATTTAACTGGGTTTGTGCCAACTTGCTGCCAAATTATAAATTTCTCAAGATGAAGGGTGTTCAGCCAAATTGCTGCCAGGCCCCGTAAGCAGAAGCAGGCACGAACAGCACTGGCTTAATTACACCGTTTCTCTCTCTCTCTCTCTCTCTCGCAGCCTTATTTAATTCGCCGCCAGATGAAGTCCTCATCCCGGGTGTCACTAACTGGCCCTTTTTTCTGGGGCTGAACAATCACACCCTTCCCATGCCTCAGTAGCTCCAAGAATTGTCTAAACCATCACCCTCTGGTTCCGTTTTCTAGTTTATCTTGTCCTAAAATGCAACCCAATCAGGTAAATTCTTTTCTTTCTCGGGGTCTGAAAAATAAAGACGACAGAAACAAACATCAGAAAATGTTGTTCTCTTAAGAAGAAAGGTTTAGGCCTAGAGACCAAATTTGTTGTTTAACGTGAACCCCTGAAGGGGATTAGGCGTAGTGAGCTTGAATGCGGTTAAACCAGCTTAATCACTTTCTTTGTTCTGGCTGTTCCATTTACTTAATGTGTTTGAAGGTGATTTGACACAACTTTAAACTAATTTCTTCGATGTTAGTGTAGTCTGCCCACGAACCGTGCTTGCATTACGACAAGGTATAGCTGCCTGTGGGACCCTTGACGTTTTCTAGAATTCTGTGTCGAGCAGCTGTGGTGGCCGAGAGATAAAAAGGGAAGCTTGGAAGGGAAAGGAGAGGTCATTTTTTTTTCTTTCTTTTATTTTAACCTGAAGACTTTAACCATTTAGCCCACTCTTGTTAAATCCAGCTCGGCTCCACGTTTGCTTATTTTTGTCTGAAATGGGTTTTTTTGGTTGGTTTGTTTGTTGTCTCTGGTTGGTTTATTGTTTTCCAACAGGCAGGAGAGGAAGCTCTAACTCCGGCTCTGATAAATTCCAGGACCTCTAGCCTTTACTCTTCCTCTTAAATAACAATTGTACCCTACTCCTTGCTAGCACCAGATTGAGGGGCATTCATTCACAAATGACTCCTGAGCCTCTGTAGAAAGTCTGCTTCCTTTAAGCCAGAACCTCCATACCAATGCTTAAAGACCCCAAGCTTGCAAAGATGCAAGCAGAAAACCCCAGTGCCTGGGAGAAAGAATCTCGATTCTGTTGTACCTTTAAATCTTTTTACAATGTGAGGGAATAATAATAATAATAGCTGTTTTTAACTGTGAGAGCTTGACCTTGTTCTAAATGCTTCAAGTAATTGTACTCCTCTCAGTAGGTACAAGAGGTGGCCACTGTTGCTGCCACGGTTCTACAGACGGAGCAGTTACCAGGAACACCCAGCCTGAGAACAACACATCTATGATTTGAATACAGGCTGTTTCCAGCTGCTTCCTGTCACCCAAGCTGATCCTCATTTAACTGTCCATGGAAAGAACAGTGACTCTCAATTCCCCACTTTTCCACGGAGGATGTCAAATATATGTGAGCAGCTCCTTGGTTAGGCCAGGCGTTTTTCCTATGGAACTTCAAGAAAGTGAAATTTGAGACCCGCTTAGAGGAAGCATTCCCAAATCAGATTACTGTCTTGGAAACCAGCCTCCGACTGTCAGCATGTGCATTATGAGCACTAACCAGGAGAGACAGCATCCCGACAGCGGACAGTGGTGCTTTGGGACATGCCTACCACCTGTTAAAAGAAGCAAGCCGCTGGGAGGACAGCTTGGTATTCTTAGGCTAGTGCAGGTAGAGGTCAGAAGTGAAAGTGGGAAGAAAGGAGGAGATGGAAGACTCGAGAAAAATTAGTGTAGTGTGTATGCACTTCGGATCTGTAATCCACTGCAAAGAATGAGGATCAAGGTCATGCAGAAGAGAGCCTGTGGGCGTGCTGTGACAGAGCCACAAAGGGAACATAAACATGAAAACTCAGCACAAGGCAGGGAAGGTGTTGGGGAGTCAGAATGGCTTTTCTCTCCAAGTGGAGCTTTGGAACAGGAATAATTTTAGATTGGATTAATGGAAATACAGCCTCCGGAACAGCGGGGAAAAGCCGCTCTCAACTCTGTTAGACCATTCCTAAGCAACACATTTTCCTCTCAGTGATACAGTAATGAAAACAATCGAAGCGGGGAGAAGGCTTGAACCCTGCCTGACCAAGAAAGCTGGATTCGTGAGTGATGGAAAGTAATTAGACTTATTAAGTATGGTGTGGTTGCATGAGCCTGTAATCCTACCACTATGGAGGCAGAGGCTGGAGGATGACTACAGGTTTGAGGCCAGCCTGATCTATATAACAAGTTCCAGGCTAAGCCCCTGTCTCAAAAATTAAAGGAATCTAACTTGATCAGGGCCAAAGCAGGGCTCTAGAACAGATGGGATGGAACTTTAGACACATATTCTAGTTTAGAATAAGGAAGAGGTCCTGTAAATATAATCTAGGCCATCTTAGAATGGAACAAAGTCTGTATGACTAGCAGCACTGTAAATGTATATTATCGGGGGCCTGTGTGACACTGTGCCTGTCCCAACACGTGCCATTTTCTGCGATACTATACAAAGTGAGAGAACAATATAACCTCATAAGACTGTTGAAAAGCATAGGATTAACACTGTTTTGTTTTTTTTTATATTTATTTATTTATTATTTATACAATATTCTGTCTGTGCGTATGTCTGCAGGCCAGAAGAGGGCACCAGACCTCTTTACAGATGGTTGTGAGCCACCATGTGGTTGCCAGGAATTGAACTCAGGACCTTTGGAAGAGCAGGCAATGCTCTTAACCACTGAGCCATCTCTCCAGCCTCTTTGTTTTGTTTTAAAGATTTATTTTATTTATATATACAGTGTTCTGTCTGCCTGTATCCCTGCAGTCCAGAAGAGGGCACCGGATCTCATTATAGATGGTTGTGAACCACCATGTGGTTGCCGGGAATTGAACTCAGGACCTGTGGAAGAGCAGCCAGTGCTCTTAACCTCTGAGCCATCTCTCCAGCCCTGCACTGTTTTGTTTTCCCAGAAACAGTTTCTCTGTGTAGCCCTGTCTGTCCTGAAACTTGCTTTGTAGAACAGGCTGGCCTCGAACTCATGGAGATCCTCCTGCCGCTGCCTCCCGAGTGATGGGATTAAAGGTGTGCACCACCACCACCCAGCAATTAGCTTTGTTTTAAAGTCTACAGATAAAACATTCTTGAAATTCTAGGGCTCCATTTGTTCATCTTGGTGCTTTTGCTGGAGATGAAGGCAGCACCTTGCACATGCTAGGCAAGCAGTCTAGGCGGGAGCTGCATCTCCAAGTCTTTACAATTTGAAAGAGAGTCTAACCTGGGCAGTGGCACATGCTTTCATCCCAGTACTTGGGGGAAGCAGATCTTTAATCCCAACTGAGAGGCAGTTGGATCTCTGTGAGTTTGAGACCAACCTGATCTACAAAGTGAGTTCCAGGACTGCTAAGGGTGTTACACAGAGAAACCCTATCTCAAAAAAACAGAAAAGAAAAAAAAAAAAAAAAAGGAGAGTCTCACTACATACAATGCTACCATAACAACCTCTAAGGTTCAGTATTTGTGAGTTTATCAGAGCAATTTTTTTTTAAATATTTATTTATTTATTTATTTATTATGTATACAATATTCTGTCTGTGTATATGCCTGAAGGCCAGAAGAGGGCGCCAGACCTCTTTACAGATGGTTGTGAGCCACCATGTGGTTGCTGGGAATTGAACTCAGGACCTTTGGAAGAGCAGGCAATGCTCTTAACCACTGAGCCATCTCTCCAGCCCTCAGAGCAATTTTTTTATCAAGACAGGGTTTCTCTGTGTAGCCCTGGCTGTCCTGACACTCTCTCTGTAGACCACGCTGACCTCCAGCTCAGAGATCTGCCTGCCTCCTGACTCCTTAGTGGTAGGATTAAAAGCATGTGCCACCACTGCCCAACTGAGAGCCATTATTTGATCTTGTGCTTATAGATTTATTTATTATATTTTGAGGCCAGGTCTTCCTGTGTAGTCCCTGCTGACTTGGAACTTGAGATCATCCTGAGACCTCTGCTAGGCAAGCAGTCTACCATTTGTGTGTGTGTTTTACTTCTGGGAAAAAGCAAACAAAATTAAGCATGGATGCATTGGAGAAATAGCTCAGCAGTTAACAGCACTGGCAGAAAACATGGGTTCATATTTTAGCACCCACACAGTAGCTTAAAACCACCTGTAGCACTGCTGGGGATGGTGGTGCAGGACTTTAGTCCCAGCAGAGGCAGGCATATCTTTGTAAGTTAAAAGCCAGCCTGGTCTAGAGAGTGAGTTCCAGGACAGCCAGGGTTGTTAATACAGAGAAACCCTGTCTCGAAAAACCAAAAAGAAAAAAGAAAACAAAAAATAGTGACTGCCATATACCTCCCTCCCCCATTTTAGGTGTTCACTAGAGGACCATAGCTTAAATTTGATTTGTCCTATAGAAAGAAACCGGCTTTAACAGGACTGTTAAGTGTCCTTGCTGCCAACACAAGGTAAAAATCATTTCACTTCTCTCTCCTTCCCTTCTGTTTTTCTCTTCATGCTTTAATCATTTTGACACCAGGCTGTACAAAAGTAATTTAAAATTAAAATGTCTGACACTTGGAGGCTGGCAGAACCTGATTCTGAACCCTGCCCCCTCTCTGGGGCAGCCAGAAACCATCTTTCATTGGCTACTGGTCCTGTAGCAGCTGATGAAGGGCCCAGGAAACACATCCAACAATTAATTTGCTAATTTAGTTTTCTGTCTAATTTGAAACCAGAAAACCCTCAATCACCCAGGAGCCTGGCTCTCTGGCTTTAGTGCTGGCTTCTGAAACTTCCTGTCTTGTAGCTCTCAGAGAAACAGAAAAGGAGAGATTTTACCTTGTTAGGCACATAACATTCTCCAGTGTGTCTTCCAGTGGTGTTCTGTAGGGTCATAGTTCACAAGTCGTGTTACCAGGAGAACTGGAAAACAGTACATTCAGAAAGTGTTCAGTGTGGTCAAACTGCTTCCCGAATCATGGGGAATTTCCAGACCAGTATGTGTTCAGGATTTAGAAAAGTCAGGTTTCAGACAGCTCAGATGGGTCCCTAGCACAGAGGCAAGCATGGCTCTGAAGGGCCATGCCATGGTCAGTCAGCCTCCTAGGGAACATTCCTGATAACTTCATTGGGATGAGGGGCAGAGAAGTGTGAGACTAGAAAAAGTGGCATCAGTGTGGGATGGGACGGCACACATAGGCAGCCTTCCGCAGACCCTCACTGGCCTTTGCCTTCTGGAGGACTAAGCCAAGAAGCAGTGGTAGGATTCACTCTCAGATACACTGCAGAATCTGTCCCTGCTGCCACTTGGAGAATCCTTTGCTGTTAGTGGCCTTATCTGCTTCCTCCATTCCCACCCCAGGAAGGTTGAACTCTTCCTCCTGATGTCTTACATCTTCTATATCTTGGCTCCACCAATCCCTAATTGGAGCTGCGCATGAGTACATATTCAAATCTGGCGAGACTCCTTGTTCTCAGAACATACTGCTCTGGCTCTGCCTCCAAATCCTTTCCATTGCCTAGTGACTTTCCTCCTGGTGTCTTCACTCAGATGCTTTCTGAGCCCTGAGTCTCACTTCTTCCTCTTCCCCAGCACTGAGTCTCTCTTTCTGCTTTCACATGGGTAGTGATGTACCAAACTGTTGACCATTTGGATAAAAGTCATTTGTAATTTTTTTCCTTTTTTTTTTTTTTTTTTTTGGAGACAAGGTTTCTCTGGCCTGTCATGGAACTAGCTCTTGTAGATCAGCCTGGTCTCTCTCTAAAACTTTTGTTTGTTTTGTTTTTCTGCAATAAGGTTTCTCTGTTAGCACTGCCCCCTCCCCCCCCCCAAACTCGCTCTGTAGACCAGGCAAGTTCTCTCTAACTCACCAAACTCTGCCTGCCTCTGCCTCCCAAGTACTGGGATTAAAGGTGTATGCCACCAATGCCCAGCCTTAAACTTTTTAAAAATGACTTATTTTTTTTTTTCTGTATTTTATGTGCATTGATGTTTTCCGTGCATGTATGTATGTCAGACAGCATGTTCATGGGGATGAACTCCACCCTGGAGGTGGGGTTACAGACAGTTGTGAGCCACCATATGGGTAGTGGGAATTGTATGCAGGTCCTCTGGAAGAACAGCCAGTGTTCTTAGTCGCTGACCCATCTCTCCAGCCCTCATAGTTTCTTTTCTTTTCTTTTCTCTTTTCTTTTCTTTTCTCTTTTCTTTTCTTTTCTTTTCTTTGTTTCTCTCTTTTTTTTTTCTTTTTTCTTTTTTTTTTTGGTTTTTTGAGACAGGGTTTCTCTGTGGTTTTGGAGCCTGTCCTGGAACTAGCTCTTGTAGACCAGGCTGGTCTCGAACTCACAGAGATCCGCCTGCCTCTGCCTCCCAAATGCTGGGATTAAAGGCGTGTGCCACCACCGCCCAGCTTTTTTGTTTGTTTTTGTTTTTTTGTTTTTGTTTTTTTGTTTTTTTGTTTTTTGTTTTTTTTTTTTTTGTTTTTCGAGACAGGGTTTCTCTGTGGTTTTGGAGCCTGTCCTGGAACTAGCTCTTGTAGACCAGGCTGGACTTGAACTCACAGAGATTCGCCTGCCTCTGCCTCCCGAGTGCTGGGATTAAAGGCGTGCGCCACCAACGCCCGGCTTTTTTGTTTGTTTTTGAGACAGGTTCTCACTCTGTAGTTCAGGTTGTCCTGGAACTCACTACTTACACCAGGCTGACCTTGAACTCACAGAGATCCACCTGCTTCTGCCTCCCAAATGCTGGGATGAAAGATGTGCACCACTATTCCTGGCTAAGGACTTATTTTTATTCGTGTGTGTGTGTGTGTGTGTGTGTCTGTGAGGGAGTATATGCACACGAGTCCAGTTGCTCATGGAGGCCAGAAGAAGGCATTGGTCCCCTGGAGCTGGAGTTAAAGGCAGTTGTGATATGGGTGCTGCGAACTCCGAAGTCAGGGGTTCTATGAGAGCAGAACGTGCACTTAACTGCTTAGGCAGCTCTTTAGCCCCCATTTAGTTATTTCATTGTAGCGCGCCAAGGCGCTCTGCGCACCATGGCGCTGTCAGCTGTCATGTTCCGCTGTCAGCTGTCATGTTCCGATGTAGCGCGCCACGGCGCTCTGTGCGCCAGGCGCTTTGCGCACCTCGGAGCTGTCAGCTGTCATGTTCACAGGGTCTGGCACTAAGCATGTTGCCGCCATTTGCTAGTGTCCCTAGTAGTAAACAACTTCTGCGCACGCTCGCTACCGGCCCAAGAGTGGTTTGAATCCACCTATCAATTGCTCACACGTCTTGCTCACGCAATTGCATCAGTGTGGGCCGAGCCAATCAAGCAATGACACATCATAGGCGGACCAGGCACTGTATATATTCCCCGCGCGGTCGGGCTCGGGGTCTTTTCGCCTCCATCTTATCTTCAGTCTTCTGCGCTCCAATAAAGTACGTTCCAAGAAGAATCCTGTTGTGGTCGTCTTCTCTGCTGGCAGAGTTGCGCGCCGCATTTCATATCTTAGTTCTGCCTTTCCAAATAAACTGTAAAGTGCCTGTGTTCAGGTCATAGTGCATGCACTAACTGTGACCACTCACAAAGTGTCCATCATGACAACCACTGGGTGCTTGTTAAACAGATTAGTTCTAAAGAGGTGGCGGGGGAGGGGTGAGTTCCACACTTGGCTATGTAGGGAGATCCAGTTTCAAAAGCCAATTCCACATGCCAGCAGATAATACCTCCCTAAGATTCCATTTTGTAGATGGGGCCCAGAAGTCTGTATTTTTTGTATATACCGTAAGAATGACCAATCATGGGCTGGAGAGATGGCTCAGTGGTTAAGAGCACTGGCAGCTCTTCCAGAGGTCCTGAGTTCAATTCCCAGCAACCACATGGTGGCTCACAACCATCTGTAAAGAGATCTGGTGCCCTCTTCTGACATGCAGGCATACACAGAGGCAAAATGTTGTATACATAATAAATAAATAAATCTTAAAAAAAAAAAAAAAGAATGACCAACCGTCTTTTTTTTCCCCCTGGTTTTTCAAGACAGGGTTTCCTCTGTGTAACAGCCCTAGCTGTCCTGGAACTAGCTCTTGTAGACCAGGCTAGCCTTGAACTCACAGATATCTGCTTGCCTCTGTTTTCCAAGTGCTGGGGTTAAAGGTGTGCGCCACCACCATCTGGCCAAAATAGCCAGTCTTCTCATCAGAGCTAGGGAATCATTGCACATAGCTCTTGGCACAGGAAACACTCAACTTCAGTATAAGCATCTGCACTGGGGCTGGAGAGATGGCTCAGTGTTGAGAACTCTGCCTGCTCTTCCAGAGGTCCTGAGTTCAATTCTCATCAACCACATGGTGGCTCACAACCATCTGTAATGAGATCTGGTGCCCTCTTCTGGCATGAGACAGAACACTGTATACACAATAAATAAATAATAATTAAAAAAAAAAAAAATCTGGCCGGGCGGTGGTGGCGCACGCCTTTAATCCCAGCACTCGGGAGGCAGAGGCAGGTGGATCTCTGTGAGTTCGAGACCAGCCTGGTCTACAGAGCTAGTTCCAGGACAGGCTCCAAAGCCACAGAGAAACCCTGTCTCGAAAAACCAAAAAAAAAAAAAAAAAAAAAAAAAAAAATCTGTACTCAACTACATAAGGAAATGTATTCATATCACATTTGGTGGGAGTAGAGTTCAGTGGCCACATATGCTTGGCAAAAAATGAAATACTGAAGCAGGGCATGGTGGTGCACACCTTTAATCCCTGTACTCAGGAGGTAGAGTCCAGGACAGTCAGAACTATGAAGAGACCCTGTCTCAAAAGGATAAAAGGGAGAAAAAAAAAAAAAGGCACTGCCTTTGGGTTAGTCCAGGAGAGGAAGAAGGGAGGAAGGACTTGTTTGTACTTTACCAGAGCATTCCACACCCAAGCCTGCCCCTAAGGCAGTCTGTTTGCCAGTCTGTAGGACACATTTGGTACGCATACACAGATCAAGTGAGTTAGTTAGTTGAAATGGAATCATTCCTTGTGCTCCTGCACCAGTTTAGGAATGATGTTTAGAAGGCAGAGGAGTCCAGCATGTGAGAGAGTTGGTCTGATTGTGTCCTAGACACATCTACAGAATAAACAAAATAACCCTCACTCAGACCCTGAGTCCAGCTCAAGCAGTAAGTGATGGACTCAGTCCTGATCCCCTCCTGGGCATTTGTGCCTCAGAAGGTCCACCAGACATGAGAGGAGAGGCTTATCGTCATACTCCAACCTCACTCGACAGGCAGGCTGCCAGAGCCAAGGATTTGCCCTCAGAGGGCACCAGGACAGTGCTCTGCATCTTCCCATTCTTGGAAACTTGGAAAACAAACAAACAGAAAGGAGCAGATAGAAGGGTTTGGAAAGGTGAAAGGGCTCAGAGGTTAAAAAAAAAAAAAAAAATCACTTGCTGTTCCTTCATAGAAACCCAATTCAATTCCCAGAACCCACACTGAGTGGCTCACAACTGCCTAGAACTCCAGCTCCAAGGAATCTGGCCTCCATGGGCACAACCACGTGTCATGCACAGACCCACACATATACATAAATGAAAATAAAGCTTTATAAAAATAAAAGCAGGGCAGCACTTGGGAGGCAGAGGCAGGCGGATCTCTGTGAGTTCGAGACCAGCCTGGTCTGGTCTACAAGAGCTAGTTCCAGGACAGGCTCCAAAAAACCACAGAGAAACCCTTTCTCGAAAAAGCAAAAAATAAATAAATAAATAAATAAAAATAAAAAAATAAAATAAAAGCAGGGGCTGGAGAGATGGCTCAGAGGTTGGGGTACTGGCTGCTCTTCCAGACGGCCTGAGTTCAGTTTCCAGCACCCACTTGGCAGTTTATAACTGTGGTTCCAGTTCCAGGGGAGCAGACATCCTCCCGCAGACAAACATTCAGGCAAAACACCAATGGACATAAAGTAAAAATTAATTTAAAAAAATAACTGAGTGAGGCCAAGCATGATGGCACGTGTCTTTATGCTCGGCACTTGGGAGGGAGAGGCAAGCAGATCCCTGAATTCAGAGCCAGCCTGGCCTACAGATCCAGTTCCAGGACAGCCAGGGCTACACAGAGAAACCCTGTCTATATATATATATATATATATATATATATATATATATATATATATATGCATCCTCCTGAATATTAACCTTCATCAGGCGATGAAAGGAGACAGAGACAGAGACCCACATTGGAGCACCGGACTGAAATCTCAATGTCCAAATCAGGAGCAGAAGGAGAGAGAGCACAAGCAAGGAACTCAGGACTGTGAGGGGTGCACCCACACACTGAGACAATGGGGATGATCTATCGGGAACTCACCAAGGCCAGCTGGCCTGGGTCTGAAAAAGCATGGGATAAAATCGGACTCGCTGAACATAGCGGACAATGAGGACTACTGAGAACTCAAGAACAATGGCAATGGGTTTTTTGATCCTACTGTACGTACTGGCTTTGTGGGAGCCTAGGCAGTTTGGATGCTCACCTTACTAGACCTGGATGAAGGTGGGTGGTCCTTGGGCTTCCCACAGGTCAGGGAACCCTGATTGCTCTTAGGGCTGATGAGGGAGGGGGACTTGATGGGGGAGGGGGAGGGAAATGGGAGGCGGTGGCGGGGAGGAGGCAGAAGTCTTTAATAAATTAACTAATTAATTAAAAAAAAAAGCCAGGCAGTGGTGGCACATGTATTTATTTAATCCCAGCTCTTGGGAGGCAGAGGCGGTGGATCTTAGTGAGTTTGATGCCAGCCTGGTCTCCAAAGCAAGTTCCAGGACAGTCAGGACTGTTATACAGAGAAATTCTTATCTCGAAAATCAAAGGAAGAAGAAGAAGAAGAAGAAGAAGAAGAAGAAGAAGAAGAAGAAGAAGAGGAGGAGGAGGAGGAGGAGGAGGAGGAGGAGGAGGAGGAGGAGGAGGAGGAGGAGGAGGAGGAGGAGGAGGAGGAGGAGGAGGAGACGACGACGGCGGAAAGAAAAGGCTGGCAAGATGGCTTATCAGTTCAGAGCACTGCTCTTCCAGAGGACCATGATCCAATTCCCAGCACCCACAACATGGCAGCTCAAAATTGTCTATAACTCCAAGATCTGACACCCTCCTACAGACATACATGCAGGCAAAACATCAATGCACAATCAATAAGAATAAATAATTTAAAATGTTGCCAGGCAGTTTTTGAGCACGCTTTTAATCCCAGCATTTGGGAGGCAGAGGCAGGTGGATCTATATATGAGTTCAAGGACAGTCTGGTCTACAAAGTGAGTTCCAGGACAGCCAGGACTGCACCTAAGGACCCGGTCGCTCCCTCCCTCCAAGAAAAAAGTCAAGGAAAAATCTGACTGGGCAGAGAAGACCTCACTGCAGAAGTGGCAGGCGTAAGTTTCCGAAGGAGGCGAGGAAGCAGGCAAGCTGAACTCTGCACTTATCTGGGATAAGAGAATTCCAGATAACTGCTTTAGTGCCTCTCAAATCCTGGGCGGTGATCTAGGATATGTAAACCAGTGCCTAAGTCTGCAGTAAATCTATTTGTAAACAGAGCCATCTCTCTGCGTTCCCACGGACAGTTACTCATTACAGCGAGAAAGCCTTTAAGCCTCTGCTGAAATGTTCATATCAAAAGGGAATGTTTGCCTAGCTTGGTTGGTGTCTCACCCTGCAGTCCCAGCCTGACAGAGGCAGAAGCAGGAGAATCACTGAGTTCTGAATTTGAGGCCAGCCAGTCTACATATGAAGTTTTTGTCACACAGAGTAAGGAGTTGTCACTTGTTGATAGCTCACTTGCCTTCCATGCATGAAGCCCTAGGTTTGATCCCTAGCATGGCCTAAAACCAGACATGGTGGTACAGACCTGTTATCCCAGCACGTGGGCAGTAGAGACAGGTGCATCAGCGCAAGCTTGAGGCCAGCCTTCCATACATGAGGCCAGGTCTCCAAAAACGCAAAAGAAAAAAAGTTGACACTGGTGGCGCACACCTTTAATCCCAGCACTCGGGAGGCAGAGGCAGGCGGATCTCTGTGAGTTTGAGGCCAGCCTGGTCTACAAGAGCTAATGCCAGGACACTCAGAGGTAAAGGTAGAGGCAGGAGGATTGCCAGTTCCAGACCAATCTGAGCAACACAAAGAGAGCGATGCTGTGAGAGAAAAGGAAGTAAAATGTGGGGACTGGTATGTGGTAGAGCTTGTGTGAGTCTGTGGGTACACTCCCTACATTAGGGAACATGGGTAAATTTTACATTCCAGATCCAAATAGTATTAGTATGGAGGTATAGTGGGAAAAACCAATATCAGGGCCAGGTGTGACAGCTGAAATCTCACCTCTCTATGGATAACACTGCTTCCGGTTCAAGGCCAACCTGAGCTTTGGAGAGTCCCAGTTTCAAAACAACAAACATGCTCAGGACTGAGGAGATGGCTCAGTTCACAGAGTGCCTGCTGCGCAAGAATGAGGAACTGAGTTCAACCCCCGAGCCCACATGTAAAATGACAGGCACGTTGGTGCACACTGGTCACCCCAGCACTGGGAAGGCTGACAGGTAGGTACCAAGACTTTACTGGTCCGTGAGCCTACCCTAGTACTCCATTGTGTAAATGTACCACATCTTCTTTATCCATTCTTCGGTTGAGGGGCATCTAGGTTGTTTCCAGGGTCTGGCTATTACAAATAATGCTGCTGTGAACATAGTTGAGCACGTGTCCTTGTGGTATGATTGAGCATCCTTTGGGTATATACCCAACAGCAGTATTGCTGGGTCTTTTTTTTTTTTTTTTTGGTTTTTTCGAGACAGGGTTTCTCTGTGGCTTTGGAGCCTGTCCTGGAACTAGCTCTTGTAGACCAGGCTGGTCTCGAACTCACAGAGATTCACCTGCCTCTGCCTCCCAAGTGCTGGGATTAAAGGCGTGCGCCACCACCGCCCGGCTTGCTGGGTCTTGAGATAGATTGTTTCCTGATTTTCTGAGAAAATGATTTTCATTGTTTGTTTTTTTTTATATTAGAAAATGATTTTCTTTTTTTTTTTTTTTTTTTTTGGTTTTTTGAGACAGGGTTTCTCTGTGGTTTTGGAGCCTGTCCTGGAACTAGCTCTTGTAGACCAGGCTGGTCTCGAACTCACAGAGATCTGCCTGTCTCTGCCTCCCGAGTGCTGGGATTATAGGCCTGTGCCACCACCGCCCGGCCAAGAAAATGATTTTCAAAGTGGGTGTACAGGTTTGTACTCCCACCAGCAATGGATGAGTGTTCCCTTACCCCATATATCCTTTCCAACATAAGCTGTCATCAATATTTTTGATCTCGGCCATTTTGACAGGTGTAAAATGAAATCTCAAGCTGGGTGGTGGTGGTGCACACCTTTAATCCCAGCACTCGGGAGACAGGGGCAGGCAGATCTTTGTGAGTTAGAGGCCAGCCTGGTCTACAAGAGCTAGTTCCAGGACAGGCTTCAAAGCTACAAAGAAACTCTATCTTCAAAAACCAAAAAAAAAAAAAAAGATAGCATCTCAGAGTTGTTGTTTTCATTTGCATCTCTCTGATGGTTAAGGATGCTGAGCATTTCCATAAGTGTTTTTTTTTTTTTTTGGTTTTTCGAGACAGGGTTTCTCTGTGGTTTTGGAGCCTGTCCTGGAACTAGCTCTTGTAGACCAGGCTGGTCTCGAACTCACAGAGATCCGCCTGCCTCTGCCTCCCAAGTGCTGGGATTAAAGGCGTGCGCCACCACTGCCCGGCCTTCTTTCAACCTTTTGAGGTTTGTCTGTTGAGAGTTCTTTGTTTTGTTTAGGTCTGTACCACATTTTTTTATTTGATTATTTGTTTTTTTGATGTCAAGTTTCTTGAGTTTTTGCATATTTTGGAGATCATGCCTCTATATGATGTGGGGTTGGTGAAGAAGATCTTTTCCCAATCTGCAGAGTAGCCAATGCACTTAACCTCTGAACCATCTCTTCAGTGCCCCCATATGTGGGTTTCTTGAGACAGGACATTTCTATGTTCCCCTGGCTGTCCAGGAACTCCCAGGCTAGATCAGGCTAGATCAGGCTGGCTTTGACTTAGCAGAGGATGCTGAGATTAAAGTCATGTAGCACCAAGCCTGGTTTTGCATCCCTGATTTTATGTGCGAGAGCTAGAATCTAGGGCTATATATACACCAGGCGAGCACTCTATCAAGTGAGTTAGAGCTTATCCCTGGGGTTTTTCGTTTTTCTTTTCTTTTCTTTTCTTTCCTTCCTTCCTTCCTTCCTTCCTTCCTTCCTTCCTTCCTTCCTTCCTTCCTATCTTTTTTATTTTCAAGACATGGCTTGTCTGTGTAGCCTTGGCTGTCTTGGAACTCTGTAGACCAGGCTGGCCTCGAACTCACAGAGATCTGCCTGCTTCTGCCTTCTGAGTACTGGGATTAGAGATGTGTGCCATCACTGCCTGACATGGGACTTGTTTTTTGAAAATGAGAAATGTTTTATTTATTTGTTTGTTTTATTATTAATTATAAATGCTCAAACAATAGCTTAGGCTAATTACTAACTAGCTCTTAAAACTTTAATTAACCCATATACAAATTAGAAAACTTAAAAAAAAAATTTTCGCTAACAGGCCAATCTCTGTGAGTTGGAGGCCAGCCTGGTCTACAGAGTGAGTTTCAGTACAGTCAGAGATACACAGAGAAACCCTGTCTTGAAAAAACCAAAAAAAGCCGGGCGATGGTGGCGCACGCCTTTAATCCCAGCACTCGGGAGGCAGAGGCAGGCGGATCTCTGTGAGTTCGAGACCAGCCTGGTCTACAAGAGCTAGTTCCAGGACAGGCTCCAAAACCACAGAGAAACCCTGTCTCGAAAAAACAAACAAAAAAAAAAGAAAGAAAAAAAAAAAAAGAAAAGAAAAAACCAAAAAAAAAAGGGCTGGAGAGGGTGGAGAGATGGCTCAGAGGTTAAGAGCACTGACTGTTCTTCCGGAGGTCCTGAGTTCAATTCCCAGCAACCACGTGGTGGCTCACAACCATCTGTAATGAGGTCTGGTGCTCTCTTCTGGCCTACAGGCATACAGCAGACAGAACACTGTATACGTAATTAATAAATAAATAATTTTTAAAAAAGAAAACAAAAATAATTTTCTCTGGTTTGATGTTGGCCCTGCATTGCATTGTGACATACAGACTACTGACTGACTCATGCTCAGTACTCACAAGGGGTGCTCGGTGCTTACAGGAGGTGCTCAGTACTCATAGGAGATGCTCAGTACTCACAGGGGGTGCTCAGTACTCACAGGGGGTGCTCAGTACTCACAGGGGGTACTCAGTACTCAGGGGTGCTCGGTACTCACAGGGGTGCTCACTACTCACAGGGGTGCTCAGTACTCACAGAGGTGTTCAGTACTCACAGGAGGTGCTCAGTACTCTCAGGGATGCTAAGTCCCAGAGAGATTAAGTCTAGCCTTAAGTCACACAGCTAAAATGTGGCAGAGCCAAGTGTTGAAACTCAGGTCTTTTGACTCCAAACAGCGTATTTCTTCTATCAGAGTTGCCGTTTCAGTTTCCAAATTAGAATAGCTACCCCCAGCATTCGCTCCAAATCTAAGCAACCTCTCGATGCCCTGTGAAACCACATCTGTCATAAAAAAGGGAGAGAAAGCCACAGCGCCATTGGAAAGGTTGCTTGTGAAGTTAAACTTAAAACCAAAGGGCAGGCAGCTGGCACAGGTTCCAAGGCACAGGTCCTGAAGGCTGGAAGCCTCAATAGCAGCCGAAACACTATCTGCTTCTAACACTGGGCTCCTGGACAAGGAATTCGGAGACGCTGAGAAAGAACAGCACGGAGCTCGCTAAGCCCCAACATTTATCAGTACCCGAATTCAAGCAACCGAGAGATAGAAAGGATGCTTATATTTCTTGAATTTGATTCTTTCTCCCTACTTCCAAAACCACTCCAGTCAAGCAAGACCCTTGTCACTTACATTGCTCGAATTTCTCTAAAAGTAGACTATCTGGTTCTTTCTCCCACTTTGGTCTCCCCCCCCCCCCCCCCCGCATCCCAGTTTTGCCCTCATCATCTCTGAATTTTTTTTTTAAAGATAGGGTCTTCTTGTGTAGCCAGGATTGGACTTAAACTTCCTTCCTTCCTTCCTTTTTGATTGTTTTTTTTTTTCCTCTGTCAAACAGTCCTGCTGTCCTGTAATTCACTATTCCAGGCTGGCCTCGAACTCACAGAGCTCTGCCTGCCTCTGCCTTCTGAGTGCTGGGATTAAAGGCATGCACCACCACCACCCGGCTTCCCAGATTATTATTTTTTTATTTTTATTTTATGTGCATTTGTGTTTTGCCTGTATGTTTGTCTCTGTATGTGAGGGTGTCAGATCTTGGAGTTACA
Organism: Chionomys nivalis; assembly: GCF_950005125.1. Lineage (NCBI taxonomy): Eukaryota > Metazoa > Chordata > Mammalia > Rodentia > Cricetidae > Chionomys > Chionomys nivalis. The sequence goes on along the minus strand of NC_080096.1, from coordinate 18,709,361 downwards.
GACAGTTGTGAGCTGCCATGTGGCTGCAGGGAATTGAACCTGGGTCCTCTAGAAGAGCAGTCAGTGTTCTTAACCGATGAGCCAACCTCTACTCCCCAGATTATTATTAATTAGTTTTTTGTTTTTCAAGACAGGTTTTCTCTGTGTAGCTTTGGTGTCTGTCCTGGAACTTGCTCTGTTGACCAGACTAGCCTTGAACTCACAGAGATCCACTGGCCTCTGCATCTTGAGTGCCAGAATTAAAGGCAGGCACCACCACCACCCAGCCAGATTGTTTTTTAGAGAGTAACAAATGGCTTCATTAGACTGCCTAGGAAAACCCAGTGACCCTCCTGTCTCTCTGCTCACCTGAGAACTGGGGTTACAGCCCATGCACAGGACACCTGACCTGTTGCATGGGTTCTAGAAGCTGAGCTGGTCCTCATGATTGTACAACCCACACCACTGCTCTTGTTTTGAGAAGACTTATTTTTATTTTATGTGTTTCAGTGGTTGCCTGCATGTTGTATGTGTACCATGTGCATTTAGTGCCTTCAAAGACCAGAAGAGGGCATCAGGTACCCTGGAAATAGAGCCACAGGTGGCTGTGAGCTGTTGTGTGGGTGCTGGGAACCAAACCCACGTCCTTCGCAAGAGCAGCAAGTCCTCCTAACTACTGAGTCATCTCTCCAGCCTCTCATTTTTGTTTATTTTATTTCTTTGTTTTGAGACAGGGTCTTGCACTGTAGCCCAGGCTGGCCTTGAACTTGCACCAATCTTCCTGCCTTAGCCACTCACTCTGAGTACACAGGCATGAGCCATGATCTCTTTCTTCATCGTGTCCTTCCGTGAATATTGGCATCCCTGACTAAAAACTCTGTCATCTCTGCTGCTGCCACCCGGACCCACCCTGCGATTTCCCTAACTGTTCTCCTTGCTTTTACAAAACCTCGCGCTGCTGTCTTCTGTTTCCTGCATAGTAGCCAGAAACATAATTTAACACAACTTAGAACATAGATTAACATAGTTTAAAATGTATGTCATCACTCTACAAAAAACAAACAAACAAACAAAAACCCTCTTTGTCTGAATAAAGAGCAAAGACTCTCCCTTGCTTTACAGAGCCTTACAAAGCCTGCCCTCCCCTCCTGCTTTCCTGACCCGCCTCCCACACCTGTCTCTTCTCATTCTCCCAACTCCTCAATCCACTGGTCTCAGATTCTGTCTCAGATCCCCTGCACCTACCGTCCTTTCTCTGGAGCACTCCTGCCCCAGGTCTGTGTGGTCTCAGATCCCCTGCACCTACCATCCTTTCTCTGGAGCACTCCTCCCCCAGATCTGTGTGGCTTGCTCCCTCTCCTATGCATCTGCAAACTGCCTTCTACTCCAGGATAACTTCCTAGCCATGATGGATTGAACCCTAAAGCGAAATAATAAACCCTCCCCCACTATTTATTTGCTTCTTTGACAGGCTCTTACCTCTCAGCCACGGTTTGCTTGGAACTCTATATGTAAACCAGGTTGACCGCAGACTCATAAATCTGCCTGCCTCTGCCCCCTGAATTCTGGGATTAAAGGTGGTCATCATAGCCAGGTAGTGGTGGCACACACCTTTAATCCTAGTACTAAGGAGGCAGAGGCAATGGGATCTCTGCATTTAAGACCAGCCTGGTCTACAGAGTGAGTTTCAGGACAGCTAGGAATAGAAAGAGAAACTCTGTTTCAAAATAAATAAATAAATAAATTTTTAGAAAATTTTTAATAAAAGAAGGAAGGAAGGAAGGCCTGGCTCATTTAAGCATTTTATTTTAGTATTGAGAAAACTAATATACCTGTAAACAGGAACTTAATTTTATTTTCTGCTTTTAGGACACTATTCTATCTGTCTATCTATCTGTCTATCTATCTTCCTATCTCTGTGTGTGTGTGTGTGTGTGTGTGTGTGTGATGTTCGTGGGTATAAGAGGTTAGATAATAACTCAGTAGAGTCAGTTCTCTCTCCATCTTTATGTGACTTAGAGGGAAAAAACTTAAGTTAGGTTTGTGTGGTAAACGCTTTTACCTACTGCCATTTTGCCAGTCCAGAAAACTGTTGTTTTGTTTTTATGGCAGGTGTGTGGTACATGCTTGTGATCCCAGCACCAGAGATAAAGAGGCATTAGGATCAGAGGAGAGCAGGGTCATCCTTGGCTACATAGGCAGTTTGAGACCAGTCTGGACTACATGAAGGGAAACAAAAATCCAAACAAACAATTTTAAGAATGGAAGAAAGGTCTGGTTTTTGGTTTTTCAAGACAGGGTTTCTCGGTGTAATCCTGGCTGTCCTGGAACTCACTGTGTAGACCAGGCTGGGCCGAAAGGTCTGTTTTGAGCTCCCTTAACACTGCCTGACATATGACTGTGCTGAGCAAGAGAAAGGTTACTATAGTGTAGTGTCTGGCACTGGGTGTGTAGGTGGAGGCTGTTTGTTTGTTTCCCAGTCACCCAGACCCAAAATAATCACACAGAAACTATATTAATTATAACACTGCTTGGCCAATTAGCTCATGAATATTTCTAGCTAACTCTTACATCTTTTTTTTCTTTTTTTTGGTTTTTCAAGACAGGGTTTCTCTGTGGCTTTGGAGCCTGTCCTGGAACTAGCTCTGTAGACCAGGCTGGTCTCGAACTCACAGAGATCCACCTGCCTCTGCCTCCCGAGTGCTGGGATTAAAGGCCACCATTGCCCGGCTTTTTTTGGTTTTTCGAGACAGGGTTTCTCTGTGGTTTTGGAGCCTGTCCTGGAACTAGCTCTTGTAGACCAGGCTGGCCTCGAACTCACAGAGATCCACCTGCCTCTGCCTCCCGAGTGCTGGGATTAAAGGCATGCGCCACCACCGCCCGGCCTTAACTCTTACATCTTAAATTAACCCATTTCTATTATTTTATATTTCACCACAAGGCTCATGGTTTAGTGGTAAAGTTCCCAGGCATCTGTCTCCTTCGGCAGCTACATGGCATCTCCCTGGCATCTCCCTGACTCCGCCTTCTTTCTTCCTCTATCTGCTTGGAATTCCCACCTTACTCTATTCTACCATGTAGTTAACCAAAGCAGCTTTATTCATTAACCAATAGAAACAACACATATACAGAAGGAGTTCCTACAGCAGGGGTGTAACGTAGCTCAGTTGGTAGGGTGCTGGTCTCATGTGCACAAGCCCCAGGATTTGATCCTTAGTACCACACACACAGGTTCACACCTGTAATCTTAACACTCAGGAGAGAAGACAGAAGGACCAGGAATTCAAGATTATCCTCAGCTCCACAGGGAGTTTGAGGCCATCTAGTGCTACAGAAGACCCTATTTGGAAACAAAAATGGCTGGGCAGGGATGGCACATGCCTTTAATCCCAGCACTTGGGAGGCAGAAGTAGGTGGATCTCCATGAGTTTTAGGTCAGCGTGGTTTATAGAGCAAGTACCAGGACAGGCTCCAAAGATACACAGAGAAACCTTGTCTCAAAAAACAAAAAACAAACAAAAATAGATCTACTTATTAAAGGGCTTAATGACCAGAAAGACAAAGCTATACTTCTGAGAAATGGAAAGCCCTTGCATAAAGTAAGAAGTTTGTTCTAGGGCTGGAGAGATGGCTCAGAGGTTAAGAGCACTTGCTGCTCTTCCAGAGGTCCTGAGTTCAATTCACAGCAACCACATGGTGGCTCAGAACCATCTGTACTGAGATATGGTGCCCTCCTCTGGAGTGCAGACATACATCAAGGCAGAATGTTGTATACATAATAAATAAATAAACCTAAAAAAAAAGGGGGGGGCTGGAGAGATGGCTCAGAGGTTGGGAGCGTTGGCTGCTCTTCAGGAGGTCCTGAGTTCAATTCCCAGCAACCACATGGTGGCTCACGATCATCTGTAATGAGATCTGGTGCCCTCTGCTGGCCTGCAGGCATACATGCAGACGTACTGTACACATAATAAGTAAAAATAAATCTTTAAAAAAAAAAAAAAGAAGTTTGTTCTAGTTGATGCTTTGATTTTGAAACCTCAAAACCCCATTGTAGAGCCGGGCGGTGGTGGTGCATGCCTTTAATCCCAGCACTTGGGAGGCAGAGGCAGGCGGATCTCCATGAGTTCGAGACCAGCCTGGTCTACAAGAGCTAGTTCCAGGATAGGCTCCAAAGCCACAGAGAAACCCTGTCTCGAAAAACCAAAAAAAAAAAAAAAAAAAAAAACCATTGTAGAATCACAAATGAGCTTCGTTGTGTTGCTAATTCTCGAGGGGCCTCCTGATACATAGCCTACTATCTGCAGGGAGCTGGGTCTTGCCATCTCATCCTCACCCTCACTGGCAAAGCTGGCAGACCCCTTGCTATTTTCTTTTTTTTTTTTGGTTTTTTCGAGACAGGGTTTCTCTGTGGTTTTGGAGCCTGTCCTGGAACTAGCTCTTGTAGACCAGGCTGGTCTGGAACTCACAGAGATCTGCCTGCCTCTGCCTCCCAAGTGCTGGGATTAAAGGCGTGCGCCACCACCGCCAGGCTCCCCTTGCTATTTTCTAAGGTACGCTTGATGCCTCGCTCGTATTGTAATAATTTTTATTCTTGTACATGGGAGAGATAGTTGCTGCTCTATCTGCCGCTAATGTTCTATTCAGGGAAAACTCATTCGATTAAATCAAGCAGTAGTGAATTCTTATGTATACAGAGCTCTGCCTGCATGTATCCCTGCAGGCCAGAAGAGGGCATCAAATCTCATTACAGATGGTTGTGAGCCACCATGTGGTTGATGGGAATTGAACTCAGGACCTCTGGAAGAACAGCCAGTGCTCTTAACCTCTGAGCCATCTCTCCAGCCCCCAGTAGTGAATTCTTTTTTGTTTGTTTGGTTTTTGTTTGTTTGTTTGTTTGTTTTTGTTTTTTTTGAGACAGGGTTTCTCTGTGGCTTTGAAGCTTGTCCTGGAACTAGCTCTGTAGACCAGGCTGGTCTCGAACTCACAGAGATCCGCCTGCCTCTGCCTCCTGAGTGCTGGGATTAAAGGCGTGCGTCACCATCGCCCGGCTCAGTAGTGAATTCTTAATTGACACAAATGAGACAGACAGCTGGAGGACTGGGGAGGAATAGGGAGCATTTGGCCTATGTAAGGAGAAAAGAGAGGGGCAGCTATAAACTTAAGTGGAGGTGGTCACTTGTGGGTGTGTATTGTTTTGTTTTTAAAGACAGGGTTTCTCTGTGTAGTCCTAGCTGACCTGAAATTCATTCTGTCGGCCAGGCTGACCTTGAACTCAGAGATTCACTTGCCTCTGTCTCCTAAGTGCTGGGATTAAAGGCATGCATCACCATGGCTGGGTTTTCCACACTGTTTTTATTGTTTTGTTTCATTTTTGGTGCTAGAGATCAAACCAGGCCTTGAACGTGCTAGATAAACACTCTACCACTGAGCTATAGTCCTTGCCCTTGTTGTATTTGTGTGTGCATGCGTGCATGCGTGTGTGCATTTGAAAGTCACAGAATTTTGGACCCAGGGCTTTGCCTCCCTGTGGCAACAAATCTCATCATGTCTGTCTTTGCAATCGATCTGGTAGTTTCCACCAGCTTAGCCAGGGTCTCTTTGTCTTTGAGTTAACCTGTATAAAGACAGCGGGGTGGTGTCCCCAGTCTGGCCTGGCCTCTGCATTCCCCAAACCCCATGCAGCAAGGGACCCACTAATCTGGGATCTTTTTTTCTTTTTAGGTTTTCAAGACAGGGTTTCTCTGTAGCTTTGGAGCTTGTCCTGTAATTCACTCTGTAGACCAGACTGGCCTCAAAATCACAGAGATCCACTTGCCTCTGACTCCCTAGTGCTGGGATTTAAGGTGTGTGCCTTAAATCTTTTATTGGTTGATGAATAAAACTGTTTGGGCCAATGGTTTAACAGAGTAAAGCCAGGCAGGAAATCTGAACAGAGATATATAGAGAGAGTAGGCAGAGTCAAAGAGATGCCATGTAGCTGCCAAAGGAGAAAGAGGTAACAAACACGAGCCTTGTGGTAAAATATAAAATAATAGAAATGGGTTAATTTAAGGTGTAAGAGTTAGTTAATAATAAGCCTGAGTTAATAGGCCAAACAGTGTTGTAATTAATATAGTTTTTGTGTGATTATTTGGGTCTGGGTGGCTGGGAAACAAAAGCAGTCTCCGTTTACAACCCACCTTTGGACACCAGGCAGGGAGACTACCAGTTCCCTTGGGGCTGTAATGTGTAATCACCACCAGCTGAGCATCCCTGCTCCACCACCACAGTGACAGTATTGACCCCCACTCAAAGGACAGGTGGTGTCTTAGCGCAGGCCAGCAGCCTATGCTAAGCCTATGGTCTCTGGTCTGTACTTGTGCGGTGACTTAAGCAACTGGGAGACTGTCTGCCAGTCCAGGCTGGGAGAACTGGTTAGTCTCAGGAGACACCTTCATGGCTGACAGGGGACAGACAGCCGTTTGCCGCTGCAGCCAGGTGTAATGAGGCCATTTGACCAAGCAGGTGAGGACTTTGGTTAGATGTCCTGTTCACAGCCAAAGTTCTTAGGCTTTTGTCTGACAAGATTCACTATGTTTTGGCTTCCTGCTCCTTTAAACAGTTGAGTTAGGAGCACCCTCTTCCCCTTGGCTGTCTTTCAGACTCTGGCTTAAGTTGAGGAGAAATATTATTCTGAATCTTTTTTTTTTTTTTCGAGACAGGGTTTCTCTGTAGCTTTGGAGCCTGTCCTGGAACTAGTTCTTGTAGACCAGGCTGGCCTCGAACTCACAGAGATCCGCCTGCCTCTGCCTCCCGAGTGCTGGGATTAAAGGCGTGTGCCACCACCGGCGGGTTATTCTGAATCTTTACGGATTAGTTTTGATACAATATTTGAATAAAAGAATTTACTTTTCAAATTTTATTTATTGTGGTTAGAGAGATAGATAGTCCAGAGGTTGGATTCCCCACACCCCAGGGTGACTCACATCTATAGTTCTAGTTTTGGGGACTCCGACCCCTTCTTGTGGCCTCTAGAGGTACCGCACACACATGGTTTATAGACTTTCACGCAGGGAAACACACACAAAAAGTAAGTTAATAAAAAAGAAATATCTTTAAAATTCTGTCTCTCAAAGACAGGACCGTGTAACTCCTGAGATAGGAAGATGATAGGAAGGGTGTTGCTAGGTGCTCAAACGCAGAGAAGCCGTGTCCCTTGAGGACACTGAAGATGTTGGGTGCATTTCCCCCACAGACTCCTTTTTATTTTCAAAGCAAATACTTTTATTTTTTATTTGTTTTTTTTCAAGACAGGGTCACACTCTGTAACTAGATAGCATAGTCCTGGCAGTCCTGGAACCCACTATGTGGATCACACTGGCCTTGAACTCACAGAGATCCATCTGCCTCTGCCTCCCAAATGCTGGGGTTAAAAGTTTATGCCACTGGGCTGGAGAGATGGCTCAGTGGTTAAGAGCATTGCCTGCTCTTCCAGAGGTCCTGAGTTCAATTCCCAGCAACCACATGGTGGCTCACAACCATCTGTAATGAGGTCTGGTGCCCTCTTCCTGACTGTAGGCATCCACAGACTGAATATTGTATACATAATAAATAAATAAATATTAAAAAAAAAGTTTATGCCACTATGCCCAGCAAAAATACAATTTTTAAGAAAAAGATGTATTTATTTTATATGTATGAGTAACTTGTCCTGGAACTTGCTCTGTAGATCAGGTTGGCCTTGAACTCAGACATCTGCCTGCCTCTGCCTCCCCAGCACTGAGGTTAAAGGTGTGCACCTCCATGCCCAGCAGGTTTGAGTGTTTTGTCTGCATGTATGTATGTGTACCATGAGCTTGCTGATGCCCATAGAGGTCAGAAGAGGTTGTCAGATTTCCTGGGACAGTTGTGAGTTACCTTCTGGGTGCTGGGAATTGAACTCTGGTCCTCTGCAAAATCAACAAGTGTTCTTTTTTTTTTTTTTTTTTTTTTTTTTTTTTTTTTTTTTTTTGGTTTTTTGAGACAGGGTTTCTCTGTAGCTTTGGAGCCTGTCCTGGAACTAGCTCTGTAGACCAGGCTGGTCTCGAACTCACAGAGATCCGCCTGCCTCTGCCTCCCAAGTGCTGGGATTAAAGGCGTGCGCCACCACCGCCCGGCTCAACAAGTGTTCTTAACCATTGAGCAAATCCACCCCCTTAACCTCCTCCTGATCAGGGCCCCGCTCATTCTTTGTATCCATGAGAATTGCTCCCATAATTAGAAGCATCTCCTGCCTGGAACACAAAGAAACAAATGTTCAAACCTGGTAACTGATGCTGGGAGGCCGAGCTGATTAGATCTTTCCTGCTGAGAGGCACCTGAGGGAAGAAGTTTCACCCAAACCTTCAAGACTGAAGATCTTGATGTGTAAAAGACACACGTAAACCAAGTAACACTTGGGAGACAGAGGCAGGTGGATCTCTGTGAGTTCGAAGCCAGCCTGGTCTCCAGAGGAGTTCCAGGATAGTCAGGGCTACACAGAGAAACCCTGTCTCAATAAACAAAATCAAATGAACAAAAAGACACACTTAATCTTAGAAGGAGCTCCCTGAATCCCTGCTCTCCTAAGCTGAGCCATTTAGAAAGAGAGAGAGAGAGAGAGAGAGAGAGAGAGAGAGAGAGAGAGAGAGAGAGAGAGAGAAAGAGAGAAAGAGAGTCAGCAGCAGCAGCAGTGAGGAGGGCTTGCGATGATGAAGCGGGACTTCACGGGTGTCTTCAAGGGATCAAATGCTGGAGGTGGGAGGTTAGGGCTTGGGATATTACTAATACACAAAAGTATTAACTGTAAACGGAAGTGTAAAGACCTGGCGAGGTGTCTCTTTAGGTTTTACAAATTTCGGTAAGACAGTCTGGAACCCTCCAGTGTCCCGTCCTGTCCCCCTCGTGAATACATTTCTTGGTACTACTCTATCCCAAGAACACTTTCTCCAGGCGGGGCGTGTTCTTATCTGGATATGGCTAGGATTATGTACTACCATTTAAACACTATGGGGAGAGATAATATCCATTTTCCTTCAGCATCAAGGCAGCCTTTTAAGCTTACCCAGACATATTTTGGTTCCTGCAATAAACAGGCGAGGTGGGAGAACTATGTCTAACAAAAATAACGCCATTGTGTGTTCTGAGTTTCTCACTGCAGGCTGCTTTTAAAGCATTTTGCTGTCACCTCCGCATCACAGGCTTTCAGGCAGGTTGGCCGTGAACAAAGAGAAATCACTTCACACACACCAGCCCCAAACCTCCACTCTCAGGACAAAAGTGTCCCTTGGCAATGTTTTCCACAGGGCCCTGCTGAAGGCCGTTCACTCACTTCCAACTCTCTTTCTCTTGGGAGACAAAGGCACCTTTGGGCTGAAGTGACTCGGGAGAGTTGGAATCAGATTTGTTATCAACATTGCAGCCTTCAGTTTTAGCAAGAGGCTCAATCTGTCTGCTGCGACCACAGGAAGGCTGCCTTTATGCCCAGGGAGCACAGGGCCAATTATGCACCTGCAAATACACCATGCAAGACATTTCAGCCTCCAAGCACTTTGAAAGCCGACACTTGACCGGTCTCAAGGGACCTGGTCCCCCACTTCGCGGGTAATAGCTGCTTTGGAATCTGTTATTGGCACCAGAAAAAGAGAGTCCTCTGAAGTCACTCAAAAGCCATTTTATTGTGCATTTGCAAACAAAGAACCTCAGCAAAAAAAAGTCTGTTACCAAATCAGGGTGGGAAGTCAAACTCATCCCGTGAAGAGTCAATTACCCTGGCAATTTTGTGAAGGTCTGGAAAGGGAGTGCTGGGGGAGAGGCGTGCTGGGAGGGGTCTGGCTTTGAAAACTTCCACTGACTCGAAAACCCTAACAATTACGACAGGAGGGCCTCTGTCATTTCTGGTTATAAACTTTTTATGATTATTAACTGGGGGAATCTAGATCATGTGGAATTTTAACAATCGACTTTTAAGCAATGTCTGCTGCTTTCTGAGGAACTTGTCTGCAGTGCTGTAAGCTGAAGCTTGAAGCTGCGACCCTCCCGTCTCTCGCCTGAGAAGCGACCTTCTTATGTGGCTCTCTTCCTTGATAAGCAGGCAGACGCTCGCCGCACTGGTTATCTGGGAAAAGAAATATGTGTGGGGAAAGAAGCAATTTTCTTCTCCTTGCAATTAAAATCGAGTCCTGGCGACCTTGTGGGATTCTCCTGCCACCTGCTGTTCAAAAGAAGAACAGCGGGGAAACAGAGGTGAAGCCCTTCGAGAGATTTGGAATTTTGATGGTATCAAAACCTTCCTCCCTCTCCCCCCGCCCCCCCCCCCGTCTACCTGCATCTCTCCCTTCCTCCTTTTCTTTCCCTCCTCTCTTTCTTTCTTTCAGCAGTTTACTGGTTTGTTATATGAACAGACATACTCATAAAATGAAACATGGGCCTGGCGGTGGTGGCGCACGCCTTTCATCCCAGAACTGGGGAGGCAGAGGCAGGCAGATCTCAGTGAGTTTGAGGCCAGCCTGGTCTGCAAAGCGAGTTCCAGGACAGTCAGAGCTGTAACACAGCTATCTTGAAAAACAAAACAAGTTGCCAGGTGGTGGTGGCGCACGCCTTTAATCCCAGCACTCAGGAGGCAGAGGCAGGGGGATCTCTGTGAGTTCGAGTTCAGCCTGATCTACAAGAGCTAATTCCAGGACAGGCTCCAAAGCTACAGAGAAACTCTGTATCGAAAAAACAAACAAACAAAAACAAAATAACAAAAAAGAATCTGCTCAACAGTTAGACAAACCCAGAAGAAAAAGAAACTGGCAAAAGGTTTGTACGGATTCTTCTCCAAAAAAGATACACATAAAGAACCTAAGAAGTCTTGCTGTGAGTCAGCAGGGATGTGCAAACTCAAACCACAATGAGCTCTCTGAAGCCAGACCCCAAAACTAGGGGACAACTGCCGAGAAAGGAGGGGAGCAGAGAATGAGAAAAGGGCTAACTAGTGCCCTGTGCTGGTGAGGGTGCTAGACCATGGCACCCTACACCACAGCGGGGATGGAGAGCCCTCAGTTCCCCCTAGTTTCCTACCTTCCTAGGATTGGTCCTATGGTGACATCGTGCAAGCTAAGCAAGCACGCTACCACTGTGCCGCATCCCCAAGTCCTCTTATAACTTTTAATTTCTGAGACAGGGTTTCACTAAGTTGCTCAGGCTGGCCTTGAACTCAAGAGAGGAAAGAAAAATCAAACACTGTGAAATGGTGGATCATACAATAGAGATCTGTGCACACTCAGAAGGCAGAGGCAACAGGAGTGTCAAAAGTTCAAGGCCAGTAGACAGAGGCAGGCTGATCTCTGTGAGTTCGAGACCAGCCTGGTCTACAAGAGCTAGTTCCAGGACAGGCTCCAAAACCAGAGAGAAACCCTGTCTCGAAAAGCCAAAAAAAAAAAAAAAAAGTTCAAAGCCAGTTTGCTCTACCATCACAAGTTTAAGGCCTGGCAAGAGAGAATGAGACCTTGTCTTAAAAAAAAAAACACTCAGTCTATGGGTGGTTCACACCCTTAATCCTAAGAAAACAAAAACAACCTTCCCCAAAAAAGAACCACAATAAATAATAAATGTGTGATATCACACACACACACACGTATGTGCACACACACAGAGTATAAGAAAAAGCAGTAACAGCAGAAGAAAGTTTCGGGGAGACTGACCAGGATCTCATCCCAGGTCTCATGATCTAAGTTTCTCATCTTAATGGAGCTTCTAACAGTGCATGTCCTTGACAGTCACACTACAGCACACTACGTGGGGAGACCCAGTGACTGTTAGTATTTCCTATCTTTCTTTTTCTAAATTTTATTTATTTATCATGTATACAGTAGTCTGCCTGCAGGCCAGAAGAGGGCACCAGATCTCACTACAGATGGTTGTGAGCCACCATGTGGTTGCTGGGAATTGAACTCAGGACCTTTGGAAGAGCAGCCCCATTGCTCTTAACCACTGAACCATCTTTCCAGCCCCCCCCCCCCTTTTTAAACTTTTGAGACAGAGTTTCTCTGTGTGGCTCAGTGCTCAGGAGGCAGAGGTGGCCAGATCTCTGTGAGTTCGAGAACAGCCTGATCTTCCTCTGAGCCTTTTCTCTAGTCCCTGTTTTTTGTTTTATGAGACAGGGTCTCTCTACTGTGTAGCTCTGGCTGTCCTGGAACTTACTATGTAGATTAGATTGCCCTCAAACTCAGAGATCTGCCTGCCTCTGCCTGCTGAGTGCTTGGATTAAAGGTGTGTGCCACCACGTCCAGCTAAACTAAATTTGTAAATTTGTAAATTGTTCTTTCATGAGCATGGAGAGATGGCTCAGCATTTAAGAGCAAGCACTGGCTGCTCCTCCAGAGAACCCAGGTTCAATTTCCAGTACCCACATGGCAGCTTACATCTATATGTATCTTCAGTTCCAGGGCTTCTGAAACCCTCACACAGACATACATGCAGGCAAAACACCAGTGATCATAAAATAAAAATAAGTTATATATATAAAAAAAATTCTCCTTCAGCAAAAACTTCCATTCTTCAAATAAATCCATGAGTCACAGTTTGGGAGAACATATTCATAAAAGTCTTGAATCCAGTACCTACACGCGCGGAGCTCTCTGCACTCTGTAAGAGACACGCCTCAGTTGAAAGAGTCCGCCAGAGGTTCACATGAACAGACATAGAAATAGCGAGGTTGGGAAAAACGCTCACCAACGTTAGTCATCAGGAAATGCAGACTAAACTCACAAAGGGAAACCACTCCACACCCACCAGCGTGACTAAATTTAAAACAACCGATGTCACAACGAAAGCACAGGTGTCCGACCTTTCGACATTTCACGTGCTGCTGCCGCGTCCAAATGTGTTGGGTTTTGTTCGGTCGTCCTTGGCCAAAGGTTAGACGCACCTGGAAGTAACAACTGCCAGTCATGTATTCCTGGTAGGAAAGTAGAACTACTTTGCAAAACATTTGATACCGTGAGTGTGTGTGTATAATAAATAAATGTGTGTGTAATAAAAAAGTTTGTGTGATAAATGTGTGTGTAATTAATAAATGTGGGTGGCTGTGGTGTGTGTGTTTCAAGGCAGAGTTTTGCTCTGTAGCCTAAGGTAGCCTCAATCAAAACAAAACACGCAGTACTTTGTTTGTTTTTCCAGACAGGGTTTCTCTGTAGCTTTGGTGCCTGTCCTGGAACTAGCTCTTGTGGACCAGGCTGGCCTTGAACTCAGAGATCCGTTTGTCTCTGTCTCCTGAGTGCTGGGATTAAAGGTGTGCGCCACCACTGCCCCACTACTTTTTTTTTTTTTTTTTTTTTAATGAAATCACTGTGTAGACTGTAATGTTAGCATTCGGGAATTATGCTAGCCTGTCCATTGGGGACCTTGCAGGATACACTCAGGCAGTACCCTGGCCAGCCCAGGGTCCTATGGTTGTTGTTTCACTATGTAGTCTATGCACGTGCACTATGCACCCCCATTAAGAGAGAAGCTCCGCCCATACACACACACACACACACACACACACACATCCCTCAGGTCCTCCTAAGAAGCAGGCAGGTCTTTAAAATACCCTTCTTCCTGGACGTTTTGTTTTTCGAGGAGGGCTTTTTTGTTTTGTTTGGTTTTGTTTTGTTTTGTAGCTTTGGAGCCTGTCCTGGAACTCGCTCTGTAGACCAGGCTGGTCTCAAACTCACAGAGATCCGCCTGCCTCTGCCTCCCGAGTGCTGGGATTAAAGGTGTGCACCGCCACGACCTGGCCTGGCCGTTTTTTTTAAATTATAACATTGTTCCCGTAGAACTCTCTTTTCCAAATAAAGGATTGCTGGGTCCCTCCATACTCCACCACCACGATCAGTAAACCACTCCTCCACTTCTAGCCATTTTCCACAAGTGACCATTTGTTTTGACTGTCGTCGTTTCTCACGTCCTGCCCCTGCCCACAAACCCCGGTACTAGGCAATCATGTGTCTTTCGGGCTCAGAGCCCACCCCCCCGTGATGACGTAGGGTACAGCTTTAGCCCACTCAACACTCCACAGCCCCAGGATCTTGGTGTGATGGACGATCCAAGGCCAGCCAGTGCCACCTCACCGGTCCTGGCTGAATTTCTGGGAGGCTAAAGTTCAGCCCTTGGATCTTACTTCTCTATCTCATTCGTGCAAAATTCTAAACGTATCCACCTTTGCCCCAGTACCCCTTAGATATCAATCCGCATGGTTGCTTACCAGCACCCCACATCCCGATATTTCACGGAACCTTTGTAAACTGCCAGCCATCCAACAGATGGAAAGAGAGTCCCCTTTCCCTACAGTCACGCTTTCTCTTTTCTTTGCTCCAAGCCCTCCCTCTGTTAGTTCTTACTGCTCTACTCAACTCCTGCTGGCTATGAAGCCTATTGAGCTGCATTTCCCCTGCCCAATCTCTGCCAAAGCAGTTATGTCATCACCTGTCACCAGGTCCTTTCCACGGCACGTGCACCCTTTAAAAGTGCCCGCCAGGCAGAGCTCATTCCCCTTGCCTTTTCTTCCTCTCCTTGTCCCTAATTTCCTCTCTCGCCTCTTCTTTTCTCTCTGGCTTCTCTTCCCTCACATCTGCCTGCCTCTCCCAAGCCCCTACTCTCCTTCACTCTTTTGCTCCCCACCTCCCGATCAACCTCTTCACTAACTCTGTTGCCTGTGGCGTGTTTGTTTCGTGGCATGCCTTGGCCGGGCCCTCCAGAGGCGCCCACTTAATGCAGGGACCCTACCGGTCTGTCTACTCTGCCTGCAATAGATCTGTCCTCTCCCATTGCAACAAATCTGCTTTCTCGTTTACTGGCAGCTTTGATTCTCCACTTCATTTCTTTTTCTTTGCTCCAAAGACCTGCTTCTGTCTGTCTAGTCTCTCTCCTCAAACGCCCTGTCTGTTTGCTACAATGTCAAGAGATGGAGAAGTTAGTTTTGTCTCACTCAGCACACGCTGGTTCTCCCTTTCTTCCTATCTACCCAACTCCTGTCTAATATATATGTGTGTTCGTATATGCACGGGATCTGGATTAAACCCTATATGTGTGAACGTATGCGAGCTTTAATTCTGTGTGTATGCGTGTGTAACTTGGATTCAGATTTAACTCTGTGTGTATTAACTTGGATTCAACTGTGCATATGTCTGCATGCAACTATTATTTAGAAAGACAGCCACCATGTGGCTCTCCTCCATCTTGGCTGGTTGATGGAGGAGTTACTTTTATTTAATAAAGAAACTGCCTTGGCCCATTTATAGGCCAGCCCTTAGGTGGGTGGAGTAAACAGAACAGAATGCTGGGAGAAAGAAGCCGAGTCAGTGAGTCGCCATGATTCTCCCATTCCAGACAGACGCAGGTTAAGATCTTTCCTGGTAAGCCAGCTCGTGGTACTACACAGAATATTAGAAATGGGTTAGATCAATATGTAAGAGCTAGCCGATAAGAGGTTGGAACTAATGGGCCAGGCAGTGATTAAAAGAATACAGTTTCCGTGTAATTAGTTCGGGGCATAAGCTAGCCATGCGGGCGGCCAGGTGCCGGGGACGCAGTCCCGCCGTGTATTACAACAGAGTGGCACCCAACGTGCTAATAAACTCCACGTAAAACCTGAGAGGGCTTAAAAAGAACATAGAAAGAATTTAAGACAGCTTTTTGCTGTTTGTGGGTTGCGTGCCGCAAAGAAATTGTCCTGACTCAGCAGCAGGAAAAAACTGGCTGTTTTAAAATGCCGGCTTTCTGCGCTGTGCCGCCATTGCAATCTCTGTCTGGCTCCTGCGGGAGACAGAGCTTTTGAATGGAGCATTTGGAGTAAAGTGCTACGATTTGTTTGATGGCAACTAGACTCACTGTGTGCCTAAAAGGAAGTCATTTTGTGCTGCGGCTCAGAGGCACAAGCAGCTCCATCATGCTACTGGTGCAATGTGCAAGGATCAGAGGCACGAGCGGCTCCGCCATGTTGGACTGGGCGGGGCAAGCAAGCAGTACCTGTTTTTGACCTAGGAATGTCACAGCTTAGATTCTTAAGCGCTTAGCGATTTAAAAGCACAAAACAAAGTGCTCCTGGATAGTAAAAAAATACAGATTCACAATAAAACAGATTCAGACATAAAAGACCTCTATGGGTCACATTGTTGGATGAATGTACGTAGGCTTGAGAGAGAAAAAAAAATATATAAAGAGAATAAAGTTAATGCCCTTAAAAAGAAGGGATAAAGTCTTTAAAGAGACAGAGTACAGATAGTTATAGATTAAAAAAAAAAAAAGCCACGTAAAAATGAAAAATTCACAGAGAGTCAGGATTCTTTGTATTATTGTGTTTTCTTTAAAATTTTTGACTGTAAAGGAGCTAAATGCAGAGAGACATTTCATTATATGGGCTGCCAAGCTAAACCAAAATGGATATAAGGGTATTATGATTTCAAAATTTGGGTCTAAGGATATGATGCTTTGGAAAGGGTCTTCTTTTGTTTTCACAGAGGATGAGACTCTGTGGATTGCGTCTATCCCGATATGGTATGATAGACCACGCCCTCCTAAAAGGTTGCTGTGAACACCTTCAGAAAATTACTTCACTCAACTGCTGACTGAGATGACCCTGACACACAGGTTACACCATAAAAGATCTAAATACAGCGCCCCCATTCAACAGGAAGCAGTTTGGAGAGAAAAACTGCGCCCATGTTCCCAAATATGGTTTATAAATGTTCTTTTACATTTAAAGGGGGAAATGATATAGATATAAATAATTTGCATTGGTATGGGTTTTAAGGTTAATTTTGTTATATGTATATGTATTTCTGCTCTTAAGGTATTGTGATTATGTAGTTCATTTAAAAATGTAATGTAAATATAGGTTATTAATGGATAATCATCGATAATAGTAAAGCTTGTAGTCATGTTAGATTTTCTAGATATGCATAGATATATTTCAGATAGGCATTCTTCATATCTTTCAAAGGCTACAGAATATGGCATTTAAGTGTTTTAATAATTTAGGGCTTTTTATGAAAATGAGACACATCTGCTCCTGACAGCACCAATCTACTTCAAGAGGAAGATGGGCATCAAACTTATGGAGTTTGATAGACATTTGGGCAAGAAACTGCTCTTGCCTGGACTGATGCATAAAC
The DNA here is from genome assembly GCF_950005125.1 of Chionomys nivalis. NCBI lineage: Eukaryota > Metazoa > Chordata > Mammalia > Rodentia > Cricetidae > Chionomys > Chionomys nivalis. Next base: position 18,692,247 of record NC_080096.1, on the reverse strand, counting down.
GACACAGAGAACCCGCAGAGAGAGGACTGCTGAACTTGCCTAAAGGTGAGATGTTCTTTCGGGGTTCCTGATTCGTGAAAGAGTCTGCGAGACATTCTGCAAAACACAGCAAAAAGTGACTAAACTGTCTTTGGAATTTCCTGCTTCATGAAAGAGTCTGCTGGATACTATGGGCCTGAAGGCCAAAGACGGATGCCCCAACGGTACAAAAGAACTTTGGGTGATTGTCCAGGCAGCGAGATGTCTCTGTCATTTCTAAAGTTTAAAGTTTCTTATTTCTTGTTTACTTAGGTAATATTATATCCTTCTGGAGTCTTTGATGGAGTTAAAGAATGGTTAGTTATAGTTATAATTTTCCTTAGTTATGATAAAAGATAAAATAGATATAAATATTGTAACTGTAATTCTTGCTTGATAACCGTTTTGTTATATGTAATTTTACTATGTTAAAGTTAAAGCCTTTCTTTTTTGTTTAAACAAAAAAAGGGGAAATGATGGAGGAGTTACTTTCATTTAATAAAGAAACTGCCTTGGCCCATTTATAGGCCAGCCCTTAGGTGGGTGGAGTAAACAGAACAGAATGCTGGGAGAAAGAAGCCAAGTCAGTGAGTCGCCATGATTTTCCCACTCCAGACAGACGCAGGTTAAGATCTTTCCTGGTAAGCCAGCTCGTGGTACTACACAGAATATTAGAAATGGGTTAGATCAATATGTAAGAGCTAGCCGATAAGAGGTTGTAACTAATGGGCCAGGCAGTGATTAAAAGAATACAGTTTCCGTGTAATTAGTTCGGGGCATAAGCTAGCCATGCGGGCGGCCGGGTGCCGGGGACGCAGCCCTGCCATGTATTACAACAGCTGGTGACCTCATCATGATCTAGGCAGCCATGTGGCTGGAAGCCATCTTTTACTGAGGTTAAAGAGTACATTTCTTACTCCTAGTAAACTCTCTGTTTATTGTATCTCCTTCTAGACTAAGGAAGCAACAAGTTTCAAATATGTTGGATATGGACTTTTGGATGATGATAAAAGTTGGTTAGATCTGTTACAACATACTGTATATGTAATTCAACTTTGCTTTAAAATATATTCTATATGGTGATAAAAACTTAAGGTTATGAAGATATATTCAGATCATCAAAAGCTAACTTAGAGATTTACATCTAAGTACTCATGTCTTTGCCAAGTATTCAACATCAAGCTTCTAGTCTTATTGTAGACTGTTAAGAAATACAAGTAAGGGGCTGGAGAGATGGCTCAGAGGTTAAGAGCATTGCCTGCTCTTCCAAAGGTCCTGAGTCCAATTCCCAGGGGGCTGGAGAGATGGCTCAGTGGTTAAGAGCATTGCCTGCTCTGCCAAAGGTCCTGAGTTCAATTCCCAGCAACCACATGGTGGCTCACAGCCATCTGGAATGAGGTCTGGTGCCCTCTTCTGGCCTTCAGGCATACACACAGACAGAATATTGTATACATAGTAAATAAATAAATATTTAAAAAAAAATAAATAAATAAACAAAAAAAAAATCAATTCCCAGCAACCACATGGTGGCTCACAACCGTCTGTAAAGAGGTCTGGCGCCCTCTTCTGGCCTTCAGGCACACAGACAGAATAATATAATATATACATAATAAATAAATAAATATTTATTTAAAAAGAAATACAAGTAAATAGTCATTTTTGTTTGTTTATTTGTTTTGTTTTATTTTTCAAGAGAGGGTTTCTTTGTGTTCCTGGCTCTCCTGGTACTCTCTGTAGACCAGGCTGGCCTCGAACTCACAGGGATCTACCTGCCTCTGCCTCCCGAGTTCTGGTATTAAAGTCGTTAGCCACCACTGTCCAGTTTTTCCATTTTTATGTAAATATTCATTTCTATAAATGATCAAGTTCTTTAGCTGTATTCCCGCTAAGTACTGACATAATTACAAGAATAAGCCTTACCTAGTCCCCTATATATGTTTTCAGAGTTAAGCTTTTAAAAAGTAACTAGAAACAAAGTTTGTCTACTTAGATATACCTAATAGACAGACACTTCTCAAATGCTCACAGATCAGGAGAATATAGCATTTAAAATGTTTAATTAAAAAGCTTTTCATCAATCAGGTGGTGGTGGCGCACGCCTTTAATCCCAACACCGTGGTCAGCACCCCAGCTTGCTCAGGCCTCCCAAGATTCTAACACCCCCAGATCAGCAGGAAGCAGGCTGCCTCTGTCTTTGAAGTGCTGGGATTACAGGTCTGGACCACTTTGCTAGGATGTCAACATTGGTCTTTAAGTAGTCTTTCTTTCTTCTTTTAAATCATATTATGATCATATATGAGTGTAGATTTGTGTGTGTGTGTGCCGAGGTGAGCATTGTTAGATCACCTGGAGTTGGTGGTTATGAGTCCTCTGATATGGGTGTTGGAACTTGAACCTCGGTCCTAGAGACTATGTGCTTTAAATGCCGAGCTGTTTCTTCAGCCCTAAGTAGGGTTTTTTTTGTTCTGTTTTTTTTCCTTCCCATTTTTCGATACTAAATTTCTTTGTGTAGCTTTAGCTGTCCTGGCTGTCCTGGAACCCAGTCTGTAGGCCAGGCTAGCCTGGAACTCACAGAGATCTGTTTCTGCCTCCCGAGTACTGGGATTAAAGACGTGCATCTTCACTGCCTGGCTCTAGGTAGCCTTTTCATTAACCACTTTCTTCCCTGGTGGTGGTGGCCTATGCCTAGGGAAGCAGAGACAGGTGGATCTCTGTGAGTTTGAGGCTAGCCTGGTCTACAGAGCGAGTTCCAGGACAGCCAGGGTTGTTACACAGAGAAACCCTGTCTCGAAAAACAAAACATAAAACCACTTTCTTAGACAAGATTTACTAACTTGGTCATTCATGGAGACCTGAAATAATCTTGCCTTCAGCAGACTCCCAGAACCCCAGACAGGTCCATGGCACCTCATCAGAGAGCCAGGACAAAGAACAGCAGAATGCAGGAAGCCCCAATCTTCTAAATGAGCTGCTTGGGTCTTTCCGCTGAGCTTTACGGCTCTGTGCCCACTGCACAGCAAAAGGTCCCCCTCTGCTCTGCTCTGTATCTGAGACTGGTGTGACTTTCATAGGCATTAAGTTTGTTAAATACCATCCATTTGTAAATCCCTGTGCTCTTTATTGTATTTAAACTAAAACTCAATAGTCAGTATAAACATGGACGTGAAATTTCTTCCTGGGTCTGTCAGCCTCAGTGAGAGTTTAAGAAGAGAATTCTTTGTCCAAGTGAGGTGGGAAGAACTGGACGCTATTGACTGGTAGGCAGCTCACCAGCGCCCCCTGGAGGTGACCCAGCAGCATAGCCCATATTCCCGGCAGAGCTTCTCTTTGAGACCCAGCAACAGAAAGGCTTTTTGGTCAGATTTTCAATTCCAGCCGCAGAAGTAGGCTTCCTTCAGAACTCTGTGGTTTTACCTGGACATGGTGAGACATGCCCGTGATTCCAGCACTTGGGAGACCGAGGCAGGAGAATGTGAGTTTGAAGCTAGGCAGGCCGACATATCAGGCTCAAGGTTAGCCTGGCCTATCTAGTGTACTTCAAACCAAGCATCATATGACATGTCTTTAATCCTGCACTTGGGAGGCAAAGATAGGTGGATCTCTGTAAGTTCGACACAAGCATAGTCTACAAGCAAACTATAGTTTGGCTGGCCTCAAACTCACAGAGCTCCTCCTGCCTCTGCCCCTTGAGTTCTGGGAATCAAGGCGTGGGCCACCACTCTCGGCAGACGTTCGTTTTTTTCCGTTTGCTTGTTTGTTGTTATTGTTCAGAAACAGGATCTCATTTAGTGTGGACCGATCTCAAACTAGCTATGTAGCCAAGGACAACCTTGAACCCCTGATCCTCCTGCCTCTACCTCCCAAAGACTAGGATTACGGCACCAATTCTACACCCAGGTGTTGGGGAATATTTTCAGGTGTGTGACTTTTGTTTACGCTGCATTTGTTTAACTCTGTGAAGCTGTTACTGTGCCTGTCTGAAACACCTGATGGTCCTAATAAAGAGCTGAACAGCCAATAGCGAGGCAGAAGCAAGGGTAGGCGGGGCTGGCAGGCAGAGAGGATAAACAGGAGAACCGAGGAGAAAGAAGAGAACAAGGAGAGGAGGACATCAGGGGCCAGTCACCCAGCTACACAGCAAGCCACGGAGTAAGAAGGAAAGTAAGATATACGGAATTTGAGAAAAATAAAAGCCCAGGGGCAAACGGTTGTCGGGATAATTTAAGAAAAGCTGGCAAGAAACAAGCCAAGCTGAGACCGGGCGTTCGTAACGAGAATTAGTCAGGAGGCACCCTTGTCGCCATTTCTTCTGCCCGTGGTCACTGCCAAAGCCTTGACTCTCATTCCTTTGTTTTCCAGTCCCGGGGATTGAACCTACGTCCTGGCATGTGCTAGGCCGGTAAGGGCTCTACTGCTGAGCGGTGTCCCTAGTCCCGTTTTTACTTTTTAGTTTGAGACAGTCAACTAAGTTGCTCAAGATAATTTTGAACTTGAGTCTTCCTGTCTCAGCCTTCCACATAGCTAGAACGACAGTCCTGAGCCGCCAGATCTGGCTATATTCTTTCTGAAGTGCCCCCACTCTCTCTGAAGAGGCTTAGCAGCTAGATGTAAGACCCGAGATTCACAGGCCAGGTGACTGTTTAAGAATATACAGCTAATAATGGCCAGAATGAGACTCAGCCTTATTTGTGCCCTTATGAACCCCCACTCAGTCCTCAAAGTTTCTAGTTGGACGCCCCCTGAAATCCCTGATGAGGGCCCAGTAATTAAAGCTCCAGAGCCACAAATAGGAACAGGGGCCAGCTAAATCCAGCCCCAGGGAGAAGTTTTTTTTGCCATGGATGAGTGACCCTGACCTGTCCCAGAGGCAAGCTTCATGCCCAGGTCAGAATGTGTCATCTGCCTTCTGATTTCTCAATTCAGCCCACAGCCTTTGGGGCAGGTGTGGAGCCTCAGAAGAGACAGAGGAAATGACTTACAAAAAGCAGTCTCGGATTGAGTCACACACGAGTTATAGCTCAGCGGTTCTGGGCAGGAAGGGAAAGAGTGAAGGCCTCGGGGAAGGTTCCCTCTGCTCTCCGGGGTTTGGGTCCTTCAGAGAAGCTGGCTTCTCTCCATGGTTTTGCTCTTCTAGTTTGGGATGAGGAAGGAACCTGAGCTAGAAGGTCGGAGTATGTGAGGAAGGGGGGGTGGCAGTGAACACGTGTTAGCCTGAGCCATCTTGTTTCACTTTAAAAAAAGAAAAAAGGCACAGCTGGGTGGTGGTGGCGCACACCTTTAATCCCACCCCTCAGGAGGCAGAGGCAAGCAGATTTCTGAGTTTGAGGCCAGCCTGGTCTACAAAGTGAGTTCCATGACAGCCAGGGCTGTTACACAAACCCTGTCTTGAAAAACCAAAGGAACAAGCCGGGCGGTGGTGGCGCACGCCTTTAATCCCAGCACTCGGGAGGCAGAGGCAGGCGGATCTCTGTGAGTTCGAGGCCAGCCTGGTCTACAAGAGCTAGTTCCAGGATAGGCTCCAAAGCCACAGAGAAACCCTGTCTCGAAAAACCAAAAAAAAAAAAAAAAGAAAAAAAGAAAAACCAAAGGAACAAACAGAAGGATGGGGAAATCAAAGCAGAGATGTCAAAGGACTACCCAAGATCTGCTGGCCAGTGGCCAAAGCTGGGTTGTAAACCAAGACTGCCCATACTGCAAATGGTAGCGCTTCTTAGCATGTGTGCAGCCTTCAGTCAACCCCTTCTCCCACTACCAAAGAGTTATCCAGCAAGGCCAGAGTTCATGCGGTGGTACTATACCCCAGCACTTGGGACGTGGATAGGGAAGGATCAGGAGTTAGAGAACATCCTTGACTACCTAGAAAGTTGGAGGCCAGACTAGCACCTTGAGACTCAAATCCACAAATCTCAACCAAACTGAACAGCTGACCCTGTCTCGGTAACCACTGCTCCAGACGCCTCATCCTTCCGGCAGCTTGCTTATTCTTCATCCGTGCTCACAACTGTACCAGGGCAGGGGTTGGCTTGGTAAAGCTCCCTTTAGCAAACCCAGTTCAAATCCCAGAATTCACATGAAACTCTTGGGGCTCGGGAAGCAGAGACAGGAGGGTCTGACTCTTGGGGCCAGCTAGTCTAAGCCTAATGAGTTAGGGCCGTGGGACCTGCCTGTCTCAAAGGCGTGGACTGCATTTCTGAAGAGGCCACTGAAGGTTGCTCTCTGACTCAAGTGTATATACGTGTGCGTGCGAACACACATGGGAATAAGAAAACTATCGTATACTTTTGTTTGGCATTTGAGGATGTCACAGATCCAACTGACTTGGTGTCTGGGTTGTATTCGCCCATTGTTGCCTTCTCTGATGGACTGGACAGGCAGGGACAAGAAAGGGGCACTTCAGGGATCCTGGGGTTCTGGGCCTGAGCCCTCATACCCCCCTTTTCCCTTGCACAGTCTTAGTGCCACCCCTCTGCCTGTGGCTTGTGGTTGCTACCGTCACTGAAGGTGCAACACCCAGTGAGGTTTCTCTCCTTTGTACTTGTCATTTTTCCCTCAGTCCCCCAGAGTTAGTGGGGAACCCCTCTCTCCATTTCAAGAAGAAAATATTTACTCAGAAAATCTCAGCTCTGAGCAGAGGAACTTTCCACGGGTGTGGGGACTACCCTGTGGTAGTGGAGTCTCCGCTACTGATGACATTTAATTGATGCCTGGTTGGCTATCTGAAGGGGCTTCCTGTAGGAGGCAAGGGTTGGGTTGAGGCCTTTAAGGCTTTTATGGGTCATTATGAGCTGAAATTTAGCCTTTGAATGTGGATCAAATATAGGACACCTTTGAACTTTGGGGCAAGAGGGACTTAGGTTCAAAACCTCCCTCACTGGCACAGTATGGTGTAGCTGAGACCAGAGGATTTATGAACCCAGAAGTTCAAGGTGAGAATGAGCACCATAGAGGCCTTCCTGACAAGAGGAAATATTCTCTTTCTCAAAAACAAAACAAAAAATGGGGCTGACGAGATGGTTCAGCAAATAAAGGTCCTTGCCACCAAGCCTAATGGCCTGAATTCGGTTCCCAGAACCACATACCACGAGAGAGCCAATGTCTGTGTGATGCCCTCTGACCTCCACTTAGTTGCTATGGCATGTGTGCCCACACACATAAAGGTACACACATAATGTTTTAAAAAAAAGTAACATAGCCACTTCCTTGCTTGGACACTGGGTAAGCTGCCTCAGTTAACCTCAGTTTCCTTCTAACATCAAAAATACCTACCTCATGAGACTATCTGGATTTTTTTCTCTTTATGAGTCAGGCTGCCCTCAAATTTTCTATATGGCTTAGGATGACCTTGAACCCTGGTCCTCCTACCTTTACTTCCAGAGTGTTGGGTTTATGGGTGAAATGACCACAGTTGGTTTTCCACGGTGTCGGAGATGGAACCTAGTGATGATGAACGCAACACAAGCTCTCTACCAACCGAACCACCTCAGCCCTCTGCGATTGCTTCAGCCATGAGTGGGGCATCAGTGCCCTGCCTGGTGGGAGGTGGGGCTTGGTGGATCACACCGCCGACAGTTCTTCAGCAAATGGCCAAGCCACAGACCCGCCGCTACAGAGCTGACTGAGTGAAGGGTTGAAATGTATGTGTCGAGGTCCCGCATGTGTGGATGTTTGGCACGGGCAGGAAGCCAGGCCTTCCTTTGATGGGGACTGTTTCTGAGAGGCATTCCTGGAAAGCAAAACGCAAGAAGGCCTCAGGGTCCATGGGGCAGGAGAGATGACTCAGCAGTTTAGAGCACGTTCTGCAGCTCTTCCGGAGGGCCTGAGTTTGGATTCCAGGATCCACATCAGGCGACTGGAAACTGTAACTCCAGCGCCCTCCATAGGTACCTGCACACACGTGTGCATACAAACCAGTGAGGGCACATACATGTACACCTTTTAATCATTTATTTTATTTGCATTGGTGTCCTACTTGTATCTATGTGAAACTGACAGAGCTTGGACTTAAAGACAGTTGTGAGCTGCCATATGGGTGCTGGGAATCGAACCCGGGTCCTCTGGAAAAACAGTGCTCTTAACCACTGAGCCATCTCTCCATCCTATATACACCTTTTAAAAAAGAAAGAAAAAGCTGGGCAGTGGTGGCACATGCCTTTAATCCCAGCACTCGGGAGGCAGAGGCAGGCGGATCTCTGTGATTTCGAGGCCAGCCTGGTCTACAAAGGGAGTTCCAGGACAGGTTCCAAAGCTACAGAGAAACCCTGTCTTGAAAAACCAAAACAAACAAAAAAAGATGCCCAGAGATCCTGATGTGCAGGACAGCAATTGTGAATGAGTCTCCAGAGGCTGGAGAGATAGCTCAGGGTTAAGAGCACTTGGTTGATCTTCCATAGGTCCTGAGTTCAATTCTCAGTGCTCACAACCATCTATAACTGCAGTCTCATGAATTCCAGTGCCTCCTTCTGGTGTGCAGATGTACATGCAGATGCAAGTACCTGTACACATAAATAAATAAACCTTTAATAGTATATACTGTATGAGAATGAATATCTGATCCGAAGGGAACGTGACAGTGCTTCCCGACATCCTTCTGTGAGAACAGGAACCTCCTTGACTTTGCCAAACCATCCCCAGTGTGTGTGGCCCAGGCTATATATCTACCTACCTACCTATTTTTGGTTTTTCGAGACAGGGTTTCTTTGTGTAGCTCTGGCTGTCCTAGAACTAGCTCTATAGACCAGGCCGGTCTCGAACTCAGAGATCCGCCTGCCTCTACCTCCTGAGTGCTAGGAATAAAGGCATGCACCACCACTGCCGAGCCTCTATTTTCTTTTTTCTTTTTTCCCTGGAAAATGAGTTCTTTTTGTTGTTTGGGAATCATGAAAAAGAACCCCAGGTGCTTTCATCCAGTCCTTGGGGGAAAAACAACCCTTTCAAACTGGAGATCCAGGTCTGTGCACACCTTTGTCTTCCTCTGCCATGACCCAGGGCGTGTCCTCCAGGGTGCGTCCCTGCAGCTTGCTTCTCACTAATCTGTGGCAGGTACCAGGGGGTGGGAGTCCTTCTTCAGAGTATCACCCCCTCAGGAATACAACTGTCTTTATCTGAGGTCAATCCATGGCCCGACACAGATCCTCTGCTTTGTGGACTCCATCCAGGGCCAGGTATCCTATGAAGTCCAAAGGCAAGGTCTGTCCTTTTTTTTTCTTTCTTTTTTTTTATTTTTATTTTTTTTTTATTTTTGATTTTTTGAGACAGGGTTTCTCTGTAGCTTTTGGTTCCTGTCCTGGAACTAGCTCTTGTAGACCAGGCTGGCCTCGAACTCACAGAGATCCACCTGCCTCTACCTCCCGAGTGCTGGGATTAAAGGCGTGCGCCACCACTGCCCGGCTTTTTTTTTTTTTTTTAATATTTATTGAGCTCTACATTTTTCTCTGCTCCCCTCCCTGCCTCTCCCCTCCCCACTTCAACCCTCCCCCAAGGCTCCCATGCTCCCAATTTACTCAGGAGATCTTGTCTTTTTCTACTTTCTACTTCCCATGTAGATTAGATCTATGTAAGTCTCTCATTGTTGTCTAAGTTCTCTGGGATTGTGGTTTGTAGGCTGGCTTTCTTTGCTTTATGTTTAAAAACCACCAATGAGTGAGTACATGTGATAATTGTCTTTCTGTGTCTGTGTTACCTCACTCAAAATAATATTTTCTAGCTCCATCCATTTTCCTGCAAAATTCAAGCTGTCATTATTTTTTCTGCTGTGTAGTACTCCATTGTGGAAATGTACCACATTTTCCTTATTCATTCTTCGATAAGGAATCGAGGGGCATTTAGGTTGTTTCCAGGTTCTGGCTATGACAAACAAAGCTGCTATGAACATAGTTGAGCACATGTCCTTGTGGCACGATTGAGCATCCTTTGGATATATACCCAAAAGTGGTATTACTGGGTCTTGAGGAAGGTTGTTTCCTAATTTTCTGAGAAATCACCACACTGACATCCAAAGAGGCTGTACCAGCCTGCATTCCCACCAGCAATGCGGAAGTGTTCCCTTTACCCCACAACCTCTCCAGCATAAGTTGTTATCAGTATTTTTTATCTTGGCCATTCTTACAGGTGTAAGATGGAATCTCAGAGTTGTTTTGATTTGCATTTCTCTGATGACTAAGGATGTTGAACATTTCCTTAAGTGTCTTTCAGCCATTTTAGATTCCTCTGTTGAGAGTTCTCTGTTTAGGTTTGTACTCCAATTTTTTTTTTTTTTTTTTTGTTTTGTTTTGTTTTTTTCGAGACAGGGTTTCTCTGTGGCTTTGGAGCCTGTCCTGGAACTAGCTCTGTAGACCAGGCTGGTCTCGAACTCACACAGAGATCCGCCTGCCTCTGCCTCCCGAGTGCTGGGATTAAAGGCGTGCACCATCATCGCCCGGCCCCATTTTTTTTTTTTTATTGGATTATATGATCTTTTGGTGTCCAATTTCTTGAGTTCTTTTTTTTTTTTTTTTTTTTTTTTTTTTTTGGTTTTTCGAGACAGGGTTTCTCTGTGGTTTTTGGAGCCTGTCCTGGAACTAGCTCTTGTAGACCAGGCTGGCCTCGAACTCACAGAGATCCGCCTGCCTCTGCCTCCCGAGTGCTGGGATTAAAGGCGTGCGCCACCACCGCCCGGCTTCTTGAGTTCTTTGTATATTTTGGAGATCAAACCTCTGTCTGATGTGGGGTTAGTGAAGATCTTTTCCCATTCTGTAGGCTGTTGTTTTGTCTTGTTGACTGTGTCCTTTGCTTTACAGAAGCTTTTCAGTTTCAGGAGGTCCTATTTATTAATTGTTTCTCTCAGTGTCTGTGGGGTTATATTTAGGAAGTGGTTCCCTGTGCCAATGCTTTCAAGTGTACTTCCCACTTTCTCTTCTATAAGGTTCAGCGTGGCTGGCTTTATGTTGAGATCTTTGATTCATTTGGACTTGAGTTTTATGCATGGTGACAGACATGGGTCTATTTTCATTCTTCTACATGTTGATATCCAGTTATGCCAGCACCACTTGTTAAATATGCTTTCTTTTTTCCATTTGATATTTTTTGCTTCTTTATCAAAGATCAGGTGTTAGAAAATGTGTGGATTGATATCCGGGTCTTCTGTTCGGTTCCATTGTTTTATGCCAGTACCAGGCTGTTTTCAGTACTGTAGCTCTGTAGTAGAGTTTGAAGTCAGGGATTGTGATGCCTCCAGAAGTTCTTTTATTGCCCAGGATTGTTTTGGCTATCCTGGGATTTTTGCTTTTCCATATGAAGTTGAGTACCGTTCTTTCGAGGTCTGTGAAGGATTTTGCTGGGCATTGTGTTGAACTGTGCGAGGCTGGTCCTAGGAGTGCTCAGGACACAGGACAGGCGGGCCAGCGCCTTCTGGCAGCAACAGGCAATGTGTGCCGGCACTGCCCAGCTCTGTGGGTAGGGTGAGGTGTGAAGCAGGAGAAACAGCGGGCATGATTGCCTTCACAGGGTGGGCAGGCACGAAGGGTGGCAGGCAGCTGTAGAACCTCCTGCAGGGAGGGCTTCCGCAGAGCCCAGATTGTAGAGCGGAAAGATGGCCTCTATTTCCTGATCGTTAGGAAACTTCCCAATCTCCTATTTGTCGTCTGTTAGTTGCCAAGGAAAAGAACTTTCTTTTCTTTTCTTTTTTTTTTTTTTTTTCGAGACAGGGTTTCTCTGTAGCTTTGGAACTAGCTCTTGTAGACCAGGCTGGCCTCGAACTCACAGAGATCCGCCTGCCTCTGCCTCCCGAGTGCTGGGATTAAAGGCGTGCGCCACCACCGCCCGGCTGAACTTTCTTTTCTTTAAAAAAAATTATTTACCTGGGTAGTAGTGGCACACACCTTTAATTCCAGCACTTGGGAGGCAGAGGCAGGTGGATCTCTGTGAGTTCGAGGCCAGCCTGGTCTACAAGAGCTAGTTCCAGGACAGGCTCCAAAGCCACAGAGAAACCCTGTCTCGAAAAACCAAAAAAAAAAAAAGACCTCGAAGTCCCGACCCTCCAGCCTCCACCTCTCAAGCTTGGGGTTACAAATCTGTGCTAACACAACCAGCTCAGATTTTTTAATTATTTGATTGTGTCTGATGTATGTATGCGCACGTGGGTGCACAGAACACAGCACACAGGTGAAGGTTAGGACAACCTGCTGGGGTCAGGGTTTCTTTCCTGTGGCTTCTGGGACTTGATCTCAGATTGTCAGACTTGCATGGCAAGCACTTTTACCCAAAGGGGCGTTTCACTGGCTCTGAGGAGATATTGTTGAATCTCTCATTCTCCAACAATTACCTCCAAGGCATGTCTTGGCTATAAACTCCCTCCCACCAGCCTGCTCAAGCCACCGCTGTTTTTCCTTCCTGCCAGTGATTTCCAAAAGTATAAATTGGAAGGCTGGAGAGGTGGCTCAGAGGATAAGAGCATTCTTCCAGAGGACCTGAATTCTATTCCCAGCAACCACATGGTGGCTCACAACCATCTGTAATGAGATCTGGTGCCCTCTTCTGGCGTCTAGGTGAACATGCAGGCAGAATATCCATAATAAAAGTATAAATTGCTGGTAGGTGGTGACACACATCTTTAATCTTTAATCCTACCACTCTGGAGAGGCAGGCAGATCTCTGTGTGTTCATGGCTAGCCTGGTCTACAGAGCAAGTTCCAGGACAGCCAGGGCTACAGAGAAACTCTGTCTTGAATAACCAAAAAAAAAAAAAAAAAAAAGAAAGTATAAATCACTCAGGGATAGTGTCCATGCTTATCATTTTCCAGGTGGCTTCATCTACAGCACCGTAAAAACAGGTCAGTGACTCCCCACTTCCTCTTAGGAGGCTGAGGCTGAAATACAGTGTTTGAGGCCAGCCGGGGCTATACTAGGAAGGTGCTGGGGAGAGAGATAGACCATGTTATTATGTCTTTTTTATATGGTGTCAGGACATTCCTAGCCCCTAAGTGCTTCTCACATGACCCCTTGGAGTGGAATGAACCTTTCACAGGGTTGCATGTGACCACTGGGAAACAAATATTTACAATTCATAACAGTAGCAAGATTACAGTTATGATTTCTTTTTTATATATTTATTTATTATGTATACAATATTCTGTGTGTATGCCTGCAGGCCAGAAGAGGGCACCAGACCCCATTACAGATGGTGTGAGCCACCATGTGGTTGCTGGGAATTGAACTCAGGACCTTTGGAAGAGCAGGCAATGCTCTTAACCTCTGAGCCATCTCTCTAGCCCCAAGATTACAGTTATGAAGTGGCAACAAAAATAATTTTATGGTTGGGGTCCCCACAGCGTGAGGAACGGTATTAAAGGGTCGAAGTACGAGGTTGAGAACTACTGGCCTACGTCAGATGCTCAAGCATGGCCCACCCCTGCCCAGCTCCGGCTGAGGAGTGTCCTAGCCCTCTCACTGGACCGGCTGAGCCGTTTCCCTAGCTCCGGCCTCTAACTAGCCCTGGGTCCCTTTCTGGGTCTGCCCTGTCCCCGCTGCTCCTTATCCTCCGGGTCTCAGCTTCTGGGTCGCTCGTCCTCTACAGGGGTCTCCCTCCCGGCCCCACTCAGTCCTCTGCAGGTCCTGTCAGTAGGCGACCTCGGGTTATCTGTCCATCTGCCTGCTATGGAGTAAGACCTAAGGCTTTGCTTTCCACATGGCTGCATGAGAAAATGCAAGCCCCTCTCTGAGCCTGTCTTCCCTCTATAAAACGGAGATTTGCCTGACAGGGCTGGTTAAGTGTATGGGGCCCTGGGGTCGGACTCTCAGCACAAAGGGAGGGACAGACACCTTAGGGCTAGCCACTGGGTCAGCATTTGTCAAGGATGTTACTGTCATTGTGTTTATCCATACTGTGGTGGAGTCCCCTGGTAGGAGCATATGGATGGAACCAGAGGGAGTCTCACACGCTCCTCAAATGAAGTGTGTTCCAAGCAGGAGGGCTAAACTGTCCCTAGCCGGTTTCCTGTCCCCGCCAAAGTCCTGGAATATGAGAAAGAGAAGAGACATGCTTCGACTGGATTGTAAGTTTATTAGAAAGGCCTTGGACAGATGAACCCTGAGTTACCAGCTGAGGAAATGAAAAAGCCCTCGTCCCCTGTGGCCCACTCCCTGGTCTCCTCTGTCCAGTGGCAGACAGGAGGAGTCTGCCCAAAAAGTGCTCTCTGCCTCCTCTCCACGGGGCTGTCCGACCCGACTGCAGGGGTCACTGTGGAAGGGCGATGCGGATGCTGGTGCCTGGAGCTAACAGGGCGGCGTCCTCGCGGAAAGTGGTTCTGGAACTCCAGAACAGAACGGAGAGGCGGGGACCAGTTTCTGCTGAATAGCCAGTGGGCGACTCTGAGAGGCAACACTGGGCTGCTTGGAGGTGTGTGCAGATGGCTCCACGGCCAACAGAGGGGCGCTTAGGGGACGCCCCCAAAGCTGATCACGGTCTCTATGTGACTCTGCTCCTCCCGGGACTGCAATGGCCAGAAAGGCAAATGGATCTTGTAAAAATCCATGGTAGATTATGCCATTTTTTTTTCTCCCTTAGAAAACAGTTTGTACAGTGAATGGATCTCACACACAGAGCCTGAGCCCAGAGGAGTCCGTGCTAGGGAGGAAGGCACTTCACACCGTCACTTGGGTGATCTGGGCTGGCTACTTCCCGGGCCCTTAGGACTCCACTCCACTTGGTCCTGCGACTCAGGCCCGTTCCCTCTGGGAAGGACTCTGCCTCCAAGGAGTTTGTCTGCAGTGTGGTTCACAGAGTGGTGGATGGCAGCTTCCTCACCCGCCGCTGGGCCAGGATAGATGACTCAATCGGCTTCAGCTGGGGAGTGGGTTTGGTGCTATTGAGTGCAGAGTAGGTAGCTGCCATGGCTCCCTAGGAGAGAGGGTAGGAGAGCAAACCATGAGGGACAGCAGACAGACAAAACACATGAACCCCAGGGTGTGGCCCGCCCCTCCCACTGTCCACCCAGCCCACTGTCCCTAGCCTTGGTGGCAGTTTATGGCCACTGGTTTTCCCTGGAACACAAGAATACAATGACACTATTGCATATAAGTCTGGGATCCCCTGGGGGCAGGGCTATGTCTTTTGGCTCATCTGGTTTCGGGCACAGACAGAACTGCCTGGCTCTGCCGCTTCAGTCCTTGCTATACCCCCCTGGGCTGAGACCCCCCCACCCCCACATTCAATAGCCCCAGGCCCTCATGGCCACCTTCACAAGCTGCAGGTCTTGGTGGGACAACTGGCTCTGGGGCAGCTTGTCTTTCTGGGTGATCCACGGGTGTTGCAGGACCTGCTTGGCTGTGAGGCGCTGGTGGGGGTCCACATGCAGCATCTTAGATACCAAGTCCTGGAGACACAGTGGGCAGGGAGGCGATGGGTGGGGCGCCGAGGAGGCAGACAGCTGTGCCCCACCGAGTGCCACACTGATCGCCAATGACTGGAAGGCAATCGTGCCCAGCCACCTCTGGCCTGCGCCCTTACAAATGCCCCTGCAAACAGGCAGTGGTGGCACACCCCTTTAATCCCAGCACTTGGGAGGCAGAGGCTGGCAGATCTCTGAGTTTGAGGCCAGCTTGGAGCAAGTTCTAGGAAGGCTCCAAAGATACACAGAGAAATCAAAGCCTTCCCCTAACAACAGCTCAGGAAACTTTCTCTTCCATCTTTGTTGCTGCAGGCATTGTGGGTTGACATCTTTCTCCTCCTCCCCTTTCAGCAAGTTACGTGAAAAGGTGGAACCTGCCTAAAGACGGGGGTCGGGGGGTGGTCAAGGAGACACAGGTTCGAATCTAACCCTTCCTGGGATGAGAAAGAGTTTGCCTGGCTGGCATGCACGAGGAGCTGGACTCCGTCCCCAGTACAATGAAGAACAAAAACAAAGAGAAAAATCCATGAAAAAGCACGCTAGGTATTCAATCCCAGCACTTGGGAGGCAGAGCCAGGGAGATCAAGAGTTCAAAGTCAACCTTAGCTAGTAGGCTTGAAGGCCAGCAAGGCCTGGGAGAGACCATCTTTGATGTAAAAATCAAAACAAGCTCAGTGCTTACCGCTCTCCTCAAGGCCTGGAGTTCAGTTCCCAGCCCTCTTGCTAGGAGGCTCACAACAGGTATAAACCCAGCTCCAGGGGGCCCTGTGCCTTCTGGCCTCTGCGGGCACCTGTACTCAAATGCGCATTCCCGCACACACACATAGAATTAAAAATAAAAATAAGGTGTGGGGTGGTGGGGCACACCTTTAAACCCAGTACTGGGGAGGCAGAGGAGGACGGAGCTGGGTGAGTTTAACGCCAGCCTGGTCTACAGACCTGGCTCCCGGATAGCCTAGACTACACAATGAGACCAAACCCAACCCTGAAACAGCAACAGAACCTCAAACAATTAAAAACCCTAAACTCGGCTCTTCTACTGAGCTTGAGTGTCCTGGGCAGTTACTTAACTTTCTGAGCCTCAGTGTCCCTCAGAAACAGGGGACAGTACCTGCCTCCAACACTGGTGTAGGCAGTGCTGTTCGTGACAGGTTCAGCCTGATCTAGCCAGGGGTTCTTGGTAGAAACTTCCCAATACCGAGAGTTCAAGCGCAGTCTCCTTTGGGAAGGGACCACTCAGGGCAAGGGCAGGTACCCACACGTCTGGCCAAAGAGACCAACCTCGATGTGCAGGTCTGTAATGCCTACCGCATCGACTTTCCATAGAGATTGGGTTGGGCAGCTCTCCGCATCCCGTAGGGCCCAGAACATGGAAGGGTTAGTGACGTCATCCAGACAAATGGGGAAGGCTGCAGGAAACCCACCCGTGAACTGTGCAAGAGCCCGGATGTCAGCAGGCTGGCTTCGTCCTTCAGACTCACCTTGGCTGTCTCTGAGACGGTGTTCCAGTTTCCCCCACTGAGGGTAAACTTCCCGCTGCCGATCCGGGTGAGGATCTCCTCTGGGGTGTCGCTGGGTCCATTGGCAAATGGAGTGTATCTAGAGAAGTCCCCGAACCCGGCTTTAGCCTCTGGCCTCCATCCTGGTCCCGGGAGTAGGTTAGGGGGTTAGCAGTTCCCAGAGGCAGGGCCACGGGACCAGCATTCACACTCACCCTGCCAGCATGGTGTACAGCAGAACGCCCAGGCTCCAAATGTCACAGCCTTCATCATAGCCCTGACGTTTCAGCACCTGGCCGGGGGTGGGGCGTGAGGCGTGAGGGAAGTGGTCAAACTCAGGGGCATTCGGAAACAGTTCCCAGAAGGGTAGGAAGCAGTCCTACCCGTGGGCTATAGGTCTTCCCTTGGGTCAGGGTCATGAACACCAGTTCTAGACAGCATGGGGCCTTTGAAAGCAGGCACAAGCGCTCCTGTTGCCTCCAATTACCTCAGGAGCCACAAAGTTGGCTGTGTAGCAAGGCGTCATGAGAAGTCCGTTCTCAGCCCGCAGCTGCTTGGCAAAGCCAAAGTCACAGATGCGCAGGCACTCGGGGTTCCCGGACTCATCCACATACAGGATGTTACTGGGCTTGAGGTCCCTATGGACGACCTAGGGGCAGAAGGCTGGGTCAATATATGGTGGTGGAGGGACCAGTGACCCAGGCCAACGTCACAATTGGGAAAGTCACAGGGACCCAAAGAGAGGGAGGAAAGTGTTGAAGTACCCTATGCCGGTATACCGCCTTTGAAGATGGTGTGGCGGGGTGCCAGGGCGCACGGCCTGGAGTCAGTTCTCTCCTCTACCTTGTGGGTCCTGTCAACTCGGCTGTCAGGCTTGGCAGCAGGCACCTTTACTTGACGAACCATCTCACCCGCTCTGCTGCCTTGCTGAGATCTCCATGAAGATGCCTGTGGCTCTAAGCCCTGCTTAACAACTCCCCCTTCAGTATGCTCATCCTCCACGCTCTTCTGGGGCAGCTCCCTCCTTCCTACAGTAGGGGTCCTTTTCCCTTTTCTTCTTCCTTTTTTAAAAAGATTCTTCTTTCCCTGTACTTCTCTATTTCACCAACAAACTCTGCTGGCTCGGCCCAGGCGCTCTCAGCCCCTCTCCTGTCAGGAATCCTGTCCCCAACACCATCACCAGCCCTGAGACTCTGCTGTTGCCAGAGGGAGTCAAGGGATCAGTGAGATGGCACTGTCAAGTGTGATGCCTGAGTGTGATCAGATTCCACATGGAGCATCTACTCCCGTAAGTTGTCTTCTGACTGCCACATGCATGTGCCACAGCATGCACACATGCACGCATGATCACTCTTGACTACACAGTTAGTTAGAGGTCAACCTGACATACACTTTCCTGTAAACAGTCAACCATCCAACCAACAGAAGCAAGCTAGAAAGATGGCTTAATCCCAGCACTCAGGAGGTAGAGACAGGTGGATCTACAGAGCTAGTTCCAGGACAGCCAGAGCTACACAAAGAAACCCTGCCTCGAACTTCATCCTTCCCTCAAAAACACAACCCTGGCAGAACAATCGTGAGGACCAGAGTAGGGTTTTAGATCCCAGAACCTACAGAAGAAACTGTGTGCTGTGCCTGTAACCCCATTTCCAAATGGGGCTGGCAGAGACAGGCGGATTGATAGAGCTGGCTGCCTTCCAACCTAGCCAAGAAAATTTGAGCCCTAGGGAAAGGGAGAGACCCTGCCTGAAAGGAAGAGACGGAGTAACAAAGAATATGTAACACCCTCTTCTGGCCCCCACATGTTGGTACGCACACACACACACAATCTCACAGACACATAAGCCTTTTTAAAAATGTCATTTCACAGTCATGACTCATTACACCTCAGTATCTGGGTAGGTAACATTTTTCAGGAGGAAGCAGACCCTGAGAGAAAAACTGAGAAACAAGGGCAGGACTTGAACTCAGCCCTGACCATGGTCGCAGGATCTTTTCAGGTTAGTGTGGCACAAAGAACATTTTTGGGGAACAGGGATAGGGAAGTTTGTGATCTTGCCCTGCCCTAGCAACCTAAGAAATGAGTAAGTCTGACGGGAACCGTGCCTCATCATGGCTGGCACAGAGGGGGCGGGGCCCAGCTGGGAAAAGTGCCATAGTATCCACTGGCCATCAGTGTACACCATCACAAAAGTCACAGCAGGCTGGGCAGGCCCGAAAGAACCAGACACCGGACTAAACACTGCTCCTGCGGGCACAAAACCTTTGTTTTTGTGAGACAAGGTCTTGTTATGTAGTTCAGGCTAGCCTGTAGCTTGTTACATAGCAGCCCAGACTGGCCTCAAAATCATGATCCTCTTGCCTCAGACTCTTGAGTGCTAGGGTTACACGCAGGTACCACCACGTGTGTGCCCCACCCCCCACGTACTGTGACCGGAACTCAGGGCCTCAAACACAGTAGACAAGCACTCTATCCACCACTGAAGAAAGCCTTCAGGGGAGCTTCAACCAGTATTAACTTGAGAATGAAACAGGAAAAGGAAATATTTACTATTTGATCTGACACACTTAAATATTAGTCTGCTTGTGTTGACCATTTAAGAAAACAAAGCCACTCCAAATATGACCATTAAAAAGACACGTGCCAACCAAACCAAAGCTTTGGTTATGAGGTAAAGTCCCCTATAAAAGAATGCTGGGCCCCTGAGATGGTTCCATTGGTAAGGGTACGTGCAGGCAAGTCTGATGACCCAAGTTCGATCCCTACATGTTGAAAGGGGATCAGTGACTTCCACAAGTTGTCCTCGAACCTCCACCCACGCACACAGTGACACACGTATGAAATTAAGTAAACAAGTGTGAAAGAATTCTCCTAGCAAGTTCTACATAATCAAACGCTGCCATTTTTCCAAGTCTAGCAAAATACTCGATCCAAAGACTCTGAGAGGATAAATCCATTAAGACAAGGGCTTCCCAATGAGGAAGTGGGGTTGCTCCCGCCTGGCTTGAGTAATCAGGGGAGGCTGTGTCTGTGGATGCTATGCAGGGTCAAGGACAATGTCACACTGAGAGGACAAGCGAGCTTGCTCCCCGCCCCCATTGCCTAACATAACCCATAGCGACCAGATCGTCCTGCGAAAGAAGAGCCAGCGCATAGGTACAAACGGGAGCCCAGCTGTTCTACATAACCAGCCCAGGTCCTGTGATTGGCACCTAGGCATGAGCAGAAGAGATCCTGAGTCTGTGCACCCGTGAGGACATTATGACCCCTACCCACTTCCATCCCAGTCAATAAAACATGGACCTGGAGGCCATGTCACAATAAGCCCCCTTTCCAGAGTCCTCCTCTATAGACAGCCTGTTAAGGACAAAGAAAACTGGAATTCTTGGAGGCCAGTGGCCTGTAATAGTTAAGTACTCTTGCTGGATTTTGGTACTCATGTCTATAATCCCATCCCTGGGGAGGATGAGGCAGGTTGATCTCTATGAGTTCCAGGCCAGCCTGGCGAGGTTGAATAGTGAATTCAGGATCAGCCTGGGCTACATAGCAAGTTTCAGGCTAGCCTAGGTTATATTACAAGACCTTGTCTCAAAACAATAAACAAAAGCAGGGCATGATAACGCACACCTTTAAAGGAGCACTCTTGAGGCAGCAGCAGGTGCATCTCTGAGTTCAAGGCCAGCCTGATCTACTAAGTGAGTTCTAGGACAGCCAGGGCTACTTAAGAGAAACCCTGTCTCAAAATACAAACTAACAACAAAACAACAAAACTAGTTAAGCCTTCTACATAATTCATTTAGATCTCAGACCTTGGTTGGCCTTCCAAGCCTTATTCCCACTCCTGCAAGAAAGTGAAGTAGAATTAAGACTTTAGGGCAGTGTGTACCTGGCACACATGAGGACTTAGGTTTGATCCTCAGCATGGACAAAAAAGACTCTTCCTCCCACTCATCAGGACACGCAATGGATGCCAATGGTGAGGCACGGGACTGCAAAGGGCTAGAGGAGCTGCAGCAAGTTTCAGTGTACCAGAAACACAGCCATGACGTGAATTACAAAGTAACACAATTGATGCTGCCAAGAAATGACAGGTTCAGAGCCGGGATGTTCCGAGGAAACACTGATCTCTTTTACATGTACGTCGCTTACCAATAGGAAAGTCTTGCACCGCAGATGACATTGCTGTACACTTTATGTAAATAAAGGCGCATGCGTCACTACCGCCCCGCTGCACATACAAATTTTTAAGTACTTGCCACGCATGCTGGTTAATTCTTTGTCATCACGACACAAACCACAGTCATCTTAATGAGAAAATGCCAAAATGCCTCTATCAGACAGGCCCGCAGCAAATCTGTGGGGCAGTTTCTTTTTCTTTTTTGGTTTTTCGAGACAGGGTTTCTCTGTAGCTTTGGTGCCTGTCCTGGAACTTGCTCTGTAGACCAGGCTGGCCTCGAACTCACAGAGATCTGCCTGCCTCTGCCTCCCATGTACTGGGATTAAAGGTGTGTGCACCACCAACGCCCAATGTGGGGCGTTTTCTTGATTATGACTGATTTGAATGTGGGAGCCCATCTCCTTTGACAGCAATACCACCTCTGCACAGGTAGTCAGTCCTGTGATGGGAGAATCCCCTCTGTATGCTGTGAATGTTTTATTACCAATGGTTAATAAAGAAGCTGCTTTGGCCTATAGCAGGGCAGAATACAGTCAAGCTGAAAGAGATATAGAGAGAAAGTAAGCAGAGTCAGGGAGACGCCATGTAGCTGCTGAAGGAGACAGATGCCGGATCCTTACCAGTAAGCCACAACCATGTGCCAATACATAGATTAATAGAAATGGGTTAACTTAAGATGTGTTAGCTCGGAATATGCCTGAATTGTTGGCTAAGCAGTGTTGTGATTAATAAAGTGTCTGTGTAATTATTTTGGGTCTGGGAAGCCGGGAAACAAAAGAGCAGTCTTGGCCTACAGTCCTGGGTTATATAAACCAAGTAAACTGGGGCTGGAGAGATGGCTCAGCGGTTAAGAGAGCTGCTGCTCTTCCAGAGGACCCAGGTCTGACTCCCAGCACCCACAAGGGAACTAACAACTGTCTATGATTTTAGTTGCATGGGATCCAATGCCCTCTTCTGGCCTCTTTAGGCACTGGGGTAATGCATGTGACACATATATGCTAGTAGGCAAAATATCCACATAAAATATACATAAATTAGTTATAATGATAATAAAGGTAAGCCAAGCAAGCTACAAATCAGTAAGCACTGCTCCTCTGTGGTTCCTGCCTCCAGATTTCTGCCTTGACTTCCCTCAATGCTGGAAGTCTAACCAAAATAAATCTTTTTCCTCCCCAAGTTGCTTTTGGTCATCATGTTTTACTTCAGCAACAGAAAACAAAAGAGGATACCATGTAAACATGGGAACTGAGTCCAGATCTTTAGAACCCATGTCAACACGCGGCAGATCTGGCAGGCTGCTTGTAACTGCAACACTTATGAAGTGGAGACAGGGACCCTGAAGTCAGCAGGCTTCTGGATCAGTGAGAGACCCTGCCTCAAAACATACAGTGCAGTGTGACCTCTCTGACCTCCATACTCAGGCACACGTGTGTATGCAAACCTGCCCACATACACGCCTATACAAATGCAATCTTACATATACATACATGTATACATGTGAGGGGGTGGTGGCACACACCCTAGGCTCTCTGCCAATTTGTGGTGATCTTTTTCTCTTGGCTAGGCCTCTTAAGTGCTGGGATTAAAGGCGGGCTGCCATGTCTGATTCACTGTCGTGTCCCCCTGCCCCCCCCCCAACTTGGATAGGTAAACCAGGCAGGTCTCAAAGTCAGAGAGATTCATCTGCCTCTGCCTCTTCAGTGCTGGGATTAAAGGCACGTGACCCCAGGCTGACGTCACTCCTAACCCTCTCACTGTCTGATCAGAAGAACCCAAAGCATCCCATGACCTAGAGAGAACTGAAAAGTGACTCAACTATGAGGAACTTTAGCCTCCCACTTAGCTTTTCACCCAGGGCAGCATCAATCAACAAAGAAGGCCACACCCTGCTCTTTGGCCCCACCCACTCCCTCTTCTTTAGTACTTGGATCAACCTCTCCCTCTTTGAAGCCCCAAAGCTCCCCACAGGGACCCTTGCACCTTCCAAACAAAATCTACTCTTCCCCTCAACTTCTAGTCCCCCTACCCTACCCGTGGTGTGATCCCAGGGAAGCAACCTTACACTCAGACTTCTGACCCGCCGAGGGTCATCTAATTCAGGACTTTATGGAAATCCAAATGGAATTCCACAAAGGAAGCTTTCCCTTAAATTAAACCTTAGTAAGGCAAACGACACACAGCAGGTGCTGGCCAAATGTTCCTGAGCCTGGCCTCATCGCTTCCTTCCACCTACCCTCCCCTGGTCCCCTCTGACTGGCAATTTGGAGACTGCCACTCCTGAGGCAGCCAGTTCTCACACTCTGCCCTCATCATCGAGACTTACCCCCTGGGAATGCAAATACTCCACGGTCTTGCTGATGGTATGCAGGACGAAGCTGGCCTCCCGCTCCGAGAAGAACTTCTGCCGCAGGATCTTATCCAGCAGCTCGCCGCCCCTCATCAGCTCTGTCACCAGGTACACGTGTTTGCCATCATCATACACCTGCCAGACACATCGCCATCAGGCTGGGACCCTCGGCTGCCAGGTCTCCTGACAAGGAAGTCTTAGGGCTGGGTTCTGCCACACTGCAGTGACCCTGCTGGGCCTCCACCCTTCCGGGCCACCACTGCTGGGCAGTGGGTGTTGGCCTCATCCCTGGTGGTTAAAGAGGGCTCCAGGAACACCCGAGTCAGCAAGGGAGGGCTCAGGGACCCCTGCCTCTTCTCATGAGCACTGGAAAGGGGCCCTGATGTCACCAACAAGGACCCCTCCCCACTCACATCTTTCAGGGTGATGATGTTGGGGTGCTGTCCATACCGCAGTAGAATCTCGATCTCCTCTGATGGATCCCGCTTGCTCTTGTCAATAACCTGAAGACAGCAGGAGACATGGCAGTGTCAGGAGCACAGGCCCCATGGTCTGATTCTCTCTGCCATGAAGCCCATACCATAGGGCCAGGGAGAATCAGTCCCATGCCTGCTATAATCCACAGACCCTCCCATCAAAGTGCCATGGGTACACTGGCCTCACCCCCAACCCAGCAGCCTTAGAGATATGGTTGGGAAGCCGACCTTGACAGCGTACTCCATGTTGGTGGCCTTGTGGACACATCGCTTACACACGGAATAGGAGCCCACACCGATGGTCTCTTTTACCACGTAGCCATCACTGAAAACTAAGTTCTTCCCATGGAGTTGCTGTAGGAGACAAGAGTCAGCTTGACCCCAGGTGCCCCGGTCCAGGGTCATCCCTAAGATCAGGCCTTGCCTCAGTAAAGATGGCATGGAGAAAGGAGAGTCAAAAGGCCTAAGTGTTATCTGCTGTGACCTTAGTCAAGAACCTGCCCCGCCAGGCAGTGGTGGCGCACGCCTTTAATCCCAGCACTAGGGAGGCAGAGGCAGGAGGACCTCTAAATTTGAGGCCAGCCTGGTCTATAGAGCTAGTTCCAGGACAGAGTCCAAAAAACCCTGTCTTGTAAAACAAAAGAACCTGTCCCTTCCTGAGCCTCAGTTTCTACTCTCTGCAATGGCACACTCACGGCAGTGTACAGTCACAGGGGCACGCTCACCGTGGTGTACAGTCACAGGGCACACTCACCTCAGTGTACCGTCACAAGGGCACACTCACCGTGGTGTACAGTCACAGGGCACACTCACCATGGGTACAGTCACAGGACACACTCACCGTGGTGTACAGTCACAAGGGCACACTCACCGCGGTCTACAGTCACAGGGGCACACTCACCGTGGTGTACAGTCACAGGGGCACACTCACCACGATGTACAGTCACAAGGGCACACTCACCACGGTGTACAGTCACAGGGGCACGCTCACCGTGGTGTACAGTCACAGGGGCACACTCACCACGGTGTACAGTCACAGGGGCACACGCACTGCGGTGTATAGTCACAGGGGCATACTCACAGGGGCACACTCACAGCGGTGTACAGTCACAGGGTAGCCCAAGCGGGGGAGATGGGGGACACAGCAATACACGAAACAAAATGGAAGAGGGCAGACCAGGAGAACCAGACACTGAGAAGTTCATGGTTTTAAGAGCCTACATAGATCTAAGCTGGATAAAAACCCAACTATATCTTAGGACTTCCATTTAATGCAGCTTTAAGTAATGGGTCCCTGTTCTTGGGGTATCTGGGTCTATACCATCATGTCTCAAGGTTGGTATATACTTTATATAAAGATAAATATATTGAGCTAGGTAGTGATGGTGCACACCTTTAATCCCAGCACTTGGGTGGCAGAGACAGGTGGATCTCTGTGAGTTTGAGGCCAACCTGGGCTACCCTATGTTGAAAAACCATATATATATATATATATATATATATATATATATATATATATATACTGTTAAGATTTATTCATTATTAAATTTAAGCATGTGGATGTATGTTATGCGTGGGTGGATGCCTGTATCGATGCCTGTACCAGAAGAGGTCATCAGATTCCCTGAAACTGGAGTTAGAGATGGTTGTGAGCTGCATGAGGACGCTGGGAACTGCTAGAGCAACAAGTGCTCTTAATTAATGAGGCATTTCTTCAGCTCATGGCTCAAGGTGGTTTTTGAAGATTTATTTATTTATATTATGCATATGGGTATTTCATCTGTACGTTAAAAGAGGGCAGGGGGCTGGAGAGATGGCTCAGCGGTTAAGAGCACTGCCTGCTCTTCCAAAGGTCCTGAGTTCAATTCCCAGTAACCACATGGTGGCTCACAACCATCTGTAATGGGGTCTGGTGCCCTCTTCTGGCCTGCAGGCATACACGCAGACAGAATATTGTATAATTAATAAATAAATATTAAAAAAAAAAAAAGAGGGCACCAGATACCATGGGATTACAGTTATGGACGGCTGTGAGCTGCTGGGTGGGTGCTGGGAATAGAACGCAGGACCTCTGGAAGAGTCTCAACATACCTTATAGACAACCCTGGCTTATGCCGGCTAGTCTGGTTAAGGTTTGTCCTGCACAGACATCCCAATTTAGGTAAGAAATTACCTAGTGGGCAGGGGTGGTGGCACATGCCTTTAATTATAGCCTTTTCCAGAGGAAGAGGCCTTTGCATCTCTGTGAATCCAAGGCCATCTTGGTTCACAATAAAGAGTTTCAGATCAAACAAGGTATTTAGCCTATTTAGTGAGACCTTTTCTCAAACAAACAAGAAAAGGAATTACATGGTGATCTTAACTTCAAACATCAGCTCTGGAAAGCCTTAAGACACGGCAGAGAAGGTTCTATCATCCCATTTACAGATGAGGAAACTAAGGCCAGGGTCTTGCACGTTTCAAGGCTCAGCCTTAAGCTCTGACATCTACATTATTATCTCTATGCACAAAGGAGGGGAGAATGTGAGCGCGCGCGCGCGCGCGCACACACACACACACACACACACACACACACACACACACACACACACACCCTGCACACCCTGGCCACCTACTCCTAGCGGGGACACCTGAGCCACTCCCTCATTCACCCTCAGGGCAGTATCTGGCATTCCTGCTAAGAAGTTTCTCTCTCTGTTTCTGGGCAATCAGGGCTGCTCCACTGAGACAGGAGACAGGAGTCCCCGACTGTGTTTCACTAATAGGCTTACACCTGAGGACAGCGAGGGTCCAGGAGCTTAGAGTTGTCTGGGTCCTAGAGAAGTGTGTCCTGTTCAGCTCCAGAGCCTGTGTTTTCGGCTTTCCTGCTGTGCTTTCTGCATGGAAATGGGCAACTGGGGGGGGGCAGCCCCCCACCTCCTCACCTGCACTACCGAGTGCAGGGGGGCCTGAGTGGCCCGGGGCTTGCCGTCGTCCTCCATCAGGCCAGTGGCCACGAAGCTGAAGCCACGGAACAGTTGATGGGCACCAGCACTGGGGGGGATGCCTGGAGAGTCTGTTGAGAGGAGGGGACATGGGGGTGAGGGGAGTACCCTTGATCCAAGGCAGGCAGCCATGCCGGGAGCATGTTTAAGGACTTTGCCTATCTCCTATCTGTTCATATGTGGAGCTCAGTGGTATAGTCCTTGCCTAGAACATTCGATGTCCTGGGTCTGATTCCCAGCACCACAGAAATACAAAAACATGTACTGTTAGGTGTCAAGGAAACCTGGGACAAGCAAGTTTCAGTGCCTGAAGCTCTTCCCAGCACTCCTCACCACGCCCCTACCCTAGCCCCTCCCTCCCAGGGACTGGGCTTCCCCTCCCTTCCCTCAGCCTGGCCCTGAGATAACTTAACCATTTTGGCTACCCCAGTCTCTAGGTCTGTTTGGGGGGGAGGCTACCCCTCTTGGTCAGGCTCCTCTCTTGCTCTCCCTCCCCTTCCTTCTCTCCTCTCATGGTCTGGTTTAGTCTGCTGCCATGTTCAGCCTGGACTCCCCCCGCCCCCACCTGCTTTCTTCCTCCTATCTGCAAAAAAGACCTCCATGCTTTAGGGGCAGTCATGGCCTCCTCCTCTTACTCCATTTTTCTGTTCACACACTAAGAGAATAAATAAACAAACCTGGCACGGTGGCACACGCTGCAGTCCCGGCCCTCAGAGCTCGAGGCAGGGGGATTGCTGCTAGTTTGAGGCCAGTCTGGGTGACACACAGAGTTCCAAGCTAGCCTGAGCTACAGAAACCCCAGACAGCTAATGCATACAATATAAACACATAAACGTGAACTTAGACCATCCCTGCCCCGCCACATGAGGAATGCAAGACCCCCACATAGGGCCCCCAGCTCAGGCCAGATGCACGATGCCTCCCCCATAGCCTCCCCATCTCAGGTCCACCTCTCTAAGTCTATCGTTAGCACAACCACCAAGTCTGCTGGCCACCTGGCCTCTGCACCTGCCAGCAGCAGGATGCTCTCCACCACCTGGCAAGTGAGATCCACGTGGCCCCCTCCTTCCCTTCGGCAGCTCGGCCACAGTGGAGCTCCACATTCTCCAAAGAGCCTCGGAGCCGCCCCACACGCTGTTCCTCCGGATTAGATAATCTACTCCTTGTCCATCATTCAAGGCTTAGTTCATATGCCCTCCCGAGAACGCTGCCTGAGGCTGCTTCTCTGACCATCTAGAATCTCCTTCCCACTGACAGGCTGAGCCATGTGGTTCCGACTTATGTGCAGCTATTCCAGGTCTGCCCATTCTCTCCTAAGGCTGATACACAGCAGGGACCTGGGATGGACTTGGCGGATAAAGAGAAGATACACAGCTCAGAAGGGCTTCCTGTCCTCGGCAGTGTGCCAGCTATGCAGAAAAAAAAAATCACCCTCCAGGAAGGCATTGCAGAACTAACACGCAAGTCCCCATCCACTGGCAGTATCTGGCCAGAGTGTCAGCTTTCCCGCACTCCCTCCCGGAAGCCCCCTCACTGGCTTTCGGTAGCCACCGAGGCAGGTCTGTGGCTGTCTGAATGTTCCAGATGAGCCAAGGTGCCTCAGCATCAGAAGCCGACATCCATTCTTACATTCGCCCAACCTGTGGGTACTGCCACCTCTGCTCTGCCAGGCTCTATCCCTGTCACGGGTTTGCCAGGTCAGGTTCCTCACGTCTGATGCGAGTCTTCCCAGCAGGCTGAAGATGCCTGGGGCAGGGGTCCCGACTTTCCTGTTGTGCCCTAAACCACCCCCACATCTCATTCTGTCTCCCAGGAACAAAGAGGCCCATAGAGCCGCAGAGAGGCAGCCAGGCAGTACGAGACCAGGACGAGTATAAATCCCACGGAGTCAGAGACTACCTATCTACCCACACACCTGAGCTCCCAGAGTTCTTGGTCGCCTCTGTATCCCAGGATTCCCCAAAAGATCTGCTTCACTGGGCCCAGCCCCAGACAGACTAACCAGATCAGGGACATACCCCGGGGTGTGCGGGACGTAAACTCAGTGTCAAAGTAGAAGGTATCATCGGGCTGGGCCACAGCTGGCTTGAAAGGCGGCTTGATCTCACGACGGTAGAGCTTCTGCAAGGTGGGGTGTGTGCTCTAGTCACCATGGTGACTCCGGTAGGAAGAGTGGAGGCTACGCCGCCCAGTAGTAACAGTGAGACCGAGGCCTTGGGAGACCAGTCTTGTCCCACAGGGCATGGCGTTGCCCTCCAAGGGCATGTCAAGGGCTGCTCACCTTCTATCTCCCACATCTGAGGTCCTAGTTGGCAGAGGCCCTGTTTCCCACCCTTCCTGTGTCCCCCAGAAAGCCATGGTGTGAACAAATTCACTCACATTCCAGTCAATGGAGGAGTAGAAGACATGCCTCTTAATTTCCTCGGCCCCATCAGGACCCGAGCCTGAAAGAAGTCAAATGAAGGTCCAACCTCAGACACGGAGCCTGTCCCCCAACTCTGGACCAGCTGCTGCAGCAGCGGACCCGCCCTGCTTTGTATCTGCACCCATCACCCAGAAGCCCACAGCACACTCAGCACCCGCTACTTTACGGGGCCTCTGATGACCAAGTCCCAGTGTACAGGCAGAAGGAAGGACCAGGCAGGACAGGCGACCTGTCCAAGTGACAGCCGGGACAGAAGCTGGGCTTCTGAGCTCTAGCAAGGTCCCATCTTTGTACTTCTCCTACTGCCTTCTTCATCCCTGAGACAAACTCTTGTTCAGTTCAACACAGGGACTTGGACTGGGCAATTAAAAAGTCAACAAACACTGTAGACTCCAGTATGCGACAGGCATGTCCTTCTCTGACTCAAAGAACCCTGGGAGCCAGGCTGGGATCACTGTCTCCACCAACACAAGAGACTTGGGGCTCAGAGTGGTAAAGTCACCTGCCCAATCACGGAGCTCATAAACGGTACCCAATCACTCAACAAATATTTACAGTGCCTGCTAGGTGCCAGGAAGTGGGGACAGTCACAGCTAGTCCTGGGACCTTTCTCACTCCTGAGCTCGTGTGCCTTCTCCTGAGCCAGCAACTTTGGCAGAGAAGTTGTGTGGGGGCCTCTGTCCTTGTCCCTGAGTGGGTAGGGATGACTCAGTTCCTGCCTTCCCCCTACACACAGGTCACCCTCCCAACACCACACATGGAGCCAGAAAACAGGGTGGCCAGCAGCATTGTCTGTTCACACAAAGCACAACGGTTCCTTTCAGTCCCCGATGTGGCCCTGTGGCCTAGGCTGCAGCTGTACCCTGTTCCCCACTGCCATGCCCCCTCCCCTGAGCTGGGGTTGCTTACCAAGCCGATTGGCAGGATTCCTCTTAAACAGGGCTCGCAGGAGGCTCTGGGCTTCCGTGCTCAGAAACTGGGGCATGCCTAGCTTCGCCCTGGAACAACCACAGGTCTCATGAGTGACAAGTCCCACCCCAGAAGCCCCAGAGCCCCTTCCCTTTGTCCAGGTCTTTTTCCCAGCTCGGTCCAGAGAAGCCAGCCACTAACTCACCTCCCAAAGACTTTAGGGTACCTCCCACTGGCCCTGGTAGACAACAAGGGTCTGTGGAGGCAGGGGACACCTCCCACTGGCCCCGGTAGATGGCAAGGGTCTGTGGAGGCAGGGGACACCTCCCATTGGCCCCGGTAGATGGCAAGGGTGTGTGGAGGCAGGGGACACCTCCCTCTAACTCTTGTAGACAAAGGTTTGTGGGAAAAGGTGACTCTCTGGCCCCAAAGCTGGGGTGGGATCAGAAGACCAGACTAGTGCCGGGGCAACATTGGCGCTTACTTCAAAATCAAGGTCATGGTCTCTTTCCGGTCCTTCCCCTGGAAAGGCAGGGAGCCTGTCAGCATCTCAAACTGCAGGACAAAAAGGGTGCAATTTTGATCTCTGTCTCCCACATCCTCTTCCTCCTTCCCAGGCTACTCCAGTCCCAGGATTTTTGCTGGCCTGTTGGACTTTTAGAGTTGACCTGGAGCGAGGACCTTGCCTGCTTCTGCCCCCATCCCAACCTAGATTCCAGAGGCAGCACTGAAGCTGGAAACGGAGGAGAAACCCCACGTCAGGTGCAGGGCACTCCGGGTGGACTGAAGCCCGTGCATTTCCCAGGGAAAGACGGTGCAGGTGTGCAGGGCGAGGCACACGTGGCTGGGAGACGAGGGAGGACCGGACGATCCTTCTTCACTGTACACACAGGGAAACTGAGTCCTGAGTCTGGGACCGGATCATTTACTCTTGCCGGGACACTCACCATCAACACCCCATAGGACCACCAATCTGCACTGTGGGTGTGGCCCTGGCGGTTGACCACCTCGGGGGCCATGTACTCCACTGTCCCGCAGAACGAATAGGCCTTCTTCTCGTGGTCAATGGCCTCCTTGCTCAGGCCAAAGTCTGTAGCAAGGAAGGCAGAGAAGCCATCTTTACGACCCCTGCCATCCTCACTGCTACCACACTGAGCTCCCCTGGCCAGAACAGGGGATCACCTCCGTGATACCAAGAGAAAGCTGAAACCCATGGGTATTTGAAGGTTGTGGTGGGGAGCTGCGATTCTAAACTGGAACCTGGGGGCTTTGAAAGGTGGCCCAGCAATTAAGAGCACCAGCTGTTCTTTCAGAGAGCCCAGGTTTGATTTCCAGCTCCCATATGATGTCTAACGACCAGTTCCACGGGATACTGGCTTCTGTGGGCAATGCATGCATGAGGGACACAGACACCCATACACACAAAACAAAATAAATAACATAGCCAGGCCCTGGGCTTTGGATTCATGTATATAACTGGCACCATCTCTCAGGCAGCAGAGGGAGCTCCCAGACCTCAGCTAAGACCTATCAGGACCCCTCCCATCCTTCCCCGGAGTCCAATACACTTCACTCACCGGTGAGTTTGATGTGGCCCTCCTCATCCAAAAGGATGCTGTAACAGAGAGAGACAGGTCAGAGCCTTAGCAGCAGATACTATGTGGGTTCGGGTGGTGCCATGCGATGGAGGAACTTGGGCCTGCCCAGAAGAAGGGCTTGGTCCAGATCTACCCAATGGGACAGTGGTAGAGAGGAGGCCCGGCAGTGACATTAGGGCCCCATTGTACTAAAGGGAAAACTACATCTCAGGAAAGTGACTCTCCTCCACAGGATATAAATGTCGGAGGAACCTGTCTTTCTTTTAAGCACGACATCTACCATATTGCACAGGCTGGCTTCAAACTCTGGAACTTAGTCTCTTTAGCAGCTAGGACCACAGCCGTGCACCATAATGCCTGACTTGGGGTGAGCCTACCTCGACCACCAGACTGTCCTACCTCTTAAGGCATTGCATTTGTAAACTGTGGAAAACCACAGGAGAGACTTATCAGGACGTGATCTTTAACGGCAGCATCTCTGACGTCACTAGACAGGATGGGACACATGACACAGCTGCCTGGTGGCCTTTGGTAATAGCACTACAGATCAGGCAGTCCCGAATTACCTAAGGTCAATTTGCTGCTGCCACTGCCCCTCCAACCACTCCCCGATAACCCCAAAAAGGTAAGATCCTGAGGAGAGTCACGCCACCTCCATTCGAGTGGCCCTGCTCTGTAACCTGCGGAGAGGCCAAGAGTTTCACTCACTTCTCAGGCTTGAGGTCTCTGTAAATGATGCCCAAGCTGTGCAAGTGGTCCAGGCCCAGTGCCAGTTCAGCCAGGTAAAACTTGACATCCTCCTCTGTAAACATAACCTGTTGCAGGGAGAGAGACAGGCTTCAGCCAGGACATCCTGTTCCCTAAGAGCCGGGCTACAGAGCAGCCATAGCCTTTGGGTGTTGAGGGTCTGCCCTGGGGACATAGTGCAATGCCACATACCTTTCTCCAATACACAAGTCACTCACTGAGCTAAAGTTCAGAAACAGCAAAGAGTAAAACAATCCAAGTACCCAGGAGTAAAAGACTAGAATTAATTGCCTCTCCCGGGTAGAATCAAGAGCTACGCAGCCGTAACGTAGAACAGGGAGTCTTTCCGCATCCTGATACAGAACAACCCGAGATATACTGACTTGAGAGGCCAAGCCTAGCACAGTGTACAGAAACTAATCCTTCTCAGGTAAGAGAGTGGGGATAAGGACTCAGAACATGTTCAAAATGTATTTATAAAAGGAACCTGAGACGTTGGACGGTGGTGGCACACGTCTTTAATCCCAGCACTTGGGAGGCAGAGGCAGGCGGATCTGTGAGTTCGAGGCCAGCCTGGTCTACAGGGCGAGATGCAGGACAGTCAGAGCTACACAGAGAAACCCTGTCTGGAAAACAACTGGGGGGGGGGGCTAGAGGGAGCTGTAGTAACAACACTGTACCATTAATGTTTACTTTTGAGTCATGAAAACGGATTGCCTAATTAAGCGTTAACTTTTCAAATACTGACAGTTTGGTTCTGAGTAAGCGAGACAATGCAGTGGGAGATCCATCCTCCTGGAACCCCCATGATGAAAGGAGAACCAATTTTCTCTCACAAGCTGTCCTCTGATCTCCACATACATGCATGTCCACACATCTGTGTGCATATGTCCCAATACACACATCTGTTGTTTTTTTGTTTTTTTCCTTTGTTTTGTTTTGTTGTTGTTTTCTTCTGCTTTGTCTTTTGTTTTGTTTTTCAAGACAGGGTTTCTCTGTGTAGCCCTGGCTGTCCTGGAACTCACTCTGTAGACCAGGTTGGCCTCAAACTCACAGAGATCCGCCTGCCTCTGCCTCCTGAGTGCTGGGATTAAAGGAGTGCGCCACCACTGCCCAGTTCCAGCTATTTTATTTTTAAGAAAGTGTGGATTATTATTTTTTTATTTCTAGTGAGTGAATCAGGCCCCTGCACACACTAGACAAACTCTCTACCACCGAGTTATATCCCAAGCCTTGTTTACTCCTAGTTGCTCAGGGAGGCCTTAATCTTGTAATCCACCCACCAGCCTCCCAAGTAGCTGGGATGGCAGGCCTGCACCAGCATGCCTGGCCAAGCTTGGTTCTCTCCCTCCAAAGAAGAATTGTATTAATGGTCCCGATTTTTAAAAAATGAAGTTCACATCCTTTTATATTGGGTCCTTTATATTATATTCCTTTATATGAATGACAGTATAAGAAACTTACGCCTCTTATTGGTTTTATGTTTGTTTGGTTTGTTTTTTTAGTTTTTTGAGACAGGGTTTCTCTGTGTATCTGTGGCTGTCCTGGAACTCACTCTGTAGACCAGGCTGGCCTCGAATTCAGAGATCTTCCTGCCTCTGCCTCCCAGGTGCTAGGATTAAAGGTGTGTGCCACCACTGCCCAGCAAGAACCTTAAGTCTAGTTTCCTGGGCGGGTTTGGGCTTCTTTCCCTAGACCAGGACAGACTGTGGCACTCCACCTCAAGCGTTGGGGGATTCCCTTAGCAACTAGAGACCATGGTGGTGTTGCATGCAGGCCTGCTCATCCTCAGCCTATCCTCAGAGGAACTCGCAGAGGCTTTGACAGGGGTGGCTTCTCTTCCAGGGCCGGTGTGACATTTATTGCAGCCGGGAAGTTAAAGGCCTAGAACACACTGAGAATGGGCTTCACAGGACCCCGGGACTGGACTCTGCACTGCATCCCTGGCTGTGGGACGTTGGCTTACCTCCTTTGACAGTCGTGTGAACAGGTCACCGCCACGCAGGAAGTCCAGAATGAGATAGAGTTTGCCCTCAGTCTGGAAGGCTGAGAGAGGATAGAAGCCAAGGCGGAGTCAGCTGGGCCTGTGACCTATGCCTCTGTCCCTGGCTCCTGGGCTGGCCCGTGAGAGGTGGGACAAGGAATGAAGCAGGTCATAGGCAAAGGTGGACACTGAGGAGAGGGGTGGCACTTGGGCAGGGTCTGTGATCTCACCATAGTGCAGCTTCACCACGAACGGGTGGTTCACATCAGCCAGGATGTCTCTTTCCATCTTGGTCCGAACGCGGTCACGCACTGGCCAGAGGAGAAGAGAGGTCACTAAAAGTCTACACCCAAGACAAGCCTCCCCAAGCCCAACCTTATGGGCTACTTCCCACTCAACCTTCCAAGTCCGCACTCCCGAGGCTCTTCACCCTTGGGGCACTCAGTTCCCCCTTCCTCCCCACACTGTCCTGGCTTCTTGGCCTGCTCTTGCTCCTCACAGAGTCCAGGCAGAGTCCTGGTGTCTTACCGAGTTGTGCCCCAGGGTGCCCTATTTCCTGAGGTCCCCAGACTTTGGCCGTGTTCCTCCTCCAGCACATCTTTATTAACCCCTTCCCATTTCCATGGGAATTTCTAAGGCCATTCTAAAATGTGGTTTTTGGGTGGTCTAAGTAGACATTCTTAACAAGCTTTGTTTACTAATGTTTTCTTCTTTATTTTATTGCCGTATAGCCCAGGCTTGCTTCAAAGTCACTAGGTGGCCAGCACTAGCCTTGAACTTTTGATCCTCCTGCCTCTACCTCCCACACCTCAGTTACGGGTCTCATGAACGTCTGGTAGGGACCAAGGACAGAGGCTGCCAATCCTGGCCATCAGCAGGTTTTCGGTGGACTGGGCTCAAACCCTACCACCTCTAGGAAGCATCCCTGTGGGCTGGGTGCCCTGGACTTCCAACCACATCACTGCTTCCTCTGTTTTAATCCTTCTATTTCTCTCCCTAGATGTGGCAGGGGCCATGCTGCAGTTAACCAGTCCAGCCACTTTCAAACACACCTCACGTTTCCCGTCATCTCATGGCTCCTCCTTCCTGGGGGTCCAAACTTTACCATCTTGTTCTGGTAAATTCCCAACATCCTTCAAGGCACAGGGCCTATGCTTACTACCCAGAGTGTCCCCAGAATCCTTGCCTGACCTGACCTCTATGACTCCACAGCCCATCCCTCAACTCCTTGGCCTGGGCATCCATGTACAAAAGCCCAGCATTGCTATACCTCACTGCTAGGCCATGTGAAGACTCTCCCAGTCCCTACCTGGTCCATGAGTAGGGACCACATCTTTCCCTGTGACTCCCACGATTTCTCCTGAGGGACGACCCTACGGTCAGACTACACCAAACCCACTAGCATCTAGCAGAAAGCCCTTGGTAGGCCAAGGGCAGATCTGTCCTTAAGGCTGACCCCCCCCCCCCACCTTCTCTGCGTTACACTCCCAGTCAAGGCTTAGTTTGGTCTCGACCTGCTTGCTGGCCACACTGGCTCCCAGACCAATCAGAGTCAACAACTGACCCACAGCCAAGTAACCATCCTCATGTACTGTCTAAGTCCCCAGAACTCTTTTTTTTTTTTTTTAAATTTTTTATTTATTTATTTATTATGTATACAATATTCTGTCTGTGTGTATGCCTACAGGCCAGAAGAGGGCACCAGACCCCATTACAGATGGTTGTGAGCCACCATGTGGTTGCTGGGAATTGAACTCAGGACCTTTGGAAGAGCAGGCAGTGCTCTTAACCTCTGAGCCATCTCTCCAGCCCCAGTCCCCAGAACTCTTGACTTTGGCTTGGAACTCCCTTCTGAACCTCTCTGCCCCCCAACTCTGTGGCCTTGCCCTCAACTCATGGGTCCCCAGCTTCTATACCCTCAGGCTCCCCGCCTCTTCTCTCATGGGGCCAGAGAGATCTCCCTTAGGCTTTCAAGCACCATAGAAGCAACTCTGCCGATACAACACTTTTGCCCAACAACGTGATGGCTGAGAGTCTCCCACCCCAAGCCTCTGCACCCCACTACTTCCTTCTAGGTACCTGCCTTCACTTGGTTTTGGAGGAGGGAAAAGGAGGGGCTGGCTGAGGATTGGTTTGCTCTCTGCCCCCACACCAGAGGCTCCTGAAATCAGAGGCACCTCCCTCACCAGCTCTCCAGTCCTGCAGCCTGGGCTTCCTCTGATCCTGAGCCCAGCTTCAGTTCTGCCCAGGGAGGAACTCTTCCTCACCTTTCAACGTTGCCTTCTTTAACACTTTCATGGCGTACAAATGCCCACTGTCAGGCCGGGTGACTTTGCGCACCAGGAAGACCTGAGAAGACAGAGGGCGGGAAAAAATCAAGGAGGGGAGCCGGGCGGTGGTGGCGCACGCCTTTAATCCCAGCACTTGGGAGGCAGAGGCAGGTGGATCTCTGTGAGTTCGAGACCAGCCTGGTCTACAAGAGCTAGTTCCAGGACAGGCTCCAAAACCACAGAGAACCCTGCCTCGAAAAACCAAAAAAAAAAAAAAAAAAAAAAAAAAAAAAAAATCAGGGAGGGGGTGAGAGGCAGCTAACCCAACCATCTTAAAGCCCCCTACATTGACCTATAAGTTCCCTGGGACCCCAAGTTGACTTTCTGTTTTCCCTGGGTTATCAAGGTGACCTCTGATCCTTTGGTGGACTGCAAGGCCCCCCAACACCCCATTTCAGACATGACCTATGGTGCCCTCCCAATAAGGTGCCCTCTGACTTACTTTGCCAAAGGATCCCTGGCCCAGAACCTTAAGGAGCTCAAACTGGGATGGATCAGCCTTCTCGGAGCCAGCCTTGACGTGGTGCGTGATGGAGATCTCCTTGAGGACGCCCTCATCCTGACAGAAGGACAGAGGTGGTAGGCCCGGGCCCCTTTGTAGGCCTGGGGCCCTTCCAGGGCAACATGGCATACAGCTTATCCAAGCCATCCCAACAGACCACTACCCCAGCAGCCTTCAGGCTCATTGGCACCAGCAGTGTCTCAATGGCCAAGAAGGCAGACTACCAGTGGGCCAACTCAAGTGAGGCCCTGTTCCTGTGACATGGATGCTTGGGCCTGCTCAGACCCAAAGGAAGGTATAGACATGACCAGGATGAGTTGACCCAAGGCTTGGGTCTGGTGTAGGGACCAACTCAGGTCCGCCCTTAAGGCTCCCCTCCCCCCAGCTGTTTGGGTTTTGCCACAATAGGAAGTAAGGTTTGAGCTCATAATGGGGAGGTAGAGCCGGGCCTTTCTTGCTAGTCAGGATGATATGAGGCAAACTCTCTGGTGTATGGATAAGGCTGAGGTACACAGAGACCCAAGAGTCACCCAGACATCCCTGTCAACCCACTCAATGCCCATCTGGAGCAACTGAGGTTAAGGCCAGAGGCCCTATGCCCTATCAAACGTCCCTTGATAAGCATCTAGGAGCCCTCATTGGGTCACTGCTGTGCAGGGACCTCTCTGGCCTTCCAACCTGCCAGTCTTGCCGTGAAGCACTGAGATGCCACCTTACTTCCCCAGGAAGCAAGTCTGGGCAAGGTCCGGGCATCTAGCACAGCCGGGAGAGTTGGAAGCTAATTTGGGCCACACTGGCTGCCCAAACACCTGTTCCAGGGGCTACTGCCAATCCAGGACCAGATATCCGGGTACACTTACCGAGTCCTGCTGGGGACCAGAGCCAGGGCCAGGGCCAGGCAGAGTCTGGCCGATCCTGGACCGTTGCTTCCTGAGCAGCCAGGGGAGCAGGGCCCTGAGCCGCAGGCGGGGCAGCTTGGGGTCCTGCTCCATCCGCCCAGCAGGGCCACGGCACCATGGCAAGGGTAGGCAACAACCCACTGGGGCTGCTGAGGAGGTGGCTGGGCCCAAGGCGGATGTGCAGGGTGAGGGCGCGGGGGCTGGGCCAGGCCCAAGACAGCCAATCACACAGGGCCTGTGGTTTCCCAGTTCCAGACTTCCACCCTCACTCTGTTCCCTTCTTCTCTCTGCCCCCCTCCCCGGTGCCTGAGGTCTGCCCTCTGGCCCTCTCCTTCATCTTCCCTACAAAGAGAAAGCCCCCAACCAGCCCAGGGGCTGAGCAGATAGGTCCTAGAACAGTAGGGACCTGACAAGGTCCTCAGGAGGCAGAGAAAGGCATCTAGCATGTAGCAGCACACAAGGACAGACACCCATCAGGCAGAGGCCGGAAGACATATTAACAATGTGTGTATGTACATAGCATATACACATTTAGTAAACAGACAGGGAAGATGAGGCCATATCCCCAAGTGGCAAGAGATAGATTGGGACGATTACCAAACAGACAGAGGCAGACAGACACACACACATGTTCAACACAGAGATGGGTGGGAGATCTAAACCAAGAGGCAAGAACACAGCACATATCCGGGGGGGAGCCAGTGCCTATGAGAGACAGAAGGGACCCAAGCACGCAGAGGCAAAGGAGCCACTAAACATTTATCATGAACACCATTCACGAAGACAGGCACTTATCAGTTAGAGACGGGGCCTGGAGCCCAATGAGAGAGACAGAGCTGCAGCAGAGAGAGAGCCAGGCAAAGTTAAGACCTCCACAGACCGACAGGTCTCCAGGGCAGACCCAGACAGGCAGCAGGGCAGGGATTCCCCAGGAGAGGACAAGGGGACAACGCTGTAGGTGCTTTCTTAGGGAAGAGACAAGAGGAACAAAAGCTGCCGGCCCCAGCACTGAAAGTGTGCTCAATCCCATCTCTGTGAGGTCTTCCAGAACTTTCTCAGGGACTTCCCAGGTGGCCCCAGGACTGAGAGAAACCAAGAGAGCCGTCTTGAGTGAACTCTGATCCAAATATCCCTAAAACCTCTAACCCCTCTGAGGGAACAGGAAACTGTGGTTCAAGTTCAAGACAAATCAACGACAGAGTTGCCCTGAGCCGGGTCCCTCCTCTGGGTCCTGTCTGACTGCAGTCAGCAGCCTCAAGTGCCAGGAAAGGGTGGGCAGGTAAATCAGCCAAAGCCCACTTCCTGCACACCCAAGCCTGCCGTCTCTCGGTCCTAAAGTCAGTCTGGGACTTCCCATTCCAAGCTGTCACTCTCAGAGACTCCAAGGGTTTCAACAGTGCCATCAAACCCCAAGAACACCACAGGCTGACCAGTCCCCCAGAGTCATCTGGGGGAACAGGCAGAAGGTATGACTGTGGTCAGGCTAAGGCCACACAATTCCTGCTCACCACACCCCGAGGTCAGCTGCTTAACTCTGCCTGAGAAGACCCACTGGGGACAGATGCAGCTACCCGGAAACTCCAGGGGACAGAGCGCTTTCCCCAAACCTATTCCGTGCTCAGAGGCCTGATGAGACACCCGTGGAGACAAATTACCCATCTCCTCACCTTTCTGGGACAGAAGTCAGAGTCTCTCTCAACCCTGGGGAAATCTGCTGGGGTTTGCATGGTGGGACTCAAGCCGGTAGCCAGAGGGGCCGGTTACTCCGACAACTTCTGCTTTTTTTAGCCTTCCTAGCCCAGAAGGCAGGGTCCCTTGCTCCCCTCCTTCTCACTTCCCTCTCAGCAGGAAGGAGGAACTCAAAATGGGTTAGGCTCCCCTGCGAAGGAGGGGACACGGCAGACCCCCAGCTATGACCCAGGGAGAGTCCAAAGCCACAACCCTTTCCGTCTCCTGACCCCCAGTGAGGGGAGACAGGAATGCAAACAGAAGCCAGAAGGTGAGGAGACGCCCACACAATATACATTCAGCATTTGAAAATACACAACCTGGGGGTCCCCAACAACAGATGGGACAGGAGTCAGCAAGGCCAGTCTGGCCGGCACAGCCTGGAGTTGAGACACTCCTTTCCCGACAGAGCAGGCAGCACCCTGCCTCGTCCTGTTTCTGTCCAGACACACTAATCTTAAGCCTTGGGATGGACAAGAAGTCAGAAGACCTAAGAAGAGGAATGGGCTCCTGAGGGCAGGCATTGGACCAGGCCCATCCCTTCCTAAGGGGCTTTACCTCCTCTGACATTAGCACACCCACAGGAACTAACACATATGCTCACTCATGCTGGTGATCAGAAACCCTTTCTAGACAGCCCAATGTAGAAACACATGCCCCCCAAAAAAATTAAAAAAAAAAAAAGAAACACATGCCCCCTCACGCACACTGTACTTCCCCTTCCCTGTCCTCACAGGGCTCTGATAAGCCTGTGGTAGGCGGCCAGTGGGGTTGTGAAAGATGCCACCCCAGACCAAAGCTCCTGCTGCTACTTCAGGCAGGGCAGCTTGCCCGAAGATTAGCCACAAACACCTGTGCCAGGCTTCCCTCAACCCACCAGTCCCCACAAACAGGGAAAGAAGCGCCGTGGCAAACAGCGCACCAGAAGGGGCAGAAGGAAGGAAACGGTCTCAGAGCTGCCTTCGCTGAACCGTGTGAGGACTCAAAGCCCCTGATGGCTAGGAGGGAGGACACACATCAGCTTACATCCCTGAGTCTTCCTGTTCCTCCAGATTCAGCCCCTGTATTTACTTCCTCCACAGAGTAGCAGGAAGAGAAGCCCAGAGCCATGCCACCTGACGTTTGTCTTCTAGGAGCTCTACTCTGGGTGTCCTGCCTGCTGCGGTCAAGCCCACCTGTCAGTTGCTGGCCCCAGTGGCCATCAACACTCCCTTCCCCAGCTGGCAAAACCTGCAGGGCCTTCCAGGTATGACTCCCAGCATGCCTCTGGGCAGGCTGCCTGCACCTCAGCATCCCAAGGGAGGGGCTGGTCCCAGGCACCAGGTCAGGCCTGGGAAGAAGCTTGAGACTTGAGCCTCCCGTCACAGGGTCATTTAAACCACGTGGTCACTCTTTCCTTCAGTCTTTGCTGAAGTAGGTTCACCGGGCCTTGGCTTGGCACAGCTCCCAAGGACGGATCCTTTTCTGATTTTCAGTGATAAGGAAACAGGACTCAAAGAATGACAAGTCCAAGCCCATGTGGATGGCACAGGGGACAGCTAAGAACTAA
Source organism: Chionomys nivalis (assembly GCF_950005125.1). Taxonomy (NCBI): domain Eukaryota; kingdom Metazoa; phylum Chordata; class Mammalia; order Rodentia; family Cricetidae; genus Chionomys; species Chionomys nivalis. Next base: position 18,650,712 of record NC_080096.1, on the reverse strand, counting down.
ACTAAAAGCCTGCTCCTGAGCCAGCCAAAGCTTTACCCCACTTCATCACTGACCCTTAGGCCCCCCTCACACCTCAACACCCCCAGCCAGGCTTTCCTGCAAGCACTAAACACCAGTGCCTCTCCTCTGGCTGGGACTGACAGCTCCCCGGCCCCTGCTTCAGCCAGGTGGGAGACAGACACTAGGAGGCACAGAGAAGGCTGCCTTGGCTTGGGTCTCATTCTCAGGCAGCTCCAAAAAGAAATACTTTGGTAATGAAACCCAACTGTCCTGCCCCAGGGCTTTGGTTAAGGTGCTGTAACTGCCCCAAAGGTAGAGAGACTGTCAGGCTGAGGTCCTGAACACTTTCTGGGTGAGACGGTACCTTGGCTCTTGAGGATAAACAGGTATGGGCTGAACAGAAAGGGACTTAAGAAAAAAAAAAGTCCATGCCAAGAAAGGGCATTGTGAGCAAGGTGCTTGAGAAGGGAGCAATGATTCCCACAAGCCAGTGCTCCCAGGCAAAAAGTCTTTATTTCTCAGTATCGGTCGCCCTCTGCTAAGAAGGTTCTCTAGAAGCCAAACGGGCCATGGAGAAAAGAGACATTGTAAACAAAAGCTCTCTCCACTGGACCTCAGGCTGTCCCCTAGTGCAGGCTGAATGAAGAGAGGCCCAGGCAGGCGTCCAGGGCGCTAAGCAGGTAGTCTGGACAGTTCCGGTCATCCGAGAGAAGTTTCTCTCAGTACCTGAGGCTGCCTGAGGCTGCCTGAAGCCCAGAGTCACATCCTGCCTAAGCTCCAGGGCCAGGGGAGCACAAGGGATCCAGGAGGGATCAGGGTTTAATAAACAGGAAGAGAGGAAGGGAGGCGGGAGATACTCAGCTCTCAAAATAGACCTGCAGACACTTCAAAGGGGTCCAGCTTCAGAGAGAGCAAGAGGAGGGGGCCTGGGTTGTCCACTCCACTCCCAGAGGGGAGAGGGAGTAAGTGGAGCCCAGGTGCTCCTGAGAATACTAAGAGCTACAGAACCGAAAGGGATCCAAGGAGTGCTTGCCCTTCGCTACGGATGCTAAGCCCCAACACTCTTTCCAGCTGTAAGGACGAAGCAGCCAGCACTAGATAACAACACTGTGCACAAACTTGGAGGCTTTAATTTGTACACAGCACATTCTCTTAGGTGGTCCCTTTTTTGTTTTGTGACAAGGTCTTGATATATAGCCTTAGGCGACCTGGAACTCATTATGTAGCCCAGGTTGGCTTCGAACTCAAAGATATCCACCTGCCTCTGCCTCTGAGTGCTGTGGTTGAGGGCCTGTATCATCACGCCCAGCAAAATAGGTTCTTCTGCATTGTAGTTAGGCTCTATTCTGCGCTCTGGAAGAGCAGCTTGCCCCAGGCACCTCCACTTGGAAGACATGCCTCTCTCTCTGGCCACTCAATGTCCAGCCAAGTGCTAACGCTGCAGGAAAGATAGTCGGGTATCCCAGAGACCACCCAGCCTTCCTTCACCTACCACTCTCTGGTTCACACTCCGTCAAGAGCCCAGATGACACTGGCTGAGGCTAGGATGTGCTCAGGTCACTAATCACTCTACTGAGGGGAATGGGGTTGGGGGAGGAAGCGCTGTATGTAGGTTCTGTGTGCCCATAAGCATGTTATTTCCCCATCTTAGCACCAACCAGTTTTCCTGTCTCCACCTCCCTCCACACCTGGGTGCTCTCTGAAGGGGAGAGAGTTCAGTACATTTGGGCAAGGGGTCCCTTTAGTGAAACAATACGAAGCACACATACGTGATGAAGGACAATTTGCCCGCTCCATCCGCTACCCAATGGTGTGGTCCTGGCTGCAGGTTGAGTGCTCCCTAGTGCACTAAAACGTGGCCACAGGGGATGTTCATCCAGTGGTGGCTGAGCTCACACTCCGTGCTAGCCCCCTTGGGTGGGAGACACCCAGTGCTCTTCCTCTTTAGCACTCAAGATTCACCAGCCAGGGAGGAATGGGGCTCTGGTCAAACAAGGCTGGACCCCTAGCTCTGTGTGACATAATTTTCCCATCTGGAAAATGTTGCTCTACCTCTGGAAACTGTACACAGGGCTGGAGAGATGGCTTATTGGTTAAGAGACTTATTGGTTACAAAACTCCTCTTCCAGAGGACCCAGGTTTGATTCCCAGCACCTACATGGCTGCAAACAATCATCTCTAATTCCAGCGCCAGAGGATCTGACTCCCTCTTCTGGTTTTCCCGGGCACTACACACATATGAGGCACAAACATACATACACATAAAATAAAAATAAATCTAAAAAATAATAAATAGGGGCTGGAGAGATGTCTCAGCAGTTAAGAGCATTAGCTGTTCTTCCAGAGGACCTGGATTCAATTCCCAGCACCCACATGGCAGCTCACAACATCTGTGACTCCAGTTCCAGGGGATCTGACAGCTTCATCCAGACATACATGCAGGCAAAACACCAATGCACATAAAATAAGAATAAATAAATCATTTTAAAATGTTTATAAAAAATAATAAATAAAAGCTGGGCAGTGGTGGCGCACACCTTTAATCACTCAGGAGGCAGAGGCAGGTGGATCTCTGTGAGTTCAAGGCCAGCCTGCTCTACAGAGCGGTTCCAGGACAGGCTCCAAAGCTACACAGAGAAACCATGTCTTGAAAAAAAAAAACCAAAATAAATAAGTAAATAAAAAAGAAAAAACTGAGCACAAAGCCTCTATTTTGAAGCCAGGTGGTAGTGAACACCTTTAATCCCAGCATTCAGGAGGCAGAAGCAGGTGGCTAATCTGATCTACAGAGTGAATTTCAGGGCAGCCAGGGCTACACAGAGAAACCCTGTCTCGAAAGCAAAGAAACAAAAAACCAAAATAAAAAGCTTCCAGTTGCCAGGCCCAGGTTCAGCTTTTTCCACCGCGTGGTATCTGAGAGCCCCACTGCCTCACTATCCCCAGCCTTGACTCCCTCCCCGCACCAGGACCTTCTATCTCAGTGTGGGAGTCTTAGACTGTGGAATGGACAAAGGTTCAGGCTCCTGCTTAGACAAGACCCTGACTTAGCCAATCTTTTGGTTTGGTTTTGAGACAGGTCTCATATAGCCCAGACTAGCCTAAAACTCACTACATACCAGGGGTACTTTCTCCTGATTCTCCCGTTTCTGTCTCCCAAGTACTGGAATTACAGCCTGCACCACCAAGCCGGGCCCTTTAACAAACTGAGCTCAGTACCAGTTCCCCAAGCCTTTGCTCTAACCCACTTGGACCTTCAAACCCAAGATCTGAAGGCCTCACACGGGTCCAGCTTCTTCCTTTTATTACAAGGAAAGTAGAGGCAGCTCCTTTACAGGAGGAATCTCCTGTAACAGCCAGAGATAACCAAGGTCCAAGCTACAAGGCTTACTGGCCCCCAAGGCTCTGTTGTTATAGTAACCAACAGCAGGAGGAGGTAGGGGCCTTCTTCTCTCACTCAGCCCCACCACACCCAGCTGAGTTACCTTATCTGAGGAAGCTAAGTCAATGTAAACAACAGTACCAACCCTGACTCCAAATCAAAGGTCATACTTAGAGCTAGGCTGACCAGGCCTAGAAGGTGGGGCCGTGGGCAGGAAGTAGAACTGAGCAACTAGGGAGGCAGTCCCACTGCCTGCAAAGCAGTTACTACCTCATCTGTTCTCCACTCAGGAAAGGCCTATTCCCCAAATTACAGTTGACTGCAGGGACTCAGAAAGCAGAAGAGCTTCTGGGTAGGGTGGAGTACCTGGAATCTAGCGCTCTCTCTCTCTCTCTCTCTCTCTCTCCTCTCTCTCTCTCTCTCTCTTCCCCCTCTTCCCCCCCTCCTCAGATCTGTGACTGAGGTGTGGTTCTTCCTACTACAGAGATGAGAAAGCCCAGGATCAGAGAGGACAAGGTACTCAGCTAAGGTCACACAGAAGGCTTTAGCTATGGGAGACTGGTGGGTAAAGAGCGTTGCTGCCACACTTGACAAACTGAGTTTGGTCCCTGGCATCTACACAACAGAAGGAGAGAACTGACCTCAGCATGGCTAGGGACATGCACATGCACACATATGTACACAAAAAACACACACAAAATTATCAAATAAAAGTTAATCCCAGCATTCAGGAGGCAGAGACAGGCGGATCTCTGGGTTCGAGGTCAACCTGGTCTATAGAGTTAGTTTCAGGACAGCCAGAGCTACACAGAGAAACTCTGTCTCCAAAATCAAAAACAAACAAACAAAAAGTGCAATACATTTTTGGGGTTGGGCACAGTGGCAACCACCTTTAATCCCAGCACTTGGGAGGCCAAAGCAGGTAGATTTCTTCCAGACCAGCCAGAGTTACATGGTAAGATCCAGTCTCAAAAAATAAAAAGTAATTTTTTTTTTTTTTTTTTTTTTTTTTTTTTTTTTTTTGGGTTTTTTCGAGACAGGGTTTCTCTGTGGCTTTGGAGCCTGTCCTGGAACTAGCTCTGTAGACCAGGCTGGTCTCGAACTCACAGAGATCCGCCTGCCTCTGCCTCCCGAGTGCTGGGATTAAAGGCGTGCGCCACCACCGCCCGGCAAAAAGTAATTTTTTTAAAAAAATAAAAAGCCAGCAAGGGGTAAGTATCCTAAGGAGGCAAAGACACCTGAGATGAGGGACTATGCCTGAGCTTTGGAGCTGGGAGTCCCAAGAAACCACCTGGGAGGCACTGGACATGGTCAGAAGATCCGCCAGGTTCCCATTCCCACCACTCCAGTTCAGAGGTCCAAATGTCCCCAAGTCCTTGTTGCACCCACTTCCACCCACCAAGGAGGTCAGCACTGAACACAGACCTCTCCAAACCCTCCTTAGGCCCCACTACAAGGACATAAGCCCGGGAAGTGCTGTGGTCTGGGTGACAGACAACCAGAATTCCTGGATCCTGTACCTGTGCCCTCCTTCATCTTTGAGAAAGGGAAAATGAAACCATTGAGCTCCGCCCCAAGCATAGAGATAGGGCCAGGCTACACAAAGGAGTGAGAGGCCAGGGCCTTCTCATCCAGGTGCTGCAAGAGCAATGCTCTCTCCTTCACGGCCACAACTTCACCTGTCGCTCCTAGTCCTCACCTTGGATGGCTGAAGTCCAGCTTCTTCAACTGACGCCTGTCCATTCTGGAAAAGAGAAACAGAATGAGGGCACTGTCACAACTCACCTTCAGGGGGACAGATGCATGCTGGGACTCTCCATCCTTGGATGTTCCTAATAGCATAGCCACAGAAGCCATAGAGACCAGTTATTTTTTTCTTTTTTTTTTTTCCAAGACAAGGTTTCTCTATATAACAGTTTCGGCTGTCCTGGAACTAGCTCTGTAGACCAGGCTGGCCTCGAATCACAGAGATCCTCCTGCCTTTGCCTCCCAAGTACTGGGATTAAAGGCAAGCACCACCACCGCCCGGCAAGGCCAGTTATTTCTACATGGGTCCCCTCCATCTCTGCTTCAGTAGGCAAGAATCAAGCCCTCTGGCAACAGCCCCTCCCAACCCAGACAGAATACTCCCAAGATGCAGGTATTCAGAATACCCAACCTCCCTAGCAAACACTCCATATCTACAGAGTGTCAGCTCAAACAGTACCCTTCCTAGGGAGAAGGACGCGGCACACACGGCCATGCTCTGCAGGGCAGACTGTGCAATCATTTGCAAACTAACCAACCACGAGAGGCCTCAGTATCCCCATCTGGACCACTCAGATAGATACCCTAACTTCCACAAACTGCTATAAGGAAGGAGAGGACAAATTTGGGGAAGGTGTCCCTCCTGGTGACTTCCCTGGTCCCTGCCCTACTTTAAGAGCCCTCAGCAGGTGAAGTGATGGCCGCACCCACACCTTTGCTTTTCTCCACTGCACTACTGTTCACATAGGGACGCGCCCTTCCCAATAACCAGGGATTCCCAGGAAAGCAGATAAGAGTGGCCGCCATATGCCAAGCTGGGCTCATCGCTCCACACCTGTGGCACTGCTTAGTCTTTCTGACTGCCCTGGGAGTCAGGCCGTGGCCCAGGGGGTAGAGGAGGATGCCGGGGCTCAGAGGGGACTAACGATGGAGCTCTGACACAGCCGAAAAGACGCGATTTGAAGTGTGGCCCCAAATGGAGGAGTTGGCTAAGGAAAGGCCCGCTGCAGAGTGGCCTGTACCATGGCCAGGTTTTACCTGAAGGGAGAGACAGGAGCAGGACCCACCTCTGAGCTATCCTGCTTCTTCTGGACTTTACCCCAGTTGAAAACTATACATGCTGGGGTGTACCATAGCTGGTCTCTCCATTCCTACAGGCTATGAGGTTAGAAACCCAACTGAAGACACTGTCCCCACCCCTCCCGGCATAGAGTAAGTACAGTGAAACGGACAGGAGGCTCCCAAAGGCTGGGACTTTGGAGCCAAGAGCCAGGTTCATAGGGCAGCTTTGGCTCTGCTTGGCAGCAGCAGGCATAGCTACATTCTACCTAGTGTGTGTTCCCCTTTGCTCCTGGAGTGGCTGCCCCTGCCTGCCAGGCCATCCTTCCTGCCCAAGCTTCCTAAATGTCCCTAATACTCCCCAAGAGTCAAGTGTTACATGGGTACACACACACACACACACACACACACGCACGCACACAGGCACATACTTAGGGAAGGGATGGGTTGGTCAGGGCCTAAGGGCAGGACTAGACAGATGTATTTGCTGAGTCCAGCTTACCCAGCAGACCTAGATGTCACAGTCACTGAGGAACTCTCCCACCTCAGGCATGAACAGCCTGCCCATAAGCCCCTGCCCTAGCCCTCCAGAGGTACTCCCAACCCTCATCTTCCTCCACATCTCTCAACCCAGCCACTGTTCACTGAAAACCACACATCTTCTGTGACTGAGACGAAGCCGGAATCAAGTTCCGGCTCCTCAACACGAAACCCATGGCCATCACCCTCCAATTATCCCGCACAAGGATTCAGAAGTGGGTGCAAATTCTGGCTTCTACCATTTGCATGACCACCCGAGGAGGTCATTTTACTTCTCACAGTTCAGTCCCCTCACCTGTAAACCGGGGGATAAAAATAACACATTTCATGGAGAGCTGCTACAGTCAAGGAATCAAGCCCAACAGGACACACACCTGGCATGTGACTGGCCCACAAGCAGAAGCCACTGTAGCCATGATTACTATCGCCACCCCGACCACCTGGCTCGCGTCTTTTCACTAACTCACACAACCGTTTGTCTTGTGATCTGGTAAAGCAGTGAGCCGGTCAACATTTACCCCGAGAACGTCTGTCCATGAGAGCTCGCACCACATCCACCTGAACGGCGCTCTTGACAAAGGCAACGAATTTCGACATTCTCATCCCCCTTAAAACATCTTAGGGCAACCAACAAGAACACCCTTTCTCAAGCCTTAAAGATACAGAACGCCGGCCTGCTGAGAATGCTCATCAGCATAGGGGACCTGCCACCACGCCTGAAGACTGAGTTTGAGCCCTGGAATGCATGAAAGTGTGGAAGGAGAAAACAGACTCCACAAAGCTGTCCTACGGCTCCCACATGTGTGCAGATGCATGGGTATGTATGCACATCATGTATACATACACGCAATAATAATTACATCTTAAAGATGGGCTGCTTCTTGAGTCTGCAGCCATCCTTGCCCAGAGACCATGCTAATCTTCTGTGTACCATTCCAGTTTTTCTGCTGACAGGGCTTCTCTGTAAAGCCCTGGCTGTCCTAGAACTCACTCTGTAAACCAGGATGGCCTTGAACTCACAGACATCCACTTGCCTCTGCCTCCCAAGAGCTGGCATTGATTAAAAGCATGCACCACCTCGCAGCTCACTCCAATTTTAGTACTGTCAAAGCAAGCACTATTGGGTCCTCTTTGGGGCTTCCACTGAGTGACCCCAGATCATGAATATGACCGAGCATTTGTATGGTGACTTACCCTACCAAGAAAACCCTTCCTGCTCCTCTGTCCACACAGCCTCCAACTCTTCCTTCTCTCCCAGGCACCCACAGCACTGAGCACCCAGGCAGGTTAGCTCAGAAGCACAGCATTACTTGTCCTTCAGCAGCTCATAGTACCGACCCAGGGTCCAACATACAGTTTGTCAAAGGAAAGGTGAAAGGTCAACCCAGCAAGGACAGCTAGGGGGCCAGAGTAGGTTCTTGCTAGCAGGTGACAGCCATGGGGCCATAACTCAAATTCATGTATTTGCAAGCCTAAATCCCTGATGAAAGAGAAGACATAGCAAGACGTATCAAGATTTTTTCCCCTTTAGCATAATTCAGGGACACCCCCCCACCCAGCCTTGTTTGGCTAAGATCCTACCCTAGGTACCATTATCAGGGAGCGTTTCTCTAAGAGCTGATACTGAGGTCTCTAGAGAAGTGACTGGTTCTCAGTAAAGGACTGAAAGAGGCAGAGAAGACAGGCAGGAGGGACAGTGGGAAGAACGCGGCTGTGTAGCCACAAAGCCGCAGGTCTCGGCTCTGACTTGGACCCCACACCTGTCACATCGCTTCTCAGAGCCTGGTTTCTTCCTCCGTATCACGAGGACACATCTACCTAGTCAGCAGCTGCATTCGAGAGCTCAGAATACTAAAGGAAGTCCTAAAAAGCCTATGGTGAGCTGGAGAGACGGCTCAGTGGTTAAGAGCACTTGTTGCTCTTCCAGAGGGTATGAATTCAAATCCTAGCACCCATATCGAGCAGCTCACAATTGCCTGTAACTCCAGCTTCAGGGGACCCAGTGTCTTCTTCCGGCCCCTGCTGACACCAACACACACATATACAAATAAAATAAATAAATAAATCTTTAATGATTATTCTTTAAAAGGCCTAGGGGAGAAGGTTTTGCTCAGAGGTAGAGTACCTGCCTACCACAAACAAGGCCCTGGAAGGAAGGAAAGGAAAGGGAAGAAAGGGGCAGGAGCTAGGGACACAAACCAGACCCAAGGACCAGGGCAAAAAGCCTGGGACAGGGACAGCCCTTGGTCTTCTTGGAGTTCTCCATTCTCCTATCTCCCTCAGGAACACTGTGAGGATGGAGATCTGCTCGGAGCCCTAGAGCACTGCACCCCTTCCCGTAGCTGGAGTCGTTTCCTAACAGGCAGGCTTCTTCCACCTAAGGGTCCAGAGCAGCTCCTGAAAAAGCTGGGAGCAGAACAGATGGAGAAGGACAGCACATGCCCTGCAGGCAGGAAGCAGCCCCAGGAACGGAGGTCTGAGCCCAGCACGGGCAGCCCTATGCACTGTGGGAGCCTGGAGCACAACTGCCAGGACACTGCTAGCCCTCGGCCAAGGCTGGACAAGGGCCCTGCGGGCTGAGCGGCGTATGCCAACATCCGGAGCTGCTCTCGGAGTACCTGCCACCTGCGCCAGTTTAAACCCAACCCATGCTCATCTTCAAGCCTCCTTTGCTTGGTGGGAAACAGCAGGAGCACCGAGTTCCAATCCTCGTCCAGATATTAGTGCACGGGCTGGCATTTCCAAGTTCAGCTGTCCCCTCTGAAAATGGGAGTCATTTCTATCTCAAGAGGTTGTGAAAATTAAAGTAACATAACATCCATGCACAGCTGATAGCGAAGTCCTGGCGGGACAGGGCCTGGAGACGAAGCTCTGTTTCTGCCCAAACCAAGACAAATCCAGGTAGCATCCTCACCCATACTTCCCATTGGCTTATTCCACCTCGGCCCAGCAGCCCAGTTTTGGTGACAGCAATGGGAAGACAGGACAATTCAGATCCAGACTTCTTTTGCCAAATGCCCCTGCCCACCCCCTTACCTGCCTCCTTCCTGACTGGAAGCTGCCCACAATGGCGCCAGTACCTGCAGGTCAGGTTCATGTATCGCTTACATGTCATCTGTACTAAGAACAGCAAGGCCCTGTTCTCAACCAGGAATGCACACCCTCACTGCCCCATGGCTCCTGTTACTCAGACAATAACACCCAGTCCACTGGCACCCTCCAAGGCCTGGGGGAGGGGACAGAGACAGCAGTACCCAGCTTTTTTTTTTTTTTTTTTTGCACCTTGTCAGGCCCAGGAAGCAGAGTTAGAAGCTCATTTGTGGCGCTGGAAAGAGAAGTCCAGATGACTTGAGCATGATCTAAGGGCCACCCAGCATTTCTGAAATAAAGTTCATTGAAAAAAAATCCTCTCCCCATCCCAGGAAATCCGACAGTCTCCTCTCCCTGAATTCAGGTGCAACACTGTTCAAACTAAGATATTTCCGGTTTAACCTGGCCCCTATGAAGTTGGCCCTGGCCTCAGGATTTCCCAAAGGGAAGCAGGAAGTGCTGCCCTGGAGGAGGCCAGAGCTCCCAGAGATCTCTACCCTCCCTGCTAGTGTAACTCTGTGAATGGCGAGGCTAAGCCCCTCCCCAACCATACCCAGCTCAACTCTCCCTTCCTCTGGAGGCCCAGGTGGCAGGGGCGTGCCCAGGCAAAGGAATACACCTCTGAGCCTTCCCGCGGGCCTTGTGCCCAGACCCGAGGTACAGGGGGGAGGCAACAGGGGCTGCACAGGGCAGTGCTCCTCACCTACCAGGGTGAGTCAGCGAGAGAACCTGAGGGCTGTGTAGGGCCTGTAAAAACCCCGTGGCAGGGATCCCAGAACAATTTACTCCAAATTGCGCCTTCAGGTTGGTTACCTAATCCAGCCGCGCCCACCCTCCAATAGCCAGTGTAGGCCATCCCTTTAAAGGGGCAGCCAACCCTGGGTGCCTGAAGACCTGGGGTCCTCACTGTGGGTCCCTCTTCCTGTGGTCCTGACACAAACATAGACAAGGAAGGGTTCAAGCCCAAGAGAAAACCAATCTAGGTTCCGGGGTCAAGTGAGGTCTCCATCCCTCTTCTATACCCTTAACAGCTCCAGCTAAGGCAGAATTTCACCTGCCCCCTTCCCAGCATGAGAGCAGGGCAAAGTTACACACTTGCTGGTTCAAGACTTGACCTTGATTCTAGGGTCATGGGCCACCACCAAAAGTGGTCTCCTGCATGTTTGGACCACAAAGCCCCCGAAGGATAGGAGCTGCTTCTGGAACAGAGTAGGTGGTAAAAGCCACACTGCCCAAGGCCCAGCCTTTTCTAAGGGAAAGGAAGAAGGAGGGAGAGACGGATGCTGAGTCTCTTCGCCAGAGACAATCTTCTCAAGGGCTAAGGGCAAGCCCACTCTCCAGCATAACCTGAAGTAGGAGACTCGGGGGTCACTAGCATAAGGGCAAAGGAAACCAATCCAGAGGTGGTTCATCCCACTTTCCATAACTGCCATGGGTCCGGAAGGGCTACCTTCCTGAGGTCAGAAGTGGAGGAACGAAGAGAGCTCTTGGGGAGAAGGAACGGGGAGAAACCGGATTCCCATGATCCTTGTCTCTAGTTGAACCCCAGACATCTGACCCAAGCCTTTGCCATCTGCACTGACTGGGGCACCTCCCACAGCTCCCAAAAGATGATAAGCGGGACGTGTCCTAGGGGTGCTTAGGGAGTCAAATCTCAACATCCCGTGGGGTTCCCTCTCCTGGCTACCGCAGCGGGGTACTGAGCGCCACAGCAGAACCGTCCCCTGCACACGCACACCCGGAGCACAGGGGGGTGGAGCCGGACAGTGGGCTAGAGACCAGAGGGCACTCGCGTCCTCGCGGGGCTGCAGAGACGCCGCGGGCCGCCCCGCCCCTGTGCGGATCCGGGCTGGCCGGCCGCCGGCGCCCGTCCCCCGCCCCTCTCACTCACCTCCGGGTCCAGCGGCACCAGCTCCATGAGCGGCCAGGGCTCCTTGAGCTGGGCGAGCGGCATCGCGCCGCCGCCGAACCGCCCGCGCTCCTCCCGGCGGCCCCGGGCTGCGCCGCCTCCGGGCCCCGGGATCCCCGCCGCTGCACTGAGACCCCCGCGCGCCCCCGAGCCCCTCGCGCTCTGGCTGGGCCGTCCGCCGCCGCCGCCGCGGCACTCGCACTTCGCTCCTCCGTCATCCGGCACCGCCGCGCCCATTGGCTACCTGCGCGGGGGCGGGGCCTTGGATGCCCCGCCCACTCCCCCACGGCGCGGCATTCCCGGCGCGGACCCCCGCCCCCAACGCGCTGGGGAGCCGGCCCCGCCTCCACACGAGCCCCTGGCCCACTCTCGGCCCTGCCCACTGGAGACTGTGAGGGTATCTTCTTCCCGGGCTGTGTGTCCCTGCGCAGACCCCGCCCGGCCCACCGTTGTCCTGTCCTAGCGGCATTTGGAATCTTAACCCAGATGTGCCTTCGCCCTCCAGGGGGAGGGGCTGCCACCCTCCACGGGTTGTCCTGGGCCTGATCCGGACCGAGGCTTGAAAGGATCCGGCGCTGTGTGTCCTCAGCTCGCCGAGCTCCAAAAGCTGCACCGCACGGGAACCCACGCTGGGGTCTCTAAGGTGTCAAGCCGGCCAGCGCCAGGACCCATAGCGCCCCCAGGGTGATTTCCTAATACGCATTTTCTTCCCCTCCCAGTCTGTGTTGTGTCCTATCACTTGAGGGCGCTGGTTTCAGGCCAGGTCCAGCGTCTCTTCCTAGGCAGGCCCGATGGTGGTCTTGGTTTGAGCTTGAAGCCCTGTGGAGAGGGCAAAGTCTAGGCCTGGTGGGATCAGGATTCCCTTGGGCAGGATTTGGCCAGAGCCCAGGTGTGGTGAGACTTACTCTCGGGTGAGAGCCCAAGGACATACGAGAGAGACAGAGACAGAATTTGAGATTGGGTTCTGGTGTGTGTGTGTGAGAGCGTATTTGATTGAGATTGGGTTCTAGTGTGTGTGTGTGTGTGTGTGTGAGAGAGAGAGAGAGAGAGAGAGAGAGAGAGAGAGAGAGAGAGAGAGAGAGAGAGAGAGAGAGAGAATTTGAGATTGGGTTCTGGTGTGTGAAAGAGAGTATTTGATTGAGATTGGGTCCTAGTCTGTGTGTGTGTGTGTGAGAGAGAGAGAGAGAGAGAATTGTGATTGGGTCCTTGTGTGTGTGCGCACGCGTGAGAGAGAGAGAGAATGAGAATGTGTGTATGTGAGATTGGGTCCGGTGTGTGTTTTCTTGCTTGGTTCTGGATATGGAACCCAGGCTTTGCACACTAAGTTGCGTTTGGTACCATGGACCTATACCTCCAGGTGGCTTGTGAGTCTCTTGAGAACTTACCACCTCCTACCAGACACTCAGAAAGGTGGAGTGATTTATCCAAAGTCACCCAGCAGATCAGGAGTACACTAGTGTTTATGAGTGTGGGGTGGGCTTACGAGATGACCCAGTGGGCCCGATTCCCTCCCTGAGTGTGACTCCCAGCCCCAGATGGTGGGAGGAGAGAACCAACACCCACAAGCTGTCCTCTGACTTCCACAAACATGCTATGGCACAGGGACAACTTCCCCCAATAAATTTAAATGCAATAATATTTTTAAGTGGGATGTAATGGTGCACGCCTTTAATTGTAAGAGGAGACTGCTCCTTCGTTTCCTGGATGCCCTGACCCTAAGAATCACACAGAAACTGTATTAATTACAACACTGCTTGGCCACTAGCTTGGGCATATTTTCGGCTAACTCTTACATATTAAATTAATCTTTTTTTTTTTTTTTTTGGTTATTTTTGAGACAAGCTTTCTCTGTAGCTTTGGAGCCTGACCTGGAACTAGCTCTTGTAGACCAGTCTGGCCTCGAACTCACAGAGATCCGCCTGCTTCTGCCTCCCAAGTGCTGGGATTAAAGCTGTGCACCACCACCGCCCGGCCAAATTAATTCATTTTTATTAATCTGTGTATTGTCACGAGGCTGTGGCCTACCGGTAAAGGTTCTGGGTGTCTGTCTCCTTTGACAGCTACATGGCATCTCCTTGACTCTGCCTTCTCTCTTTTCATATCTCTGCTTGAATTTTCTGCCTGGCTTTACTCTGCTGAGCCATTGGCCTAAAGGCCTTTATTCATTAACCAATGAAAGCAACATATGCAGAAGGACTTCCTAGCACTAGGAAAGCAGAGGCAAGAGGATCTGAGTTCCAGGCCAGCCAGCGCTACATAGTGATATTGTCTCCAAAAAATAAATAAATAAATAAGAGAGAAAGAAAGAAAGAAAGAAAGAAAGAAAGAAAGAAAGAAAGAAAGAAAGAAAGAAAGAAAGGCTGGGTGGCGTGGCATGCCTTTACGCCTTTAATCCCAGCACTCAGGAGGCAGAGGCAGGAGGGATGTCTGTGAGTTCAAGGCCAGCCTAGTCTGCAGAGCTAGTTCTGAGACAGCAAGAGCTGTTATACAGAGAAACCCTGTCTCAAAAAAACCAAAAGAAAAAACAAGTAAGTAAATGAATGAATAAATAGAAATAAATTTAATTCTGGAGACAGCTTGGGCTGTATAATAATGACCTTGTCTTAAAATGGCAAATTGAAAAAGAAATAGAAACAGACGCTGCTCATGCACTTTCATCTCATCTGAGGCGGCTGAGACAGGGTCGCCCGAGCTCACTGTTCAGCCAGCTTAGCCAAATAAGTGAGCCCCAGGTCCAGGGAGAGACCCATACAATAAATAAATAAACAAATGAAAAGATAAAGACATGGCTTGTCAACTTATGGCCAACACACATACATGGGCACACATAACATACACATAGACATACACACATGCACATATGAAGTAGACACCAGTTTCTCCCAAATCTACATGTTCCCCTATCCCGTGTCTTCCCTTAGTGGGACCACTGCTGGCTTGAGCTGCATCTTGAGTGGAAAGGACACTGGGACCCCAAAACCATGGATTTGAATCCCAGATCTGCCACCTCTTCAGCCTTGGAGAACTCCTGTCTTTACGTTCATCTTCTTTAGCTGAAAAATAGGATTAGAACTCCAGTCTTTTAGGTTTGTAGTTAGGACCAAACTCATAAGCCCATATATAATTTATAGTTGTGAATTACATACCAGACCTTCTCAGCACAGTGGCACAGGCCTGAAATCCCAGCATTCAGGAGGCTATGGCAAGAGGATCTTGAATTAGAAGCAGATCAGCCCAGATTATATAGTGAGACTGTGTCTCAAAAAAATAAAAGTCAATCCAGTTGGGTGTGATGGTGTATGCCTGTAATCCCAGGTCATGGAGGGTCTGGAGTTCAGAAGCATCCTCAGCTTTGTATTGAGTTCTAGGCTAGCCTAAACTACAGGAGACTCTGTCTCAAAGCTCCTCACAAGATCTCTCATAAGGTAAAGGCACCTGCCATCAAGATAAGAGTTTGATCTCCAAGATCCACATAGTGGAGGGAGAGAACTAACTCCCAAAATTGTGCACTTGGAAACACATACACACAGAAGAAAAAAAAGAAAAATATAGAATCCAGAATGGTATTTCTGCTCTTTAATCTCAGCACTCTGAAGACAGCAGGCAGAAAGATCCCATTGAGTTCCAGGACAGCCGGAGCAACACAGTGAGACCCTGTCTCAGTAAATAAATAAATGAATAAATAAGGTTAGAGATATGGCTCAGTTGATAAAGCAGTGCCAGGATTAGGATGGGAGTTTGGATCTCCAAACCCATGAAAAAACCAGGCAGTCCTAGCGCCCGCATGCAGTCACAGTACCGGAGAAACGGGGACAAAGGGTCCGGCAGGGCAAGCTGGCCAGCCAGACTAGCTGTAATTGGTGAGCTCCAGGTTCAGTAAGAGACCCATAAAGTGGGCACACACACATAGGAACACAAATCTGTTCACACACATACACTCTATACACATATACCCTGACTATAAATTAATGTAGCTAAGGCTAGCAGACACTACTGTATTCTTCCTAAGCACCCTTCCTGTATTCTGTATACTGGAGTATACACATCAACCTGATGAGACAGGGGCTATTCTACCCAATGTAGCAGATGAGGACGTTGGGGACAGCTTTGTGCCAGATGGTAGTACTTGTGAACATCGGTGTCGGCACTGTCCACGCCGACTGCCTGGGACGCTGAGACGCTGCAGCTCTGACTGTCAGGGCCGGAACCTAAATACTCGAGCACACTTGATTATATTATTACCTGCCATTTATCTGATACTCAAATTGAACTAGAGATCCTGGGTTTTGACATGCTCAGTCTGGTAATCTTCCTCAGGGCTCAGACGAGCTTGTACACAGGCGACAACTGTCAAACAGCTCTAAGTGACTCCTGAGGAAGACACACTGAGAACCACAGCCTGCTGGTGAAGGCCTGGGCAAAGTGGCGGACTGCTGGACTGTAGCCAGGGAGGGGATGCTGCAGTGGCTCCGCCTTCAGTCTCCTTCCTTCTCCCTGTCCAAGGACTCTGCCCTGTCAGGCTGCCAGCCTCACTTAAGGGCTAGGTCAGTGATGACCTCTTCAGCTTAAAATTTATTTCATCTACATAGCAAGTTCAAGGCCAGCCAAGGCCACACAGAAAAGCCTTGTCTTAGAACCCCCGTCCCCCAGTCAGAGAGAGAGAGAGAGAACTGGGCCAGATAGAACCATATTCACAAAGGAATTAAAGAAAAGGATGATCCAGCAGAGCGCTCGAGGCTGATATGAACCTTTAGTGCCTTTGCTGGGCCCATATCTTTATATAAAGTAAAGAAGGCTTGGGCAGAGCTCAGTGATTTAGCATGTCAAGAGAGTTTTGTAAGTGAGAAAGCTTTCTAAAGAAAATCAGAAAAAGGTAAGGCCAAGGAAGAGGCCTGTCTGTGTTACTCGAAGATAATTATGGCAAGACTTTTGTTGAGCTGGAGTTCCCGAGGAAAAAATTGGTAGAAAGCCAAACTGTGTGTCTAGGAGTTCTGGAAGGTTTTACGGCCCGAGGAGCAGTTCAGAGGCGGCATCCAGGACAAAACAATACAAGTGAAGACGGTCAAACCCATCCTACAGGTGAAGCTCCTGCAAACATCTGGCTGTTACTGTGACATGTGGCCTAATCCTTAGCCACCCTGCAGGCTCAGGAATCATTGCGGAAGAGGGGGCAGAAAGAACTTTAAGAGCCAGAGGAAGGCGTGGCGCTTGTGTAGCGGTTTCCTCTGAGATCAAAGCATTCCACCCTGCAGAGGAGCTCCACTAGCTGGACTCCCGGAAACTGACCAGATTCACTATGCCCTCCTCGCCAGAGTAAACAATAGCAGCTGAGATCCCTCGCAGAATTGGGGGGGGTGGGGAGCTGCGGGCAGACACGGACCAGACCAGCTGCCTGGAAGAAGCAGACACCTGAGGAGCTGCCTGGAAGGGGTTAGATCAACTGAGGCACCTGGAAAGGACCGTCTCCAACCTGTGGAGCGGCCTGCAGGCTGTGCTGTATGCTCCAGGTTTTCAGCTCACCATGCTGGGGTGGACCTTGGTGATAGAGCTGTCTTTGAGTTATTTCTGCTCCTGTTAAGTAAACCAATAAAACTCTCTTGTTTACCAAGTTCAACTTTGGTGGTATCCATACTTTGGTCTGTCGTGGGCTCCCTATCTAGGATAAGTAACTGAGAGTGTTTTATTTCCCCAGGAAGTTTTGCCATACAACTTTGCCTGAATGTATGTATGTATGTATGTATGTATGTATGTATGTATGTATGTATGTATGTATGTACGTATGTACCATGTGCATGCCTGGTGCCTGTGAAGACCAGAAGAAGGCATTAGATATCCCTGGAGCTGGAGTTCCAGATGGTTCTGAGCTACCACCTACAAAAGTTAACAAATGCTCTTAACCAAGCCGTCTCTCCAGTCCCCCAAAGCTTTGAACTTTTTGTTGGTTTGTTTGTGTTTTTCAAGACCGGGTTTCTCTGTTTAACCCTGGTTGTCCTAGAACTCACTCCGTAGACCAGGCTGGCTTTTAAGTCAGAGATCCACCTGCCTCTGCCTCCCAAGTGATGAGATTAAAGGCATAGGCCACCACTGCCAGTTACTTTGAACTTTTTTAAAAAAGATTTATTTATTTATTTAATGTACATAAGTACTCTATCTCTATGTATACTTTTATACAAGAGGGCATCAGGTCCCAATATAGATGGTTATGAGCCACCTATGGTTGCTAGGAATTAAACTCACTCAGGACCTCTGGAAGAAAAGCCAGTGCTCTTAACCTCTGAGCCATCCCTCCAGCCCTGCTTTTGATGAATACATTTCACTTCCCACATCTCCTTTCTGTGGATGTGGAGGCCCAAAAATGTGAGCCTATTTCCACACTGACCAAAGGTCCACAGTTGGAACTTACCTCTAGTTCCTTCATGGTTATTGTGCTTCTACCTCAAAGACCCCACCTAGCTGTAGATCAGAGAGTGCTGCTCTCTCAAGGTTATCGTCAGCAGGTGTGGCTAATAGCCAGCCCTTGTTCAGGAATTGAGGAGTAGATCTGCTTCTACCTCAAACAAAAGTCTGTGGACCCAACTAAGTTCCAGTTTCCTTAAGGAGGTAACTGTGCAGTCCACCCAGGGAGTGGTTTGCCTACAAAATGTTTTGTTCTAGGGTGTGAGCGACTCGTCCTAGCAACGGAATGTTCAGCTGTGGCTGTAGCCTGTGACCTTCGGTGGTCTGTTCATTTCCTTGTATCATGTTAATACATGCAGGTTTTTTTTTTTTTTTTTTTTTTTTTGGTTTTTCGAGACAGGGTTTCTCTGTGGTTTTGGAGCCTGTCCTGGAACTAGCTCTTGTAGACCAGGCTGGTCTCGAACTCACAGAGATCCGCCTGCCTCTGCCTCCCGAGTGCTGGGATTAAAGGTGTGCGCTTTTGTTTTTTTTTTTTTTTTTTTTTTTTGTCTTGTTCCTACCTTTTAGGGTCAGGGAAATTAACCAGTTGGGAATTAAACGCGGGTGAATTTCAGTACTCTCTGGAATTCCCTCCTGACACTATCCTATATGTTTCTCCATTTTACTATATTTCTAAGTCCCCGCCCTCTACCCTGGCGAGAGGTATTTTCATCAAGGCTGGTCCCCAGCACTTGGAGATGTCAGCGATACATGTGTCACCGTGGCAAGAGGGAAGCCCAGAGGACAGATGGACTCTGTGTGGGGCCCTTGGGCAGGTCAGTTTGCCATCTGTTCCTGGAGTAGGGGACAACAGCCATTTGGCAGAGAGCTATAGCCAGGAAGCTGCATTTCTCCAAAGCCAGCACCGTGCAGCTGTAAACCTGGTTGTTCTTCTCTCTCCAATGCCTTTAATCTCAGCACTTGGAGGGCAGAGGCAGGTCTTTGTGAGTTCAAGACTGGCCTAGTCTACCACATTAGTCATTGCTCTCTTGCTCTGATAAAACAAATTGGAAAAGATAGTTTCTTTGGGGTTTGTGGTTCCAGAGCCCATCCCCACCACGGGAAGGCAGCATGGCAGTGGGCAGCTGAAGTGGCAGAGAGCTCACATCTCATAAGCAGGAAACAAAGAAGAAACTCAAATGATTGGCACTCAAAAATCTCACCCCCCCCCCCCAGTGACATACTTCCTTCAGCTAAGCCGCACCTCCTAAGCCTTCCCAAACAGGACCACCCCTGGGAGCCAAGCATTCAAATGCCAGAGACTGTGGGGAACTCTTCGCATTCAACCAATCCTGTCAGCATAGCAAATTCTCATCATATGTCTCCCAATAAGGTCACCAGACAGAAATCACTGCTCCCATTTTCTAGGTAAGAAAATCGAGGCTCAGAGAGGGATGGGATCGTCCCCAGCCAGATAGCAGATATTGCAGTTGGACTGAAAACTCACTTACCTCAGACCTGAAAACCAGCATCGGTATTGACCCACAGCCCAGCGTTGGGGAGGGAGGGGGAGGACAAGCTGAGGTGAGGGGTAGGGACTCCTGTAGGTCTGGGGCAGGGGATAGTGTCACTTCCCAGTCAGAAACTTTACTGTACTTTCTCCATAACACTTCAAGAAAAACACAAGCCTTTGCCACACCTGCAAAGCCCCACATGACGGATGCCTGCTCCCTCTGCACTGCCCGGGTGCCATTTGTCCTGGACTTTCTACCTTCCTGCTACCATTGCCACTACGCATGCCCGATAGATTCCCTCCTTGCATTGCTCCTGCTGTACCCTCTGTCTGGAACATTCTTTCCCCAGCTCTCACCCCATAAGCCTTGTCTATGCGTTGATGGTGCCACCTCAGAAAGGACTTCTAACTGAGGTGGCAGCCGAGAATTGTAACCCAATGCCATGCCTGCGTACCTGTCCACCTTCCCGTGAGAAGCAAGCTCCAGGAGGGGATGGTGACCCACTCCTGTGATTCCATCACTTGAGAGGCTGAGGCAGGACTGTGAGTTTCAAACAACATTAAGACTCTTATCTCAATCTCCCGCCCCCCGCAAAAAAAAAAAAAAAACAAAGAAAACAAAAACCCACAAAAGTTGTAGGGGCCAGATCTGCCTCTTGCTTGCTGCTGTAAGCATAAACACGCATGTACGATAGATAATATCACAGGTCACAGGTCACAGACTGTATTTCTGAGCACAGGTCTGCGCACCTGAGCTCTCAGCCCATCTCTTAGCTGTGTGACCTGAGTACTTAAATTAACCTCCCTGAGCCGTAGCTTTTGCATCCGTTAACTGGGAACGCACTGACTGTGCAGACCAGGCTGACCTATCGCAGAGGTCCATCTGCTTCTGCTTCCTGAGAGCAGGGAGCATAGGTGTGGGCCACCAAGTCCTGTGGTCTTTACATCTTAAAGCAATTTTAAGTGAAAAGAAAATTGTGATGTGTCACAGCTGTATAAAATTCAAATTTGATCAGGCAGTGGTGGCGCACACCTTTAATCCCAGCATTCCAGAAGCAGAGGCAGGTGGATCTCTATGAGTTCTGGGCCAGCCTGGTCTACAAAGTGAGTTCCAGGACAGCCAGAGCTGTTACAGATTTGGGCACCCGTAAATAAAGTTTTATTGGAACACGGCCACGCTCCATTTGTGGATTCTCTATGCTTCCTTCTCACTACGTTAAGTAGTTGCAACAGAGACCATATGGCCTGCAAAGTCGGAAATATTTACGAGCAGGCTCTTGGGAAACAGTGTGTGGCGGGCTCTAGGAAGGTACAGTCTTAGTGGAGCAGACAGACAGAGGAACAGGTCAGCTCTGTCAGGGGCTGCAGTATTTCCTCACGGGATGCTTCTCCCGAGCCCCTGCCCCACCCTTCAGCCCCCTTTCTCAGGGTCAATAGGATCCACCCAAACTCCCTTTTCCCCCTCCCAGAATTTGGATATAGGAGCAAGTTTTGGGAGACTTTGGAGGTACGTATGACCTTTGCATGTGGGGGATTTTGTTGTTGTATTTGAGACAGGGTCTCTAGACAGGTTCAGGCTAGTCTAGAACTCACTATGTAGTCCAGGGTGGCTTCAAACTAGCAGCATTCCTGTTGCCCCAGCCTCTCAAGGGATGGGACCCCAAGGATAAGCCACCACATCCAGCCAATGGCCTTTAAGGCCTGCCATCCACATACCTGTCCTCTGACAGCGTTCACTCGCCTGCCTGATAGGGCAGGTATGGATTATGGACTTGTCTCCAGGGAAAACAGCCTCTGGACTGCCTGCATCCCTTACGGTGTCAGAACTGGAAAGTTAGCTTTGGGAGGTGCTCTTTTGGGTTCATCTTAGCCAAGGCTCAGAACTGATGGCCTCGGGCGGGAACAAATCTGCTAAGGGTGGCGGCTTGTCAGCTATGTTCAAGAACCAAGGCGCGTATTACCACATAAAACCAACCACACGGAACCTCACAGAAGAGAGAGCGGGAATTTTAAGACATAGTAATGAAACCAGATAGGCTTTTATTGTCACCATATCCTGGCGATTCTAAATAATGTTGGTGATAAAATTGTCCTCTCAGCTGGGCGGTGGTGGCGCACGCCTTTAATCCCAGCACTCAGGAGGCAGAGGCAGGCGGATCTCTGTGAGTTCGAGGCCAGCCTGGTCTACAAGAGCTAGTTCCAGGACTGGCTCCAAAGATACAAAGACACCCTTTCTCGAAAAACAAAACAAAACAAAAATTGTCCTCTCTTTGAGCCAGGAACACTGGCTCATACTCTTACTCCTAGCGCTCAGGAGGCAGAGGCAGGGCTGTGAATTTGTGGGCAGCCTGGTCTACAAAGTGAGTTCCTGGACAGTCAGGGCTACACAGAGACATCCTGTGTTGAAAAACAAAACCAAACAACAACAAAAACTGGCCACCCGGATCCCTGTCCTGCCTTGCACCCATCAGCAGGAACCGACTGGTCCCCTCTCTTAGATGACACCCCTCCGTTCTACCCCGCTCTCCCCTCCCAGCTCCTCACTCACTCGGGCTCCTGTTGCTCTTGTGACTGTTTGCACTTCCATGGCAGTGATTTTACAAATGGAGGACGCTTAAATCCCGGGGAGGAAGAGGCTGACAGGTAGGTAGTAGCTTTGTGACAAAGCTAGGTGCTATGCCAAGCCTCACATGGCCCCTCAGTGACAGGGACAATTGTCAGTGCCCTCAAATGGGATGGGAACTCAAAAATGGAGTTTCCCAGCTCAGACCAAGCTACCTCTTTTTCCTGAACACACCCAAGTGCAGCACTGTGATGGGTACATCCTCACCCACCTGCCATGTCCCCCCCACCTCTATCTTCCAGGTAACCATGGTGCAGGGCGGTAGTTGACGTTCCCAGAATCCCACAGCAAGCTCAGGGCAGATCTGTCTAAATCCGCACCAGCTCCTGACAGAAGCCCAGAGGAAGACCTCCAGCTCCCTTCAGGAGACAGCCTCGCCTCTCACACAGGCCTGGCTGTTTGGAGTAATCCCTGGCTAAAGTCTTTTCCTCCAAGGGAGCGCTGAGACTGTCAGCAGTAGCTGCCATGTGCCAGGCTTAGGCTGGATGCTGCCCTCCACACTTCTGTCCCCTCCCCTGTGTTTATTTTCAGTTGATACACTTTTAGTTCCTATACAAGGAGTTGTTTGATCTAGGCCTAGACATGATTCTGTGGATGGTCCGGAAAAGCTGGGGTCTGGAAGCTGTCTCCACGTCTAAGGAAGGAGAGGCTCAAAGGACTGTGTGGCTACACCACACAACATGGAGTTGAGTTCAGTCATACTCCAAGGCCTTTCTCCATTCATTCTCCGAACACTTTGTTCTACACATGAGAAAATTAGAAAAACATTCTAAGAGGAAGAAGGTTAAGACAGTACATATACTCAATACTTGGGAGACTGAGGCAGGAGGATCTCAAATTCAAAGCCAGTCTGAACAACATAGGGAGACTTTGTCTTAAAAAAAATCAGAAAGGAGGGACTGGAGGGATGGCTCAGTGGTTAAGAGCGCAGGCTGCTCTTCCAGAGGACTGGGTTTTCAGTCTCAGCATCCATATGGTGGCTCACAACCATCTATAATTCCAGTGCATGGGGATCTGATACCCTCTTTGGCCTCTGTGGACACTGCACACGTGTGGTGCACAGACATACATGTAGGCAAAACACCCATACACATAAAAATAAACAAAATAAAATTATTTTAAAACAAACCAACAAACCCATGTATGGTGGCACACGCCTTCTATCCCAGCACTGGGCAGGCAGAGGCAGGTGGATCGCTATGAGTTTGAGGTCAGCCTGTTCTACATAGTGAGTTCCAGACCAGCCAGGGCTACATAGTAAGACCCTTTCTCAACAAGACAAACAAACAAACAGAAAAACACAAACAAACAAAAAGCCTGAACTGGAGAGACAGTTCAGTGGTTAAGAGCACTTGGCTGCTCTTCCAGAGGACCTGGGTTTAATTCCCGGCACCCACATGGCAGCTCACAACTGTCTGTAACTCCAGTTCCAGAGGACCTGACACCCTCACACAGACAAATGTACACAGAAAAATAAAACAAAACAAACAAAAAAACCCACAAAAAATCAAGTATTTCCTATTTCGTATAAACTGTATTTCAGAAGAATAAAATCGACAAGTTCATATTTATGGAAGAATTATTCAGGTAATGAACGCAAAAAGAATAAGAAAAATCACCAGCTTGCAATACCTGATAAAATAATGATTCATTGGTGGATGCTAAAACCAAAAGGTGAAAGGTTGATGGAAACTTTTATAATGAAGAGATCATCAAGTCCACTGATTAGTCAGCTGGAATAACTCAGCCAGACATTACGCACTTCCAGATTTGCTGTAATATTGAATGTATCGTGCTGGGCATTCAGCTAAGACGGTAGAGTGCTCCCGTAGCACACAGGAAGCCTTGGCTTCCATCCCCCGTGCTGAATTAAGTGGGCAAGGTGGTGTGCACCTAGAATCCAGCACTCAATCAGGATTCAAGGTCATTCTTGCCACAACGAGGAGTCTGAGGTCAGGCTAGAATCCACAACCCTGTCTGAAAAACAAACAGCAATGCAAGAAGTGTCCATGACCATCACCAATAAAGTACCGTTGCCAAATGCATTAAACCCCATCTGATCAGATCTCTGGAGCTGACTTTCAGTTTACGGGAAACTTAGGCAGAAGAGCAAGTTTAAATACACTTCCAGGAAGAACCAAATCTTCTAGAGTATGGGAGCTCTTATTGGACAAACACTCTGGTTCTTCCACAAATAAAGAACACAGAAAAAAAGAAAAAGGAGAGTTAGTGACATGGCTCAGCGAGGAAAGGTGCTTGCTGCGCAGGCCTGGTGACCTGTGTTGGATTGCTGGGGCTGTGGAAAGGTGGGAGGAGAAAACTGAGTCCCCAAATTGTCCTCTGAACTCCACATGTGACTAGGAAACGGGCTCTTCCCCGAATCTCTCTCTCTTTCTCTCTCTCTCTCACACACACAGAATAATAAACAAGCAATTAAAAATTTTAAGAAGATGAGTGTGTAGCTGTCATAGATAAAAGGGTCTGTAGGAGAAGTATCAGAGCTGGGTATGTTGGTGGAGCTTGAGAATCCAGCACCCTGGAGGCAGCAGCAGGAGGATCAGGAGTGAGAGGCCATCTTTGGCTACAAAGCCAGACTACAAAGCCAAATTTGAGACCCCGAAACCAAATATTGCTAGCACGAATGATAACTTTTAAAATAAAAAGGAGACACTTTTGCCCAGACTTATAGAGATTTAGTCCCAAAGGGAAAAACAAACGTTGGCAAATGTTAATAATTATTGAACTTTTTTTTAATTTTATGGAATGTTGGCTCTCCCAGTGCTGGGCGGTGACTGAAGGCCTTCTTGCACTCTAGATGAATTAGTTACTGTTCTCATTCCCATGGCCAAATAAATACCTGGTAAAAAAGCAACTTAAGGGAGAGCGTCTGTTGGCTCACAGTTGAAGGGATCCAAGGTGCTGCCTTAGGAACTCTGGGCAGCTGGTCACACAGCTGCACTCAGGAAGAGGGGAGGGGAGGGGTAAAGGGAGGGAGAGAGGAAGGAAGAATGCTCAGTGTCTCCTTCTTCCTTTTGTGCCGCCCACGCCCACGTTCAGAGAGGGTCCTCCCTCTTGGTGAACAGGCTCAGGAACACCCACAGGTGGGGCTCCTAAGAGTCTAAACCCAGCCAAAGTGACAGTAAAGACCACCATAGGTGTCATGCACACTCCTGGTGCGCTAGACCCCCAACCTCTTCTCAGTCCTTAGTTTCAGACAGGGTTTGGCTGAAGTGCCAAGGCTGACCTTTGAACTCACTCTGCAGCCCGCGTTGGTCTGGAATTTGCAGTCCTCCTGTCTCAACTCCTGAGGCGCTGGGATTCCAGGCCTATGACACCGGACATTTTCTACAGTAAAAGAGGTTTTAAAACCGGACGTGGTGGCACACACCTCACTTGTGAGACGGAAGCAGGCGGATCTCTGCGTTTGAGGCCAGCCTGATCTACTAAGTGACTTCCAGGACAGCCAGGGCTGTTACACAGAGAAACCCTGTCTTGAAAAATCAAAAGGAAGAATAAAAAAGGAAATTAGAACGAAGAAAATACAGATCAAGAAGCAGAGAAGCTCTTCACTTCTGTAGTCGGAAGCAAGTGGTGCAGGAAGAGCCTGACCACAGGACTGAGAAACCAGCAAAGCAGCAGTTTCTCTGTGGTTTTCTCTTGTGTGTGTTTGGGGGGTGGGGGTGCTGACAGATTCTCACTGTTAAGTAACCAAGGATGACCTTGAACTCCTGATCCTCCTGCTTCTATCACCCCAAGTGCTAGAAGTACAGACTTTAACCACAACACTTGGCTGGCTGCTGCACAGTTCTTTTTCTAAAAATAATTTCTTATTTATGTATGTGTGTGTATAGGTGTGTGTATAGGTGTGTGTTAGGGGTGTGTGTAGGTGAGTGTGTGTGTACTGATTCCAGCTGTCTGCAACTCCAATGTCAGAGCATTTGACACCCTCTTCTGACCTCCACAGGCACCTGGCATGTACATTAAAATAAAAAATCAGTCGTTAGAGAGAAAGAGAACCCAGTTTACATACCTAAATAAGCCAGTCCTTTTTTCTGTCCTCGCGACCCGTCTAACCCCAAAAGGCGCACACAGGAGGCAAAAGCCTGAATGGAGAGGCTGCAGGGTTTTCATCTCATAGTGCATAGCTGCTCAGAATCCTCCAAAGTCGTCGTCCAAGTCCCAAGCTTCCAGAGCAGCTCCAGAAGGCCCTGCTCGCTCTCCCTCCTCCAAATTGCTGACCACCGTGGTTCTGCCAACCCACATCTGCTTCCTCTGCCCGCAGCTTTTCCAGAGCGAGGGAGTGAGCAAGAGGGCCTGGGAGGAAATTCTCCAGATCACAGCAGGCTTTTTGCTTTGGTCTGCGCCCTCCCTCGGCAATCTTCACAATATGCTTTGAACCAAGACTGGAGGAGGAGAAACCATGAATATTTACATGTAAATATTTTTTTTTCCCTGTTGCACAGAAATAGAGATTGGAAGTCACCAGAACGCTAACAGGAAAAGATCAACAGAGCCATGGGATCAGATAACATTGGGCACAGTTCGGGTCTGTGCCATTCTGGCCTAGCTGTGTGACCTTGAGCAAGTGACCCTCGCAGGAGAACTTTCTCCAGCTCCCAGATTTCCACTGAATGAATTACTAAGCATTAAGTACCCCAGACAGCGTAGTTTATAGAATAAAGCAGTCAAGGCAGAGTGGCTCACCACTTGTATTCTCTGCTCATAGAGAGCTGAGGCAGGAGGATGGCTAGACGTTCAAGGCCAACTTGGGTTGTATTGCCAGTTCCAGACTTATTTGGGCCACAGTGACTCTGCCGCAACAAAAAAAGACAAAACCAACTGGCAGAGTGTGGTCAGCCTGGTCTAAATAGTGAGTTCCAGGTTAGCCGGGCTACAAAGTAAGACCCTGTCAACCAAACCAGAACCAAATAAAAGAACAGGTAAATACAAGCTGGAGGAGGAGAGCATGGTGTAATCTTAATCTTTATCAATTTCTTGGCTCCTATTAATAGTTTTTCTAAAAGTGTGCACATGAACATGTATTTATGAAGTTATAAAGACTGTTTTAAGCACAGGCACAGACTAAAAGCTCAGGAGTAGAGGACTAACTGGATTCTAAGTATCCATTTTCCTATTGCAATGGCACATACAGGACAAACCATAGGCATGTGACCTCTTTATGTGTAGGATCCAAGTATTTAAACACAGAAATACTGGACTATGTCAGTAAAAGGATGTGGGTATTTATTTATTTATTTTCGAGACAGGGTTTCTCTGTAGCTTTGGAGCCTGTCCTGGAACTAGCTCTTGTAGACCAGGCTGGCCTCGAACTTACAGAGATCCACCTGCCTCTGCCTCCCAAGTGCTGGAATTAAAGGCATACACTTTTAAGCTGATTTAAATTTTTCCTTTCTTTCCTTCCTTCCTTCCTTCCTTCCTTCCTTCCTTCCTTTCTTTCTTTTCTTTTTTTCCCCAAGACAGGGTTTCTCTGTGTAGCTCTGGCTGTTCAGGAACTCTGTAGACCAGGTTAGCTTCAAACTCAAGAGATCTGCCTGCTCCTGCCTCCCAAGTACTGGGATTGAAGGTGTGCACTTACCATCACTTGGTTTAAATGTGGTTTTGTAAGGTTAATTTTAAAAATATTTACGGATTAAAATTACATTTAAGTGTTTTTTTTTTTTCTTTTCTCATGGTACCAGGGCCTCACATAAAAAAAGAAAAAGAAAAATAGGCAGGGTTTTTTGTCCTGTCCACGCTTTAGCCTAACTGCACTGAAGAGAACAGAGAGTGAAGGACGCTGCACCTCCCTCCATCGCTGTGCGGGTAACAAAAACCTCTGGAGTTAGGTGTCGAAAGTTGCCCCCAGCCCTCCCTGTAGGGAAACTACTGCAGCTCGACCACAAATAGAGCAGGAAAAGTGACCATATATTTATCTCTAGCTTTCTATCCTGCTTGCTTTAGGGTTTTGACGTTGTTTTATTCTTTGATACAGGGACTTACTTTGTAGTCAACAAGCCTGGAACTGACTGTGTTGTAATCAGGGCTGGGCTCCAACTCTGGTGACCTTGTGGCCCCAGGCTCCCCAGTTCGAGGATGACAGGCATGAACCGCCACGCCTGGCTTCCTAATCTTGTTGAAACTGAAGATTGGCAGGCTCAAGAATTTCTCTGCTTGGCTGAGTTCTGCAGGGCCTATCCTGCAGTGTGTGGAGGGAGGATGCCTCTGAGTGACAAGCCTGGGCAGTTGCTGGAATGTAAACGAGTGGAGGGCATACCAAGGCCCTAAATCTAGTCCCAGACTGGGTCCTCGGGTTATCCGTCTTGTCCTCCCCCAAGCCACGATCCGCCCCATCACACAATGGACCCCAAACCCGAGATACTCTAGGGTCACCATCCAACACCCAAACCCACCAACCACGTGGTCCCCTGCGAACTAGCTCGGGTGCCCGCACCGCTTCCGCCAGTCGCTCCTGCTCCCCTCACTCTTGTGCGCGCCCCAGCTTCTGGCCACGCCCCCTGGAGACGTCCCGGCCCGAAGCCCCGCCCACACACGTGCGTGCGCGTGCTCCTTTAGCCTCCCGGCGCCGCCCGGCCGCTCTTAAGGGCCGTGCTTGGAGAGCCCGGGGGTAGTGTGTCTGCCGTATTGAGCGACAGTGAGGCAGGGCGGTTCTACGAGAGGCCGACGCGCGCCGGGGACGACGTCAGATCAGAGGCTTGAAGGGAGCCTGCGGGAGTTTCGGGCGCAGAGGCCGCAGCACGGGCATTGGCTCCCACGCACGCGCGGAGCTCGGCTCTGCGTCGCCCCCGTGTGGCCAGAGGACGCAGCGCCCGCTTGCTGCCGGAGGACTCCTCCGAGCTGCACGCGACCCAGGCACGCGCGGCCACCTAGGCGATCGGCTTTCCCGACGCCGCCCCCTTCCGAAGACAGTCCGGAGGACGGGTTGAGGTTGCCATGGAGACGGCTGAACAGATGTAGCGCTCTCCTCCGGCTGCTGTGACTCCTATTCTGGACAGAGAGGGCTGGAGTGTAGTTACCCAGCCTCTCTTTTCATCGTCCTCGCTCAGTAACCTAAATGGTGAGGATTGATCCCGCCCCAAAGCAGCAAGGCCTTGAACAAATGAGCCTTTCCTAACAGCCTACGGTGTGAAGGCAGAGATCAACAACCCTAGGAGTCCTCTCATTCCCAGTTCATGTAAATGTGTAATATTTGGGTCCGTGAGATGAATCGCTGGGTAAAGCGTTTGCGGTGCGAACCTCAACACTCGAGTTTGAGCCCCAGAATCCATGCAGAGGTGGAAGGAGAAAAACAAGGCTCCACAAAACTGTCTTCTGAGCTGCATTCCCCGACCCTGATAATAATAGGGAAAAAAAGTCAAGTTGGTAAAATTTAAGGAGTGCTGATGTGCTAGGTCCTTATGGAGCGCTTTTGTGTAGCCGTAATTGCATTCCTCACCGCGATCCAGAGATAAGGAAACCTAGATCCAGAGTCATGCTGGGATGTAGCTCAGTGGCGGAGCACTTACCCAATACTGTGGACCGCTGTTTCAGTCCTTCGAACAGCAAAGTCAAATACAGTGGTGTACTAAGTTGGTTGTTGTTTGAGATAGTCCTTGTAGCCCAGGTTGGCCTTGCACCCTCAACACAGGCACTCTACCAACCTGGCTGCATTCCCAGTTCGTATCTTCTTATTTCTAAGCCATGGTTTTTATTCCCTTTGCCAGTGTCCCGAGGGGGTGAATACTGGGCCTTTAAAGGATGCGAGGGTGGTTTGAGAAGAATATTCTAGGCCAGAGAATTGTATATAAAGACGCAGGCGCCAAGGACGGTGGTACAGGCCTGTAATCCAGCTCTTAAGAGGCAGAGGCATGAAGCGCTTGGGTTTGGGGCTAGCCTAGGATACAAAAGGATCTCATAAACAGTTTTAACTAAACAATGAGTTCCTGCCTCAAAAAATCCAAACCTAAAACACAAAATCAGAACAGCAGGACTGGAGAGATGGCTCAGGGGTTAAGAGCACTGGTTACTTTTCCAGAGGTCCTGAGTTCAATTCCCAACAACCACATGGTGGCTCACAACCATCTGTAATGAAATCTGGTGCCCTCTTCTGGCCTGCAGGCACACATGCAGACAGAACACTATAAACAAAATAAATAAATCTTTAAAAAAAATTAAAAAAAAAATCAAAACAGCAAAAACAACTAAAGTTCTAGGAGTGTAGTCAGCGGTGGAGAGTTCACCGTTCCAATAACCACAGAAAGAGTAGGGAGGATGGAAGAAAGAACCATCTGTAATGAGATCTGGTGCCCTCTTCTGGCCTGCAGGGATATATGCAGGCAGAACAATGTATGCTTAATAAATAAATTTTTTTAAAAAAGAAAGAAAAGGGCCGGGCGGTGGTGGCGCACGCCTTTAATCCCAGCACTTGGGAGGCAGAGGCAGGCGGATCTCTGTGAGTTCGAGACCAGCCTGGTCTACAAGAGCTAGTTCCAGGACAGGCTCCAAAACCACAGAGAAACCCTGTCTCGAAAAACCAAAAAAAAAAAAAAAAAAAAAAAAAAGCCGGGCGGTGGTGGCGCACGCCTTTAATCCCAGCACTTGGGAGGCAGAGGCAGGCGGATCTCTGTGAGTTCGAGACCAGCCTGGTCTACAAGAGCTAGTTCCAGGACAGGCTCCAAAAACCACAGAGAAACCCTGTCTCGAAAAACTAAAAAAAAAAAAAAAAAAGAAAAATTGAAATCATTAAAAAAACATAAAATATTATTTAGTAAAAGAAAAAAGCAGCAGTCATGCGGTGATGGCCCACACCTTTAATCCCAGCAACCGGGAGGCAGAGGCAGGCGGATCACTGTGAATTCAGGCCAGCCTGGTCTACAGAGCGAGTTCCAGGACAGGCTCCAAAGCTACACAGAGAAACCCTGTCTTGCAGGGGGAGAGGGGGGACAGAAGCAGCTAGAGACATGCATGGTTCAGAAGCTGCAGAGCTGGGTTCCCAGCAGCTGCATCAAGCTCATAGGTGCCTGTAACCCCAGCTTCAGGGATCTTATGCCCTCTTCTGGTCTCTTTGGGCTCCTGCAACCCCACATGCTCATTAAAACAAGACAAATCCTGAGTTTTAAAATTTGTACTAGTGTCCCTTTGGTAGCTCAGCTGGTAGAGCAGAGGACTGTGGCTAAAATGTTTATTAATTTAAATTATGTGTGTGCATGTGTGAACTTGTTTGTGTGTCTGTTGTGTGAGTATATATGTGTGTTCAGATTTGTGGAGGCCAGAGGAGTTGTATGTACTCCAACCCCGAACACAAAAAGACACCCTAACCCTAATGCGAACCTGAGTAACCCTAACAATAACCCCAACCCTAAAACCTAATCCTGACCCTAACACAAACATTAACCCTGACCATATAAACTCAACCAGAATATCAACCTCACTCCAAACATAATCCCAGCCTTAACTCTAACCTTAACCACCAATCATAACTCCAACCTCTACCCCAGTCCTGACCCAAATCTAACCACTAATATTAACCCTAACCCCAAACCCAACCCTAATGCTAACCCTAATCCAAGCCCTAACCATAAACTTAACCCTAACCCTAACCCTGAGTAATTATAGCCCTAACTCTAACCCTAACCCTCTAACCCTAACCCATAATCCTTAACCCTAACTCTAACCCCATCTCTAAACCTAACACTAAGACCAATTGTTTTTTGTTTGTATGGTTTTTGATTTTTTTGTTTTGTTTGTTCTTTTCTTGCCTAAGCATACACAATAAACATATTGGAACCTATTTAGAGGTTTGTTCCATCAAGATTTACTGGGTTTTTTTTTTTTTTTGTCCTGGAACTAGCTCTTGTAGACCAGGCTGGTCTCGAACTCACAGAGATCCACCTGCCTCTGCCTCCCAAGTGCTGGGATTAAAGGTGTGCGCCACCACTGCCCGGCTGGGTTTTTTTTGTTGTTTGTTTGT
This sequence comes from Chionomys nivalis, assembly GCF_950005125.1. Classification (NCBI taxonomy): domain Eukaryota; kingdom Metazoa; phylum Chordata; class Mammalia; order Rodentia; family Cricetidae; genus Chionomys; species Chionomys nivalis. Next base: position 18,618,511 of record NC_080096.1, on the reverse strand, counting down.
TTTGAGACAGGGTTTCTCTGTGTAGCTCTGGAGCCTGTTCTGGAACTTGCTCTGTAGACTAGGCTGGCCTCCAACTCACATAGAGCCACCTGTCTCTGCCTCCCAAGTGCTGGGATTAAAGGGGTGTACTCCCATTGCCCAGTGACCCCAGATTGATTTTATTTAATCAAACAAATATAACAGGTCTTTGCATCATTAACAAAAGTAGCAGAAACAAATGTAGCACACCTTTACACAACTAAAATAATATTCCACAACATTTCCCCCTTTTTGCATAAGGAAAAAGAAAGGGTTTTAGCTTAAACATAGTAAGATGTTATACAATAAGAACAATTATCAAGCAAGGATTACATTCACAATGTCCAGTCCTTTTGTGTCTGTCAAATTATAAAGATTACTCCATTATTTATCCTATCTTAGTGAGTCCAAAGTTTTATACCTAATTTACTTTCTATCATAACTAAGAAAACCTGCAACTGTAGCTATCTACTCTTCAATTTCATCAAAGATCCCAGGAGGATATTATTATTACCTGAGTATACAGGAAGTGCAATACAAGCAACTTCCAAAACTCTAGAAATGGCAGGGACATCTGGCTACTTGGACAGCCACCCAGAGTTTCTCTGCAAAATTGGAGCATTCATCTCCAGCTTACAGGCCTAAAATATCTGGCAGATTTTATAGTGACACAAGAAATTTGAAGAACTTCCCACCTTGCATTGGCAAAGTTAATCAGTTGCTTTCCTGTGTCCTGCAGAATTATCTGGCAGACTCTTCTGTGAAGTAGGAATCTCAAAAGAGTATCCTGCTTGTCTTGTCAAAGTTCAAGAGTCTTTTTCCTGTGTCCCACTTGTCTATAGAGTGTATGCCTATGTCAGTAGTCAAGGCAAAAGCAGTTTCTTGCCCAAATGGTTAGTCTTGCTGCTTTGAAAGCAAACTCTATACAGAGTTTCTTTGATGGCCCTCATCCTTTTGTGAACTAGATTGGTGCTGTCAGGAGCAGACATGTCTCACTGTCACGAAAAGTCCTATGTTAACAAAATATTTTAAATGCCATATTCTATAGGTCTTTGAAGTATTTGAAGGCCTTTTATCAATCTAAAATATATGATCTTGAAAACCTACCCAACAATCTACAAATTTGATTTTATAGATAACTAATGACTGACCTGTGTTTCTTTTTTTTTTTTTTTTTTTTTTTTTTTGGTTTTTCGAGACAGGGTTTCTCTGTGTTTTTGGAGCCTGTCCTGGAACTAGCTCTTGTAGACCAGGCTGGTCTCGAACTCACAGAGATCCGCCTGCCTCTGCCTCCCAAGTGCTGGGATTAAAGGCGTGCGCCACCACCGCCCAGCTCCAGAACTTTATCTTAACATTTTAAAATGAGCTCCAGCCGGGCGATGGTGGCGCATGCCTTTAATCCCAGCACTTGGGAGGCAGAGACAGGCGGATCTCTGTGAGTTCGAGACCAGCCTGGTCTACAGAGCTAGTTCCAGGACAGGCTCCAAAGTCACAGAGAAACCCTGTCTCGAAAAACCAAAAAATAAAAATAAATAAATAAATAAATAAAATGAGCTCCATAGGTATAATACCTTTAAAAGAGTAGAAACATATATACAGCATGTTGTGACAAAAATAACCTTAAATTTGTATCACTATACTAAAATCCATGCCAAGGAAAACACCAGAGATTAATAATTGTTTTTTATCCTATATTCCCCTAAATGATAGCAAGTTTCCATAACCGACCAAATAACCAAAGACCACCTACATTCCAACTCTTGGGAATGTGGGCATCCTTTTTTCTAGTCTGCTTTCTGTTGTCTGTGGGCAAAGGCATCTTTAGGAGTCCCTGAGAAAATTGAGATAATGGCCAAGTCCTGGGGAACAACATCAGTAACATTTGTTGATATACAGCACCTTTCAAGATTTGGGAGGTCTTCACTAATCAAACCTGCTCTGTTTTAATCGGGTAGCCTCTTGTTTCCTGTGAAAACAAAAGCAACACCTCTTCTCCAAAGTGACATATATTTTTGAGTTCCATTTTAAGGTTAAGGCATTTATAAAATATATAGGCTGTTTTTTATTATTTTTATTTATTTTATTTCAGTAGTCCCCTTTTTCAGTTCCAGGAATCTAGCAGCTGTCCTTAGCTTATAAGCAACCAAAACTTCAAGGTCATTACAGCAACCTAGGATCCAGATTCCCTGTGTATTTCCCATCTCTACGTGGCTTTTGTTTTTTAAATTACTTCTTTCTTTACAGACTTATTATTTTAACACCATTTTTTTTACCTTTGATTACGGTCTATATCTTTTCTATTTCATTCTTAAGCCTGTGCATTATTTTAAACACTCAACCTATTTAGAAGGTATTTTTCCCTCTGGATCTGTCTTTACTAGATATCTCTAGTCTATTTTTGTCTGCATGAGCAATCTAACTTAACCCTAACCCCTAACCATAATCCAAATTCTATTCCTAAAACCCATAATAATCCAAACTTCAAACCTAACCCAAATCCTGAACCTAAGCCTAACTCTAACCATAACTTGAACCCTAATAACCCTAATCATAACCCTAACACTAAAGCTTACCCTAACCTAACCTGTTATGTCAACACTAACCCTACCCTATACCTAATGCTCACTTCTAACCATAATCCAAACCCTACTCCTACTGCCCACCCTAACCCAAACTCTAACCCTATTCCTAAATCCAACCCTAACCCTAACCATAACCCAAGATATAACCCTAACCCTACACCATAACCCCACCCCTAATCCTAACCCTAACATTCACTTCAAACCTAACCATAACCCTGACCCCAACCCTAACCCCAACAGGAACTCTAACCCTGACGCCGTTAACCCTCACCCTACTGGAGAGCTTCCCTACACTTTGAATCTTCCTCTGAGCGGAAGAACCTCCAAGGCTTTCAGTTGTTTCTCATGCTTCTCTCTCAGGGTTCATGCCCCAGAGCTAAACTGGAGGCTATGGACTGCTTTCCTAACCCCAACACTAAGCCCAAACCTACCGTAACCCTAATCCCAACCCCAACTCTAATTGTGGTTATATCCTCTGGAGCTGGAGTTACAGGTGGTTTTAATCTGAACTGAACTCTGCTCCTCTGAAGAAGTAGGTGTTCTTAACCACCAAACCCTCTCTCCAGCCCCTCCTTCTACCCCTTGTACACGTAATTAAAAATAAACCTTTTTTTTAAAGAACTCTTTGGGTGTTGATGGTGCATGCCTTTAATCCCAGCACCTGGAAGGCAGAGGCACATGGATCTGAATTCCAGCCTGGTCTACAGAGTGAGTTCTAGGATAGCCAAGGCTACACAGAGAAACCCTGTCTCAAAGGGGTGGGGTTGGAGAAGCAGGGGCCAGGGAAATGGCTAGGTTGGTAAAGTGTTGGCTATAGAAGCTAGAGGACCTGAGATTAGATCCCATATACCCAGATAAAAATTGCTTATGCCTAATAGCACTGCACAGCGAGGCAGAAACAGGAGGATACCAGGGACTTATTGTGTGATGTTTTACTCTTCAGTTCCCAAATACATCACACACAGAGGCTTATTCTTACTTAATGAATGTTTACACACACACACATACACACACACCCATGCACAAACACCCACCTGAAGAATGCAGTAAGCCAGGGACTGCAGAGATGGCTTGTCAGGTAAGAGCCCTTGTTGCTCTTGCACAGGACCTGGGTTCAGTTCTCAGCACCCACATGGTGGCTCATAACTCCAGTTCTGGGGGGATTCTGACCTCTGTGGGCTTAGGGAATACATGTGGTGCACAGACATCCATTCAGGCAAAGCACTCATACAAATAAAATAAATAAGTCTTTAAAAAGAACGTGATAAGCCAGATATGGTAGCCCACGCTTCTTTTCCCAGCACGCAAGAGACTAAAGCCAGCCACAAGTGATCCCATCTCTTGGGAACTGGAGGCAGATGAGGAGTTCAAGCTCAGCTACATAGTGACCTCTAGACCAGCTGGACTATAGTATACACTGTTAAGAGAGGAGATAGGGATTCTGAATTTAAGGCAAGCCTGGGATGCTACACAGCAAGACGTGACTGAAAACACTGAAGGAAAAAAAAACAAGCAAATTAGACACTCCTGTAATGGAATTTTGATTCATTTAAACATTAACTCTTGGCGACAAGATCTATGGCGTGGTCTCATCTGCCTTCTGACAACTGATAAGATGGGGGTCCTCTGTTCTCTTTTGCTCCATGCTCCTTTGGATGATAGAGTGGGGCAGACAGCTTACGGTTGGTGCGCTTTCCCCTTGGACAGAACAACTGTGGTAGCATCCGACCTGTCCTGTGTCAGTGTCTAACCTGTGCTGTGTCAGTGAGTGTCTAACCTGTGCTGTGTCAGTATCTAACCTGTCCTGTCAGTGTCTAACCTGTGCTGTGTCAGTGTCTAACCTGTGCTGTGTCAGTGTCTAACCTGTGCTGTGTCAGTGTCTAACCTGTGCTGTGTCAGTGAGTGTCTAATAGTTGCTCCTATACCAACTCTTCTAAAGCCTGTATGTAATTTCTCTTCCATTAAAGGCCATTTCTTAATCAGTATTGTTTCCTCAGTTAACCATTTTAAATGTAGGGCCATTTGCATCTCTGAAGGTTTGCTTGCTGTTTTGTGTTCTTGTACAGCCTGATTGGCTGGTGTTTTTTTTTTTTTATATATATATAATGTCTTATAATATGATTTCCAGAAACATGAATTGGTTTATGTCCCATTTCTGGGACTGTAGGAATGTCAATCTAGGTATTCTATTGCTGTAGCAGATCATGACCCCAGAGATTTACTGCTACATTAGCCACATATGGCCTCAGCCTTCCTCTCTCCTTCTGGTCCTAGGCATTCAACCCATCTAGTGCTTTGTTTTACTTGAGATAGGGTTCCAATTCCCAGGAATCAAACATCTGCCTCCTGACGAGGTCAATTTGGATGCCAAGATTCTGAAGTAATAATAGTCACATCTGTTTTTTTTTTTTTTTTTTTTTTTTTTTTGTTTTTGTTTTTGTTTTTTTGTTTTTCGAGACAGGGTTTCTCTGTGGCTTTGGAGCCTGTCCTGGAACTAGTTCTGTAGACCAGGCTGGTCTCGAACTCACAGAGATCCGCCTGCCTCTGCCTCCCAAGTGCTGGGATAATAGTCACATCTGTAATGTCCAGTAATCCCTCAATTACAATGTTATTTATTTGCACTCTCAGCTTTGGTCTTTGATCATTTATAGAAGTCTGCCAAAATATACATTTCTATTTTCTACTGTAATTTTTGATTCATCGTCAATGTTTATTCCATCATCCAGAACAGTATGGTTTTTTACAACAGGTACTAGATTTTTTTAAAATATTTTATTTATTTATTATGTATACAATATTCTGTCTGTGTGTATGCCTGCAGGCCGGAAGAGGGCACCAGACCTCTTTACAGATGGTTGTGAGCCATGTGGTTGCCGGGAATTGAACTCAGGACCTTTGGAAGAGCAGGCAATGCTCTTAACCACTGAGCCATCTCATCAGCCCCCAGGTACTAGATTTTTAAAATTGTTCTAGGGAGTCATGTCCTCCACAGTGACTGGGAATGACTGGACCATGTTTAACCTGGGGGCCTGTGAGAGGCCCCTCTGTAGACAATTATAATAAAGTAGTCCCACACTAGCTCAGAATAGAGTATAATAACGGTCTCTTTATTTAGTGGTAGACTCACAGATCAGCAACCCTCTGCATGAGCAGGGAACAGAAACTGAACCCAGAAGCCATGGGGCTTGCCTATGCCCCTACCCTCCTGTGGACCAGCATAACAGCCCTCACTAAGAATTTGATCTTGGGAAGCCTCAAATCTTTGACCCTTCCTTCCTGTTCTAAGACTTTAGCCTCCTCTCTCCAATAGCACATCCACGGTAATTGAGTTCTGTCTTCACGGACTGCTGAGACTAATTGAAGCCAATCATGTGGAGTAGCCTTATTGCTTGGAGCTTGTGTCTTTATCATCCCTAACAGATGGTGAATACAAGCCATAAGATACTGTTGCTTGCTTAATTACTTTTAGATCTTTCATACCTATAGGTTTTCATTTACATTCTTGGTACCCATTTGGGTATTGAGTATCTGCTCATCAGAGGCGATAACAGCATAAGTAGGTAAGACTCTTGGTATGTCATCTCTGACTCTGACAAGTACTGGCGATGCTAAATCCTTTCCTTGTACCTCCTCTACTTGCTTATCAGTTCTGATATTTTCCTCAATCGATTCAAATCTTTTTTTTTTTTTTTTTTTTTTGGTTTTTCGAGACAGGGTTTCTCTGTGGCTTTGGAGCCTGTCCTGGAACTAGCTCTTGTAGACCAGGCTGGTCTTGAACTCACAGAGATCCGCCTGCCTCTGCCTCCCGAGTGCTGGGATTAAAGGCATGCGCCACCACCGCCCGGCGATTCAAATCTTTTTACCACTGTCTTTTATAAAGCTTGAATTGACTTGTGAATATTTCTAATGACTTCATTGACTCAAATAACTTTTCATCCTCATTCTGCACATATGATTCCAAAGTATTAAATTTTTCCATTAATGATAACTTTCCATCTTTAGATATTATTTGGATGGTGTGTACATTGCCTTTCTGGAGAGATACTCTAACTGCTAACTTTTAACAGATTTTGAGTGTGTCAATTTCAACATTATATAATTCATATAATTTCTCAGCACTCTTTTTTTTTTTTTTTTTTTTTTTGGTTTTTCGAGACAGGGTTTCTCTGTGGCTTTGGAGCCTGTCCTGGAACTAGCTCTTGTAGACCAGGCTGGTCTTGAACTCACAGAGATCCGCCTACCTCTGCCTCCCAAGTGCTGGGATTAAAGGCGTGCGCCACTACCGCCCGGCTTCTCAGCACTCTTGTAAGGTTTCATAACCCATTAACTTGGATTGAATTTTGTCTGTCAAATGAATGTTATCTTTTCAATGGCATTACTTTTCTCAGCTACCTTTTGATTTTCAGTGGTATGAATCCTGCCAGCTAGCTGTTGATTATTGGTCTGTAAAGACTGTATCATTTCTAAAAGTGCCTCATTATTGATCTATTATTAAACCATTTCTTTAAGGATACAATATGAAGAACGAGGCCAAGTCCCAAGATCAAAAACTGGACATACGGGCTGGAGAGATGGCTCAGTGGTTAAGAGCATTGCCTGCTTTTCTAAAGGTCCTGAGTTCAATTCCCGGCAACCACATGGTGGCTCACAACCATCTGTAATGAGGTCTGGTGCCCTCTTCTGGCCTGCAGGGATACACGCAGACAGAATATTGTATACATAATAAATAAATATTTTTTAAAAAACTGACGTACAAGAAAAACTGCATAATCAATGGAGAATTCCATCTATAGTAGAAACAAAAAGGTTACTAAATTCCTGGGTTGTGATATTATCTGCAATTGTTTAGCTTTCAAATTTATTTTTTTTATTTATGAATCAAATGAACTTACCTCCCTTACGAGTTTTCAGCAAATTTTTCTAGGTGTAATAATCTTTGTCGGCCAGCAGGCGTCGCAGTTTCAGGAGCCTGTGACCAGCAGTGGCAAGAAAGGTCCTAGTACCTGAATTACCTGGGACTTAATTAATTAAGAGCAGTGCATTCGTTCAGGCAGAAGGTTTGAGTTGGCCAGAATATCAACAAACCCAGAGGTTGCAGGCAGTCGCGAGCCATGAACACAAACCAGAGAAGTCTGTGCTCCCAGATCAGTGGGCACGAACAAGCTGCATGCAGGCCAATGGGAAATTTCTAAGTTGCTGTGCCTTGGGACCATAAAAGGGGTAGCTCCACTGCGGAGGGGTTTAGGCAAAAAACAAAACAAAAACAAAAGCAAAAATGCTTAGTAGGTGAGATCAAGCCAGGTAGGCAGGGGCGGGAGAAGGCCGCATACCTTTTGGGCTGGTTCCTGTAGACGTGAACTCGGGATCCATAAAGGCACCAGTTTGATGTAGGATTCCCCTCTGTAGGCCATGAATATGTTTTATTACCATTGGTAAATAAAGAATCTGCTTTGGGCCTATGGCAGTGCAGAATAGAGCAAGACAGGAACTCCAAACAGAGATGGAGAAGAAAAGGTGGGGTCAGGGACGCGCCATGTAGCTGCCGAAGGAATAACATGTTGGCATTGGTAAGCCACAGCCTAGTGGCAATACATAGTTTAATAGAAATGGGTTAATTCAAGATGTAAGAGATAGTTAGAAATACTTTACAGTCCATTGGCCAAAGAGTATTATAATAAATTTAGTTCCTTTGTGAATATTTCAGGTCTGGGTCGCTGGGAAATGAACAAGCAGCCCTGGTCTACAAATTGGCAGCAACGTGGGCTGAGTACATCCACTTAAAACCTGAGAGAGCTTGGAAAGGAATTATAGACACAAACACAGAGTTTGGTGCAGCTTCTTGGTAGATGTATTTTTTTTTTTCAGATGAGCTCTATTTGCTGGTAGTGAGCAGGGGCGCCCGGGGCTCCTTTAAGAGAGGTCTTCCTGACCTGGATATTAATCCACACACCTTTGAACACCTGATTTTTGACAAAGAAGCAAAAAATATCAAATGGAAAAAGAAAGTATATTTAACAAATGCTGGCATAACTGGATATCAACGTGTAAAAGAATAAAAATAGACCCATATCTATCACCATGCACAAAACTCCAGTCCAAATGGATCAAAGACCTCAACATAAAGCCAGCCACACTGAACCTTATAGAAGAGAAAGTGGAAAGTACACTTGAACACATTGGCACAGGGAAGCACTTCCTAAATATAACCCCAGAAGCACAGACACTGAGAGAAACAATTAATAAATGGGACCTCCTGAAACTGAAAAGCTTCTGTAAAGCAAAGGACACGGTCAACAAGACAAAACGACAGTCTACAGAATGGGAAAAGATCTTCACTAACCCCACATCAGATAGAGGTCTGATCTCCAAAATATACAAAGAACTCAAGAAATTGGTCATCAAAAGAACAAATAATTCAATTAAAAAAAAATTAAGTACAGATCTAAACAAAGAACTCTCAACAGAGAAATCTAAAATGGCTGAATGACACTTAAGGAAATGCTCAATATCCTTAGTCATCAGAAAAATGTAAATCAAAACAACTCTAAGATTCCATCTTACACCTGTAAGAATGGTCAAGATTAAAAACACTGATAACAACTTATGCTGGAGAGGTTGTGGGGTAAAGGGAACACTCCTGCATTGCTGGTGGGAGTGCAGACTGGTACAGCCTCGTTGGATGTCAATGTGGCGATTTCTCAGAAAATTAAGAAATAACTTTCCTTAAGACCCAGTAATACCATTTTGGGTATATACCCAAGGATGCTCAATCATACCACAAGGACATGTACTCAACTATGTTCATAGCCACATTGTTTGTCATAGCCAGAACCTGGAAACAACCTAAATGCCCATCAATTGAAGAATGGATAAGAAAAATGTGGCCGGTAGGATTTGCTGAAGGAAGCAGAGGCAGGAGGATCACGAGTTTGAGGCCAGCCTGGGTTACACATTTGCCGGGCGGTGGTGGCGCACGCCTTTAATCCCAGCACTTGGGAGGCAGAGGCAGGCGGATCTCTGTGAGTTCGAGACCAGCCTGGTCTACAAGAGCTAGTTCCAGGACAGGCTCCAAAACCACAGAGAAACCCTGTCTCAAAAAACCAAAAAAAAAAAAAAAAAAAGAAAAATGTGGTACATTTACACAATGGAGTACTACACAGCAGAAAAAATAACAACATCTTGAAATTTGCAGGCAAATGGATGGAGCTCGAAAACATCATTTTGTGTGAGATAACCCAGACCCAGAAAGACAATTATCACATGTACTCGCTTATAAGTGATTTTTAAACATAAAGCAAAGAAAACCAGTTTACAAATCATAATCCCAGAGAACTTAGATCACAATGAGGACCCTGAAAGAGACATAGATAGATCTAATCTACATGGGAAGTAGAAAAAGTCAAGATCTCCTGAGTAAATTGGGAGCATGGGGACCTTGGGAGGGGGTTGAAGGGGAAGGGAGAGGTAGGGAGGAGAGCAGAAAAAAATGTAGAACTCAATAAAATTCAATACAATTTTTAAAAGTGAGAGAGAGGTCTTCCTGTCTCAGCATTGGCAGTGAAGGCTGCATGGCTTCTTTAGGGGGGCTTCCTGGTTCATGGTAGTTTCACGAACACCTCTGGCTCTTTCAGGTGGCCAAAAATGTAAATGGGGTCTGTGAGCAGCGTGTTATGATTTGCTTAATGGTGATATAGACCGAGACCCTGGAGCTGGGGTTGTATACATGGCTCTCAGAGGCAGTGAACAGGCCTCCCCCATGTTGGATTGGGCTGAGCCAACAGGAAGGGCCACAAATTTGGTTCTAGCCTTGCCTGCTTAGCATTAAAAAAAAAAAAAAAGCACCCCGGTCAGAAAATAATTACAGATATGCATGCAATAAAGACAAATTCAGATGGAAAAGACCTCTAAATGGGTCACAGTGTTGGATAAATGTATGTAGGCGAGAGAGAGAGAGAGAGAGAGAGAGAGAGAGAGAGAGAGAGAGAAAGAGAGAGAGGAAAAAGAGTATAAAAAGTTATAATATAAAAGAGTACAGACAGTCATAGGTTAAAGGAGTAAAGATAATAAAATAAATATTAAACATGTAGAAAAAGAGAAAAATAAGCCACATAAAAATGGAACATACAGCTGGGCGGTGGTGGCGCACGCCTTTAATCCCAGCACTTGGGAGGCAGAGGCAGGTGAATCTCTGTGAGTTCGAGACCAGCCTGGTCTACAAGAGCTAGTTCCAGGACAGGCTCCAAAACCACAGAGAAACCCTGTCTTGAAAAAAAAAAAAAAAGGAACATACATAGAGAGTCTGGGTTATGTATATTATTGTGTTTTCTTTGAATTTTTTTTAGTATGGATGAGTTAAGTATAGACAGACATTTCATTGTGTGGCTGTTAAACCAACATAAAGGGATCTTGACTTCAAATTTTGGGTCTAAGAATACGTTGTTTTGGAAAAGAGGTTCTGCATTTGTTTACACAGAGGATGAGAACCTGTGGATTTCCTCCAGACTAATGTGGTTTGATGGACCAAGATCCCCTGAGAGGTCTCCATAAACCCCCCAAAATACTTCACCCAACAAAAGAGCAGGAAGTAGTGTGGAGAGAACTACACCCAAGTTCCCAAATATTGTTTATAAATGTTTGTTTCCATTTAAAGGGGGATATGACATAGAGATGAATACTTTGCTTTGGTGTGGATTTTGGTTTATTGATACAACTTTAAGGTCAATTTTTATATGTAAATTTCTGGTTTTGATTAAGGCATTTTGTTTGTGCAACTCATTTAAAAATGTAATGTATAGGGGCTGGAGAGATGGCTCAGAGGTTAAGAGCACTGATTGTTCTTCCAGAGGTCCTGAGTTCAATTCCCAGCAACCACATGGTGGCTCACAACCATCTGCAATGAAATCTGATGCCCTCTTCTGGCCTGCAGGCATACATGCAGACAGAACACTATAAACAAAATAAATAAATCTTTTAAAAAATGTAATGTAGAGTTAAGAAATATAGGTTAATAGATAGTCATTTATTTATTTATTTATTTTTTATTTATTTATTTTTTTTGGTTTTTCGAGACAGGGTTTCTCTGTGGTTCTGGAGCCTGTCTTGGAACTAGCTCTTGTAGACCAGGCTGGCCTCGAACTCACAGAGATCCGCCTGCCTCTGCCTCCCGAGTGCTGGGATTAAAGGCGTGCGCCACCACCGCCCGGCTAGATAGTCATTTATTATAGTCAAACCTGTAATCATGTTAGTTAGGTTTTCTAGATGTACAGAGATATATTTCAGATGAATAGGTATTCTTCAAATATTTCAAGGGCTAACAGAATATGGCACTTAAAATATTTTAAGAGCTTAGGACTTTAAATGACAATGAGATACATCTGCTCCTGGCAGCACCAATCTACTTCAAGAGGATGATGGGCATCAAAGAGACTACTTAAGGAGTTTGCTAGCCATTTGGGCAAGAAACTGCTCTTGCCTGGACTGCTTGATGGTATATGTATGAACTGGACATTCAGGACCCACAGAAAAATGACTGCTGAACTAGCCTAAAGAAGGTGAGGCTTTCCGAGGTCGTGGTGGCGCACGCCTTTAATCACAGCACTCAGGAAGCAGAGGTAGACAGATCTCTATGAATTCAAGGCCAGCCTGGTCTACAAGAGCTAGTTCCAGGACAGACTCTAAATCTACAGAGAAACCCTGTCTTGAAAAACAATAAAAGGAAAAAAAAAAAAGACAGTCCTTCGGGGATCCTGCTTCATAAAAGAGACTGCCAGACATTCTGCAGAACACAGAAGAACATTACTGACAAACTTCCAATATTTAGGCAAAACTGTCTTTGAAATTTCTTGCTTTCTAGAAAAGTCTGCCAGATATTATGGTCTTGTAGGCTCAAGATGGATGCCCCAATGTTACAAAGGAACTTTGGGTGACTATCCAGGCAGCGAGATGTCTCTGTCAATTCTCGAGTTTTGGAAGTTTCTTATAATGTACTTCCTGTTTACTTAGCTAATATTTCTTTCTGGAGTCTTTGATGGAGTTGATGAAAGATAATTATAATTTTTTTTTTTTTGGCTTTTTCGAGACAGGGTTTCTCTGTAGCTTTGGTGCCTGTCCCGGAACTAGCTCTTGTAGACCAGGCTGGCCTCGAACTCCCAGAGATCCGCCTGCCTCTGCCTCCCAAGTGCGTGCGCCACCACCGCCCGGCTGATAATTATAATTTTAAAAGCTATATTAGGGGCTGGAGAGATGGCTCAGAGGTTAAGAGCATTGCCTGTTCTTCCAAAGGTCCTGAGTTCAATTCCCAGCAACCACATGGTGGCTCACAACCATCTGTAATGAGGTCTGGTGCCCTCTTCTGGCCTGTAGGCATACACACAGAACATTGTATACATAATAAATAAATAAATATTTAAAAATAAATAAATAAAAGCTATATTAGATATAAAATTTTAGATTCACAAAGATAGTATAAATAATAGAGTATTTTCCTTTATTTGCCAAATGTAAATGGGCTAACTATTGTAACTGTAAATCTTGCTTGATAACTATTTTGTTATATGTAATCTTGCTATGTGTAGGGACATAGCCCCACCCATTGGGGGCGTGTTCGCCTCGGGCTAATGTTTACGGATAAATCTGCCGGGCATGAGCCCAGCAGCCCCTTTTCTTTTGCTCCGCTTTTCAAGTGCTCCGCGGGAACCTGTGGTCCTGTAAGTCTATTTCCTTATTAAAGCTGTATATATCTATATAATCTGTCTACATTCATTTGCGACACCACATTTGGCGCCCAACGTGGGGCTCGAACCCACGACCCTGAGATTAAGAGTCTCATGCTCTACCGACAGGGGGCGACATCCCCTCTCCCAACAGAGTTTGCCCTCAGGGTTAGGGACATCTTTTAGTGGTTGGTTTAGGGTTGAGGGGATGGGGTGATATTTTTATGGACTTAAAAAAAAAAAAAAAAGAAGAGGAGGAGGAAGAAGGGGGATTAACTGGTTTTATGGGATGATTGGTTTTTGTGAATTACTGTTTATAGAAAATTGTATTGGTACTGTTTCTTGTATATTGATATATTGAATATTGAATGTGAGTGTTACTACCTCTATTTTTGTATGAGTATGCTTATAACTTTGTCTATATTGTATTGATACATCTACCATATTACATTGTACATTTCTACCTCTGATACTATGACATTGTTTACAATTGAAGATCATTGTCTTCATATATTGCACAGTTGTTTATTCTTTTAGTCTTCAAAGTTAGATAGGTATTGAGAATTATATGTTTGTCATATTTATTTTTAAGTTTATCAGGTCTTTTAGTTACATAGAGATTATATTTAGTATAGATAGTATGATCTTCAGCCTCTTCGAAGAGCTGTAGAAAATGGCCTTTAATCTAACCTAAAATTTCTGTGCCAAAGAGACACAATTACTCCTGGCAATACCACTCTACTCCCGAGAGAACGTTGAGTACCAAAGACACTCCACTGGGAGCTTGTCTTCTTGGCAGAACTGGCCTTTGGGTTAAGAAAAGCCCATACCTCAACTTCTGACAAAGATACAGAATATCCCTAAGTGGATGAAACAGGATTGTCTTATCTTGCCAAGACAGGGTAGGATAGTCCTAAGAAAGTTCCTTGCCTTTAATAATGGTATGCCAGTTATGTTAGGCCTTAGCCAAAGTTGGTTGACTCAACATTGCAAACGAGACTTTGGGTGATTGCCCAGGTAGTCAGTTGTCTCTGTCAATTGTTGCACATTTTGGATATCTCTCGATTGTTAAGTAATATTTATTCCCTTCTCAGATCTTTGACGGAGTTGAAGATTATATAATTGTAGTTACTCTCTATGTTATTTAGACTCCTTGAGATAGAATGTTTAGCAAAAGTTTTGTTCTCAATATTGTTTGTTATATTTATTATTTGTTATTATTGTATATAGTTGTATTTGGTTTGGTTCTATCTTATTTAGACAAAAGGGGGAGATGTAGGGACATAGCTCCACCCATTGGGGGCGTGTTCGCCTCGGGCTAATGTTTACGGATAAATCTGCCGGGCATGAGCCCAGCAGCCCCTTTTCTTTTGCTCCGCTTTTCAAGTGCTCCGCGGGAACCTGTGGTCCTGTAAGTCTATTTCCTTATTAAAGCTGTATATATCTATATAATCTGTCTACATTCATTTGCGACACCACAGCTATGTTAAAGTTAAAACCTTCCTTTTAATTTAGACAGAAAGGGGGAGGTGATGTGGGATTCATCTCTGTATACTGTGAATATGTTTTATTACCATTGGCTAATAAAGAAGCTGCTTTTGACCTATGGCAGCACAGAATAGAGCAAGTCTAGAATTCCAAGCAGAGATAGAGGAGGAAAGAAGGTGGCAAAGTTCTGGAGATGCCATGTAGTCACTAAAGGAGAAAGATGCCTACCCGCTAGAACCTTACTGGTAGATCACAAGCCTAATGGTAAAATATAAAATAATAGAAATGGGTTAATTTAAGATGTAAGAGTTAGTTAATAAGAAGCCTGAGCCAATAGCCCAAGCAGATGTTTAATTAATACAGTTTCTGTGTAATTATTTCAGGTCTGGGCAGCCAGAAACGAACAAGCAGTCTCTCCCTACAGCAGGCAGAGAGAATAAAACAGGAGGAGAAATCTAGGGGAAGGAGAAGTTCAAGGAGTGAGAAAAGAAGGGGCCAGTCACCCAACTTCACAGTCAGGCATGCAATAAGAAGGAAAGAAAAGACACACAGAAATAGAAAAAGGTAAAAGCCCAGAGGCAAAAGATAGACGGGAGGGATGATTTAAGCTAAGACACGATGGCTAGAAGCAAGCCAAGCTAGGACTGGACATTCATAAGTAATAATAAAACTCTGAGGGGCTGGAGAGATGGCTCAGAGGTTAAGAGCATTGACTGTTCTTCCAAAGGTCCTGAGTTCAATTCCCAGCAACCACATGGTGGCTCACAACCATCTGTAATGGGGTCTGGTGCCCTCTTCTGGCCTGCAGGCATACACACAGACGGAATATTGTAAACATAATAAATAAATAAATATTTAAAAAAAAAAAAAAACTCTGAGCCGGGCGATGGTGGCACACGCCTTTAATCCCAGCACTCGGGAGGCAGAGGCAGGCGGATCTCTGTGAGTTCAAGACCAGCCTGGTCTACAAGAGCTAGTTCCAGGACAGGCTCCAAAACCACAGAGAAACCCTATCTCGAAAAACCAAAAAAAAAAAAAAAAAAAAAAAGAAAAACCAAAAATAATAATAATAAAACTCTGGGAGCTAGATGGTGCCCCTCCCAGATCAAAGAGTCAAACAACCACCTACAGTGGCCAAACAACCTGGTGATCTTTTTTTTTTTTTTTTAAATATTTATTTATTTATTATGTTTACAATATTCCGTCTGTGTGTATGCCTGCAGGCCAGAAGAGGGCACCAGACCCCATTACAGATGGTTGTGAGCCACCATATGGTTGCTGGGAATTGAACTCAGGACCTTTGGAAGAGCAGGCAATGCTCTTAACCTCTGAGCCATCTCTCCAGCCCAACCTGGTGATCTTTTACTATTCTATTCGGTCAGCCTCCACCTGGATTTCCCCCACAATCTTGAGAATTGTTTAGACTCTAATCCTTTTTTGTCTCTCAGTAAACAGAACTCATCCTTATGAAAGAGGTCCATGTACTTTGTCTTCCACCAATAGAATCCATCCTTTTCCTCATTACAAACCCTTCGCCCTGAGCGCTGTTTCCCAGTCATTACAATACGTTCTTTTTTTTTTTCTTTTTTTTTTTTTTTTTTTGGTTTTTCGAGACAGGGTTTCTCTGTGGCTTTGGAGCCTGTCCTGGAACTAGCTCTTGTAGACCAGGCTGGCCTCGAACTCACAGAGATCCGCCTGCCTCTGCCTCCCGAGTGCTGGGATTAAAGGCGTGCGCCACCACCGCCCGGCCTACAATACGTTCTTATAATAAAGGTCTCAGGTACTTGGCGATAGCAGATATTTTGCAAGGCAATTTCGATGTAGTCATCCCTGAAGTTTTGTTATGAGAATTGTCATGTGGACACTTCCCTGCAAAGTTTTATTATATTTAAATGTGAAAGAAAATTAAACCATGGTATCAAAGTCATGGCATGATGAATGCCAGGCAAGTACCCTCCCACTGAGCCACAGTTCCAGCCCTAATGTGGGCAGAGGCTGTTTGTTCATTCCTGGCTGCTCAGACACAAAATAATCACACTGAAACTATAATAATTGCAACACTGCTTGACCAATGACTCTAGTTCTTATGTCTTAAATTAATCCTTTTTTGTTTGTTTGGTTGGTTGTTTGGTTGGTTGGTTGGTTTATAGAGACAAGGTTTCTCAGTAGCTATGGAACCTGTCCTGGAACTAGCTCTGTATCCCAGGCTAGCTTCAAACTCACAGAGATATACTTACCTCTGCCTCCCGAGTGCTGGGATTAAAGGCGTGCACCACCACCGCCTGGCCCCATTTCTATTAATGTGTGTATCGCCATGTGGTTGTGGCCTACCGGTTATATTTCTATGTTTCATCAGGTGTCTGCCTCCTGTGGCAGATACATAGTGTCTCCCTGACTCCACCTTCTTTTTTCCTCTATCTACTTGGAATTTCTGCCTTGGTATATTCTGCCAAACCACTGGCCAAAACAGCTTTATTCATTAACCAATACAAGCAACACATAGACAGAAGGACTTTCCACACCACCCTAATAAAGTGAATTTCTTGAGTGTGGGAGGAATGGGACCAGGAGGGAGGGACATGATAGTGACATAATGGGATGTGCCTGTTTATGATGGGCAGTGACCAGAAATTGGAGCCCATCGCAAAGATGCTTTTGACCTTTGTTTATATTTAAATTTCACACAAATGGAAATGACGTATCAATACCTGACTTCTGTCCCAGATTTTCTATTCACGGTCAACAATTTAGATTCCTTCTAACCCTACAGAATATGACAAGAGGAGAGGACAAAGAAAATATTAAGTACAAAATTTTGCCCTGGAGAGAAGGTTCAGTGGCTAGGAACACTTGCTACTCTTCTACACAGTGACTCACAACTGCCTTCAACTCCAGCCCCAGGGCTCTGAGGCCCCTTCTGGCCTTGCAGGCCGGCGCCCATGCACATGCGTAACAGACAGATACGCACGTAAGTTAAATATATATTTAGATGTGTATTATATATAATAAAAATCAGTGAGTTAAAATAAATTAAGAATGAAATATTCAGCCTGGTCTATAGAGTGAGTTCCAGGACAGCCAGGGCTACCTAGAGAAACTCTGTCTTGAAAAACCAAAAAGGAGAAAAAGAAAGAAAGAGAGAAAGAAAGAAAGAAAGAAAGAAAGAAAGAAAGAAAGAAAGAAAGAAAGAAAGGTTTCCTGGAAAAATGGGGCTCACTTTCCCAGTGAATGGGGTGTGCTAGCTGGGTAACTTTATTCATAGCTGTTACAGAGAATGGGGTATTCTCACTGGGTATTTTTTAGCATGATTGTTAGACACTTGGCATAGAAAGCACAAGGGTTATTATCTTTAAAATGCCAAACAGCCCTCACTTGCCTCCTGCAAATCACCAATACTGCACGCACTCTGGATGCTCGGATCTCTATTGAAGTCCTGAACAATTTCTTTTCTTCTGCTTTTTATATATAATTCATTTTCATTTTATATTCATTTGGTGTTTTGCCTACCTGTATGTCTATGTGAGGGTGTCAGAAGCCCTGCAACTATAGTTATAGACAGTTGTGTGTTGTATGATGTTTTATTCTTTTGGCTTTTTTGGGGGGGCAGCACCCAAATCCCAAGTAAACACAGTCAGAGGCTTATTCTTAGTTTTACATTCAGTCTTAGCTTGGCTTGTCCCTTGTCAGCTTTTCTTAAATTATCTCGTCTCCCTTTTGCATCTGGGCTTTTTTCCATTTCTTACATCTGTATATATTTCTTTCACTCTTACCCCATGGCTGGCCAGGTGGCTGGGTGGCTGGGTCCTGAGAGCCTCCTCTCCTTATTCTCTTGTTACTCCCCTTCTTCCTCAGTTTTTCCTTCTACTGATCCTCTCTGCCTGCCAGCCCCACCTATCCTTGTTCCTGCCTCGCTATTGGCTGTTCAGCTCTTTATTAGACCATCAGGTGTTTTAGACAGACATAGTAACAGCTTCAGAGAATTAAACAAATGCAGCATCAACAAAAGTAACACACCTTAAAATAATATTCCCTAACAGTTGTGAGCCACCATGTGGATGCTGAAACTTAAACCCTGACCTTCTGGAAGAACAGCCAGTGCTCTTTACCACTGAGCCATCTCTCCAGCCCCCTGAACAATTTCTTGCACCAGGCCCTGGAAGAAACTTAATATCAGATTTCCACAGCCGTCTTGTAGTGAGGCGGTCTCTTTTTCCTGCAGTAGAGGGCACTGTCTTGAGATAGGTTTTTGTAGTCAGTACTTCCCCAGGCAGCCCGTTTTGTAAGTTATAGAGGACCCCCCCCTTACTTCCCCATTTGTCCTTTGGCTGGAGCTAGAGTGGCTGCAGTTGTACCCTTCCCCATTTAGGTGGTAGGATCCAGAAAGGAACTGTTTCTCAAGAAAATCAAAGAGATCACCAACAACAGAGGTGGTGGCACATGCCTTTAATCCCAGCCCTTGGGAGGCAGAGACCAGTGGATCTCTGTGAGTTCGAGTCCAGCCTGGTCTCCAGGACAGTCTCCAAAGCTACAGAGACACGCAGTTTTGAAAAATCAAAAAAACAAAACAAAACAAAACAAAAAAAAAAACAAAAAACAAAAACCCAACCCCCCCCAAAAAAAGAAAAAAAAAAAAGAAGAAGAGCCTGAGGACTGAGGGGTGGAATGATGGGGGTTCTGTGGTTCAGGAAGTGTGGAGTTTCTCCTGACTCATCTGCAGGCAAGCACTGAGACCAGACCTCATACTTGATCCTCTTTGACTTTGCTGACCCTTGTCTTCCATCCTGGTCACAGTCACCTTTTCCTTCATCAGTGTGTCCGAGGACCTCAGCAAGGCTTCCAGGCAGCTGCCCCTCCAGCCTGTACTTTGTGTAACCGGCAGGAACTGCGTGTGTGGGCGAACTAATCGGTAACCAGAAGAGCTCCAGGCTATGATGATCTTTGTTCTGGGGATCTGCAGGACTGCGAGGCAGCCAGGGATGATAAGGATCTGAGCAGCAGCTTCAGGCCCACCAGCTGAGAGAAGGTGCCCACCAGTCTGGGAACAGCCACCAACGGCCTAATGGCTCCTAACTCACGTCCCAGCAGGGCTGTTTTTGAGAAGTGTTCCGTCTTTTCTCCTAAGAAAGTCTCATTCTTTGTCTAGGACCTTGTTCCCCTCCTCAACTGTCCTGCCACGATTAAACTGAAGACTTTGAGTAAATTCAGTAATACCTTCTTGGGATTCAAATTTAGAAATGGGGAGGTGGAGTTTGTGGGGGGGGGAGGCTGCTGGGGGAGCTCTGTTATTCTGGGGAAGGTCTGAGCCAGTTTCAACATCTGTCCTACATCCCTGGAGGAAAAGGAGCCGCAGGTGGTGTCTGAGCTGTCCTAGGAAAAGCTTGCCGCATCCACACCAGAATGCGGGTGTTTGCCTCTGGGAGGAACATAGGTTAAGGAGGCAAAGGATTTTATATACTGGAAGTTCAGTGGGTAAAGTGTTTGCCTTATAAGAAGAAATTACCTGAGTGCAATCCGAGAGATCATGTTAAAAAAAAATAATTGTAGGCATGGAGTTGAACACTCACGATCCCAGCACCAGAAAAGTGGAGACGGGTGGATTCTTGGGGCTCGATGGGGGCCAGCCCAGCCTACTTGGCAAGTTCCAGCAGAAAAACTGACTAAAAGGGATGCTGGCCCACACATGCACACACACACACACACACACACACACACACACACACATACACACGCACGCACGCACACTCACACACACCTCGTCCCTTTTGTCCCCCGAGATAGTCTCTCACTGACCCCCGAACTCCTGGTTTTTGGCTACATTGGCCAGCAGTCCTAGAGATCTGTCTGTTTCCTAGTTTTGACCTGGGTGTTGGGAACTTGAACTCAGGTCCTCGTGCATTTTATGGGCCCTGTGGCACACTTGTCCAAGGCCTGTGTTAGACCCCAGCAGTAGAAAACCCTCAGACATCTCCATTGTGAGCAGGCGATGGTTTTAAAAGGAAGAGAAGAAAAAAACCCTGCCCCACCCCTACCCCACTGGGAATGCCTGGTTACTGTGGCAATCCAAAATGTACAGGGAAGAAACGGGAGTAGGTAAGAAGTCATTAGCACTCCGCGCGGCCCTGGCCACCACCACTAATACTGCTCTCTCCGGTGACAACTGTTAGGTTCTGGGCAAATGTGCGGACTTTGGACAGCTCTGTGTGGTGTAGTTCTGGCAGAATCCCCTATGATTTTGCTTCTTATCCAGAGCAGTCAAAGAGGCCAGAATCACAGGGGTCCTAATCTTTGTGTCTGAGTCGCGTTGTCCTTGCTTGGGACTACTTGACTTGGGTATGTCTGAGCTCAAGTTAGGGACTGTGCTGGGAAGATGGAGCCTAAGGAAGTCCAGAGCTGTGGCCATCATTAAGAATGCTGGAGGAGGCTGGGTGGTGGTGGCGCACGCCTTTAATCCCAGATTTTAGGAGGCTGAGACAGGCTGATGCCTGTGAGTTTGAGGCTAGCCCGGTATACATAGTAAGTTCTAGGGTAGCCAGGACTATGTAGAGAAACCCTGTCTTGAAAAACCAAAACCCAAACAAAAAGGTCACTGGAGGTTTTGAAGTCATGGCCTGTCTGTGGCAGTGACCACAAGTTTGGCCAGATTCTTGCAAGCAAGTTCCTTAAGTTTTCTGGCATCAAAATATCATTATATGAGGGTTAAATGAGTTAATGTGGGTTATACACTTAACAGAAAGTTCTTAGTAAGTATAGATGCTCCACTCAGCATATTGAGTCCCAGCTACTAGGAAGACTGAGGCAGGAGGATAGGCTGAGCCCAGGAGTTCAAGACTAGTCTGGGCAACATAGTGAAAATCTATCCTAAAACAAACAAAAAGGTATTCTAGTTTGCTGTGACGGCTCAGCTGTTAAAGGGCTTCCATGCCAGCAAGAGGAGCTAAGCTCAGTTCCCAGCACCCAGGCAAAAAGCCAGGTATGGTGAGGTTACAGGGATGGCTCAGTGGTTAAGAGCATTTGCTGCTCTTACGAGGACACTCATGGTGGCTAACAGCTCTCCAACCATCTGTCTCAGTTCTGGTTCCAGGGGATCTGAGGGGATCTTATGTTTTCTTCTGACATTTGAAGGCTCCAGGCATGTACATGGCATACATATGTAAAAACATAGGCAAGCCGGGCAGTGGCGGCACATGCCTTTAATCCCAGCACTAGGGAGGCAGAGGCAGGCGGATCTCTGTGAGTTTGCAGCCAGCCTGGTCTACAAGAGCTATTGCCAGTACAACCAGGGCTGTTACAAAGAGAAACCCTGTCTCAAAAACCAAACCAAAATAATAATAATAATAATATAATAGACCCACAAGGGAGGCAGAGGCAGGCGGATCTCTGCTAGTTCGAGACCAGCCTGGTCTACAAGAGCTAGTTCCAGGACAGGCTCCAAAACCACAGAGAAACCCTGTCTCAAAAAACAAACAAACAGGGGCTGGAGAGATGGCTCAGTGGTTAAGAGCACTGCTTGCTCTTCCAAAGGTCCTGAGTTCAATTCCCGGCAACCACATGGTGGCTCACAACCATCTGTAAGGAGGTCTGGTGCCCTTTTCTGGCCTGCAGACATGCACACAGACAGAATATTGTATACATAATAAATAAATAAATATTTAAAAAAACAAACAAACAAAAAATAATAATAATAATAGACCCACAAAACCCCTAGGTCTCAGGCTGAGCATGGTATTTGCCTCTAATCCCAGCACTCTGGAGGCAGAGGCAAGCAGATCTCTGTGTGTTCAAGATCAGGCCGGTCTACAGAGTGAGTTCCAGTACAGAGGACCACGTCTCAAAAAACAGAAAACAAAGGAGAACAAAACCCAAAAGAAACACAGCCCTCAAAAAGAGAAAGGCTTTGGATCCCAGAACGCCCCCTCTGCTTTCCCAGGGTCCACTCTCTGTGTGCCAGCTGTGTGTGTGTTTCCCGAGCCCTACTAAAAACCTTTCTCTACCAGCTGACTCCGTTTGCTGTGTCTGAGGCTCCTCCACCCTGCCCCACCTCCACCATGCCCCACCCCATAGAGTACCTGTAGTGTTTGAGCTGTTTTTCGTCCCCTGCCTTTTAATTCTTTAACTGACAGGGAGAGCTAACCTGATCAAGACTCCTATATGCTAATATAACACTTGGGCTGTTGTTCCATTTGACAGGCCGAGAAGAAGCAGTTACTGGGCTTTTGATTCTGGGATGGTGGCCCTTTCCTAAGGCCCTGGAGTAGGAGATGGTTGGGGGTCAGGTGACAGCCTGTGGCTCTAAGACTGGGGCTTAGAGGCTAGCCCTTGAGGTGATGGGAATCGGCCAAGCAAGCAGATACTGTTTCTAGTCCCTCTGCATCACTGTGGCTAAGGTTATGTGGCTAAATGTATTTCTTTCTTTCTTTCTTTCTTTCTTTCTTTCTTTCTTTCTTTCTTTCTTTCTTTCTTTCTTTCTTCCTTCCTTCCTTCCTTCCTTCCTTCCTTTCTTTCTTTTTCTCTTTCTTTCTTCTTTTTGGTTTTTTGAGACAAGGTTTCTCTGTGTAGTCTTGACTGTCCTGGAACTCACTCTGTAGACCAGGCTGGCCTTGGACTCACAGAGATCTGTCTGCCTCTGCCTTCTGAGTGCTGGGGTTAAAGACTTGCACCACCGAGGCCCAGCTGACGTATTTCTAAGGTAGCTTTCAGGCTCATATCACGCAGCTTGATGGTTTAGTCACATATGAGAGTTGGACATCGCCTACAGAGCTCTCCTGGCCTTCAAGTCCCCTGCCATCATAACAAGGGTAGTGCTGGGAAAGGAAATGGCGGGAACCTGAATAACACGTTCCCATAGCAAAGGCTCAGGAGGGAGGCAGAGTTTTTGTTTCATAAAAGCGTGTCAGTATTTCCCCGGAGCCTTTTCAGCTCTTAGAAGTTGTCAAAGGGCCAGGCAGGGTGGCACACATCTTTAATCCCAGAATGCAGGAGGCAGAGGCAGGTGGATCTGTATGAGTTCCAGGCCAACCCGGTCTACATAGGAAGTTCCAGGACGGCTGAAGGTACCACTAAGATCCTGTCTAAAGAAAGTCACTGGAGGGATGGAGGGATGGCTCAGCAGCAGTTGAGAGCACAGGCTGCTCTTCCAGAGGACCCAGGTTCAATTCCCACATAGCAGCTCACAGCTGTCTGTAACTCCAGTTCCCAGGGATCTGACACTTTCACACCAATGCACATAAAATAAAATTTGTATGTCACTGTATCCAGTCACCGAGGTGCGGTCTGGAGCTGTGATTCGGCCTGGCGCTCTGGTACATGCCTGTAATCCTAGTCCTATGGAGGTGACGGCAGTACTGGGGCTATGTGAAGCCCTATCTACAAACAAACAAGCAAGCCCATTGGAGCCAGGCATGGTAGCTCATACGTGTAACCTCAGCACTCAGGGAGCTGAGGTAGCAGAACCACAAATGTGAAGCCAGCCTGGGAGTACACAGATAGTTCCTGGCTAGCCTGAGCTAGGAAACCAGACCATGCCCCCCAACTCCTCTCTCTGAGGTGGGAAGGTAAGAAAACAAAGCAAAAAACAAAACAAAACAAAAAACAACAACAAAAAAACAAAACAAAACAGTTGCCAGGCTTGACCTGTAGCTCAGAGGTCCCGCACATGCTTGGTGCATACACAGAGGGTGCGGAGGGCAAGGCCATTTTCCTGCCCTCTCAGGCCTCTCCCAGGGCAATCTCAGACTAGTCTCAGTCTCTTATCGCTGCTATCTCTGATCTCTGAGGAACAACAGAAGGAAAGCAGTTAGGGTACTTGTTTACCTTCTGTAAACATCTGGGGCCAGTGTCCGGAAGGACCGCTCTGCCCCCAGCGCTGTGGCTCTTTTTGTCTCTCCTCACCTAACTGCACTGACAGTTGGCCTCATGGTCACAAGGTGACTGACTCAAATAACAGGAGCGGGAGCAGCAAAGGGTCTCCCTTCTAGACACTGCTCCTCCCGAAAATCTTTCCCTAGTGGACCCAAGAATTGCCTGGAGATTTTTTGAAATCAGAATGTTGGGCCTAATTTGTAAAGATTCTGATTTGGGTCATCGGGGCAGGGCAGGGCAGGGCAGGGCAGGGCAGGGCAGGGCAGGGCAGGGCAAAGAAACACACTGGTTCCCAGGAGCATTAGGAGGCTTGGGTGGAGGTTGCGTCCTGCTCAGCTGTCGATTTCTGTGCTGGCTAGTTCTGTGTCAGCTTGACACAGCTAGAGTCATTTTGGAAAAGGGAAACTTGACTGAGAAAATACCCCCACTAGATTAGACTGTGGTGCATTTTTCTTCATTGATGGCAGACATGGGAGGGACCCCATCACCGTGGGTGGTGCTGACCGTGGGCTGGTGGTCCTGGGTGTTCTAAGAAAGCAAATAGAGCAAGTCACGTGGAGCAAGCCAGTCAGCAACACTCCTCCATGGCCTCTGCATCAGCTCTTGCCCCCAGGTTCCTGCTCTGACTTCCTTCTGTGGCGGACTGTGACGGGGACATGGAAGGTAAGATGAACCTTCCCACCAAGTTGCTTTAGGCACAGTGTTTTATCGCAGGAATGAGGACTCTGACTGACTAAGGCACCCTCGTGCCTCCGGCAGCTGAAGGAAGAGCTAGGACGATGCTACCTCATTTGGGAAATGCAAGCCCTGACTGACGAAGGTGGGGAAGACGGGAGGCTGCAGAGCAGCGAATGGACAGGACAGCTATGAGCCTGCTACAGTCTGCACATGTTTTATGCAGGATTCTCTAGACTAAGGTGCAAGCTCTTGATCCCAGCTCTTGGGAGGGAAAGGCCACAGAGCCAGTTTCAGGACAGCCAGGACAAATGGTCCTCATAGACTCATGTGTTTGAATGCTTCTCCCACTGGAAACGGCACTATTAGGAGGCGTGGCTTTCTTGGAGGAAGGGTCACTTTGGGGGTGGGTTTTGATGTCTCCTATGCTCAAGCTACACTCAATGTGTGCACAGTCTCCTTCTGTTGCGTGCAGATCAGGATGTAGAACTCTCAGCTCCTCCAGCACTGTGTCTGCCTGTGTACCACCATATCCAGCCATGATGATAATGGACTAAGCCTCTGAAACTGTAAGCCATCCAATTAAATGTTTTCCTTTATAAGAGTAGCCATGGTCATAATGTCTCTTCACAGTGATAGAAACTAAGACAGGGGATTTGTCACAATGATTTATAGGCTATGATCTACTAATCCAACAATGGCTGCCTGTGTCTGTAATGGAAGGTCCAAGAATTCAGTAATTGTTTGGTTCACAAGGTTAGATGCCTCACTGATTTTCAGTATATGCCAATGAATGAATGGATTTGCTAGTGAGGGCAGGGGTCAAGCAAAGAGAGAGTTTCCCTCTTCCATGTCTGCTACATAGGCTTCCAGCAGAAGGTGTGGCCCAGACTAGAAGTGTGCCTCCTGGCCTCAAAAGATCTGAATTAGCCGGGCAGTGGTGGCGCATGCCTTTAATCTCAGCATTTGGGAGGCAGAGACAGGTGGATCTCTGTGAGTTCAAGCCCAGCCTGGAATACAAGAGCTAGTTCCAGGCCAGGCTCCAAAACCACAGAGAAACTCTGTCTCGAAAAACAAAAACAAAAACAAAAAAAAAAAGTTTGCTCTTCCAACGACACTCTCATGGGCACAATAGCTGACTGCTGAGACCCAGTTCCAGGAAGGCTAAGGCAGAAGGACCAGGAGCTTGGTAGCAGCCTGGCTACACAGGCAAACCTCATCTCATAACAAATCAGCTGCACGAGTGCAAAAAACCTGTACTCAAAGCTCTCTGAAAGTAGAGGCAGGATGACTCCAGAGTTCAGGACCATACTGGAGCTAGGCAACTGGTGGTGGCGCACACCTTTAATCCCAACATTTGGGGGACAGAGGCAGGCGGATCTCTGTGAGTTCGAGGCCAGCCTGGTCTACAAGAGCTAGTTCTAGGGCAGGCTCCAAAGCTACAGAGAAACCCTGTCTCAAAAAACCAAAGGAGAGAGAGAGAGAATGTAAAGACTGGACCCTTTAGAGGTCACTAGTGCAAACATCAAATGGTGCAGTTCCTTTAGGAACCTGGCAAATCTTCAGAAAATTGAGTCACCACGCAGTACAGAAACTTCATTCCTAGGATTATGCCTGAATGAATTGCTAACATGTCCACACAGTGCTGACACAACTCTTAAAATAGCCCAAAGTGGAAACCCAAGTATCCATTAACTAACGCGTGGATAAAATGTGGCATCCTGTCAGGAAGAGTGCTGGAGTGATTCTGTAAAATGAATGGATCTTGCCGGTGGTGATGGCATACGCCTTTAATCCCAGCACTGGGGAGACAGAGGCAGGCAGAGTTTGAGGCCAGCTTGGTCTACCTAGGGAGTTCCAGGACAGGTTCCAAAGTTCCAGAGAAACCTTGTCTGGGGGGTGGGCGGGGAACAACCCAAAACAAACAAAAAAGGATGAATGGATCTTGGAAGCAATGCGACATTTCAAAAGAGCACAGAATCTTATTATATTGAAAGAAATGTTGAGAACAGGCAAAACTATAGATGATTAGCGATTGCCGGGTTCAGGGAGTTACAAGTGGGGTATCAACTGCCAGCGAGGGGATGGAGGGGATGAAGGGAGCACTCTGGAATAAAGCAGTAGTGATCACCACCCAGCCACACAGACCACACATGGAACCTCATGATTTAAGGCTGTAAACTTTGTTTTGTTTTGTTTTTCAAGACACAGTTCCTCTGAGTCCTGGAACTTGCTCTGTAAAAGCCAGGCTGGCCTCAAACTCTGAGATTCACCTGCCTTTGCCTTCTGAGCGCTGGGATTAAAGGCATGTGTCACCACTCCTTGGCAATGACTGTCAATTTTATATTTATCTCTCAAGAAGGGGAAAGGTTTCACTCAGCAGTGCCCCATGGTCCAACAAATCAGATGAGGCCAGGTCTAGAGGTCACAGAACACAGTGAATGAAGTCATACTTCAACAGCTCTTCCATCTCATGATCCTCTATTCCTGGGGTTCTCCCCCTTCTTAATTCTCCCCCTTTCTTTACTACAATTCATGATGTGGTAACCCCAACCATAAAGTTATTTCATTGCTACTTCGTAACTGATGTGGGATTCCCCTCTGTAGGCTGGGAGTATCATTGGTGAATAAAGAAACTGCCTTGGCCTGTTGATAGGGCAGAACTTAGGTGGGGAAAACTAAACTGAATCCTGGGAGAAAGGAGGCAGAGTCAGGAGATTGGAGGCAGACACCAGATGGAACGTTGCCCCGTAAGCCACAGCCACATGGCAATACACAAATTAATGGAGATGGGTTAGTTTAGGATATGAATTAGCCAGAAATATGCTTAAGCTATTGATCAAAAAGTATTGCGAATAATGTGGTTTCTGTGTGATTATTTCGGGAGTCTGGGTGGCCAGGAAATGAACAAGCAGCCTCCAACTACACATAATTTTGCTGTTATGAATCATAATGGATATGTTTTCTGATTGGTTTAGGCAACTCCCGTATAGTCATTCCCCCTTGAAAGGGGTTGCAACCCATAGGTTGAGAACCACTGCTTCAGTTCTAGTGACTGCGTTTCAGCAGTGTGTGGTTCCACCACTCTTTTGAGATTCAGCTGGAGTGGGTGAACCACTTGTTCTTAAGGAACCCAGGCTGGCAAGAAGTTTCCTGGAAAGGGTTTTTTGAGGAAGGAACCCTAAAATCCTGCCTCTGGGCATGGCTGAGTATGTTATATCAACAGAAGACTCAGGCCAGCTGGACAATATGAGGTCTATGGAAAAATTGGGTATACATCCTTCCTTTTTAAGAACTGAGACTGGGCCAGGTGGCAGGGGTGCACACCTTTAAGCCCAGCCTTCAGGAGGCAGAGTTCGAGGCCAGCCTGGTCTACAGAGTTCTGTTCCAAGACACCCAGGGCTACACAGAGAAACTGTCTCAAACAAAACAAAAACCCAAAAAACAACCTAAGAGCTGAGATGGGAGTAGGGTGGGGCAGAGAGATGGCTAGTAGTTAAGAGCACTGACTTGTTTTTCCAGAGGACCCAGGTTCAATCCCCAGCATCCACATGGCAGCTCATAACTGTTACTCCAGTTCTAGTGGGCCTGAAATTCATGGCAAATGCTAATGCATGTAAAAAAAACAAACAAAAGCAAACAAACAAAAAAACAGCTATGGGGGCTGGAGAGGCTATCAGTGGTTAAGAGCACTGACTGCTCTTCCAGAGGACCTGGGTTCAATTCCCAGCAACCACATGGCAGTTCACATCTGTCTCTAACTCCAGTTCCAAGGGATCCAACACCCCCTTACAAGCAAACCAATGTATATGAAAAAAAGTAAAAAAAGGGAAGAAATTTAAAAAAGGTAAATTTTAAAAAGAGAGAGCTGAGATTAGTTACATAGTTATGGCAGGCTTTGAGTTGGGAAGGGTCTACTTTTATTAAAAGTGCCAGGTATTAGAAGGTTATGTGTGTGCCTGGTGTCCATGGAGACCAGGAGAGGATATTGGATTCCCTGAACTGGAGTTAAAAGTGCCAAGTGTTAGCATGTCATGTGTGTGCTGGCCACCAAACCTGCACCCTGTGGGACTCACTAAGCACTCTTAACCACCAAGCAGTATCTCCAGTCCTGGCCGGGCGGTGGTGGCACACGCCTTTAATCCCAGCACTTGGGAGGCAGAGGCAGGCGGATCTCTGTGAGTTCGAGGCCAGCCTGGTCTACAAGAGCTAGTTCCAGGAAGGCTCCAAAACCACAGAGAAACCCTGTCTTGAAAAACCAAAAAGTATCTCCAGTCCTCTAGGGGCCCACCTCTTGCTGTTGAAATGGTTTTCATGTGGCCAAGTATGGTCTTGAACTCATGCAGCTTAGGATGACCCTGAACTCCTGATCTTGACTAAACAAGTACTCAGGCCCAAGTATAAAATATAGCCAGGTAGCACATGGCTACATTCAGGCTTTAATTCACACAGGGCAGACAGAACAGGTTGTCAAATAGACCAATCTATAGGAATAAAAATCAAAGGTGGCCAGGTGGTGGTGGCACACGCCTTTAATCCCAGCCCTTGGGAGACGAGGACAGGTGGATCTGTGAGTTCAAGGCCAGCCTAGTCTACAAGAGCTAGCTCCAGAACAAGCACCAAAGCTACAGAGAAAACGTCTCAAAAAAAGAAAAGCAAAAAATCAAAGGTGAATCTCAGCATACATACCCAAATTATTTGGCAACACAAGTCCAGAACAGAAAAATACTTGCACCCAGCTATGACACATGAGGTAATGTCTCTTTATAACTGACCCAAAGACTAGCACAGCACATGGTAGAGCTACATGCCATCTCCAGGTAAGCAAAGTGCACAACGGGAACACTGGTAACCCAACTACAGCTTCAAGATTTGCTTCAACTCCAGACTGGTCACAGAACCCCTAGAACTGTTTTACCAGAAGAAAACAAGTGGCCTTCAGACAGAGGTCTGAGATTCACTTCATTGCTCAGTGTTGTCAGATTTAACTACGGTTTCTTCACCCAGAAAGGAGTTCAACACACCTGGTACCAGTTGCCTCAAAACACCCACCCTGAAGTGTCATCTCAACCTTTGACAGAAGGGAATGAGGCAGTTTCTGTTGTCTCCCAATTAATTTCCCTCCAATTTGAGCCACACGGAACTCTGTGCAACAAGTTCAAATTACAGCCACAAATCACACATTTTTTTGTTTTATCCAGACAGGG
Source organism: Chionomys nivalis (assembly GCF_950005125.1). Classification (NCBI taxonomy): domain Eukaryota; kingdom Metazoa; phylum Chordata; class Mammalia; order Rodentia; family Cricetidae; genus Chionomys; species Chionomys nivalis. The sequence goes on along the minus strand of NC_080096.1, from coordinate 18,587,971 downwards.
CTTCTGTGTCATAGTCCTGGCTGCCCTGGAATTAGCTCTTGTAGACCAGACTGGCCTTGAACTCCTGCCTACTTCCCAATTAAAGGCGTTACCACCACAGATCTGTGTCTTCACACCTTCTGATTAGCCAGTCTGTTAACATTGTTGCAGGTTAGCACAGTGGCAGACCACCTGACTCACTGTCAAACACAGTACTGCCCAAAGAGACAGCAGAGGGTCAATGCTCATCAGAGGGATGCCCAGCTCTGCATACTTTAAGGATTGCCACACCCTTCAAGAACCATTTCCCTGTACCCACTAACGATCGGGTCTATTCTGGGACGCATACATACCCGCTACCACTTCCCACTGTGTGTTTGCGAGACTGACTGGATCTAAGACCATCCAGTCAAACCAAGAGAACTGACAGCCAGGTTCCCCAATGTGGAGGAAAAGACAGAGGCAGCATTTCCAAGCCAAACTGTATCCAGCTTTATTAAAGACACTTTCCATAAACAATCATGGTTTTCCAGGCAGAACATGGGCAGACAATCAGTAACAGTATACAAGAACTTCCAAACTCCCTTCTTGTATCGACTACCAAAATCAGAAAGTCACTATAAAACCCGGTGAGTCTTCATTGGATGCTCTGAAAAGGGGGAGGAGTTTAGAGTGAGGGCTGACATTTCACATTGAGGATGTTGTTTCACAACTTTTCACAAGCCGACCCTGACTTTCAGGAAATGAAATGAAAATGGCAGAATTGTCAATCTGCAGATCCATAATCTTCTATAAAAGGAACCGCTGCACTTTTGAGGACACTCAATATCACTGCAAAGTCCAGATTGCCCAACAGACTGGCAAAACCAATTTTGGGGATCAGGTTCCAACAGGTCTCCGGTCTTAAGGGAGTTAAGTCTATGTTGATGGTACAGGGGGAGGAGGATATAAAAATGAACTGAGTTTTCCCACACAAGGCATGTTGTGCCATGGTGGCCACATATGTCAACATGTCCCCAGGACGTCTCTCCTGGGAGCCAAGAGGAGTCTTTCAAAATTATCAGGGAAAGATGTTTTCCATCATGAACCATCATCCATCCAGCTTGGGAGACACTGCTAGGGACACATGTTCCTCCCCACCCAAAACAATGAAGCGTTCTGTGTGCTAACAACATAGCTTTAAAAAAAAAGAAAGCAAAACAAAATTCTGCATTTTTATAAAACTTGATAAAAAATAGTATTTCAAACTGTACAGTCACCAGAAGTACACAGTTATCAAAAACGCACACATTTCACTTGGCGTCTCCAGCACCTTCAGCTTTTTGTGCCTAAAAGAAGAACAAGTAAAGTCAATACATAAACTAAACACTACCTTTGCTTACTCTAGTCTATATACACGCTATCGTTCCCATGATAAAATCCAGGTTTGGGTCCACTTGGGGACACCAAGACTGCACTTCAAGAACAGCCCACTTTACTAAATCACCCCGCCTACTGACTGATTGGGATAGATAGGATCAGAGGACCCAAGACCTTTAATTTCATGACAGGATTAAGTCGACACAGCAAGTGCCTTTTAGATGATAACACTTTTGAACTGAGGATTTCAAACAGGAGGAAAAATCACACTCCACACAGTGATCCAGATATAAGGGTGATAAACAACTGCGGGATGAAAGACTCACTGTACCTGGTCTGTTTTGGCGTCTCCATTCTCTGCAGGATTATTGGCATCCTTACCAGCATCGGCCTTCCCCTTCTTCCCCTTGGGTACCTTCTCTCCCTTCTAACGCCAAGGAAGGACAGATATTACAGTTTTTCATTCTGTATACCAGGATGTAACCTACCAAGTTCTACAGGCTTGCCTACTGAAGATATACCCCACTCCACTAGGCTGAAGTATAATTTCAGCTACTTTTTACTGACGAACATAAATTAAGTTACAGAAATCTAAGTTTACTAAAAACACTCCTTTCCCAGTCAAGGGTAGTTTTCTGTAATTCGTACCACAGACACTAACAAAACAAACACCAGGAATAAGGCCAAAGTGACAACATCCACTGGTGGACGCCCATTATGGTCAATTAGGTTACGGTGGGGAAGGACAGTTCTTTCTGGGAAAATCACCCATCTGGTATTAGCGCCGCAGTCCTGCTTACCTTTGCAGGGGCCTTTTTAGGTTTGGGCTCTGGCTTTGGAGGAGCAGGTTTCTTGTTTTGGTAGGCAAAGGGGAAGAGGAAACTGTTAGTATGAAGGACCAAAAGAAACAACCTGCCAAACCACATCCAGAAAACTATCAGTGGGGTTGCCTTTCTTTTACGATCTGAAAGTGATCTCCCAATTTGGTCATAACAATCACAACTTAGGACAACAATAAACTCCAGATGTGCCACACCACAAGGTAATTTACTCAAAACCAACCACAACTATAATTCAGTGAAACCAAAGGGATCCCCAAAATGTTTCCCAACCTCAGGGTCAAGTATACACACTTACAGCGGACAACCTTGCCGATCTTCTCTGTGGCTATTAAAAAGAAAACAAAGTCAGAAAAATAAACACAACTTCTGCACCAGTTTTTCCACATTAAAGAAAGTGAAGAAAGAAACTCTAGGGTAACTCCAGACCTGGGGCTGAGGTCAAACAACAGCAAAGCAGCCCGTGGTGTTTACTACCCAAGGCCTTGTGCAACAAGCCCTGTGTGGGTAAGACTCACCTCGTCCTTCACCTTGGCTTTATCTCCTTTAGTATCCCCTTCAGCCTATAAAGACAGAAGACAAAAATTTGTAACCTGGGGGTAAACCTCAGCCATCGCGACCTTAAAAGAAAGCGACACCACGTTTCTAAAACGTATCGACTCAGCATCTCTTAAAAGTAGTTTTAGTGGGGGATGGAGCCCGAACGAAGGTCTAGGCCCGCCCGGCAGACCCCGCAGGTCGGCCTCCGGGAAGCGCGGGAGAAGCTGGAGCAGGGCCGGCGAGTCGCCGGGCGCCACCAGCCAGGCAGGCGCAACAGCTGCAGATTGTGCAAACAAACCCCTCCGGAGGCGGAGCCCAGCGCCGTTGCCATGGCAGCCGTCGAGGGCGGGAGCTCGGGGAACTCGTGGGCGGCGGCGCGCGGCCCCTGCGCCGGGGACGTGGGCGGCCGGGGGCGGAGCCACGCCGCGGCCCCGCCCCTCGCAGCGTCAGTTTTTTGGCGGCAGAGCGCTCCCCCGCCCGCCCAGCCGAGCGCCGCCTTCCCGCCCTTTCGGGTTTGAATCGCCCGCTCGCCCGCCCGCCCGCAGGCGAGGAGGGGGCGGCAGGTGGGGGAGGGGGTGCAGGAGGTCGAGGGGAGCGGGATAAACAGCGGCCAACATGGCTCCTCCCGTCGCCGCCGCCGCCGCTCCTCCAATATGGCTTCTGGCGCCCGCGGACAGCGCGCGCGCAGGCTTCGCCCGCGGCCGGACTCAGGCTGGAACCCCGCGTCGCGCCCGCTCTCCCCGCCGAGTTCCGCGCTCGAGGCGAGCGGCGGCAGTGGCTGCGCCCGGGCGCCCACGCGCTCGCGCCACGTACCTTTCTTTTGGGCATGGCGGCGGCGGGGGGGGGAAACGTCGGCGCTGAACGCGGGGCTGCAGCGGTGCGCGGCTCGGGTCCGTCCGGGGGTCGTTCTCGCTGCTTCTTCACACTGCTCGGGCTCCGGGGGGTTTATAAAGTTTTTATAGCGCTGGGAGCCTCGGACCGGTTAGAACCGGATTTCACCTCCCGCCGCCGCTCATTGGCCCAGCTGGGGTCACGTGGGCGGGGTTTAAACTCACCTCCTCTGGAGTGAGGAGGGGGTGTCGGGGGAGGGTGAGCTAGACGGCCGCGCGCCTTGGGGGAGGGGGCGCGGTGGGGGAGGCGCGCGCCCGAGGCAGTAAATGAGGGGCGCGCGAGGCGGCGGGCTCGGGGTTCCTCCCGCCCGAGCAGGCTTTTGCAAACTCCCAAGTTCCTTCCACCTTATGCAACCCTGCTACCCACTTCTCCAAGCCGTGCGACACTGGGCACATCTCGGCCGCTTTCCTTCCGGCTCCCGCTGGGGGCCCTACAAGAGGGGATGGCGAGGCCTGGCCGCGCCGCCCGGCTCCATAGGCGACGACGGGAGGCGGCCGCTCCAGGGGCCACCGGCTCTAGTGGGGTGAGAGCGAGGGGGCTGGCTTGGCGCGGTCGGACGTGCATCCTTCCGAACTGCTACCTCGGGAAATCCCTCCGTGCGCCTCACCTGGGAAGCCGTCCACTGGAGGTGGGGGCGTGGGCTCCAAGTGGAGACTTTGCACACAGGGGTGCCTTTCGGGTACGGCCGGGCAGGTAGGAGCTGTCCTTTCAGCACCTACTGCTCAACGGCCTCCCCAAATGCTACACAGCCCCCCAATATCGGCCGGGTGGCTTCCTTAAGCCCCTGCACGTCCGGTCCCCTGAACCCATCACAGAATGGAGAAAAGCCGCCAACACAGTCTGCGAGCACCCCCTCCCCCTAAGCCCTCTGGGTCTCGGATACAGCTAGTCCAGCTGCCCCCACTCGACAGAGGCCACCAAACCTGGGCTATGCAGATGCCACAGCTGGCGAAATCCCCCCCCCCCCCAACACACGATCAAGCCGGCTTGTTCTCGCTTGCGTGAGGAAGAAGCCGTTGAAGGAAAGCGCCGGAAGATTAGGAAACAAGTAGACGAACAGGTGTGATGGCCAAGGGGCCCTCCTGTGCACCCCAGTCCAAAGCCCAGCGTTGTAGAGCTGGCCAGCGCACTCGCGGGAGGGTGCCAATCGCAGAAGCAAAGCAAGGCGTTCTTTCGTTATAGACACGGAACAAATCTTACATCTAAGAATTTTAAAAAATTCTATTTGACACCCAGAACACAACCGGCCAAACATCTGTAACGGTGTTTGGCGCTCAGGTGGAAGACGCATATATAGGTTCCCACCTTATTTTTTGAGGCAAGGGTGGAAGCTAGTTTGCACTAACCATTCCAGCAGAAAGCAAACATCCAAAACAAGCTTTTTGCAGCCTTTGCTTCTGGGTAGCAACGGATTTGCCTCTTCTTTCCACTGGCACAGCGCCTCCTGAGGCAGCCCCCACCCCAGCCCACTCCGCCCTGTGCACCTTTCCCAGAATACAGGTCCCCAGGCTGGAAGATACCTTGCCCATTAATCACCTGTACTGTACTCCAATCGTAAGAGAAAGTCAGCCAGGACTCGACAGCCATGCTTGCTGGGCAGATTCCGTTTGCTGCCTCCAGCCTCTCATTCCCGCCTTAATTGTAGGGCTCTGTATTATAGCCACATAATTCATGCCTCCCTAATTAAGGCTGTCAACAGCCTCATTGTAAAGCTGGAAAATGTACAGCACCTGCTCTTGGGGAACTCTGTGCCAGGATTTGGTTTTAGGGAGTGCCAGGTGTAGAGGGGGCCTTGCCAAAGGGTGCACTGATTGGCTTTTGGTTACAGTGTCAGGCTCTTATCCTTGATTCTGAGAGGAAGAATGATGGACAAAAGGTCACCAGTGACAGGTATCTAGACGCAAAACTGGGTGGGTGGGGGGCAAGGCTAGAAGTTAGGAATCTAAAGAGTACATTTACCATGGCTTATAATAGCCCACCTCTTTCCGGGAGGAAGGCGCTGGGGAAAGGTTTGGAGACAATGAGAATACCAGGGTGGCAACTGGTCAGTGTTCCTGGCTGGTATTTACTGCTCTGGGGCACCTGATGCAGAATAGCTCTGCAGACCTCTCTTCAGCCCTATGGGAAGGCAGGCAGTCTTGTCTCTTCCTGAAAGGCAGTGTTGGCCCTCTCAGGCTGAGGGCCTCGAGTAAGTTCTGCCATGATGACAGTAAAGTGTCTCAGGACCTACTTAGGGAGTCAGGTCAAAGAGCTGTGAGGAGCCTTGAAGATTGGGAATCAGTCTGAGCTGGTGACAGAAGGAGACAGTCAATCAGGAGATGCTTGGTTCTGTTCGGTCCTGATGTGTTCGATTATACTCTGGGACCTCTCTAGGCTTTTCTGCTACCCTGTAGCCATGGAGGGGGTTGGGTCTCACTGGGGAGTGGAGCCTGGCCCCATGCCCTGTAAGGGGGAGCAAAGCTTGTGTGGGCTGAGTCAACAATAGGTAATTGGATTGTAATCACCCGCCTGGCTTCCATGAGCCATTGGGGGCGCTGAGCCTTTCAGTGAGCAATCAGTACTGGTGGTGGGAGGGGTGGAGATTCAATAGCAAATCCCAGGTGGAGAGCCAAGGGGAGGAGCAGCAGATGGGCAAATTTTCTTCCTGTCCTTCCCACCTCTTTCTTCCCTGCCCAGCGATGCTGGCTGCCTATCAGTTATTTACCAGTAGATTCATTCTTTTGTCAAAGTCACGTGGTGGGGGGCTTGGGCAGGATGGGTAATGGCCTCGATTTTGGGAAGACCTCTTCTGCATGTTTTAGGATGTGCTAGTGGAAAAAGAACATGCATCCAAAAATGGGGTGGGGGGGCACGGACAGTAAACACAGCTTATGAGTTAGGGTTCCCTGTTCTTCAGATTATCAGTGACTGCTCTTGGGTTTAGTGTAAGCATGGGAGACCCCTCAAACTCTAGGTGAGTCACTGTCACAGGGAGCCCAAAGGTGTCTGACTATAGGCTGTAGGCCTTGCCTTTGGGGCTCCCTGCAAAAAAGCAAAGGGAGCACAAATCAAAAACAGGGAGGTGCCTTTCACCAAGAAAAGAAAAGGAAGTTGGGGCCCAAGAGGCAGAGGGCAGGGCAAAGTGGCCACTAGCCAGCCTCACTTAGGCAGGTGCAGTGCCCAAAAGTGCCAGCCAGTCAGCCCGTTTAAGTTTCAAGGCCTTCAGGAAGCTCTGGACTCGCTCTTCACGTTTGGCAGAGAGTCTGTGCAAGCGTGTCCGTCGGAGTTGGGCATCCCCACTGGCCTGGATCCCCTCTTGAAGCAGCTGCTCTGTCACTGCAGCCTGGTCCCTCTCCAGCTGGCGTCTCTTCCGCTCCTCAGCATACATGTCTCGGGCCTTCTGCTAGAGAAAAGTGGGGTTTGGGGAGATAATTTTAGGTGTGGGTAAGATGGGATGGAGAAGGTGGGACTAGGGTACCAGAGTGGCCAAGCATAGTAACTCCGGAGAGTTTCTACTAGTGTGGAAAGGCAGTAGATGGTGCCCATGTTTCACAGAAGTCAGCAGCAGTTCGTCTTGGCTTGTTTTGTGTGGAAATACTTGTATTTCTTAAAATTCTTTCAAGCTTACACTTGGAAACAGGTAAACAGCCTGACTTCTGATTCACTGTACCCGTGGGGAGATCTTCCCTGTTCTTGTTCATTTGTAGCGTGGGGCTGTGTCTACCCTGCAGAGAGGTTTAAGGGATTAGGGATAATAATGCAAAACCCACTCTTAACATATCAGCAGAAAGAGAACCAGCAATTTTATGTGTTGTCTACTGTCTGAGACGGTATTCACTGGCTCTTCTTGTGTCAGTGTGAGGTGCTGTTCTCCAGCTCCCTAACCTATTTTTCAGGGTCCAGCCTCCTATACTGAAGACAGGCTTGACTCTCTGATCAAACAGCCCTCCTAGGAATGATGAGAAGCAAATTCAACTCTTAAGCCACTTAGGCTGCCTAGACCAGGTATTAGTCTTTAGTCTGATCTTTCTGTTGGAAAGAATCCCTTGGCGGCTCCAGAGCCATCAGGGCCCCTGGCCTGGATTCTGACAGCTGGTGGTGATCACAGGCTCTGAGTGCCTCCCAGACTGTGCATATGTCTTGAGAGATTCTTTACGAGGGCAGAGACTACTTTTTGTCGCTGGCACTCAGAACACTCTGCATATGCAGAGGTCACTCACAAGAGGACAGGAAGGGTGCAGGTGACAAAGTGGGAAATCCTTTAGAACAGAAGCGGCTGATGTGTCTCACAGACGAGTCCTGACGCTATACCTGGCCTCCAGAGTCCGACCGTGTCCTAGTCATCTACAAGCTCACTGCCTTGTCCTCACTTTGTTTTGAGACAGGGTTTCTCTGTGTCACCCTGGCTGGCCTGGAACTCACGGGCCTCTAAGAGTTCTGGGAGTAAAGACATGTGCCACCACGTCTCTACTTTTTAGGAGCCGCCTATGTTATGTTCACAAACACTTCACCCACTGTCTCACTGACCTTGAGAATGGAGCTGTGAGCAGCCTGGTGTGGTGGCACACGCCTGTGATCCCAGCACCAAGAGGCAGAGGCAGGTGATCTCTGAGTTCCAGACAACCCTGGTTTACACAGCAATCAGGTCAGCCAGCACTACATAACAGGGAGACTGTCTCAAAACACCCCCCCCCAAAACAAAATAATTACTTGGGGGGGAGGCTCAAGTTGGAGCCCCAGAAACCAAAGGTGGCAGAATATGCCTATAAACCTAGCACTGGTAGAGAGAGAGGGCATCCCTGAAACTTCTGGCCTGGCAGAATAGATGAACTTCACCTTCAGAGGATGATCCTGTCTCAAAACAAAGGTGGAGGTGGGAGGGCTGGCAAATGCATAGGTATGGAGAGGGGCTGGTAAAGCCTGACAAATGGATTCCATCTGTGGACGCCATGCAGGGTGACAGGAGAGCTGGTTATGGTAGTCTACGCTTTAATCCCAGGAACTCAGGAAGCAGAAGCAGGTGGATCTCTGTGAGTCGGAGGCCAGCCTGGTCCACAGAGGAAGTGGCAGGCTAGCTCAACCTACACTGTGGGTCCCAGACCATCTAGAGGTACATAGTGAGACCCCGACTCAAAAATAATAACAAAACAAAATAAAGGTAGAGAAAACCAAAGTTGTCCCATGACCTCTGCATACATACTGTGGGACACTGTGTATACCCACATTACACTTAAACACATACACTGATAATAAATAAAATAAAAATAGGAATGGAGAAAGATCGAAGAAAGATAGCAGATGTACACTTACAGACACACACACACACACATTAACCATACCACACACACACACACAAAAATGCATCCATTTTCTCAGGTCAGAATGAATTTGCTTGAAGCCCTGAAATTTGAAAAATTCCTGTCCAAAAGACTCTCGCTTTTCTAAGACTACTATTTCTTCTTTTAAAAAAATAGTTTTTATAACTTTTCTAATTGAGTGTGTGTGTGGGCACCTGTACTTGAGTTCTTACTCGAGTACAGGTGCCCCAGAGACTAGAAACACTGGCTTTCCCTCGGAGCAGGAGTCACAGGCGGCTGTGAGCCTGTGGCTGCTGGAAACTGATCTTCATCTTTGGAAGAGCAGGAAGCCCACTCAACAGCTCAGCCATTTCTCCTATTTTCCCCTTTTTCATTTTTTTTTTTTTTTTTTTGGATTTTTCAAGATTGGGTTTCTGTGTAGCCCTGGTTGTCCTGGATCTCCCTCTGTAGACCAGACTGACCTCGACACAGAGATCCGCCTGCCTCTGCCTTCCAAGTGCTAGGATTAAAGGTTTGCACAACCACCACCCACCCCTATTTTCCTTTCTTTTTCAAGTAAACTTCTTTTATTTCTAGGAAGAGCTATAAATAATCCATATCACATACAAGAAATTTTAAGAGTAAAGCTAGCTGGGTGTGGTGGTGCATGCCTTTAATCCCAACACTCGTGAGTCAGAGGCAGGCAGTTCTCTGTGAGTTCGAGACCAGCCTGGTCTACAAGAGCTAGTTCCAGGACAGGCTCCAAAACCACAGAGAAACCCTGTCTTGAAAAACCAAAAAAAAAAAAAAAAAAAAGCAAGTCCCAGCACAGCAAGGGCTACACAAATACACAAAGAAACCATGTCTCAAAAACAAAGAGAAATCCTGAACAACTACACGTTTTATTTTATAGACCAGATATTGAGATTTGAGATTTGGTAATATAACAAAAATCTATAATCAAAATTTTCATTAGATATTGAATATCTTACACAAAACTTTTCAGTAAGTTAAATAAAATAAACAGCCAGCTACAAAATTATACTATATTTTACTTTTGTTTTATAGCATGATTTAAAAAATGGCTTATTTATTTAAAGACAGGCTCTTGCTATGTGGCCCTGATTGGCCTCCTGAACTTTCTTTTCTTTTTTCCTTCCTTCCTTCCTTCCTTCCTTCCTTCCTTCCTTCCTTCCTTCCTTCCTTCCCTCCCTCCCTCCCTCCCTCCCTCCCTCCCTCCCTCCCTCCCTCCCTCCCTTCTTTCTTGACAATTTTATCTGTGTAACAGTCCTGGCTGTCCTGGAACTCCCTTGTAGACCAGGTTGGCTTCAAACTCTCAGAGATCCACCTGCTTCCCAACTCCTGGGGTTAAAGGGGTGCGCCACCACCACCGCCTGACTGGCCTCAAAGCTGTTGTGATCCTCTCTCTGGAGCCTGTGCTGGGATCACAGCCTTTGTCACCAGGCCCCAAGGCTTCTTCTCCTTAAAATAATTTTTACTTTAATTAATTTTATGAGTATGAATGTTCTGCCTGCATATTTATATATATGCACCTGGGTATGCCTGGGGAGATCAGAAGAGGGCCCTGAACTCCTGGAACTAGTTATGGTTGTAAACCACCATATAAGATGCAAGAGCAGTCAGTGTTCCTAACCATTGTGCCATCTCTCCAGCAACCAAGGCTTTTTTTTTGGGGGGGGGGGTTCGTGACAAGGTTTCTCTGTGTAACAGCCCTAGCTGTCCTGGAACTTGCTTTGTAGACCAGGCTGACCTCAAAATCACAGAGATCTGCCTGCCTCTGCCTCCTGAATGCTGGGATTGAAGGCGTGCGCCTCCACACCCGGCTTCTAAAGTTTGTCTTTATCTGGGAAATGGGGACGACAGCGCCTACCTCCAAGGGCTGACTCAAGAAAAACGAGATAAAGAATGCTTCACTTAGGGCTGGAAAGATGGCTCAGAGGTTAAGATCACTGACTGTTCTTCCAAAGGTCCTGAGTTCAATTCCCAGCAACCACATGGTGGCTCACAACCATCTGCAATGAGATCTGATGCCCTCTTCTGGCCTGCAGGTGTACATGCAGGCAGAATACTATATAGATAATAAATAATAAAGAAAACATTTAAAAAAAAAAAAGAATGCTTATGCTTCACTTAGAATTATCTGCTGTCGCCAGGCGGTGGTGGCACATGCCTTTAATCCCAGTACAGGCGGATCTCTATGAGTCTACAAGCGCTAGTTCCAAGACAGGCTCCAAAAAAAACACAGAGAAACCCTGTCTCGAAAAACCAAAAAAAAAAAAAAAAAAAAAGGATTATCTGCTGTCCCGTCCCCAGGAAACAGCCATGGAGGGAGGAAAGGCAGAAATGCCTGCAGGCTCAGGGCTCCTCTAGACGGCAGCCACAGCTCAGGGCCAGAAGTAAAGCAGGAGCCAAGGCCAAACCTGAGTGTCTGTAGGACTCAGGCACCCACCATGACCATGACAAGGGGAGATGCTAGGCTGCTTTCCTCATTTCACAAACAAGGACACTGCGGCTCAGACACAAAGGGACTCAGTTTATGTCATACAGCTGTCTGAAATTTTGTTGGTTTATCAAAAGTGGCTTTTAAAATTTCTTAAAAAAAAAAAAGGCAAAACAAAATAGTTGAGACTACATAGACCAGGCTGGCCTCAAACTCACAGAGTTCCGCCTGCCTCTGCCTCCAGTGCTGGGATTAAAGGCGTGCGCCACCACACTGGCCCAACGTGGTTTCAAGAGAGGATGGGGAGCAGCTCTTGTACCTACGGAGAGCTATGGTTCCTGGGGTGGGAAAGCCATCTTCTAGATACCTTCTGGGCACACTCACGTGTCTGGAGCTACTCTCCCAATATCAGAGAGGCCTTCTCAGTTATTTGTCCTCAGAAAATCCAAGCGAGTAGGACACACTGGCAATTCCAGCACACACCTATAATCACATCACAGAGGAGACCCCAGCAGGATTGCTGTGGGTTCAAGGCTGTCCTAGGCTACATAGTAAATACCATGCTAGCCAGAGCTATTAGCCTTACTTCAAAGAAAAAAGGAGGAAAAAAAAAAAAATAAAAAAATACTCAAGTTTACCAAAGTCCTTATTTTCCCTTCTCTTTCCTTTTTCTTCTTGGACATGTGTGTTCAGGTACATGTGATTGTGCAGGCGTACATGTACACGCATGTGGAAACAGGTCAACCTCAGATGTTCTTGCTCAGGCACTGTTTTCCTTCCTTCTCTTTCTGAGGCAGGGTCTGAGCGCTCACTGAGTTCCAGGACAGAGGCTTGTACCAACTTGCCTGCTCTGCCTTGTTTTTAGACAGGGTCTCACACTAGCTTGACACTTATTACGGCTACAATGGCTGATAATGCCAGGGTTTTGCCTGTCTCCACCTCCCCACACTTAGATTATAAACACAAGCTACGACACCCAGATTGTTTATAGTTATGTATACGTGTGTGCCTGGTTATGCGCACGTTAAGTGCAGGTGTCCATGGGGCTGGAGCTACAGACAGTTGTCAGCCATCCGGTCTGGGTCCTTTACCAGCTGACTGATGTATCTCTTTAGGTCCCCCACCTTTTTTTCTTTATTTTTGTTTGCTTGTTTTTGGAGTTTTTTGAGACCAACTTTTACAACTTAGCCCAGGTTACTTTAAACACATGGCAGTCTTCCTGCCCCTGACTCCCTGGTCTGGGGTGGCAGGTGTGTACAACCATGCCAGGGGACAGAAGTCCTAAAGGTCAGCGTCTCTCATGAGCGTATGTAATGTCCTATATAACAACAATCAAGGAAACATTCTTTGAGACAGGATCTCAGATAAGCCATGTGTGTCAAGAAATGTTTGGTAGGCTGGAAAGATTGCTCAGTGGGTAAAGGCACTTGTCATCAAGCCTGACAACCTGAGTTCGATCCGTGAGACCCACAGGAGAGAACCAACCCCCAAGGGCTGTCCTCCACACATACACACAGGCACACACACTTCCAAGGGCTGTCCTCCACACATACACACAGGCACACACACTCCCAAGGGCTGTCCTACACACACACACACACACACACACTCCCAAGGGCTGTCCTCCACACACACACACACACACACACTCCCAAGGGCTGTCCTCCACACATGCACACAGGCACACACACTCCCAAGGGCTGTCCTCCACACAGGCACACACACTCCCAAGGGCTGTCCTCCACACATGCACACACACAGGCATACATTAATTATGGAATGTCTATGCACACAAACATATGTACAAATAAACAAACGCAATAAAACCTTTTTAAAAAGAAGTACATAGCAAGGTATAGCACAAGGTGGGTCTGTCAGGGTCAACCTTGTCCATCCCATCCTGCCCGACTCATACCTGAAGTGCACTATGGTTCATCTGAAACTGCAGGATTGCCTCACAGAGGTTCCAAAATGTGTATTCTGGCCACAGAACAGGCTGGAACACCAGGCAGGAATGAGAGGTCTGGTAAAAATAAGGAGTAGGAGTTAGTCACAGCACAGAACTGCACTGCTGGTCAGTCCTCCAGTGGAGGGAAGGCTGTGTGGGAGAAGGCCTAAAACAAGATGGCAGAGCTTTCCAGAGGCCTGGATGTTTCTGCCGTCAGCCCATTTCCCTCACTGTTGGAAAAAGAACCATGAGGCAATGAGATCACCTGCCTGTGGCAAGGCAGAACCAGATTAGGTAAATGGCTGGACTGGAACTCATCATGTAGAATTCAGGCTGTCCTGGAACCCACACTGATCTGCCTGCAGCCTGAGGTCTAGGCCACTACACCAGCCCCACCACGTCCCCAAAAGCCAATTTTAGGACTCTGAAATAGCATCTGGATTGTGGTATTGGCTCGTGGAGGTCATCTGAGATGCACGCAATCTGATAAAGTCAGCCAGAACAAATGGTAGCTGCTCTTGTTATTTTAAGTAGCAACAGTGTGACACCATGTTTAAGCCCAGGGGTTCTGGAGCCAAACCACCTGGATCTACCATTACCACTGAACTGACTGAGTTATTTAACCTCTCTGGGACTTAGCTTCAAGTGTAAAGGAAACACCAAGAGTCTGGTTTTATGAACTATGAAGATTAAATGTGCATGAAGGAAAGCTCAGACAGCAGAAACATAAACTATCATTACTACAGTTGAGCTATCCCCAGTCCCAAATACTCCTGACAGCCAAGGCTTACTGTCTACAACCAAATACCTCACAGGGGATAACGTGTTTGCTATTCTAGACCAATGGCACCTTCCCAATAGCTGCTACCAAGCCACCAAGTACTTTCTCTGGAATACATACACCCTCCCCCCAAACACACACAGGATGGAATACATACGCCCTCCCCCCAAACAAGTACTTTCTCTGGAATACATACACCCTTCCCCCAAACACACACACTGGATTTCTCTATGTAGCCTTGGCTGTCCTGGAACTTGCTCTGTAGACCAGGTTGGCCTCAAACTCATAGTAATCCACCTGCCTCTGCCTCCCGAGTGCTGGGATTAAAGGACCACCTGTCTGAGAAAGTGCCTTTGATTTTGTTTTAGCTGTGAGACAGTGAGTCTCGCTGTGGAACAGACAGGCTCAAGTGTCTCCTCCTCCCTAGGATGGGATGACTTGCTCAGAGTCCAGACTCGTCCAACAGTTTCCCATCTGCAGAGAGCAGCAACCACTGCTGAGTTCATCACAGCAACACTTCCAGCAGAGGAGCAACTCAAGCAACTTTTCTGAGCAGAAAGTCAGCTTTTGTAGATCACTGTCCACTGCTAAATCTCCTTTTTAAAGACTTGGGATTGTTTCATCGGGTAAGTCCTCATCTTGCCAGTATGACTCTGTCTTTTTCTTTTCCATCTTCTAATTCCTTTCCTCTCTCTTCCGTCTTGTCCTCCCCCAAAAGTTTCAGGGATCAAATCAGGGCACTGAGCATGCTCGGCAAGCAGTGTAACAATGAGCTACATATCTAGCCCCACTGCAGTTTCTTAAATCTCAGCTCAATGTAAACTCTTAAAATGTGATCTGAGTAAATGGCTACAGAACCATTAAGTACACTGTATCTCCTTAAAGATACCCAAAGACTAAACAAAAGCATTTTCAGTAGCTAGCTGTCAGTTTGTGTGTGTCTGTGTGTGGAGGTCATGCTGGGATAACTACCTATGCTGGGATAACTGAGCAAAAAGACAACAGTAATCCTGAGAGTTTGGATATAGAGTTAAGTCTCAGGAAATAGGCCTCCAGAGATGTAGCCCATGTCCTGAAGAGGAGACTACTAACAGAAAGGTAAGGTTCTTGCCATGCCAGAGTGACTGCCAGGTTAACCAAGATTTTGAGGGCCCATTCCTTGAAAAGGAGCATATGTGAAGCTTCCATTAGGGTAGGATGGCTTTGTTTTCTCTTTAGGACAAAAGCCCTGACTGTCAGAGAGCAAGAACCACATCATATGCCCAGCTTCAGGTGAGGAAAGAAAAGTACATGCTACCAAGTACAGCCTAGAAGGATTGCTCTAGATGTTAGCCCTCTGCTCCTGCTCACACAACGGTGCTCAATATGAATGAATCACTCTCATTCAGGGTTTGTGTACGGTTCTAGGGTTCAGTCTAACACCCAAATAACATGCTCCAAAACGACCCACCTGCCAGAGTAAGAAGTCACTCAGCCGCACTTCTCCGGAGGTCCGTATCAAGATGTCAGGATGAGGAGAGTGGTTGCTATAGAGGCACTTATCGAGCAGAGTCTCAGAGACATCACTAGGCGATCAAGAAACAGAAGCACACATCTCTTTCTGAAGTACTCTTTTGGTGAACTTCCGTACACAGCCTCCCAGTTTATAGGCCATCATCAAATGCATTTGCCAGTAGATCTCCAACCCCAAGAATGACTCTAAATCTAAACAACCACATACAATCCTTTTTCTGGGGGGGGTGGGGGCATTACTGGGGATTGAACCCAGGGCCTTGGTACATGCCAGGCAAGTGTTCTAACACTATACTACATCATCCTATGCCCTATGCAGGATATTCATGACCTGGTTTTATAGACACAGAAAAGTGAGGCTCAGAGATGAACAATTTGCCCAAACTCATTTACCTACAGTCTGAAACCAGATGTGTTCACTAGACTGTTGTTCTTCATTGACGTTTTGCTTTGAAAAGGCACCTGAGACCTAGCAGTGTGAGGTTTTGTTTTTTTTTTTTTTTTTTCTTTTTAAGAAAATTTACGCTTAGGGCCTGGAGAGATGGATCAGTGGTTAAGAGCATTGCCTGCTCTTCCAAAGGTACTGAGTTCAATTCCTGGCAACCACATGTAATTGGGTCTGGTGCCCTTTTCTGGTCTGCAGACATACACACAGACAGAACACTGTATACATAAATAAATATTTTAAAAAAAAATTGAAGCTTTATTTCTGTGCCAATATTGCTTCCACCAACATGGTGAACTACCTGCCGGATGTTTTGCAAGAAATGTGGCAAGTTCTGACCCCACAATGTGACACAGGACAAAATGGGCAAGGATACTTTATATGCCCAGGGCTAAAACTCCAAAAAAGGTTGTGCTGAGACCGGAGTGTGTTGAGCCCAACTGCAGATCAAAGAAGATACTGGCTAATGAGAGATGCAAGTATTTTGAACTGGGAAGTGCTAAGTAAAGAAAGGGCCAAGTGATCTGATTCCAAACTGATTTTGTTAGGAAGGTAATAAAATCCTGAGCTTTTACTAAAAAAAAAAGAAGAAAAAGAAAAAAAATTTAAGGCCAGGCAATGGTGGCACACACCTTTAATCCCAGCACTCAGAAGGCAGAGGCAGGTAGATTTCTGTGAGTTCGAGGCCAGCCTGGTCTACAGAGCAAGTTCCAGAATAGGCAGGGCTACACAGAAACCTTGTCTTGAAAAACCAAAAAAAAAAAAAAAAAAAACAAAAAAACAGAAGAAGCATACTTATTAGTTGGGTGCTTTGTGCTATGTTTTTCTTTTCTTCTTTTTTTTTTTTTTTAACCCTAAGAGGTGTTTGTATCAGCTATATTTTTTTTCAAGCCACAGAGGAAAATGCATTTTCTGTATTATCACACAGCAAACAATATTTACTCATGACTAGGCAATAAGAAAGGGTCCTGGGTGGTTTTCCCCTTAACCAAGTTTGCATAGGCTTTGTACCCATGGGAAACTCTCAGACAAGATTCCCATAGGGCATCAAAAGATTTCTGTAACACAAAGGATGAACTAGGGGCTGGGAGCGAAGCCAGGAATGACACAGCGGGGGTTATGGCTAGCTAAGGTAGCTTGCTATCACTCTGGCGCGGCCTGGCAGGACTGTTACAGAGGGTTTACTCTACAGCCACTAACCATGGGACCATTCTTAGTATATGACTGCTTGGGAGAGAAGTACCAAAGGTAAAAGTGGATTCCCACCTTCATACCCATGGAGACAAGCTACCTTCTTATATAGCTAGAGTTTATTCAGGTAGCAATGTACATCAGCTGCTGAAAATTCTCAAAGTCTTTTTGTGGTGGTTACATTTGCATATATGAACCTAGCTCTGCTTAGGTAAGCCTCACTCATCAGTTGTATTAAGTTGGGAACAAATATATTTCTTAACAAAAAAAAAAAAAAAAAAGGATGGGTCCTAGGTTCAGATTGCCCTGGCAATCACATACTGTTGTCTTGACTACATGCTAACGCCCTAACCAAGGTATTTAAGACCTGTATAATCCACATGATTGCTCAGCTCCCTTATCTTTCAAATAAGTGCATTCGCCCCATCTACCATAGACAGGGAGACTACTGAGAGTCAAATGAAATGATCCGAGCGTAGCTTGGAACTAAAAAGTGCCTAAACAAATAAGAAATAGTAATGACATTATTTCTAGCCTCATTGCCTGGTTGTGTGACTTTGGATATCCACTCACAATCTGAGTTTTAAGTCTCTCACAGGTTGCTGCTACCTGCTTCAAAGCTATGGGCAGAATTTACATAGGAAAGGAGGGAAAGCTAGGGCAAAGATAAAATTGACCAAATGGAAACCAAGCATCTGTAGATTACAGTTAAGACAATCCATCCCCAAACTGTCTGTATTCACCAAAATAAAACAGACATGAGGGTTGGAATGGTAGAACACTTATCTAGCATATTTAAGGTTCTAGATTTGACCCCCAGCACTAGGAAGACGAAAAACAAAACAAGCAATCCTGTCAACCCTGGTAACAACAATGTGAACAGGCATCTCTAGCCCCAGCTCCAGAGGAGGAGATGAAGAGGTGACAACAGTTAAGCTCAAGGATTTCACCATTTGTTTTTGTTTTGTTGTTTGACGGGGCTTCTCTGTGTAACCCTGGCTGTCCTGGAACTCACAGAGATCTGTCTGCCTCTGCCTAAGGAATGCTGGGTAAAGGCGTGCGTCACCATGCTGGCTGGATTTCACCATTTGTAATAATGAGAAATTAGAATCATCCCTCCAGCCTGTTAGCTGCTTTCATTGTTAGATTCCTGTGTCCACCCAGCCTTCCTATAAGGCAGTCATTATACCAAACTGAAAGACCACAAGGCAGGTGTGCCAACTATAAATTTAGAAAAAGTACTCTTTCTGCTTTTGTGTTCTCATCTTTAAAATGAAGATTTGGGCTAGGAAGATGGCTCAGTATGTGAAATTGTTGCTGATGACTGGAGGCTGGCTCTCCAGATCCTTTAAAAACCAGATACAGTAAATCAAGTGTCTGTATGGGGAGAGGTAGACACAGCAGCAGAGACCCCATCTCGAGTAAGGTGGAGAGGCGAGGAGCCATACCTGGAGACTGTCCTGACCTTTACTCATGCACTGTGGCATGCAGAAAACACATAAATTAAACAGATAAATAAGATAAAAACAATATATCCATTCTAGAGTCTAGGGAATAACAGTATCTGAGCACGGAGTATGGCAGAAATGCCTATAGCTTCAGCATTCAGGAGACCGAAGGAGGAGGATCAAGAGTTTAGGCAGTGCTCTCTGAAGGGCACTTATTTTAAAACTGGAACAATGCCGGGTGGTGGCACACGCCTTTAATCCCAGCACTTGGGAGGCAGAGGCAAGTGAATATCTGAGTTCGAGGCCAGCCTGGTCTACAGAGTGAGGTCCAGGACAGCCAGGGCTGTTACACAGAGAAACTCTGTTTTGAAAAACCAAATAAATAACAACAACAACAACAACAACAAAAAACCAAAAACCCACAACACAGAAAATTCAAATGGCCCTAGCACTTACTCAGTAAACAGTCATATTATTACTTCACACAGAGGACAGAGGACCGCAGGAGGCCAAGCAGCCTATTCAAAGTAACTCCCTAACAGTTTACTGACCAACCCTGAGGGTCAACCTTTATTCCTTCCTCTCTAATCCCAAACTAACAAACAACTAGTAAATTTGTTTTGTTTTGTTCTTTATTTTCTGAGATGGGATTTCTCTGTGTGCCCTAGCTGTTCTGGAACTCATTTTGTAGACCAGGCTGGCTTTAAATTCAGAGACCCACCTGCTTCTGCCTCCCAAGTGCTGAGATTAAAGGTATATGTCACTACCAGCTACCACCTGTTAATTTTCTTTCTTAAAAATAAATAAATAAATAAAAGGTCTTTATCCTAAAGAAAAAAGGAGTTGGATAATAGCTAATAGTACCAAGAGAACAGAAAATCTAGCTATTTGGTTTAACCTCATTGTGTAACACTGATATAAAAGGAGACTTGTCTCAATCTGGAGTACAGAGTACAGCCTAGGCCCTAATGAGCTCAGTAAAGCTGAGAATCAAGCTGCAGAAGGTGCTGGGCTGAGACGACCCTGGTGATTCTATCTACCCGGTAACATGACAGCCCCATAGAGGCAGATTACAAAACGCTGGAGTCCGGAAGATGGTTAGGAAACACTTCCTGGGAGGTGGGCAAGACGCAAGACAGTGGCCACTGAAGCACAGGGTGAGGTTAAAGCTGTCCCGGGGTCAGATCAGAGTTCCCAGGAGCAAATACATATTAAATCAGCCTGCTAAGTTAGAGTTTTCCTTCTAGCATAGATATTTTCCACTATCACTTCAATTATTATTTTATACATATAATACTAGTCAAACCATGAATCATAAACATAATGAACTATGAAATTACTTCTAAGCTAATTACCAATCACTTGCATCTACACATGTATGTTCTCATGTTTTCTCTGTCTCTCTGAGGCTAGGAAGTACAAGAAATTGAACCCAGGAACTTGCACATGCTAGGGTCAAACATATCCCCACTACTGTATGTCCCTCTCCTGCCCGAACAGCTTGACTGCCTCCTAGACCTGCCTACTTAGCCAATGTCTTAGTTCCCCCCACCAGCCAATCTCTAGTCTACAACTAATTAGCACGGTCATGCCGACCTGTGCCCACCTCCTTCTCAATCTCTACCAACAAATTTTATCTTCTGGGTTCTGTAACACAGATTGCCCATTTTCTTCTAAGTGCCAATCTGTCCTACAGTTTCTCAGAACTCCACCCTTGGCCTTCTACTCACAGCAGACTTTCTAGCTCCCTCTTCCTCTCCGCACCCCATCAACCTTCCTGCTGGAGTACCTCTGGTCCTTAACCCCATGGACCACTGATCCAACATCTTCGCTGTGTGACAAGCCCAGAGCCAAACTTGGCTCTGTTCCTTAAATGGGATCCTGTCTAGGGTTCCTAAGCAGTGTTAAAATCCATGGGTCAATGTGGGAGCCCACCTTGTCTAAAGATCAGAGTTCAGGCCTATTCTTGCTCCTTCAAGGTTACTGAGGCTTGACTTAAGGTGTGGCTACTAACAAGATGTCTTGACCTTAACCACGGTGTGGTTACTTGGTGTTTTGGGTATTAAAAATGGGCTAAAGAGGTAGATCCGTTCCACCTTGAACAAAGGTCAGAGAGCCTATTCCTGCTCCTTCAAGGTTATGACAGGAGGTTTGACTCAGAGAGTTCCTGCCTACAGGATACTTGGCCTAAGGTGTGGTCCTGCCTAAACAAACAGAATATTCAACTCAGGGTATCAGCTGCTTGATGCTTCAGGTACTTAAGAGGTATTGCTCTGTTTGTTCTTTGTATCACACTAAAGCCGTCTTTTGCCCTCTTCCCACCTTTTTGGATTAGGATATATAAGCATATGGAAAATAAATGCAGAAAAATTCAATATTCACCGATTGCCCTCCTGGTTCTATTCTGTGTCTCTATTTCTTTTGTATCTCTGTTTTGTGTGCCTGGTGTTTCTAATCCACATGCCCCTACCCTGGAATGTGCAAACCCTGTCGAGGCTGGACCCCAACAGATGTCGCTCCAATGTGGGACCCTAACAGGTCAAACATCCTGGGTAACATATCCTTTCTCCAGAACCAGGCCACTGATCAGAATTCTTCCCCTCAGTAAGGTTGCTGTCCATTCCAGCACCACCACAATCCAAGCTCCCTTCGAATGGTACCATTAATTCAAGAGTTGCTATGACCAAGGCTCACCTCATTCATAGCTCTGCCTTGCCCTAGTTACTGCTCCTTCTTCCCTCTTAGGTCACTTTTCCAGGAGGAAGGCCTTCTCTACCAAGAATATTCCATTTATCATAAATCCTTGCAGTACCATGACCAGTGCCTTTGTGATATGTGTCACCATTATGTGTGCTAATTTGTATCTTGATTAACATCTGTTTTCTTTTCTTTTTTTACTTTTTAAAAAAGATTTATTTATTTGTTTGTTTGTTTGTTTATGATGTATACAACATTCTGCTTCCATGTATGCCCACATGCCAGAAGAGGGCGCCAGATCTCATTACAGATGGCTGTGAGCCACCATGCGGTTGCTGGAAATTGAACTCACGACCTCTGGAAGAGCAGCCAGTGCTCTTAACCACTGAGCCATCTCTCCAGCCCACATCTGTTTTCTTTATTAGAGCTCCAAACATAGAAAAAAGTAGATCTTTGTACGCTCACCACATATCTCCTTATATGGAGCAATGTGCTTACCTAAAACTTGTATTACAAAAATGAATAAATAGGGCTGGAGAGATGGCTCAGAGGTTAAGAGCACTGACTGCTCTTACAGAGGTCCTGAGTTCAATCCCCAGCAACCATATGGTGGCTCACAGCCATCTATAATGAGATCTGGTGCCCTCTGCTGGCATGCAAGCATACATGGAAGGAATGTTGTATACATAATAAATAAATCTTTAAAACAACAACAACAACAACAACAACAAAGAATAAATAAAAGGTTGAGCCAGCAGAGTAGCACACATCCTTAATCCTGGCACATGGGAGACAGAGGCAGGCAGATCTGGTGATCTACACAGCAAGTTCCAACCAGCCAGGTGCATAGTGAGACCCTGTATGAAAACATGAAGAAAGAAAATAGCACTTTGTGGGGCTGGAGAGATGGCTCATGGGTAAGAAGGACTGCTACTCTGCCAGACAACTGAGCTCAGTTTCCTGCACCACAGGCAGCTCCAGCTCCAGGGGATCTGATACTCTGGACTCTGAGGGTACCCTCTGGCTAAGCATTAGTCGTTTCTTTAAAAAAGGACAAACAAAACAAAATAAAATAAAAAAGGACAAACTGTCTTGTTTGTTCACGTGATCAAGCCCAAGGTTGTCCACCTATCAAGCAAGTGCCCCACAAACAAGCTCCAGCCTCCCTGGAGCTCTGCTGTTTAGGCTGTCAATTTGCAAGCCTCTCTAAGTGGACAGGATTAGAGGTCCAGCCCAACTTCATGACTTTAGTTTCCAGCCAATCATATTATACTAGAAAAAGAAATCAGAAAATTGCTTGCATCCCAAGAGCTCACATAATAAATATAAAAGACAATGACTGGAATTGGTGCCAACCTCAGACACGCTACTCACAATTTTCACATCAATAAAATAAAAGGACCTCTGGGTGGTGGTCGCGCACACCTTTAACCCCAGAATTTGGGAAGCAGAGACAGGTGGATTTCTGTCAGTTCAGGCCTGGTCTACAAAGTGAGTTCCAGGACAGCAAAGGCTACTCAGAGAAACCGTGTCTTGAAAAACAAAAAACAAACAAACAAATAAAAAAGGCTGGACTGTCTCACAGTAAACAGGGAACATGACACATTACCTCAACATTTCTGCTACCATTTATTTTACTGTCACTATTACTAATATTATCAGAAACAACATTAGACAGGCCAAATAGACAGATGGCTTCAAAAAGTCCTCTATTACTCCAAGCCTTAATAATTAGGATTCCATTATGCTGATAATGATTAAAAATTTCCCTTCCTAGCCAGGTGGTGGTGGCACACTCCTTTAGTCCCAGCACTCTGGAGGCAGAGATAGGAGGATCTCTGCGAATTCAAGGCCAGCCTAGTCCACAGAGTGAGTTCCAGGATAGACTCCAAAGATACACACAAAAATTGACTTGAAAAATAAAAACAAACAAACAAACAAACAAAAATTCCCTTTCTTTCTCCCTCTACCCATGCCTGACAATATCTTATTCCTGTGTTATGAAACTGTAATATGAGAAGCCTATAAGAGATTCTCTTCCGACAAAGCATACCAAAGAACGACTGGGAAAGTGTTAACAAGGGCAAGGAGGAGTCACTTCGTACTGGACTGGACGGCCTTCGCAGCTGCTCTGCTGTTTTTCAGTGGGTTGTTGGAGTGCAGTATACTTAGGAAACCCTAACCACTATTTGGGGAAAATCTCCTAAATCTTTCCATACATACCCGATTTGAGCTCTGGCAAGTACATGGCTCAGAAAAGGTTTTAACACCTGGTGGACCCCAGCTTTCCTATCAGCTACCAGGAAAGATACCCCAGATACCTGGGTTCCAGTAGACCTTGCTCCACTCCCCAAGCCATCTCTCTCACAGCGTTGGTGATCTCATGACGGGATGTGTATGCAAAGCAGACATTGAGGAAACACCTGAGGACGGCAGAAGAGAACAGTTCACCAAACAGGGACAGGGTCTGATAGCCACAGTCTGATTCCGGAACAGCCATACCCTGGAAGGACACAGGCACTTCATATTCGCAGAATATTTTTGAAGGGTGAGATTGTGTGGTTGCTTTATGATTTCTAAGAGCTCTTGGAATAAACATGTTCTTCATTTAATTAGATCAAAACCAAATGACCTTTCTTTGCCTTCCTAACCGTCTCCCCCTCTACTGACAACCAGCTCAAAGAACAGAAATTTACTGTGATATTAGCATAATCAAAGGATAGCAGAAGACTGAATATAAAATATAATCACTGAGCCGGGCGGTGGTGGCACACGCCTTTAATCCCAGCACTTGGGAGGCAGAGGCAGGCGGATCTCCGTGAGATCGAGGCCAGCCTGGTCTAGAAGAGCTAGTTCCAGGACAGGAACCAAAAAAGCTACAGAGAAACCCTGTCTCGAAAATCAAAAAAAGAAAAAAAGAAAAAATATATATATATATCATCACTGCCAGACAGTATTATTTCAAAGCCACGCACAATACGGTACGGATTGCTGAATTCTGTCCTTTAAATTTGTCAATGGGCCAAAGAGCGAGACAGAAAAGATTCTTGAGCTGGGTGGTGGTGGTGCATGCCTTTGATTCCAGCATTTGAGAGACAAAGGCAGGCAGATCTCTTTAGTTTGAGGCCAGCATGGTCTACAGAGCGAGCTCCAAGACAGCCAGAGCTCCACAGAGAACCCTGTCTTGAAAAACCAAACAAATAAGATAAGATTCTTAAAAAACATAGGGACAAGAATTAAGCTGTTAGGGAGCTGGAGAGATGGCTCAGAGGTTAAGAGCATTGCCTGCTCTTCCAAAGGTCCTGAGTTCAATTCCCAGCAACCACATGGTGGCTCACAACCATCTGTAATAAGGTCTGCTGCCCTCTTCTGGCCTGCAGGCATACACACAGACAGAATATTGTATACTAAATGAATGAATGAATGAATGAATGAAATTTTTAAAAAATTAAGCCGTTGAATTTCTTTTTTTAAGCAGGGTCTCTCCATGTTGTCCAGGTTGCCTTAAACCCACAGAGCCATGCCTGTTCCTGCCTATTGAGTGGTGGGATTAGGGGACGTAAAAGCACACCTGGCCTGTAGCTATCCCAACTCTTGTCACGTTAAAGGATGTGTGGTGTGTCTGCACGTGCACACATGGGGGGAAGTGATGAGGAACTGGGTTTGTGCGTGGGTCAATGGTATGGCAGCTGTCTCCTCCCCAGATGTGCATACACTGGGGGGTGGGCATGTGATGAGGAACTGGGTTTGTGCGTGGGTCAATGGTATGGCAGCTGTCTCCTCCCCAGATGTGCACACACTGGGGGGTGGGCATGTGATGAGGAACTGGGTTTGTGCGTGGGTCAATGTTAAGGCAGCTGTCTCCTCCCCAGGGTAAGCAGCGTCCCAAACGACTGACCCCCTGGCTGGACTTCATGCCCAGCACAGACCGAGGAGGCTCTAGGCGCCGTCCTTAAGGGACAGCCTGAACTTACTTGTTGTAGCTCTTAGTAGCCTGGACAGCCTGTGCAATCTTCTCCTGGAGGTCCAAGGGCAACAAGTGCAGATCGCCTAAGACACGGATACAAACCCCATGCTTCTTTAGCTTCTCCCTGATGGGGGAAGAGGAGGGGAAGAGGCGGCACTGTGACACCGCACTGACAAGCAGGAGGCATTCGGGCAAGAACCAAGCAGGAGCTTCTGAGTGCTCGCCATGCCAGGCACTGTTACGAGGATCATTTCAGGACTGTGTCATCACTCTGACAGTCAGTCAGCACAGCCGGAGACTCTGACAGAGACTGTCCAAGGCAACTTCTTATGTCGCATCTGGTTTGAACCAGATCTGTGTGCCTTAAGAATACAAACATGTTGTATTCTAGTGAAGTAAGATAATAAGGACAGCAGAGAGTGCATATTTTGTTGTGTTAAATGATGGTCGAAATACTCCATTTCAATCCCTGCACCAGACTTGGAGGTACACACTCTACGTCCCCTTCACAGACAAGGAAACTGAGGCCCAGAAGACAAACTGTTCAGAAATCTGGACGGAAGCAAGGCCAGGTCTAAACCTGGGGCTCCACTTCAGAGCCTGCACACTGACCATTCACAGCGTCGTTCCCACAGTGACTCAGCCACACAGTGAGTGCACAGCCGCTCACTCCCAATGCCGTAAGGAAACCGGCATTTTATGTTTGCGAAGCATAAGCTTATTAATGTGGGGTAGGAGTCATGGCGGGTCCTGAGGACGTGACCCAGATCAAAGGCCACGTTCATGGCCCATCTGCCCTGCATAACCTTCAACCACATTTTGTCAAAGTCTGTGAAACAAGAATCATTTACCTATTTTCGAGGCTATACTAGATTATAAAAGATCAATATGGGGGCTGGAGAGATGGCTCAGCAGCTAAGAGCACTGGCTGCTCTTCCAGGGGTCCTGAGTCCAGCAATCACAAGGTGGTTCACAACCATCTACAATGAGACCTGGTGCCCTCTTCTGGTCTGCAGGCATATACGTGTATGTGTGTGTGTATGTATATATATATGTATGTATGCATGTATATATATGTATATGTGTGTATGTATATATGTGTGTATATATGTGTATGTATGTATGTATACATATAATAATCAAATAAACCTTAAAAAAATGTACAGTTCAGCAACACCTGAAAAGACCTAGATTTCAATTAAAGTACCCCACTTTTGATGATCCTGGCTTCTCTGAGTTCAACCCCTATTTGTCTCTCAATCTCCCCCTACCTGTAAACTGGAGATAAGCATCCGCGCTACTGTCCCCACAGGCTGGTAAAGTGAGAGGAAGGGCACAGGAATGCTCATTCTCAGAGGACAGAGGCAAAGAAGTCCTTGAGGTTTACTGAAGAACTACAAAGGCCACGGAGGAGCCAGGACTGGGTTCCCAGCTGGGCTCTGTCACTAACTTTCTGTGGCCACCTACAAGGCCCTCTCTTCTTTACACAGGGATTTAATGTCCAAACAGTAAGAACAGGCAGACTAGTAGTAGTTCTGTTTTTCCTGTGTGTACACGTGGATAACCTTGGGTGTCATCCTTCTGAATAGGCTCAGAGCTTGGGGGGAGGGGTCAGAGGTGGCAGAAGGAGACATTTTCAATATGGACAGCAGCTTACTGTTCTTCCATCAAGCAACTGAACTTCTGTCGGGCTAGATCCAGTAGCCCGTCAACCTCACTCTGGGAACGTTTGAAATTCTCAATGCTGAATGCATAGACAGTCACTTCTAGGATGCCCAGGTTCAAACACCAGCGTAGAGTCTGAGGGGGAAAAGATAAAGAGTTAGGACTCGGGAGGAATGGGCAGAAGTAAGCAATGCTTCCACCCTGAGAATGGTTGCAACAAGGATTTGTCTCTTCCCCGACAAGTAAAGCAAGGGCAATGTCAGTACCTATGTTAGAATAACAAACCAACTAGGAAGAAAGTCACCATTCAAGAAACTGAAAAGCCTGAGGCTGCCTATGGTGGCTCAGTTCTATTATCCCAGTATTTGAGAAGCTGGGGCAGAAGGATCAAAGCTAGCCTACGTAATAAGACCCTGCCGCAAAATAAATAAAGAAATAAATAAAAATAAACAGAAGAGATTGCTCCAGGCATGCAGGTGAACACTTACAATCTGAGCATCTGGGAGGTGAGGGCAGGAGGATCATGAGTTTAAGCTCAGCCTGGACTACATATTCACCTTGAGGCCACCGTGGGCTATAGGAAACAAGAAACTGATCTGCACTTTATCCCAAAGCACTCTTCAGCAAGAACAGAAAGTTCTACCCAGCAATTCCATCGTCGACTCACAACTGCAGGCCTCTCTGGGTCTAGGCTTCTCTCTCTGCGGAAAGGGATTACAAAATCATCCTGACAGGATGGCCAAGACAGAATACAAAAGTGAGGGATTACTGCCCGGAACGGAACATCTTGATGCTGTGGCCCGAGGCTGGAATGCCAGGTGGGACTGCACAGTGGCAAAGGCCATCCTGTGTTTCACTTTCCAGATGACCATCTGCAAGCGGACTGTCGCTGTCACCTACTGCATACAGTAGGTGACATATGACGCATATCAGTCAGTTCTAAAAGCCGAACCATGTCAAAAGGAGCTTCTGGGAGCAGTGACAGCACAGCGAGCCGAGGCAAGAGGACCCTGAGTGCAAGTCCAGCATGGATACATAGGGAGGCACTCACTTTGGTGTTTTTTTTTTTTTTTTTTTTTTTGAGACAGGGCTTCTCTGTGTAATAGTCCTGGCTGTCCTCAAACTCACAGAGATCCACCTACCTCTGCCTCTCTCAAGTGCTGGGATTAAAAGCATTCACCACCTAACCTGGCTAAAGTTCTTAAAAGTCGAAATAAATAAATAAACGACTGTTGGGGAGGTAGGTCAGCTGGTAACAAAAGCCCCGGGTTCAATGCCAGCACAATACTAAAGTCATGAGCAGTTGCACCATGCCTGTAATCCTAGCACCTCTAGAGCAGGGGATTAATATTGTCTTTGGTTACAGATTTTGAGGGTGCCTAGCTATATAAGACACTGTCTCTAAAATAAATATCACCACTTATGATGTCTCATGCTTTAATCTTAGAACGCAGGAGCCAGAGGCAGGCAGATATCTGTGAGTTTGGGGCAGCTTGGTCTACAGAGGAAGTTTCAAGCCAGCCAGGACTACACAGAGAAACCCTCAAAAATAAATAAGCAAGCAAACAAAAATCTGTCATTAGGATATAGGCAGAAAGGGGAAAAACAAAAATCCAAAAGCCTGACAAGTATAAAGTCATCAGAGTGATGTGTGCAATTAGAAAAGGCGACTCTGACATTTGTGCACGTGTGCATCAGGTCATGCCAAACACGAGATGTCTATGACGGTCAGAAAATGAGCTGTCAGAGTCGGGTTGCTCCATTCACAAGTGTTCCAGGGGATGAACTCAGGTCAGACTTGGTGGCCTGCGCCCTTCCCTGCTGACCCGTCAATTGTATAAATATTACGACATTTAATAGTAGCCCAGACAAAGACACACAATAAAACAAGACAGTAAAGCTAAAGACTGGAAAAGGCCGATGTGTGTTATTAACTCTAATATTCTGTGAGGACGACAGTTTGTTAATGCCAGTATGAGACCCTTGGCTGGCAAACAAACAATACAGCAAAACAAAAATAAAAAGTACTTAAACCACAGCACCTCAGTTTCATTTCCAACTCCATCTAGTGCAAATCCTTCACCTCCGGTTCTGCTGCCCACACCCACCTCAGCAAGCTTGTTGAAGCCCTGAGAGTGGCCCTCCTGCCGTTCCACCTGGCACTTCTTGGCGTAGCGACGGTTTCCATCCATTATGAATGCAATATGTTTGGGCACTGGGCCAGCCTATAGAATAAGACAAACAATGAGCCAATTTCATTCTCTTTGGGATAAAAGGGGACAGTACATCCTGAACTAATAGGTTTGAACAATCAGATAAAATCCCTGGGCTGGCAAGATAACTCAGTGGGTAAAGGTGCTTCCTGCCCAGCCCAACAACCTGAGTTTGAGACCCAGGACCAGTGCACATACTAGGAGAAAAAAAATGACTACTACAAGTTCTTCTCTGACCTCCACATGTGTGCTGTGGCATCTATGTGCCTCCAAACAACATGCACACACACACACACACACACACTAAATAAATATCATTAACATACTTTGAGATAAAACCTCTGAGAAAGAGAACTTGGTATACTTTTGGTTTTCAGTAGTACAAAATAAATCAGTTCACTATAACTTTTCCATCCATGCGTGTTAGACATGTTATACTTTGGTCATTTTCATCCTCCCTAGTAACCTTTATTTTTTTCTTCCCAAGACAGGATTTCTCTGTGTAACAGCCCTAGCTGTCCTGGAGCTCACTTTGTGGGCCGGACTAGCCTCAAACTCATAGACATCTGCCTACCTCTGCCTCCCAAGTGCTGGGATTAAAGGTGGGTGATCTTAACCATCAACAGAGTATCCCCATAGATAGTATAAGGTAAAGTTGATGAAGTTTCTCAACCTTCCTAATGCTGTGACCCTTTAATACAGTTCCTCATGTTGTGGTGACTCCAACCATAAAATCATTTCCATTGCTACTTCACCAACATAATTTTGCTACTGCTATGAATCATAATGCAAATATCTGGTATGCAGACTATCTGAGCTGTAGCCCCATGTGGAAGGATCGTTCGACCCCCAATGGGGGTCATGACCCACAGGTGAGAATACTGCTCTAAGGAGACAAATATCAGTTCACTCTCATTCATATTCATGTTCTCTCTCTTTTCTTCCTAACTCAGGGTCTTGTGCATACCAAGTAAACATCCTACCAGCGAGTTCTTTTGACATTCTCAACACCAAATCTAACAGTCTATGTTGTCCAATGTTATTAAGAGATCTTGGATTGCATTTAAAAATAAAAAATAAGTCATTCACTCGGAACAGTAAACACTAGAAATGCAGCCCTGCGTTAAGATTATCTTGTTTCTTTGCTAAAATCCACTTAAGAGTAGGGACTGCTAACATTTAATAATGAATTTTAATAAGATTACCCAACTATCCAAAAGGTCAACATGCCCTCTGGGCTACTGCTTACCTTTATGATATTAGCACAGAACCGTTCCCAAAGTGACAGCTCTCCTTCTTTGATCCACGACATAGTTCTTGCTATGTCAGAAATCACCCCAGAACAAAATACCAACCAGATAACCTTGAATAAATGAAAAGAGAGAGAAGTCATCCTTGCTTGCAAATAAATATACCTGACTTAAAGGGACTCTGTTGGACTTTGGCAAGAGGCCAGCACCTGAATCCCAAAACACCGGTCTGCTCTTTCACCACCCAGGCCTGTACAAATCAATAAGAGGCCTTTGGGACAAGGGGGTTCCTATTTTCTCTCCCATCTTCTGTGCACTGATTTCTTCCAATTATCCTGCACATCACGGTGCCTACAACTTCCTACTCAATTCCTCCTACAACCCATTTCTCATTCTAGGCTAAGCAATCACTACACCCATCGGCAGCCGCACCTGTTACCTTGGTGATCTTAGAATCACTCCTCCGGGTGGCCCTCAGTATCGCCCGCAGCCGACTCCTCACCCAGCTTCCCCTCCCGCGGGTCTCTCCGTTCACTCTGCACCTAGGACTCCGTGGGAAGCCTACTTCTACCACTCCCGACTCTCGACGTGGCGCTGGAAGAACACGTCACCGCTTCGCGCGAGGACACACCTCCTCCGCCCCCGGTGGGCGGGGCCACGCTTTGCGCCTGCGGACTGGGAGGCGGAGGGATGGGAGCTCGGGAGAGTCGACCGGTGGTGCACGCTCCCGCGGGGGCGTGGAAACAGCGGGCTGGGAAGCCGAAGTCACGTGATCTGGCGAGTTAGCGTCCCGCCAGGACGTCTGCGGGCATCCAGAGACCAGCCCACGAAACGTGCGCGGCGGCTTCGGGTGCTGGGGCAATTAGCTGCGGGAAGGGGGCGGCTGCACCTCAGAAACGAGTTTCTCTGTGAACGACCACAGTGCTTTTGGTTGAGCCGCTAACATTGTACTGTCAGCAATCTTCCTGCCTCAGTCTCCAGCTACAGGGATTATGGACATAAACCGTGCAGGGCTGAAGTGGGCTTCTTTTAAAACTGTGCTACAAGCCGGGCGGTGGTGGCGCACGCCTTTAATCCCAGCACTTGGGAGGCAGAGGCAGGTGGATCTCTGTGAGTTCGAGACCAGCCTGGTCTACAAGAGCTAGTTCCGGGACAAGCTCCAAAACCACAGAGAAACCCTGTCTCGAAAAACCAAAAAAAAAAAAAAAAAAAACAACAACAAAAAAAAACAAAACAAAAAAAAAAACTATGCTACAGTTTCATCCTAACATTGTACTATTAGTGGAAAATGGTGGCGCCCTGTCACTTAGAACTCAGGAGGCTGAGGCCAGGATTATTAGCTCAAGGTCTTCTCTACTACAGGTCAGCTTCATCTATACAGAACACTGTCTTTTTATTAGTATTAACGTAGTTCTGCTTATCACCTTTTAGTGTTATTAGTTGATCAGAAAGAGGTTTCTTGCTCTGGTCACTGGGCTGATTTAAGACATGCAGAGTTTTGTAATTTACAGATTCCCAAGATCCACATTAACTGATTTACTTTACTGAGATTTACTTTACGATAACTGGCTGTTGTGCTGGGGAATATAGCATAGATGGTGTTTGCCTAGTTTACCAGTCCTGGGTTCAACATCGAGCCCAGCATAAAACAGCATGGTGGCAGTGGGCAGCAGGAAAATTAGCAGTATAGGTGACCTAGACTTTGAGGCTAGCATGGGCTTCCTTAGGAAACCCAGCCTCAAAACTAAAGAAAAATAGAAACTGAAAGACCATAGTCAAGTGAAGGGATCAAAAGCATGGCCTGTATACCAAATCATGCAAGACCTGTGGATACGGAACATAACAAAATTGGGGCTATCGTGGGCTTCAGGAGACATCTCAAAAGTATTACCTATTGCCTGATGATACAGATTTGGAAGAGGTTGTTAGTTCTGTTTTCTCAAAGGTTAAAACACAAAACTTCGAAAAAAAACTCCCTGAACTTTGGATATCTGATGCAACTAGCATTTGTTTCAAGCGGTACTCCCATCCGTCATGGAACTTTAGGTCCCAGCGAACCTTCTTACCTCACTTGCCCTGCAGTCTCACCGACATCGGGCAAGGAAGCAATACCGCCTTTCAATCCTACCTGATGAAAACGCAGTTTTCACGGAGCTGGGATTAAACAAAGCTGTAGCGATGAATAACCCATTCACCAGGTCTTATGCTTCCATTCTCTCCCCTTTGTGAGCCGTGAAGTCTCTGCTAATAACACGGGTGTTTCAGGAAGCCCGCTAGCTCACTGAAGGCCAGTAGTTAGCGTTGCTAGGTTTAACTTTTGGTACAATTAGTTAAAGGGTCACAACCCCCCTGCTCTGCTAACAGGGCGAGGATTTATTTAATCCACTTTCTGTTAATACTTAGGTTTCCCTCTGGTCAGTTCTTTTCTCTCCCTCTTCCTGTTAAAATCTTCCTCTCCTTTGGAAAACATTTAAGCGTTCATTAGAAAGCTAGCAAACTGTATCTCAAAATATTGGTTTACAGTCCGTGAATTGCCTTTGGCCTCAATTTCCCCAGTTCTGTATGGTATTTTCCTTTTTGGGGTGTTGCAAGGGGTTAATTAGGATTTGTAAAGGGCTTTGAGGAGTAAAGGACAAAGTATTATTAGGGTCTCATGCCCTGAGCCCTGGCCCGGTCCTTTCATCCCAGCCAGCAGCACAGGCATCCCCATTCTTATGCATGCCAGGCCTCTAATCCCCTCTTGAATGTGGCAGCTTCCAAGGAAGGGACAAGAGGCCTTAACTAGAAACAAAAATCCAGTGTAATGAGGTGCTATAAGGGCTGAACTTTCAAGATTCATCCCTAACAAAGTGGGAAGGGGGAACCTTAATGGTTCTGTGCCTTCCTATCCAAGGTGGGGATTATGCGGAGAGAAATGCATCCTAAATATCTGATGAGAACAGTTGAGTACCAATAAGTCTTTATTTTCCCAAGGAAGAAGGGAAGGGAAAGTCAGCACGTGTTACAAAATGATTATACGATAGGAATATAAGTACCCGGGTACAGTAAAAGTCAACCGTGAAATAAACACCCCCGTGGTGGGGCCACCAAAGCCCAAGGGGGCTCAGTCTCCTGCAGTTCAGGACAGAGAAGGGATCAGGGAAAGGACAGACAAGTACACACTTTCCCCACCCCTCCTTGAATTTCCCATAAATTCAAGATTTCTCACAAAGCTTTGGTTTCTAGCAGTAAACATGGAGTTACATTCGTACGTCTCCTAGTAACAATCTTGTGGCCACTTTGACATAAGTTTCTTGCACCTGCATTAAGTTCCTGAGTGACTTATACATTCATTTTCCCTTTTCTGGTCTTTAGATGGAAGGCCCCACAATTGCTTCTCTCATAGACTAGGTCGGTTTGATTCATCCAAAGGCGAATCGCACCAAGAAATGGTCTTGCCAAGGAGAAGTGGCTCACCTGCAATGCCTGCGTTGAGGAGGCTAAGGCAGGAGGACAGCCAAGAATCTGAGGTTAACCTGGGCTACAGAGAGACCCTGTCTCAAAATAAACAACCAAGATTCTTGACTGAGTTTGGGAACAAGGGGTAAGTGAGGTTCGTGGCTTCCTCAGAATTCTTACATGGGT
The DNA here is from genome assembly GCF_950005125.1 of Chionomys nivalis. Lineage (NCBI taxonomy): Eukaryota > Metazoa > Chordata > Mammalia > Rodentia > Cricetidae > Chionomys > Chionomys nivalis. The sequence continues at coordinate 18,553,885 of NC_080096.1, read as the reverse complement.
CTTTCAAGAGTTGTACAGACTTCAAGAAATAAATGTGTCTAAGTTTTCTTATGAGAGAGAAGAGGGCAGTATAGGAGCGGTTTTAAAGTCAGAGAGTGTAGTCCAAAATGGGAGACAGGGGAAGAGAATATGGAAACCATGTTCCAGAGGCTCACATTGAGAAGAGGACCCACACTTAGGCTTCATGCTGTCATCTGGTGCAGAACTTTCTGTCAAAGATGCTTTGGCTATTTTTCTTTCAATACAAAAAGTTTTGTAAACAATAAAACCCCAAAAGAACATGAAGACCGACATCCTATTTACACAGCTAGGCCGCCTAGCAGTCACCGACTCTGACAGTGAAGTCCTACAAAGGCCAGACGAACACATCAACTAGGGGGGACAGCATTTGGGGGCGACGAGAAACCAGGATCAGACACACACACACCACCCAATGTGTTCTATTGCATTTGCCCCGTTTCAACACAGTGAGGTAGGTTTGCGGTGATCTCACAGCATGTAAACGAAACCCCCCTTTTTCTCCCGTTAGCTACCAGCCCTATTACACTGCAGCAGGGCAGGACACTTGCTACAGAAGCCCACACACTCCTAGAGTCTCTCCGGAAGCCAAGATTGTGAAAGGCTAAGGATTCGAGCCCTTCTTTCATGTCCCCACCCCTAAAAAGCAGTGTGGGATAAGGATGTTGGTCCTAACCAGAACTCAGTGGCAGGACACAGCCTAGCACAAATGAGGCCCCAGGTTCAATCCCAGTATCCAAAATCAACCAACCAAACAAAAAAACCTCATCCTTATAAATTTGCATTAAAAAAAAAAAACCCAACACTCAAGCATACATACTCGCACCCTGCTGTGTATGGCCGGGTAGACTAATCTGGTGAAGGGTGGATTTGGGATGGAAAATTACTCTTGTGCCTTCCACCTGGCCCAGCCTTTTGAGGTCTCTGAACCAGCTTTTCCTGTTTAGACTAATTTCCTATCTTTTGCCAAAATCTGAGACCAAGTCATGTGCAGCTTAATTGCATCCTAGCCTCCTGCGAAACATTTTAAGATGGACAGAGGTTTAAGGACTATATGGCAGAAAAGCCGTCTGTAACTGGCAAAAATGAGGTAGTTCAATAGGCTGTGCATTCCAAATGGTTGGTCTCCATGGTAATCGAAACAAAAAGTGTTCCTGCTGTGCAGACCTGGAGCTGCCGGCGGACTTATCCCTGAGATTGCTCGTGTACCTGAGAACACAGTGCAGGAATGAGGGCCTTAGATTAAAATATACAAAAATACAAACCGATTATTTATATTAAGAAAAAAAAATAAAACGCACAAGATACGTCATTCGCACACAGATAGTGCAGTTGGCATCCTGGAGAAAGTGGGACCCAAGGTGCAGTTACCCAAGGGAGTAAATAAATTAAAAATCACATTGGCCTGTGAAAGAGCTGGGAGTGAGGTAGAACAGCAGGTTATCCCCAACCCTCTTTGTTGCCATCACAACCCACTGCCAGATACCCCCGTTCCTAGCACCGCACCCCAGGAAGGGGTTGAGTAAGCAGGATGTGAGAAAAACAAAACAAAACAAAACAAAACAAAAAACCCTTGCCTGGCTCCCAAGAGTCCCTCCCACAGAGTGTAGTAGCTGGAGGGTTAGGTTCATTAATGTGGTATTACACTTGCTTCACACCCTGTCTTGCAAGGGAAATATCACACAGCCTTCTACAGAAGAACCTTCCTATCCCAGCCACTTTCAAAAAACATGTCATTTTGGGTTAAAGCCTCGGCTAAAAGCATGCAGGTTCTAGGGTGGTTCCCCACAAACCTTCACTTGCCGTTAGATAAAGCATGGTTGGCGTTTCCACCGCCTCCCCCTTCCCCCACCAAGGGAAGACAGGGCGATACTGGGAACCCCGGCCTGAGATACATGGCAGTGCCAGCTACCCGCAACCCACCCTATCCCCACTTTCTCCACTCTGCCCAATTGATGCCTCCTTAAACTCCCCGATAGCAAAAGAATAGCCCCCCCCCCGCTCCCGTGCCTCAATTCTGGGCTTCTGGGAGCAGGGCAGGGCTGTGGATCTCTTCCTCTTCCTCCCGGAAGTAGGCAGGCTTTCCCTGAGACGTGGGGGCCTGCTGGGCCTTCAGTGGACAGGAGGCCACCATGTGGTTGATGCTTTGGCAGAAGTGGCACTTCTTGGGCTGGGGCGGCAGCTTGCATTCCTTGGCATGATGGTCCAGACCACCACAGTTATAGCACCTGGCACAAGACAGAATGGTAAAGGTGAGGGAAACATGGGAAGAAGTTTGAAGCCCCTTAAGGGATGACACCCTCATCCATGTTCATCACTGTAACCACCTTTCTCTTTATTATGCCCTTTCTAGATCTATCCGATGACCTTCAGATGACCTTCAGGCTCACATCAGCTGTGACACACAACTTGATGGGTGGGTGAGCCCTCCCCTGGGTCCCACTGAACCATCTCTTCAGCCCTAGTTTTTATTTTCATTTTGGGACAAGGTTTCATTATATAGTCCCGCCTTGCCTTCAACTGGTGGCAGTCCTTTTTTGTCCCTGGTCCCAAGTCCTGCATGTTCCACCAGACCTGGCTAAGGAAAGGATTTTTTCCTTTCCTTTGGTGACAGGGTCTCTCTGTATATTCTTGGCTGTCTTGGAACTCACTCTGTAGACCAGGCTGGTCTCCAACTCAGAGATCCACCTGCCACTGCCTCTGTTGGGATTAAAGGCATGCGCCATCACCACCAAGCTAAGAGTTTCTAAAGCCAAATTAATATTACCTCTTTAGAGCTAAGAGGTTTTAAGCCCCATAGGAAAAACGCAGACAGTAAGCAATTGGCGAGCTGGTAAGGAAACACATATGTAACATCTTATACCGTTGCTCACGTACATATCCATGGTAGCCTTTGCTTCTAATTCAGTATGGACAGGCAGCGTCACTCCTAGCAACAGAAGCTAGTCCGAGGACAAAGGGAGTTGCAAGCAACCACTGACTGCATGGCCGAAGCTTAAATTCACTGGTAGCTGGGTTGAGGTGGGACCTGAGGCAGCACCATCCTGAGCAACTTCTACAAGCCACCTTCTGGGCCATACCTGTCTCCTTTGGATCTTCGTTTCTGTGTGTTCTTCCCCTTTGGCCGCCGCTCACTCCCAATACAGAACACTCCACCAGGGCCAGTGACTCGGATGGATTCCAGACCCTTGGCCGACTTCTTAAAGGTGAACTCTACGGCCTCCCCTTCCTTGAGGCTTCGGAAACCCTCCATGTGCAGCTTACTCTGGCAAAGGGAAACGCAAGATTTTACCGTAAGACAAAACTGCAAACATTTACCTGTTCCGTGAGACAGGAACCCATTTCACAGATGAGAAAACAGCCCATGCCTGTCACCCAATCGTAGGGTCACCATAAGAACAGCAAACAATCGCCTCCACTCTTAGGAAATACACATTAAGATACTTAAACAGAAACATACTTAATGCTGTATTTATGGTTACTAAGGAGGCTTGTTTGTGGTGGCACAAGGCTTTAATCCCAGCACTTGGGAGACAGACGCAGATGGATCTCTGAGGTCGAGGTTAACCTTACCCATGCATCAGGATGAGTTCCAGGTCAGCCAGGACCATAGTGAGGCCCTGTCTCTCCCCTCCACACACAGAACCCCGCCAATAAAACATAAACAAACAAACAAAAAACACAGAGAGATAAAAGGATACAGTAAAGAGGGCAAAATGTTAAAGAATCCGGGGGAAAGACTGAGAGAATGTGACTATTCCTATAAATTTGAAATCATGAAAATGTTGCGGAAAACTGGTGTCAGTTTCAGGGCAAGGATTAAGATGGAATGCCATGAAGAGACTCCAGGAACGTGTGGAGAAGCTGAGAGGCCTGGAACTCTTATCTGCTGACCAGGCTGACCCTAACTCAGATCTACCTGCCTCTGCCTCCCAATTGCTGGAATTAGAGGCATTCACCACCACCCCACCACTGTCCAGCTCAAAATATATCTGGAGGAATTAAATACCTATTTGGTAAGAAAAAGAATGGCAAGCCAGCATTATTGACACAGCACTAATCTCAAGGCTCAGGAGGGAGGTTCAAACAGGAGGAAGGCAGGTTCAAGGCCAGCATGGTTTCAAAACAGAGAAACAAAGCCGGGCGGTGGTGGCGCACGCCTTTAATCCCAGCACTCGGGAGGCAGAGGCAGGTGGATCTCTGTATCTCTGTGAGTTCGAGACCAGCCTGGTCTACAAGAGCTAGTTCCAGGACAGGCTCCAAAACCACAGAGAAACCCTGTCTCGATAAAAGCAAAAACAAAAAGCAAAAAACAGAGAAACAAAAAGTCAGATACAATCAGACAAATCTACAAGAAGCTACTACTTGGGGGAAAACTAAACACTAGTATACCAGGTATGGTGCCACCTACCTCTAACCACCCCCACAATGCCAGCACTCAGGAGGCCTGGACAGAAAGCACTGCTGGAGACCAGCCTGGGCTGCACAGCTTCTTCAAGGTCATCTTAAAAAGGAAGCTGGCAGGGTGTGGTTCAGTGGGTAAAGCCAGTTGCTGCCAAGCCTGAAAATTTAGTAAGCTCAGTCTCTGGGACCCATGAGATGAAAGGACAGACATGATCTGACCTCCACATGTGGCATGTGTACTATATACACCCAGGCATACAGGAATTTAAAAAATACAAAAGCCAATAGGTTTTGTTGTTTGTGCCACATTTTGGTACCCCATCTGGGTACATTTTTGGATGAATTAATGAAGAAGTATGGGTTTCTGGTTTTTGAGACAGGGTCTCACTATGCTGTTCATACTGGCCTCAAATTCATGATTCTCCTGCCTCAACCTCCAAGTGCCATGATTCCACATGGATTCCATGGCAATGAGTAAGATTTTTATCTTTTGACACCTGTGTTGCCCAAACTGCTCTCAGATTTGTCAGCTCCAAAGTCTCCTGCCTCTTGAACAGCTGGGGCCACGTGTGCACACCCAGCAACCCGGTCAACTACTTGATTGGGAATGATGATCACATCCGAAATAAAGACTTAGAGCAGTTTGCAGAGTCCAGCTCCTTTAAAAAGGAGCTCGAAGCCCCATGCTCACAGACCAGACAGCACTGTTTATTAGTTCAGGAGGTAGCACTTCCCAGAACAGGCTCTACACAGCGGGAACTAGAGTAAGCAGTTCAGTGTGTAATTACGTCAAAAGGTCCTCATCTAGAACACAGGACTCAATGGTAGAGTGTGTTCATATAGCAGTCAGTGGCTCTCACTTCCCCAAGAGAAAAAAATGCTTGGTAGTGCATTCCTTTGATCCCAGCAGAGGCAGTGTATCTAAGGCCAGCCTGATCTACACAGATGGTTATCTAGAGACCCTCTTGCCAACACACAAACACACACAGAAAAAGCACATGAGCTCAGAGAAACAAAGGGACTGCTGTGCCCCTAGCCAGGACCATCAGAGCATTAACGAGGTCCACTGGTATTCTAGGTGGTAGAATATGTCACACTATGACTCTAGGAAAATAAGCGAGAAAAAAGAAACTATTAGCCAAGTGGGGCACAAATTCCTCCATCACTCTAACTTTTGGGATTCTTTTTTTTTTTTGGGGGGGGGGGGTTGTTTTTCAAACAGATTTCTCTGTGTAGCCCTGGCTGTCCTTGAACTCAGAGATCTGCCTGCCTCTGCTAAAGCTGTTCCTCACCAGTATCCGACCTAGCTTTTGTTTTAATTTAGTTGATAGTACACAAACCAGACCTCCATCAAGGGTGTTGGTGAAGAAGAGCATAGACTTGAGCACCATACCCATTCTCCAGGCTCAATGAGGTCTTAAGTGTCCTCAGCAAAATAGGTAAGTCCTGGTTTCTCCTTTTTTTCTTTTTTTTTTTTTTTTGGTTTTTCGAGACAGGGTTTCTCTGTAGCTTTGGTGCCCGACCCGGAACTAGCTCTGTAGACCAGGCTGGCCTCTGCCTCCCAGTGATCCGCCTGCCTCTGCCTCCCGAGTGCTGGGATTAAAGGCGTGCGCCACCACCGCCCGGCTTTTCTTTCTTTTTAAGACAGGATCTCACTATGTAGCCTTGACTGGTCTAGAACTCACTATGTAGACCTGTCTACCTAGAACTCAGAGATCTGCTTGTCTTTTTTAAAAAAATATTTATTTATTATGTATACAATATTCTGTCTATATGCATGCCTACAGGCCAGAAGACTGCACTAAACCTCATTACAGATGGTTGTGAGCCACTATGTGGTTGCCGGGAATTGAACTCAGGACCTTTGGAAGAGCAGGCAATGCCTTCTCTCCAGCCCGATCTGCTTGTTTTTTAAGTGTTTATCCTGCTAAGTAGTCCAGGCTGGCCTTGAACTGGAGATCTTTCACCTCAGCCTCCTGAATGCTGGAATTAACAGGTTAGGCCCAGAGTAGACATCATAAAGCAAGCAGGCCATTTCAACCTAAACAAAGTCCAGATTCTGAAGGGCATGGACTTAGTAAGCTTGCATTAAATAATCATGACTATTTGTAATTATTGCATCACAGAAGATACATTCTTTCACTTTTTATAAAGGGTTCTTGGGATTGAACCAAAATCATACACATGCTAAGCATACTCCACCCGGGTCTCTCCTAGAGTTTCACACCCACAGGAATAGCAGGGATGGTGACTTCCTAACCCCCTGCCTCAATCTAATATGAGCAAGGGGGAAAAAAAAAAAGGAAATAAAAGTATTACAATGTTCAATAGGACCCACCTCTCAGCCCCCACTGCACAGAAACCACCCAAAAACCAAGAGGAGCTAGCGAGGGAGGTACTTGGGGAGCCAGACCAACACACTGCCTTCTCCCCGGGCGGGCGATTCCAGCTGTGATTCAGCTGGTTAAGAATTGAGTTTAGGAGCTTGTTCCCTCCTTCCTCATTTATAAAATGGAGTATACCCGGGAACTCAAAACAAAACAAAACCCAACCCAGCCCCTCTCTGAGATCCAGTTTAGGGAGAACAACACCTCCCTCTTCTACCCACTCTTAAGACTTGTGAGACCAAGGGGGGGGGGCAGTATAAATGGTGAGGCAATGAGACTGACTAACCCCCTCAGCTCCTCCTCCACCACTAGAGATCTGCTTAAGACTGCCCCTGCAAGCACCTCAACGTAAAGGCTAGGCAGGATTTAAACTGGTGGTCTCCAGGGGTGGCTGCCCATCCCCCCTCCCCCCACTCCTTTCTAAAACATAGTTTGAATTCTTCCCTTATCAGATAGGTAAATCAGTGTGCAGCCCCACCAAGCCAGACTCCCAGGGCCAGCATCTAAAAGGAGCCTGAAAATTCTCCTTCCACCCCCAACCACACACAAAGCAGGGCCCCGCCTCTCTCCCCTTCCCCTCAAAAAAGGAAAAAAAAAAAAAAAGCAAAGGCCCTGGGGGGGAGGGGCATGGCCTGAGTTCCCCCAATAGAGCCCAGCCCCAGGGAACAAAGGGTTGACACTGGTTGGTTCTGGTGGTCGGATTCCTGGAGTTCCAAGGCACGGATCCCCCTAGGATGGCTCTCTCCCACCCTCCCCCACGTTCAAATCGGACCAGTTCCTTCCTTCCTCTACACCGTGGTTGGGGTGAGAGGAATGGCTTCAGAACATCTCCAGTCAGACCTCAGGAAGGGGAAGTTTGCTAGTCAACTAACAGCCATCTTCTCTCTGCGCCCCCCCCCCCAGCACCCTCCCTGTACCTCCAGGATGGACTAATAAAGAGGACACTTCCCCTAGGGCGCCTTCTGTCAAATCCTTCCCTCAGCGGATAAATATTTCAAGGGGAAGAGGGCCAGGAATCCCCATTTTCCTTTCTCCAACCTGTTGGAGTTAGTCATGTGGGCAGCCTGGTGGTGGGGGAGTTACAGCATTTCCTCCCCTGATGCTGCTCCTTTCGGTTACACACTTCCTGACTTCTCCTTCTGTCCTGAGGAACACCCACCGCCCCCACATCAAATACCCCACTCAAGTATCAACACCTGACTAAACCCACATATACCGTGTCATCTAAGAAATGTGGGCCAAAAAAAGTAAGGAAGCAAAGGGTCGGATTGAGCTGTGACTCTCCTGTCTCTTGTGGCTTGCACAAACCATTTCATTCTGCTTCTTTGTGGGAGACTTTGCAAGAGAATTTGACCCAACTTTGGTCCCAGTTGACCAGGACCAAAAGAAGGGTTTCTCTCCTCTTCTCCAGAACCTTGGGACATTCCAGGTTTGGGTGACCCTATGCATGTCTCTAACCAAAATACACATCAATGCTCACTTTAGGTGAGCAGGGTGCTAAACACTCCTGTCAAAATCATGCGGCATTACAACCAGAAGATTCATAAATGCCTTGAAGGTTAGCGACGCGCTTAAGCGGAGAAATCTGACTGGAAACCCTAACAAAGTGAGGAGACTAGCCCAGTATGTATTTGGGAGAGCCAGCCAGAGGGAGTGCCTGGGACAGAAGTTCCAAGGAAGAACTACAGATAAAAATAAGCTCCTTGATCATAATATCAAGAAAGGACAAGTGTTGGTTGGGCTGGCTGCCACGAGCCTGGTCTTGCTGGGTAGCAAGGTCCAATAAAGGCAAGTCGGACATCTTTTCTTCTAGCTGTGCTTTTAAACTCCTAAATGCCTTTCAATTGAAAGATTCAACACCGTGGTGACACTCTGGTGTCAAGGCTTCACCCAAGCCTCGCAGGTAGAGGCACAGAGCTTGTTCTAAGGTTAGCTGCCATTCACCTCTGCTCAGCAGCCCAGAACAAATAAATGCTCCTCCGCAGCTCTCCACCAGATGGGGTATCAGCCTGCGCGAGGCTCTGAATGGAGGGACTGTCAGCACCTACACCTCAGCTCCCTCCTCATGGTGGTTTTTCCTGGTCCTTCCATTCCTCAAGAGACTGGAGATGCAAGGACAGCGAGCTCTCTTCCCATCCAACCCCGATCCTCGGCTGTCAGCAAGGAGTGCAGGGTGCGAATGGGAATGAAAAGCTTCCTGAAGTTTATGCCAAAACCACAGAAGAAAAAGCCATCATACTGGTTTCTAACAGCAACACGAAACCATGCTTAAAAGGTCTGTACCATTATGAATGTTTCCTGCTGAAACCTCCCAGGCTTGGACTACACAGGCTTGCTCTTCATGCAGATGTAAGTTCTCAAAAAAAAAAAAAAAAAAAAAAAAAGGAAAGTTTGAGCTGAGCCCTGGCTGTGTGTGTGCCTTACACCTGGAAACCACTGACAGTGCAGGCAGCAACCTCACCATTAACAAGGCAGACAGTTGCCATATTGGAAGCTTTGCCTGGGACGGTGGCAAAGCATCATCCAGGCTGTTCTCTGGAGGCATGCCGCCTCAAAGAGAACACCAAAATATTTGAAGATGCAAAAATAACACACGGGCTTCTTTAAACCAACTCTACAAAAACCCGTATTTTTAAGCCACCTTTCCCCACTGACATAGGAATGACAGGGAGTGTTCCTGGGCTTGAATCCAAGATGATCTTAATGAAGCCAAAGTTGTGGGGTTTGGAGTTGTAAACTGTCAACATGTACCCCACAAATACGGCACACTATATGGTGCCAAGCCATCTTAATCAGCCCAGAAAGAAAGCAGCCTCATCTACCTACCACCTTCCCTGTCTCCTCTGGTGAAGACACTTTGTCTACGCCTGTTCCTCCAGGGTCCTCTCAAGACCCCTCATCTGTTTTCATTTCTATAGTCATTCATTTAGATCAAGAACACAGTATAAAAGTCACCTAGACAGTCAAGTTCTTCTCTTGACAGGACACTCACAATGGTCAGTCCATGCAATGTTATAAACCAGGAAGGCAAGATCCTACACACTGTCCCACAACCCCACTATGGTATCCTAGCCTCAGGCTATTCTCTGCCGTCCCTCAGGTATGTGATGTAGGTCAAAGTCATTGTGGCTTAAGCAGTTTTAGCTTCAATTTCTGTGTCAATGTTGAATTTTTGTCCAAAACCAACTTAGTTCATTATAGTCTTCACCTGGGCCAGATGGTAGTTGTGCACACCCACATCTGGAGATACATAGGTAGGAGGATCGAGGCAAGCCTATGCTACAAAAGAGCCTGCCTTAGCAAAAAACTATGTTCTGAAAAGCTGCTGAAAACCAATACTTCCTACAAATCTTGGTGGCCTACATTTTGAGCCACAGGAAACCAGACTTAAACCAAAACTTAAAGTGGTCAGCAACTTCCCAACCATTTTTGACGACTATCTTGCTGTTTCTCAACTAGAAGTTATTCTGCCTTCCAAGAGATATCTGACATAAGATATGGAGACTAGTCTAATCAATTCCTGACATAGATTTCAAGATCTAAAGAGACCTATGGCTGAACCTAATGGGTATCAGAGAAACCTGTGTCATAGCCCCTGATCTGCCTGCTCTTTTACTGGAAACAGGATGAGGTATATGCAGATCAGAGACAGAGAAGGCCAAGGCAAAGAAAGGAGTGTCACCAAACTATAGGTCAGCTTGGCTAAAGTGACTCCCAGGCCTGCCTGTACTACAGTGTAAGCTGCTGTCCCAAAATATAAGAATGTTTGGTATGTGGATCAGCACGAGGGCAGTCTCTAACAGGGTGCTGAGAACCTATCACCTCACTCTTGGAAGGGTTGATCCTGAGCCCCTCCCTTTCCATGGCATGACAAATGTCATCTTGAGTTTCTTTCTTCCCTTCCACCCCATCACCAGAACAAAAAGTTCCATTAAACACTTCTTCCTCTGCCTCGTGTACACTCTCCTGAAGTAAACAAGCTTCAGAGATTACCTGTATCTACAACATTCCTCCAGCATGGATAACTCGGGTCACCAGCCTAAATTATGGCAGAGTGTGGGACCAGCCCAAGCAACAGCAGGCTCAGGCTGCGGTAAAACACCAATTACAGTGAGGGAGAGTGGAGGTTAGGGAGGAACTTCTTCAAATATGGGTGCCAGCAAGGAGCCGGGGCCTTTAGTCCCAACATCCAGGAGGCAGAGGCAGGCAGATAGAGTTAGAAGCCAGCCTGATCTACAGAACAAAGTCCAGGCCAGCCACAGTTAAAGACAGTGAAATTCTGTACCCTCCCCCCTCCCCCAAAAAAAGGAGGAGAAAGAAAATACAGAAAACCAAACACACAAAAACTTCAAATTTGGGCTGATGGACATAGCTCTCCAGGCTGCTCTGTACTGACTGCTTTTCCCCCGGGACAATGCTCCAGAGTCCCTCTTGCTATGATTCTAAGGCCAAGTCTGAGGCACACTACCAAGGAGCCTTAGCCTTTGGAAGGAGTCAAGAAAGCTTTGCACCTCCTTTATATCCCAGCCTCCCCAAATTGGGAAAGCTGTCCAGCCCATCTCCAGACCAAGAGAGATCTGAATCTCTGTGATCTGATAAACGGGAGAGTGGGGGCGGCTTGCCACCCGCGGAGGAGGGCCATTCAAAGAGGGTTCCTGCAATAAAGTGATTTAATAGATCTAAAGAGGCCAATTCCCTTCTCTCTCACAATTACTTCCTGGGAGTTATCATTCACATATGTAAATGAGATGGGGGCACAAAGCCACCACCCAGAAACCTGCAGTGTGGTGGTAGTGATGGGGGGTGGTATTTCAAGGAAGTAGCTAAAGGTACCGCTGTAGGTCCCTTAAACACATGTTCCAGAAGCCCAGCGACCCTAGCACACCACCAGCGGAGCAGAGAGCTGGTCCCAAAATTCCTTCAACCCAAATCTAGTTTCCCCCCCATCAACCTCCTGACTGGAGGGCAATGCTCAGTCTTCACTGCAGCCTCCAACCAGTCAGTCCAGCATCTCCTTCCCCACCCCTCCCCCTCAAGAACGCCATCCCTCAGGCTCCAACTCTTAATCCCCACATCCTCCTTCCCCTCCCCCACAGCTCCTAAAGCTAACCTCCCTGAAGTAACCCCTCCCTGCCCGGACCGGGTGTCAAGCTTCAGGGCCAAGGATTAGCAATTTCTTCCCTCCTGGTCCAGCCTTAACCACGAACGTGGGAGGCAGGGTAGCAGGAACCTCCTAACCATCGAGGCTCGGGGAGCTCTTGAACAACGTCGGATGCTGAGAGATAAAGGCGAGTAAGGAAGAGAACCTGGAGACTCTACTATTGCCTTCCTTATTTAGGGTTAGGAATGTTAGGGACAGCAATCAATGGCTGTCTGGGGCCATAAATGCCAAACTGAGGAGAACAGGACAAGAGGCCAGCCTCCTTCCACGGCCTGCCCCTCGACACTGAATTTCACTCCCCACTGCGCTGCCCTTCTTTAACTGAGAACTTGGGATTGCACCGACCCAAGTCTCCTTCCTAGACTGGCCCAGCCAGGAATGAAGGCTTCGGCTAACGTTTTCCTTCCTGGCAGGACCTGGTGGACAGCAGAGGTGCCTGCCAGTTCTGAACCGTAACCAGCCTTCTAGGGGAGCTTTTCAGCCACACGCTCATCCTTCCGGGATCTGCCAAACCTATTCTGGCCACAGGACCTGGCTTTTTAGGTGGCTACCTGACTGAGGTCTGCACTTAAAACAGGGGAAGAGCCTGACTTCGCAGGTTCATGCTCGTGGGTAGGGTGGCAAATTAGCCACACTCCCTTTGCCCTGTGAACGACATTCAGACCTTCAGAACTCAAGGCGCTAGCGCCCGATTCAGGCCCTGCATGTGCTTCCCTGGTTGGCCTGCTCGCCCTCCCCCACCGGCAAGCACAATACAACCTTAGTTTCTGCCACATGGGGTCACCTCCCTGCCCCCTGCTCCCTTCCCAGGGGAAAGAGGTAATAGACACGTGGTAAGCCGGAGGGGTTCCCGGAAGGGGGCGGGGAGGGGGTGCTGGTAATCAGTGGTGCCTCCTCCTTGCTCCACCGTAGTTACTCGAAACTCAAAATTGGGGTGTCCCGGCAGATAAGGACGCACAATGAGTGTCCTTTATCGCCTCCAATCCAACAGGAGCGGCCATCAGCCAAGCCCATACATATAACATCCAGTTTTTCTTTTTCCTAGCAAAGTTACCAGAATCAGTCTCACCTGGTGCACAAAGACGTCCACCGGGGGGTCGAGCGCGACCCCGGCGCGGGCGGTCATGGACAGGAAGCCGAACCCCATGCGCACGTTGAACCACTTACAGATGCCGGCCCCGTGCAGCAGCTGCGGCTCGTCTGCCGCCCGAGCCGCGTCAGCCGGCGCCTCCTCGGGCGCCTTCTCCGCTGCCTTGGCGCAGCCACCTGGAGACAGGGAGAGCCAGGTGATCAGCTGGGGGCCAAGCCATCGCAGGGCCCCTCTCTGGGACCCGTCTGGGAGATCTCGGTGTTGAGCCCGCGGATAGACACCCAGGAGGAGGCAGCTACCAAACAGCTGCTAAGAAGAAACCTGTCCAGGCTGCCTCCCCAAGGTTACACCGAGGATGCTGAAGCCCCGAAAGTTTTGCATGTCTTCCCACATGTTGCCCGTGCACACGCGGCGGGACAGGCCCCTCCTCTTCTCTCCCTCCGCCCCCACAGACTCGGCGCGCAAGCCACTGGAACACCAGGGTTCCCTGCTCCAGAGATGGCCCCAAGAAGCAGGAGGCCGCAGGGACTTGGGGTCCCGCGGGCAAGTCCGTGGGACACTTTCCCACCTCCCTTCTATTTAGCTCTTGGGCGCCCTGCACCCTAAGGTGTGCCCGCTGAATCGTAAGCTCGAACCTGCAAACTGCTGGTTGGACACCGAGCCCATGGTCGTCGGCTGAGCCCGTGGCCCCGGGCCCCAGGTCGGGCGGCTGCTGGCCCCAGAGAAGTCCGGAGGCAAAGGGGTGGTTCGGAGAAGAGGCTGCTACATCTTCCCCCGCACAATAGCGGTGGGAGGGCCCACGGCTTTTCAAAGGCTCCCAAATTCTAAAAGACAATGACCCAACCCCCCGCGGGCAGCCCCCTCCCCTCCCCTCTCTTATTACCCCTCCCTTTCCCTCCGGCTCTGGCTCCCGCCCTCCCCCACTGCTCTGGTCTCTGACACCTCTGGGGTGTCCCTTCCCAGAACCTTGAGATTTGACACCCCCTCCACGTACGCATATCTGGACACGGGGGTCTTTTGCCCTAGGAGTCTTTAGTACCCCTGAATTTAGGATACTGCACTTTGAGGACTCAGTGCGGGTACCTAAAGCAGACACAGGTGGGGGACCTGGGGGGGTAGTAGTTTTATAACCACGTGACCACACACACAGGTGGGGGACGGGGGGAGTTTTATAACCACGTGACCACACACACTTCCCCCCCCCCAACCCTCCCCCCCTCCCCGGCAGATAATTATACATTCCAGAGAGTTGGGGGAGGGAGGTGTGAGCCTGTTGGCGCTGTCCAATCAGAAACACAAACCACCTGTCAAGGGAGAAATGGATGAGCCCTCCCCCAGCCCCTCCGCGCCCCTCCCCCCTTCCCCCTCAGGCCTCTGAGCTGACCCGGCTGCTTGGCGCTGACCTGCTCTCACCCCCCACCCCCGTGTGCTTAGATAGACCTGGAATTCTGGGCACTAGGAAGCCAGGGTATGGGTGCAGGGAGGCGGCAGGAGACCCCACAGAGCTGATCTCTCTTGACCTAGGCGCTGCCTCAAACTCAGCCTGCCTCTGACTATAACTAGAAGTCTCCAAGTCTCAACATCAGTTCCTCTGGGTTTGTCCCAATCAGAAACAAGCTGCTAGTTGATTTGTGCAGAGAATCCTTTGCTTCCTTCCGAGCCTGCATCTAAAGTTGGTTCTAGGTAGAGAGCTTCCTGGGAGAGCATGGGGGAAAGCCTGGAAGAGTGTCCTCTGTGATAGCTGCCTCCTCATCCTGTCCAGCGCGTCCCGTCATGTCCCTTCCCTTGCTGGCAGAGGGTAATATATTGTAGGTGGAGGCCTTCCTCCAGTACCCGGGACACTCTGCTTCCCAGACCCTCCTGCTCTCAGTCACCTTCCTAAATTGCAGTCCCCTCCGGGTAGCGTGGCTGGTGGAAGGACTGGATAGGGAGGTTTCTCATTTGAAGAGGTAAACTCCCTACTAGAAGATAAAGAGGGTGGACCGGGGGGTGGCCACTGCCCTGGTCAGAGATGGACAATGGCCCGGGGCTCAGTGCACGGCCCTGGCCCTGCCCCTTCACTTCCGGTGCTCAGTTCAAACTGGACAATGCCAGCTCCGGTCAGTTCCCCTCCCCCACAGCTACAACCCATTTAAAGGGACAGAGCCTGCTTTCAGGGGCATCCGCTTACCCTGAATTCAGGCTTCTCCATGAATGTGTAGAATCTCTTGTGGTTCACAAGCTGCAGCTGTGCGCGTGTTGGTGCACACTCATGGGCACGTGTGCATCTGAGAACGAGAAAAAAGATAATGGAAGATAGGGAGGGGAATCAGTGACTATGAAGAATATTTTCCTCTTCCCTAGGAAGTGCTTTGCACGAGACTGAAGTTTTGAGCGTAAAATGTATGAGATAGGACTTTGGAGGATTAAAAAAAAAAAAGACTCTGGTGAGCCTTCTGTTACTTAGCTAAAAAAAACATAAGTATCATTAACAGTGCCCTATTCCCAATGGGACTGGTAAATCATTCCGGAGTGTAACAACCGAAGCCCTCTATTTGCATAGCCCGCTCCCGTGAAGCAGCACCTTTACGATAGCTACTCCCTGTACCTCTTCTCCTGAACTTCAGAAGTCGGTGGCTGAGATCTTCTGAAGGGATGTAGAAAAACGAGGTGAGCGCTCAGGTTTCTCGGTGACACCAACGTGGTTGGGTTCCCCCCCGCAGGCTCGATCAGTTGCTCTGTCCAGGGTCCTGAGGGAGTCTGTGGCTCTGTCCTTGGTGCTGAAAACGCTTCCCCGTTTCCTGCCCTGAGAACTTCCTTTGTTCTCGTCTCCAAGTCCTTCCCAGAAAGCCTGAATGTCCCCCTGGCACACATGAGGCAAATAGAATCTTTATTTTTTCTTTTTCTTTTTTTTCTCCAAACAGAGTTTCTCTGTTTAATAGCTCAAGTTGTCCTGGAACTCATTCTGTAGACCAGGCTGGCCTCAAACTCACAGAGATTCGCCTGCCTCTGCCTCCCGAGTGCTGGGAAAGGTATGCACCACCACCGCCTGACTTTATTTTTGCTTTTTATTAAAACAAGGCCTTGCTGCATGGCACATGCTGGACTCAATCATATTGAAATTCACCTGCCTCTGCCTCCTTAGAACTGGGATTACAGGTGTGTGTCACCTTGCCTGGCTCAATCTTTCTTTTACATTTTATTTTATTATGTTTGTATTTATGTGTATTTATATGCCATGCATGTACTGCTGCCCTTAGAAGCCAAAAGAGGATGTTGGATTCCCAGGAGCTGAAATTACAGGTAGTTGTGTGTCACAAATGTGGGTTCTGGGAACCAAATTAAGGTCCTCTGGAAGAATAATCCGTGCTCTTAACCATGGAGCCTTCTCTCCAGCCCTGAATATTTCTTGAATACTGAAGAGGAAATTTCTAGAAGTAAGTGATTCTGTTAGAGCATTGCAGGCATTGCAAGCTCACCTTTAGGAAAAAACAATGTTCAAGCCAACTCACATGATCTTAAAGAAAGATATTATCTTTGAATATAATAGTTTATTTACTAATAATTTTAAGTTAGTTTCATTATTGAAAAGTACCTTTTGTTTTTCAGTTTTGGTTTTGAATTTGTTTTTTGTTTGTTTGTTTTTGAGCCAGGGTTCCCTGTGTAACTGCCCTGACTCTCCGGAACTCTTTCTGTAGACCAGGCTGGCCTTGAACTCACAGAGATCTGCCTGCCTCTGCCCCCTAAATGCTGGGACCAGAGTTGTGCTCCATCACCACCTGGCTGAAAAGCACTTTTTTTAAATTATTGTTTTGAAGCAGTGGTGTTCCTTGCAGCCCAGGCTGGCCTCAGGCAGACTGTATAGCCACAAAAAACTCTGGAGTCCTAATTCTCTGCCTGCATCTCCCACATGCTGAGATTTCAGTCATGCACCACCACACCTACCTTTATGCTTTCCTGAGAGCACAGGTGCATTGACATTGCCCGTTTTTGTTACAACTCTGTGATCTGGGGCAACTTTCTTACTCTCTGTGTGCCTCGGCGTCCTGCCCTGCCTGGGGGAGATATTTAGATGCTCAGAGAGACGTTGTGAGAATGAAGGGCAGGGACTAGGTATTCCAAGGGAATGTTTTCATAATAGTACCTTGTTGGGGAATATTGTTTTCAGGTGTGTGTGACTTTGTTTACATTGCACTTAACTGTGAAGCTGTGATTCTTTGCCTGTCTAAAATACCTGATGATCCAATAGCACGGCAGAAGCAAGGACAGGCGGAGCTAGCAGGCAGAGAGTATAAAAAGAGAAATGAGGAAGGGAAAGAGGAGCAAACAAGAGAACAAGGAGGGGAGGATAACAGGGACCAGCCTCCCAGCTACACAGTAAGCCACAGAGAAAGAAGTACAGAAAGGTATACAGAAATAGAGAAAGATAAAAGTCCAGAGGCAAAAGGTAGACAGGATAATTTAAGTGGGCAAAAAAAACAAGCCAAGCTAAGGCTTGTCAATCATAACTAAGAATAAGCCTCTGTGTGTGATTTATTTGGGAGCTGGGTGGCGGGTCCCCCAAAAAGCAAAAGAGTAAAACATCATACAACAGTACCTGTCATGTGTTTTTTAATTCCTTAAGTCATTGCTATTATAATGGGGGTGCCGCTCAGTTGGGAGATGCACAGGGCCCTGAGTTTGAGCCCTAGAGCCAAGGCCTGGGCTTGATACACAGGCCCTCATAAAATTGGGCATGGGGGCTGAAGAGATGCCTGCTCTTCCGGAGGACTGGAGTTCGATTCCCAGCACCTACAGGATGATTCACAGCCATCTCTAACTGCAGTCCCAGGGGATCCAACACCCCCTTCTGGCATTTGCATCTCACACTCATGTCAATCTTCCTGCCTCAGCATCCTGAATGCTAGGATTACATGTATGAGCCAACACACCCAGCCTGAATAGGTTTGAATTGAAATAAGATACATCATCAAAATAGTCCTAATCCTCATTTTACTCAGCTATCTTTGTAAGTTCTCTTCCCAGAACAGCTGAGTGGAAAGCCCTGGCCATCTACTAACACAAATGATACTGTGCCCTCAAAAAAAAAAAAAAACTATTCCCCCAATATGTCCCATAAGATACCTCTCCCACCAGCTGTGCACACACACACACACACACACGTGTGTGCGAGTGCACTTGTGCATATCTCTAAATCTCAGTACCTCTGAGACAGGGAGGCAGAACACACATACAAATGCATGTGTACATATCTGTAAATCTCAGTACCTCTGAGAGGGAGGCAGAATTTGAAGCTCAAGGCCAGCCTGGGCTACATGAGAACAGTGTCTCAAAAGGACAAAACAAAACAGGAAAAGATGCCAGCTCCTTAGAACCTTTGATGCATCGCCCCATCGTTTAAAACAGACCAGTGAGGCGGGAGGTACAGGGCAGTGCCTATGAGCACGTGCAGAACTCTAAGCTTGGTCCCCAGGACCACATAAGCCTGGTATGGTGGTGCATGTGTTATTTAACAGTTTCCTCCCAGATCAAAACATTCCACTTCTGCAGGGGAGCTCCTGAAACAGGAAGGTAAACAACTAAAAGAAATGCTTCAAGAATGCCCTGAAACTGACTAGATTCACCAAGCCTCTCCCTGCTCCAGTAAACAAAGAAGCAAAGAAGTCTCTGAGGCCAGACAGCTGCCTGGGAGAAGCAGAAACCGGTCAGCTCTCTGCAAGAGATTTAGACCAACAGAGCCCCTTGGAAAGGATACTCTCCAACCTGCTGAGCTGCCTGCAGGCTGCACGGTGTGCTCCAGGTCCCCCAGTTTTGTGAGCTGTCAGCCATGCTATGATGGGCCTTGGTGATGCGGCTGTCATTCAGTCATTTCTGCCCCTGTAAGTGACCCCTCACCTGTAGTCCTCATATAAGTAACCCCAGTAAAACTCGTTGGTTCACCAAGTTGACTTTGGTGAGCTGTGGGGATATCTGTACTTCGGTTCATCATGGTCTCCCTATCTGGGATGAGTAGACGAGTGTGTTGTGTCTTTCCAGAAAAAGTTTTCTCACACAGGAGTATTCCGTGACCCCAGTGCTGTGAACACGAAGACGGGGTCAGGAGTTCAAGGTCATCATTTGCTGTATTTGAGAACTTGACATTAAAAAACAGCCCAGTTAAAGTATTATCCAGAAAGCAGTGTATTACTTACGTTTCCTGTGTAGTGTGACAACGCTCTGTGTTTCATCAAGAAAGAGGTCTAGAAGATGGCTCAACTGCCACCCAGCCTACTGATTTGAGCTTGATTGCTGGGACCCACAAGGGCAAAGGAGAGGGCTAAGTTGCAAAAGTTATCTTCTGATGTCCACATATGTACTATGGCACACATGCACCCATGTACATACATATGTGCGTACACTGAAAAGAAAAAAATGTAATTGTTATTTTAAAATGAGAAGTCGGGTGTGGCGGCACTCACCTTCAGTCCCAGCATTCAGGAGGCAGAGGCAGGTCTCTGTGCGTCTGAGGCCAGCCTGGGTGAGTTTCAGAACAGACAGGACTGTAGAAAGAAACCTTGTCTCAAAAGACAAAAAAAAAAAAAAAATTAAAAAATTAACAGTGGAAGCTGGGCGGTGGTGGCACACGCCTTTAATCCCAGCACCGGGAAAGCAGAGGCAGGGATCTCTGTGAGTTCAAGGCCAGCCTGGTCTACTGGAGCTAGTTCCAGGACAGGCTCCAAAGCTACAGAGAAACCCTGTCTCAAAAAACAATAAATAGATAGATAGATAGATAGATAGATAGATAGATAGATAGATAGATAGACAGATAGATAATCGCCAGTGGAGGGTATGGAAGTACACATCTTTAATCCCAGCACTCAGGAGGCAGAGGCAGGTGGATCTCTGTGAATTCAAGGTTAGCCTGGTCTACAAAATGAATTGCAGGACAGCCAGGGCCAGTAGTGAGGCCCTGTCTCAAAAGTAAAAAGCAGTGAAGAGGCCATCAGGAATGTTTAGTAGGTAAATCACCTGCTGTCCAGCCTGATGACCTAATATCAATCCTCAAGACCCACGTGGCAGACAGAATTAACACCTGCAAGTTGTCCTGTGACCTTCACATGGGTGCCACAGCATTGCTGAACACAAAGACACACATACATGCACACGCACAGGCACACACACTTGTGCACACAGTGTAAAATGTCATTAGAAGGGAACGTGATGTGTGCAGTTCATCAGCTGACTCACCTAACAGATACTTATTGAGCGTCTACTTTGTACCAGGTGGTACTGTGTGAAATGCTGGGGGCACAGCAGGGAGCAGAGAGGTCAAATTCCTGTTCTCGGTCCATCCCTTTCTAGACAAAGGCAGACAGCAAGCGTGGGTTGATATAGGGTGCACGTACCTCCAGCCTGTGCATCCCTGAGATCTCGAGAGACTATCACAGGTGTTTGTTTATTTTTTGAGTCAGGGTCTCACTATGTAAACCAAGTTGGCCTTGAACTGAGAGATCCCACCTGCCTCTGCCTCCTGAGTGCTGGGATAAAGGGGAGCCACCATGCTCAGCCAAAGACCAGCTTTATTCTTTAAGACTGAAATGAGAGTTGGATTCAGTGGTGACAGATGTGTCTTCCAGAACTGAAATCCTGCAGCCCTGTGTGTGTGTGTGTGTGTGTGTGTGTGTGTGTGTGTGTGTGTGTGTGTGTGAAGAGAGACTCCATTGCTAACTCTAATGAGAAACAATCTGTCCTCGCCCCATGCTGTCAACCCCATCCCATTGCAGGGGCCAGTGCTTCCTACATCCATCAGGGCTGTACACCTCTCCCCTCGCAGGCCTGTTGAGTTAGCAGGAGGACTAGCCAGGGGACTTTCATCTGCTCCCCATGCTGGTCCTGCTTCACAGAGCAAGACGCCAGGCACTTGCTTTCACCAATAATGGCTTCATTAGATTGAAAGGAGACGAAAGTGACCTCAATGAAATAGACTTCCTGACCCCAGCTGACCTCTGACCCTCACCCTGACAGCCTCTAAATCTTCTCTTTCTGACACGGCCCCCACAAGAGAAGATGATGAGCACGTATGTGATAGCCGTCTGTCTGTCCAACGTCGGTCCCTCTCCAGGTTGCCTCTGAAGCAGAGCTTCTGATACCCAGCTGGGCTTAGCTAGTTGCTGCTGCTTTCATGGGTCCTCACCCCGATTCTAGTCCGGACGTGGGGTGGGGGGAGGGTTGTCCCAGCCCATCCAGCTGTCATTCACATGGTGTCCATTTGTCTGTATCCAGTGGGTGTCATGTACCGCAGAGGCAGGAGGCAGGGTGACTAGCCGAGGACTGTCATTTCCTAGGTGCTCTTTTGACCTGCTCTCCCCTGATCGGGAGACTATGTCATACGCCCATGCTCACTGTCTGTCCTCAGCAGCCCAAACGTGACCCCCATCGTACTAGACAAGACACAGCCTCAACTTAAGGATCACAAAAGAAGATACTCCTCTCTATCAAAGTAGATAAAGTAGTTAACGCACAGTATTAATAATCAATTTGTGTGGGAAGAATTGTAATAAAAGAGATACCGTGACCAAGCCACTCCATTCCTTTAGGCCGCCTCTCTGAACCATTTCTTTGGAGGAGACTTCCGTATCTCTAAATAATACACATGGATGTCTATTCCTTGATTTATTGGCTTTAGCTCTTCCCTATTGATTTCCTGTTATGATGGATGAGAACTTACCCCTACAGGGCCCTTTCCCCTTCCTCCCAAGTACAGATAAATCACCATTTCCAGCTAAATTGGTAACTGATGTTTATGTTGTCATGACTATGGAAATGCCCCACAGTGCCTTACCAAGATGCTCCTCTCCTTTTTCGGCTTGGCATCTTCTTTTCCCTCGACTTTCTAGCTGCCACCTTTTCCACTGATGGACCCTAACTTACTCTCATTTTCTTTGGCTAAGCCCTCCCTTCTGCAGCCTGTCCCTGTTCCTCTTCCTGCCTATTCTCTGGCTTGCTTCCCCGTGGTCATCCTGGGGTCCCTCATTGATTTTCAGGTTAGAACTCATGTTTTTGGGTATTTTCAGTTTTCTTGGCTGGCCTCACACTCAGAGATTCCCCTCCTGAGTACTGGGATTAAAGCCACAATGTCGCCATACTCAGCTTTCTGGCTCATACATGAACAGGTTTTGGGTTCAGCATCAAAGAGAATATTCTCTAGTAAGTACCCTAGAAAAAGTTTATACTGGAGTAGGCTGGGGTGATGGAGTCGGGCAGTGGTGGCGCTCGCCTTTGATCCCAGCATTCGGGAGGCAGAGGCAGGCACATCTCCCTCCATGAGTTCAAGGCCAGCCTGGTCTACAGAGCAAGTTCCAGGACAGGCAGGCACCAAAGCCAGAGAAACCCTGCCTCACAAAACAAAACAAAATAAAAAAGAACCTGGGTTTTCTCTGTGAGTTAGAAGCCAGCCTGGTCTACTGAGTGAGTTCCAGGATAGGCTCCAAAGCTATAGAAAGACCCTGTCTCGAAAGCAAACAAACAAACACAAACAAACAAACAAAAACCCGAGTTTGACTCCCAGCACTCACGTAGAAGCCAGGCATCTCAGCATCTGGCTGCAAACCCAATCGATAGTGAGGGTGTGTGGAGGAGCATGCAGATCCCCGGTGTTCTCTGGGGAGGCATTTTCTCAACTGAAGTTTCTCTTCCCAGAAGACTCTAGCTTGTGACAAGTTGGGGGGAAAAAGGAAAATTATGGACTTTTTTCTTTCTTCTTTCTTCTTTTAACCATCTGTGATTGGAGAAGGATCACAGAGAAAACAAAGGCATAATGCTATAACACTGCCCACGTTTCCCTTCCGCCTCTACTGAGTGTTAGAGGCGCTGTGAGATTCTGTACACAGATGCCCTGCCCCTGTTCTGCCTGGAGGAAGAGAGTGGAATGAAGATGGTCACACTCCAAGGTCCATGGAACCAAGACTTTCGGATCTCTTGAAGGCCGTCCCTCCTGTCCCCATAGGCTCAGCTTGATGCCCACTGTTATCTACAGACTCCTAGCTGACTGCTGCTGAGATCTGGTCCATCCAGGGATAGTGACAGGGAAAGTTGCTTCTCCCATGGAATTGAATCTGGTCTCTGAAGAAGACCCATGAGCATCTTTAGGATGAGTCTTCTGTGAAGACTGGGGTTGGGGAGGAGGCTTTGTGTCCTCAAACATGTTTCTCGTTGTTGTTATTGTTGTTGTTTTTATTTAATAGTCTCCAGTCAGAATGAAACAGCTCCTGTCTCGGTGACCCCTAGCCTCTTGCTATAGGTCACATACGATGATTTCATACTATTTTGTGTCGTGATGATTTCATACTATTTTGTGTCGTGCTTTTTTAACCACAAAGTGGCTTCCCATTTCTTGTTTCCTTGGGTCCTAGACACTCAGGCTGTTGGAAGAGGAGGGGCATGCATCTCTGTCCCAGATCAAAGCCTTACTTCCAACCCTCAACTCCTTGGCCTCCCTCTCGCTTCGACCATAAGTAATATTCTCGGACTTAGACACCATGGCTGTCTCTTTCTGGTGTTTCCCTGTAATCTGGTCTCTGCATGGAGAACCATTTCATAGACTTTCAGTTTGTTGATTACTATTGTTATTTTATTAGAGTCTCACAAAGCCCAGGATGGCTTTTAACTTTCAGTGTAGCTAAAAAAAACCGTTGGATTTCTGATCCTCCTGCCTCAGTCTTCCAACATATACCATGCTCGGTATCACTATGTTTTTGTTGTTTTTTTCTCTCTCTTCCTTCCTTCTCCCTGCTCTTCTCTTGCAATGGCTAGCGTGTAACTCAGTGTCTAGGACAGGCTGCCCTTAAAAGCACAGAAACTCACCTGCCTCTGCCTCCCAAGTGCTGTGGTTAAATGCAAGTGCCACTACTTCCAGCTTCTTTGTGAAAAAATTAGATTTACTCTCTGGGAGTTCGAGACCAGCCTGATCTACAAGAGCTAGTTCCGGGACGGGCACCAAAGCTACAGAGAAACCCTGTCTCGAAAAACCAAAAAAAATCCCAGCACTTGGGAGGCAGAGGCAGGTGGATCTCTGTGAGTTCGAGACCAGCCTGGTCTACAGAGCTAGTTCCAGGACAGGCTCCAAAACCACAGAGAAACCCTGTCTCGAAAAACCAAAAAAAAAAAAAATTAGATTTACTATATTTTATGAGTATTGCCTGCATGTATGTCTGTGTGCCACGTTCATGCCTGGCATCTTTGGAGGTCAGGAGAGGGTATCAGACCTGAGAACTGAGGGAAGCTCGTGGGCCACTAAGTGAGTGCTGGAAACTGAGCCCAGGTTTGATCATCTACAGGAGCAACAAATGCTCTTGATGGCGAAGCCGCCTCTCTAGCCCATCTGTCTGACTTTTGAGACAGAGGCACTCTACAACCCAGGTTGCAATAAAATAAAATTTATTTTATTAACTTACCATAATTATTAGTGTGTGTGTGACGTAGGGACGTGCATGTAGAAGTCAGAGGAGAACTTTTGGAAGACAGTTCTGGGCACTGAACTCAGGTCACGAGGCTTTGCGCAGTAACTGCTTTAACCAGCCGGGCCGTCTCACTGGCTCTGCGTCACCCTTCTAAGTGCTAGGGTCACAGGCATGAGCCACCGTACCTGGCCACGCTTCATCTTTCTTAATTCTTTTTTTTAAAAAATATTTATTTATTTATTATGTATACAATATTCTGTGTGTATGCCTGCAAACCAATAGAGGGCACCAGACCCCCTTACAGATGGTTGTGAGCCACCATGTGGTTGCTGGGAATTGAACTCAGGACCTTTGGAAGAGCAGGCAATGCTCTTAACCTCTGAGCCATCTCTTTCTTAATCCTTCCTTCCTTCCTTCCTTCCTTCCTTCCTTCCTTCCTTCCTTCCTTCCTTCCTCCTTTCCTTCCTTTCTTTCTTTCTTCTTTCTTTTTAAGACAGGATTTTTCTGTATAGCCTTGGCTGTCCTAGAACTCGTTCTGTAGACCAGGTGGTCTTGAACTCACAGAGATCCACCTGCCCTGCCTTCCAAGTGCTGGCATTAAAGGTGTGTGCTGGCCTCAGTCCATTCCTTAGGCTTCAACACAGCTGTCACTTCATCCATTCAGGAATCGCTTTGCCCCACCCCTCACCTATCCAACACCCTTGCCCACTGTTCTTTTAGTACTGTGCATGTCAAGACTGGCATAATTCCTTGTTAAGTGTTTACAGTGTTTGCTAAGTGAATTTGCCTCTGTTCCCACAGTTAATAATGGCCAAAATTAGGACCTACATTTTTAATTGCAATAATAATAATTTTCATGTTATTATTATTTTGATTTTTCAAGACAGTGTTTCGCTGTAGCTTTGGGTCCTGTCCTGGAACTAGCTCTGTAGACCAGGCTGGCCTCAAACTCACAGATATCCACTTGCCTCTGCCTCCCAAGTGCTGGGATTAAAGGTGTGTGCAACCACCACCCGGCTCTAATAATTCTTTTTTGCTATCTCCTAATTTAACCTCTTTTATTGTCTCAACTCCTGTCTGCCTTCCTTAGAATCAGATGTGGGCTGAGGAGGATGGCTCAGCAGATAAAGGTGCTTGCGGCTAAGCCCAAAGACCCGAGTTCGATCCCTAGCACCCAGTGGTGGCGAGAACTTACTCCTTCAAGTTGTCCTTTGATCTCTGCGTGCAATCTAGAAAGTGAGTTACCTCCCCCACTCACACATAAACAATAAATAAATAATATAATTTAAGAAAGAATCGGATCTTTTATCTGCATATCTGCAAGGGATCTTAAAGTTACAGGATCGATCCCTTCATTTTATAGCTGAGAGCACTGAGCTCCTAAGGGTCCGCTAGCTTGCCAAAAGCCAGAGCCGCTTGCTCTGTGCCCCCCTGAGGCTGAGTTTGGAGCTTTCTCTATCATCCATGCTTTTGCGACCTCAAAGTGTGTTCTAGCTCCTTATCTCACTGGATTCTAGGTAACAGGAAATCATGGATTTCCAGGGCTTTGTCCTTCGGGGTGAGGGAGCAGTAAATTAATCCCTGTAAGTCTAGCTTTTTGTTCCCTAGACACCCCAAAGTCCAGATAGCCAAAGTCTGTTGTGCGACCCTGCCCCAGGATGGGGTTAACGAGGGTGTGTGTAAGAACATGGGGAGTTGGGGAGTCAGACCAGGTGCAGCCTGTAATCATTGTCTTGGGGTCCCTCCAATCCCCCAGAGTGGCAACACATTCGTGCCCTGCCCTGACCTGAGGGGCCAGAGGTCACTAACCTGGGCTTTGGCATCAGCCCCCTTTAGCTCTCCAGTGACCACAGGGTACTCAAAAGAACTCACAGGACTCTGGGTCATTAAATAAACGGCTCTCCTCCCCTCCCCAGTTCCACTTGGAGGCGTACCTGGGGGGCGGGGGAGCTAGGCCAGGGGAACCTTAGGGAGAGACACGGTGTGGTTCTTTCTGCTGTCCTTACTGCTGGAGAAGTGACCTCTATCTCCCCTTGACCCCGCCCCCGTCGTCTTCCACTGCCTGCCTTCCTCCTGTTCCTCCTGGGGGTATTAGAAGGCTAAGCTGACTTGGGTAGAAAACAGTATCTGGCAACTCCCCATTCACTTTTGTCTAAGTAGCTCATCTCATGAGTCTTTAGCCATTGCGCCCCCCGCCCCCCCGCCGCCAACGCCCATGTGCCGTGGGTTCCTATGATTCTGCCAGATTTTCGGTATTTCCGACTTTCGTTATTCTTCTCAGTAGGTTCTTGTTTCGGAAAGAAACAAAACACTACACCCCCAACCCTAACCAACTTCACACCCCTGTATCTCCCCCACCCCCATCCCAGTGCCTTAACCAATCACTCTGATTGATTGATTAGGGAGGAGAGAGAGAGGATCGATGAGGAATCTGGTCCTATTCTTATTCAAAGCTAAAGGCCCAGGAGGAGGGGATATTAATTGTAGATAGGATTGGATGGAGGTCACTGGAGCTGGGGCCAGTGTAGCTTGCACTGTGGGGGAGGGTGGGGGATAAAAGCCAAACTATTGGGAGTCAGCACTAGACAGATAGCAAGAAGGTCGGGAGGAGAGTGATCGTGGAGTTGAAGTGGGGGAACAGGCCTAAGTCTGGAATCTGGCCGCGAGATGAGGGTTCCTAAGACTGCGCCTCCCAGTTTAGTGAGACTCTTCTGGGCTCCTGGCACTCTGTGTCCAGCAGGGGGCGCTCCTTCCCCACGTGGCTCCTTTCCTTAGCCACCAATTCCTTTGTTCATTCATTCATTTGAAAATGTTTGCGTGCCACTGTGTGCCAGTCACTGTGCGCCAGATCCAGTGCGCGGACTGGAAAAACACAAGCTGAAAAGACACAAAGTTCCAGACCTCATGGCTCGTGCAGGGTAGGATGACAGCGAATGGCTAAGCATCGCGATTTAATGTCAGGGATAGGGAACTACACAAAGCTCCTGAGAAATGGAGACTTAACAAATCTCTCTCTCTTGACCAGATGGAAAGTAGTCAAGAAGATGGTGGTAATGATGAAGATGAAGATGATGTGATTGTGTGTGGAGACTGGGGCAGGCTGAAGAAACAGTTTGCAAGGACCCGGACGCAGGAAAGATTTGGGACCCCTGTGTGTAGGCTAAAAGATGGCCCAGTAGGGGAAATGCTGGTGGGTGGGTAGAGCCTGGTAAGGCTGGATATAATTCTGCTGTGCTCAGAGACTTAACCCTTTCAGTGGCAGAAGCTTCTTGTACTATGGCTGGGACTCCAGGACCCTCCACTGCTCAGGTTGCTCCCAGCCAGCAGATCTCGGGGCTTTTCTAGAGTAACCAAGTACCACAAACCTCATCCTCAGGAAGTGAGTAGATCAGAGGTGTTCTCGATGCCAGTTTGGCTGTTCTTCCTGGGAGGAAGGGGAAGTATGCCCGGATGGTATTTTAATTACTACTGTAAATTTAATTTGTAGATAATATATGTATTTAATATGTAGCCAGCATCTAATGACTTGGAAAATAGCATAGTGATATGCCCATCAGCATATTATTACTTTTTGTAATACTTGATAATGCCTTATATTTATGTTATTTTTAAAAATTATTTATTTGGGCTGGAGAGATGGCTCAGAGGTTAAGAGCACTGCTTGCTCTTCCAAAGG
Source organism: Chionomys nivalis (assembly GCF_950005125.1). NCBI lineage: Eukaryota > Metazoa > Chordata > Mammalia > Rodentia > Cricetidae > Chionomys > Chionomys nivalis. The sequence goes on along the minus strand of NC_080096.1, from coordinate 18,525,732 downwards.
TCCTGAGTTCAATTTCCAGCAACCACATGGTGGCTCACAACCATCTGTAATGAGATCTAGTTCCCTCTTGTGGCCCACAGGCAGGCAAACCACTGTATACTTAATAAATAAATAAATCTAAAAAATTATTTATTTTTATTTTATGTATATTGGTGTTTTGCCTACATGTATATTTGTGTGAGCTGTGAGCTGCCCTGTGGGTGCTGGGGATTGAACTTGGGTCCTCTGAAAGAGCAGTTGGTGCTCTTAACTACTGAGCCATCTCTCTAGACCTTATTTATTATTTTTTAGATTTTTATGAAAGAAAAAGAAAAATCTAGCTAAATGTGAAGCTGCTAGTGTCCCAGCAGGCAGCACCCCCTCCCCATAGTCTGCTGCAGGCACCAGGCATGAATATGGTATACACACACAAAAGCCACCACCACCTGGCTGAGTAATGAGTTCTTTTTGTTTTGTTTTTAAGATTCATTGTTTAGGGGCTAGAGAGATGGCTCAGAGGTTAAGAGCACTGCCTGCTCTTCCAAAGGTCCTGAGTTCAATTCCCAGCAACCAAATGGTGGCTCACAACCATCTGTAATGGGGTCTGATGCTCTCTTCTGACCTGCAGGCATACATGTAGACAGAATATTGTATACATAATAAATAAATTAAAAAAAAAAACTTGGTGTTTTGCCATGTGCGTTTATGTGAGTATGTCTGATCTCCTGGAACTGGAGTTACCGTTTTGAGCTACCATGTGGATGCTGGGAATTGAACCTGGGTTCTTTGGAAGAGCACCCTGTACTCTAACCACCGAGCCATATCCCTATCTCTTCAGTTAGCTTTCTGTTGCTGTGATGAAGCACTATTCCTGGAAGCCGCTTGGGAAGGAAGGAATTTACAGGAGCTGATGCAGAGGTCATGCAGGAAAGCTGCCTACTGGCTCGCTTCCCAGGAGCTGCTCAGTTCAAACTCAGGACCACCTGCCCAGGGGTACTGCCCACGTACCTCAGTTATTGTAGACCGCCTCGGCGGATTACTCTGTCTAGGGTTTGTAACCCGCCTGGCTGGTCAGTTATTCCAGGGTCACGGAGAGGCACCACCTGAAAGACATAGGCTGATAAGAGGAAGAAGGCTAGGCATATTTGTCGAAGCCTCCGTTTATTAGAGTCATGGTTACAGCTTATATAGCCCCTGGATGAGGAGCTTGGGGGGCTGGGGCACGGGGTCTTGCCATGTGGTCCACGCCCGTCACGTAGTCCAAGAGGTTACGATCGGTCAAGTCAAGATTCCTTGGTCAGGAAGTCACAAGTTGACCCACCTAGTTGTCTAGATAGTCTGGAATGTGAGGCAGGTTCCGTTAACAGATAGCTCTCTATTAACAGTTAATTTGGGTGTGAGATAGGCTTGGTCAATAAGACTATTCTCAATACAATTGGAAAGTGAAGCCCTCTGCAAAAACTCCTCACGGTGGTGCTTCCTGTAAATTTTGGGGGGACACGGCTCCTGACAAGTTATCAGTCAAGAAATGGTCCCCACAGACTGGCCTACAGGCGGTCTGACAAAGCATTCTCTCAACTGACGTTCCCTCTTCCCAGATGAGCTCTAGCTTATGTCAGTTTGACATAAACAGAACCCCCTTAGCTAGTCAGTTTAGGTCCCTAGTTAATCGTGGGCTAAGTCTGTTATTAGGAATCGTGGTGTGGGATGGACCCCGGGGTCCTGTGCACACTGCACACACCCTGCCCCTGACTAACACCACCAGTCTTTCAGTTACTTTCAATTTTTAGAAAAGATTTATTTCATCTTATGCATGTCGGTATTTGCCTGTATGTGTCTGCGCACTGTGTCTGTGCTTGGTGCCCATGGAGGTCTGAAGAGGGTGTCAGGTCCCCGGAACTGGAGTTACAGATGGTTTGAGCTGCCACAGGTGTTGGGCATCAAACCTGGGCTCTCTAAAGTAGCAGCCAGCGTTCTTAACCACTGAACCATCTCTCTGGCCCCAGTGACTATTTTTTTATGGTTACCAAATGGTGATTTATTTCCCCTCCCTCCCTCCTTCCTCCTTGTTCTTTCTCCCCACTCCTCCCTCTTGCTTTTTCCCTTCTCTTCCTCCCCCCCTTACTAGATGGGACTTCTCTGAGTTACCCCTGTCACCCTCATATGCATGGACACAGCGTGGTGATTTTCTAGATACATGCTCCCTCTAAATGGATCAAAAGAAGCGTTTCCCACCTCCCCCGCTGTGTCGGAATGCATTCACGAATTCCCTTTTTCATGAGGGACATCATCTGCCACTCGCCATTAACTCATTCTTTATTCATTTGTTTGCTTTGAAGTAGGAGGGATTGAACCTAGGAGCTCACACATGCTAAGTAAGTGCTCTGCTACTGAACACCACCCCTGTAAGACTTTTTTTTTTTTAAATATTTATTTATTTACTCATTATGTATACAGTGTTCTGTCTGCCTGTATGGCTGCAGGCCAGAAGAGGGCACCAGACCTCATTACAGATGGTTGTGAGCCACCATATGGTTGCCGGGAATTGAACTCAGGACCTTTGGAAGAGCAGGCAATGCTCTTAACCGCTGAGCCATCTCTCCAGCCCCCCCCCGTAAGACTTTAAGACAATCCTGAAGCCATTTCTGACAACTCTGAATCCTCTCAGCCTCCGTGCCATAGTGCTTCCCCTCCTCCCCTGGGAACCAAGGACCTATCAGCTACACTCACACGTACTCAGTTCCTGAACAATTACCCATATACGTATGTTTTGTTTCGGTCCCCTGGGAAACGGGGTCAAAATGACCTCTTACCTCACCTGATCTGGGCAACAGCTCTCCAGTCAATTATTGGTAATAGCCCTTTTGAATAAGCCAATCAGAATAGTCAAAGAACAACCCCCCTTGCTTCTGTGGCCCCTTTAAAAGTAGCCTGTGCCATCTATTCGGGGTCTCTTGGCTTCCCAAATGCTGAGGAACCCTGTCGTGACAGAATTAATAAAATCCTCATGCTTTTGCATCGGCTGTGGTGTATGAAGTGGTCTCTGGGGGCGACTCCTCCTCGGTGTTAGGGCGCTGGAGTTCAACACCCCGAAAATGCCATCCTGTATCTGATGTTCACACTATCCCAGGTCTATCCAGTGTGAACCACCTTCAAACTGGTTCCTGGGTCTTGTGACATGTCCTCATTTTTCTTTGATCGTTGTCTTGCTTCCTGCCATTTCACATGGTTCCAAGTCAGGACCTACCCCTGATGATACAAAATGGGAACCAGATTTGGGAGGACACAAGAGGCGCGGATCTCGACAGCATCCCTCACCTGACCTGTGAGCAGGAGGGGCGCTGAAGCAGCTGTTGAGGGAACAGGGAAACAGCTGTAAGAAGTTAGCATGTGCTTGGCTCACAGCTCGACAGCTAGGGATGGGGCTCTTGTCCTTTCCTGGGTGTGACCCCTGTGTGGTCAGAGCTGGAGTCAGTTTCCAGAAATGTGCTGTTAAATGAGCTAGCCAGAGGTGCCTGCCCCTGGCTGAGGGTGGCCTAGGTGCGCTGGCAGGAGCAGAGGGCAAGTCCAGCGGGAACTGAAGCCGGATGTCATGTGGAGGACATGCAGGGAGGTGAGCGGAGCGGGCGGTGCTGGAGGCCCGACTTCCTGAAGACGGAGAGAACTTAGCACAGGCTCAGACAGTGGAGGTGTGCTGAGGTTTTTATTGTCTTATCTTTTTCTTTATTGATATTTCAAGGCAACATCTTCCTGTGTAGCCCTGGCTATCCTGGAATTTTCTCTGTAGACCAGGCTGGCCTTGAACACAGAGATCCACCTACCTTAGCCTCCCAAGTACACCTTCATTTTGAGGCTCATACAAAATTTCTAACCTGATAGAAGACCGAACCGACCATATGGAACCTTCTTATATCAAGGGGGACCGTGAGGCTGCCGTCAGGGGACCTTCAGGTAGGGAGACGCAGGTCTTTTGGCACAGCCAATCCCTTTTTAGCCACTAGCTTTGCCCCCTCCTTGTTCTGCTCCCTGATCCCCCTCCAAACCGGGTGGACTCTTTAGACTCTGGGCATATGGCCAGTCTATGCAGGAGGGCTTGTGGATTTGGACCAAAGCTGTTTGTCTTAGGAACTCCTGGAGGTTTCTTGGAAGTGGGGGTGGTGAGAGTCTGCTTCAGAGCGGTCACCACTCTTTCCTCAAATGCTATTTAGGGAGGTGACACCTTCCCTTGGCACACCACAACCCTCTCAAAGCTTCCCCACCTTGCTGCCCCCACAGCTGCTCTAAGAGCTGAGAGAAACCACAGACCAGAAGCAGAACTGGTCTGCTCTGGAGAAGCTGGCGGGGGAGAGGCTGAGGGAGGGATAAGGTCTCTCATTTACAGGCCTAAGTGGGCTCGGAGTCAGGGTGAGGTCAGAGGCTGTGACTGTCCCCTGCCCTGCAGGGTCCTGAAGAGGATCTTGTACTTTGTACCTTCTATTTTTTTTTTTTTTAACATTTATTTAGTGTGTGAGCACATTAGGAATGTGTGTACACACATGTGTATTTAAGTGTGCCACAGCACTAGGAGGGAGGTCAGAGGATGTGTGAAGGAGTCAGGTCTCTCCTTCTATCTTACGCTTCTGGGGATCGAACTCAGATCTTCAAGCTTGCATCCATTTGAAGAAGTGGGAACCAAGCAAGTCACTTCAAGACGCCCTCTGGCACTTTAAGGTCAGAGAGAGGCTACAGCCAAGATGTGCCTTTATCTACACCCCCAGTTATCCCTTAACTGAGAACCCTTGGAATCCGTAATTTTCCAGAATGTTCCCAGGAACTTCATTCATGAAATGGAGTGTATCTCTGTCTCTCTCTCTCTCCCTTCCTCTCTACCCCACCCCTCTCTCAGCTTTTTATTTATTTATTCAGATTTATTTTGTGTGGATGAGTGTTTGTCTCATGGATGACCACAAACATACCTGACATCCATGGATGTCTATGGGAGAAAACTCAGGTATGACTTATTGGCCAGCCTACCTGGCTGGCACCCTGTGCTTCTAAAGAAGCATGGCGCACCATGCCCCAGAAGTCAGAACACTGAATTCTGAAGTAGCCTGAGTAGCCACTAGCTGACTTGTGGCCTTCAGGTTTCTTTAACATGTTTCTTCCAGCCGGGCGGTGGTGGCGCACGCCTTTAATCCCAGCACTCGGGAGGCAGAGGCAGGCGGATCTCTGTGAGTTCGAGACAAGCCTGGTCTACAGAGCTAGTTCCAGGACAGGCTCCAAAGCCACAGAGAAACCCTGTCTCGAAAAACCAAAACCAAACCAAACCAAAACAAAACAAAAAAACATGTTTCTTCCATATAGACGCCCTCGCTGCCCAGTACGAGGAACGTGCTAAGAAATCACAGTGGATGGTTTCCACTCTATAAGCAGTAGTTGTGATAAAGCCCACACTCATCCCTGAAACCGTCTCTGGAGAGGTTCATCTCCACATCCTTTACTGACCCACGGGCATTGCTGTCTTGTTGGGGGACGCCCTGGTAATGGCGACTTATGACAGAAGAGGGTATCAGACCCCCTTGGATTGATGGTTATGAGGCACCATGTGGGTGCTGGGACTAAAACGCAGATCCCCTGGATGAGGAACAAGTGCTCTTACCTGCTGAGCCAACTCCCCAGGCCTCTTCTTTTAAAACGTATTGGAAAATGATACATTTTAGGGACACCATTATTCACAGCTGGTCTCACCGGTCCACGATTGCTGCTGTTAGGAAAGGCTTGTCATCTCCAAGTGCCATGCCTATCTCAGTTGTCCCAGCCCGAATGTGAAGAGACAGTCACCAGGTTCTCTTCAAGGCCACGTTTCCCACTGGCTGTCCCCAGGGAGGGACACAGAGACAGCTTTGGTTTTTGTTTACTTCTGCTTTGTTTGTTGCTTGGTCTGGGGATAAGGTCTCATTATATAGTCTAGGCCGACCGGAGTTCCTGGTCCTCCTTCCTCAGCCTGCAGTGACAGAAAGTGTGGGCTCCACGCGTATCTGCTGCAAGGACAGATTTAGACAGTGGGCCCCTGTTGGTTCTGCCTCAAGTTACATTACTCTTGTTTTTATTATTTTGTTTCTTTTTTTGTTTGTTGTTTGTTTGTTTTTTGAGACAGGGTTTCTCTGTATTTTTGGGGTCTGTCCTGGAACTCACTCTGTAGACTCGGCTGACCTCGAACTCTCAGAGATCCGCCTATCTCTACTGGGATTAAAGGTGTACACCACCACCGCTACCTGCCCAGCTTTTTGTTTCCTTCTTATGTGTATGGGTGTTTTGTCTGCATGTGTCTGTGCACCATATGTGTGCCTCTGGTGCTGGAAGAGGGTGTCAGATCCTCTGGAACTGGGGTTACAAACAGTTGTGAGCCATTTCTCATATTGCTCAAAGCCATGGCCTTGAGAACCTCTTGCAGCTGTGACTTGGCAGTCGGGTATCACCACAGTCAGTGCCTGACCACCCTGTCCCTAAAGGTGAACCCTCAAGTATTGCAGGTGACCTCTGCTCTACTTCCCCAGACTTGTATTTTTTTTCTTCCTTCCTTCCTTCCTTCCTTCCTTCCTTCCTTCCTTCCTTCCTTCCTTCCTTCCTTCCTTCCCTCCCTCCCTCCCTCCCTCCCTCCCTCCCTCCCTCCCTCCCTCATTCCTTCTTTTTTCCTTTCTTTTTTTTCTTTTCTTTTTCTTTTTTTAAAATGAAGCTGGAGACTGAACTGGGGACCTTGTATTGGCCCACCACTGAGCTACCTCACTTCCTACTCTGGGGTTTTATTTTTTTTTTTTTTTTTTTTGGTTTTTCGAGACAGGGTTTCTCTGTGGTTTTGGAGCCTGTCCTGGAACTAGCTCTTGTAGACCAGGCTGGTCTCGAACTCACAGAGATCCGCCTGCCTCTGCCTCCCGAGTGCTGGGATTAAAGGCGTGCGCCACCACCTACTCTGGGGTTTTAGATCAAGAAAAGATTATGCCTGGTGGTGGCAGTGCAGGCCTTTAATCCCAGCACTGGGGAGGTAGAGGCAGGGGGATCTCTGTGAGTTCAAGATCAGCCTGGTCTACAGAGCGAGTTCCAGGACTGGCTCTATAGCTACTGGGAAACACTGTTTTGAAACCAGCCCCCCCACCCCCCCAAGAAAAGAATGAAAGAAGGAAAGAAAAGATTATTTTGTGAGCTCAACAGGACAGATACTTGCTTAAGCCTGGCGTGGTGGTGTGTGCCTGTCATCCCAGCACTTGGGAAGTGGAGCGGGGAGGGTCAGCAAGCTAAAGATCCTTCTCAATTGCAGGATAAATTCTAGTCCTGTCAGGGCTGCATGGGGGTGGGGTCAGTCTGGGGACCAAACTGACACAAGCCTTCCAGAGGCAGGACAGTCTGTGAGTTCCAGGCCAACCAGGGCTCCATACTGAGACCTCACACACTCACAGAAAACAAAGCAAAACCAGCATGGGAGGTGTGGGTTGAGAGACAGCTCAGAGGTTCAGAGTACTGATTTCTCTCCTGGAGGACCTGGGTATGATTCCCAGCATCCATTCGCACAGTGACTCACAGCCATGGAGGAGTCCAGGGAATCTGAAGCTCTCTTCTGGTCTCCATGGATACCAGGCACTCAAATGGTACTCATGCAGGCAAAACACCCATACATATGAAATAAAATATTTTAAAAGATAGAGGGAGCCGGGCGGTGGTGGCGCACGCCTTTAATCCCAGCACTCGGGAGGCAGAGGCAGGCGGATCTCTGTGAGTTCGAGGATACCCTGGTCTACAAGAGCTAGTTCCAGGACAGGAACCAAAAAAAGCTACAGAGAAACCCTGTCTCGAAAATCAAAAAAAAAAAAAAAAAAAAGATAGAGGGAGATAGAGAAATACATTTGCCGCTGGGTGGTGGTGGCACACACCTTTAATCCCAGCACTTTGGAGGCAGAGGCAGGCGGATCTCTGTGAGTTCGAGGCCAGCCTGGTCTACAAGAGCTAGTCCCAGGACAGGCTCCAAAGCAACACAGAGAAACCCTGTCTCTAAAAACCAAAAAAGAAAAAGAAAAAAAAAATACATGTGCCACTAAGTCTCTCCAGTTGTCTTGAACATCCTCAAAATTTTATTTTTTTCATTTATTTTTATTTTTTTGAGAAAGGGTTTCTCTGTGTCTGTCCTGGCTGTTCTGGAGCTTGCTTTGTAGACCAGGCTGGCCTCGAACTGACTGAGATCCACCTGCCTTTGCCTCCCAAGTGCTGGGATTAAAGGCATGCACCACCACTGCCCAGCTAGAATTTTTTTTAAGTGTACACTACACTACCATGCCCACTCATGTTTTAGGTTTTTGGTATCAGAATATCATTAGCTTCACAGATTGTTACAAAGTGTTCCCATCTGTGTTTTGTAAGAATCTTTGAAGATTTTATTTTATTTATTTTATGTATATAGCCCTTGTTGGCCTGAAACTCCCTATGTAGACCAGGCTGGCCCCAAACTAGCAGAGATGTGAGTGCCTCTACAGACTTGATTTTTTTTTAATGTTTACTAGAAGCCATCAGGCTTTTTGAAACATTAGACAAATGGGAAGGCTCAGGGACCCTGGACAGAGGCTGCTGAACCTGGTAGACCAGCCCTTCTGATTGACAGGAACATTGTTTTAAATCATTCAAATTGATTTAAAAAAAAAAAATCAAGAGCTGCTGAAATAGTTGAATACATCTTTAACACTAGCATTTGGGAGACAGGTGGCTCTCCCTAAGTTCAAGGCTAGCCTGGTCTACACAGTGAGTTTTAGGACAGCCAGAGCAACACAGTGAGACCCTGTCTTGTTTTTGTTTTTTTGAGAAAGGTTTCTCTGTGCAACAGTCCTAGCTGAGGCCCCGCTTGCCTTAAAAAGCAAAACAAAGCAGGGTGGCAGTGCCTCACTTGCAAGGCAGAGGCAGGTGGATCTCTCTGAGTTCGAGGCCATCCTGGCCCACAGTGTGAGTTCTAGCCCAAGCAAGGTGACACAGAGAAACCTTGTCTCAAAAAACCGAAGGAAAAAAAAAGCAAAACAAAAACTGAGAGATTTTCCCTGTAAAAACTGTGATCTTCCTCTCTTCTGGAACGATGAAGACCTTGACAGCACTGGTCTCTAATTCTGGTGCAACATGGCAAGTCCAAGAACGCCCTGCTCTGAGCTCTGCCTGTGCTGTAGCCTTGACACCAAGACTGGTGTCAGGTGCTGTTCCCTTGCTCATTCCTGGGCTGCCCCACCACTCCTCGAGCTGGAGATGTCTGCCAGACGGCCAGTCTTTGCTTGCTCAGCTGTGAAATGGGGACATTGCAAGTTGTTCCCATCAACTGTGATGAAGGCCATTGTATGAGATGTGACTGCAAAGAGGTTTGGCATAGAGGAGACACCGATTAAATGCACTGTCTGCTTCTTCCTGGCCGTAGCATAATCTGGTACACGGATGGCCATTTACACAGCTTCCTGTTCCTGTTGGATACAGAGGTGAACGCTATGTTCATTATAACCAGAACCAGCATCTCTTTTCTGGTGGATATAGACATGGACTCCAGTTTTCCCCAGGCCACAGAAGGCTGAAGAGGACATCCATACACAGTATAGGAAGGAGATGCTTCCTAGTGGCTAAGAAGAGTATGTTAGCTCTTTGGGGGATGTGGGGAGATGGCTCAGTGGATAGAGCATTTGTGTGCAAGAGTGAGGACCAGCCTTTAGACCCTCAGTTGTGTAATCCCCAGCCTGGAAAGGGAGAGGTGGGGGCTCCCTGGAGTGAGCTTGCTAGTGAGACTACCATATCCGAAAGCTCTGGGTTTAATTGAGAAAACCTGCCTAAACAAATGGACGAGAGAACAATTGAGGAAGCCTCCTCGATGTTGGCCTCAGACCTGTGTGCATTTGCACCTGCACACCGAAGGGTGAACATGCATACACTCATGCATGCACACCACGGACGTGCATATGCCTGCGAAAGAACAGGAGGAGAAGAGGACCTGAATCCCAGCAGTGTGGTTTTTTGTGTCCAGCCCTTAGCAATGGCTGACGTGAGAGGCTTGGTGGAGTGACCTTGGATGTCACTTGAAGACAGGGTTGGACTTCTGTACCCAGAAGGAACGGAAAGTCACCGAGGGCGCAGGGGAGGGATGCAAGAGGCTGCATGTTCCTCTGCAAATGTGAGAGCTGGAGCTGTATCGCAAGATCTCTTTCCTCACCCTGGGGTGTGAAGTCAGGGCCCACTCAGAGCATATGACAGACTGACAGCTGGGCTGGCCTAGGAGATAAGCAAGAAGGTGTCAGGCAGAGGGAGGAAGGTGTCAACCACAAAAGAGGTGGGGACCCCCCCACGTCCCCTTAGCTCAGTCCTTAGAATCATGTCCTACATCTTTGCTTTCCCTCTGGCCAGCCACAATGCCAGGCCCTCTCCTGACATGGGGTCCCGGCACAGTACCCCTCAAACATGTAACAAAGCTCTTGGAACCATGTGCAGGGCCAGCTGACACCAGGCTACTGAGTTTCCATTCTGGGGGTGTCAGTGGTTGTGGGATACAGGCCTTTGAGGAGGCGGGGGATTTACCTGCAGGGCCATTGTACCCATTTTTTTTTCACTGTGCTCCTCTGCTTTGCTCTGCTCCCCAAGCCCACGTTCTGACAGCCATTATGCCTTGATGTTTGCACCAATGTTGATTCCACAGCACCCAGCAGGCCCTCTGTTAGAGAGGCTGCAGACCCCAAGGTCTGGGCCGTATACCTGTGAGAGGTAGACCCAGGGAGTAGTCAATGCGAGATACCTCATTGGCGATCAGGAAAACTGTGGGTGAGGGCAGGGGATATAACCAGGCTGGCAGAGTGCTTGCCTAGGATGAATGGAAACCTGGAGTGGGTCCCCAGCACCACAGAAAATCTGACCCAGCAACACATACCTGCAGTTCCTGTAGTTGGGACTCAAAAGGCAGGAGGGTCAGTAATTCAAGGTCATCCTGGGCTAATAACGAATTGGAGGACAGTCTAGGCTCCATGAGATCGTGTCTTAACGTATGTGAATAAGTGGGGGGCGGGGGGCAGGTTCCTGAGGGTTACCAGATGCTAATTCCATAGTTCATTTCTTTAATCCTTAACCCTGGCCTCTGTCCATCTTGATTATTTTTTTTTGCTTGTTCGTTTGTTTTTTGAGACAGAATTTCTCTGTGTAACAATCCTAGCTGTCCTGGAACTCGCTTTGTAGACCAGGCTGTCCTCAAACTCATTGAGATCTGCCTGCATCTGCCTCCCAAGTGCTGGGATTAAAGAGTGTGCCACCACTGCCTGGCTATCCATCTTGATTTTTCTGGGTGTTTTATGGGCATTCTTACCATAGCACACCTCCTTACAAAACCTATATGTTCTTTCACCTAGGGACCTAACAGACACACACACACACATACATACGCACACATATATAGGTTTATAACAAATTTTATGTGTCTGTGTACACACAAATTCATAGTGTGAAATTATTACCACAGTCAAATAATAGCCATCAATTCAACATTAATATAGTAGTCATTTCATAGTGACATGTGTGTGTGTACAGCAAAGGAACCTAACATAGCCTGTCATGGTGGCCCACATCTGTCATCCCAGCTCTTGGGGGGTAAAGGAAAGAGAATGAGGGGTTCAGGGTCAGCTTGTCTTACACAGTGAGTTGAAGGTCAGTTGAATGCCCAAGCTACTTAACAAACACACATAAAAATGTACTTAGAGGGATAAAGAGACACTGCCAATTCAGTCTCAAACACAAGAATCTAAAATCTAATACTCATGGCTATTTCTCAGTAGATTCCAAAATCACGAAATCACTTTCTCTTTTATCATTTTTAGTTTTTTAGTTTTTTTGTTTGTTTGTTTTGGTTTTTAGAGACAGGGTTTCGCTGTAGCTTTGGAGCCTGATCTAGAACTAGCTCTTGTAGACCAGGTTGGCCTCAAACTCACAGAGATCCTCCTGCCTCTGCCTCCTAAGTGCTGGGATTAAAGGCGTGCGCCACCACCACCCGGCTCTTTATCATCATTTTGAGACACAAAGTTGGCCAGAACTCTCTAGGTAGATCAAGGTGGCCTTGAGCCCACAGACATCTGCCTGACCCTGCCTCTCCAGTGTTGGGATTAAAGGCATACACCACCAGGCTCAGCTAAGGTTTTGTTAAGTTTATGTGTGTCTGTGCACTTGTGGGTAGGTCCTTCTGAGGCCAGAAGATGGTGTTGGATAGCTTGGAGGTAGAATTACCGGGGTTTTCCAGCTGCTGGTTGTCAGGGCCAGAACCCAACTGTGGTCCTCTGCCAAAGCACCAAGGACTCCTAACTGCTCAGCCGTCTCCCCAGCCCCTCCCTCCTTCCTCAGCTTTCTTTTCCTTCTTTCCTCCTCCCCTACCCCTTCTTTTTTCCATTTAGAACTCCCAGGCTGGCCTAGAGCCTGTGATCCTCCTGCCTCGGCTTCTGGATCATACCGCTTGTCCCTGCTCTCTCCAATGTTCTCATTCCATCTCTAGGTATAACTACATCTTGGTACCCTTCGGCTCACCTTAAACCCCTGCAAAAGCACATGCCTTTAATCCCAGCACTCAGGAAGCAGAGACAGTTGGATCTTTGTGAGTTCGAGGCCAGCCTGATGTACAAATTGAGTTTCGGGACAGCCAGGGCTACAAAAAGACTCCCTGTCTTAGAAAACCAAAACCAAAACAACAACAACAAACTCCTTTCCACCTTTTGTTCTGTCTTCAAATTTGGAGATCTCGCATGTTGAGTAAATCACTTTCTCTTGGTAGGTGTCAGTTTTCTAGCATCCATCTTGAATGGTTACGGTGCTGGCAGGGTGAGGCAAAGCTTGTAGAAATGTCTTACCCAGTTGCTGGCACATGGTTAGGGCTACCATGCCATGAGGTGCAGTGCCTGCATTGTGTAGACTGGAGAGGGGCAGACTCCATTGCATGAGGGCAGTGTCCCTAGCCAGGAAGGGGTTAATGAACAGAGCCATAAAACAAGTCAGTCTACCCAAGAGCCTGCAGCCCTGCCCATCTGAACCCCCTGGGAAGCTGTTTTAGGCCCCTGCTTAGGACAAAGGGTGACTTATTCTAAGGGCTTGCTGTGGGCTAGACCCAACCCAAAGGCTTTACAGTGATTATTCTGCAGAATCCTGGACAAAGTTCCAAGAGGCAGAGATTGACAGATGAAGAAACGAGAGATCAGGGGATTTGCGGTGAAGTCACCCAGCTGGATGATGTCTAGCAAAGCTGGATTAACAATTCCACACATTGACTCTGAGGGCTCTTCTGGCTTCATTTCCCTGTACGCTGAGAGGGAATGCCGTTCTGGGGGGCTTCATCTCCGTGTCCGCCAATAGGGAATGCCGTACTGGAGGCTCGCTAGAGTCAGAAGAGAGTGGGACACAAGTGTGCACTGTGGACACAGCATGAACCAGAGAGGCGTAGCCACAGGTGCTGGAGAGCGCACAAGAGCAGATGAGATGCATCTATAATTACACGCACAGATTAACATCAAAATGGAGGGGCTGGAGAGATGGCTCTGGGTTAAGAGCACTTCTGTTCCCAGCATCCATGTTGGGTTCCTCACAACCAACTGTAAATCCAGCCCCAGGGGGCTGCACCTGGCCTCCTCAGGGGTCTCTGCTCACCTGCACGTTCACACATCCCTGCATGCATACACACACAGTTAAAAATAATAAAAATACGCCTTTAATCCCAGCACTTGGCAGGCAGAGGCAGGCAGATCTCTGTGAGTTCGAGACCAGCCTGGTCTACAAGAGCTAGTTCCAGGACAGGCTCCAAAACCACAGAGAAACCCTGTCTTGAAAAAACCAAAAAAATAAAAAATAAAATAAAAAATATATAAATAAAAATAAAGTCTAGGGGCTGGGGAGATGGTTCAGTGGTTGAAAGCGGTGGCTGCTCTTCCAGAGGACCAGGTTCAATTCCAGTACGCTCGTGACAGCTCATAGCTTTCTGTAACTCCAGTTTCAGGAGATCTGACACCTTCACAGACATACATGCAGGCAAAACACGAATATACATGAAATAAAAATAAATTATTAAAAAAATACACCTAATGAAACAAACCCCCACATCAACAAACTTAATGTCCACAATCACCTGTTTGCTGATTTCTTTGCCCCAACTTACATATAGAAATTGCATGTTTCAGCAACAGCTGGGCCTCTGTTAAAAATTGTAGCAAAAGATGTGTTGCTCAGTAAGCAAGAAAAGGGCAGGGCGGTTGTAACGAGTGGCCTTAATCTCAGCACTCTGGAGGCAAAGGCAGGCAGATCTCTGAGTTCAAGGTCAGACTTCCAGGACAGCCAGGGCTGTACAGAGAAACCCTGTCTTGAAAAACCAGACTTAAACAAAGCAAGGGAAAGAAGAGGCGGTGGTAATGGTTGGGGCTTGAGAGATGGCTCAGAGGTTAAGTGCACTGGCTGCTCTTCCAGGGGACCCTAGTTCAATTCCCTGCACCCACATGGGCTTTGACACCTTTGTCTTGCATTCCTTGAACACTGCACACACAAGGGCACAGGCATTCATGCAGGCAGAACATCATACACATAAAATAAAAACATTTTTAAAGGGTGGGGATGTTAAGCAGCTTGGAAGACTCTGAAGCAACCCAGTGGCTTCTTCTGGTCAAAGTGAGTGCTACATGGGTTCCCTGCTGTAAAAGGCTTCAGTGGGAGAGCCTTGGCCTCACTCTGTAGAGGCCAGCTGTGGAGGTGCAGGGTTACTACCGCAGAACTTAAGGGGTGAAGGCAGGAGGATACCCGGGTGCGGGCCCAGGCTATAAAGGCAGTGTGAAGACAGTTGAGCCACATGAAACCGTGTCTCAAAACAACAATAGCAACAAACTCTATCAAGAGAGGCTGGGGAGGGGGGCAGTCAGGCACAGGCAGAACTCACAGCCCTATCCTGGTGTGCTGGGTGTGGTAACGTGTCCCTAATACTATTGCTTGGGAAACAGGAAGCAAGATTGGACATTCAAGCCGGGTGGTGGTGGCACACGCCTTTAATCCCAGCACTCGGGAGGCAGAGGCAGGTGTATCTCTGGGAGTTCGAGACCAGCCTGGTCTACAAGAGCTAGTTCCGGGACAGGCACCAAAGCTACAGAGAAACCCTGTCTCGGAAAAACCAAAAAAAAAAAAAAAAAAAAAAGATTGGACATTCAAGACCAGTCTTAGCTGTGGGAGACCCTGTTCTCTCTCTCTCTCTCTCTCTCTCTCTCTCTCTCTCTCTCTGTTTTTGTTTGTTTATTTGTTTTGTTTTTTGAGACAGGGTCTCTCTGTGTAGTCCTGGCACTCCTTCTGACCTCCAGTCCAGTGATCCTCCTGTCTCTGCCTCCCAAGTACTTCAATTAAAGGCCACTATGCCACCACTTCCTGGCTGAGACCCTGTTTCAAAAAGAGAAAAAAATCCAAACAAGTGGCTCATGCCCTAGGACCAAAAGGGGCCTTGGCAGCCTCCTCTGTACCCCTCTCTTCTTTCCTGGAAGCCTATTTAAGGCAACTTCAAACGTGTTGTATCTTCCTGTCGTCTCTCACACCCCCAGGGGCCTCAGACTGCCCGTCTGTCTGCCCAGCCTCCTTCCTTCCCAGCCGGAGAGGGCTGCTGCAGAGCCGGGTGAGGAGCCCACATGTCCAGCTCATACCTTCCAGGCCACGGTATTTGAGACCTGAGACAGGGATGGGGGAGAGGGAAAAGCAGGGTCTTGGGGGCCTGAGACACTGGACTGAGAATTTTTTAGAATCTGAGGGTCATTTGGGGTCTCTTAGGATGGGAGGGGGTGAGGTGACAATTGCCTAGCTAAGCTGACCTCTGTATGGCGTGGCCTCAGATGAAGATGGCAGAGCAGCGGAGTGCTGACTGGCAGCCAGCCAGCTGAACACAGGGGCATCTTCTTGTCAGTCTAGGCAGATGGCACCTGGGGCTCACCCTTTCTAGGGTTTCACCACTGATGAGGGAGTTGACCCTGGAACAACCAAGGTTCACAAGACCCTGGTGTTCCCCAGAAACGCTACCTGGGTGAGCCTGGATGGTGGGAGCCTCTGGTTGCTATGGTCCTGTTCTCTATGGAAAAGGCAGGTTTCCCCAGTTCTCAATGGCCTGGAGGAATCCAGAATGTTCCCTCAGAGCGTCCATGAGGACTTTGCTCTTCATTTAATATTCTTTCTGCCCCTTCCAGGGAAGTGTCATTGGCTTCGACGTGTCAGAACTAAGACAGATGTCACACATTAGCTAGAACAGTACCCATTTCTCTTTGCTTTTTGCTTTAGCTTTTGTTTATTTGTTTGGGTTTTTTTGTTTGTTTTGTTTTTTCTTTTTCTTTTTTCTTTCTTTCTTTTTTTTAAAATTCTTTATTATGTATACAATATTCTGTCTGCGTGTATGCCTGCAGGCCAGAAGAGGGCACCAGATACCATTACAGATGGTTGTGAGCCACCATGTGGTTGCTGGGAATTGAACCCAGGACCTTTGGAAGAGCAGGCAGTGCTTTTAACCTCTGAGCCATCTCTCCAGCCCCCCTTTCTTTTGTTTTTTGTTTTTCGTTTTTTTGAGACAGGGTTTCTCTGTGTTGCTTTGGAGCCTGTCCTGGAACTAGCTCTTGTAGACCAGGCTGGTCTTGAACTCGCAGAGATCCACCTGCCTCTGCCTCCTGAGTGCTGGGATTAAAGGCGTGCGCCACCATCGCCCGGCCCTCTCTTTACTTTTTTGAGACAAGGTCTCATCTAGCTATGACCTCCCTGTGTAGCCATGGCTGACCTTACAGTCCTGCTCCTCCCTCCTCTACCTCCTGAGGGCTGGAAGAACAGTGTTTCTCACCATGCCCAGTTTATGTGTTGCTGGAGATCAAACCCAAGGCCTCATACATGCGAGGCTTGCACTCTGCCAACTCAGCTCTGTCTCCAGTCCCGTGCCCTCCGCGTCTCACATAGAGACTCTGAGGCCAGGAAGAAAGTGACCTGTTTCCAGCCTCACCCCACAGTGAGGGTGCCAGTGCTGTGCCAGTCTTCACAGCCCACCTGGACTCATCCATCTCCCCATCTGGTAGTGGGAACAGGAAAGGAAAGCCAGCTGCCCAGTGGGTCGTTACCACCAGATTTCTGAGTGGTCTGGGACACTCTCTGTCCCTCAGCTTGGACTTCCAGCCTTGTCACAATGACCATGCAGGATGGGACATGCCTATCTCCCTGAGAATGTCTGCCCAATTAAACAAAAGGGTGGAGTGCCTGAATGGATGAGACCCTCCCCTTCCTGCTCCAGGCAGAGATGCCAGAGGCCCTGTGTGCCTGCTTTAGGGGTTCAGATTGTCCTATAGGCAAGAGAAGGGAAAGACCACACAATGTATAGATAATCGTGGCCTTGGACTTTAGTGGGGGCTCAGAAGTATCCTGTGCCTTTGCTGTCTTGGATGAGGATTTCCAAAGTTTCCTTTGGTCCCACTCAGAACAGCACAAGAGGTGAACACCAGGACAATCAGGAGTTGGGGTGTAGAGGGAGAGCGGGGTGAGTTAAATAGGGAAGAGGGGACAGTCTACGGTCAATGAAAGAAACCCTTGGGGGAGGGAAAGGGAACCATCTGAATGAAGAGATGGTGAGTGGGTGGCCACGGTTTAGCTTCTTCCTTTTAGAAACCAAACTGAGGGTGAGTCTGTGCAAGAGACTCTCAAGGCCTTGGTTCTCGGGCCTTTTTCCTGCTTCCCAGGTCTTCTTAATCAACACTTCTCAGCCACTTCTAGACACAATGGATACTCATGACCTGTCTTTGGCCAGTTGGATGTGCCCCTTGCCCCTGGCACCAGCTAAACCTTCCTTGCTGGCCTGCCCACAGGCTCAGACCTTATGTCCTGCAGAAGACACTCCTGGGCATGACCCCACAGGATCTCAGCGAGGATGCCTCAAACATAAGTGAGTCTGGGGCCTGGGACTGGACCTGAGAGCTTTGTTGGGGGGGGGGTTGAATGGGACACAGGATTCAGGATGGGGAAGGAACTGGGACTCTGTGTCACTGGTGTCACTGAGGATAGAACCTCAGGCACACTTTCCTGCCACATTTAGAGTTGGCGTTCTGGCCAGAATTGCCCGTGGCCCTTTCAAGACAACAGCATAGCAGCTGCTGTAGCCGATCATCAGGCTGGGGCAACAAAACTGTTGACCTAGAATGTTTGAGCTAGAGCAGGCTTTAATTGCTTTTACATTAGTTAGTTCGTTCTGTGTATAGGCATGCCCGTGATGGTCAGAGGACAACTTGCAGAACTCAGTTCTCTCCTTCTACCATGTGGCTTCTAGAGCTTGAACTCAGGTCCTCAGGCTTGGTAGCAAGCACCTTTACCTGCTAAGCCATTTTGGTGCCCCTATTATTTTAATTTTTTTGTTCACTTTTATTGGGTCCCATGTAGCCCAGGTTGGCCTCATCCTTACTATGCAGCTAAGGCTGCCATTGCATTCCTTCCTGATACTCCTCCTGCCTCCACTTCCCAAGTTCTGAGATAACAGGCATGCATCACCATGCCCAGCAAAGAACCGAACATTTTACTAAACTTACTTTAATGTAAATTTAGTTGTGTGTTCAGCAGCTGCCCCTTGGGACCCTTGTGTGACCTCCTCTTGACCCATAGCATCCAAATTTATATATTTAATCTGGGGCCTCTCCCTTAAACTTCAGCTAATCTTGACCTCTCTGGCTGCCTATACAGCTTTTAGCAGCAGTGGGGAAACTGTCAGGCTTAGTAGTAGTGGGGAAACTGAGTCCCACAGGGAGGTGCCCAGCCCAAGCTGCCTCATCATTGGGCAGGCTTATGGCGGACCAGATGTGCAGTCCAGACTGCAGGGGGCCTGATCAACTTCCCTTTCTGATTCAGAGCACCAGTCACCGGGCCCGCACGGAGACTCTGTGGAAAGTGAGAAACTCACAACCAAGGACCCACTAAGCAGAGACGAGATGGAAAACCCACCAGAAAGAGGCTCCTGCCTACCCCTCCCCCCTCTCACCAGCTCCTCCCCAGATGTCAGGCTGGACAGAAAGAGCCCTAGTCCCTCGACCTGCTGGCCCTGGCTTCCTCCGACCATCATCTCCAAGCAACTCCCCATCTACATTTGCCCAGTCTTTCCTGAGTACCCAGTTTTCCTGCCTCCCCCTTACCTATTCACATATGGGGCCCTACCTTCAGCCCAATGTCCGTACCTCTTCATGCTGCCCCCAGACACCTCATACCCCATAGTGGCTGCCTCCAGCTTGCCTATGACAGCCGATGGAGCTGGGCCCCATATCACCCAGGAGAAGCCCCTGCTTCTCTACTCAGGGGCTTTCCAGAGTGCTGGACACACCCTATACCCCCAGGTCAGGAGCCGGAGTTCTAGAGATGCTTCAGCCTTCTCCCCGGGACGGGCTGGCGTGGCAGCTCCTGCAAAGCGGCCAGGCTCCCAGGCCGGTGTCGTAACCCTGCCCTACCCTCTGAAGAAAAAGAATGGGAAAATCCTATACGAGTGCAATGTGTGTGGCAAGAACTTTGGGCAGCTCTCCAACCTCAAGGTATCACCTTCCAGGGTTCAGGACTCTCTTGCCTTTCCCCTTTCCTGAAGTCTGGAAGCCACTCCCGGGAACCTCCTAGGGCCGAATGGTCTTGAGGTTCACCCAGGCGGAAATCCAGGATAAGCTGAACACTGTCTGGTTTTGGTGGAGCGTACTTTTGATTCTGTCAGTCAGCAGACCGTGGCAAGAGAGTGACAGCAGATATCCAAGACCAGTTTGGGCAATATAACGAAACTCCTCCTGTCTTATTTAGGGTTGCTATTGCTGTGACCATGGCAACTCTTATAAGGAAAAGCGTTTAACTGGGGATGGCCCGCAGTTCAGTGGTTTAGTCCATTATACGGGAAGCATGGCAACATGGAGGCAGACAGGTACTGGAGAGGTAGCCGAAAGTTCTACGTCTGGATCCTCAGGCAGCAGGAACAGAGGAAGACACACTGGCCAGGCTGGAGCTTCTGAGACCTCCAAGCCTGCCTGCAATTACCCACTTCCTCCAGCAAAACCACACCCACTCCAGCAAATCCACACCCACTCCAGCAAATCCACACCCACTCCAGCAAATCCACACTTCCTAATAGTGTCACTCTCCATGAGCCTATGGGGCCATTTTCTTCTTTCTTTCTTTCTTTCTTTCTTTCTTTCTTTCTTTCTTTCTTTCTTTCTTTCTTCCTTCCTTCCTTCCTTCCTTCCTTCCTTCCTTCCTTCCTTTCTTCCTTCCTTCCTTCCTTCCTTCTTCCTTTTTTTTTCTTTTCTGTTTTGAGACAGGTTTTTTTCTATGTAGCTCTGGCTATCCTGGAACTCACTCTGTAGGTCAGCCTGGCCTCTACCTCCCAAGTGTTGAGATTAAAGGTGTGTGCCACCACTGCTTGGCTCTATGGGGCCACTCTCATTCAAACTTTCACACCATCGAAAAAACAAAAAGAAACTTTAAAAAAGCCAGGTGTGGTGGCTTTTAATCCCAGTGCCTGGGAGACAGAGGCAAGCAAATCTGAGGGGGTTTGAGGCCAGCTTGGTCTACATATCAAGTTCCAGGCCAACTAGAATTACATAGGGAGGCCCCGTCTCAAAAAAAATAAAGGGTGGTGTGTGCACGTCAGAGCCTCCTCCATCCTGAGAGACTGTCTGTGAGATCACTTTAAGTTAAAAACGAGAAATTGAGGTCCCTAGTAGACAGGATTCCAAGGTAAGCACTGTTGATTAGTGGGTTAGAGCTTGGATTTCAGTTTCTTGGCAACAACTACTGAGCTCTCTCCCAGACAGCATCCTCTCTGGGTCCCCGACTAAGCCTCTTTCTTGTTTTTGAAGATCAAAGAGGAGGAATGGGTAGGTTTTGGTGACTCAAGACCACAGTCTCACAACCTTTCTCAAGTGGGGTCCCACAAATCAGGCCAGGGGCTGCAGGTGTCTTCACGTACATCACTCAGCAGGGGGTGCCCACAGGGGCCCCTCACTGGTAGCCACAAGCTAGGTGGAGGACATGGTTACTGGGGAGACAGCTTTACTGTATCCTCCAAGGAAGGATTGCTTAAGCCTTAACAAACCTCAAGCCACCACTCAGAGGGCTAGCAAACCTGCAGATTCCTAGGCTCCGGCCTCAGAGATGATGGCTCAGCTGACCTAGAGGTCAGCCCCGAGACTCTGCATTTTTAAAGTGTATTTATTTATTTATTTATTTATTTTTGCTTTTTCGAGACAGGGTTTCTCTGTGGTTTTTTGGAGCCTGTCCTAGAACTAGCTCTTGTAGACCAGGCTGGTCTCGAACTCACAGAGATCCATCTGCCTCTGCCTCCCAAGTGCTGGGATTAAAGGCATGCGCCACCACCGCCCGGCTCTAAAGTGTATTTATTTTATGTGCATTGGTATTTTGCTATGGGTGTCAGATCCCCTGGAACTGAAGTTACGGACACTTGTGAGCTGCCATGTGGGTGCTGGGAATTGAACCCATGTCCTCTGGAAGAGCAGTCATTGCTCTTAACCACTGAGCCATCTCTCCAGCCCATAGACTCTGCATTTTTTTAAAGCATACTCCCAAGGTCACACGTGATGCTGCTGGTCTGTGAATTGCACCCCAAGGAGCTATTCAAGGGGATACCTGGGGTACCCCTTATCTATCTTCCTGAATCTCTGCTACAGAGCAGACCAAAAAATGAAAGTGCCCTGGGTATTGCTAGTGTCTGAGGGAGGTGATAAGTCCTGGATGACAGCAAAGGATCCTGCAGAAGGTTTTGGGGGGAGATTTGGAGTGGACTCTGAGCCCTGTTAGACGTTCCGGGCAGCTGGCAATACTTCTTCCAGGTCCACCTGCGTGTGCACAGTGGAGAGCGTCCATTTCAGTGTGCTCTGTGTCAGAAGAGCTTCACCCAGCTGGCCCACCTACAGAAGCACCACCTGGTACACACCGGGGAGCGGCCCCACCAGTGCCGGGTGAGACCCTTCTTCCCTTCACATATGCCCTTGCAGCTTGGTGAGGAGTTCTAGGTCCCTGGAGGGATGGCTCCTGGGCCTCTGTTTCCCAATCCTGAGTAAATAAAGATGGAGAGAAGGTGGGAAGATAGCTAGTGACGAGAGCTTGTGTGTGTGTGTGTGTGTCTGTGTGTGTGTCTGTGTGTGTCTGTGTGTGTGTGTGTCTGTGTGTTCGCGTGCGCACGTGCTCAAACACAGGCAGGCTACTGGAATGTGTGGTGTTGGAGGAGAAAACATGGCTGCGCGCCTGTGCATGGAGAGTAACGAAGTTGAAGATCCTGGAGCATGCACCCCCTACCCTGACTCCCCAGGTAGTTGAAGGAACCATAGCAGATAGAAAATATCCAAATAGGCAAACAATTGGATCAATGCAGCTCCTCGAGTCTGGCCTCATTCTTTGGGAAGGCAGAGGCGGGGAATCTCTTCCTGTTCCAGGGGCAGAAGGAGAGCAGTGTAGTGGTTATGAGTCTAGGTTATGAATTCAGACCACTGTTCAGCTCCTACCCTCTCCTCCCGACTTGTGGGGCCTTTGGCTAGAGGCTCACTTCCCCTGAGCCCCTGCTCTCTCGCTGGGGTTTAGTCACGCTTCTTGGGAAGACTAGGCAAGGTCAGTTCCTGGCTTGACCAGCTCCGGGGTAGATGTCGACTACCCGCCCGATGTTGCTCCTGCCTGATGCTGCACCCGCCCATGCTGCAGCCTCTTGCATCACAGTTCTAAGTGATATTAACCTTATTCGGGCTTCCCTAACTAATGAGGCTAGGAATTAGTGCTCGTCTATAACTGACAGAGAAGAAAGAAGCTCAGAGGGAAGCTATACAAAGTCACACAGGAAGTAAAGGAGAATGCTAGCCCCCACCTGCCAGGCTCTAGTGTGCCCTGCTGTGGGTCCCGGGGAGAGAAGCCTCTGGGTCTGCAGTTGACAGGGAGGTGTCCAAGATGGGTGGGATGGGGAGAGAGGCCCTGAGCCCATTGGAGGGTAAGGATGACATGAGTGCCCATTTCTGTCAGATATGCCACAAACGCTTCAGCAGCTCCAGCAACCTGAAGACCCACCTCCGCCTGCACTCAGGTGCCCAACCCCTTCAGTGCAACGGCTGTTCCAGCGGCTTCGCTCCGCGTGTCCATCTGAAGCTGCACCATAGGCTGCAGGCTCCTCAGCCCTGTAGCCTGGCCCACCCCCACCTGCCCCTCACCTCTCTCACCTGCCTTGCCCAGTGGCACCGAGGAGCACTAGCTTTCGTGGAGGACTCATCGGGGAAGATGGGCTGGGATGTGGACAAGGTCAAGGTGTCCTCAGTGTTCCCGGGAAAGCAAGGGCAGCCAGCCTAAGCAGTGGGGCTAGGGTTGCTGTGGGAACAGAGTGTTGGCAATTAAAAGATTCTCCCAGTGCTGAGTGAAGACCTCCTGAGTGACTCTAATGGAGGGAAATGTCCCCCGTGCACCTGCCAGATCCCGTCCCTCACCTGGGAGCAGGGCAGGGCACACAACCCGTGTGGGGTAGGAACATGCAACCATCCGCCTCAGGCCGGGTTTGGGTTCCACTCCTTGTTTGTGACCTATCTGGGACTGAGTCCTCCATCTCATCTCTCCAGAGGACAGTGCTGCCTCTCAGGACAGGATGAAGGCAGAGTGTCCTCGGTGGGAGGAGGGGCACCGCAGGCAGGAGGACTAAAGCCATTCCATTATGATCAGCCACCTTAGTTGCCTGGGCTGATGGACAAAGAGCACCTGGAGGTAACGGGAGAATGAAGCAAGAACTGATTTGTGTGCCGTCCAAGCACGGGACACGTTGCCCTCCTTCCTGAACGCCTTAACCCAACACCTTCCCGATCGTCCGCTCCGGACACCTTCTAATCTCAGTTCCTACTCAGCCAAGGCAGAGAGGTCAGCTGGTGTTACTAATCCTGCCATCTCCACGGGATGGGGGTGAGAAAAGAGACACAGATAGATTTTCCTGTCCTCTCATGATCCAGAATCATGAGGTCCCTGATGTACCAGGACCAGAGGGCAGGGGGTATCCAGCCAATTAGGACTACAGACAGGGAAGAACCGGCAAAAGAGTGGGGGTAACAGCCCTACCGGTGGTTAATCTCCACGGGATCCCCGCAGATGTGCAAAGTGTTCCTGTCCTCCACGCAGGAGCCAGGCGGCATAAGGTGGGAAATCGAACTGCCCGGGAGGATCAGGGTAGAGCCACAATAAAGGAAGGCTACAAACAATGACTCATATTTAGCCACTGTGAGGTTCTTTTGGCCGACCTGCGGCAGAGGGCGCCAGTCGCGCCTCCGTTGGTTTCCTGTGGCTTCCTCATCTCCAAAAGGAGTGACAGTCCCACTCCACGTGGTGGGTGGCACCGAGACAGAGAGAATCCTCCTAGGTAGCCCCTAAGGCGATGGCAGGTGGGCTTCGGCTCACCTTTGTCACATCTTTGGGTCGCGGAGATGCCAACCGCGGACTTGGCCCCACCCTGTTGATAGGAGTCTGCCCGCTTCCTGTCCGCGCTCGCTCAGCTCCTTTACCGTGTACCTCCCTAGGCTCGATCCAGCTCCCAAGCCCCGGCTGGTCCCAGACTCCCTTCGTCTTTGCTCAGGTCCAGCTTCTCGAGTGCTCACACAAACCCACCTCCGACATCCGGAGGCGTGAAGTTGCAGGGCAGACTGAGCAGAGAGCAGAGTTCGAAAGAAAGGGTTCGGTGTGGGAGTGCTCCGGACTAGGACCTGGGGTGTTCAAGGTCCCCTGAAGGTGCACTTGCGTCCCAGGGACCGGGCAACTTCTGGATCAGTCCCCGCCCGCGGCCCTTGCGAGCGAGGTTGCTGTTTGCTCAGGAGGACGGGCCGGAGGTGGTGCTTCTCTGCCTGGACAGCGGATCCGGGTGGCACCTGCAGCCAAGCACCCCGCAGGCTCAAGCCCCATGATCTCGCCATGAGAGAGCCACGCCATGGCTTCGGGGCTCGCCTGGTCCGGCTCTTGACTGGACTAGGGGGCCGAAGGGAGCGCAGGGGCAAGATCTCAAAGGAGACCAGACTCCCGGATAGGTGAGGGGAGATGGAGAAAGGCTGGGTGGGGCGTCCCTGGCCTAGGGGTATGTGTTTGGGATTACTGTGTATTAAAGTTTAATGAGTGTTCAAATCAGCATGTGATTGTCTTAGAGCACAAAAATATATGTGATGATGTGCCATGATTTGGGTCTGAGAATTGTGGGATTTCTCTGTGGACTTTTTTATTTATTTTTTTTATTTTTTGTCTTAGAAAATACAGTATCCCCATGTCGTAATATGTATGTAGAGTAACCATGGCCTCAAACTTGTGACAAACAATCCTCCCGCCAAGTCTCCCAAGTGCTGGGATTACAAATATGCTATATTACGTTGGACAGGGCCTTGTGCTTTTTTTTTTTTTTTTTTAAATTTAAAGCAACTTTGAGAACTTCCTGTCAGGCAAGCTGCTTACTGACCCACCCAGTAGTACCTCCTCCTGCTGCCGGCTGTGGACTTTGGTTCTCACCTCACAGGTCAATGTTTCTTTCTTTGGCCCTTGTGAGTCTGGCAGGTCCTGGAGCTGTCTTTGCACTGTGTTTGCCCCCAGATGCCACACACAGGCTTCTCTCTGTCATCCTGAATCCTAGAGAGATAGCTCTAGACGGTACCCACCACCAACCTTCATATGCCCCTTGCTTCCTGCTTTCCCCAATGATCTGAAGCAGCCCTCCGGGCGGCCCTGCGAGGCCTGTGTCCTGTGTGACTCAGATCCAGAAGAAGAGTTTCAGAGAAGTGAGGTCACCTACCTAAAGTCACACAGCTGGGAAGAGGTGACGCTGTGACACGCCCCTTAGCTGGTTGCCGACTGAACTTCTCCAAAAGCTCTGCTGCTATGGAGGTGGCCAGATGGGAAAGCTAAGATGGTAGGCTGCTGCTCACAGTGCCTGCTGCCTGAGTCACATGAGCGAGTTCCTTCCCCTCTCTGAGCCCTTCATGGTGGGTTGTCTGAGAACAGCCTATCCTGTGGTTGGTTGGGCCTGTTGGCTTCAGGGGGGACAGTGAAGATCTGAGAGGCCCCTGGAGCTCGTAGGCCCTGCGTGAACAGAGTGTGTGTGTGGGTGTGCTGGCAGAACTGGGTGTTGGGTGTTTATATGTCTGTGCAGTTACTGGGCAATTTGTTCAGATCTTATCGTGATGCAGCTGTCTTCGGGCCTGCTGGCCCAGGAGGGATGAGGGCGTGGTGGGGGCAGAGGGGAGGGGTTTGTGTTGCTCTCTCACCCTAAAGAGGGGAGGGCCCAGCCACCCTGTGCCTGGAAGCCTGAGTGCCCTGGGGGGCCCACACCCTGCCAGGGCTCTGCCCACCCCCACCTGGAAGACACACCCTCTCCCTTACCCTGTCTGGCAGAAACCTGCCCTATAGGCCTGATAGGTTCTCCCTACACCCCTCCACACTCAGCGAGGAGGCTGGCTTGGGGTTCGGGTGAGTCAGGAGTGAGGAGGGCAGGAACGGGAACGCAGGGTCCGCGTGATGATACATGCTCACTGTGAATACAGTCGGACCCCGCTCTTACCGGCCGTGGGAATGGGACCCTGAACAGGCCTCTGATCCCTGATTATTCAGGAGAGGGGCAGAGGGTTGGTAACACACTTGTAAATCTTTCTCTCATTAATTCAACATCCAATCAAGCTTTGCAGTAGGATAGTCATGGTGATCATATTCTAAAGCTCACTAGCTGTGTGACTCCGGAACAAGTGACTTTGACTCTCTGTGCCTCTGTTTTTCTCACCTGAAGTCCCTAGGCACGGATATTTTTCTGACGCCTAAAAGAGATCAGATAGGCACAGACCCTAGGGCTGAGCCTGGCACCTGGAGGCTCTTGGTAAACATGAAGCACTGAAGTCATCTGGGCACTGTCCTCTTGTCGTGTGAATGTGTGTGTGTGTCTGTGTGTGTTCCTGCATGTGAGTATCTTATCTATGTGTGTGTGTGTGTGTGTGTGAGAGAGAGAGAGAGTGTGTGTGTGTCTGTGTATGTGAGACTGTGCCTGTGTGTTTGACAGTGTATGTATTTGTCTCTGTGACACTGTGTGTCTGCGTGTTGAGTGTGCGTGTGTGTGAGACAGTGTGTGTGTGTGTGTGTGTGTGTGTTGGGAAGTGGTGAAGGAAGCCGAGGAAGCTGTTGGTAGGCCTTCTTCAAAGGCTTGAGTGGCTCATGCAGCCGAGTTGTGAGCCCTGGATTAGGTGGGTAAGGGGCTGCTAGACTCAGTCTGTGTGCCAGGTGTTGGGACAGCAGGATTCTGCTCATTCTTTTCCCTGTGCTTCCTTCCCAGGCCCTGGGGTGGCCAGAGCTGCCCTGACCTTGCTCAGGATCAGGGCAGCAACAACAATGTCAGCCTCAAGGTAGGATGAACGCAAATGGCAGGAGGTTGGGGGCAGGAGTTCTGGAGGGCTGGGCGGGGTGAGGAACCTAGACTTGTGGGCTCCCTCTTTGCTTCCACTGCCTTGTGTGACCCTGGAGATCTCTCCCCTTCTCTGCCAAAGGAGACAAGACAATAATGCCTCTGTCAGAACTGTGGGGAGGAATTCAGTAATAGATGCAGGAGGCCAACAGCGTCTGGGTATCAAAAATGTGTCCGTTTAGTGCTAGGGAGCCGGCTCTGTGGTCAAGAGCACTGCTGCCTCCAGAAGGCCTGACACCAGTTCCCAGAACCCATATCTGACGATACACAGTGTCTGTGACTTTAGCTTCAAAGAATCCAATGCCATCTTCTGGACTCCACGGATACCTGCATGTATCTACACACAGACACATGTGTGTACGCATAACCTAAGAATAAAAATCAATGTCTAATGAGTAAAAAGACGAAATGTTTAAACAATAAGTAAAAGTGTGCATCTAGTTCTGGGGTGCTGGGGAGGCACACAGCTGCCACTGGGCCTGTTTTCAGGGCCCCCTGCTCCTCCAGTGCCTTTGACCTTCATTCCTTGTGGCCTTCTCTTCTTTATTTCCTGACCTAGTCCTACAGATGTGATATGGGGCCTGTGATTTAGCCTTCTGAATGGTCTCCCCCTCTGCAACGGGGACCTGAGCCACAAGTAGGAGAGGGACGGGGTTCTCCCTTTGGGGGACAGACACCTCCCACCCCTAGAGTCACTCGAGCAGCCAAGTCACCCCGCTTTGGTCCTCTTTGTATAACTGAGCGCCCCTGTACTTGGGTACTTGAACCATTAAGATAACACACCAGGAGTGGGATGCTCAGTTTATGTCCCCACATATCAGGACGTGAAGATGTGAGTGATTTACCTCCGCTAGCATAGTGGAGCTGGGGTCCAGGCCCAGGTTGCCTCCACGATATTCGTGTCTCCGGTGTCTCCGGGTGTCTAATCCCTCGGGAATGAGAGGTCATATCTATTTCATGAATGAGTAACTTAAAGATGATGGAATCAAGCCTGGCAGTGGTGGCACACGCCTTTAATTCCAGCACATGGGAAGCAGAGGCAAACAGATCTCTGTGAGTTTAAGTCTAGCCTGGTCAATATAGTAAGGACAGCCAGAGTTACATAGTGAGACCCTGTCTTGAAACAAACAAACAAACAAAGATGATGGGCAAAAAATAATCACCCCTAGCCGGGCGACGGTGGCGCACGCCTTTAATCCCAGCACTTGGGAGGCAGAGGCAGGCGGATCTCTGTGAGTTCGAGACCAGCCTGGTCTACAAGAGCTAGTTCCAGGACAGGCTCCAAAGCCACAGAGAAACCCTGTCTCGAAAAACCAAAAAAAAAAAAAAAAAAAAAAAAAATCACCCCTGCTAGGTGGGATTTTGTTCCTAGATTTGATTTTCCCAATGCCAAGGACACAAGTCTATCCTTGGAAACTGGTAGTGTGAGGCCAGTGTCCACTTTGGTCTGGGATCCTTACCCTCTTCCCCTTGTTCCCATGACCAGCCAGGCTGGATCCCAGGGAGAACAATAGACAGCCCAGGAATTGTCCCCCTCTTTGGCACTGGGATGGGGGCTCTCCCTCGCTTCCCTCACGCCCTGTATTTCTCTCAGTGCCCATAAGCACCCTCCCAGGTCTACTGTGGGAACTTGGGACTGGGAGGGTTTAAGAGAAGTGGTGCAGGCCTTTTGGTGGCTGGGAGCTGGCGAGGCTGTGTGCAGTCATGCCAGGTATGCCCACACATTCCCTAATCCCTAGATTAGGGCCAGAGGCTGGGCTCTCGGAGAAATCAGCAACAGGGCTGGGAGGAAGCTTCAGGAAGGGCAGGCATGGCTGGGTCCGGCAGCCGTCCCTATCCGTAGGGGCAGCAGTGTGATGCCTGAGAGCGAGGAGACTTTACTTCCCTGCTGTATGACTGTCTTCTCCGGGCTTCACTTTCTGTGTAAGTAAAATTGGAGAGCAAAAACTTGGCCAGGGTCCTGCCCCATTTTCTAGCTCCGAGAGCCCTGGTCCATTTCCTGTGAGTCAAGGAGGTCGACCAAGAATAGCCGGAGTTGGCCTGGCGGTGGTGGCGCACGCCTTTAATCCCAGCACTTGGGAGGCAGAGGCAGGCGGATCTCTGTGAGTTCGAGGCCAGCCTGGTCTACAAAGGGAGTTCCAGGACAGGCTCCAAAGCTACA
Organism: Chionomys nivalis; assembly: GCF_950005125.1. Taxonomy (NCBI): domain Eukaryota; kingdom Metazoa; phylum Chordata; class Mammalia; order Rodentia; family Cricetidae; genus Chionomys; species Chionomys nivalis. The sequence goes on along the minus strand of NC_080096.1, from coordinate 18,496,141 downwards.
GAGAAACCCTGTCTCGAAAAACCAAAAAAAAAAAAAAAAAAAAAAAAAAGAATAGCCGGAGTTATCTGGATTCCAGAGGGGAGATGCCATCACCACGTCCCCGTCACTACATCCCTGCTTCTGCTTCCCACCAGGTTCAAAGCAAAAGCCATTCAGAATGGGACCTTCAAGTCAGGAGCCATGGTGGTTTCTGGAGTCAGAAGCGACTGCACATCTCAGGAAGACGAAGCGAACCCCTGGGGAGGCTACAGAGGCCAGCCGTGGGCAGTGCCGGTGACTTGGCCTCCTGTGGCCCTATGGAGCATGAGTGCCCAGCACCAGCAGGTTCTGCGGAATCCGTTGATGGTGTCAGTCATCCCTCCTGCCCGGAGCCTGCTCCTTCTTGTTTGAAACAGGGATCCCCAGGTGACACCTGCCAGCACCCCCAACACAGCACCCCAGAGGTTCTGCTGAGGCCAGAGACATCCAGCAACCTGGAAGACACAGCCCTACTGCCCCACCCGGTGTCCTTTCTCACAGAAGCAAGGGCAAAGGGCAGGCCTGACACCCCAGAGCCAGTCCAGCCAGAGCCAGAGCCACTACGTACTGGTCCCTGTGTCAAAAGGACCCACTACCACATCACTGTCACCCTGCAGGGGTGCGGGCAGGCACCTGGGGAGGAGGGTAAGGAACCGGCCAGACCAGATCCCCACCCCTGTGGCCCCGAGGAATCCAGGGGTTGGCAGGAGCCTCCCCAGGAACTCCGCCCCATCACCGGGTGTCCAATCAACCTGCCTGAGGAGCCAAGGCTGAGTGTCCCACAGCATCAGGGAAGCAAGGCCCGGCAGGAGCTCAGAGAGGGCTGGGAGCCCGGATCCCCACACAGCAGGTAAATAAAGGCTGGTGCCTGAGGGACATGATGGTGGGAGGGTGGCCTGGGGTGGCAACCCCTGCTCGGGTCCCTCTGTCTTGTTTCTGGGCTTCTCAGGCTTGAGATTTCCATTTATTTGGTACCTTGAGAGTGAGCTAACTCTGTGTCCGCTCCTGATTCTCTGCTTCTCCCCCCACCCCCGCACTCCCAGGTTTGCCTCCTAAAACCCACCCCTACCTTCCTTCCCTGCCCACCCTCAGGAGGCCAAATCTCATCACAGAGAGGATGGGCTAGTCAGGCTAACCTTCCTTTCCTTAACTGCTGTTACTCCTGGGTTTTTTACAAGAGATCACAGAGCCAGTCTGGGAATGGGCTCCCAGCCAAGGTGTTGGGTACCCAGGCATAGGTTCCTTAGCTTCTCAGGGTCTTGCTGTGTCGACCCAGAGAGTTGGGTATGGCAGTCAGAGATGAGGAAGAAGGAGGTGGCTAAGGGAGCATGCTTTGAACCTCATTCAGCTGGGCCGCTAAAATGCAGGGATGCTTATTAATTACACGCCATTGGCAGTGTAATTATCCCACCTGGCTCTGCCGGCAGCCCCAAGAAGAGGCGCCAAGACTCCCAAGCTTAGATTTTTTATTTGTGTTGAAGTGAGTCTGCCTGGTAGGCTGGGGAGGGGGTGGAGTGCAAATCCCTCAGAACTCACTGAGGACCGAACATGGGATCTCGCTAGGGAAGAATCCTGCGCCACCAAAGTGGCCTCTGAGAAACTCCTACTGATCTCCTACTGATGGTGGCGGCACCTGCCATCAGTGGCTGGTCTTTTTTTTTTTTTTTTTTTTTTTTTTTTGGTTTTTCGAGACAGGGTTTCTCTGTGGTTTTTGGAGCCTGTCCTGGAACTAGCTCTTGTAGACCAGGCTGGTCTCGAACTCACAGAGATCCGCCTGCCTCTGCCTCCCAATCTGCTGGGATTAAAGGCGTGCGCCACCACCGCCCGGCTGGTCTTTTTTTTTTTTAAGAATAATTTGATTTAATTCATTAACTAGGGGCTAAGCTTTACATTACCCCCAGCTAATTAGAGAATCAGGAAACAGGCCCAGTAAGGATAAGTCTCTTTCCTAAAGCCAACTGGACAGTCAGAATTCAAAGCCAGGTCTGTCTATGCCCTGGCCGTCCTCCCCCGGCCCCCACCTGCCTTGCAAGGAGGCCTCTGTGGCCGTGCAGAGCTCAGCGTGGCCCTGTGGCTGCTGTGTGGAACACACTGTGCATCTGACAGTACCCTTAACAGACGCCAAAGCATGAAGACTCAGGTCCCCGTGGGTAGGAGCTGGTGTGCCTGGTGCTGTGTCTAGGGAGGAGGACATGGGTGGCTCAGACTGGCCCTGAGAGCTGCCAGGTTACTCCAGCATGGGAAGACAGCCCGTAAAAGGATGAGGGGGTGGGAGGTGAGCTGGACTTAGAGAGAAGTGGGGAACAGATAGTGGGGTGGGCTGGGGAACACGGGGTTCTGGTTGGTTGCAATCTAGATGAATAGAGACTGGAAGTGGAATCTGCGATCCACTTAGAAATGAAGGAGGGTGACCCCCGGGGACATTATCCTTCTGTGTCCACTTTCTGCTGCAAGGTTCTCAACTTATGTGGGGAAAGGGGCAGAGAACAGCCAGGGCAGAAAGTGGGATTGTAGAAGCTATGTGTGCACTGAGTACGTATCCCTGTTCAAGGGCAGGAAAGAGAGAACTTGTCCGTGGTTGTAAACTAAATGGTGTGTGCTGGGGATACGTGCACATGTGTGTTGTGGTGCCTGTGTGTTTCATGGTGGAGCATGTGGCTTGCCTACCTGTTGTGCTGTGGGGTGTCTCTGTGTGTTTGTGTCTCTTGGTGTGTGCCCATGCGTGTGGTGGTGCGCGTTCCTGGCTGTGTTTGTCTAGGTGGGTGTCTGTGTATTTTTGTGCTCTGTTATGTGCTGGGTCTTTGGCTCTGTGAATACCTGTCTGATGTAGCATGTGTTTGGCAGCATGTGGGCCTGTGGACTGGTTTGGCCTAGTTTGGGGGTGACTCACAGGTAAGCGGAGAGAATCCCAGGACTTGTTGGGTTAGATGAGATTTTTTTCCCACACTCCCCCCCCCACTTTCCTCCTCAGCCTCTCCCTTCCCATCCCCACACACCTTGTTTAGAGGTCATAGGTCACCTTGCTAGCAAATCCACTTGTGGATTCGGGCCCTTGAGACGAGAGGGCTCTGGGAACAGGCACTTCTGTTTGCAGGGGCAGTAGCTAGGTTACTGGGGTGTGTCTGCAGACAAAGACAAAAATGGGGAGCTATAGGCAGGCACATTCCAACACATGTAAAGGCATTCTAGCAGTTATGACTGTCCAGGGATGGGACAGGTGAACTGTCAGGAGGTGACCTCCCTGTCCCTAGAAGTATGCAGGCATAAGCTGTGACCACATGCCTGAGGAATGAATGGCCATCAGGGGGTGTTGTCCCAGGGTTGGGCTGGGCTGAGAAAGGCATGGAACTGATTGCTGGGAGTCATCAATAGACTCTGGGCTGACCGGAGTCAACTTCCCCTGAGCTGTTTTCCTGAGACTTTGCCGAAGCCCATGGGACTTTCCAGACATCTGGACCTTTAGCTGTGGACTCTGGGGATTTCACCTTCATAAGAAAACTAGCTTTGGGTGAGTTTGACCGGCAGTTGGCCCCATGGGCGAGTTATAACTCAAGTTCTGCCTTTTGCCATCAGCGACAAGGGGCGGGAGGGGGATGAACATAGCGGTTGTTACTCAGAATTGGAGAGGGGTAATCCCAGCACTCGGGAGTCAGAGGCAGGTGGATTTCTGTGACTTCGAGGTCAGCCTGGTCTATGGAGCGAGTTCCAGGACAGCCAGAGCTACACAGAGAGAAACCTGTCTCGAAAAACCAAAGGGAAAAAAAGAAAGAGAGAGAGAGAGAGAGAAGTCTCTGTGAGTCTGAGCACGGAGCGCAGAATGAATGAGGGACAAAGTTCTATAGGGAATCCCAGCAGAGAGGACAAGGTTTCAATGAGGGTGGGAGGGTCGGATTGGGCTGTTGTGAGGAGCTGAGTTCAGGCCTCGGGTGTCTAGGTGTGTCGGTTCTCACCATGCACTCTGGTTGGAGAAGTCTTGGGAGTCATCCAACCCCCCCCATCACCGTTCACAGGCTGCCAGGGGCCCCGCGGTCTCTATGCTAGACGCCCTGGTAGCCACCAGTGGTCCTGGAATTGAGTCAGGCATCTCTGGGCCTCTGAGTCTTTCATCTCTGCCCCTCATAAAACCTGACTCATGGCTGGGGCCACAGAACAGGTCAAAGTTCTGGTTTCTTCCAGTTTCTCAGGAAGGAGGGAGGTAGAGATGGGGGGGAAAAGAATTAGGATCTATTTCACTCAGAGTGTAGCCCTCTTGGGACAGGCTCACAGAGATGAGGTACAGACTGGAGGACGGGCTCATCCAGCTGGGTGAGTCCTGGCCTCTTCAAGCCTAAAACCGTCTTGCCTTGCGGTGTGTGGAGATGAGTGGTTATGGGTGGATTGTTCTTTAAGGTCTGAGGTGGGTTCTTCTAAAGGTGAACCCCAGGGCTGGGATGTACCTCAGTTGGTAGAGTATTTGCCTAGCATGTATGAAACCCTAGGTCGCATTCCAGCACTATGATAATCAAACTGGTACAGGCCTATAATCCTACCAGAAGTTCAAAGTTCAAGGTCATGGCTAGGGAGATGAGCATGTGGACAAGGAGGTCTGCTGTCAAGCCTGACACCCTGAGCTCAGTCTCCTCAGCCCATGTGGTGCAAGGAGGGAACAGACTCCCACAAATTGTCTTCTGACCTCCTCAAGCCCAACGTGGGATACCTACACACGCGGACACACACACACACATGCAAACACACACACATGTGTGCACGCACACACACACACGCTCGTATACACATGCACACTCACACACTGAATGTAACATAGGAAAAAATTAAGTTCAAGATGTTCTTTGGTGGCAAAGAAAGTTCAAAGTCAGGCTGGTTTACATGAGGCCCTGTCTCAAACAAACAAACAAACCTCACCGTGAACCCCAGTCAGCCATGACAGTACAAGCATATAATTCCCGCGCTTGGCTTGGGAAGCTGAGTAGGATTAATATGAGGTGAGGCCAACACGGGCTACATAACTACTACCAGGCCAGTTAGAGTTACACACAAGATACTATCTCAACACATTAAAAAGGGCCGGATGTGGTGGCGCACACCTTTAATCCCAGCACTCGGGAGGCAGAGGCAGGCGGATCTCTGTGAGTTTGCAGCCAGCTTGGTCTACAAAGTGAGTTCCAGGGCAGCTAGGGCTACACAGAAAAACCCTGTCTCAAAAAAAAAAAAAAAATTAGATTAACCACCAAACCAGAGCCTTGATTACCAGATAAATATGTAAGCCTCTACGTACCTATGGGGAGTTTGGAGTGTGACTAAGCTCTTAGGATTGGGGTGCAAGTCTCACTGCTAAGGGGTGACTCTTGTTCAGAGTCATCTGTCTGAACCTTTTAAGTCTCATTGGTGAAATAGAAATGCTTGTTTATAATTTAGTAATGATTTACTTTTTAAAAAATAATTTATCTATTTTCATTTCCTGTGCATTGGTATTGGTGCGCTGCCTGCATGTAGGTCTGTGAGAGAGTATCGGATCCTCTGGAACTGGAGTCACCGACAGTTGTGAGCTGCCATGTGGGTGCTGGGAATTGAACCAGGGTCCTCTGGAAAAGCAGTTCATGTTCTTCACCGCTGCACCATCTCTCCAGCCTCTATGATTTATTCTTCTTAAGAAAGATTTATTATTTTAATTATGTGTATGTGTATATCTCTGTGTGGGTGTCTGCATGTGAGTGCATTGGATCTCCCAGAGCCGGAGCTACAGGTGGTTGTAAACAGCCCAGCATGGCTACTGGGTACGGAATTTGAGTCTTCAGCAAGCGCAGTATTTGCTCTTAACTCTGAGCCATCTCTCACACTATTCTTCATCATGTCCAGTCTTCCCAGATTCAGGCTCAGTAGAACAATAAAATGGAAAAGTGCTTAGTCAGGTGCCCCAGAGGGTGCCCTCGACATGTGGTGGCTGTTGCTGTTGTAGAAGTGCCCAAGCCCAGATTTCAGCCTTGACAGGTGTTGCTCATTGCCCCCCATCCAATAAAGGAGGTAAGAGAGAGTCAGGGAGATGAGGGAGGGAACAGCAAGAGGGCTAAGAATATGACTCAGCCATGGAGTGTTTGCCTAACCTGCATGAAGTCCTGGGTTTGATGCCCAGCACTACAAAAACATAAAGAAATAAGATTCAATAGTCTGGAGTGTTGGCTCAGCCATTGAGAACGTTTGTTGCACTGGGCAGTGATGATGCCCACCTTTAATCCCAGCACTTGGGAGGCATAGGCAGGCTGATCTCTGTGAGTTCCAGGCCAGCCTGGTCTACATAATAATTCATCCCCTTTCTCACCTCTGGGCTCAGGCCTGAGCTTTGCCTTTTGGGAACCTGAACAGGGGGCATCACTTGGAAGTGGTGAGATGGGCAAAAGGTCATGTGACTTTCCTAAGCGTACTCAGCCCAGTCTGGGCCTGGCAGTTGCTTTGTGATTTTGGGGATCCCTCCCTCTACTCACCTTTCTCCCTTTTTATCATCCGCAGGGAGCCAGGCCACAGTGTGACAAGGACATCTCAGGTTTTGCTGGGGCCCAACATGGAAGAGAGAGTTGGGACCCCAGCTGGTGCTGAGGCCAGAGTGGTAAGCGCCACACTGACATGGCGCCAACGGCCTCCTGTCCAGGAAGAGACCAGACACCGATTTCACAAAGTATCCCTGGTGTCAGGTGCTCGGATGGAAACCCCTCAGGTGGAGGTGTTGGAGCATAGCTTCCGGAGAGAAGTCAATGGCTTTGTTAAAAAAGAAGAGGAGACTATAAATTGCCAGGGTCCTGGGGAGGAGCCTGGATCCACGAATTTTCAAAGCCATGGGCCCATCTTTTCCAAGAAATATATTCCACCCCCCAAGGAGAAAAGGCCAGTGGTGAGGATACAGGAGGCTGTGGATTGGGGTGATGGTGGCCCCCAGGCTCCCAGGACTGAACCACCAGGCGTGGGATCCATGGCTAGGACTGAACTATTGGTGCCCTTGCCCGGGCCACGTGAGCCGAGTCCCCATCCCAGTGCGGGTGTCACGAGCGGAGGTTCCAGGAACCGTGAGGAATGGCGCATGACTCGCACAGCGAGGACCACCACCACCACCACTACGGCGGTGGGAGGGCAAGTGGACCGCCGAGTGAGCAGCTCTGTGAATGTGGGGCCCTCGATGTCAGGCGAGACACTGCCGAGGGGCCGCAACGTGACCCGAACCATCCGGGCAGTGGTGGTGAACCCGAGAGCCGAGGACGCACCCAGCCGCAGCCAGGCCCTGGAACTGCTAAGCAACCTCGTACCGGCTGAGCGCAGTCCTCCTGCCAGTCGGATCCCAAGGCTCACCGGACTTACTTCGAGGGGCTCAGCCCTCGGTGGCACAGTGGGAACAACCCTGGGACAGCCATTTGAGACTAGCACAACCGAACTGAAGAACAGCCCAAGCCTGACCCCAGGAGGCATCCCCGTGGTGGATCACTGCACTCAGAACCTAGATGTTCCTGTAGTCCACCCAGCCCAAGACCAAGGCAGTGTCTCAGATGCCAGAGCTGGGGAATCTTCAAGGCAGCAGGGAGCCTCCAGTCCTGTCCTGCTCCCCAACCAGACTTCTCATATCCACCTGCCAACACCCTCTTCTCCCAAGTCCCAGACCCGTGCCTCCTCCCTGGTGCATCCTCCAGAGCAACCAGTGGTACCCACACACCTCAAAGCCCAGCCCATGCCTCATGTCCCGCCCCCTGTGGAAGAGAAGCTTACAGGTCTCCCCACGGACCCTGTGGAGAAGGGCAGGGTTATAGTTCCTGAGCAGCCCCCTAGCCCATCTTCTGTAAGGAGGAAAGCTGTCCCTAGTCCCCAAGGCCTTTCTGCCCCGGCTTCACCAAAGAATAAGTTTGTTCAGGACCCTGAAAATGTGCCTGTTTCTGTTCTTACTCAGAAAGAGGTATTTCCGGGCCCTAGTGTTCCTGCCCACTCCCACACCCCCAAAGAGGTTGTGAAGGCCCCTGCTGCTTCCACTGCCTCATCCTCCAGTTCCGCCAAGGTTGTCCAGGGTGTAGAAGAAGGTGCTTCCATCAAGAAGGAGGATGGCCAGGATGCTTTAGATTGCCCTTCCCATCCCCTTCCTTGGAAAGAGACAGCTGAAGACCCCACTGCCCCGACTCCCCAGACCCCCAAACAGGGTGAAGTTGTCCAGGATTCTCAAGGGAACTCTTCCTCATCATCTACCCCAAATGAAGGCTTCCAGAGCCCTGCCAGGCCCCTTGCTCCATCCTCTTCAGAGGCCAAGGTGTCCCCCAGTCTAGAAGGCTCTCCTGCCTCAAAGCCGGTGGGAGCAGAGGCCAGCATGGAGTCCCAGTTCACCCCAGACTCCACTGAGGGGAGTGCGACCACAGAACCATCTAGGGAGGAGGATGAAGCAGCCTTGACTGCCGACCTGGAGATTTTCCTGGATACCTTGCGGAGCATGGAGCCCCCTGAGATCCTCCGAACTCACCGACTGCCCCGAGCTCCCCGCTCCTCCTACCTGGCCATGTATGCCACACTGCCTCCCATTGAGGAGGATCAGCTTAGCCCATCCATTCCAAGACCCAGTCCCCAGGAGGAACCTGCCCTGGAAGAGGAGGAGGAGCTGGAGAACCCTTACCTGAGCGATGATGAGAAACTCCAGCGCAGGCAGGAGAAAGCAGGGCCCAGCCCCGCCCTGGATGCTGACCCACCCAAACCTGCTAAGGTCTCCTGCTCTCCTCTGGAGATGATGAAGAGGCATACAGCAGATCAAGGTCCCGGACTTCAGCCCAGCAACCGGCCTACTTCCCGCCTTGGAGGCAGCCTTCTCTTTGGCAGTCTGGTGCCAGCCAACAAGGACATCCCTACCCTGGAACCACTAGGTTCAAAACTATCTGCTTTGCCACCCCATGGAGCTCCAGGGGTCAGGAAGGTACCTGGACAGTTACCCCTGCTCTGCAGTGGAAAGCCACCACCAGAGAAGCCAGCACCTTCCCAACCCATGGAAGGGTGGGTGAGTGAGACCTTGTAGGGGCTTGGGAGGTACCTGGCTTCCCCTTGCGTGGTTGGAGAGAGTGGTGTTGGGAGGCAGGGTCCCAGGAGGCAGGAGCTTAGTTGAACTCTGCAATGCACATCATTTGGGGCCTCAGTGTCCGTGATAGCATAGTGGGAGTATACAGATTCCAAAGGCCTGCTGGCTCGGAAGACAGAGACAGGCAGATCTCTGTGAGTTCAAGGCCAGCCTGGTCTACAGAGTGAGTTCCAGGACAGCCAGGACTGTTTCACAGAGAAACCGTGTCTTGAAAAACAAAACAACACAAAAGGCTTCTCACTGCCCAGAAGCTGGAGAAGGAACGTTTCCCAGCTCCTAGGGCAGGGTGGTGAGGCCATAGGAGCTGGAAGCAATGGTGGTGATCTCTGTGGGCTGTATCCTGTGGGGTGGAGGCCAGCAACAGGACATGGGATTCTCGGAAGAGCAGTGTGGGGGAAGTGGTGACCCCATAAGATCTCTGACACCCTCTCTGTTCTAGAGTCCCGCACTGAAGACTCAGGGCAAGCTGAACACCAGGCCTGGGAAGGTAGGGACATGGGGGCAAATGGAGGCTGGCAGGGGGCAGTACCTGGTGACAGGGCCTGAGGACATCTGCTGTGTTTTCCCAGGTGACGCTCTTCTCAGAGCCTGGCTGCCAGGGCAGAAGCAGGGAAATCTGGGGAGACACTGTAGATACCTCAGGCTGGACCCCTGTTGCCTCCGTGAGGGTGGTGCGAGGCTGGTAAGTGGGGAGTGGCCAGGGAGGGGGGACCTGGCTGTGAACCTGGGGGTGAGGAAGGTGGTGAGGCCTGTAGGAGCCCCACCAGCTACTCAGAGACAGAGACTCTGGGTGCAACCTCATGCCCTGTGACCCTGGGGTCTCTGGGTCCACAGCTGGATACTATATGAACAGCCGGAGTTCCAAGGCCAGAAGGTGGTTCTGCCTGAAGGGGATGTGGACATCAGTACCTTGGCATCCACTTGGAGTACCCAAGGCATCGGCTCCCTGAGGAGGGCTGTGCGGGTGAGTGGTCAGTTACCTGGGGAAGAGGTCAGAAGGGGGTCAGTATGGAGTATCTCTGCATTCTTTGGAGGCACTGAGAGAGAAAGAAAGTTTTGGGAAGGTGTAGGTTGATGGGCAGGTAGGGGCTGTGCCCCTGGGTAAGCAAGCTGAAGAGGTATGAGCTGGTGCTAGATCAAAATTAGGTCAGAGTGGCCGAAATGGGCCAGAGTCACCCACCGCTCTAGGCAACGTGCCATGGAGCCTATTTCTTTACTCGTTCACAGACATTCCCCTCTGTGGTGTTTTTAATTAAAAGTTTTATTAATTTGTGTGTGTGTGTGTGTGTGTGTGTGTGCACGCCCATGTGCCCCAGTATGGATGAATCAAAGGACAGCTTGAGAAGGTCCTCATGTGGGTCCCGGAGTGTGAACTCTGATCTTCAGGCTCGGAAAGAGGCACTTCACATGCTGAGCTATCATGCCAACCCCACAGACATTTCTCGGATCCTGGCTAGGTGCCAGGCCCTGTGTTTGTTTTCATAGCATGACTTTATAAACTACTGATACCGAATTTAACAAAATTATATCCGGATGAATGGTGGTGGTGCATGCCTTTAATCTCAGCACTTGGGAGGCAGAGGCAGGCAGATCTCTGTGAGTTCGAGGCCAGTCTGGTCTACAAGAGCTAGTTCCAGGACATGCTCCAAAGCTTCAGAGAAATCCTGTCTCAAAAAACCACACACACACACACACACACACAAAAGATATTGACTCCTAGAGAGATGCAGAGCAATGTTAGGAATAAAACCCATCAGACACTTGGTGGTTTGTTTGTGGGTTTTTGCTTTGTTTTGTATGAGATAGGATCTCACACTGAGCCCAGACTTAGCTAGAATTTACTTACAACAAACCTTCTGCCTCAGCCTCCCCAGTGCTATGCTTAGAGGCTTATGGGCATAAGCCACCATGCCTGGTGACATTTTTCTTCTTTTAAACGCATGGTCTGATGTCAGCCTAGGCTAGCCTCACACTCATCACGTCGTCAAGGCTAGTCTTGAAATCCTGGTCCTCTGCCTTCACCTCCCGGGTGCTGGCATTCCAGGCATGCACTGTTGCACCTAGCTAGTAGTATTTTTGGCGAGATGAGCCCTTGACCCCAGAGTTCTCTCTCTGGTAAGGGTGATGAGGTTCTGGAGCTGAGGACCCAGTACAGGTTGAGAGCTGGAAGAAAGGGATGGCTGTTGTCAAAGGCTCTACGGATACAAACATGTTGGTGGGCAGTTCGTGCTGAGACACTCACAGTGAATTCATCCCTGTGTAGGAGGGCATGAGACACAGGAGAGAAACAAGAGCTCTGAGGTTACAGAGTGCTGGGACCATCTGATTCATTCAGCCCTGAGTTGGCACCTACTGTGTGCCAGGCATGTGGGAGGTGCTGGGTTGCGACACTAAACCAAAATGACCCTTCCCTGCTCTCAGCTCCATTGCTTACAGGCTGTGTGATCCTGGGCAAGTCTGCTTAGCTTTGCCGAGCTTCACCTTCCTGTATGTTTCTATGTGGAGAACTTCTCTTGAGGGACTAAATGATCCCATTTAGGTAGAATACAGCCTTAGCACGATCCAGATGATTTATCATCTGACGAATGAATGAGCAAGTAAAAGCGATCCCAGGGAAGGAGAAAGACAATGCATAGAACCCTGCCACCATGCGGCATGAGACAGCCAAGAGCAGGCTGACTATGGAGTGGATGAGCAGGCTCGTTTGGTAGAGTGCTTGCCAAGCTACGCAAATCCTGGTTTGGATTCCCCACCACCACGTAAAATAAGACATAGTGCCACACGCCTGTAATCCCAGCATCCAGGAGGTCGAGGCAGGGGAATAAGAAGCTGAAGGTTGGGGCTGCTGAGATGACTCAGTGACTTTGTCACTGGAACTGACAACCTGAGTTTGATCTCCTGGACCCACCTGGTAAAGGAGAGAACCAATTCCAACAAGTTGTCCTTTGACCTACAAACACATGTTGTGGTATGTTTGTGTTCCCTCACCCCCAAAAACAAACAAATAAATTTCATTTAAAAATAAAAAGTTTAAGATCAACATTGGCTACATTGTGAATTCGAGGCTAGCCTGGACTATATGAAACCTTGAGAAAAAGAAAAAAAAGCCACCCTGGAGCAAGCATGGGGTGTGGCAGAGACCTTGCCTAGCCCTTGCAAGGGCGTGGATTCTAGACACAGCACCCACGTGAACAATAACAAAAAGCCAGTCTGGACAGAGGTCAGAACTGTACATCAAAGCAGAATCAGGAAGGGCCTGACCATCTTGCTCCCTCCAGCAACTGGGAAGTCAGCCACCTAGAGAGGGGACAGTCTTGACACTCTGCAGGTTCTGGGGACTTTGGTCTTAGGTTCCAGAAGTCCACAAGGTACCAGTGAGAACTTTGGTCCAGGGTTAGAGGCTGGCTGGCCTTGTGGAGAACACTCCCTCTGGGTTCTAAGAACACGACCAGCTGGGCTTTTGTAGAGCCTCCGGGAGCCCCGCCAGACTGGAGGCCCTGGGACACAGGTGGGTCAGAGAAGCCTGAAGTTTGCACTTGAACATCTTCCCTTCTCCCTCCGCAGGACTACCGCACCCCGGGGATCAGCCTGTTCTCTGAGGAGGGCCTCAAGGGCAACCAAGTGATGCTGACGGGGGACTTGAAAGACTCTCAAGGTCTAGAGAGACCCCTACAGGTGGCATCTGCCACTGTCTCTGCAGGACTGTGAGTCTGGCTATTCTGGGATCCCTGGACATTCACTGTACCAAGAGTTGGGGACACAGAGCAGACAGGATAGACAGTTCACTTCTCAAAGGCATTCAGTCTGAGGCCTGCATTCAGTGGCACACAGCATTAATCCCAGCACTTGGGAGGCAGAGACAAGTGGATCTATATGAGTTTTAGGCCAGCCTGGTCTACAGACAGTGAGACTGTCTCGAAAAGAAAAAAAACAGAAAAACAAAACAAAAACCCTTACTCTTCTGGTGGGGACAGGCATGTAAACAGCCAACAATAACACCTAGAGTGTTCTGGAATGAGGGGGGCACAGGGTTGCAGGGACATGCTAAAGTCAACCAGCTGAAGAAGTGGAGGTGGGTGTAGTCAAAGAAGCCTTCCTGGGACGAGCTAGCCCAGAAGCTAAACCACAAGAGGACAGGAATTCGTAGGTTCTGTTGACGTGGTCTGGCACATGCAGAGGGGTATGGTCTCTGTATGTTCTGTAACCCTGGTGTCAGAAAACTTAAGTATCTGTCCTCTGTATAACTGGAGGAGGAGTCTGGAAGAGGGAAGGTCATGTGAAAAGTGAGCCAGAAAAGGACTAGGACTCCATGCGTGTGTAATCCCAGCACTTGGGAAGTGGAGGCAGGAGAATTGCGGGAATTTCAAGGCCACCTTGAACTGTTTCTCAAAAACAAACAAACAAACAAACAAACAAAACCCCAAGCTTGGCCTGGGACTAGGAGTTATTCAGTGGTAGAGTGCACACTTTGAGCAAACATGAGATCCTGGGTCCCATCCCCTGGATCAGACTACAGAAATCCAGCCTGGCCAGTGTATACAGTGTAAACAGTGACGGGGAGATGGGAAGCACCAAGGGAGGAAGATTGCAGGCCTGTGGGTAGCTAGGCTTTCCTGTGAGGCTGATTAGAGTAGGGGTTTGAAGCAGGTACGTGTGTAACTCTAACTTCCTCATGTAATTGGAGAGGGCGGGCACAGGAAGGGGTACTAAGAACAGGCTGTTCTAGAATGGAGAGAGGATTGGGATGTCTTCTCTAACATAACTGTGCAAGCCCCCCTCAAAAGTTCTTCCTCCCCTCTAAACCTACCCTACCATGCCATGTCTATGTCCCAAGTTCAGTGGCTTCTCTTCTGTATCCCCCCCAGGTGGCTGCTATACCCCAAACCATTCTTTGAAGATACTCCCTATATCCTAGAGCCTGGAGAGTACCCTACCTTGGAGGCCTGGGGTACATCAGGCCCCAGTGTAGGTTCACTAAAGCCCATGAAACTGGTAAGGAGTGGGGGACACCCACAAGCCACTCTGTCTATACTCCCCTGTGGGGTGGCCCCAATTCTTCGGGCAGGAGATGGGGAGTAACCATAGATCAATTCCCTAGAGACTCGGTGCCCCAGAGCTCCTATTGGGACCTGGACTAGAGGAGAAGGGGGATTAGCCCAAGGTGTGGGACATGGGAAGATATGGTCCTGCAATTTTTAGGAGTCTTAGGATGGAGAAAACCCTAAGTCTCCAGCCTCATCTGTGTGTACGCACCTCTGGGCTAGCATTTCAACCATGTCTCTTTTGCAGGGTTGCCCAAGCGTGGAGAAGCCAGGGGAGCCCAAGGTAAGGGAACACTCAGGGTCAAAGGGTATTTAGTGTATCTGAGGGATGGTCACTGAAGCCTGGACAGGAGATAAGGACCCTGTGGGGGGCAGAAGGTGGGCCTAGAAGGGCAGGCCTGATGGACTCACTGGGCACTGGCTTTGGTGTGTGAATCAGGTCAGAGGTCAGAGCAGACAGGCCACAGTGCTCCACGGGAGAGTTGGGGACTTCAGACTGGTGTTATGTAGAGCCATTTCTAGAAAGCCAGTCTCTCTGGGTCTGGTCCAGATGACATCTGTCACCCTGACATCCTTTCTTCCAGGCTGTGGTATATGAGGCCCCAGATTTTCAGGGGCAGAGCTGGGAAGTGAGCAGAGACATCTACAACCTTCGGCAGCCAGAGGATAGCCGGAGCCCCCAGCTGACCTCTGTGGGGTCCCTGCGGATCCTTGGGGGCTGGTGAGGACTTACGAGATTTCTCCTGTCTGCCCTGTCTCTACAGGCTTTCCCCTTGAGGGTGGAGAGTGACTTAGGCTGTCTGGTGTACTGTCTTATTCATGGCTGTCTTGGCTCATCTTTCCCCTTCCCCCAGCTGGGTAGGCTACGAGAAGGAGGGCTTCCGGGGCCACCAGTACCTGCTGGAAGAGGGCGAATATGCTGACTGGTCACACTGGGGAGGCTATGATGAGTTCCTGACTTCCCTGCGGGTCATCCGGACGGTGAGCAGGAGCAATTGGCTATCTTTCTGTCTGGCAACACCCCAACTTCCCCAGCACAATCTAAGGGAGGAATATGCACCCCTCTGCCCGTTCTTCCAGGCATGGTCTCTCTCCCTCTGGCGGCTCTTCCGCAGAACACACCGGCACCTCTCACCTAATCCCCCGGGGTGGGCTGCTTCCTTGGGGTCTGGGCACTCTCGTGGGTTAGCATCAGTGTACGGGAGAAACCTGACTGTCTCTGGGGGCCCAGGACTTTGGAGACCCGGCCGTGGTGCTGTTTGAGAACACGGACTTCCAGGGACACTACGTGGAGGTGAGTTCCGCTTTGCCAGACGTGGAGCTAGCACAGCACGGACCCAGCACGCAAGCCATCCACGTGCTCAGCGGCGTGTGAGTAATCCCCGCCCCAGGCGCAGGGCGGGTCCAGGCGCAGTGCCGACCCCGCCCTCGCCGACCCAAGCCACGCCCTTCCTGCAGGTGGGTGGCCTACGAGCAGGTGGGCTTCTCTGGCGAACAGTACATCCTGGAGAAGGGTGTGTACCGCAACTGCGACGACTGGGGCTCCGGTAACAGCGCCCTTGGCTCCCTTCAGCCCGTTGTGCAGGTGTGTGCCTGAGCGGCGGGCGTCGCCTCGGAGGCGGGGCCAAGACGGTGGGCGGGGTCAGTCTGGCAAACCCCGACTGCTTGGCGAGGCTGGACAGAGGACGGGCGTGGCCAGGGGGAAGGAAGGAGGGGGTAGGAGGGTATAAGGGGCATTGAGGGTGGAGATGGGTGGGCTTAGACCTGCTGAACTGACTTAGGTGGTGGGAGGGACAAGTTGTGTCACGCAGAGGGGGCGGGGCGAGGAGGGCCTGAGCTCTTGGTGGCGGGGCATCTGGAAGAGGCGGAGCTTGTAGCTGCTGGACTGCTGGACCGCCGCAACGGTTTTGAAGCTCAGGGGCTTGAGGTTTGCCTCATCCTTCACTCACAGCATTGATCTCTCCCTGCAGGTTGGAGAGAGCGATCTTCATTTCGTCTCGAAGGTAAGGGGGCGGCTGCGCGGGATCTGGTGGGATCTTCACAAGAGGGCAAAGTTCTCTTCCCTTGGCCCTTCCTCCTGCCCCACCCCTTACCCCTTCACTCTGACCTCTTCACCTCTCTGTCTCCAGATTCAGCTTTTCTCAGGCCCCAACTTCCTGGGCGACCACATTTCCTTTGAGGATGACCAGGCCTCTCTGCCCGCTTCTTTCCATCCCCAGTCATGCCGGGTCCATGGTGGCAGGTGAGCAGGAGGAGGGGCTGGAGGGTGGAGTGCTGGGAGAGGCCGGGGATGGGGATGGGGTAGGGGGTGGGTGAGTAAGGGGTGAGGGTCAAAGGATAACACCTTTCAGATGATTTTCTTCCTTCAGATTAACTGTTATGTCCTGAGTCATTCAACTTTAAAACAAATATAATAGCATTTTAATACGAAATATAACTCTGGAGAGAATCCCAGCTGAACAAAGAGTGCATGCTTGTAATCTCAACATTTGGGAGGTAGAGGCAGGAAGGTCAGTTTAAAGCTAACCTTAGTTCAGTTACATCGGGGATTCAAGGACAGCCTGAGCTGCATGAGACCCTGTCTTAAACAACAGCAGAAATGTGTTCCGTTTATAACTGTACTTAAAGGAATCTGAGGCTGGTGAGATAGCTCAGTGAGTCAACACCATGGCCGTGCAAATGTGATTGCCTAAGTTCAACCCCAGGATCCATCCCAGAGTGGAAGGAGAGAATCGAACTCTGAAAGTCCTCTGACCTTCACCTGAGTACAGTGGCACACACACGCACACACACACACATTCACACAAACACTTGAAGACATTCTGACTCCTTTCCAAAATTTCAGAAACTTTCATGGCTGGAGAGGTTGCTCGTTGGTTAAGAGCACTTGCTGTATTTGCAGAGGACCCAAGTCTGATTCTCAGTACCCTTGTCTGGTGGCCCACAACCGTCTGTTCCAGGAGACTGGAGGCTTCTGGCCTCCCCAGGCACCTGTACTAACATGCTCATTCCCCTGCCTCCTTTCCACACACATATACACATAACTAAAAATGATAAAAATAGGGGCTGGAGAGATGGCTCAAGTGGTTAAGAGCACTTGTTGCTATTGTAGAGAACCTGGGTTCTGTTCTTAGCACATCTGTGACTCCATTTCTAGGGGACCCAATGCCCTCTTCTGACCTCTGAGGACACCAGGCATATACATGGTGGCTGTCATAGTTAGGGTTTCTATTGCTGTGTAGAGACACCATGACTGTAGCAAATCTTATAAAGGAAACATTTAATTTGGGCTGGCTTACAGTTCAGAGGTTTAGTATCATCGTGGCAGGAAGCGTGGCAGCACACAGGCAAACATGGTGCTGGAGAGGTAGCCGAGAGTTCTACATCTGGATTGGCAGGCAGCAGGAAGACACAGTGATCCACTAGTCCTAGTTTGAGCTTTTGAAACCTCAAAGCCCTCTCCCCAGTGACACACTTTCTCCAACAAGGCCACACCTCCAATAATGCATTATAATCTGCATGCTAAGTGCTTCAAAATTATAATGTTCTTACTGCTCCAGAGTGGAGCCACTGAGCACTATGGGGGTTCCTTGCGGTTCTACTATATGGGCTTCAGATTTCTTTCAAAGGTAGGTTTTTTACTGTTCCAAACTGTGTAGGTGTAAGAAGAATTGAGGACAAAAATAACCACAAGGAACCCTTTTTGTCAAAAAGCTACCTTTTAAAGAAATTTGAGGCCCATATAGTAGGATGTCCCTTTAGTCCCTGGCACTTAGAGGCTGAGCTAAGGTAGCAGGGTCATGCCTGCGAAGCCAGCCTGGGCTCTGAGACCCAGTCCCAAAAAGTAAAAACCAGCAGACAGAGCTGGACATGGTCACACGACATTAATCCCAGCACTTGGAGAGTGGAAGCAAGAGCCCAGGATCGCCTTTGCCTGTGTTGTGAGTTTGAGGCGACCCTGGAACCCATGGGAAAAAGAAAATCTGAAAGAAGTGTAAAATAATCTTATTTAAAAAGACTTATTTTGGGGTTTGGGGATTTAGCCAGTGGTAGAGCACTTGCATAGGAAGTGCAAGGCCCCAGGTTAGGTCTTCAGCTCCGAAAAAGAAGATCTATTTTTATTGTATGTGTTTGAATATTTTGCCCGCCTGTATGTTAATGTATGTGTACCCTGTGCATGCAGTGTCTGCGGGACGAGAAAAGGGCGTCAGATGCCCTGGAACTGGCGTTACAGAAAGTTGTGAGCCACCCCGTGGGTGCTGACAACCAAACCCAGATCCTCTGCAAGAGCAGCCAGAGGGGCTGGAGAGATGGCTCAGTGATTAAGAGCATTGCCTGCTCTTCCAAAGGTCATGAGTTCAATTCCCAGCAACCACATGGTGGCTCACAACCATCTGTAATGAGGTTTGGTGCCCTCTCCTGCCCTGCAGACACATATAGAGACAGAATATTGTATACATAATAAATAAATAAATAAATAAATTAATTAATTAATTAATTAAAAAAGAGCAGCCAGAGCTTTCAACCTCTGAGCCATCTCTTTGGCCCCTGAAATAATCATTTTTGTCTGTGATTATATTACAAACCTGGTATATAGTTAGATTAGTATTTTAATTTTTAAGAACTCTTCATGTGTTTGTTTGCAAGGGTAAAGTTTGATCCCAGGGCCTCATATATACTAGCATGCATCCTACCAGTGAGCTACATACCCAAGTCCTAATTCTACATTGTTGTTGGTTTTTTTCTAGAATCTTTTTAAGATTATAAATTCATGCTCATAAGCAGGCATGGTAGTGCATACCTTTAATCCCAGCACTTGAGGAGGCAGAGTCACTGAGTTCGAGGCCAGCCTGATCGACAAAGTGAGGTATAGGACAGCCAGAGCTATATAGTGAGACCCTATCCCAGTAAATAAAGTAATTAGTTAATGCAAATAACTTGCATAGTTTTACCTGATGAGATACAGTTCAGTATACAGAAGAAAGCAGGAGGAAGAAGGCTTGGGAAAGGAGGCTTGCCAACTGGTTTGGGCCTGATGGCCAAGGCCCCGAGTCAGAAGACAAACCTCGGCTTCACCACCCAAGGCTTATATACTAAATGAATTTATCTACCTGAAGACATGGAGATAAGAGGTGTCTTACAGCCTGGCTTCATTTTAGAGAACACACACAAACACCACAGTTGGCTAGAAACTTAGTAGGTTTTTGGCTTTTTTGTTTGTTTGGTTAGTTGGTTGGTTTTTCAAGATGGTTTCTCTATGTAACAGCCCTGGCTGTCCTGGAACTCACTTTGTAGACCAGGCTGGCCTCAAACTCACAGAGACCCATCTGCCTCTGTGCCTCCTGAGTGCTGGGATTAAAGGTGTGTGCCACCACGGCCCCACTGTTTGTTTTTGTTGAAACAAGGCTTCACCATGTTGCCTGGCTGGCTCAGAACTCACTATGTAGACCAGACTGGCTTTACATGCAGAGATCGACCTGCCCCTGCTTTCCTTAGTGCGCCACTACGTCCCGCTTCTTTAGCTTTATTCTTTTTCTTTCTTCCTTTCCCCTACTGCTGCTGCAGTGCTGTCCACCCTAGACCCCTCCTGGATTAGAGGAACACCATCAAGTCCGCATGCACTGTGGACTCTCAGGGTTCCTGGCAGGTGTAAGGTGACTTGGGCTCTAGTGTCACCTTCCTGTATCTGTTCCATTCCAGTTGGGTCCTGTTTGAGGAGAAGAACTTTGAGGCCGACCAGCACATTGTGTCAGAGGGAGAGTTCCCCACTCTCACAGCCATGGGCTGCCTGGCCTCCACGGTCCTTGGCTCTCTCCGGAAGGTTCCCTTGGTGAGTTCCCCATTCTGTCCCGAGTAGCCAGAGAGGCAGAGCCCTGTCTCACATACCACCTTCCAGACTCCTCCTTAATTTTGAGGCTCCTAAAGCAGCTCAGCTGACCAGGCGTTTATTGATCGTTTGCTGAAATAGTCCAGAGGCACCAAACTTAATTAGACCGCAGAGGAGAGGTGGGAGGGGCAAGGCAGGGGGAGGCTGCCTCAGTGACCCTTAATAGAGGTGACTGCTGTTCCTGGGAGGAGCCTGACAGAAGCCATACCTACACTATGATGATGTCAGTGTCTGTGGAGATCAGACCAGGAGCCTGACTGGGTGGTGCTGACATTCTCTGGGTGGCCCTTTCCAAAGCTTTGTGAGGCTCGTTGTCATTACTCGATGTGAAAATTAAGTCCCAGAGGCACTCTGATTTTCTCCAGGTTGCACAGCTGGGACAGACAGCAGCTGTTCCCGCAGGCTGCCTGGCTCTACAGCTTGAGCCCCTTCCCGCCAGTACACTGGGCTCTGGGACAGTTACTTAGACCTGGGCAGGAGCGCAGATCTGGGGCCTCAAGGCATCTGTCTTACCTTCTTCAGCCTCAGGGCCATCTCTGCTAAACAGGGGTCATGATAGCATCTGCCCCTTAGGGGCGGTAAGGAGCTAGGATGAGATTGGACAAAGTGCTCTACCGAGGACCTGGCCTGCAGTGAGCCACAGATAAAGGTGGGTGGTTATTCATAGATGTG
The DNA here is from genome assembly GCF_950005125.1 of Chionomys nivalis. Lineage (NCBI taxonomy): Eukaryota > Metazoa > Chordata > Mammalia > Rodentia > Cricetidae > Chionomys > Chionomys nivalis. The sequence goes on along the minus strand of NC_080096.1, from coordinate 18,475,437 downwards.
ATTATTAGTTCTCATCATTGGGGTGACGTCAACCGGAGATGATGGCAAATGAGCCCCCAGGTTTCCAGCCTGGCCGTTAGTTCTTAGGAGTGCCAGCGGTCTGAGCCAGGCACAGCGGCACACATCCGCAGCCCCAGCACTCGGGAAGCCAAGGCCTGTGCTGCACTGTGAGTTCCGGTCTAGTCTGAACAATTTAGTACACAACTAAGATAATCCATGCAAGAAGAGTTTCAGAGAGAGGATTTTGAGCTGAGCTGGTGCCAGTCTGTCACAGGCTGGGACTGAAACTCTGGGGACCTTGCTGATCGTAAATGTCCTCAGGAACTTGGAGACCTGCAGGTCTGGGCATGAACATTGGGACTGTGAGACAGAGCTGCGCTGGGCTCGGGTCATGACCTCATCTCTTTCTTCGGCCCCAGCACTTTTCAGAGCCTTCCCTGTCCCTCTTCGGCCTGGAATGCTTCGAGGGCAAGGAGATCGAGTTGACCGGGGAGGTGCGAAGCCTACAGGCCCAGGGCTTCAACAACCACGTGCTGTCTGTGCGCGTCAAGGGTGGCGTGTGAGTGTGGGGGCGGGGCTCCTAGCTGGACTGGGTGAGTAGTGGGCTGGGGACCCCACTCCAGGCCAGGAAGGAGGGAGCAGTGTGGACTGAGTGTCTCAGAGCTTGGCTGGATGCTGGGTCCTGAAAACCCCAAATCTGCCCATTAGCCTCCTCCCCAGAGGACCCTCATCCTGTGTGAGGGAAGAGGACGCTGAGGTTCTTCTAACACCTGTGCCTTGTCCTCTCTGTCTATCTGTCTGCGTCCCTGTGTCTCTGGCATCTGCCGGGTGCAGCTGGGTGGTGTGTGAGCACAGTGACTTCCGAGGACGACAGTGGCTAGTAAGTACCTGTGAGATCACCAACTGGCTGACCTACAGCGGCACCCAGAGGGTGGGCTCCCTCTACCCCATCAAACAGGTAGGTAGCAGTCAGCGTGAGCACCTCAGGCTGTGCCTGTCTCACATCTGTGTGTTTCAAAGCTTGACGTTTGTGTCCTTCTGCCACAGTTTGTCCTTAGCTTCTTTCTGTATCGCCATCCCAGTAGTCTCTGCCAAATCTACTTTGTGTTTGTCCTGAAAGACTCAGTGTGTACAACAGACTTATTCCCCCAAAGCTGAGCATCACCTCACGCTCCACATACCAGCAGTCGGCACACGTGGCTTTGGGAAGCATGAAGCTTGCTCGTGAGGTGCATGTCTGTACCTGCTTGTCTAAAAGTTGGCTTCATTTCTGCATACATACAGTTCTAGGGCACTAACCTGCGTGTATGTGTGTATACACACATATACATGTGCCCATCTAAGAGTATGTTTGTGCCTCCATCATTTGAGGTCATGCATCTAAGTACTCTGGAGGTGATTTGTATGTTTTTGTGTGTATGGACATGGGCATGTGTATGTGTGCCTGCTCAAACCTCTGCCCAATAGCTTGTGAATGAATATATACATCCATGTACAAGGGCATATGTGTAGTCTCTCTGTTCATAGACTCTCATGGCAGTGGGGGAAATAAAGGCCCAGGGAAGTGGGCAAGGAGTTTATTTGCAGTCTTGGGCAAGCGCTGCCCCTCAGGGATCTTGGTTTCCGTGTGTGTGTGTGTGTGTGTGTGTGTTTGTATGTATGTGTACACCTATATATTAAGACAGGGACTCATTGTGTCTATATAATTCTGGCTGGCCTGCAACGCTCTATGTAGATCAGGCTAGCCCCAAACTCACAGAGACCCGCAGGCCTCTGCCTCCCGAGTGCTGGGATTATAGGCGTGCACCACCATGCCAGGCCGTTTCCTCATCTATAAACTGAGGGAACGGGAACAGTCGTGACTTGGTTGAGGGCCCATGACTGCAGGACCCTTGGGTGACACGCTCTTGGGAAGCACTCCACAGATGACACCTAGGGCTTTCCTCGTTGTTTCCCTGACTGTCACCTCTAACGAAGTCCCTGCCGACGCTGGCTGAGCCTGTTCTGATCTCTGGTTATCTAGTGTCACTGCATTTCTCTTTAGCTTCAGCATGTATGCATGCATGCATTTCTCTTGTGTGTGCGCGTGCGCGCGAGTGCTCGCATGTGTATATGTGTGTGTGCTTGTGTGCATTTGTATTATTACGATTAGCTATACCTGTAGCAAGCATAGGTTCTTAGTACTGAACAGACTGAGGGATCTTTGTGTCAATTATGATGTGGGAATGTGGTGACTACGTGGACCTGTGGAATTGTTTGTGCTTTCTCTAAACTGTGCCACCTTGTGGACTGTGGGTGTATCGGCCAGGAACCCTAGACACGGGTAGGTATCTATGGTCACAGAACTGGGCACGTGTGCTATGCATGTGCCCTCAGGATGGGTGTATAAAGAAGGTGTGATTTAGAAGCAGGGTCAGGAAGAGTTTGGAGGCAGGGAGGGTTTGGGGGTGTGGGTCTTCTAGAGGGTCCAGGGTTGAGGGTGGTGGGCACCCCTGGCTGCAGACTCTCAGCCTTTCCTTGTCCGCAGCGCCGAGCCTACTTCCGCCTCTGGAATGCAGCACTAGGGGGGTTCCTGGCAGTGCCTGATCGCGTGGAGGACATGAAAGCAGGCCGTGTGGTGGTCTCTGAGCCCCGAGCTGGGGGCAGCTGCGTCTGGTACTATGAAGAGGGACTGCTGAAGAACCAGGTAAAGACTCCGGAGCCGGCTCTGCTGAGCTCCGGGTTTGCCACACTACTGTAGGAAGTCCCCGCCAAGTTAGGTCCAAGATGCCTGGAGGAAGTAGAGAATGTGGCCTCTTTTCTTTTTCTCATGATAAACCTTCCAAAAACCAGTATTTGGGGCTGGAGAAATGACACAGCAGCTAAAAGCACTTGTTTTTGCAGAGGACCTGGGTTCAGGTCCCAGCACAAAAATGATGCCTCATAGCCATCCCTAGCTCCATTTCCAGGGGATCTGATGCCCTCTTCTGACCTCTGTGGGCACCAGGCATATATGTGGTACACAGATTTACATTCAGGAAAAACCCTCATAAAATAAATAAATCTAAAAAGGATAAAGAGATTTGCCTAGGGCTACAGTTGTAATAGCCAGCATTCAAAACCAGCTTATGACCTGGGTATGGTGGCGCAGGCCTTCAATCCCAGCACTCAGGAGGCAGAAGCGGTTGGATATCTGTAAGCTTCAGGCCAGCCAAGGCTACATAGTGAGATACTGTCTCAAAGACAAAACAAGCAACAAAAACCAGCCTGGTCTACAGAGCTAGTTCCAGGACAGGCTCCAAAACCACAGAGAAACCCTGTCTCGAAAAAAAAAAAAAACAAGCAACAAAAATCCAGTGTCTGAAGGATAGCTTGAGCTTGGGAGATTTCCTGTGGGGAATGCAATGTCTAATGATCTTCTGGGGCTTCAGGTGGCCCCCACCATGAGCCTACAGGTGATTGGACCTCCAAGCCCAGGCTCCAAAGTAGTACTTTGGGCCGAGAGCCGCCTACCACGCCAAACTTGGAGCATCAGTGAATTGGGTCACATCTGCAGCCAGATGTTTGAAGGCCAGATCCTCGACGTGAAGGGTAACATAGACTGGGGGTGGGGAGCACCCAAGGGGACTGGAGACAGTGCTGTCTCCAGCACCCTGACCACCTCTGAATGTCCCCCTCAGGTGGCCGAGGTTATGACCGGGACCACGTGGTGCTCTGGGAACCAACCAAGGACAGGCCTTCCCAGATCTGGACTGTCTACGTACTTTGAACCAGTTTCACCCCGTTTCCTGCTGGAAGCTTTTGCTGGGATGAAATGTTTTTTATAGATATTTTGCTGTAACATCAGCTGTTTTCTATCACGCTACCGGGTGTTGTCATGTCTTTCCACTTTGCCTTTGGGAGGGAGATTCCCCGGTACCCTTCCGGCCCCCTCCAGGTTGGCTTCTCTCTTTGTACAGCCTTTCCTTACCACCAGAGGGAGCTCCAGAACCAGACTAACAGTGTGCCACCCAATTCTGCCTCCCTGATTGTGGGGGCGGGGCACAACCATTAGCCAAAGCCCTGTATCCCATCTTTTTTTTTTTTTCTCTGTGTTGCTTTCCAGTGCAGGTTTCTGATGGGTGTTACGGAACGGAAGTGGAGGTCTGTGCCACTTGAAGAAGCACCCCTAGTTGACACACACACATGGGGAGGGAAGGAGTTAGCCAGGTCAAATAGAGGAAGCAGAGGAACGTACTCTAGGAATACAGATGTGTCCATGGGTGAGAACTTCAAGGTTCGGGGTGTGAGCCCACAGTGGGCATGGCAAGAAAGATGAGGGGGTCTTCACCCAAGAAGCCTTGTCCTGGGCTCCTCCCTGCTTCTTCCAACTCTAGTCTCAAAGCCTGAAGGCTTGACTTTGGTCCAAAAACCAGAAGGGGCTGGGTCCCTAGCTAGGGGACAGGTCAGGCTGTCAGAAGGGGCTGGGTCCCTAGCTAGGGGACAGGTCAGGCTGTCAGAAGGGGCTGGGTCCCTAGCTAGGGGACAGGTCAGGCTGTCAGAAGGGGCTGGGTCCCTAGCTAGGGGACAGGTCAGGCTGTCAGAGGCCTGGAGCTGTAGTCACTTTCCGGTCCTCTGGGCATAGGTTCCTGCGAAGACACAGAGACAAGGGTCTTGGGGACCGGTCTGGGCTTTGCAGCCCCAAGCCCAGGAGGAGCAGTTGGAGGAGCCTGATTGTCCTTCCTGCCTTCCTTGGCTGTGGGTGTGCGTGGCAACACCTGCCTCCTTGTTTGCTAGCCCCGTGATAGACAACTCAGGAGACGCCCTTCCGTGAGCCCTCCCAGACACGGGGGTGCTTCTGGGTCTACAGCGCTCCAGCCGGGGGGTTTGAGAGAAACAGAGCCAAGTGGTCTATGATGTCCCCACATCTGTCACCATAAAGACACCTGTGTCATGGCGGTGGGAGATGGCCGGAGAGGTGTTGTGTGGGGCGGCGGGAAGAACTGGGTCTGTCACTCCCAAGTACCAGGCACAAGTGAAGCAAATAGAACTAACGGTGGCAGAGAGGGTGACAGTTTCCTGTCCTTGTCTCTGCAAGGTGACTCTAGGGAACCTGGGGGGAGTGCCTTGCTGCCACCTTCCCTGCACCTGGCCACAGAAAGACAATGTTACTGCACACGTGCCTCCTGGGGTCAGCAGTAACCAGTGAGCACATGGGAGGCCCCCGCTAAGCAGAAGTAGAACTTTATTGAGCCCCGGCTGGGTGTCACTTGCCCCCTTCCACCAGCACCTCCCCATTTTGGCCATTGGCTGTCAGCTTTCACTTCCTGGGCTCTCTGGTGTTAACACTTTCCAAAGACTGGGTTGGGATATCTCTCGCTACTGATGGTGGGCAACTGTTTGAGGAGCACAGGGTTGTAGAAGCAACATCATCACCTCAGCCAAGGTAGAGGAGGCACATTAAGGTGTTGGCGAAGAAGAAGAAACTGCGGGAACCCACATCGATGAGTGAGGAGGCCCCACTCTTCTGGGGTTTCGGAGGGGTTTTTTTGGCCACAGAAGTTTTTGGGGCTCCCTCCTTGGTAGTCACAGGAGCAGGACGAGGAGGAGTGGCCACGTTGGGATTCACATTGGTCTTATTATCTCCCAAGACTCCCATTTGTATCTGCAAGAGAATTGCCATGCTCAGGAGGATTTGAATCTCATGTTAGGAACCCGCCCCCTTTGTGCCCTTCCCCAACGCTAGGCCTCTGCATCTTCTGCCGTAGGCCCTGTTGGGGGTTTGGCTTCTTGTCCTGTCACAGGCGGTGATAAAGCCATCTCTGTCCCTGTCATTCTCCCACCGCACAGACACTTCCTGTCACTTTTCAGGCCACCAGATCTTTCAGCACAGGGAAGCAGAAGCCCCTCGTTGCCCTTCTGAGCCTGAGGAATGGTTTCCCCTCCCAGAAACACGGGGGCACTTCTGGGTCTGTGGTACCCCACTTTGGAATTTTGTCTCTTGTCAGGAAGAGTCCACCATGGCTGGGAGTATGACATTAGACAGGGCTGAATGAAAAGGTCCCTGGCAGAGTGTGGGGTGGAGATAAGCAGATGTGACAGGTTGTCCTGGATGCTTGATTGAGCGGCCACTGAAGCCGCTCTTGATGGGAATCAAACTAGCTTTGGTGACAGTGAAACTGCCCGAGATGCTTGGTCGAGATGTTCTTGATCAAGAACTTGATGGCTTCATTCCTGTATTAATCAGGTCCCTCCGGGCACATGGGTGCCACGAAGGCTGCCTCGCCTCCCAGGGTTGATTTAGACTGATTGGGAGAGTTCTGCCTCTGCGTTCCCGCACACCCAGGCTTCCCTATAGCAGGGGCGGGGACAACCCCCTGCCGCCTATGGCAGGTCTGTTAGACATCTCCTCACCCCTACCAAAAGGACTGTGGCTTACGGCTCTCCTCGGCAGAGTATCCTCTCCATACCTCATGATCCAGAAGTGCACAAAACCCTCTGAGTGCCTCCATGTACCTGACAGCCTGTGAGGTTTCCTCACATGGCACCATGGGCTTCCCCGAGGGCAGATGGATGGCCACTAAGGAATGGAAGCCCAGGCACACAGGCCCTCCTCTATCCCAGGCTTCCTGTTGGTAACCATCTATCTCAGTCACTGTGGTAGAAGGCTGCTCCCCCAGGAACTTACATTCCTTCCCTGACCCCAGCCCAGTCCATCAGTGGGGATCTGGTGATGGAGGTAAGGGCCCTCAGGACTGTCCTTACCTGAACCGCAACCAGCAGACTGATGGTGGCGAGGAAGAGGAGGCCGTTCATCCTGGACCTTCCAGGCTCTGGTAGCAGCTGTAAGAGTTGAGTTCAAGGCTAGCTGCAGGCCTCTGAGTTCGGCTGCTTTTGAACTAGGAGGTAGAGGAAATAGGGAGGGGTAAAGGGGAGGGAAGAAGGAGGGCTTGGGGGCGGGGAAGGGAGCTACCTTCTTTCAAACCTGGGGGTGGAGGAAATTAGCCTCGAGGTTCCAAGATCTGGTACATGAATTCTGAGTTCTCGAAAGCACAGGCAGGAGATGAGGGGCACCAAGAGGCCAACTACAGGGTGTTCCCTGGGCTTGGAACCATGTGTCCTGGTCAGGGAATATTGCTTTCATCATCTGACAGCTCAGACCTCGGCCTGAGGCTGAATCACTGAGTCTTTTAACAACAACAACAACAACAACAAATAATAATAATAATAATAATAATAATAATAATAATAGCTGCTGGAGGATCAAATGCAGTGTTAATCCCCTCCCCTCCCCTCCCCTCCCCTCCCCTCCTCTCCTCTTCTTTCCTTTTTTCTGACTGTCCTAGAACTCCCTCTGCAGAACAGGCTGGCCTTGAACTCACAGAGATGACCTGAGTGCTGGAATTAAAGGCATCAGCCACTACCACCCTGGCGATAATCCTTATTTTGGGGGTTTGAGTTCAGGATCCTCCTGTCTCAGCCTCCTGGGTGCTGGAACTGCAGGCCTGCATCACCCTGCTAACTAATAACTTATTTTTAAAATGTGTCAACAAGGGACTGGAGAAATGACTCGGCAGTTCAGAGCCCTGGCTGCTCTTCTAGAGGACCTGGGTTCAACTACCAGCACCTACATGGCAGCTCACAACCATCTGTAACTCCAGATCCAGGGGATCTGACACCCTCACGCAGACATACATGCAGGCAAAACATCAATGTACATAAAATAAAAATAAATCATTAAGAAAAAAAAGAAAGATAACAAGCCTGCCTCTGCTTCCTGAGTACTAGGATCAAAGTCGTGTGCCATCACTGTTTGTTTTAAAGACCACTAGCCAGGAATGGTGAAGCACACCTTTAATTCCAGCACAATGTAGAGGCTAGCTTGGTCTACATAGTGAGTTCCAAGACAACCTGAACTACAGTCTCAAATCAACAAAACCCCCTGTATATTAATAATACCCAACACTAGCAACTATTATATAAATGGTAAAAGTGTTTAAAAAGTGAGAACCCGGGACGTAGAAGCAGGAGAAGGGGGATCAAAGGCAACCCCAGAGATACAGTGAGTTTGAGGCTAGCCTGGGCTACCTGGGACTCTGAAAACAAAGACATGCAAATGATCAGACAAGACAAGAGAACTAAGAGAGTGGGGTGGATGCTGCCATTGGTTTTATGAAAGTTCAGGACTACTCAGATTCAGAAAAGGGGGTCAAGGTTGGGTTAGTTTTGAATCAGGCCTTATTCCCTCTGGGCCTCAGGTGCTTCATTTTAAGTGAATTAATTTTGAATAAATAATTGAAAAAATAAATTAAAAAAAATGTGTGTGTGTGCCTGGCAGTGATGGCGCATACCTTTAATCCCAGCACTCAGCTTTAATCCCAGCACTCCGCAGCAGAGGCAGGCAGATCTCTGTGAGTTCAAGGCCAGCCTGGTCTATAGAACTAGCTCTGGGATAGCCAGGGCTACATACAAAGAAACCCTGTCTAGAAAAACTAAAAAACCAAAAAGAAAAAAAAAAAGAAAAGAAAAAGAAAGAAAAGTATGTATGTGTGTGTGCGTGCACCTGCACAAGGATTTCAACTACGTGTGCATATGTGTACCATGTACAGCCTGGTTCCTGTGAAGGCCCTAGAACTGGAGTTACAGCTGGCTGTAGGTGCTGGGGATTGGACTCAGGTCCTTTGCAAGAGCACCAAGTGCTCTTTACTGTTGAGTCATCTCTCCGGCCCCTTCCTGAAGTCTCTTAAGACTTTTGGGATTCCAGTGAAGAAAGGAGCAGAGTCACTCAGTGTGCTCTGAGAGGGCACGATTGGGAAGACGAGCAGGCGAACTCAGTCCAGAACCCAGGAACTAGGAGACGGCAGCTGTGGCTCTCTGCTGCTGTGGCAGTGCTATGGAAAGTTCCCAAAACTGTTTGGAGAGTGCCCTAACTTCACACACACACACACACACACCAAAAAAAAAAAAAAAAAAAAAAGCAAACTGTGGTCCCAATCATACTGGGCAATAATTATCCCCATTTGGCTGATTTAAAAAAAAAATGACTTGTCAAGTTCAACAATTATTTGAACTTGAGTTCAAGTCTGTCCCATGCCTTTGTCATGTATGAAACTTCCAGGGCCGTTCTCGAGTGCACTTGATGGAGTCTTGTTTGCTGCTATTTTGTTTTCCCTTTAATGTGGTGCTGAGGATCAAACTCCAGGACCTAGCACAAGCTAGGCAAGTAGTCGCCAGTCTCTGATTAAATCTTTTTTTTTTTTTTTAATATTTATTTATTTATTATGTATACAATATTCTGTCTGTGTGTATGCCTGAAGGCCAGAAGAGGGCACCGGACCTCAATACAGATGGTTGTGAGCCACCATGTGGTTGCTGGGAATTGAACTCAGGACCTTTGGAAGAGCAGGCAATGCTCTTAACCTCTGAGCCATCTCTCCAGCCCTCTCTGATTAAATCTTGAATCCCTAACCCACTTCCTTGGCTCGGCAGCCCAGCTCCTGCGTCAACCATTCTCTCTGGCTTAGTCTATTTGGTGTCTTATTTGCATGCCAGATGATAAAGGGGATTCCCCTGGTCTTCCCTAGTTTGGGTCAGGGCCTTTGTCACAAACCTAGGTAAAACCTGAGTGGACCTTAGGGACCTTGATCTGTGATAAAGCTAAGAGGGATAAAGAAGTGAGACTCAAGCTTAAGTGGAGGTGGGGGGTGACATTCCCCCCTCCCATTGATCACCACCTCCTTTGCTTTTTCACCCTCAGTCCCTGAGGTTCTCAGCTGCTGTACCAGGAGAGGTGCCTCTCCGGGTGCCTGGGAGCCAGGCCAGCAGCAGGTCCCCAGCAGCAGGAAATCAGAGTTCCTTGCCGGAACCCAGTAGCGCCCTGCTGAAAACTGACAACCGACTGGACAATTTCTCCCCGATTTTGAGAAGCTAGCAGGGCTGAGCCCTCGAGTTGACCACGCAGTAGTTTCTCCCTGCTGGGAATGCATGGGATAATTTAAATTTCTTTTATTCCTTAAAAAAAAAAAAAAAAGTGTGCGTGTGTGCCCGTGTTGTCCAGCAGAGGGTGTCGGATCCTCTAGAACGGGAGCTACAGACGGCTGTGACCCCAGAAATGGGGTCCTCAGGACCTCTGAAAGAGCAGCAAGCACTCTTAAGCGCTGAGCCATCTCTCCAGCCTGGATGTAGCCTTTTTTAAAAATATCAGTGTGGGCGCTAACGTGCTACTGCGCATGTGTGGAGGTCGGAGGACAGCTTGCAGAACTGGTTTGTTCCTTCTATAGTGTGGGTCCTGAGGCTTGAACTCAGGTCGTCAGCCTTGGCGCCAGGCACCTTTACCCATCCTGTCCTCTCACTAACCCCTTAAACTTATTATTTTTTTTTCTTTTGGCTTTTCAAAACAGGGTTTCTCTGTGTAACAGCCCTAGCTGCCCTGGAACTCACTCTGTAGACCAGGCTGGCCTCGAACTCACTGAGATTTGCTTAGCTCTGCCTCCCGAGTGCTGGGATTAAAGGTTCATGCCACCACCAACTGACTTATTTGTATTTAGTTATTTTTGATTAATAAAGCTTTATTTTTATTTAGTTAGTTTTCTCAGCGCTAAGTAGTGAACCCATGACTGCACATTAAGCATGTGTTCTACTGCTGACCGCTCCCAGAAACATTATCTCACAAAGCCCCTAAGTTTCCTTTTCGAATCCTGAGATGTGAGGTATAAGGCGAAGCTTCCACTGGTGCGGGTGTAGTGTGGTGTACTGTGGAACGGAACATGAGGGCTCTGGGAACGTCTGTAAGGGTCATGAGGGCTTAGACATGCAGAGATGTCTGCTGTCTGTCCATAACCAAGAAGGGAAGTAGGGTTTCAAGCATTTGCCTCTCTTGGCCTCTGAGCAGCTTTGTTCTGTCTTGACAGCATTTGAATAGACAGAAGCCTGGTTGCCAAACTGAGAGAGCTCTAAGGAAACCCCATTTGACAGATGGGAAAACTGAGGTAAGGCAAAGACAATGCTAGAACTACAGGCTTGTCCTCCTAATGGCTATGCTCCTTCTCTAGGTGGACTCCTAAGCCTGACAGAGCAGGAGAGTTGTCCATGTGCCCAGTGCCTCTTCTTAGGTAGGCCTGGAGGCCAAATTCCTCCGTATAACGACCAAGCCTCCCACCCCCAGCCTTCTTCCCTCATTTGGTAACATACTCCACTGCCCTGTGTATACCACTTCCTAGCTAGCCTCACCCACAGCTGCCTGGCTTGGCCCTCGCTGCCTCAGCCTCAGGAAATGAGAGCAGGCATTTCCTCTGCCTTTCCCCAGTATTCACATACAAAGCTCCTCCCCAGAGAAAGTTCCCACTTCCTCTGTGAAATCCCTTCAAGATGGAGGTGTCCCTTCACCTTCAAGAGCTGAGTCTTCCGAGCTGGGGTGCAGCTCAGTAGATACTTCACTTCCCTTGAAGGCCTTAGGACTTGATTTGTATGCCCTGCAGCACCTGAAACCAGGTGTGGTGGTGCACCCCTGTAATCTCAGCACTCTGGAGAGTTAGAGGTTCAAGGTCATCCTCAGCTACATAGTGAATTTGAGACCACACTGAGCTGCCTAATACCTTGTCTCAAAACAAAACAAATCAACAGACAACAAAAGATTGTACCTTCTTTTGTGATCACCTCTCCAACCTAGCAGAGGGTAGGACATGGGGCTAACAGGTGTCAGGGACCTCTGAAAGGGTGAGTGAGGCTAAGGTGTCCACTTTCACCCCATGGCCAAGCCGTGGCACTGATTGGTCAGGCTACTATGGGCAACCCCTGGCTCTATACTGAGGAGTTGGAGTGCACAAAAAATGTATGGCTGAGAGCGGAGAGGCTGCGTTTGGGCTCCTGAAAGCATTTGTCTCTTCCAGAGGAAATACCTAAAGAAATGAACAGACTTGGCAGTGGTGGCCTTCGCCCTCAGTCCCAGAACTTGGAAGGCAGAGGCAGGCAGATCTCCAAGTTTGAGGCCAGCCTGGTCTACAGAGAGAGTTCCAGGACAGCCACCCAAGACAGAGAAACCCTGCCTCAAAAACAAACAAACCAACAAAACAAACAAACAAAAGCCCCACTAGCCCCCCCTCCAAAAAAAAAAAAAGGAAAAGGAAAATAAAAGAAAAACAGAAAAAGGAAAGGAAAAAAGAGACCCAAACAAGCAGACAAGTTCCCCATTTGGTCTCTGGGTAGCAGGATAAAGGTTTGTAATTATCTTGGTCAGGGTTTCTATTGCACCATGACCAAAAAACAAGCTGGGGAGGAAAGGGTTGATTTGGTTTTCACACTTCCACATTGTAGTCCCTCACTGAAGGAAGTCGGGACAGGAAGTCAAGCTGGGCAGGAACCTGGAGGCAGGAGCAGATGCAGAGACCATGGAGGAGTGCTGCTTACTGGCTTGCTCTACATGGCTTGATCAGTCTGTTTCCTTATAGAACCCAGGACCACCAGCCCAGGGACAGAAACACCCATCATGGCCTGGGCCTTCCCCTCTCAATCACTAATTAAGAAAATGCTTTACAACTGGATTTTTTTTTTTTTTTTTGCTGTTGTATTGTTTTGTATCGTTTCGTTTGTTTGTTTTTTGAGACAGGGTTTCTCTGTGAAACAGCCCTGGCTGTTCTGGAACTCACTCTGTAAACCAGACTGTCCTCGAACCCACAGAGATCTGCCTGCCTCTGCCTCCTGAGTGCTACTGCTCGGCTCACAGCCGGAACTTTTGGAGGCATTTTCTCAGCTGACGTTCCCCCCTTGCAGGTGATTCTAGCTTGTTTTAAACTGACAGAAGATTGACCAGCATGACGGTGAAACAGGAACCAGCAGCTTAGCCTTCACAGGGAAGGGGAACAGTATGACAACAACTCAAACACAGATGGCAGAAGCAGCGCAGACGAGCATGTCATGGATGGGTCTAGATAACAGAATCATCGGGCTGGAGAGATGGCTCAGAGGTTAAGAGCACTGGCTGTTCTTCCAGAGGACCTGAGTTCAATTCCCAGCAGCCACATGGTGGCTCACAACCATCTGTAATGAGATCTGGGTCCTCTGGCCTGCAGGCATACATGGAGGCAGACTTTCTATACATAATAAATAAATAAATAAATAAATCTTTAAAAAAAAAGATAATAGAGTCATCAATATGACTTTTGAGCAATTGCACCTGGAATTTTCAAAGACGTATAAGACAAGACAGCTGAAATATCTGAACTGGCAAATACAGCCCCTCCCCCCCTTTGGTTTTTCAAGATAGAGTTTCCTTGTGCTTGTCCTGGAACTAGCTCTTGTCGACCAGGCTGTCCTCGAACTCACAGAGATTCGCCTGCCTCTGCCCCCCCCCGGGTGCTGTGATTAAAGGCCTGCGCCACCACCACTCAGCGGAAATACAGAATTATCAGAACCCAGCAGACAGGGTCGACCTCAGATTGTAACTGAAGTGCGAGGCGATCACAGGACACACGCACTGTTTCTCAAGTACCCACTGTGTGCCTGCTACTGGTTTTGTTTAGGCCTTGGGGACACAGCAGTGAACAGAAAGACACAGTCCCTACTCATGGAGCTGACATTCAAATGGGGAAGACAAAAAAGACCGGCAATTTCAGGTTTCAATAAATATTGAAGAAATCAGGATGTGAGAAGAGAGAAATGGAGAAAGTGCATCCAGACAAGTGGTCAGGACTGGCCACTCAGAGGAACTGTTAATGTTCACACTTAGAGGAGACGCGTAGACACACAGCACCTTAGATGGCTATCCCATCCCAGTTGCCCAGTTCTCTCTCAAGTGTTGGAGGAGGAGGAGAGGGGCAGGGGACAGGTATCCTCTCTTCTCTCCCCTGCCCTTCTCCTCCTCCCCAACCCTTCTTTGAGACAGGGTCTCACTGTTTAGCCCAGGCTGCCCCTACACTTGTGGTCCTGCCACCTCTGCCTCTGCCCTGTGAGTGACATTGTGCCACCAAGTGTTCTTTTATAACTGTCCCCAGGGCCCAGCACGAGGCCCACACAAAATGAGTACTCACTATGTAGCTTGTTCCCAGATGAGCTGGGATAAAGCAGGGGAGGGCATTGCAGCGCACGCTGCAGTGTGATCATGTGATCTGCCCTGAGATTTTCATTTTCAAGGAGAGGTGTGACCCAATAGCATGATGGAGCATTCAAGGTAAATCTTTGTTGTTGTTGCTGCTGCTGCTTTTGAGACGGGATCTCACTCTGGTAGTCTAGACTAGCCTGGAACTCACAACGTAGCCCAAGCTGTCCTCAAATGTCTATCAAGGCAAATCATCCGTCCTTCCATCCTTCCATCCATTCATCCATCTGTTCGTCCGTCCATCCATCCATCCATCCATCATTTTTTTTGCTCACTTTCTCTTCCAGTCTATTGTTACTTCCTAGCTGGGGCAAGATGAATGAGAAAGGGACCCTTCCCTTGAGGACTTCATAGGCCACTCACTGCCTATGGAAGGGGCGGGGGTCACTGTAGCTCACAAAACTGAATGGGAAGGTCATCAGGCTTTAAAGTAGAGGATACATCTGCTTAAGGGAAGGGAGAAAGACCTGAGATGGTTTCCTGGAGGAGGCACATCTGCGCTGGCTCTTGAGAGAGTCTAGAGGAGCAACGGGATGTGTCCAGGAAAAGCCCAACACTTGGGAAGGAGCATGATGTTTGGAAGTCAAGGAAGGCAGAGGGTAGGACTTAGAACGCAAAGGCCTCAGGAGCAGTGATAAGCTGGGGATGACAGGTCTTCATCAGAAATGGCAGGTGGCGGAGGTGGTGGCTGTAGGGGTGGCAAAGGGGAAAGGAAGTGTAGAGCTAGGTTTTACTCTCAGGGACTCCACAGGCTTGGAGTCTCCCTCTCTCTGTTCACTTCCTCCCTGAGCTGCCAGCTCCCAGTAAGCTCCTAACCACAAAGGAGCCAGACATGACAAGCATCTTTCAGGAAATGACCAAAAAGTCAAGTAGATTCTATCTACTCAAGAGTAGGAACTCAGCCAGCGACAGTGGTGGTGCACACCTTTGATCCCAGCACTCAGGAGGCAGAGGAAGACAGATCTCTCTGAGTTCCAGGACAGCTAGGACTACATATAGAGAAACCCTATCTGGAAAAACAACAACAAAAAAGAGACTCAGATCGTGGACGGAATAAAGAGGCAGCCAGTGGAGCGGTGGAACCCCATCCCAGAAGCAAAGGGAGTCCGGGGCAGTGTGGAAGTTAAGCAGACAGCGCTCCAAGGTCTCCTAGCCCTCAAGGCTTGTTTGAACCTGGAGACCCCAGAGAGATTTCTAGAGTCTTAGACAGTGCTCTGAGTGACAGGGGTTGGAAAGTGATTCTGAGGGGAGTTTAGCCGTGGTTCTCAACCTTCCCAGTGCTGAGACCTTTAATACAGCTCCTCATGTTGTGGTGACCCCAACCATACAGTTATTTTGTTGCTGCTTCATAACTGTAATTTTGCTACTGTTATGAATCATAATGCAAACATCTGATATGCAGGACATCTGGCATTCTACCCCCAACAGGGTCTCAACCGACATGGCTGTCCTGGGACTCAGAGATCTGCCTGCCTCTGCCTCCAGAGTTCTTGGATTAAAGGCCTGAGCCACCACTGCCTGGCAAGAACTACTTTTGCAAACATCTATACAGGTGTTTTCATATCTACTTTGCATTAACCTCTCTTAAGCACCCCAGTGACCCTGTATCGGGTAGGCTTTATCTTCATTTTACACCTGAAGGAAATGAGATGTCTGACCAGGCTGCTTTGACCTCACAGAGATCCACCTGCTTCTGTGCTGGGTTTAAACACGTGGGCCACCACCGCCCGGGCTCTAGTAACTTATTTTGTGTGTACATGTGGGTAGTGTCTGTGTGGGAGTCAGAAGACAGCCCCAGAAGTTGTTTTTTCCTGCCATGTGTGCCCCAGTGACAGAACTCAGGTCGTCAAGCTTGGCGGCCAGCGTCTTAACCCGCTGAGTCGTCTAGCTATGAGGCTCGGGGAGTGGAAATTATTTACAAACTAGGAGTGGGTATGTTACCCAGTTCCTACAGGGTATCATCTAGTCCATAAGTTAGAGAAGAAACTGAGATTTAAATATTTATTAAGTAACTGCATCCGTCCAATTCATCTTTGAATGATCAGATGGGGAAACAAAAGAAAGGTTACGTCCCCAAGATTAATTTAGCTCAGTATTGATTCGGACCCAGAGGCTCCCAACAAAGCTCTCTGACGTCTGACCTCATAGAGCAATGCATTCTGGGACCTTAAGTATCCCGAGCGGCTCGGGCACGGTCGGCTACAGCCGCTGTCGTTGCCCACTGATTCGTCAGCGAGCCTCTCGGAGTTAGCCAATGAGAAGTGCTCGAGTCCCGGTTGCCTGGGAAACCCCGAGACAACAAGATGGCAGCGCCGCGGGACGGCTCGCTGGCCCCGTGGTGAGTCTCGGCTCCAGGCCTTTCTGCTCCGCCAAGTCCTCCGGCAGGCCAGGGCCCTCGCCCCGACTCCGCGGACTCGCGGTCTGCGTGGCTCGGCTCAGGAGGGGCGTGGGGACCCCGCTCACGGTGTCCGCGCGTGGAGGCGGAGCAGACGGCGGGCGCTCGGGGCGGGGTTTGGGCGCGCAGCCACCTGGCAGTCGCGTAACCCTCACCTGAGGCGACAACCGCACCCTGACAACCTTCATCCGTTGTGGCGGGCTGAGGCAGGAGGCCTGCCAGTGTGAAACCTGTCTCTGGCCTTTTAGGGCAATTCAGCGAGACCTTGCCTCAAATTTTAAAAAAGTAAAGCAAGGCCTGGTTGATGGTGCAGGCCTTTAATCTCAGCACCCTAGAGGCAGAGGCAGGAGAGGATCTCTGAGTTTGAAGCCAGCTTGGCCTACATAGTGAGACTCTATCTTTAAAAAACAAACAGCTGAACAAAATAGAAGGCTGGGGCTGGTGCTCTGCAGACCTGTAATCCTAACCACTCAGGAGGCGGAAGCAGGAGGGCCACGTGTTCAAAGTCAGCCTGGACTTTAGAGTTCGTTCAGGGCCACAGTGGGCAAAGACCTCTCTTTTTCTGTATATATAATTTTATTCATATATGTAAGTTGTCTGCATGTATGTGTCCGTACCACGTGCATGTCTGGTGTCGGAGGAAGCCAGAAGAAGGCATCAGATTCCCTGGAACTGGAGTTACTAGGGGGTTGTGAGCTATCACGTGGACGCTGGAAACCAAACCCGGGCTCTCTTCAAGAGCAGCAATTGCTCCTAACCTCCGAGCCATTTTTAAGTCCAAGATTTTATCATTAAAAAAAAAAAAAAAAAAGACCATAGATGTAGTAGCTCAGCAATGTAGCGCCTGTGTAGCATGTGTGAGGCCCTGGGCTCACTCTCCAGTCCTTAAAAAAAAGTTAATTAGCCGGGCAGTGGTGGTGCAGGTCTTTAATCCCAGCACTTGGGAGGTAGAGGCAGGCGGATCTCTGTGAGTTCGAGACCAGCCTGGTCTACAAGAGCTAGTTCCAGGACAGGCTCCAAACCCACAGAGAAACCCTGTCTCGAAAAACCAAAAAAAAAAAAAAAAAAGTTAATTAAATATAAATTTGGGGGCTGGAGAGTTAGCTCAGGTTAAGAGCACTCTGCTCTTCCAGAGGACCCACGTTCAATTCCCAACACCCACATGGCAGCTTATGATTGTAACTCCAGTTCCGGGGGATTTGACACCCTCACACAGATATACATGCAGGTAGAACACCAATACACATAAAATACAAATAAATAAGATATTAAAATAAGTTTAAGCCGGGCAATGGTGGCGCATGCCTTTAATCCCAGCACTCGGGAGGCAGAGGCAGGCGGATCTCTGTGAGTTCGAGACCAGCCTGGTCTACAGAGCTAGTTCCAGGACAGGCTCCAAAACCACAGAGAAACCCTGTCTCGAAAAAAAAAAATAAGTTTAAAAGGACTGAGGTTATCTCAGTGGTAGAGCACCTGTCTAGCTTTTCAACCCCAAGTGCCGGAGCAGCAACAACAACGCGGTTTTGGCCCCGGGGAGAAGGCACAGTCCTGCCCAGGAGAAATTCTCGAACCACTGAAGGCATTACTTCTGTTCTCAGGGCCCAAAGCTCAAAGGAAGGTACACCACCATCTTAGACAAGAGTAAAAGTAAAAACCTGCGGTGTAATAGCCTGAAAGAATTGCATCCAGAGGGGCCTGAGAGGCATGAAGAAAAAAGATTCCACTGTGAGAGACATTGCAGAGTTTAATCTAAAGGGTTTGCTCACTGATGGGATGAAGTGAGAGTAAAGGAGAGAGAAACAATGGAGTTGGAGCTGACTTTGTGGCACACTGTTGGGCAAGTCTGTTTTACCGATAACATAATTGACATAGTCTCCACACCACCCCTCACTATAAATCCTAGTTGTGTTTATGCTCCATTTATAGGAAATGTCCAGAATGGGCAGATCTGTTAATAACCACCCAGGCTTGGCTGGGAGAAGTGGGGAGGAACTGGAACGTAGAGGAGAGTAAGCTATTAAAGTGCACAGGGATTTTTTGTTTTTGTTTTTTTTTTAAAAAAAAGTTTGACTTTTCTTTTTATTTTTCTTCTTTGGTTTTTCATGACAGGGTTTCTCTGTGTAACAGTCCCGACTGTCCTAAAACTCACTCTGTAGACCATAAACCAACTGGCCTCAAACTCACAGAGATCCTCCTGTCTCTGTGATCTTCCTGAGTGCTGGGATTCAAAGCGTTCACCACCACAGCCCGACTGCTCGACTGTTCTTTTATTTTTATTATCATTATTATTATTAATTTTCTGAGACACGGTTTTTCTGTTACGGTTTTTCTGTAACAGCTCTAGGTGTCCTGGAACTAGCTCTTGTAGCCCAGGCTAGTTCCAGGCTAGCCTTGAACTCACAGAGATCCACTTGCCTCTGCCTCCCGTGTGCCACTACGGCCCTGGTGTGCATTTGTTCTTTGGCTAGGTCTTACTGCGTGCCTCTGGCTGGCCTGGTTGTGCTCTGTAGCCCATGCTAACCTTGAGCTCAGCCTTGCCTGTGCTGGACCACAGATGTGCACCACTACACTGGACTTCACAGGGTCTTTCGGTGACTCATGCCTGTAATCTCAGCACTCAGGAGGCTGAGGCAGGAGAATCTCTGTGACTGAGAGGCCAGACAGAGTTAAACAGTGAAATCTTGTCTCAAAATAACAGCGAGGGGCTAGGGAGACAGGTTAGTTGGTGAAGCACTTGCTTAGGAAGCTTGAGGACCTGACTTTGATTTCTAGAACCTATTTTTAAAAAACAGATGTAAGGGTAAAGGCTCCTGCTGCCATGTCTGACCACCTGAATTCCTCCCCCAGGATCCATGTGGTGGCAAAAGAACACTGATTTCTTCAGGATACCCTCTTGACTTTCACATGCTCACCATGGTGTGTGCGTGTGCACAACACACGTGCACACACACAAATACATAAATAATAAACAAATAAATAAAATACACACTTAAAATAAAACAAAAACCCACATGTGTCCCAGGCCAGCATTTGTCATCCCCGTGCTGGGAAAGTGGAGGCAGGGGGATCCCCAGGGCTTGTTGCTTGCCACCTTAGATTGACAAGTTCCAGGCTAGTGACAAACCCTATATATATATATATATTTTTTTTTTGTTTTTTGTTTTTTGTTTTTTTTGTTTTTTTTTGTTTTACGAGGCAGGGTTTCTCTGTGGTTTTGGAGCCTGTCCTGGAACTAGCTCTTGTAGACCAGAGCTAGTCTCGAACTCACAGAGCTCCACCTGCCTCTGCCTCCCAAGTGCTGGGATTAAAGGCGTGCGCCACCACCGCCCGGCCCAAACCCTATATATTTAAAAAAAAATAATACTACAGTGTGGAGAGTGTCCGAGGACTGACACTCCAGGCGGTCATGCACGCACACCTGTAAGTGTGTGCCCCCATGCACATACAGAGACACTCCAGGCGGTCATGCACGCACACCTGTAAGTGTGTGCCCCCATGCACACACAGAGAGGTAAATAGTGGTGGCAGTTGCAGGACTCTGGTCACTGGGAGACTGAGGCAGGGGGATCCCAAGTTAGAGGCCATCTTGGACTAGATAGTAAGACCTTGTCTCAATAGCAAAACATTAAAAACCAAAAAAAAAAAAACAAACCCAAAACAAACAAACAAAAAAAACCAAGTATACAAACAACTCTTAAAGCTGAGCAGACACCTTTAATCCCTGCACTCCAGAGGCAGAATCAGGCAGGTGGTTCCCTTAGTTTGCAGAGCAAGTTCTAGGACAGCCAGGACTACACAGAAATTCTGACTGAAAACCCCTTAATTTTACTTTGAAATGGTGAAGTATATGAAGTCTGTCTTGCTAACAGTATGTAAGGAAAAAGGTGATTTTATAGTTTATGATTCTATTTATGTAGCTTTATCAAAGGAAATTCCAGAGCTGAGTAGGAGTGGTACTTAGGAGACACAGGCAGGTGAGATCTGTGAGTTCTAGGCCAACCAGGGCTACATGCTGAGACCTTGTCTTTTTTTTTTTTCCTAAAGGAGGTGGACAGGTCCACCTTTTTAAAAAATGATTTATCTATTATGTATATAGTCGTTCTGCCTGCATGCTGGAAGAGGGAACCAGATCTCATTCCTGATGGTTGTGACTACCTTGTGGTTGCTGGGAATTGAACTCAGGACCTCTAGAAGAGCAGGCAGTGCTCTTAACCTCTGAGCCATCACTGCAGTCCTTGAGACCTTGTCTAAATCAATCAATCAATGAATCAGAAAATTATAGGGATAAAACAGTTGTGGTTGCCTGCGGTCCAGGCTACTGAGGCGGCAGAGGGTGACTCAGGCTACAGGAGAAAGTGTGGGGGTGGGAAAGGCCTCCGTCTTGACAGTGGTGGTTAAACCCCGTCTGTCCATGTGCTCAGGTGGGAAAGGGTTAAACCCTGTCTGTCCATGTGCTCAGGTGGGAAAGGGTTAAACCCCGTCTGTCCATGTGCTCAGGTGACACCGGCCTGTACACACAGACCACGGAAACAGCTGCTGCTCCTCATGCTTTACTGGGGTTGTGTAAAATGGTAACTACAGAAAGAGACTGGGTGGTGGATATGGGGGCCTCTTAGAACTGCTTTCCTGTGACTCTCTGATAGTTTCCAAATGAAGAGCTAAATTACAGCCTAGGAAGAAACAAGGAAAACAGAGGGGTTAGCCTGGGCAGAGGAAGGGTATGGGTCAGAGGAGTCCATTCCAGAGGAGGAGGCTAGGGCTGGAGAGAGAGCAGCCATTAGGCCTAGGCTTACCACCAAAAATGGAAGAGCTTGGTTCCCGGGAGAGGAGGCTAGTGACAGGGAGCCCTGTGTTTAAGGCGTTGCTTAGCTGTCTTCAGTGCAGAGATGGTTTGGGGGGGGGGGGCAGATAAACTGAGGAGGCAAACAGGGCCAGATCACCCATGGGAATTTTATTTTCCTCCTCTCCTTGCCCTCCTCTTCCTCCTTTTTTTTAGACAGGATCTCACTATGTAGCCCTGGCTGACCTGGAACACACAGGGATCTGTCTCCCCCAAGTGCAGGGATTAAAGGTATTGCATCACCATGCCCAGCTTTGAGTTTTCATTCAAGGGTGAATGGAGCCCTTGGGGAGGTTTGTTCAAGGGTGTGGCATGTCTTTGTTGCTTGTGGGCATCAGGGAAAGAAGCCTCTGGGGGCTGTCCTGTTTAGTCACACAAATCATGAGGGAACCCAGAGTCGCAGAGCAATGCAGGGATGTGGCCAGGAGGCTGGATGGTGGGTGAGGGAGGCTGCCTCCAGGCAGCGTAGGTTCCCTATAGGAGAGTGTCAATCTGTCCTTGTTTGCTCTCTGTAGACCATGCCCAAACGGAACTTGGGAAGGAAGGAGTTTACTTAGCCTAGACTTCCCATGTCATAGTCCAACATGGAGGAAAGTCAGGCAGGAAATGAAATAAAGACCAGGGAGGATTGCTGCTAACTGGCCTTCTCCCCATGACTTGCTCAGCCCGCTTTTATCTAACTCAGGACCTCCCTGCCCAGGAGTGGCACAGCCAGCAGAGGGCTGCAGCCCACAGGCTTGCCTACAGCCTAACTCAATGGGAGCCTTTTTCCACTGAGGCTCCCTCTTCCCAGATGGCGCTAGCTGGTGTCATGTTGACACAAACCGACCAGTGCATTGGGGAAGGGCAGTGTCACGTTTCCCAAGGACTGCCTCCGGTTTATTCTGAAAAGACGCACTTCAGACCCTCCCTAGTGGAGATCCCTTCTCTGGGTCTAGACTTGCTAGGTTTAATCACTTATGAAGGGAACAGAGTGGTGGCTTTAGTTAGAGCTGACTTACACACATACATTCCTCATCAGAAGAGGGGAGTCAGCATTTTTGCGTGTTAGTCCCGTGTGTGAATAACAATGGCCCCACACAGCCACAGTTCAGCTGGCTTGTGCCTGCCTTGGAGTTTGGCATTGGGCAGAATGCTTTGGGACTTTGCGTGCCCTCTCTGGTCGCCTGTCTGGTAGGTGCTGATACCATGCACATTTTACAGGGAGGAAGTGAGGTGCCAGTTAACGCTGGGCTGCAGGGCATGTGCAAGGGCCCAGGCGGTTGACCTCCATGGTACATGGCTATATCTTCAATGACTCCTGCCTGTGGGTAGCCCACTCTGCCTGAGATGATGGGGTGGCTCCTGGGTTCTGCAGGCGGGGAGGAGATCAGGCTTTATGCCAACCAGCTCAGTGATGGATCCGTAAGAACACACACATCTGTGCCCACACTCTAAGCTTGGGGAAGTTCCAGGCCCTGCACCTCAACAGGCAAGGGACTCCATGTTCAGAGCAGAGAGTCAGCTGCTCAGAGGAGCCAGCAGACATCAGGAACCCTGGCCCGCATTGGAGGAACGAAGTCTGCTTCTCCTGGACAGTGCTCCTCTTCAGGAAAAGCTGCCGTCCTCCTCCTGACCTGAAGTCCTGGGTCTCCTGTGTCCCCAAGGGCTGACTCCCCTGTTTCCTCTCAGGAGTTCCTGACAGCTAGCCTCAAGACTAGAGCAATGAGCTCACCTCTGGCCTCTCTTAGCAAGACACGGAAGGTGCCCCTAGAGTCGGAGCCTGTGAATCCTGGGTAAGGAGCCAGCTGGCCTCTAGGTCCTTGTGCCCCTGCCCTGTGTCCTCCTTGCCCTTTCCCTCACCAGAGGAGAATGACGCTAGTGTCTAGGGAAATACAGACATACAGAGAGCAGTTGGTGGCTTTCGGTGTCCATCTTCCTTCTCTCTATGCTTCCGGGAACACTGCTTTGTGTGGACCAAAGATCGGGTGGTGCTTTCTGGAAGGCCTGGCCCCGTGAGAGTCTTGTCATTCACTGTTCACTCACTGGCTCTGCAGACATGAGTGTCCTGTCAGCTTGGGCCGTCTGTGCTGGGCTCTGTGCCAGCGCTGTATATCTTGTTCCAGTCCTCTTGTAAAGCTTTTTTCTTTATTATTATTATTATTATTATTATTATTATTATTATTATTGGTTTTTCAAGACAGGGTTTCTCTGTGTAGCCCTGGCCATCCTGGAACTCTCTCTGTAGACCAGGCTGGACTCAAATTTACAAAGATCCACTGCCCCTACCTCCAAAGTGCTGGAGGTGTGTGCTGCCACACCTGGAGCAAAGCTTTTTCTACATCCTGTTTCCTTGTTGCTTTTCTGAACACACTTGGAGTCTTGCTTAAGCCAGGGTGATCCAGGGAGGTTAAGCAGCAAGCCTGGGCCCACTGTGCTACAGAGAGGAGCTAGGGCCAGCTCCATGGGCTGTGGACTCTTCCCACCAAAACGGTCCTGCAGTGTCCGTCCGTCTTTCTCTGTTGGGAGCAGTTAAACACTGTACAGCATGCTGTCCCTCAGCTCACCCTGGCTAAGGACAGCTTGGACGGGGGTGGGGGGTGGGGGGTGGGTGGGTGGGGGGTCTTCAGGAGACAGAGGCTTAACCTCTATCTCTTTTAGCCTTGCATGGGGCCTGAAACCTTCCCTTGGTAGCATTCCAAGAGGCTTAATTTGTATTTGTTCCTTCTTCCTGCCTGGGTTCCCAGGAGGCGAGGGATAAGAATCTACGGAGATGGTGAGTGTGTGCTCTGCCGTGCCCCTCCCCTCCCCTTACAGCTGGGCAGCTAGGGAAAGAGCGTGCTGAGGTCTTGTGAGGCTGGGCATCTGGTCAGCAACCTGTACTCTCCAGCTCTCCACCCCTTGCTCTGCTCCTCAGCAGAAATGCCTACATTGTGATAGAACTCCTCTGCCTAATGTGAGGTGGTTATGGGACCTTGACACTATGGGAAGACCAGAGATGTGCACCTGCACCTCAGCCTTTGCCTTTGCCCTCCCTCCCTGGAGCCCTGGCCTTATCGCTGCCTTGACTGTGTACCCTTGGGGGGCAGTATATAAGCTATTTCATCTTGGCCAGGGCCCAGGGCCAGAGTGCTTTCTGGGCTGTGGCACCAGAGCAGTGACCTCGGCGTTCCTGTCTGCAGAAGATGAGGTGGACATGCTGAATGATGGACACAACTCAGAAGAAAAGATCTCTGTCCCTTCCTGCTATGGAGGCATTGGTGCCCCTGTGAGTAGGCAAGGTGAGAGCAGAGAGCTAAAGGGCTGTGGGACCCCTTGCTCACAGCAGCAGCAGAGGCTCCAGAGGTGGGGTGAGGACCTGTGACCCAGGGCTCCTATTCTCACCTGCTGGGTTGAGACACTGCTCCTACTTCTGGCTAGCTGCCCCAATACCTGTATCCCCAAACCCATCCAGGACAGGATTTAACCTAAAGCCGCAGGTTGGGGGCCTGAGCAACCCCCAGGCCAGGCTGTGACTAGCACCTCTAGCAAATGTGTTATCAGCGGGTCTGTAGTTCAGCTTCAGAGACAGCGAAGGGCCTGAAGGGGAGCCTCTGGCCATCTGCTTTTCATCAGCAAGGTCCAGAAGGGCTGAGAGTCCCAGAGAAGGGTGTTCTTACCTGACTTTGTGTCTGCAAAGACCTATATGGAGCTGCCTACAGTGGGGTGGTACGGGGGAGAGAGGCCAGACAGGCAATGGGCAGGATCAGGGGAAGTTGGGGATGAGCCCTGAAGGCTTAAGCAACTTTAACATCTCCTTGCTTTCTAAGCACAGGGTACTTAGAGCAGTGGTCAACCTACTGAAGGACAGCAGGAGGTGCCTTAGACCAAACCCCTCTATTTGACATTGCAGAGGATTAAAGTAGAAGAGACAGGACTTTCCTAGCTCAAGTCCTACAGTGACTTAATCAAAGACAGGATCTCCTACACCTAGCTGGGGACAGCAGCCTTCGTGCACCCACCACCTTCTTCCATTCTAGGGACTCTGCATCCTCACTCCACCTCTCCCTGCCACTCCCAGCTGGTGTGTGTCCCCACCAAGGTCTCCAACAGGACCTGCCTCTCCTCCATTTCTCTGCTCAGCAGCCACCTCGCCTGCCCCATTGCCTCCTTTCAGATTGACTGTGCTGGCTAGATGGTTGATGGCTCCGCAGTCACCCATTGCTTCTAGGGTCTTTCCTGCTTTCTCAGTGCCCCCTTGTCTTCCCCACTTCTCATGTGGACTTTTCCTTCTCTCCATACTGCCCCAGTGAGGGCAGCATGCTCTGTATGCTGTTCCCGCTTAAGGTGCTGGGCGGTGGTGGTACACTCCTTTAATCCTAGCACTCGAGACGCAGAGGCAGGCCGATCTCTGTGGGTTCGAGGCCAGCCTGATCTATAGATCGAATGTTCCAGGACAGCTATGGCTGTTACACAGAGAAACCCTATCTCAAAAAACAAAACGAATGGAAGGAAGGAAGGAAGGAAGGAAGGAAGGAAGGAAGGAAGGAAGAAGGAACAAAACAAAAAAGTGGCTTAAGATGCTTTTGGCAGCCAGGCGGTGGTGGCACATCTTTTTAATCCCAGCACTCAGGAGGCAGAAGCAGGTGGATCTCTGTGAGTTCGAGACCAGCCTGGTCTACAAGAGCTAGTTCCAGGACAGGCTCCAAAGCTACAGAGAAACCCTGTCTCGAACCCCCCCACACACACAAAAGAAAGAATAAAAGATGCTTTTGGTTCCAGAGAGCCCTGACTCCGTGAACATACACACTAGGGAGTTGTGTTATCCCTTGGGCAAAGAAGCCCTAAGGAGGCAACTCTAGGGCTGGTAATTCAGGGACTTGAAGATGACGTCAAGATAGAGTTTGGTTTTCTTCATCTTTCTCCTAAGCCATCCTGGGTATCTGGTGTGGTCTCATGACAGTGGCTGCAGTTCCTGCTTTCCATATAGTTAGGGTAGTTGGTGTCTATGGGATGAAGAGGGCTGGTGTTGTCCCATCTCACTCACTCTTTTCTTCCTTCGTTCCTTTTTTTCTTTCTTTTTTGTTTATATTTATTTATTTATTATGTATACAATATTCTGTCTGTGTATATGTCTGCAGACCAGAAGAGGGCACCAGACCTCATTACAGATGGTTGTGAGCCATCATGTGGTTGCCGGGAATTGAACTCAGGACCTTTGGAAGAGCAGGCAATGCTCTTAACCACTGAGCCATCTCTCCAGCCCCCCCTTTTTTTTCTTTCTCTCTCTCTCTCTCTCTCTCTCTCTCTCTCTCTCTCTCTCTCTCTCTCTCTCTCTCTCTCTCTCTCTCTTTGAGGGTTTGGGACAGTCTCATGTGGTTTAGGCTGGCCTCAGACTCATTATGTAGCTATGAATGACCTTGAACTCCTGGTCCTCCTGTGTTGGGATGAAAGTGGCACACAGCACCACGCTGGCTCTGGGCTTGATTTGGAGCATTTCCAGTGTACAGATAAGCTGAAGTAGGAGTCCAGTGTCCCTCACCTCATAGCAGCTGAGCTCTCATCTCACCGTGGTCACCTGCCTCGCCTGCACAGACAGGCAGAGAAGGGCATCTCGGATGAGCAAGCTAGAGGGAACCCAGAGGTCCTGACCCTGACCGCAGATCTAGCTCCTTCAGTGCCCTTGCAGCCCTAATGATAAGGAAGCACAGACAGTGTTATCGCTGCACCTCTGAGCATGTGTAATGTATTAATCCTCTTAACATCTCTCTCTCCTACATTCTGGTCTCCTCAGTGGTTCCAGTGTCTCTCAGAATGATTTTCCCCTGATCTGGGGCCTAGGAGGCACGCGGCTTCATGCATCGCTGCAGTATTATCTTTAGATCTTTAAAACAGCCATGTTAACCTTTGTATTTTCAACAGGATTTTACTGGGTGCCCCTGCTGGCCTAGAACTCATTCTGTAGACCACGCTGGCCTCCAACTCACAGAGCTCCCTACCTCTGCCTCCCGAGTGTTGGGATTAAAGGTGTGCACCACCACCATGCCCATTTGACAAAATCCCAACTACTTGTGTTGGAGAATACAGGGGTGTTGGGTGATTATCTATTATTTAGTGTGTGTGTTCCTGTGGTCACACACAAGGTTGAGTGTGTATGTGTCAACAACTCATTCTTCTTCTTCCATCACGTGGATTCCGGGAATCCAACTCAGGTCACCAGGCTTGATGGCAAGGAGATGGCGGGGTGGGGGTGGGGGGTAAAAGTACTCGTTGTGAATGCAAGAGGCTCTGCAGTCAAGCCCCAGCATCCATATAAAGCCTTGTCATGGCTCTGTATGTCTTAACCCCACCAGAAGAGGTCAGAGACAGGTGGATTGTGGGAGTTTCTGGCCAGCTAGCCTACCCCAAACAGCAGTCTTTAGCTTCAGCATTTGCCTAGCATGCATATGGCCCTAGTTTGCTCCACCACTGCCACCAAAAAAAAAAAAAAAAAAAAGTGAGAGTGATAGAGGAAAGCACCCATGTCCTCCTTTGCCTCTGCATGTGTGTGCATGGGGATATATAAGCCTGCGCATACACACACACACGACTTAAACGATGTAGCCTATGTATCGCACTGATGTGTGCCCCTGGAACAAGTTGCTGCACCCCACCCAGCTTCACGAAGTCGCCCGTAGCCTACTGATTTCACAGCCCACTGTGGGGTTGGCGTGAGCTGCTCCATGTAAAGAGCTTCAAGGCCCATGACTGAGCATAGCTGCTGTTGAGGCTTCTCCTTCCATCCTTGCGGCCCTCTCCCTCTCTGGCCCTTCCCACATCAGCCTCAGCTCCAGACCTGAGCACTAGAAACTTTGTCCACTTGGCAGTCCCTGTATTCCATGACTCGGATCTGATGACCAACATGGGCAGGAAGCTGCGGGAGCTGGAGCAACAGTTGAAGGTCCAGAGTGATGAGATACTGTCCAAGGTAAGGGCTGAGGCAGGAGACAGCCAGGGAGGACTGTTTCCTTGAATGGAATAGCCTGGTTTTTTAAAAATTATGTGCCGGGGGGCTGGAGAGAATGGCTCAGTGGTTAAGAGCATTGCCTGCTCTTCCAAAGGTCCTGAGTTCAATTCCCGGCAACCACATGGTGGTTCACAACCATCTGTAATGAGGTCTGGTGCCCTCTTCTGGCCTGCAGACATACACACAAATATTGTATACATAATAAATAAATAAATATTTTTAAAAAATTATGTGCCGGGAGGTGGTGGGGCATGCCTTTAATCCCAGCACTTGGGAGGCAGAGACAGGTGGATCTTTGTGAGTTCGAGACCAGCCTGGTCTACAAGAGCTAGTTCCAGGACAGGCTCCAAAGCCACAGAGAAACCCTGTCTCGAAAAAAAACAACAAAAAAAATATTTATTTTTCTTTTACGTGTATTGGTGTTTTGCCTGCGTGTATGGCTGTGTGAGAGATCTTGGAATTATAAACAGTTGTGAACTGTCATGTGGGTTCTGAGAATTGAACCTGGGTCCTCTGGTAGGGTCCTTTAGAAGAGCAGTCAGTGCTAGCCTGCTTTGATGGCAAGCCATGAACTGTGGATGATCTTGGTCTCCATGAGCTTAGCAGAGGGCAGAGCCTGGTAGAATGTGGGCTGGGTAGTTAGCAGGCTGTTGAGCAGAGGTGGGAGCTGGACACTGGGTCCAAGATGGGCTGGGCCTTTCCTCAGCTAATGAGACTATCAGAGAGATGGGGTTATCAAGGCTCAGAGCAGGGGCTATACCGAAGGGCAATAAGGACAGGTTTATGCTCAAAGGCCAAAGATATGGCTCGTCCCATGGGGAGGGCTAAAGTTACCTCATTACTACCCTGTGGGGTTCTGGGACCCACCAGGACTTGCACTCACTCTGAGTTTCACTGCTTCAGGACCAGAAGATCCTGGCCCTGGAGGATTTGGTGCAGACCCTCCAGCAGAACCAGGGTAAGAGGCCCTGGGTCAGGTACCTGCTCGGGTCCCTGAATCGTGGGAGCCTAGACAGTGGCTTTGGGAATCAAGACTCCAAGGGCATCAGGCAGACTCCTGGTGGGGTCTGGACAGATGGGACAAGAGGGACATAACCCTTCACCCCATGCCTTATACACAGACTTCTCTTGAGAGCATGGGGGGCACGCTCCAGTGGAAGAAGGGATGGCTGGCTCTCGAAAGTCAGTTCAGGCAAACCCACCACCACCACCACCTCCACCACTCAGGGTTAAGAGAGAGATCAGCGAGACCAGCTCAGGGGTGGTTCTCAGAGGATCCCCAGAAGGCCTTCGAGCAGAGCTCTTGCCAGCCTCTAGGCTATGGCAGTAGACTCACTCACTTCTTCTCCAGGAGGCAATGCAACACAGAGGCAGGAGGAGCTTGAGACACAGTGCATTCAGCTGCAGCGGCAGGTTGGCGAGATGGAGGTGAGAGGTCAGGCGCGGTGGAATGTGTAGCCAGACCCTTTCCCTGGTCTCAGCTGCCTGAAGGGTTTGCACGAGCCCCTCACCATCCTCTGGGGTCCTGCCTGCTTGCCTGCTCTGGGCTGACCCGGAGTTTAGAGCCAGGGCAGGTGTCCAGCACCAGGGCACACTACTCCTTTGGGGCCGACGCAGACTCTGAACGGCCCTGCTCTTGCCTAACGTACTCCTGGCTCCATCTGTTCTGCTCCAGCGCTGCTGCTCTGTGACTAGCCCTCCTTCCTCACACAGCCCTCCTCCCTTACACAGCCTTCCTCCCTCAGACAGCCCTCCTCCCTCAGACAGCCCTCCTCCCTCACACAGCCCTCCTCCCTCTTCACACAGCCCTCCTCCCTCAGACAGCCCTCCTCCCTCACACAGCCCTCCTCCCTCTTCACACAGCCCTCCTCCCTCACACAGCCCTCCTCCCTCACACAGCCCTCCTCCCTCACACAGCCTTCCTCCCTCACACAGCCCTCCTCCCTCAGACAGCCCTCCTCCCTCAGACAGCCCTCCTCCCTCCTCACACAGCCCTCCTCCCTCCTCACACAGCCCTCCTCCCTCACTAGCCCTCCTCCCTCACACAGCCCTCCTCCCTCACACAGCCCTCCCTCCCTCACACGGCCCTCCTCCCTCACACGGCCCTCCTCCCTCACACAGCCCTCCTCCCTCACTAGCCCTCCTCCCTCTTCACACAGCCCTCCTCCCTCACTAGCCCTCCTCCCTCACACAGCCCTCCCTCCCTCACACGGCCCTCCTCCCTCACATGGCCCTCCTCCCTCACACGGCCCTCCTCCCTCACACGGCCCTCCTCCCTCACTAGCCCTCCTCCCTCACTAGCCCTCCTCCCTCACACAGCCCTCCTCCCTCACTAGCCCTCCTCCCTCTTCACACAGCCCTCCTCCCTCACTAGCCCTCCTCCCTCACACAGCCCTCCTCCCTCACACAGCCCTCCCTCCCTCACACGGCCCTCCTCCCTCACATGGCCCTCCTCCCTCACACAGCCCTCCTCCCTCACTAGCCCTCCTCCCTCTTCACACAGCCCTCCTCCCTCACTAGCCCTCCTCCCTCACACAGCCCTCCTCCCTCACACAGCCCTCCCTCCCTCACATGGCCCTCCTCCCTCACTAGCCCTCCTCCCTCACACAGCCCTCCTCCCTCACTAGCCCTCCCTTACATAGAGCCGTTCTACTCTCCAGCCACTCTGCCTTCCTAACTCTTTCCCACCTTAGGCCCCTGGCCCACACTGTTCTCTGCATGGACCAAATCCCACCTTCTCCTGGAGAAACCCTTGAAGCTCCTTCTGATGTGGACCAGTGTGGGCTCTTCATCCTCTGCTTTCCTGGGGCCTCATCTCTCCCCGAGGGACCTCTAAGAACCTGGACCTAGCGCTAGGTGGTCCTCATGATTGATTGATTGATTTGTTTATTTATTTATTTAGTTTTCCGAGACAGGGTTTCTCTGTGGCTTTGGAGCCTGTCCTGGAACTAGCTCTTGTAGACCAGGCTGGTCTCGAACTCACAGAGATTTGCTTACCTCTGCCTCCTGAGTGCTGGGATTAAAGGCGTGCGCCACCAGGCACTGCCTGGTGGCCATGACTTCTTTACCCATTGATTTGGTCACCTCAGTCATTTTTCTTCCATTCAGCATTGCAGTCAAGCTTCAAGGCTTGAGTTGGAAGGCACTGGGTGTTCAGAAGATTCCAGTATTCCTGCCTGCTTGGCAGGCGCAGTGCCTTGGTCCTCTGCTGGCCCCCTCCTGAGGCCTTGCTTGAATGCAGTGGCTCAGTCTCCAAGCAGAAGCCTTTAGCCCCAGTCCATGATAACAGCACCTGCAGCCCACTGCAGATATTCACATCTGGGGCTGTGGGTGGCAACTGCAGGTGTGCCTGAACTACCTTCTGGGAATGTGTAACCTGTGGGGCAGGGCCACAGCCTCGCAGCCAAGTGCACCCCTGGCTCCGGCATGCACCTTCGCATGTTTATTGATTCATCAATTGAACAAACCTAAAGTGTTTATCCTGTTTGACACTCCAGCCATTAGGCTCGTGTCATCTGTAAAACAAGACACAGTCCCCACATGCTCGAGACTGACAGTCTGCAGCAGTGGAGAGACACGTGTGGCTAGCAGCGGGTGTGAGAGACAGTGGGAGGAGCCACTGCAAGCAGATCTGGAAAGGGGCGGGGCCTGCGAGGGTCTAGGCAGAGGCGGAAGGCTCCATCTGCTCGCTCCCGTCTGGTTGTGGAGGTCCTGTGAAGAGAAAGAGAGGTCAGGCCAAAGGGGCCTCGCTTTGGGCTCTGTTTGAGGGAGTCTGTGCACGTGGACAGAGCCCTAAAGGAGAGTGGTGGCGGCTGGGTGCTGGCAGCCTCGTAGGTGCAGGAAGTGGAAATGGGACAGAAGCTGCCATGTATGCGGAGGGAGGGAACCAGCCGTGTTGAAAGACAGACTGACTCCAGAGTTTGGCAGCAGCAGGAGTAGAAGACCTGACAGACAGCCTCTGTGTGGGACAGAGGTGGGGAGGAGGCCATGACAGCTTGGGTTAGGGTGAGAGCCTGAGCTAGAATACCGAGGGCTGGGGTGGCACTGAGCGCCTTGCTGTGGGTCCTACAACAGAGAGGAGTGGGGCATGGAGGTTGGTAGCTAGAGAGGTGCTGCCTGCTGGGATGGGGGGAGGTCTGGGGCAGTGTGGGCTCAGGCTCGTCGGTATGGGTGGATTTGGGGCTCGATGGACATCTGCGTAGCTGTGAGGTGAGTGGGAGTCAAGCTCAGAGGTGAGAGCCTCACTGGCTGTGGATTTGGGTTCTGTCCTTATGTAAGGAGGGGTAGACAAGAGCCATACAAAGGGAGAGTGGTCAGGGCTGGGCACGAGGAACCTCACAGGTGTGTGGGGGTAGAAGCACACAGAAGTAGTGAGAGGGAAACCAGCTGTTGAGAGAAGTGGAGACCCGTGGCGTCAGGGCCCACAGCGGCAGGCAATTGATAGCCGCACCCCTCACTTCTGAGTGAGCTGCGCACAGAAGAGCTGGCCAAGAAGGACACACCTTTAGTCCAGCCCTTGGGAGGCAGAGGCAGGCGGATCTGAGACCAGCCGGTCTACAGAGTGAGTTCTAGGACAGGCAGGGCGCCACAGAGAAACCCTGTCTGGAAACATGCCCCCCCCCAAAAAATAAAAAGTATATGCAACTTCTCCTGGGCTGGGGAGGAGATGGCTCAGTCAGTAAAGTGTTTGCTTCAAGCATGAGGACCTTTGTTCCTAGAATCCATTAAAACAAAAAAAGAAAAAGAAGCCAGGAATGGTTTCATGGAGTTAACCATCCTGGAGCTGGGAAAACAGTCAGGTGGATCTCTGGAACTCATTAGCCAGCCGTGATCCAGGCAGCACCCAGGCCCTTGAGTGAAAAACACCAAGGCAGACAGTGCTTGAGGAAGTGACGCCAGCCTGTCCTCTGGCTCCACATACA
The DNA here is from genome assembly GCF_950005125.1 of Chionomys nivalis. Classification (NCBI taxonomy): domain Eukaryota; kingdom Metazoa; phylum Chordata; class Mammalia; order Rodentia; family Cricetidae; genus Chionomys; species Chionomys nivalis. The sequence goes on along the minus strand of NC_080096.1, from coordinate 18,442,266 downwards.
AGTGCATCTGTGTGTGTGCACTGCACACACCTAGAACCACAGACATGAGCTGTGCACACCAAGTCTGTGTCAGGAAGGAGAGGGTGGCTCACTCCTGTGGAGCAGGTGTCCCTGCCACCTCCTCATGTTAGGCCAGACCCGCACTGTCCCCAGAGCTGCAGTGGCCAGTGTTAAGGAGTTCTTGGGTCACGTACTGTGTTAAGTACTTGACGTGAGAGGTCTACTGGGTACAATGAAACAGGTCTGGCATGTGCCCTCAGAGGGAAGGAGCCTGCTGCTTTAGGGGGTCAAGGGCTTCCACAGTCTCAGGCTGGAAGTGGCTGGAGTCTTTTGTCCAGGCCGCTCTGCGCTGAGAACAGCTGAGTTGGACTGGTGCTCTCCATGGAAACTGGGCAGGTGGTGCCTACCACATCTCGCTCTTCTGCTCACAGCGGTTCCTCAGTGACTATGGCTTGCAGTGGGTGGGCGAGCCCATGGACCAGGAGGACTCGGAGGAAAAGATAGCCTCTGAAAATGATGAGCGAGACTGGATGACGGCCAAGAAGTTCTGGAAGCCAGGTACAGTGGAGCATCTGCCCTAGCCCCTCAGTATTGGGGTGGAGGTGGGGTTGCTGAGTTACCAACACCTTGTCCTGACCCAGGGAAAGCGAGCCGAGGTCTCCCTCCCTGGTCTCACTTGGGTCTTCACCTGCTCATCTGCCAAGGACAAGAGACCCAGACTCACGAGATATTTGATGCTTTCTGTTTTGTTTTGTCTTTGAGACAGGGTTTCAATGTGTAACACCCCTGGTTGCTCTGGAACCCTTTTTGTAGAACAGGCTGACCTTGAAATCAGAGACCCACCTGCCTCTGCCTCTGAATTGCTGGCCGTAAGCCTTAAAGGTTTACACCGCTACCACCCAAGGTCACTGTCTTTAAACAAACAAACAAAAACAAAACCTCACAAAACCTGGTGTAGTAGTACAGCAGGTCTCTCTGTAATCCCAGCACTTGGAAGGCTGGGTCAGGAAGGTTGAGAGTTCAAGGCCAGCCTAGACTACAACGGGAGGGGGGTGGAGAAGAGTGGAAGCCCGCCCTCTGACTGGAAGCCCCTATCCAGTTCCCAGGGCTCAGCCTCCTCCTAGGGTCCCACTGAAGGCTCATGTGTGCATCAGGACATGGGAATCTGGTTTGATAGGCACTGATTTTCATGGGGGTTTTGTTGATTTATTTTGTTTCTTTTTTGGAGACAGAGACAGGGTTTCTCTTGTAGCCCTGGCTGTCCTGGAACTCACTCTATAGACCAAGCTGGCCTCAACCATGAGATCCGCCTGCCTCTGCATCATTTTCCATGTTTAATCACTGATATTTAGTGGGGCTCCCAACCCACCTTGTTCTTAGATTCAGGTCCAAAAAGCTGTTTCTGAAATGGGGCCCATTTTCACCTCTACGCTTTGGAATCTAACTCAGATCCTCATGTCTACTCCACCACCTGTTCAGGGGTGGCTTGTGGCTTAGGCAAACCACTTCCCTTCGCTGAGCCTCAAGTTCATCAACAAAATGGGGCGCACGTTGTCACCCTTGGGGTTTTACCAATAGCAAATGAGTCACATATGGAGGCCCTTGCGTGTCATGCTCTTTCCCAAACTCCAAAGGAAACAAGTGCCCTGGGAACCGAAGCAGCATTCCCAAAGGGACTGTCTAGAAGATGACAACAGTGTAGCTGTCAAAGTGTCCTTTAGATAAAGACCAGAGTCTAGGGCTGAGGGCATGGCTCAGTTGGTAGGGTGTTTACCCGTAATGCATAAAGCCTGGGTTCCTTTCCTGGCACCTGCTAAGCCAGGCAGAGTGATGCAGACTTGCAATCTCAACACGTAGGAGGTGGCGACAGGAGGATCAGAAGTTAAAGATTGTCTGCAGCTAGGAGGCAGTTCTGAGGACAGCATGGGCTACAAGAGCCCCTATCTCAAAGATCAAACATGGGGCTAGGAAGATAGATGACTGAGGGCTAAGATGCTGCTGCCCTTCCAGAGGATGAGTTCAGTTCCCAGCACCCACATTGGGTGGCTCACAACCACCCATGACTCCAGCTCCAGGGATCCAAACAGCCTCTTAAACCCATGTTGCAAGCATGGCTTCTATTTGGGCCTGAGCTTCGCCCTACTCACCCTAAATCAATCTCAACCCTCCCATGTTTAAAGTACAGTCCATTTATCTTCTGCCCTTCCTTATTATTCATTTATTTTTGAGACAGGACTTCACTGGATAGCTCTGGCTGTCCTAGAACTTGCTATGTAGACTAGACTGACTTCAAACTCACAGAGATGATTCTGCCTCTGCCTCCAAGTGCTGGGATTAAAGGCGTGTGCCACCACCATGCCTGGCTCTTTTACCGCTTTCAAAGTGTTTTGAATAAACAACCTTGGCATGGGCCAAAGGGTATTCCATTTTATAGATGGGCAGACTAAGGCAGAGTATCTGAAGACTAATGGAGGGGGCCGAGAGCCCACTGGGAGGTGGCCCAATCATTTGATAGAAGATGAGGCGGTGCTGGTGTGGAGGACAAGAGAGAGAGGAGAGGCTTGGGCGGTGTGGACGATGGAGGAGAGGAGTCAGGTGGCTTTGGACCGTGGCTATGACAAGATGTTAGGGAGCAGTGCGGCCCAGGCCATGGGAAGCACCTGAGGGCCTACTAGGCAGGTCTATGGATCAGACCAGAGTAGCCCAGGGCATGTGCCCTGGTCACAGTCCTCTAGGCCTGAGTCCCCAGCAGATGACTGTGGGTGCTGAGGATGCTGAAGGTTGACGTTTCCTAGCGTCGTCCCTGGTGTCCACCCTGTGAGGTGAGGCTCTCTGCTTCACGGGCCCCTCCCATCCTGGAGAGCAGCCTTCCTCCTGGCCCAAAGGTGTCTCCGGCCTCCTTTAGGAGGGGCTGGACCAGATGGCTGGTGTCTGAACACGTCTTCTACTTGTCCCCTGTGCCCCCACAGCCTGCCCTCTAGCAGGCATCATCCGTGTTCTGTTCTGTTGGTGCAGCTCTCTGGCTGTGAAGCCGCGCGCTCCCCAACTAAAGCCACCTGTGGAGGCCACCGTTGCCTTCCATCTCAGAGCTCCTGGGCACAGGGCCCACTGCACTTCCGTTGTCCTTCCCTTCTGTGTGGGAGGGGCCTTTAGTTCTTCCTGCCACATGAGGGAACGTTTTCCATTTCTAGAAGCTTTTCCTCCTTAGAACTCCCTCTTGTGTCAGGGACTAGCCTGGCTCTGTCCCTGGGGTCCTCTGCTGCCAGCACTGGCTTCTTGCTGCCTCATTGCTGGGCACCGATTTTACCTATTTTGCTGGCTATCACTTCCCACAGACTGCCAGTGGGCAGGAGGGCCAGAATGCCAGTTTTGGGCCAAAGGGAGTAATTAGAATGTTCTAGATCCAGAACTTTTGCCTGGCCACAACACACGACAGGTCTTGGGCCTCAGGGATAAGCACATCGGTGGGCTTGGTGTTCTTCACTCTCCCGCACATCGCTGGCCAACCTGTCTTTGCTAGCTTTCTGCCCAAGTTCCAAGCCCTTGAGTCTGGTTGGTGCTTCCCACATTCCTAGGTCAGGAGGCCACGCCGGCAGCCTGTTTGATTTGCCCTGGGTGGACACGCTTCTCCTACACTTGCTCTGTCTCGAACCCTAGCCCCTCTAGGGTATGACTTGGAGGACAGGACTCTAGAGCGTGTTGACACTCCCAGAGCCCAGCAGAGCCACAGGTGCCCCCGGGGGTCGGCACAAGCCTCTAGGACATCCAGCTGGGCCAGGTTAGGTTCAAGGAGTGCCCAGCAGTTGGAAGGCAAATAGTCACACAAAATGACAAAGAGTGTGATGGGCCCAGGGGATGGGCTCGGGCTACAGGAACCAGGCAGAAGAGCCAGGGGGTCCCTGCAAGGTTCTCAGAGGAGGTGGGCTTGGTGCAGCCTGTGCCCACAGTAAGTTGGGAGGCTCAACAGCACCTCCTAAGACAGGGAGCTGTCCTCGTACACAAGAGGAAGCCGAGGCAGAGAAGCCTGCTTGCCGAGGCCGCGGAACTCACAAGCAGCAGCCATGCCAGTGTGGCCCGTGGGGGCCAGGGAAGTGGCAAGTGGGGAGAGGCTGGGTTGGTACTTGAGGGGGAGGCATGGTCACTGAGAGCTGAATGAGTCATGTGGTCTCTGCAAGGCTAACATGGAACATGACACCTCACACGGCCCAATTTCCTATCCCTTAAATGGGAACGGTGATACAAAGTCCACTGACTTGTCTTGTGGCCAGATCAGGGTTCTTACCTGCCCATCCCACAAAAGGGACATGCCCCCTCCTTTGGCTTAAGACAGACCTGGGACTTGCTTTTTGGCCTGTGTTGCCTTGTGTGGGAGGGCCCACCACACCTCTCTCCAGATGAAGGTTTCTGCTGAACCCCATTGGGGGCGTGTTCACTGATTTAACAGCTGCCCTGTGCTGACCACACCAGGCCCCTCCTGTCCTACTCCCCGAGTGCTTTTTCCTAGAGCTGTGATTCCTCCCTGGGAGCCCTAGCTGCCCTCCTGTCTTTGCACCCTATGGCAGCCCAGCCCAGCCTCTGCCCTCTTCCTGGCCCGGGCCAGGTTTCTCTTACTTTCCTAGGCAGGAAGTAGACCAGTTTCTCACTTCCTCTGTCTCTCCCTGCTCTAGTCCTTCCCATTCTCCCTTCCCTCCCCACTCTTCGAGACAGGGTTTCTCTGTGTAACAGCCGTAGCTGTTCTGGAACTAGCTCTTGTAGACCAGGCTGGCCTCGAACTAACAGAGATCTGCCTGCCTCTGCCTCCCAAGTGCTGGAATTAAAGTCCTGTGCCACCACCACCCTGCCCTCACCTCTTCATCTATGAAATGCCCTGCCTCTGTCTCCAGCCCCTACCGTCCAGGCCAGCCTTCTGAAGCAGACTTGCCGTCAGTATTTCTTAGCATTGTCCAGTCTGTCTCCTTGCCCTGCCCATCCCGTGTCTGTCTTGGCCTTATGGGAGATACTTTCTGGGTTTTGTTTTGTTTTTTTTTTTGGTTGTTGTTGTTTGTTTTGTTTTGTTCTTAAACTAACTGTAAAGGAAAGCAATGTCATACCATTGTGGGGTAGGGGGGTAATGCAGTTGGCAGAGCACTTGCTTCTCATCCATGAGGTTTACTTCCCAGTGTCATGTAAACTGGGCTGCTGGTGCACACAACAGGGAAGACTGTGCAAGCCCAGAGATGGGTAGGCATAGCCCTTCAGATGGTAGCCAGTGCCAAGGAGAAAGAAAGGCTGGCAGAGGGCCTAGGGCTCATCAGCTGCAGAGACAACAGGAAACACAACCCCTGTACCTGTAGGTCTACTTGGGGGACAGCAGTTGCATCCCCAACACCCTGCCCCACATCCTGCCCCAGCCTAGCTGCCCTGGTGGAAAGAGCTTTCTCAGAGCCCACAGCCAGATGTGTGCTGGAGGCTTGCACTCGAGGGGCAGGGCCCCAGCTGGCATCCCTCCTGCCCACCACCCTTTCTTCTGGCCCCTTCGTGGCCGTCCTGATCATGTTGTCGACACTCTCTCGAACTGTGCACAGCCACGTGTGCAGGCAGCAGTTTCCAGAGGAGCCAGAGCCTGGCAGGTTCTCAGAGTGAGGCCCAGAAGTTGTCACACCTGTGCAGCAGCTGGCCCAGCATCCTGACAGTCATCTACCCCCCTTTTGCCCCCTCCTCCTGACGATGCAGCTGGGTCCTAAGTCCTCTAGCCTTCCAGATGGCCTGAGCTGAGTCATTTTCCACTTTTCTGTTGCTGTTTCCTCATGCATATAGTGGAGATGAAACAGCCCCTGCCTCCCAGCCTTGGGGTTGGCCCGAGGACCATTTGTGCAAGGTAGAGCTGGTGACCAGTGATCAGACGTGGATAGTTCAGGCTGTTCCAAGTTAGCCCTCACGTGGCCATTTCCTTGGCACCTGTAGCCGCCCTGGGAGGCCATGGCTACTGGCGTCCCATTCTAGCCCCGAGCACTGTGGTAAGGCCACATAGGAGGAAGTGCAGAGCTGGGATTGGAACGCTCAAAGCTTTGATCCGGGCTGGGAGCTTCGCCAACCCAGTACCTGGCATAGATCTAGTATCAAACTTTGGTCTTAATGCTGTGCACATCTACAAAGCTACCAAACTCTCTCTGGTCTCAGTTTCCATCTCTGACAGTGGGAAGGAGTATAACCCTTAGGGGGTAGGAGCCTACGTGGAGGAAATGGGACGGTGGACATTATTAAGCCCTTGACATTATTAAGTGCCCTGCTAGGTGTGATAACACTCACGTCCTCCCAGCACTTGGACTGTGGAGGCAGGAGGATCAGAAAGCATTCAAGGTCATCCTCAGTATATAGTTCAAGACTACATGAACCAGGGCTTAAATAAGCAAACAGTTCAAAGTAAGTATTCGCGCGGCACCTTTAGGAACTAAGGCCTCTTCTCAGTGCGGGAGGGCCCCCCAGAGAGAGCTGCCAGGGTACAAGCAGCCACAGAGGCTTATGGGTGTCTACTTTTTTTTGGCCAGGGGATTCTTTAGTACCTCCCGAGGTGGACTTTGACAGACTGCTGGCCAGCCTGCAGGACCTGAGTGAGCTGGTGGTGGAGGGAGAGGCCCAGGTGACACCAATGCCCGGTGGGGCACAGCTCCGTACCCTAGAGCCCATCCCACTAAAGCTCTACCGGAATGGCATTATGATGTTTGACGGGCCCTTCCGCCCCTTCTACGATCCCTCCACACAGGTAGGATGGGGCTGTGGGGCCCAGGCCTGCTCGCCCCTGCTGGGAGACCTGGAGCCAGCTCACTGCATTAGCGTGTCCTCCACAGAGTACACAGGCCCCACCTCTCCAGTCTCAGAGTTCTCCGTAGTTCCAGAGTATGATGCTTAGGGTTTGCCAACTAAATAGGTAGCAGGTTTGGCATAGCATGGCACAGCATGGCTACAGAGGCCTGTTCACTCTCCTGCAGCGCTGCCTCCGGGACATACTGGATGGCTTCTTTCCCACAGAGCTCCAGCGGCTGTATCCTGATGGAGTCCCGTTTAAGGTAACAAGTGTGTGACCAGCTTCCAGTGTGGGGGGTCGGTAGTACTATGGCTTCAGCTGGCATGAGTAAGGGGCGCTTGCACGAACGGAGCCCGAGGCGGTAGCAGAGACTTGAACTGTGGTTCTCTTGGGTTATTCTCGAGGTCTTTGGGCAAATGGGTGGGGGTGAGGCTGCAGAGCTGAGGAGCTGGGTTCCCTGCTTCTGTGGCCCTTCTTTTCTGCCAGGTAAGCGACCTGCGCAATCAGGTCTTCCCAGAGGATGGGCTGGGCTCCTTCCCAGGTGAGGGTCGCGTGGTGGGCCGACAGAAAATGCGCAAGGCCTCGGACAGGGTGGAGGATATGTCAGGTAAGCTGGGCCCCACAGCTGGCTGGGGGGCTGTGCAGAGCAAGTCCAAGCGGCCTCTGCCAGCCCTTGCTGTCCCTCCTGGGCTAAGGTTCCCGATGCCCTCTCTGCAGGCTCCAGGATGACTGCTGAGAAATTCCTGAATAGGCTTCCCAAGTGTGTCATCCGACAAGGCGAGGTGATTGACATCCGGGGCCCCATCAGGGACACCTTGCAGGTGAGGCCTGCCCTAATTCCCCAGCTTTCTCCAGGGAACTTTTTCACCAACCTTGGCTCAACCTACAGTGTCTTGCCTGGAGGCTCAGGCCTATAGGCCCAAGCAGAGGTCAGGATGGCAAGTGCACCCTCAGAACTGTACGGTGTCTCTGTGGAGCTGGGGCTCTACTCCACAGGGCAGCTGGGGTGAGGGGACGAGCCCAAGGCCGGGGGCATGTCCTTGAGCTTGGCCTAGGAGCTCCTTCTCAATTGTCCCGCAGGCCTTTCAGATGCCACGAGTTCATTATCTTCTGCCATCACCCCGCTCTTCTCCCCAGGTCTCCACCCAAGAAAGGGGTGCCAAGGCTGTCTCCGACTCATCTCCTTTGCTCAAGTTGTCTTGTGCAGTCTGGCCACCCCTCACGCTCCTGGCTGCAGCTCACCTCCCTAGTCTAGTCTGCAGGGTGTCTCACACCCTTTCTGTGCTGACCTTCCCACTGCCCTCCTGCTCCTGCTAGCCATGGCCCTCAGCAGGGACTGCCTGGGGATTCTTGGAGAAAGTCAAGGCCCTTATCCTGGCCCTGAACATCCATTTTGTACCAGTGCTCTCCCCTTTTCTAGCCTTCCCTCCCTTCTTTCCTGTCTCACTTGTTTCCTTGCTTCGAGACCTGTAAACTGCTGCCAGGCCCCCGACTGCATCCCTCTTTCAGGCTCTTGTTGCTTGGGATCTTGGTGCCGTAGGGAGTCCTGCCCTGCTCCATTTCAGATAACTGCTACTCATCCTTCAGTGTCTTCCCTGAGCTAAGGCAGGTTAGGTCCCCGAGCCTGGCCGTCATCTGGGTGGGCTTGTCTCTTACATCGGACCGGAAGAATGATGGTGTTGCCTTCCAGAGCCTCCTTCCCTTTACACAGAACACGCCAGCTCTCTGGCTCACGGGCTCCTCCATTCCTGCTCAAGAATGAGCCGGTCCTAAGGGCGGAGGGGACGATGTAGGTGGGACCTAGGGCTCCGTCCACTTTTCATGGCTGCTTTCCAGAGCTGCTGCCCAGTGCCTGCCCGGATCCGGGAGATCATAGTGGAGACACCTGCCTTGGCTTCTGAGCGGCAGAGGTGAGCACTGGGCAGAGGAGAGAGCAGGCTAGAGGGGAAAGGACCTGGGCGCGGGGAGCACTGAGGGCCTTTGGACCTGCAGGAGCCAGGAGTCACCCACCATGCCAACGCCTCCGCTCTCCATGCTGCGCATCAAGTCTGAGAATGGGGAGCAGGCCTTCCTATTGATGATGTGGCCTGAGGACACCATAGGCGACGTGCGCAACCTCTTAGCAAAGGCCAGGTGGGTACGAGGCAGGGCTGGGGGCTGCAGGGCGTCCCTGGTCCCATGGCCTAACTCGATGTACTCTGATGAACACCCAGGGACATGGACGCAGCCACCTTTGAGATCTTCAGCACCTTTCCACCCACGGTCTACCAGGATGATACACTCACCCTGAAGGCCGCAGGCCTGGTTCCCAATGCAACACTGCTGTTACGGGCTCCAAGAGCCCAGCCATCAAACCCCAGCTTTGCTACTGGCTCTGGCCCCCACGCTGGCCCAGGCTCACTTCCCTGAATAAAGTGCCGCCTGACAAGAGCTCTACAGGCTCTCTAGACAGGGCTGTCTTGAGAGAAGGCTGGGCTAGGGAGGGGGTGGTACAGATGCTCAGGCCTATAACTGGAGCCCCATCTGGCTCTTTGTCCCCTAGGTTCCTTTTCCTCCCAAGCTGTGCTAAGTGGGTTGACACTGTCTCAGCTGGGGCAGGGAAGCTTCACTGGAGGTCAGGCCTCTGAAAACAGCCAGATGCTTATGCAGACACTTTCTCCATACCGTGTACAAACCACTGCCGCCACCACCTCCATGCTCCCAGTCTGATGCAGCTGCTGCTGTACCTCCAGTGACGCCCACACCGAACCACCTCCAACACAGTCTCCCTCCAACCGGAGGCAGTTCTGGGGCAGCCACCCTCACTGTCAGGAAGGCAGGTGAGCACCAGAACCTGCATGGGAATTGAGGGTGACTCAGCTACCATGTCGAAAAAGGCCATGTCAGCCATGGTCGTGTTGCCAGACACAGACAAGCACATGCTTCACACGCACACACAGAGGCAGCAACACTTTAGCACCGCTCTGAGCCAACCAGAACCACCACCTCTGCCACGCAGGGACCTAGGACACCATAACCAGACAGGCTGCTCCAGTGGAATGGGCATTTAATCGTCTCTAGGGTGCTCCCAAGAGGGGACTGCGGGGCCTTTGGCAGAGCCCTGACTGACGGAACTAAGAGAAATACCCCATCAGGCAATGCCAGGCAGGGAGGTAGCCCCAAAGCCTGGCTGGGGACAAGCCAGCACTGGGGCTGTGCTTAAGACAATCTCTGAGACCAGTTGGTGAGTAAGGAATGTTGCCTCTGCGGGAAGGGGGAGGACACAGAAAGGGCTTGGGTTTGCAAGGAAAGACTCCAAGGTCAGATTAGGAATGACAGGGAGTTGGTCACAAGGTCCCTCAAGGCCTGGTGAGGAGTTGGTAGGGACTGTGGCCACCCCTGCTCAGGCCAGTTTCAGGAACTCTTGCAGTGTGTTCTGTTCCACGGCCTCCACGAAGAGTTCATAGTCCTGAGGGAGGAGGTAGTCACCTGAGTGCAGATGCAGAGGACCCTACTGCTTTACCCAGGTCTGACCCTGGCTGCAAGTCCTCCAACACCTCCCAGACCCCAAACCCCGAACTCCATACCCCACAGTACTGGTCCCCGTTGACAATCTGGGGTGGGGTGGCCTTGGGGTTGCCCGCCAAGGCTCGCATCTCATCTCGGAGGGCGTTGTCCTGGGAGATGTCCACTAGCTGGTACTCGATCCGCTTCCCGTCTAGGATGCGGGTCACCTCACTCTGCTGGGACTTGATCTAGGGGCAGAGGATTGACACAGTCGGCAGGCAAGCTGGAGAATTTATGGAAGGAACTCTGGTCCGGTGTTAGCAGGAGCTTTTGTCCTCCTGCCCACTCTACGGGGAGATTCTGGGCACTAAGGGATGGGAAGGGTCCAAGGATGAAGGGATCACCTACAGGAGTCTCAGAGAAGACAGCCAAGTCCTGGGTAAGTCAGGGAAGCTGGACTCGCCAGAGCCAGGCCCTACAGCAGAAAAACCCTCCTCCACAGCCTCACAGTGGAGAGGAAGCGGGGATTAAGGAGGTGTGTGTAGGGGGTGTACAAGAGAATGGGTCACCCCATAATGGTGGATGGGAGTGGGAAGCTCATGCTGGGATGCCGAAGGCTCCCTGATGTGTGGAGGGACAGAGTGGGCCGCGTCCCCCGGACTAGACCTGGGAGGCCATACCCTGCACCTCACTGCCTCCATCGTGGGGGCGGCTCCCGGGAGCCGGTTGGGAGCACAGGGAGACCGCCCGCCTTCCCCGGGCGCCCGCTCAGGCACACACTTACTTCACGAGAGCCGGTGACCGACGTGCTGTAGACGCGCAGACCACTCATGCTGCAGGAAGGGGACACGCAAAACCAACCGAGGGACGGTGGGAGCGGCAGCTGCACGGCTGGGAACGACGCTGCCGCCGCGCTTGGGAGCGGTTTCCTTCCTGCTCCGCCCGCGAGTCAGTGCGCTCGGGGCCAATGAGCTGCGCAGGCGGGCAAGGCGGGGCCTGCATGACACCGCCCTGCGCTGGAGGCCACCTCCCTGCTCTGCTCCACGGCCTGGAGCCCAGAGGACCCCCCCCCCCCCAGCAGCTGTTGGCTGCGGTCAGCCCTTTCTGACTTGGGGCTCACGGCGTGTGGCTGGGGAGGGACCAAATGGCAGAATGGTTCGGCTAAAAACTTTTCCCAGTTTACCCGGGTTTTGAACATCCAGTGCTCAGCACAGTGCCACCCTTGTCTCCAGGAGGTCCCTTAATAGTACAGCTCAGTATGGGACTTTTGAAGGCGGGGCAGTTTCCAAGCTTAGGAACCTCAGCAAGGGCGGCGGTGGGATGGTGGGGGCGCTGGGAGGGGCACTGCAGCCACCACACTTCCCCTCAAGCACCTCCACTGAAACAGGCTCTGACAAGAAAGGGTGGTGGCTGTAAACTGGGGCCACACCCTTCAGAAGCCAGATGGAGAAGGAGGTAAGAAGCTGCAGGACAGCTCACTGGTGTGTGGAGGCAAAGGCTAGTGCCACATCTTGAAAGTCTGCCTCCAGCTGGCCCTTGGTAGAGATCCATAGCTAGTTCTGGGGCTGTCCCAGCTCAACTCTTGTTGAAAATGACACCCCATGGCTTTAAATATTAGGAATTCAGCTGACGAGGTGGGAAAGAGTCCAGCACCCACCCCAATTTTGGAGCAAGCGGTTAGGTTCACTATAGCTCCCCTCAGTAGAGCTAGGACTATACTGGTGAAGGCCCAGGAAGCCAGTCCTGCCCTCTGAGGCAAACTGTCTATCTGGTTATGGGGAAGTTACGTCCTCAGAAACCCAGAAGCTGCTGACTTCCGAGGTCTGGTTTAACTTTGCAGTGACCACTGGCTGGTGGGGAGCTCTGCAACCGAGTGTGGGCAGACTTCATCTGTCCCCACCCGGACAAAGCATAAGTGGGAAGAGATTCAGACAGCAAGCTGGATCTGCCTGAAGCCAGTGAACTAGTCTTTGGCTCCATAAAACAAAGCGAGGGCTGGGCAAGGGATGCCGGGAGGCAACGAGAAACCGAAGCATCTGTTAAATGTTTTATTCTGTAATCAAAATAGGCAATACAAACCAGTTGACATAACAAAGATTCATATAAATAACTTTATAAACTTTACAAAAAAAAAACAAAAAACAAACCTGTGAGCATGGAGGCTGGGCTCCCAATGACTTAGGGGTGGACACCAACCAGGCAGCTCTGGTTTTAGGAGGCAGAAGCCCAGAGGCTGAGGTATCTAGCCAGCTGTGGCTACTCTGAAGGTGAGCCATCCATAAATAAAACACAAGACGTAGGAAAACACTTAAAAAGAAGGCCACTTGGGCCAGCCCTGGAGGTCCAGGAACCTTTCAACAGGCCAGAGGCTTAGCAAAAGTCCTGTCATGGCTGCCTCTGTAACCCTTAAACTAGAGGTTCAGGGCTGGCCCAACAACCAGATAAAACTGAGACCATCCCTAAATCAGGAGGTAAGAAAAACCAAAAAGCTGAGGGTCCAAAGGCCCTTGTGAAACACAGAACCCCAGGAAACACTGAACACTTTATTTTAGAGCTGACCCACACTAGAAGCTCTGAACTCTCAAGGAGTCAGAGAGGGAAAAGGAAATTCCCCCCAACCTCAAACAAGAGGCACAAATCAGGGCTAGTTACAGCCCTAACCTTGGGAAGGGGTGAGCAGCTTGACAGTTGCCCTGTGGTCTGGGGAAATGACTATCCAACCTGGGAACCACAGGGCAATACCAGAGGAGTCTGCACTTAGCCCAAACGGGGCGGCTACCTGGAAGGCCCGAGTGAAGGAGAAAGGTTATGCTGACCACATGCCAGGGCTCCAGGGGCACAGAGCTTCCTGTAAAAGACAGCACAGCAGGCAGGCTGAGGAGCCGTGCTGTAGTCCCTAAGCCAGCAATCCTAGGGGGACTTTGCTAAGGGGTGGATAACCCTGAGGCCTCTGTGGGAATAACAGCCCTGAGGAAGCAGGTGCCCGAGAAAACCCAGAAAGCCAGCTGATTTCCCAGGAAGGCTGACACACGAGGCCCGAGAATCCTCAAAAGGTTGCTACTCCTACCTAACCTCCTAGGCCTATCTTAGTAGAGGATCAGCAGGACCAAGGTGTGGAGCAGGAATGAACATGGATCATCCTGGAGGATGGAGAGGGAGGTGAGCAGCCTGTTTGCTTCTGATTTATCAGTCGAATCTGCAAAAAGGTTAATTAGTAACTCAGCCTTTTAGAGTAAGGTAACAGGTAAAACATAACCCAGTAAGGCAAAGCCAGTGTACAGCAAAACAGGCAGACTTTTCACATCAACCCTGACCCAAGATACAGGCTCTCTCCTCTGGGTGAAGCAGCAGAAGGCAGGATTGTCAGGCAGGAACCTTCTGGCGAGGCTAGTAGCAGCCAGGTCCTCCCTGGCACTCCTCATTGTGTGGCACAGTTTTCTCCCATGTCCTGGGCATATCTGTCTGACAGGCTGGTCCTTAAGTCCTCGATGTCATGACGCAGTTGCTGAACCTCTTCTAGTTTTCTCCTGATCACATCTGGCTTCTGCAAATCTAGCTGAGTCCCTGGGAGCTGGGTGGCTAAGAAGAGGATTTTAAGAGTGTTAGACAATCAGTTGACTGAAACTTCATGAGGAATGGCAAGACTAGTAAGCTGTTTTTTTTCTTATTTGTTTTTCCAGACAGGGTTTCTTTGTAGCTTTGGAGCCTGTCCTGGAACTAGCTCTTGTAGACCAGGCTGGCCTCAAACTCATCTGCCTGCCTCTGCTTCCCGAGTGCTGGGATTAAAGGAGTAAGGTGTTCTTAAAGCGCTATGATCTTAGGACACAGTTTTCCCCCTCCAGTATTAAGGACTGAACCAGGGTTTTGCTTATACTAAGGATTCAACCATAAACTAAGGCTCCTAACTTAGGTTTCTGTCCTCCCATGCCACCCTGACAAAATGGCCAGCAGCCAGCCTGATTAACAGGCTATTAGAGGAATAGAGAGGGCAAGGGAGACAGTAAGACTGCTAGCGGCTCTGGGTGTGGGGCTGGGAAAAGTAAGAGACCTGATGATCCAGGTGTCTTGCCAGCTCCCCTCCACCCCCATTTTCAGACATGACACTTAAAAGAACAAGCTGGTAGCTGGGTGGTGGTGGTACACTCCTTTAATCCCAGCACTCAGGAGGCAGAAGCAAACAGATCTCTGTGACTTTGAGGCCAGCTGGTCTATGGAGTGAGTTTCAGGATAGTCAGGAGTCAGGGCTGCACAGAGAAACCTTGTCTCGAAATACCAAAAGGAAAAAAAAAATAAAATAAAAAAGAAAAGGCTGGAAATAGTGAGGTGATAATTTGTTGCCTAAGGCCTGCTGTTTGTCCTCCATGCAAGCATCCTCTAAGGAGGCCTGTTTGTGAAACACTTAATGAACACTTACTTTGCCAACTCCCACAAGGCAATGAATGGCCAGACCTATACACCTGGTTCACAATTACTGTAAGGATAGCAAAGTTGGATGGGTGAGAGAATGAAGGCCCTTTCGATGACTCACAGTGAATGCCTAGGAGCAGAGAGAGGTTAGGGTTATGGCCCTGGGCCCTCTGGGTCACAATGCTGCAGACAGCTTGCAGATCTTGAAGGCAAATGGCCAATTCCTGGTGCAGCTCATAAGCCAGTTGGGCCGCATCTGGTGAAGACGGGGACCCCGGTTGGGCCTGGCGCAAGTGCTCTTGCAGTGTTAGATTCTTCTCGATCAGGTCCTGGTTTTGCACTGAGAGCTAAGCAAACAGATGGATAACTGATTAAGACCCAAAGAGAGGCAAGGATCTGTGTATTTGAATGTGCATGGGTGTGAAGGGGAAATTTAGTTACATTGTTACTCCTCATTGTTACCCACACAGGCTTCATGCCACCTTCCCCTCCCTACAACCCCTAGCTCTCCCCCTACAAACACTAGCTCCTCCTGTGTGTAGGCTGAGCCCAGGCCCTTAGGGACCCAGCACTGGAGAGGAAACTATTCCTCAGCAGGATCTGAGTCATCAGCCTCCAGGTTTCGGTCCAGGAACCAGAGAAGATGCTCCCACCCCCTAGGAACTCTATCTGAAGCCAGTCCTTCAGCCAACTCTGTTAGCTAGGCTATTAGAGATGGCTGAACGTGAACAGTGAAATCTGAGAAGACACTGGTTTCAATCTCGCCCTGACACCCTGACAAAAGTGGCCACCAGCCAGCCTGATAACAGGCTGTCAGAGGAATAGAGAGGGGCAAGGGACAGAGTAGGAGTGCTAGCTGGGTGTGGGGCTGGGAAAGTGAGAGACCAGCCTGTCCCCACCCTCACCCCTTTATCTTTGAGGCAGAGTATAACAAAGCCACATAACCCAGCCTGGCCACAAACTTCCTACATAGCTGAGCATGACCTTGAACTTCGGATCCTCCTTTCTCCTCCGCCTTCCAAGTGTAGGGGTTACAAGTATGTACCACTACCCCTAGTTTATAGCTCAGGGCTTCATGTATGCAAAACAAGTGCCCTATTAATTGAACTATATTCCCTAACCCATCTTTGCTCCTTTGTTTGATACAGAGTAGTAAACCAGACTGGCTTTGAACTTGTAGTCATTCTCGTGTCCTCCAGGGAGGTAGAATTCTAGCATTCTACATTTCAAGCTCTCCCTGTAGTACAGTTAAGATTTCCTATACAAAGCGGTTATTTATTTATTTATTTATTTATTTATTTATTTATTTATTTATTTATTGTTTTTCGAGGCAGGGTTTCTCTGTAGCTTTGGAGCCTGTCCTGGAACTAGCTCTGTAGACCAGGCTGGCCTCGAACTCACAGAGATTTGCCTGCCTCTGCCCCCGAGTGCTGGGATTAAAGGTGTGCACCACCACCGCCTGGTCAGAGCGGCTATTTATATAAGGCTGTCATTGCCTTCCCTCTTCCTGAAAGCCTCCCCCCCCCACATCCCCCACCTCTGGTCTCTGCCCTTCACCTACACTGGGCCACATCACAATCCTCGTTCTGGGAGATGTCTTCCTAGGCACTGGGCCAGTGAACTCTGTTGAGCTACTGACAGCTCTACTCATTACACGAGTGCCACCAAATCTTCATTTGAGGGCTGTGAGACAGGCATGCCTTGAACTCAGCCTCAACTTCCCAAGTGCTAGGATTACACATATATGTAAAGCCGTACCCTGCTCCCTAAGTCGTCTTGACCTCCCCTGCCTCCAATCCCATAAACCTGTGGTTGCAGAAGACTGTGTGGGGAGGGAGAAAAGGAGGGAATCCCACATCTAAAAAGCATTCCTGGGTGACTATGGCCACTCTAAAATAGTTCTAGGGCCTTTAATATACAAGATAATGCAATGTTACTATCCATTCCTTTGTTAAGCTCACAGTCCATTCTACACTCTAAGAATGGGGTGGGCAGACAGAGAAATCAGATTCGTGGAGGCTCTATGGACCCAGTCAATGCTTACCTCCTTCACGGCTGTGCGCATCTGCTGCAGGGCTGTCTCTCTCCTCTGTGCCTCCTCTCTCAGGGCCTGGCTTATTCCTTCTTCTTGAGCTAATTCTTCCTTTAGGCTCTAGAGACCACACAGTGAGATATTGTGCAGAACTACCAAGGGTAACAGATCTGATTTGGATGGTATCAACTCTCACCTGGGCTACACAGTGAAGCCCACCCTGCCACACAGCTGCTTTAAGGGTGATTATGAGAAGAGCTTGGACCTGTCACTTTCCATTTAAACCAGGGCTATCAACCTTCCTAATGCTGCAACCCTTTAATGTGTTATAAATTATAATGTAAATATCTGTGCTTTCAGATAGTCTTAGGTCTGTGACAGGGTCTTTTGATCCCAAAGGGATCGTGACCTACAGGTTGAGAACCACCGATTTAAACCCTTTCACTTAATGAGCCATTAACACCTACAGCCCTGGCATTTTAAATGCTCACCAAGTGTGACATCTCCGACTACAAGAACTGAAGAGGTGAATTACACAGACACAGCTGGAAAGGCAGGCCTGTAGCCTGCAGCTTCTTTGGTGCATTTTGAATTTGGTGTGAAACCTTTTTATTATGTATGTATGTATGTATGTATGTATGTATGTATGTATGTGTATCACACACACATATATAGTGTGTGTGTGTTACTTTACCTGTGTGGGTCTGCACGTGTGTAAGTAAACATGCACATGTACACTGTGTGTGGAGGCCAGAGGGTCATGTGTCTTTTCTTGATTTCTCTCCAGCTCATCCTGCATCTGGCTCAATGACTAGCACTGGAATTACAGCTGGGCTGTCACACTCACCGAGCACTGACATGGTGCTGGGATCAGAACTTTGGTCCTGACACACAAGAAGTGCTTTTTCTATTAATCCATAGCTCCAGCCCCTGGGGTAAAACCTTTTAGAGTTCAAAAAACCTGAGTAAATCTATTTCACTCAAGATTTCTCGGAGAATACAATTAATGAACACTCCTACTCTGGCCCAAAATAGGAACCAGGAGTCATCGCTGGTTCTTTCCCTTTTTTTTTGAGACAGGGTTTCTCTGTAGCTTTAGAGCCTGTCCTGGAACTACCTCTTGTAGACCAGGCTGGCCTCAAACTCACAAGAGATCTGCCCGCCTCTGCCTCCCGAGTGTTGGGATTAAAGGCGTGCGCCGCCAGCACCACCCGGTCTTTCCTATTTTTCAAACCCCTGCTCCTGTCAGTCACTGACTCCTTCGAAGGGTTACTTCCATCTGTCTTTTTATATCCCTGTTACCATGCCTTGGCCACGTTCCACATCACTTCACTAGATTTTCTGCAACAGTCTCTGGCTGTCTCTTTCTAGGATGTCAATCTTCCAGGAGAGCCTGAACTGCAAACCTCACCATACCACACCATAACTAAATGCTTTAATAAGATTCCCATCACCCACTAAAGATAATAGTATACACTAATGTTCACATAGGTGAAAGCATCTGACATTTCTCACAATGTGTCCCCACTGGCAGGCAGTACATGACTGTACGTCAATAGTATCAAACTGCTTTACAGGTTCTTGATGTCCTCCTACCATCCTACTCAGCTCCTCTTTGCCTAGCTAAGGAGTCTTCATTCATGCTCAGGGTCTCCAGAAACTTGTCCTTGACCTCCCCTCCTTACACAAACTCTTCTGAGTTCACCCCTAAGGTGGTATAAGCCTGGCTCGCAGAGAACCGTGCTTAAATGTCTATCCTCTGTCTCCTCAGCAAGACAGGAGGTTCAAAATCACTGTTTCATTTTTCCTGTATACCAAACAACAAGCAAATTACATGGCTGAGAAGGCAATGAAAGGTTAAGCTGAATTCCAAGCTTCCACCATTTAAGTCCTATCCACCATGGGCCAAAGCCTCCTGCTCACCTGGATTTGAGAGCGCAGCTGTTCTATCTTCAGCTGTGGCCTCTCCATGCTCTGAAAGGCAAAGTTATCAAGAAAGCAAGAAAGGCTACAAGCACGAGGCTGATGTGTGAGGATCTTTGATCCAATGCCAGCTACCACCCATTCTAAGACCACTGAGGACTGGTCAGCATGACCTACAGAAATCTAACTCAGACTCCCAGTCTTCGTTACCTGCTTTCACAGACCTTGGATCTGTGTTCTAGTCAGAGTCTTACAGAGAACTGCAGTAGTTCACATGAGCACTTCTAGGGTAAGGGACCTTCACCTAATTAACTGCAGGTCAGTGGAATTAACTTTATACATACCCAGTACACATCAAGGTTCTTTGGAAAAGGACAAATTTAGCTTTCTGAGTCTCCCTATCCAGAGCTACAATGGGTATGAGTTTAGAGTTTTGGTCATAGTAACCTATCCAAGCAGAGAACACAAATAGTCCCAGCTTTCTGTGCCTCCAGAGCTAACAGTCTCTGACCCATTTCTGCTAACCTGTAACCTGTCTTACCAGCAGGTTACTGGATCTCTATTATTTGCTGAGTTAAGAAACTGGGCTACCTCATTGGTTATAACATTCTGACGATCTTTAGCAGTTCAGTTTCTTCAGGACCTGAACCATGATTGCAGGGCACCTGGGCTTCAGTACATCATTTTGATTCATCTGAGGAGCATGATGACCCTAGCTTTTGCATGTATTCATAATAAGCAACTTACTTGTTATAAGACTGAATACCTAAAATACAAACTTTCTATACAGGGCTTACTTCTCAGAAGAGAGAAAGGCTCCTGGGAGCAGATCCCTAGGTGGCTTAAGACAGAATTCCTGATTTTTTTCCCAGTACACAATCTCTTCTTTCCTCCCAATCTACCCAGGCCAGAGCCCAGAAACCATTAATCACCTTTCGGAGGGAATCACATTCCTTTTGCTGGGATTCCATTTCCACTGGGAGACCTTCTTCACTGGCATCCTCCACAGACTGTTTATCTTGCAAGCTGAAAGAAAAGTATTCTTCTAGAACTATGAAATCAGAATCATTGTGGCTTTGGTTCTTGGTTCTATTATTTACTATGTCTTTGGAGCAAAACAGTTCCACCTTCCTCCCAAAGCTGAGGATGATGTGATACAGGTTATCTCTGAGAGAAGATACTCAATGCATTCAGTTTCCTTTTTTAGGGGCCCGAGCTATATAATATACTATCAATTCCTTATTTGCCAAAGACTCTTGCATTCTGTTTTGATTAATAAGATTTGAGCCAGGCCGGGCGGCGGTGGTGCACGCCTTTAATCCCAGCACTCGGGAGGCAGAGGCAGGCGGATCTCTGGGAGTTCGAGGCCAGCCTAGTCTACAAGAGCTAGTTCCAGGCCAGGCTCCAAAGCTACAGAGAAACCCTGTCTCAACCCCCCGCCCCAAAAAAGATTTGAGCCAGGTGGTGGTGGCACACGCCTTTAATCCCAGCACTTGGGAGGCAGAGGCAAGCGGATCTCTGTGAGTTGGAGTTAGAAGCTAGCATCAGTCTGTGACAGAGCTGGTAACCAGCATTTCTCTAGGTCCCTGCTTTCTCCCAATGGAAGCAGGAGAAGAAATAAAGCCTTTCGACCCCGATACTGCTTTTAGTCAGTGCATTTTCTTAAAATTATTTATTTATTATGTATATAATATTCTGTCTGCGTGTATGTCTGCAGGTCAGAAGAGAGCACCAGACCTCATTACAGATGGTTGTGAGCCATCATGTGGTTGCCGGGATTGAACTCAGGACCTTTGGAAGAGCAGGCAATGCTCTTAACCACTGAGCCATCTCTCCAGCCCCCAGTCAGTGCATTTTTATCACAGCAACAGAGATGAAACAACAACAATCCTCCAATTCTGACTCCACCCAATACTTCCTCCAATTGGCCCCTTGTAATCACTTTTTTTTTAAAAAAAAAAATATTTATTTATTTATCAAGTCACAGTGTTCAGCCTCCACATACGCCTGCAGGCCAGAAGAGGGCACCAGATCTCATTACAGATGGTTGTGAGCCACCATGTGGTTGCTGGGAATTGAACTCAAGACCTCCGGAAAGCAGTCAATGCTCTTAACCTCTGAGCCATCTTTCCAGCCCCCCTTGTAATCACTTCTACTGTGACCCACCGAGATAAACAAGATGACCACTGTGTCTGAATACAGGATAAGAAATCCAATCTATCAATTAGAAACATTTAGCCCAAGAGGTTGCTGAAACACAACCATCCTTTTCAGAAATTGTTATGAATTCCCAAGACTACACCACAGCATCTTCTCTTGTCTCAGACTATCCTAGCAACCAGAAACAATTCTGAGGGCTGTGAGTGGGTGACTCACATCTTTGATCCCAGCATTTCAGCAGGGGTGGGCAGAGGCAGGAGGATCTCTGTGAGCTCAAGGCCATCCAAGGTTACAGAGTAAGACCTTATCTCAAACATATACCACTAAAAAACAACCAAACAAAAATCAATTCTGAGCACTGATGAGAAATAGATATTCTTGGTAGTATTTAGCTTACAGACTCAAAATGTGGATAATCCCTAAGTCTTCTATAGAACTAGGATACATTTCTGAAAATATAGACTATCTCATTTCCTACTTTATAAACTATTTTCCCCTTGAGACAGTCTCACTATGTAGCCCTAGCTGGCCTGGAATTAGTAAACTAGGTAGGCCTCAAACTCAAAATCTGTCTGTCTCTGCGATTAAAGGTGTGCATTACCACGCCTGGCTCTTAAGGGTTTTGTGACAGGCAGATAGTGCAGTACTTTGAATGTAACTGGTTCTCATAATCTCAAAGGGGGAGCACTATTAGGAGATATAGCTTTGTTGCAGTGGGCATGACCTTGTTAGAGGAAGTGTGTCTCTCTGGGGGCGGGCTTTGAGGTTTCCTATACTCCGGCTACCGCCCAGTGTGTCAACTGACTTCCTGTTGCCTGCAAGATTTAAGACTCTCAGCTTCAGCACCACGTCTGCCTGCATGCTGACATGCTCCCCATCATGATAAAGGACTGAACTTCTGAAACTGTAAGTGAGCCACCTCAACTAAATGTTTTCCTTTATAAGCATTTGCGTGGTCATGGTGTCTCTTCACAGCAATAGAAACCTTAAGACAGAAGTGTTTTTCCAATCATACTATGATAAAACCCCACTTCACCACAAAGACAGATTCTCTGCCCATAAGCAACTTTCCTACTAGTCACAATCCAAAGAAAACAAAGCTCTAAGAAGAGAAGGGGTTTGCACATTCACTCAAAATTAAATCAGTAAGCAAGCAAGGGTAGTTAACACTGCACCAGGATGAAACTATCTCCTTCCCTCAAGTCTAAAGGGCATTTACCTATGTCTTGCAGAGAATTCTGTTTCTCTCTGTCTCAGGCTTTCCAGCTGAACCTCCTTCTCTCTGCAGGTTGCCTGGGTGTCCCCCAGTAAAGTCTCCAGCTCAGTCACTCTCTCTTGCAGTTCCGTGTTCTTCAACTCAGCATCCTTCAGCTAAGAGACAAGACCCCATGCTTAGCTAAGGAAGACTGCCATGGGTATCATAAACATCTGCAGTCCTTAACCTGGGTATAGTGGTGCATGCCTTTAATCCCAGCAAGAGGCAGGTAGACCCCTTTGAGTTCAGGTCAGTATGCTCTACACAGTGAGCTCTAGACCAGTCAGGGACTAGACCCTGTCTCCAAGAAATAAAACAAGACTGGTATGGTGACAAAAACCTTTAACCCCAACACTCAGTAAGCAGAGGCAGGCTATCTCTGTGAGTTCGAGGTCAGCCTGGTCTACATAGTAAGTTCCAGGATAGCTAGAACTATACAGAGACTGTATCTCAAATAAATTATATATAAAGGCATCTAGTTGTAAATCTAGCCAGACGTGACTCCTTTGAGATATTCCTTTCAATAAGTTAGATAACGAGAACGACCCCTGCCTGCTCCCTGCTTGTTCCCAGTATTCCCAGAGACTGCTGCTACCTGCTCGGTCTGCTTCTGATGATCTTCAAGAGTGGGCAGGTCAGCTAGGTAGCGCTCCAAGGTTTCAATACGCTGCTGCTTCTCCCGGTTCTGCTCTGATTCCTTCTGACATTTCTTTTTCAAATTATTGATATGTTTATCACGACCTTTGACCTAGTGAAAGAAATATCAAAAGTCTGTTTCCATTTGTTTTTCTATGGCTATGAACATTTTTCAGTGACTGCCGTCTCTGCCTTTCCTTGAAGATATGTGTGTTCTTTCCTACAATGAAGACAGAGAGCTAAGTAACCTTTGCTAAGACACAGATCTACCTTAACATAGTTTCTAAAGTAAATTGTTTGAAGAAATTGCCAGAAATCCACCAGTGGAGATCCCTGAAGTTGTCATGACCACGTGTCTCTAATCCAAGGGCAGACACAGAACAGAGCCGACAGCACAAGTGCACTAAGCACATTTCTCTAAGAAAGAGCTGGTTACAGAAATCTTGAACCTGAGTGACCTGCACGGACAGCAGAGGAATCAAAACCCCTTCAATAAAAATTTATTTATGACAGGCCATGGTGGCACATACCTTTAATCCCAGCACTCAGGAGGCAGAGGCAGGCAGATAGATCTCTTGAGTTCGAGGGTAGCTTGGTCTACAAAGTGAATTGCAGGACAGCCAGGGCTGTTACATAGAGAAATCCTGCCTCAAAAAACCAAACAAACAAGAAAAAAGTTATTTAATTAAACAAACAAACAAACAAACAAACAAACAAACAAACAAACAGAAAGCCCAAAACTGGTTTCTGGACTGGAGGCATGACTCAAGTAGTCAGAACACTGGCTGCTCTCGTAGAGGATACAGATTCTATTCACAGTACTCATGGTGGCTTACAACCATCTGTACCTCCAGTTCCAGGGATCTGACACCTCCTCCTGCCAAGGGCAAAACATGAATGTGATGCACTGACATACATGCAGGCAAAACATAAGTATACATTAAAAACAAACAAAACTGTACCACTGCTATAACATAATCATTTGTCTGATAAGGTAAACTCTTTGAACAGAATGGCTATTTCTATGGATTATATCCATTTTGCTAAGTTACCATATCCCTAAAGCATAGCAAAATGCTTGTCCCAGAAGGAATTCAATAAACTTGTTGAAAGGAGATGTTTTCTTTGGCTTACAAATAAGGAAGCTAGGGGGAACAAAAGAGGAAAAGCAAGGAGAGAATTATGTCAGAGCAAAGACACACCTCTACTCTTCCATCCAAAGACATGACAATATTAAGTACAATATTTGAAAATAAGTTAAAAGGTTTATTCCAGCTTTAAGCTGTTAATCATCAAGCTCTAAACCTATAGTTCTTACATTTCAGTTTGTACCAAAATTATCTGGGAAGTTTACTGAAAAATGATGGTAAACCAATTCTGGATTAAAAGCAAAAAAGATAAAGTGACCACATGTAAAACATAAATAAAGTATTAACTTAAAAAAAAAACAAAAAAGACAAGCTGGGTGCGGTGGCACATTCTTCTAAACCCAACACTCAGGAGTTGGAGACTGGTGGATCTTCTTGAGTTGAGGCTACTCAGGAAGACCTTGACTTTAAAACAAAACAAAAAACCCCAAAAACATAGCAAGAAAAGAGAAACAAGTATGTGGTGTGGGTATGGAAATCTACATACAGCCCTAGTCTGTGTAGTTCTCAGCACTAAGGAGCTAAAGTGGGAGGACTGCCTCAAGTCTGAGACCAGCTGGAACTACATGTGAAGGCTAGATTAGGTGAGACTACATAATAAAAGCCACACGCCTTTAATCCCAGCACTTGCGGGAGGCAGAGGCAGGCGGATCTCTGTGAGTTTGAGGCCAGCCTGGTCTACAAGAGCTAGTTCCAGGACAGGCTCCAAAGCCAGAGAGAAACCCTGTCTTAAAAAACAAACAAACAAAACAAAAACAAAACAAACAAACAAAAAAGGGGTATCATATGGAGGAAATCAGTTCAATGGGTGAGAGTATTGTTCTTGCTCTTCTAGAGGACCTGAGTTTGGTTCCCAGCCACAACAGACAGCTCACAACCACCCATAACTCTAGCTCCAGGGCCATCCAACACCATCTTCTCTCTCTGTCTTTTTCTCTCTCACACACACACCCTAAAAAACAAAGCAAAAAAACAGGCTGCTGAAATGGCTCTGCACTTAAAAGCACCCACATCAGGCAGCTCAGAACATCCTGTAAACTCCAGTTTCAGAAGATCCAATGCTTTCTTAGGGCACCTGCAGGAACATGCACATACATGGCACACACATGAATAAAAATATTTAAAATAAAATGTATGTGATATTTTAACATGTTTTCAGAAGATCAAAGTATGCAATTACAGACCTGAAAATTCAGGGAATTCATTTGTTAGTCTCAATGCACCTTCATGCAGGCTTTTCCAATAAGAAACTTGAACTATATACCTGAGAGGTCAAAGGAGAGGCTTGAAGACCCCTGAACATCAAACCTTGGCAAGAGAGAAGGTTCAATACAGGGTTAAAAACAAGTATAAGTAAAAATCTATGTACAGCACCAAGACTCTAAGTCCTGTTGGCTGTCAGCACTGAGAATCCAAAGGTCAAACCTTCCTCATTTTTTGGTGACAGGGTCTCACTATGTAGCCTTAGTTGGCCAAGAAACTTGCTATATAGACCAGGCTGGTCACAAACTCATAGAAGTATGTCTGCCTCTGCCTCCTGAGTGTTGAGATTAAAGTCATGCACCAATATGCCTGATATTTTTCCCCTTTAAAATTATTTTATTAATTATTGTGCATATGTATGGTATGTGGGGGCACATGTGGCACACATGTAGAGGTCAAAGCATAACTTTCAGGAGTTGGTTCTGTCTTCCTTGTGGGAACTAGGGACTGAATTCAGGTCATCAGACTTTTGCAGAAAGCCTTTTACCCACTGAGCTATCTCACTGCACACAACTGAAAAGTCATATGGTTAGTCCTTTTGACTTTAGGATCTAGAACCTCTGAGGAGATAAGCCTTTGCCACATCTGTGAAAGATTTATCTAGATTAGGTTACCTAAGGTGGAAAGACAAACCCTAAATGTGGGTGGTATCAACACATGGGCTGGAGTCCTGAACTGAATACAAATGCAAAAAAATAAAAATAAAAATAAAAAAACAAACCCTGGTGTGGCAGAAACAGGTGAATTTCTATGAAATCAAGGCCAGTCTAGACAACACAGCTGGTGAAATGGCTCAATGGGTAAAGGCACTTGCCACCAAGTCTGACAACCTGTGTTCAATTCCCAGTACCCACACAGTGGAAGAAGAGAACCAATTCCCATAGGCTGTCATCCGTGTACATGCCCCATAATAAACAAATGAGATTTTTAAAAAAGTACTGTTGTAACTGGTTTTAATACAAGTAGCCAAGAGCTAAATTAGTCCCCCAAGAATATCTTTAGAGGGGGCTGGAGAGATGGCTCAGCGATTAAGAGCACTGGTTGCTCTTCTAGAGGAGCTGAGTTCAATTCTCAGCCACCACATGGTGACTCACAGCCATCCATAATGAGACCTGGTGCCCTCTTCTGGTCTGCAGGTATAAACCTTTAAAAAAAATATTTTTAGAGAAAGCTGTGAATTGGAGTACCAACAAAACCCCCCAAATTTAAAAGATCTTCCCCAATGGTGACCAATTTTCCACTAAGGAGCTTTAAGAGCACTGACAAACTCAATCTAGCGGCGAGCATGAAATCTTTCTCTACTTTTCAGCAGGATGAAGAGAAAGCAGACTGAATGGAGTTAAGGTTACCTCCTGCAATGTGTCATCTGATACAACTGCCCAGGCTGGTTTCCCTCCAGAAAGCTGGCAGCACAACAGACCTTGGGCTAGTGAGGGACTATTCACCTCTCCCTGGCTTAAGGAGTCTTGTAGCATACAGAAAAGCAGAGGTTCACCTCTAGATACCCTGTGTGAGAAGTCGATGAAGAGTCCCACCTAACTGGCTTCTCTTGGTTCGGGGAACAGACTAAAGAGACTATTTGGTAGAGAGGGCTGATTACCAAACTCTCTCGTGGTTTAGAGCCAGTGGCTTCTCAGCTCACCCTTTCTTCCTGTTTCTTCCCCTCCTCCGAATGCTTCTGCAGTGTCACTTTGAGAGACTCCCTGATGAGCTGAATTTCAACTTCTGAAGCAGA
The DNA here is from genome assembly GCF_950005125.1 of Chionomys nivalis. Taxonomy (NCBI): domain Eukaryota; kingdom Metazoa; phylum Chordata; class Mammalia; order Rodentia; family Cricetidae; genus Chionomys; species Chionomys nivalis. Next base: position 18,415,437 of record NC_080096.1, on the reverse strand, counting down.
GAGTTTCTTTTCAAGCTCCATTTTCTCTTTGCTCAAGGCTTCTGTCTTCTGGGCAAACTGTGCCCGTAAGAAAGTGTTCTCTCGTTGCAACTCCTGCCAAAAACATTCTTAATATGTAACTGGTTCCATGTAATTATACATTTCCCATTATATCTAGGTCAAGCACCATCCTTCTCCAATGGTTTCTTCAGGCAGTGCTTCTCCAGGACCAAGAGTCAGTATCATTTGTTACAGGAATTTGATAAGTTTTAGAATCTTACTCACTGGTCCACTGAATCAGAAATTCTAGGGACAGATCCTACCTGTGCTGTGAGAAAGCCCTCCAAGTAACTCTGATATGCACTCAAATTTGAGAAACACTTTTTTTTTTCTTTTTCGAGACAGGGTTTCTCTGTGGTTTTGGAGCCTGTCCTGGAACTAGCTCTTGTAGACCAGGCTGGTCTTGAACTCACAGAGATCCGCCTGCCTCTGCCTCCCGAGTGCTGGGATTAAAGGTGTGCACCATCATCGCCGGCAATGACTTTTTTTTTTGTTTTTTGTTTTTTTTTGGTTTTTCGAGACAGGGTTTCTCTGTGGCTATGGAGCCTGTCCTGGAACTAGCTCTTGTAGACCAGGCTGGTCTCGAACTCACAGAGATCCGCCTACCTCTGCCTCCCAAGTGCTGGGATTAAAGGCGTGCACCACCACCGCCCGGCTTTTTTTTTGTTTTGTTTTGTTTTTTCTGGCCGGCAATGACTTTTAACAGCAATACCTAGGGATGGAGATTTGCCTCAGTGGTTAAAAGCACTGGCTACTCTTACAGAGGACCTGGGTTCAGTTCCCACCATCCAAATTGCAGCTAACATCCATGCCTAATCCCAGCTCCAGATCTGAAGCCCCCTCTGACTTCAACGGGCACCAGGCACACACATGGTACACATACATACATACAGGCAAAATACTCAGATACATAAAATAGAAATAAAATGAAATCAACACAAAGAAGCAGAGCAATACCTCAGGATACACCACAGAGGAAGGACCACAGAGGAAGGACCACAGACTCGGGTTTAAGGCCTGGCTCCCTCTACTCACACTGTTTTCGTCAGTGAATCAGAGAATACTCTGATGCTGTTAGATCAAGCAGGCCTTAATACGATAATCTAATATTCATCACTCACAAGCACAAATGCACAAGTTCAGCTGACAAAGCAGATTCCTTCTTAACCTTACTGGACATTGACCTCAGTGAGAATATGGTTTTCTTTAAGCTGTTCCTAAATATGAAAGAATAAAAATGAGAACAGCTCTAAATCACCCATGGCCTCTGCCACTCTTTATTTGGCCAGGATTTGCAGACTGAGACTTCTAAGAATGTCTGGCAGCGGTGGTTCAATCCTTTAATTCCAACATAAGGGAGGCAGATGCAGACGGATCTCCGAGTTTGAGGCCAGTCTGGTCTACAGAGTAAATTCTAAGACAGGTAAAGCTACAACAGAGAAACCCTGACCTGAAAAAGCAACAAAAACAAGCAAGCCAAATAAAAAGACTTCTAAGAATAAAGCTGGAGACATGCTCAGCAGTTAGAAGCACTGGAAGCTCCTCCAGAGGACCTGGGTTTGATTCTAAAATCTACATGTATTAACTCTAAATCCAGGGAGTTATATGCTCTTTTCTAGCTTTCACAGATAACACACATGCCAAGTAGTACACAGACATCCATGTAGTCTAAATAGCCAAATACAAGGGCTGGAGTTGGTAGATCATTTTAGATTGTTGTTCTTGCACACCCTATTTTGACTTCCCCAGGCAGCAGGCATGAATGCCATGCGCACATATACATTCAGGCAACACATTCATACACATAAATTTTCTAAACTCCAACCATACACAAAAACAAACATATAAAACACGAAGCCTTCTAAGAATATTATTCAATGCTAGGACCTTATTATCTACAATGCTTTGCCTTCCTTTCTTCCCATGTATCTTCTGATACCAAGACATCTGAACTCTCACCTGGTTTTCCCCTTTTCTTTTTTTAAAAATATTTATTTATTTATTTGTTATGTATACAATATTCTATCTGTGTGTATGCCTGCAGGCCAGAAGAGGCATACACACCAGACCTCATTACAGATGGTTGTGAGCCACCATGTGGTTGCTGGGAATTGAACTCAGGACCTTTGGAAGAGCAGGCAATGCTCTTAACCACTGAGCCATCTCTCCAGCCCGGTTTTCACTTTTTCTAACCTCACAAGAGCCGAGCAAAGTTTAAGATTCTTACTTTTTAAGGAGAGGTCACCTTTGTCATTTGATGTCTTATGTTTCCTGGCTATCTAAGCACAGGGAAAATACATTATAGTAAGAAGAGTGCTGCCCTAGGGGCTATATTTACCTGTAGCCTCAATAAGCAGACATCCCCAAAAGGGGCAGGACGGCCCAAAAGAGCACTGTGGACTTGTAGTTCACTTTCTCGCACTTTCTGCTCCAACTGAGAGATATGTTTCCTCTGCCTGCAAAAGCCAACAGTCAGATTTGAGATCCTGACATTAAACTACTTTACAGTGTGAGCTCCTTTCCTTAGATAGAAGAGTAACAATACTTAGATCTTGATTCTAGATACCACAGTTTGGAAGGCAGCTATGCATGCTACACTACTATACCACAAATGTATGCTGGACATTATATTTTGCTGAAAGGGTAGGATCACATGAGAAAAAGATTAAGGGGAAAAATGAGAAAAGATTTGCCATAAACCAGTCACCCCTTGAAAGCCCTCTATAGTGGCCCTGCAGAGAGACTGGCCTATCACATTAATAAGTAACAAGAGCAAGCTGCCCATTAGCCAGGCATGGGCCTAAACAATGGGCCTAAACAATGGACAGTGGGGGACAGGCATAACCTGCTCTTGGGAAGAGCTCACTAAGTGCCTCCCGGGGAGACCCGACAGCAGAGCCTGTCTTGCAGCACGCCCACCATCTTACTTGTCAATGAGGAGGTCCTTTTCCTTCAGAAGATGCTCATTACTGTTCAAGATGCTGATCCACTGTGCTGGCTCTAAGGTAGGCAGTAAGGGAGCAAAAGCAGCAGGATGGTGACAGACGGCTCCATTCTGAAGCTGGAAGACAAACAGGCCAGCTGGGCTTGAGCTTAACCACAGGTACCTGGGAACACCTGAGCAGTACCCAGTTAGGACTGGAAGTTAAGGTCTAGTCTGGCTCAGCCTGATAATGTCAATGTTTTAAAAATAATTTTAGCTCTGATGCATGACTGGAAAGAACTTGCCAGGGGGATGTCTGCCAACTAAACACTCTGCTCAGAAAGTCTCTAGTTCTAAGGTCAGTCATTAAATCAGGAGCTTACAGACCAGGACAGGAGAATATACCCTGCTTCCTTCCTTCTCTCACTCTACAGCAGCACAAAGGGGGGGTGGGGCTTAGCAAAAAAAACAAAACAAAAAACAAACAAACAAAAAAAAACAACCAACCAACCAAGAGTTCAAAGACATTCCCCATCTTCCCAGCACTGCTGGTTTTTGAGGCAGTCTTAGTTGGCCTATGTATCTACTCACTACGTAGATTAAGCTGGCCTTCAATTCATAAGAGAGACACCACACTCAGCTTCAAATGTTGATGATGATTGTGAGTGTGTGTGTGTGTGTGTGTAAGAGAGAGAGAGACAGACAGACAGACATACAGACAGACAGAGACAGAGACAGAGAGAGGAAGAACATATGTGATATGTGGGTATGTGGGTCTGGGGATGGAATTCACTGTTCTAGGCTTGTTACAGCAGTGTCTTTACCTACTAACCAATCTCACTGGCCCCTCAAAGATGATCTTTATTTAGGGCTGGGCTTGATGGCCTTTAATTCCATCACCTGGGGAGGCAGAGGTAGGTGGATCTCTGTGAGTTCAAGACCCACCTGGTCTATACAGCAAGCTTTGAGCTTTCCTTCATAATTCTCTACTTTAGAGCACATATCTGGTCTGGTCGTTTATCAGACCACCAACAGATTTAATGATCAAAAACTCACATCTTCATTTTCTGTCTACAAACATCATCTTTTCTCACAAATGTTTTCTTCAGAGTTAAAACTTATAAGGACAAAGTAGGCTGAAGAGATGGCTCTGCAATTAAGAGAGAGCATGTACCAATAAAGAAGACCTGAGTTCGGTTCCTAGCATCCATGTCAGGTGACTCACAACTGCCGTTAACCCCAGTTCCATGGGATCCATGCCCTCTTCTGCCTTCTCTGTGACTGCACTCAATGCACAAACCCACACTCAAATACTCACATAGCAATTAATAATACAGCCGGGGTTACACAGAGAAACCCTGTCTCAAAAAAACCAAACCAAACAAAAAAACCCTAAAACTTATAAGACAAAGGTTATGAAGTTTAAGGAGGAAAACAACACGCAAAATGCAAGAAATGGTTCTCTACCTGCATTTGTTCCATCTGTAAACGAATCAATTCCAACTGCTGTCGACAAGTACTGAGTTCACATGACTGTTCTCCAGGATGCCAAGGGTCAGGACTTGGTTGCCACACCTGAGAGGATAGTGACTTGGAAAGGCCAGGAGCAGGCTGGAGTCCCAAAGGGAGCACTCCACTGTTGCTAGCATGTGGTCCATTCCGTTCAAATACTGCACCACTGCCTGGTGCCTTCTTAGATTCTGGCAATACTTTGTATACATCCTTATTTGCATCAGATCTTGGGTTGGGGAAGTGGCCTCGGAAATGTGGATCTGAATATAATGTCTCTACCATGGCTGGCTGGTTTAGAGTAGACTCCATGCTAGGAATATCAAACTTCCTCAACTCTCCCTCTCTTTCATGGCCGACTGCTGGAAACCAGGACTGCTGAATCCCATTTTCTCCAGCAGCACTAGGGAGATACATGAAATCTCTTGACAGGCCTGGAGAACGTTTCACTGCACCGAAGTCTCCATTTCTTGTCATTCCCACACCTTCAGTCAAGCCTGACAAGGGGAGTTTAGAGGAAGAAGGCCCAGAAGGTGTAGAATTTGGTTTGGCAGGAGAAGTCCCCAAAGTAGAAGGCATCACATGGGCTGTTGGAATGGTTATGTGGCTTTTGATTGGCTGGAAAGAAGGGCTGCCACTTGAGCTGCAGAAATCTGTAGAGAGAAGAGTCTCCCATGAGTCAAAATTAAAGACCAAGCTTTCTTGTTTGATTGCTACGCCAGATGTTTTCTACTTGTCTTCAGACCAAGGAGAGAGTCCTATCAGAAGAAGCAGGTAGGACTTAGAAGTGGAGGCTCATGCCTGTAATTCTAGCACTTGGAAGGTAGAAGCATAAGAACTGTCCCAAGTTTGAGGTCAGTAAGGGCTACACTGCCAGTTCTGGGCCAGTTGTGGCTAGAGTACCATCCTTGTCCCCTAAAAAAGAAAGAAAATCAAGCAAGGAGACACAACAACTTGAGAAATATTTGTTCCAGTATCTCAAACGCTATTATTTATAAGATATGCCAGCAAAAGACAACAATGGCTTCATTTTTAACTTACGTTCCCTGTATTTCAATAAACTCTTGGTGGGCATCAAGCAAAGCTGAAAACTAACTTAAAAAGAAATTCATTTACTATAAAGGAAATGCATTAGGCCCTATTCTTCTGGAAGCTGAACAAATCTAACTTATAATCTAATCTAATAAAAATAAAATTCCTTCCAGGGAGTACCAAGCCCTCTGACCTCCAAAGGCTCCTCAGTGAAAGCAAGCAATGAGTCCAAGCCACCTGAAGACAGAAGAGACAGACGGTGCTGCTGGGGTCCAGGGCAGGAGCACAGCATCTGAGTCAGGAGTGTTCCCTCCCACACCCCAGAGTCGACTGCCCGGACATTTGAGGTTATTCTTAGTAACTCTCAGGTTTCACCCTAGCACACTGAGCATGCTCAAATGAGTAAATACAGAAATCTTCTATTTTGTATTTTGTTCTCCACTTGCCCACTTGTCCGTATTATAATGTGATTTTACACTGTTTTTCAGACTAAATTTTGATTTGAGGCCCACCTGGGCTACATAGCTAGCTGGCAGTCAGCCTGAGTTTATAATGAGGAGATCCAGTCTCAAAACATCTCCAAAACCAAACAAGTAACAAAAACCAAACACATACCAATCCAAGTTACCCTTGTAATATATGTGAAGTATCCAACTTCCTATATTCAGGTTATCCTAGAGGTATAAAAAAAGATTATTCTAAAACAAAACAAAACAAAAAACCCCAAAACAACAAAACCCAAAAAACTAAGTCTAAAGTGAGTTTATACCTATACATACCTATAATCCTGGCACACCTGGGAGGCTGACTACAAATTCAAGACCAGCTTGAGTACATATAAAGATGTAGGCAGGCTGGGCTATGGAGTCACTCTGTTCAAAACCAAACAAACACACAGAATTCCTCCTAAAACCTGAATAATCTCTGGTAATATGCATTAGTCTCAGTGGTGGTGGTGTACACCTTTAATCCCAGTAGTCGGGAGGCAGAGGCAGGAGGATCTCTGTGAGTTCGAGACCAGCCTGGTCTACAAGAGCTAGCTCCAGGACAGGTTCCAAAACTACAGAGAAACCCTGTCTCGGGGGGTGGGGGGAGGAGAGGAAATTTCTGAGTTAATGGACAGATTTTGAAGTTTAGGACTTAAATATACAATGAGTTAAAGGTTAAAGAATACTGCCTTAAGTCTAAAACCAGTAGACTCTATTTGATATCCTAGGTATCAGCTTGAGGATGAGAGCACCACCCTAATGCTCTCCTAAGAGGCCCCCAGCCTGTTCCCACAGCATGGTTATGGAGGAAGACAGACTGGAAGGGCTGCCAAGACAACCAACTCACACCTATGCTTTAAAATAGCAATCCGCCCCAAGTCTGCTTTGTCTTTTAGAGCATTCTGAAAGAGAGTAATAACAACACTCATTTTCAAACTTGTACTATATTCTGTGATTTTCAAAGGTATTCCAGATTTAGTGTGTATGGGATTTTAAGTATAGACAACCACAGTTCCTCAAACTATGAAGCCTTTGATATTTCAAAGGTATAATTCTAAATCTCTTAGTCACATCCAGTCCCCTTAAAAAACAGTCCATTCTTCCCAGCAACCCTCCTTTCATGGAATGGAAATAGTTACTGCTAAAATCAATCAGTTCTGGCCACATTCCACACTGGTTATCCAAGAATGCTAGTTTGTTCCAGCCCAGCAACTACAGGTTGAATAATTCTGTTCTGAAGCAACTGGGACCAAAACTGGTGTAAATACTGGAGTGGAACAGGGATATAAATGTGACTTTATGATATTTGTACAGATTTGAAATCTAAAAAGCCTAACTAAAAAATCACGTAGTAAGTGCCTGTAATCTATCAGTTGTTTTCCTGTCTTTGGCAACATTGTGATTTCAAAGTCAGCCTGGGCTACTATATGAGACACTGTCTCAAAAAATCTAAAGAAATCAAAACCTCATGGCATAGAGCTGGGTATAGAGCAATTGCCTAACATGTTCAAAAGTCTTCAGGTTGATTTCTGGCAATACACACAGTCACAGTATATAAACAAAAAGGGCAGAAAATCAGGCTGGGGGAGATTGCTCAGTTGGTAAAGTACTCGCAGTGGAGATTATGGAGACTTGAGTTCAACTAACCAGCACCTGATGTGGGATTCCCCTCTGTATGCAATGAATGTTTTATTGCTATTGGTTAATAAAGAAGCTGCCTTCGGCCAATGGCCTAACAGTAAAGCCAGGTGGAAAATCCAAGCAGAGATGTAGAGAGAGAGCAGGCGGAGTTGGGGAGACGCCATGTAGCTGCTGAAGGAGAAAGATGCCAGCTGCCAGTCAGAAAACCTTACGGGTAGGTCACAGCCTCATGGTGACTCACAAATTAAGAGAAATGGGTTAATTTAAGATGAAAGAATTTTCTAGAAATATGCATAAGCTAGTGGCCAAACAGTGTTGTAATTAATATAGCTTCTGTGTGATTATTTGCGTCTGGGTGGCCAGGAAATGAACGAACAGTCTCCTCTTACAAGCACCCATGTAAAAGCGGAGCAAGAAAACAAAAGCCTTTCATCCCAGCGCTGGGGAGACCAAGACAGGAGGATCCTTGAAACCTGCTAGTCAACCAGTCTGAGTCAGTGAGCCCTAGTTTAGCTGGTAGACCGCCTGTGCTTGTCTAGCATGCAGAGTCCTGGGTTCAGGCTCTAACACTGCTTAAACTGGGTGTATAGTATATGCCAATTTTCAGAAAGTGGAGGTAGTTCCAGCATTTAGGATACAGAGGCAGATGTTTCATGTCATTCTCAGCTGCGTGGCAAGCCCACAATACATGAGAATGTCCCAACAAATAAACTGATCAACCAGAGCCAGTGAGATGACTCAGCAGTTAAAAGCACTTTCCCTCATGCTTTTACTGCCAATCCTGACAACTTAAGTTCCCTGGGACTCATATGGTAGAGAGAACTGACTATCACAAACAGACTTTTGACCACCACACTGTACTGTACCATGGCATGTGATCACAGGTATAATTCACACACACACGAGAGAGAGAGAGAGAGAGAGAGAGAGAGAGAGAGAGAGAGAGAGAGAGAGGAAGAGAGAGAGAGAGAGAGAGAGAGGAAGAGAGAGAAAGAGAGAGAGAGAGGAGAAATGTTAAAAATCATATGTAATAAGAATCTTTTCTGTTTTTTATTAACTTTGTTTAATGCTTTTAAGGTTCATATAATTCAAACCACCTGAGTATTTCATTTATTTTATTCTAAGGTCTTATATTGATATATAACCATTCATCTGCTGTGAATGTTTTTCAACTTTTTGTTTATTATGAATAAGGCTGCTATGAACATTCATGTACATATGTTTTCATTTCTCTTGGCTATAAACCTAAGAGTATAATCATTAGCTTAAAAGTTATCTTCAGGAGGATATATCTCAGTTGGTAGAACACTTGTCTAACATGCATGAAACATGTGGGTTTGATCCCTAGTACCATAAAAATCAGGCATGGTGGCACAAGTCTGGAGTAGAATCAGAAGTTCAAGGTCATTCTTAGCTATATAGGGAGTTTGAAGCTAAGTTGGAATACAAGAGACTTGTCTCAAAGAAGGAAAAAGAAAAATCTTTGTATTTAATCTTTGTAGGAATCGCCAGATCATTTGTTCATACACGTGCACACAGTACTTTATTTTTGAAATAGGATCTTGCTATGTAGCCCAAGCTAGTCTTGAATTAGTGTGCTACCATTCCTACTTTATTATATTTTTATTAATACATATTAATAAAAAGCTGGCCACAGTGGCACACACCTGTAATACAAGCACTTAGGAGGTGGGTGCAAGTAGATCAGGTTATTCCTGACAACAGCAAGTTCAAAGACAGTCTGGTCTACACAAGGCATTGTTCCCAAAACCAAAAAATTAACATACAAATTTTTTTTAAAAGTTTGTTTTACTTTACTCATATGAGTGTTTTGTCTGCATATGTGCATGTGTACTACATGATTCCCTGTAACTAAAGTTACAGATTGTTGTGAGTAACCTGATGTGGGTGCTAGAAAATAAACTTGGGTCCTTTAGAAGAAGTAGTGCTTTTAATTGATGAGTCATCAGTCCAGCCCCATAAATACTAATTTTTTGTATATTTGCTTTGTTTTTTTTAGGAGACGTGGTCTCACTATGTAGCTTTGGTTGTCCTGAACTCTGTAAATCAGATCAAGCTGGTTTTGAACTCATAGACCTGCCTGCTTCTGCCTTCTGAGTGCTGGGATCAAAAGTCTGTGCCCGATAAATAATAATTAATATCTTTAGACCTTCTGCCCTCTAGGCCCCACCTATATGCCTTGTAAAGTACTGATTGATAATTGGTATTTCAGTGCAAAAACAAGTGGCAGAGATATTAAAGATACAAAAATGTTATATGGGAGGGATCAATTAAGGAGAGGGATGGAGAAAGTCTCATAGGACTACCGGAATATGCACAGTAGTAAAACTGGTATAGCTAGTAGAAGCAGCTAAAGGATGGGAATAGCACACAAACGGGCCTAGATTAAAGGAAAAAGAGACCATGAATAAAAAACAATAGACAAAGGCTAGGCCTGACTGGTAGAACGCTTGCCCAGCACTTGTAAGGGCCCAAGATTCAATTTCCAGTACCACAGAAACAAAAACAAACAAAAAAGAGGTCTGCGTATTCATGCCATGGTAAGACAACAAATTTAGTGATATTAAAAAATAAGAAATAATTACTCATTATTATTCAGATTCCATAACTGGATAGCTTGACCCTATGACCATTCTGTAAATGACAATATATGTGGAATTCAAACTGAAATGGTGGCGTATGTTGACAATCCAATCACAAATCCAACCTTACCCTCTGCAATGTCTGAGCATGATGTTCCAATGGCTGTGTCCCCACTGTCAGCTATGCTTGAACAACGGCTGAAGCGGCTACGAAAGGCCTCTGAGATAACTGGTGTCTGCCATTCAGTTCCCAGAGAACTGCTTTTTTGAATCACACTGGAACCTGTAATAAGAGACATTATTCACTTTGGTGTAAACCAGCTGATGAAACTCAATTAAGTACTTTTTTGGGGGGGTTAAAGTCAGTAAATTTTTATTTAGGGGATTTCACATGTAATTCCTTCATTGTCCATCCATGTTGCTGAAGTTTCAATTTCTCAAGATAACCCTTTTTCAAATAATTGGGAATTAATCCAGTTATGTTATTCGTCCTATATGACAAGAACATGGAAGTAATAAACTAATTACCTGGAGCTACATTCTACCTCAGTTTGACCTACCTACATTACAACACCTTATCACTAGCAACATAGGATATACAATAGATTGTTGCTCTAAATATGCACTATAGTGATAATTTGCAAAGTGATTCTTAAAACCTCAACAGCAATAAAAATGCTCCCAAAAGGTTGCCTACTCACAAAGCAGTACATGGAAAACCCTAGATGGATGTTTTTTTATGGTTATTGCCACAGCAAATGAGAAATTGCATTCTAAAAGCCTGGTAACAACCATTTCAAAGAACTTTTTTGTTTTGTTTTATTTGTTTTTATTCTATGTGGTGTTTTCCTGCATGTATGTCTGTGTGAGGATGTCAGAACCCCTTGAACTAGATCTATAGTTGTTAGCAGCCATATGGATACTGTCAATTGAACCCAGGTCCTCTGAAAGAGTAGCCAGTGCTCTTAACATCTGAGCCATCTCTACAGCCCCATTCTGTTTTGTTTTCAAGACAGGGTCTCTCTGTGTAGCCTTAGCTGTCCTGGAACTTGTTCTATAGACCAGAGATCTGCCTCAAACTCAGAGATCTGCCTGCATCTGCTTCCCAAGTGCTGGGATTAAAGATGTGCTACCACCATCAGGCTGAGTTAGTTGATGTTTAATGGAAACACATGAGACATGAGAATGCTGAAAGATGGGTACCTAACAAGAAGCCTGGCATGGTGGCACACATCTATAATACTGTACTCGGGAGGAAGAAAGGTCACTCCAAGTTCAATGACAGCCACATTTACATAGCCAGTTCCAGACCAGTCATTGCAATAGGGTTCTACCTCACCCGCTCCCCCCTCTCTCACACACACACACACACACACACACACACACACACACACACACACTATATATACATATATAGTGTGTGTGTGTACATATATATATATATATTGAAATCTTGAAGCCACAATACTTTAATTTACAGACAAGTGAGCTTTTATGTACATGTCCAGATCCAATATCTACACACATTCCTTTACATGCTTTCAGATTGGGTGCTGTTAGCATTCTGAGCACAAATATTCTTCAATGTATAACTTATGTGGTCTAGACACCACAGAATGGTTTAATATCACTGGCCTCTACAAACTAAATACCAGCAGCAACCCTCATTCAATCACGATTGCGTGAATTATCCTACATGTGCCAAGGTCACACAATATTTCAGTTCCTTGTTGAAAACTATTGTTAGGGGCTGGAGAGATGGCTCAGAGGTTAAGAGCATTGCCTGCTCTTCCAAAGGTCCTGAGTTCAATTCCCAGCAACCACATGGTGGCTCACAACCATCTGTAATGAGGTCTGGTGCCCTCTTCTGGCCTGTGGACATACAGACAGAATATTGTATACATAATAAATAAATAAATAAATATTAAAAAAAAAAAAACTATTGTTAGTCAGAACCAGGGTTACCCTCAACAGGTCAATCCAGATACATTTAGATTGAAGTCAATCTAAAAAGTTTAAAGTGGCCGGCCAGGTGGTACATGCCTTTAATTCTAGCACAGAGACAGGTCTCTTTGGGTTCAAGGTTAGCCAGGGCTACATATCAAGTTCCAGTCTAGCCAGGGTTACAATAGAGAGACCCTGAATACAAAAAAAAAGAAAAAAAAAGAAAAAAAAGAAAAAAAGAAAGAAAAGGTGTTATCTTGAGGGTAGTAATACAGAGAGAAAGCACATAACAGGCCGGAGAGATGGTTTACCAATTAAGAGCACTGGTTGGTTACTCTCCCAGGGGACCCAGGTTTGATACCCAGCACCCACATGAAGGTTCACAACCATCCATATCTCCAGTTCTATGGGATCTAAGGCCCTCTTCTGGGCATCAGGCATGTACTTGGTGCATAGATATACATACAGGCAGAACAGGCATACACACAAAATAGTAAAAAAAAAAAAAAATCTCTAAATGTAAAAAATTAAAACACTTTACTTTCTGAGCATGTAAGAAAAAGCAAGACTAGTAGAATTTGACTTTAAAGCTTGTTGCATATACCAACAGGCAGGTTAGATTATGATTTTTTAAAATTAACAGTCATAGAAATGGCTCAGTAGTTAAAGTAAACTGCTCTCACTGAGTATCCAAGTTCAGTACCCAGCACCTACTCTGGGTGGCTCACAGCTACCTGTGACTTCAGCTCTAGAGGGAATTTATCACCTGCTTCTGGCCTGGCCTAACACCTATACTCATGTGCACATACCCACACATACACTTAATTTTTTTTAAAAAAAATTTAAAAAAAATCTTTACAAAATTTATTAATATACTAACAAAGCCAGTATTTTAGCTAAAACAAGATGTTCCCAAGTTTGAGGCCAGCCTGGACTACATAGTAAGCTCTTGTCTACAAAATCAGTAAGAATCAAACAAAACACAAAGCAAGTCCTAAAAATACTTAAATCCAAATTATTTTTATTTCTGAGACAATATCACCTATGCCTTTGAACTCTTGATCCTCCTGCCTGTCCTCAAGTATGTGTGCTACTGACTTGTTTTATCATTCGTTAATTCCTTTCTTTTCTTTCTTTCGAGGGAGATGTAGCTCAATGGTAGAGTTCTTGTTTTACTTCTACAAAGTTCAGGGTTCAAAGCTTAACAACACCAAAAACACAAAACAAATACATTATTTCTCTCTTGAGGTAGGTTCTGGATGCACAGACAGCCCAGGATAGTCTTGAACCTGAGATCTGCCTGTCTCCCAAGAGCTGTGTGTGGGATGCACCACCATGATCTTAGAGATACATCCCCACAGCTGGTATACAAGAATTCCAATCTTTGTGGACTAATAGGTTGAGTGGAACACAGTGATCAATGCTGTTTGTTTCCCTCTACTACACACAGAAGTTAACCTCTGGACTCCATGTGCACAAGAGAACCCAGCATGCACGCGCGCGCGCGCACACACACACACACACACACACTCTCGATATAGCAGAAGTCAAAACTGAATACAGAAGACTACTGACCTGGTGAAGTAGCATGAGAAGACCTGTCATTTGGATATTTTTCTTGCATGGCCATCAGTACCTGAGACAACTGCAGAATTAAAAAGTAACCAGTCAGAACTTTCTAGTATCTTTAAAAATTATCTGTAACTCAATTCCCATTGGCTGGAACTAAAACAAAACAAAAAAAACCATAATCTTGATATAAGAATAACAAATTCAGTTTCCTCCTAACTCTAATAATGTGCTTCTGACATCAGACTGTGTACGTGTGTGAGTATGTGTGTGCGTTGGGGGGTGTGTGTGTCCAACTGCCCTGCTTCCAATGCCACCCTAACTCCTCCCAGCTTGTTTCACCCATGCTTCTTATCAACTAGCTATAAATCAAGGGTCCCTGATTCCTTCCTAGAGTTGATTTATTTCCTAGAATGTTTTACAGAACTCAAGGAATCTTTACACTTACTAGTTTAGATCACACCTGATGGTACATGTTTGTAATTCCAGCACTCAAGAGGCAGGGGCAGGAGAATTACCACACATTCAAGGACAGCTGACTTACATAATGAATTACAGGTCAGCCAGAACTATGTACCCTGTTTTATTTATTATTATTATTATTTTTTGGATTTTTCGAGACAGGGTTTCTCCATAGCTTTTGGTTCCTGTCCTGGAACTAGCTCTTGTAGACCAGGCTGGCCTCGAACTCACAGAGATCCATCTGTCTCTGCCTCCCGAGTGCTGGGATTAAAGGTGTGCGCCACCACCGCCCGGCTGTACCCTGTTTTATTTATTTATTTATTTATTTATTTATTTATTTATTTATTTATTTATTTTTGTACCCTGTTTTAAAAAATAAATAAATAGTCAGGTGGTGGAGGCACACACCTAATTCCAGCACTAGGGAGGTTGAAGCAGTAGGATCTCTGAATTCAAGACCAGCCTGGTCCACAAAGTGAGTTCTGACACAGCCAGAGCTGTTACACAGAGAAATCCTGTCTCAAAAAACCAAAAAAGAAAAAAAAGAAAGGAAAAATGAATTAATAACAAGTTTATTATAAAGGTATTATAGGGGCTGGAGAGATGACGTGGTGGTTAAGAGCACTGACTGTTTTTCCAGAGGACCAGGGTTCAATTCCCAGTACCCACATGACAGCTCACAACTGTCTGTAAATCAAGTTCCAGGGTATCTGACATCTTCACACCAATGCACATAAAATAAAGTTAAATAAATCATTTAAAAAGGGGGAAAAAAAAAGGCATTACAGCCAGGTGTGGTACTGCATGCCTATAATCCTACATACAGGATGCTAAAACAGAAGGAATACTGCAATTCTGAGGCCAGCCTGTGTTACAGAATGAGACTATCTCAAACAAAACAAAAACAGGAAAAAAGATATTGCAGAGGACACAGATAAAGAGAGCACAGGGCAATGGCAAATAAGGGGAGTAGAGCTTCAAAGAGCACACCACATCCCTTGACTCTGCTACTGATGGAGCAGCTAGAAATGATAAACTAGTGTTATAAAGGATTTACCAATAAACTTGGTCTGGAAAAGTAAAGTTACACAAAAGTAAAATTTAGATAAAGAAATCCTGCTACAAATATGACTAGAAGATAAAGTGGTATACTAGCCAGATTTTCTAGAAACTAAAGAAAAATAAAGCTGTAAGTTTAACATAAAGAGAACTTTAGGACTATTGTAAAGATTTGTCCACCAGGACTGCTGCCCATTAAGTTCTACTGCCATATCAAAAGAATTCTTCCAGACAGAATAACCCTGGTTAACGCCTAAAGGAATAAAAAAAAAAACTACCCCGGGGGCTGCCAGCCAACAAGTCAATTTATTAGCATATGGAAAGATAAATACCATTTTGAAGATTCTAAGGCTATTTTATTAGTATACAAAACAAGCAAGAGAAAAAAAATACTTACATTACAATAGCACACAATATAGTCAGGTATTCTCCCATATTTTACTTTGAAGACTATTTTAGAGCTGGGGAGACTGCTTGGCCGTTAAGAATACAGGCTGTTCTTCCAGAGGATACAGGCTTGATTCCCACATTCCCTTGGTGGCTCACAACTACCTTTAACTTTAGGAATCCAACACCCTCTTCTGGTTTCTGATGGCACTAGGTACACATGTGGTACACACACAAAAAAATCATCCAGATATATAAGATAATGATAAAACCTCATTTTTAAAAGAGTTATTTTAAAAAGCAAACCATGAGCTTGGTTAGCAGCAAAGGTCTTCAATCCCAACATTCAGAAGAAGCCAAAGCAGGTAGATCTGTGAGTTTGAAGCCAGCCTGGTTTATTTAGGGAGTTCCAGGGTAGTTAGGGATACACACACAGAGAGCATGTCTCAAAATACAAAAATAAATAAAAAAAACCAAAACAAAACAAAAGCAAATCATGGAGGCATAGCGCACACTACATGTAGCACAAACATGTAGTCCCAGTTACTCAAGAGGCTGTGACAGGAAAACTGCTTGATACTACAAGAAAGTTCAAGATCAACTTGGGAAATATATAGCAAGATCACATTTCAGAAAACAAACAAAAGGGGCTGGAAAGATGGTTCAGTGGTTAAGACAGTGTACTACTACTTACCGTAGAGGACCTGGGTTCAATTCTAAGCACCCATGTCAAGCAGGTAACCACCCCTATAACTCCAGCTTCAGGGGATCTAATACCCTCGTCTGGACTCCATATGGGCACCTACACTCACATCTCACATGCACACACCTACATGCATATCTACACACATATACATATAGTTAAAATTAAAAAAATATATTTTTAGGCGGAGGGTGGTGGCACATGCCTTTAATCCCAGCACACAGGAGGCAGAAGCAGGTAAATCTCTGTAAGTTTGAGGCCAGCCTAGAGTTCCAGGACAGCCAGGGCTAAACAGAGAAATCCTGTCTGAGGGAAACAAAAAGAGACTATTCTGGGTACATGAGACCCTACCTCAGAAAAGCAAATGAAATAAAGAAAAGGAGAGAGGGAAGGAAAGAGGATGAAGCCAAGCCAACTGTCAAGGTTAGGCAGGCTTTTCACTCAGGTAAAGCCAGACCTTTGGCTAGGCTGCAGGAAAGACTTTCAAGACCTGTCAAAGTGAAGCTAAGTTGGTGACCTTATTAAGTATTTAGACAGATACACATAGGAAAGACACTATATACATGCAGGCTATGGGTATGGGTTTCTCAAGAGGGTACATTAAGGTGTCTTTACAACTGCTGTACTATGATGCTGTGGCTAAGTTCCAATGCTCAAAGTATGTAATTTATAACAAGAGTTATGATTAAGCAGCATATAAGATTTCATTTAAAAAAGTTAACGAATATAGTTTTCTAAAGCATTTTTTAACATTTTAAAATATTTATTTATTTATTTATTTATTATGTATACAATATTCTGTCTGTGTGTATGTCTGCAGGCCAGAAAGGGGCACCAGACCTCATTACAGATGGTTGTGAGCCACCATGTGGTTGCCGGGAATTGAACTCAGGACCTTTGGAAAAACAGACAATGCTCTTAACCACTGAGCCATCTCTCCAGCCCAGCATTTTTTTTCAAGACAGTGTTTCTCTATATTAAGAATTTTCTTCTGTAAATGAAATTTTGTAAGATGGTTTCATGAAATGCACTGTTTAGACTCAAGATTACAAACATACCAGCCCTAAGTACACAATTATCTGTTGTTTTTAATGCTTTTGTTTAACATGCTGTTAGGAAATCAAACAAAAACGGGGCGGGGGGGGGCAAAAGGAATTCAGAAACTCTGAATTTAACAGTGCCCAAAATAATTTGGGAAAATTCACAAGATTCAATTCTTAGAGGTAAAATTCAATTTTGAAAGGAAAAAAGAGGGGTGTGTGTGATTATATGGTATAATGTACTTTACTGACCTCTACAGTTTATCTTAGCAACAACAACCCAAATGGTCATCAACTCACTGTGCACAATAACATAAATGAAACAAACTCCAAAATCACACTTCATAAAAGCATCAACCTAACACCCAGGAAGCAGAAACAGAAAGACTTTAAGTTCCAGGTTAGCCTGAGCTACACAGTGAGGCTGGAGAGATGGCTCAGTGGGTAAGAGCACTGGCTGCTCTTCCAGGGGACCTGGGCTGGATCCCAGCACCCACACAGTGCCTCAAAATAACGAGCTTTAACTCCATTCCAGGGGATTAACACCCTCTTCTAGGCTCTTTGGGCACTGAAGCACATGGTGTAGACATACATGCAGGCAAAACACCCATCATACACATAAAATAAAAATAAAAACAAAAACCAAGGGGCTGGAGAGAGAGGTCAGAGCTAAGAGCACTGGCTGCTCTTCTAGAGGACCCAGTTTCAATTCCTAGCACCCAGATGGCAGCTCACAACCGTTAATTCCAGTCCCAGAAAATTTAACACCCTCATATATGCATACATGCAGACAAAACACTGATGCACATAAAAATGAACAAATCATGTAAAAAAACAAAAACTCAAAGAAAACAACAAGAGCAAAATGCTTCAATTTATGGCTAGCCATTCAACTGCTGGCTAGTGAGTTAATGACACGGAAGGATAACCATGCACTGGCGACTAGTTATGTTTCCTGTCAACACCAAAACTACCATTTCATTGAGCCTCTTCTTTCGCCTTCTACCTTCGAACTTTTGGTTCTCTTTCTTGATGTAGGAGGGTCTTCTGTTTTGTGTTGATTTCATTGATTAAATAAAAAAACTGCCTTGGCCTTTTGATAGGACAGCAGCTTAGATAGGCGGAGTAGACCTAACAGAATGCTGGGAAGAAGGCAATGTGGCAGATGCCATGATTCTCCAGGCTGAGATGGATGTAGGTTAGAATCTTCCTGGTAAGCCATGACCCCGAGGTGATACACAGATTGCTAGATATGGGTTAAAGCAAGATGTGAGAACTAGCCAAGAAGAGGCTAGATATAATGGGCCAGGCAGTGTTTAAATGAATACAATTTGTGTGTTGTTATTTTGGGGTATAAGCTAGCTAGCCAGGCAGCTGGGTTTGCAACACTTTCTCTCCTCCCTACCTCCAGGACTGGTACATAATACCAGTTCCATTTTATTACCCTTTAAAGAGAAGAATAAAGGTGCCAGTACCCTTCTGTAGTCCCAGCACTGGGGAAGCAAAAGCAGTACTACTGCCAGTTGGAAAACTAGTGTAGTGACATCAGTCTAAAAAAATTAAAAACTGGGGAAAAAAAAGGATAACAAAACAGTAGCCCAATTCTGAGATATTTTCCAACTCAGAAGAAAATGACAAAAGTAGAACTCCCAGTCCAACAGAGTTACCTCAAAGACTTGAGTCATAGTATTTAGGAACTCAGTGCTCCTCTAGAATGGTCCTCCTATATCCATTTGGAACTAATTCTAGGAATGCCTTAGACAGCAAAATTCACAAATGCTCACGTTCCTTATGTAGAATGGAATAGTATTTACAAATAACATCTGTACACATTTTCCTATACATTTTAACCATTAACTCTAGAGCCAAGGTAATAGTCCACTCCTATAGTCCTAACTATTTAGAAAGCTAAGGCATAGAAGTTTAAGGCCAGTTTGGGCAAACCAGCAAGATACTCCCTCCCCCTGCCCCAACACAAACACACACTTATAATCCCAGCCTAGCTTTTTGTAGGTACTGAGATGGAACTTAGAAGCTCATGCTTGCACAGCAAGCATTTTACTCTCCTAGGCCCCTTATTCCCTTTGGTATATGTGTGAGATGTATATGCACATGTATATGTTTGTGTGTACATGGAGGTTAGAGGTTGATGGTGCACGTCTCTATCCCTCTCCACTTTTTTTTTTTCTCCTTTTCAGACAGGAACTCTAGTTCTCTGGTTTAGCTAGACTGGCTGGCCAGCAAGCCCCTGAAATCCTCATGGCAATGCTTCTCTAGCACTGTGATTGCAGCCATGCACTAGCTTTTGCATGGGTTTTGGGGATTTGAACTCGGGTCCTCATAACTGCAGCAAAGCACTTAACAAGCTAAGGTCTCTAGCTCACTTCATTCTATTTGTTGTTACATGATGCCCAGTTTTATAGTTATATCACAATTATCCGTCATATCTATTTCATGAATTTAGGGATGTTTGTACTTTTTGATATATAATTATTTACTTTTTGTAAATAATGCTATTAAGGACATTCACAGACAAGCTTTTGAGTGAATACATATATATTAATTTCTTTGAATGTACCATTGGTGTTCTTTGCATATTGAACCAATCATGGACTGAAAATGTACTGTGAACAGGAAAACTATCTATACTGAATAGGTACCTGACTTTTTCTCATCATTATTCCCCCAAACAATATAGTACAACATGTGGTACACACTGTGAACCCAGCACTCTAGAAGCTAAACAGGGGACCTTCAGCCTGGCCTACACAGTGACACCTGTATTAAAACATCAAATCAGGGCTAGAGAAACAGGGTAGCAGGTAAGAGTGCTTACTGGTCAAAGTTCAGTGCTTAGTACCCATGCCAGGTAGCTCACAACTGCCTGTAACTCCAGCTTCAAAAGATCCAAGACCCTCTTCTGATCGCTGTAGGAATTTAACATGTGCCATGTGCATGCACACACACCAAATACACAAGTCTAAAAAAGCAACCACACACCAAACTAAACAAGAAAAGTGTTTTGCACTGAGGAGACAGCTTAGAGGTAAAGCACTTACCAACCACTCATGAGTCCCTGAGCTCAAATCCCCAGAATCCATTTTAAAGGCAAGCACAGTAGCGCATCTGTAATCTCAGTACTCCTACAATTGAGATGGGAAGCATAGACAAAAGAATCCCTAATAGTTCATGGGCCAGTTAGCCTGGTGTAGCAAACAAAGACCTTGTCCCAAACAATCTGAAAAACACGGACTGACACCTGAGGCTGTCCTTTGACCTCTACACACATGCCATGTCCCAAGTGTGCCCACACTCACATGAATAAACACATACCACATAAAATATAATAAACATCAAAAACATTTTTTAAAAAGATTTTTAGTACCCACTGAAAGATACTCTCTAAAATAAAAGTAAAATAAACGAGTATATAAGAAACAACACAAATAACCAATTATTCAACTAAAGAGATACAACTGAAGGAAGGTAGAAAGGTAAAGCACCCAACCTAACTGAGCACTCACACCACAAAAAATGCTCATTCATGTAACAAATTCAACATGTATACAGCACTTCCTATGTCATGTGTCACACTGAATGCTCATATCAATAATATAATAGTAACTGAGATAGTTACTATTATCATTCTCCTTTTGCAGAAAAGAAAGTAAAGGTTTGGATTTAGAGGTTGGGAAGATGGCTGAGTAGTTAAAATGCTCGCACATAAGCATGAGGACAAGGGTACAAACAGAACCCTGGCAAATGCCAAATGGGAGTGGGAGCTTGTCTGTAATCCCAGCTTCAGAGGACCCCCAGAATGGGAGCCTGTCTGTAATCCCAGCTTTAGAGAGCCCCTGGAATGGGAGCCTATCTGTAATCCCAGCTTTAGAGGACTCCCGGAATGGGAGCCTGTCTGTAATCCCAGCTTCAGAGGGGAACTGGCTAGCAAGATTATACTGGGAAGCTCTGGGCTTGACGATTCTGCCTCAATGAACATCACCCTTCTGCCTGTGTGTTCGGGTATGCATGCGTGTGTGTGTTCAAGTATGCATGCATGTGTACACTCAAGTCTTCAGACCTAGTAGCGAACACCTTTACCCATCCTTGAGCTATCCTCAAGGCCCAGCATACATATTTGTCTGTTTTGTTTTTCAAGACAGGGTTTCTCTGTGTAACCCTGGTTGTCCTAGGACTCACTTTGTGGACCAGGCTGGTTCTGAACTCTGAAGATCTGTTGGCCTCCACTTCCCAGAGTGCTGAGATTAGATTAAAGGTGTTTGCCGCCACTGATCAGCTTCAGCGCATGCTTTCTTAACTATGGGTTGATAGGTGATACAATACAAAGTGGACAAAGAGATCCACCTGCTTCTGTCCCCCAAATGCTGGAATTACAGGTGTAGCCATCCCTACCCAGCTCAACTACACTGTTTTTACTGTGCATTCAAAGTTTTCTGCTTTTATGAAAGCCTACTATCTTACAAACAAAACAGTTTTAAGGTTTTCCTATTGTCTTTTTTAAAAATGTTATTCAAGGTAAACCTTTGCTACACAGTGAGGTCCTAACCTGGCTAACCTGGGATACATGAGACCCTATCTCAACAAACAAAACAACAACAAAAAACACAAGGAGGCAGGCATGGCAGCACATACCTTGAGTACTGTGAGGTAGAGGCAAAAGAATCTCTATGAATTTGAGGACACTCTGGTCTACACAGAAGTTTCAGGCTAACCAGGGCCACAACGAGATCTCAAAAAGAAAACTAACAAAACCAAAACAAAATAGAAAATCAAAAAGGTTAGAGATGTAGCTAGACTAGGAACTTTTCTAGTACACACAAAGCTCTGAGTTGGATCTGTGGCACAGGCAAACCACATAGCAAGGTAACACATGCCTATAATCCCAGCACTAAGAAGGAGGAGGAGGCAAGACCAGAAATTAAAAGTCATTCTTGGCACATGAAGCTTTACATAGCATGTGCATGTGATACACTGTTCAGATATCTGACTTGGAAAACTGCTGTCTGACCAGCTGATGAGATAGCTTAGCAGGTAAAATGACTTGTCACAGCCTGACGACTTAAGTTAATCCTTGGATCCTACAGTATAAGGAGAGAACCAACTCCTGAAAGTTGTCTCTCTCTCACTCACATACACACACAATTAAATGGCCCTAAACACACTTCTGCCATTTTGTACTTTGTATTTATGGAAAGCAGTTTTCTTAATATTGATGGTGATAAAATCAAAGTATCAACTCTGAAAAATGTTGTAGATGGTCTGTACCCTGCAGTTTCAAACACTCAGCCAAGATGACTTTTGGTTTCTGAGACAGGGTCATGGCCTAGCATTTGTTACCTAGTCAAGGATTACCCTCAAGCCTCTCTCTATGTTCTGAGTGCTGAGAATAAAGGCATGGACCACCATCCTCGGCAATACTGAATTATAAGCATATGCACCTCATTAGTATATGCAATAGCTTTTGTCTTTAATAAATGGTAAAAATCATACACAGACCAAAGAATTGGGCTTTGAGTTAGGGTCTTGCTATGTAGCCCTGGCTGGTCTAGAATGCAGTATGTATACCAGGCTAGCATTGACTGCCTGGGGAAATCTCCTGCCTCATGGGTCACCATACCAAGCTCCAAAGAATAGTCTTAAAGTAAGTTTCTTTATTACTTATCAGCAAATCTTTGATTTTTATATAATCAAGGTCTCATAAAAATTTTCCAGGCAAAAAAAAAAAGGGGGGGGGGGCAGGCCTGGCAGTTTAAAGAACCTGGCCAGACACTGTATTCATCAACCTGAATTTACTGATCACCTACTACCTCCCGGACTCTATGCAGTGAACAACTACTGGCTGGGTGTGAGCCTGCAATTTCAAACAACACGAACGCAAGATAGCCCGGGAGGTAAAGGCAGGAGGATCTCTGTGAGTTCAAAGGCTACCCTGGTCCACAGAGTGAGTTCCAGGTTAGTCAGGATTACATAGTGAGACCTTGTCTCAAAAATCCAAAACAACAACAAAAGCCCAGCCTGGGATAAACAGAAATTCCATGCCAGCCTGAACTAAACAGCAAGACCAAATAACAGAAAGAAAAGGGCGGGCGGACAGAGGCCATAGCTCAGTAGTCGAGTGCCTGCCTCAACAGGGCTGAGGGCTTCTTTAAAGTTCGGTATTTCAACAACAAAACCCAAACCGACCTGCTGGCCTTCCTGACTGACTAAAAGTCAAAGGTTTTAATACTCTGTTGGACAAACTTGAACACACTTAATATTCGATTCCTCCCAAGCCTCTGACACCTGTGACCTCGGCTTCACTCACTCCGGGTTGGGGGTGGGAGGCTGCCCTACGCACGGGGATCTGGAAGCATCTCCCGCTTCTTCACGGGTCTAGGCCGTTCCCAGGCGCCCTCTGCACCCCCCCCCCCCACGTTCCGCTCCTCGGCTCAGACGCCACCTCGGCGAGAATGGCTCCCTGACCAGCGCCTTCCGTTCCCGGCCCTTTGGGAAAGGTGTCCACTCCACCAGCCGAGTGACAACACTCGCTGACCCTCTGACTCTGTCCCCGGGTCTGCCCCGCGGGCCGCGCGCCCTACGAGGGCAGGGGGGCGTCTGGCACACGAGCATGGCAACTGCAACGAGTTAACGACGGGGGACAGCGAGGCGCGGAGGGGGGGCGACGGGGACCCGAGGGGGCGTGTGGGGATCGTTAACCAGGAAACGGAGCCGAGGCGAGCAAAGCCTGGGCCGGCATTCCGGCCAGGTCCACCTGCGCATGCGCCTCGCTCTCCCGGGCGCTGTCCCGGGCACCCTCCCCACGCCCCCCCACCCCTCGTAGGTCCCAAGTTTCCAAGGTTTTCCCGGGGCTACGGAAGGACGGACAGGGACGGCCGCCGCGGCGGGAGCCCCCAAGAAGAACTTACAGAGAGCCCCGAGAGCGGGCAGCGAGATCCCTCCCCAGGACACTGCCTGCGGCCACCACGTCCGCGCGAGTCGCGAATCCTCTCCTCAGGCCGCCTAACGGCCGTTACACACCCGTCAGCCGCACGCCTCCGAGCGCGCGCCGCCCGGCACCGCCTCTTTCTGCTGGATCCTGACCAATAGAAAGTCGAAGCATGTGGCTGTCCCGCCTCTTTCTGCTTTTCTTTGACCAATGGAGACTCGGGCCGCTCTGGAGTCCCGCCCCTGCACGGAGCCCTGGGTGGTGGGCGGGAGGATCACTGCGTAGGCGGTGCGAGACCGGTGGATCGCTCTGCGCATGACCCAGCGGCTACTCAGCTCGGACTCCTCGCTCCTTACCCGGTGCTGCCTCTAGGTGGCGCTGTGCCAGCGAGGCTTCGGGTAGCTGCTGGGCTTCGGCAGGGGCGGGCACGAGAGGCCAGGCATTAGGGACTCCCCCACAACCTGCCTCACTCCCCTCCCTCAGGAACGAGGAGGGCAGGGGGTGTCAGTGACCTGCCTGGGTCACTGCCTATTAATAGTTAATGATGAGGCGCTGGAGAGCTGGCTCAGAGGCTAAGAGCGAGGGCTGCTCTTTCAAGGTTCGGTTCCCAGCATCCTTGTCTGGCCGCTCACAACTCTCTCTTCTGCCCTCCACTGGTGCGCGCGAAGACACACACATACAGACACACACACACACACACACACACACACACACACACACACTGCATTCACACATAAAAGTTAAAGACATTTAAAAATAACAAATTAATGGATGGATGTTGAACCTGGGAATGACAGAAGAATTTAGAAATTAGGAACAGGGGGCTTTGCCGGGCGGTGGTGGCTGGCACACGCCTTTAATCCCAGCACTTGGGAGGCAGAGGCAGGCGGATCTCTGTGAGTTCGAGACCAGCCTGGTCTACAAGAGCTAGTTCCAGGACAGGCTCCAAAACCACAGAGAAACCCTGTCTTGAAAAACAAAACAAAAAAAAAAAAAAAAAGGAACAGGGGCTTTATTACTATGAACATTAAATCTGGATGTCTAAAAATGAATTTATAAACTAATGAACAGATATTTGAGTTTTCCCAGTTGATAGCTTCTGCTTCTTTTCTGAGGAAGGAGGGAGCAAAGACAAGAGCTGGTCCTGAAAAGAGAAGAAAGTTCAACAGTGAAATGCTGGGATTTAAATCTACAAGCTGTGTGCATTAATGAGCTGGAAGATGGAGTATGTCTGTAATCACAATTCAGAAGGCTAATGCAGGAGGCTCAGGAGTTTGATGCTGGCCTGGGCTACACAGTGAGATCTTGTCAGAAAAAAAAGTGTGTTTATACATTCCTTCTCTTCAACAGGGTCTTGCTATTTAGCATAGGCTGGACCTCAGACCCCTGGTACTTCTGGCTTGGCCTCCTGAATGGGTGGGTATATATATATATATATTTACTTTAAGGTTTTATTATTTGTGTGTGTGTCTGTGTGCCAGTACCCTCAGCCAGAAGGCACTGGATCCCTTGGAGCTGGGCTTATAGGCATTTGTGAGCCACTTAATATGCTGGGGTCTGAATCAATTGTTCTTGGCTTCTTATTTTGTTTTTGACATGGTTTCATATTGTCCAGATTAGCCTGGAGTTTGCTTTACAGCCAAGGTCAATTTTGAACTAATCCTTCTGCACCCATTTCTCAAGTGCTGAGATTACTGGGTGAATAAATATGCCGGCTCAGTTTCCCTCTGTAGTTTAGCAGTACCTCCACCATGTGATAATTTTCATATGAAAATGAGTTCTCATATTTCAGCAGTCTTTAGGTTCTCGCTTCAAAGACTATTCTTCATTTTAAGTTACTTTATTATTGTTTATTTCTTTGTTGACACAGGGGTTTCATGTAAACCAAACCAGCCTCATGCTCACTTTGTAATTCAGGGAAACCTTGAACTTCTGGTCATCCTATCCTACCTGTGGTTACTTCATTATTTTTAAAAGACTTGCTGCATATTTAATAAAATGTATTAATGTAAGTATCCCAACTAGCACGATGAAAAGTGAAAAGACTAGATTAGGGGCTGGAGAGATGGCTCCGTGAAGAGCACTCGCGGCTCTTCCACAGGACCTGGGTTTGGTTCCTATAACCTGCATTGTATCTCACAACTGGTCATAACTCCAGTTCCAGGGAATCCAGCATTTCTTTTGGCCTCTGTGGGCATCTGTAGTGATGTACAAGCAAAGTCTTTATATGTCTGGCTTTAAGTGAAATGTATACCAAAGCCTTTGTGTCTGGCTTTGAGAAATGGTTCAGCAAATCCTTTGCCATGTTTGGGTTAATCAGTAGAGGCTGAGGAATTGTTTTGAGACTGTTACAACCTTAAAGAGTTGTTTCTCTGGAGTCTACACTTGGTGCTGCGAGAGAGCTTGCCACTGCATCGACCTTGGTCCTAGGACACTCCTGGCAGACCTGAGTTTTTACTTTTGATTATGGCTCGGTAGTTTGAAGCTTTGGTATGACTTTGGTAGTTGGAACCTTTGCCAGCCCTTGTCAACCTTGTATATGTTTAAATAAAGTAACTAGAGTGAGCTAGTTGAGTGTGAGTCTTTTCCAAGAAGCCTGTATGGTTGCAGACTGTTACTTTAATTATGTAAAGACGCATTGCATTTGTTTAACGATGTAAAGATGTATTGCTTTACCTGCCTAAGGCACCTGATTGGTCCAATAAAAAGCTGAATAGCCAAGAGCTAGGCATTAGAGGGATAGGTGGGGCTGGTGGGCAAGGAGAATAAGTAGGAGGAAGAATCTAGGAGAAAGAAAACCACAGGGAGTGGAGAACGGGGGAGAAAAGGGGGAAGATATCTTGTGCTAAGCAGCTAGCTAGACATTGGAGAAGACAATGAAAGGAGGACATACAGAATGAAAGAAGGGTAAAAAGCCCTAAGGCAAAACATAGATCAAGAGAAACAGGTTAAATTAAGTTATAAGAGCTAGTGGGACAAGCATAAGATAAGGCCAAATATTCATAACTAATAACGAGTCTCTGTGTCTTTATTTGGGAGCTGGTAGGTGGCTAGAGAAAGCCTGGTACACTTACCCTTCTGCTTTTTCAGAAAAAGAAGGCTTGGCATCTTGGTGATCTTACCTCTCTACTTCGGCATCTATGACCCAACATCAAACAACAGGCTTCAAGCATGTAAGCAGTGAGTTTACACACATGCAAACAAAACACTTATGCATGGTGAGCTGGGCATGGTGGCGCATGCCTTTAGTTTCAGCACTCTGGAGACAGGCAGGCAGATCTCTGAGGCCAGCTTTGTCTATATTGTAAATTACAGGACAACCAAGTATACATCAGGAGACCTTACCCAAAAACAAACAAACAAAAAACACTCATACACATATTTTTTTAATGTTAGATTTTGTTAAATATAATTTTCTCATTTAACCAAAGAGAACAGGAGGAGTCAAATTCAGGGGTGCATGCCTGCAATCTTGGCTCTCAAGATTGAGACGTCAGTACAGCAAGTTCAGCCTGATCCACACAATGAAATGCTGTGTCAAAAAGACAAGATGGGACCCTCATAAAGGGGGAAGATAGGGACTCCACACATGTTTATCCTCTGACCTCCACGGGCTGTCCTGTGGCAAACATACCCACGAGCACACATTGGACAAGCATGTGCTTATTCTCTAAACAAATAGAGAAAAGAATGCTGAATTGAGCTTAATTTTTTTTTTCAAGACAGGGTTTCTCTGTGTAGCTCTGACTGTCCTGGAACTCACTCTGTAGACCAGTCTTTGAACTCACTGAGATCTCTGCCCCTGCCTCCCAAGTGCTATGATTAAAGGTGTGCACCACCACCGCACCACCACCCGACTTTCTGCATTTCTTGAGTTTTCTGTTTGATACATGGCTTCATAATGCCCAAACTAGCAAACTCACTACAGAGCTGAGAATGAACTTGAACTCCTGACAATGAAAGACCCCCCCCCCCCAAAGGACCTTCCCTCGGGAGGAGACCTCCCCGAAGCCAAGGAATAGGCCGAGACCACACGGATGCAAACTGCAAGAGGTTTATTAGGTAGACACAGGTACCTGCGGGCGACAAAGTCTTTCGGAGGACTTGCGCGTCAGCAGACTGGGAGGAGGTCATTTTATAGGAAAGAGGGCAGCAAAAGCAAGTTTTACAGAAGCAGAAGCGTGGTTATGGGGGGGGGGCATAAATGGTTTTTCCTCTCCCAGCATGGATGTTTGGCAGCAGACATCCTGCTCTTATCTTATAGATATCCTACTTTGCAGTCACCCTGCTTTGTAGATGTCCTATCTTATAGATATCCTGTTTTCCTCTCACGAGAGCAGGCTAGCTGCTGATCCTGAGAATCTTTCAAGCAAACAGGACGTTCTCCCGGGGAGCCTGCTAGCTGCGGGTTCTGAGGAGGGGGTCTGTAGGGTCTTTCACGATGACCTTGACCTCCCAGTCTTCCTGACTCCAGCTCCACCTCTCAAGTGCTGAGGTTACAGACGTACACCACTGTACCTAGCTCCCATTTTCTGATTTTTTTTCTTGGAGTATATATGTTTGGGGTTCGTATGAATTTATTGCTGTTTGGGGACTCAAACTCACACCCTGCATGTGCTATGCAAGGGCTCTATCACTGAGCAACACCTTCGCCCATTTTTCTGTTTTGTTTATGTTTGTTATTTGTTTGAAGCAGGGTCTTGATATATAACCCAGGCTGGTCTCAAACTCAGAATAATCCTCCAGCCTCAGTCTCCAGGTAGCTGGGATTCCAGGTGCACAGTACCTCGCAAGGCTTGCCTGTCTGTTAACTGTGACGCCCAAAGTCCGGATCCCCAATATATCACCAAAAGGTCGCGTCCGATCCCAAAGCGAAGCAGCGAGGGGAGGGGGTTTTTATAGTGGGAAAGGCTTGCGGAATCCCTGTAGGCTCGGGATTGGCTGCCCTCTATGGGGTAAGGGGATTGTCTGCTCCTGATTGACTCCTCTTGTTAGGGGGAGGAGTCCATGGTGTATCAGGGAGAGGTCACTACTCTAGCCTAGAGGTTACTGCTGCCTACTCAGGGATTGGCCAGTTTTTCCTGCTCAGGGATTGGTTGGTTTCCTGTCAGCTAGAGGTGGCTCTGATCTCAGGGCCAAACTGTGTTTCTTTCTCTGATCCTTTTTATCTTTTAGGCTCTAACTTTAGGGCCAAGGTGAATTCCTTTAACAGGTTCTGGTTCTAGGGACAAAGTGTGTTCCTTTGCCTCTGGTTTCGGGGTCAGGGTGTTTTCATCTAGCTAGGGGTTCAGGGGTAAAGTGTTTTTTTTTTTTTCCCGCTGTCTCAGGTCCCAGATCCGGGGTGTG
The DNA here is from genome assembly GCF_950005125.1 of Chionomys nivalis. Taxonomy (NCBI): domain Eukaryota; kingdom Metazoa; phylum Chordata; class Mammalia; order Rodentia; family Cricetidae; genus Chionomys; species Chionomys nivalis. The sequence continues at coordinate 18,385,749 of NC_080096.1, read as the reverse complement.
TTTCTTTCCCTGGCTCTGGGTTCAGAGTCAGGGTGCTTGGGGATCGTGCTATGGCTACAGATCTTCCGGGGGCCTGAGTCTCTCATTCACAGCTAAAGTCTGTCTTGTCTCCTGGTCCACAGCCTCCTTCCAGCCCTCATCCCCGGGGCATAACATAGTCCCAGGTATGGAAAAGATTCTGGTTTGGGACGAATGAGGGACGACAGCACAAACACTGTGGCTGTATCGCTCTCAAATAGGAAAGGTGGCCTAAGGCAGCCACGGGTTACCAAGCTATAGGAGGAAAAGGCTTGGGCACTATTATATAAATGCATTGAACTCTCGTCCTGGAACTGAACAGTTTCGGCCATTTTGCAGAAAAAAAAAAAGAGAGAAAGTAGCTGACTAAGGCCCAAGGATTTCCTGAGAATGATTCCCAAGCTGATCAGGTCAACACTTTCATTTTACCTGTGTGGAGAGGAAGCCCCAAAGGAAAAAAGTGGCCGCCACCCCCTCCTCCCTTTCCAATCCTTCAGTCCACTAACCTGGAGCACTGAAGCCTTAAGGTCAAATTATACAGACAGACGTCAGAAAAAGTAGAATTCTGTGTGTTTATTGGCCATAAACTCTCTACTTTCCCCCTCATGTTGAGTGGTCTAATCACACACCCTCCCCTAAGAGCTACAAGGATAGGAAACAAAGGCATGACAAGAGAGCGTAATCCACCAGGCAGTCGCCACAGTCTTCCCAACGCTGGGCTACACACTGGTCCGTGGCCAGCTCCTCTGGTGCCTAACAGAGGTCACACTTGCCTCTCATCAAGTCTTCCTCCACTCCATCCTTGGCTGAGGCAAGTAAACTAGACACTAAGTGCTCGTGTTGGAGTGGGGAGGCTGGACCAACTTTTAGTCCAGCATCCAGCCTGTCACTATCAGGAGCAAGATGGACATCCAGGCTCCTGCAGGAAAGAAAGAAATGATTATGAAATAGACTAAGGGGGCTGGAGAGGTGGCACAGCAGTTAAGAGCACATAGCTCCTGCAGAGGTCCTCAGCTTGGTTCCCAGCAGCCACATCAGACAGCTCACAGTAGTCTGTAACTTCAGTCCCAGGGCAGTCGGCCACCTCTGACCTCCATGGATGCCAGCACTCACGTGCATATCACACAAGCATGTATACACAGAATTTAAAATAAAAGTAAGTATTCAAAGGGGGATTTGAGGAGCTTTCAGAGTCTATGAGCCTTTTTAAATATTTCTTTTTATTCCAGTTATTTACTTATGTGTGCATGTTGTGATGTACATGTTGAGGTTAGAGGACATATTCTTGGGTTCCCTCTACCCATACATGGGTCCCAGGGATAGAATTCAGGCCATCAAGCTTAGCATCAAGTACCTGTACTCACAGAGCAGCCTCAATTAGGAGTGTTATTAAATACACTGCTGTTTTTTCTTTTTCTTTGAGACACATGGTCCAGGCTGGCCTCAAAGTTGCTCTGTAGCCAAGGGTGGCTTTAAACACCTAACTCTCCTGCTTGCACCTCCTAAGTGCCGGGATTCCAGGGTAAGCCACTACACCTGGCTTTATGTGGAGCAGGGTCCGCTATCTTGAACAGGCTGACTCAAAGCTTCTGGGCTCAGGCATGCTCCACGGTGCCCAGGGCACTTTAAATCTTCAACCCTTACTCGGAATCATTTCTGGGTAGTTTCAGATTTTTTGAGGCCGGATAAAGCACAGCCTCACATTAATTCTAGCATATATTACTCCAGCTGAGAGAGGTTGATTGACTTCTTGGCCGCATAGCTCAGGAGAAGAAACAGCATGCAAAATCACCAGCAGCCTGAGCGTGTCACATGAGAACTTACTTCCTTAGAGCTGTCCTCTTGTACTAACCTGCTCTGCTCCTGCTGCTGGAGGCTCTTGGGCTCTGCAACCACATGAAGAGCGAGATTGAATTCCAAGTGCCCCGGACATGGCCAGCACTCACCCATCGTTCCATCGGGATTAGACAAAAGAGGCTGGCAGATTTTGGAAAACTGGGACTCAGAAGGATGAAATATCCTGGAATCCCCAAAAGTGTGGGGTTTCCCAGTGAGGGCAAAAGGACTCTTACAGACTAGAAAGGAGAGAGAGTACTGGGCCAGGAGTAATGACCAAAGAGAGGCTGGCATGAAAGACAGCATGAGCAGAGTGGGTTGCTTGGCAGGAAAGGAGAGAGAGTGTCTGAGTGGCTGGAGTGATGGCTCAGTGGTTAAGAGCACTGAATGCTTTCTCAGGGGATGCAGGTTCGATTCCCAGCACCCATAAAGTGACTCACAATTATCTGTGACTCCAATTCCAGGGGATCAAATGCCCTTTTCTGGCCTCGAGTGGACACCAGGCACAGGTGGTCCATAGGCATACATGCAGACAAAACACTCATACACGTAAAATAAAATTTAAAAACATGTTTTAGAGAGACGCTGGAAGTGAAGATGGCCCAGACCTGAGAGTGGCATGATGGGTTACTGTTGCCAACCTGGCAGAATCTAGAGTCACGCAAAGACGGGTCTCTGGGCATGCCTGTGTGGAAGTATCTTGATTACATATTAGTTGATGTGGGAAGAACCATCTTAATTGTAGTGAAGCCACCAGTTCTCTGGGCAAGGGACCCCTGAACTGTTGAAAATGCAGAAAGTGAGTTTGAGCACTAGTGTGTGTTCCTGGCTCTCTGCTTTCTGGCTGCAGATGTGATGTGAGAAAGCCAGCAAGCTCCTGCTGCCGTGATCCTCTGACATACTGCACGGGACCCTTGAACCATGAGCCACAGGAAACTTTAAGCTGCATCCATATGTGTGTTTTCCCACAGTAACGGGCAGAGAAACTAAGATGAGCGTAAAGAGGCCGGGGTGGTTGCAAGGACTTGTCCAGAGAGAGGGAGAATGTGGGCTCAGAGAGGACCCTGGGTACAGGGGAAGAGTGTGAAGACAAGAAGGTCAGGGGCGACTCAGTGGAAGCTCAGGGTCTCAGAACAAGACATTAGGAAGGTCTTGGCAGAGGAGCTGGGGATGCCCTCCAAAGGTCCATCTACATACCGCTTATTTGGAGAGGCCCAAATACAATCTACTTGCTACCACCAGGTTCCAGATGGGTCCCAACTCGAGAGTCCCAGAGTGAATTTCTCCGCAGGGAATTCTTCCCACTACAAGACTGTAGGTGACAAGACAGTGTGGGGACTTTTCCCAGGACCTCAGAGACTCGTGTTCCACTACCCCACAACTCAAATAAGTTTTCCCATTTCCACCTACAAGATCTAGGGCTTCAAATGCCCCTCTTTAAGTCAGTCCCGGGAAAAGGAGGCCAGCACACAATCACATGACTACCCTCGGCCCAGTCCCGGCTGCATGGCTGGGCTTCAGGAACCCCACTCACCGGCTGGCATGGGCGAGATGCTTGCTTGTCACAGAGGGTCACTTGGGCGTGTAGGTAGAGCGTGTCGCTATTCAAGAATCGCGACAGAATGAAGGCCAGTGTCACCTGTATGGAGGCTCCATTGTTCAAGTCCTGGAGCAGCCGGTCCCCGACTGGGCAGCTATGGGGAGAAGGCCCTAGTGCTGATCTTTGAGACCCAGGCTTGGGGCCCCAGGTATCAACACACAGTTTGATTTCGGCCACTTTAACGTGTTCTGTATAATTGGGGGTGTTCCTGCTGAGAACTCACTTTACATAGATTAATTTCATCCCAACAACCATATTCTAAGGATGACCATACTTTTGACTGTTCCCCATTTTTAAATGTTTATTATCTTATCCCTGCCCATGTTTGTGCAGCACGGAAGTACAGTACCCACGGAGGTCAGAAGAGGGTGCTGTTCCATCACCTAGAACTAGAGTTACAGATGGTTGTAACGCCATGTGGGTGCTGTGAACCCAACCCAGGTCCTCTGCAAGAGCAGCCAGTGCTTTTTAACTGCTGAGCCAGCTCTCCAGCCCCCTACCCTTCCCTTTCTTTTTTAAAAAGGAGGAAACGGGTTTGGAGATGTTAGGTAGGTCCTCAAATTTGGGCCAGGGTGTTCTAGCACGATGCTGGCCCCCGGTGGGAACCCCAGAACCTCAGGAATAGAGGAAAAGCTTATTACAGGCTAGGGCAAATTCAAGAGTGTGTTTTGGGACCACACTGAGCATGACCAGCCCTTGGTCATACTCAGCCCTCTGCTCTCATCTGTGCAGCAGAGGAAGTAATCCTTCCTGGGATGCTCTGTGAGCTGATGAGCAATCCCTATGCTTCTGCAAAAACTATTGCCAATATTACTGAAATTTGATATGGAAGTAAGACATTCCCCCACCCCCGTCTCATTTTGAGTCAGGATACCAGGCATGCACAAGCTGTCCTGCTCTAAGTAGCTGAAGGCGGCTCTTACTTCTCAACCACCCTACCTCTCCCTTCTGATTGCTTAGGTTACAGGCATGCACCATCATACCCAATTTTTATTTTATTTTATAATTATGTTTTAAAAAAGGTCTTCCCGTGCCAGACGGTGGTGGCGCACGCCTTTACTCGCAGCACTCAGGAGGCAGAGACAGGGGGATCTCTGTGAGTTTGAGGCCAGCCTGGTCTACAAGAGCTAATTTCAGGACAGGCTCCAAAGCTACAGAGAAATCATGTCTTGAAATTAAAACAAAATAGAACAAAACAAAAAAATAGGGTCTTGCTGTCTTACTTGTCTAACCTGATATTCTAAGTAATTCCTCTGTCTCAGCCTCCCAAGTACTTGGATTTGGGGCATAAACACCTGACTAAGAGGCCCAACTCTGACCCGACTGTGCTCAACACTGAACACAGTCACCTCCCATGCACCTGAACTGAGTCTTAGCTTCTCGTGTAAGATGCTAATCAAAATATAACTATCTCACAGTGTGTGGTAAGATTTAAATTAACTGATAAGCGTGATGTGACTCAAACTACATCCAGCATGAAATAAATATTATTTGTAAATAACCAAATTCTTAGCTGTCGTTAGCTATTACATGTAGTGTACTTCAATAACAACATAGCATATGGCACTCTGACATGTTAATGCTATATTTCTAAATCTCATCATAGGTCCTCAATAACTGTCTGGGTGAAAGAATAGAAGAAATGAATGTCACCTATTGACTGTGAGATCTTGAGCAGGTTTTAATCTCCTTGGGCCTCAGTTTACTCATCTGTAAAATGCGGCTGAATGCATTCGCTCAACCAGCATTCCCCATCCCTTCCTTCCTTCCTTCCCCATTTTGTTTGCCAGAGATACCGAAAAGAACGGGGGAGGGGGGGTCTGTGCTCATGGGAACAAAAGTACCTGCCTAAGTCACAGACCAAGAGCTGGAGCCTGATTGGTCCTTACCTCTCATTCACAAAATGATAGGTGGCCTTAGCCACTGTGTTGGAGATGTTGTCACTGGCAAAGACCTCATTAGCCACTAGGGAGAACTGGTCAGGATCACTGCTGGTGGACTTGAGGACCACATAGAGGGGCATGCCCACGGGAGCTGTACGGTCCTCGAGTGGTCTGTGGAGTTCAAGGTCTGTGAAGACGCTCAGGGTGATGACAGTCTCTCCAATGCCAGGAATATGGATAGTGCTGTATCCAGAGAGAAACAAGAGTGAGCCCTCACAGGGAAGGGAGTGGGTAAAGCGCCCTATTGTACAGCCCGAGGATCTGAGATCAAGCCCAGGCATAATGGCGTGTTTGCGAACTTAACTACTAGAGAGACAGGCAGACCCAGAGGGCTTGCTGGTCAACCAGGCTAGCCCTGCTTGATAAGTTTGAGACCAATGGGAGAGCCTGCCTTAAAGAATAAGGGAGGGAACTCTGTGAGGCAGCTTCCATAAGGTCACCATCTGCGGTGGGATGGGACTTCGTGATGAAGTAGTGTTTGGGGGTCTCCAATAAATATAAAAGGAAGAAAAGATGGCCGGGGAGGAGCAAACCTGTTCACTTTCTTCATGGACCACATAAACTATGAAGTGCCACATCATAGGTCCCCAGACCTTGGCAGGTATCTAACTTCATGATAATTTACATAAATAACCCACAATGCATCTCTTCCTAGAAGCATCCCGTTTCTCTGTCCACGTCAGAGATGCTTACATATGGTGGGTGAGCATGAGGGCCAATTTCTCGAGAGTGTTGAGGCTTTGGCTAGCTTCAAGGTAGCAGTGAGAACTTGGGGGTGGCCTAGGGCCTAGCTGCAGAGACAGCTGATGGGATGTAACTCACGGAATGGAGGCCTCCTGGTAGGAGACAGGCTTGCTGACATTCACCACCAGGGGGTACGCACAGCTGAAGTGGAGCACTCTGGAGCCAGAGCCAAGGCGAGCCTCTTCAAGGTGCACATTCACAGAGTACAGGGCATGGCTGACGTTGGTCTAGAAAAGACAGGTAGGTGAGCAGACACTACCCACAAGTCCCTGGGGTCAACGCCTCCCATCCTCTCTGGCAACAAGGTGTTTATTTCAATAAAAGCTGTAGCCGAAGTTCTTTGAGCCTGGTTCTCTGGCTTGAACACAGCGCTCCTTTATTGGCCCCATTTTATAAAAGGGTAAAAGAAGGCTCAGAAAGGTTCAAAGATGTCCCCAGCAAGTGACAGCTTAAATCCAACAGCACTCTGACTCCGGGGACCATCACTTTATCCCCCCATGCCATGGTTCTAAGTTTCTTCTCTTGAGATGGGGTAGACCAGGTTGGTCTTCATGACTATGTAGCTGAGGATGGTCTTGAACTCCTGACATGTCTGGTTCCACCTCCCAAGTACCAGGATTATGTCACAATGCCCAATGTCTATGGTGCTGGGAATTGAACCCAGAGTTGCCAATGGAGGTTCTTACTCCATGGTCCTAAAATGTTAATACTTATTTTATTTTACTTTATTTTGAGACAGGGCATTATATAGCCCAAACTAGTGTCCAACTATGTACCCAAGGATGGTCTTGAACTCTCCCCTGCCTCTGCTTCCCAAGTGCTGAGCCTATCTGCAGACACCACCACATCTGGGCTGTTTTTATTTTTGGTGTGATAGTGTGGTGGTTGTTTTGAGAGAGCATTTTAAAGGTTTATTTTATTTTGAAAATTATATACATGTGTGTACCTCTCTAGCTGAATGTATCTGACAGTGCAGGTTCCTGAAGAGGACAGAAGAGGGCACCAGAACCTCTGGATCTGGATTTTAAATGATTGTGAGCTGCAGGTCCTCTGTAATGTGAACTCTTAACTGCTGAGTCTCTCTCCAGCCTAGGAAGAATAACTTGCTCTGTAGCCCAGGCTATCCTGAGACTTGCAATCCTCCTGCCTCAGTTTTCTTAGTTCTGGGCTTATTGGTGCCAATTTGAATTTTTGGAATCTCTTGGGAAAAAAATTAGGATCCCTGAGCTGTTAAGAATTATAAGTCTGAAGCCGGGCGGTGGTGGCGCACGCCTTTAATCCCAGCACTCGGGAGGCAGAGGCAGGCGGATCTCTGGGAGTTCGAGGCCAGCCTGGTCTACAAGAGCTAGTTCCAGGACAGGCTCCAAAGCTACAGAGAAACCCTGTCTCGAAAAACCAAAAAAAAAAAAGAATTATAAGTCTGGCCGGGCGATGGTGGCGAACGCCTTTAATCCCAGCACTCGGGAGGCAGAGGCAGGCGGATCTCTGTGAGTTCGAGACCAGCCTGGTCTACAAGAGCTAGTTCCAGGACAGGCTCCAAAGCCACAGAGAAACCCTGTCTCAAAAAACCAAAAAAAAAAAGAATTCTAAGTCTGAATGGCTGGTGATGGTGCACACCTTTAATCCCTGCACTTTGGAGGCAGAGGCAGGGGATCTCTGTGAGTTCGAGGTTAGCCTGGTTCATACAGATAGTTTCAGGACAGCCAACGCTCCACAATGAAACCCTGTCTTGAAAATCAAAAACGCAAGAGAGAGAGAGAGAGAGAGAGAGAGAGAAAATTATAAGTCGGAGTTAGGTGTAATGGTATATATCTTAAACCCCATCATTGGGGAGGCAGAGGCCAACCTAGTCTACATAGAAAGTTCCAGGATATTCATGGCCACATAGAGAGACTCTGTCCCTAACAAAAACAAAACAAAAAAACCTAAGTCTGGGTCGGGTGTGGTGGTGCACACCTTTAGTGCTTACTGGGAGGCAGAGGAGGTGGATCTTTGTGAGTTCTAGGCCAGCCTGGTCTATATAGTGAGTTCTGTGCCAGCCTGGGATACATGGTGAGAGTATATCTCTAAATAAATAAATTAAATTAAAAAAAGAATTCCAGGTTCTAGGGCTGGGGATGTATCTCAGTTTTAGAGTGTTTGCCTAGCACACATTAAGTCTCCCCAGCACTGAAAAGAAAAAAAAAAAAGAAAGAAAAAAAGAAGGAAGGAAGGAAGAAGAAAGAAAAAGATGAGTTCTGATCAAGAGATGGGGGCTTTAGAAGCACTGCTGTTGTTCGGTGGCATTCTATTATTTATGTGAATTACGTTGTCCTTATAAAACTAGTCTCTGAATGCTGGTGCAGGTATGTAATCCCAGGACTCAGGAGGCTGAGGCAGGAGGATTACCTCAAGTTCCAACTGTAATTTGGGAAAATCCTTTAAATTCTCTGAGCTATGGATTCCTCATTTATAATGAGAACCTCTCAAGATTAGAACCATTAAAAATAAATTGATAGACATGGCATTTGAACAGAAATCAGTAAAAAACTGCTGTGGTTGCTCTTTTGAAGTGTTTCACGGTTGAGAGTTTGGAAACCAAGACCCCAATTCAGCAAATACAGCACATGTAAAGGCATTCCCATTCTGGAGACAGATTGACCATTTTCTTCAACAAGACTGATCTGATGGCTAAGATTTGAGACCACCCAAGACAAGAGTTACCTAACCTCTCCTGTTTCAGCCCAGTCTTCAGAGCTTTCCCCCACCCCGTGCCTTCCCAACCCTGCCCACAAGCTTCCTGGCCCTGCCCCCACAGCTTTCCCAGCTCTGCCCCAGGACTTTCCCCTTTCCTTAGAGTTGAGGGTCAGCTTACAGAGATGTGGAGTCCACAAGTTCCTTCTTTCTTCTCCAACTGAAAGACCTGGACCCGGTGACCCTGGTCTGTTGTATTGGTACTGGAACACCCCGAGAGACATCTTTCTTCAGGACCCAGTGCTGATGCTTCAAGAAGCAGCTCCTCCCCTGGGGCTGGAGAGATGGTTAAGAGCATTGCCTACTCTTCCAGAAGTCCTGAGTTCAATTCCCACCAACCACATGGTGGCTCACGACCATCTGTAATAAGGTCTGGTGCCCTCTTCTGGCCTGCAGGGATACACACAGATAGAATATTGTATACATAATAAATAAATAAATAAATAAATAAATAAATAAATAAATAACAATCCTGTATCTCTTTAAAAAAAAAAAAACAAAAGAAGCAGCTCCTCAGAGCCACCTCAATGACCTCTGGTTTGCAGCACAGGATTCCCATCTCCCTGGATAGTTCTGCAGGGGAACAAGAGCCAGGGGCGGGGTCTTTTGAGGATCCTGGGATGATACCATGAGAAGGAATACTTTTCCTCAGGTGGGTGAAGAAGACAGTGGATACTGGTCCACTCTCCACTCCCTTAAACACAGCCAGCAAATGGTTCAGTAGGTAAAGGCTTGCCATGGAGACCTGAGTTCAATTCCCAGGGCACACAGAAAGGTGAAAGGAAAGAAGTGACTTCACAAAGCTGTCCTCTGACCTCTTCACGATAGCAAGTGTACCCCCAATACACACACACACAATGCACACATAATAATTGTTAAAATTGTAAACATGTCTGGGTGTGGAGGCGCATGCCTTTCATCCCAGCACTCAGGAAACAGAGGCAGATGGATTTCTGTGAGTTTGAGGCCATCCTGGTCTAAAGAGTGAGTCCAGGACAGCCAGGGCTACACAGAAAAACCCTGTCTCAAAACACCCCCCCCCACACACACACATACAGATCTCATACATGTCTTGTGGGATCCTGATCCTGGCCCTCACAGGTCCTTAAGATCTCTTTTCCGAGAATTAGTACCTGGGTCACAAAGCGTCTGTGGGAGCTGGGAAGGTAGCTTTGTTGGCAGAGAGCTTGCCTGCCATCATTTGATCTCCAGTGCCACATGAATAGGGCATGATGGTGGCCGCCTGTAATCCCAGAATTTAGGAGGCAGAGGCAGGAAGATCAAGAGCTGAAGCTCGTCTTCAGTGGCCAGGGCGGCTCTGGACTAAGAGACCTTGACTAAACAACAAAGCTTGGGGGGGATGAAGCTCCCATCTTGGAGCCAGGTAGCCTGAGGGTTGGGCAGTGGATGCAGGAATAGACGAAGCCCAGAGGCAGAGCCAGAAAGGTAAGAAGAAAAGAAGAAGGTGGCTCCCTGTTCCTGCCAGACTCTTCAATTTTCAGTCCCCAGGGAACCAAGGAAGCCTGGTCTGGGCTTCAACGAAAGAGAATGACTTTGGCGAAGGCAGCTGGTGTCTCTAACTTGTCTGGCAAGATTGGGGTTTTAAGGGGTTAATTTGTTTATTCTCCAATTTTTCTCATTCCAAGCTGGAAGCTAGAACCTGGTGTGTGTGTGTGTGTGTGTGTGTGTGTGAGTGTGTGTGTGTGTGTGATATGTGCCTGTAATCCCCATCAGTACCTGGACAGCAGTTTGGGTCCTGGGGGCTGCAGGCTGGGGCTGGGGCAAGGTAGATGGTCTCATCTGCTCAGCCAACTCTGAATGGACTCATTCCATGTTCAGGTCTTACCAGTTTCTTTGGACAGGGTTCCCGCTGAGCCTTCTCAGAGTTCCCTGACTGCACTCATCCTGGCCAGTTATCTGATTCATTCATACGTGTTATTCATGTTATTTACATATTTACATCCATGCACATAAATCAAAATCAAAGAGAAAGAGGAGGAGGAAAAGCAATAGCAGCAGCAGCAGCAACAGCAATAGACTTCCTGGAAGGATTATTCAGACTTACCCAAGTGGAAATAGTAGCTATTGCTGCACATACAGCCTCTGGTGCTGTCTAGATACTCATCCAAAGCACAGGCACCACCTCCTGGACCACTACTCTGGCTTGAGCTGCGGGGAGCTGGACTGGTCCCAATTATAGTGGAGGATTTGGTGGTCTCTGAGGCGTTATGGACAAGGCCTGTGGGATGTTCAGGTGACTGGGCTGTACCAGTGCCTATGCTTGAGTCTGTCTGTGCTGGCTGAGAAGGCGTCTGTGTCACAGAGCTGCTCTGTGGGTCTGGTGGTTTGCTTGTTGTGGGGGGTGTCGCTGGAGTTGGGGGTACAGCTGCAGTGTCTTTTTCCTGAGTCTCAGCTGTGTCTGTGCTGAGAACAGCTGTACTCGGGGCGGCGACTGTGGTGGATGAAGGGGTGTTCGTAACTGCCACGGTTGTTGTGGGTAAAGGTTCGTGTGTGTCCCTGGCTTTGTCCAATGTTGATGAGGGTGGAATTTGATTCAGTTGTGGGGTCTCAGATGAAATGGCCAAGCTGAATAAAACTGTGGTTTTGGATGTCACTATCGATTCCTTTACTGCAGAGGTCATTGTGAAATCTGACAGTGACATGCTATTAGTGACTGTGATGGCAGGGGTGTGTACTGTTGATGTCATCTGTTCTGTGGGCCCTGCTGTGCCTCTGCTCTGGGGTGATGCTGGAAGAGTAGGTGATGTCATCTGATCTTGGGACTTAGATGTCGGTGTCTCAGTCACTGACGAACTGTTGGGTTCTTCTGTGGAGTCATGGCCTTTCATACTGTGAGGCAGACTTGAATTTGTAGATGGGTAGGGCAGATTTCTGTTACTCACAGAGCTCTCTGTGGAGGGCGAGTCTGAGGCAAGCACCCCGACCGAAGCGCCACCTACAGAAATGGCAACAGCAGCAAAAATAAAGACACCAAGCACCATGCCTTCCTTCCCCCCAGTGCTCTGCCTCCAAGTCTCCTACTGAGGACATCTAATGAAAACAACAGCTACACTAGTCCATGTAACGAGCTCGCACATGCACTTTCTCTTCCGGTCCCAGATGCTTCAGGAGCTGCCAGTTACCATTCAGACTTGGTTAAGTTCCAGAACCACACCACACACAACCAGTCCTGAAAATGGCACAGAAATGGCACCAAGAAACCCCAGTCACAAAGATATGAATCTACATGAGCTTTGCCAAGGAGCACAACAAGAAAGGCCTGAAGAAGATGCAAGGCAGACAAGGCGAAGGCCATGGGCGCACATGCAGAGGCCAGCAAGACTTAGACTCCTTAGGATAGAATGTTTAATAAAACAGTAGGATATGTTCCTTGTTTAATATTGTTTATGCTGGTTGTAATTCTAACTTTATACTTGATATCTGTTCCTAGTATACATAGTTTTGTATTGGGTTTGGAACTCTCTTATTTAAACAAAAGGGGGAGGTGCTGTGGGAGCTCCTTCAGCCAATAGCCTTTAAGATACCAGCCCACTTGGATGTGATCTCTTATACTATAAATGCAGCAGTATAGCATAGACTTGCTCTCTTGCTTCAGGTTCTTGTTTCTATCTGCTAGATTCGGTTCCTGTTTCCTGTTTGTGCAGAGGACTGTGATCTAGGACTGTGATCTGTAAGTCTACCCCTAAATAAATAACCCCTTATTATACGTAATTCTGAACTAGTATGGGATTATTTCCTCTCTACCATATGTACATAGCTTCTTGGGTTTGAACTCAGGTTTTCAGGCTAGGCAGCAAGTGATTTTATCCACCAAACCACTGAATCAACCATTCCTACTTTGTATCTAGTTACTTATTTATGTATTATTTGAGACAGGGTCTTTCTTTGTATCACAAGCTGGCTTCAAACTATGTAGATCAGGCTGAGCTTCAAACGCATAGATATTCGCCTGCCTCTGCCTCCTGAGTGATGGGATTAAAAGCATGTGCCACCATACCTAACATTTTTATGTGTACACATGTTTTCCTGTATGTATGTGCATCGTGCATGTGCGGTGTTCTTGGAGACGAGAAAGGGGCATTGGAACCCCTGGAACTGAAGCTACAGACAATTGTGAGTCCCCATGTGGGTGCGTGCTGGGAACCAAATCCAGGTCCTCTCCAAGAGCACCAGTACTCTTATGGCTGAGCGGTCTCTTCAGCCCTCTGTGTTGTTTTCATGCTGGGTTTATTCCTTATTTAATATGCTTGTGTGTTTTGCCTGCATGTATATGTGTGCCTGGTGCCGTTGTTTGTGTGTTTTGCCTGCATGTATATGTGTGCCTGGTGCCATTGTTTGTGTGTTTTGCCTGCATGTATATGTGTGCCTGGTGCCGTTGGTGGTCAAACGAGGGTGTCAGCTCCCCTGAGACCCACACACACGCTGAACCCACAGGTGGCTGTGGGTACTGGGAACTGAACCCAGGACCTCTGGAAGAGCAGTCTCCATGCTCTTAACCACTGAGCCATCTCTCCAGTTCCATTCTCCATCCCTGCTGTGGTTTTTCTTGTTTTTGTTTTGTTTTTGTTTGTTTTTGTTCGTTTGCCTCATGTGTATAGATGTTCCACTTCCTTGTAAGTCTGTGCGCCCTGCGTATGTCTGGTGCCCGTGGAAGCCAGAAGAGGGTGTTGGATCACCTGAATTAAAGTTACAGATGACTGTAGTGGATGCTGGGAATCAAATCCAGGTCCTTTACAAGAGTAGTAGCCAGTGCTCTAACTTGCAGAGCCATCTCTTTAGCCCCCTATTTTTTTTATTAATTTTTTCATTTATTTTACATACCAACCACAGTTTCACCTCCCTCTTCTATTGTTTTAAAGATTTATTTATTTATTATATATACAGTGTTCTGCCTGCATGTATGCCTGCATGCCAGAAGGGGGCACCAGATCTCATTATATATGGATGTGAGTCACTACTCAGAACCTCTAGAAGAACAGCCAGTTCTCTTAACCTCTGAGTCATCGCTCCAGCCCTATGGGCTTGTATTAAACAAAGTAGAATAAATAAATCTTTATTAAAAAAAAAAAAAAGACAAGGCCTTAAAAAGCCTACCTTGCATACAGGGCTAGCCTTGAACTCACTATGAGCCCAGGGTGGCCTTAAATTCCCTATGGTCTCACTGAATTCCTTCTTTTGCTTTGTTGAGACAGGCTCTTACGAATCTTAGGCTGGCCACACTACATGGCAGAGGATGACCTTGATCCTCCTGTATCTACCTCCTGAGTGCCCACCGAGACTGGCTTTCCGGAAGTGTTTGATTTCTTGATAACTTGTTTGAACTTAGTTGAACTAGTGGTTCAGTGGTTAAGAGCACCAATACCCCAAAACACCCACATTCAGTTCTGAGCATCCACATGGTGGTTTTCAACCATCTGTAAGTCTAGTCCCAGGTGAGCTAACGCCCTCTTCTGAATTCCAAGGGCACCAGGCACACACGTGTTGTGTTGTACATACATACATGCAAGCAAAAACACTCATACACATTAAATAAATAGATAAATCTAAAACTAAAGCAACATGGGGGCTGGAGAGACAGTTTAGCCAGTAGGAGCACTTTCTGCTCTTCTAGAAGACTTGGATTTGGTTCCCAGCGCTCACAAAAGTGTTACGCAGAATAATGCAAGCAGGTTAGGGACACAGCTCAATGGGAGAAAGTTTATTTTGGCAACCTTGAGGCCTTGGCTTCAATTCTTAGTACCACATACACCAGTGGTTCTCAACCTTCCTAAAGCTGCAGCCCTTTAAATACCTCACGTTGTGGTGACCCCCCAACCCTAAAACTATTTTCGTTGCTACTTCATAACTGTAATTTGCTACTGCTATGAATCATAATGTAAGTATCTGTGTTTTCTGATGGTCTTAGGTGACCCCTGTGAAGGCTATTTGACCCCCTCCCCAGGGGTTGTGACCCACAGGTTGAGAACTACTGACACACACAAAAGCCAGATGTGGTAGCAGATGTGCCTATAGTCTAGCACCTGGGAAGCAGGGGAAGTGTGCCTTGCAGCAAGTTTGGGGCCAGCCAGGGCTACATAGCAAGACCCTGTATCAAAACACAAAGAACAAACAAAACCCCCAACAAACTAAGCTGGGCATATGGGATAAGCCTTCAAACCCAGCATGGGGAGGCAGAGGCAGGCGTATATCTGTGAGTTCCAGGCCAGCCTAATCTACAAAGTAACCCTTTCTCAAACAAACAAAGCAAAAACAAAGCAACCCCCCCTCCCAAGAATTTTACTTCTTAAAAAAATTTTTTTTTTCAACTCAGCCATCGGTAAGATGGTTTATCAGGTTAGAGTGCTTGCCTGAGTTTAATTCCTGTATCCCAGCCGAAAAGAACTCACTCCTGAGGTTTGTCATCTGACTTCCTTCACCATGGTGCACTCCAACCCTAACACACACATACACACACACGGTGGGGAAGGATAATAGTGGTAGTCATAACAATATTTTTTTAAAAAGCATATCACTTGACTTCTGTAACTGAGCCATGGTGATGCACTCTCAACCTGTATCTCTCTCTCTCTCTCTCTCTCTCTCTCTCTCTCTCTCTCTCTCTCACACACACACATACACACAAAGCACTGGTGGTTATGGATGCTCAGCATCTTTCCCTCTCATTTGTCCAGAGTGGAAATGATATGCTGTTTTTTCACTGAGGTGACGCCTGCTATTTTTGGAAAACAGGTCGTGGAAACTAAGGCTGAAACAGGGAAGGCATCTGTCCAAAGCCACACCCCAAGGAAGTGGTGATGTTGCATTTGAAACCAGACCATCAGACCCCTCACTTTGCTTTCTCAACTGTGCTATGAAGCCCTACAAAAACATCACCCAATTTCCAAGGCTGAGCTGGCCATTTTCCCTTGAGAGGAAAGGCCTCACACACATGCTGAACTAATCCCCAGGGCACCTTGCTCTTTCCCCTGGGCAATGGGCAGAAACGGGCCATCACCTGATGCCCTGCTCTAGATTCCTAGCAATTCCCCGAGGGCTGATTCAGATGCTAGCCCTCCTTCCTGTCAGTACTCTGAAGAGGCACTGGCCTGCCCCCCACCCTGGACCACCTCTACTATGACATCTTCCTTGTGTACAGAGCTGCGGGGTCAACACAGGGCAGCAGCTGTCTGGGAGGCTTACAAAGAGTAGGGAGGCTTGGAGTGGGGACTGATTCTGTGACGTATTTCTTTTTCTTTCTTAACAAAACTTTATTCAAAATTACAACTAAAACATACACACATAAATTTTGCAGAGTATATTCCACTGGGAATGAAATTTAAATATTCTTTTTGTGAGACAGTCTCCATCATTTGAACATAACTGTAAATCTATATAATGTGAGTCCTATAAACATACCAAGGAACTTTTAATATATTTTTTTAAATATTTATTTATTTATTAGGTATACAATATTCTGTCTGTGTGTATGTCTGCAGGCCAGAAGAGGGCACCAGATCCCTTTACAGATGGTTGTGAGCCACCATGTGGTTGCTGGGAATTGAACTCAGGACCTTTGGAAGAGCAGGCAATGCTCTTAACCTCTGAGCCATCTCTCCAGCCCCTATTTTTTATTTTTTAAGAAAACAAACTATCTTTTTTTCATTTCATATACCAATCTGAGTTCCCACTCCTTCCCCTCCTCGCTCCCTCCCCCCCCCCCACATCCACACCTCAGAGATGGTAAGGCACATTGCTTTGGGGAAGGTCCAAGGTCCTCCCCACTATATCTAGCCTGAGCAAGGTATCCATACAAAGAGAATGGGTTCCAAAAAGCCAATACAAGCACTAGGAATAAATCCTGGTCCACTGCCAGTGGCCCTGCAGTCTGCCCCAGCCACACAACTGTCACCCACATTCAGAGGGTCTAGTCTGGTCCTATGCTGGTTCCTCCCCTGTCTGGCCAGAGTTGGTGAGCTCACATTAGCTCAGGTAAGCTTTTCAGTGGGTGTCCTATCATGGTCTTGTATTTGTTGTGTGACCTTGTGGCTGGCATCCCACCCCTTACTCTGGTCTCCATGGCTCACTCAGCATAGTGAGATCCTGGCTCAGTATTAGAGGAGCCGCAACAGCCCAGGCTAACAGGGCAGGTGACTTGTTAGAGGGACTTAGGTTTGTATTTGCAAAGAGGACTATCTCATTGGCTTCGAATGCATGCTTTTTTTTTCCTTTTGGATTTTTTGAGACAGGGTATTCTATGCTAACCTTGACATCTGGATCCTCCACTTCCCCAGGGCTGGGATCACAGACGTGAACTACCACACCTGATCTGACTTTGTGCTTTTTCTGAGCAGACAACCTGTTGCTCTGTCCTTATGCAGGAGTCCATCTTTGCCCACAGATGTGCCACACCGAGCTGTCATTCTGCAACCAGCACAGCGCCGTGCTGTCTTCTGGTTGGCTGGTATACTTCTGTACCACCGCACTAACACCACATCATCCATCACTTTAAAGGGCGGGGCAGTATTTGATGGGCAGGTGGGAGGACTGGAGAGACAGCTCACAGAGAAAAGCACTTGCTGCTCTTCCACAGGACCCAACTTCTGTCCCCAAATGCCTGTGTCGCATGGCTGACGATGCCCTATAACTCTGGCTTCGGGGGCTCTGACACCTTAGTAATAGTTTGGACTTTCAGTGGACTGAGGGCCTGGGGTTTGGGACCCTGGTACCTTCCCCTACACTTCTCTGTTTTCTGTAAGGCCACCAGTCTGATGCCTGACCCTCCCATCTCCCCAGGGCTGGAATTACAAGCCTGTACCACCACATTTGACCTGACTTTATGCTTTTTCCAAGGGGGGGTCAACCAATTGCCCTTCAGGCTTCTTCATACACACGTGCACACACACACACACATACGCGACATACACAATATCACAGACCTCTGTTGACCTCTGTTCTCTGATGCTATTTGTTGTTTTTCACTTTTTGAATTCTTTGAGACTGGAGCCTAGGCTGACTTTGAATTTCTGATCCTCCTGCCTCCGCTTCCCAAGTGCTGGGATTCCAGGTATGTGCTAACACAATCAGCTTCCCTCTGTCCTTTCTTACACACTAGAGTCAACTAATTTAGACTACAAGCCCCTATTGGGATTTTAGTTGGGTATAGGCCGAAATTTCAAATTTGGTGAAAATCTTCATGGTGATTGTGATTCCCTGCCTTTAGCGATGGAGTATCCTAGACTCTGGAGTCAGACCTGTGTGATTGGGAGGATGTGGAAATCGGCAGGTGACTGGAAGCCCCAGTTTCTATGGCGGCAAAGCAGGGATGCTGACAGTGCCTACTTCGAGTCTTAAGGCCAGGGGAGCTGTCACACAGTGCTCGGCACAGGCACAGTGGACCCCGCTCTTGGAGTCATCACTCTCCCACCCACTGCTGTCGCCACACCTACTGATGTGTGTTTTATTGCTTTATCATAGAGGCTCCTGTCCCTGGTCAAAGTTGTGGACCTGGGGAGCTGCCTGTGCACAGTGTGTGGCCTGTATCTTCCCTCATGCTGATCTAGGAACTCAGTAACCCAGAATGCCTTCCTTTCTCAAACTGTGAGGCAGCAGACCACTGGTCTTCGTAGAGAAAGGCAAAGCAACTATGTTGGAACACCTGAGCCCTCAGCCTGCAGGAACAGCCTCAGATGTTAACCTGCCACACTGAAAACCCAGCTATTAGCCTGCCCAGATGGGAAGGACAGATAGAAAGACAGATGAGCAGACGGGATGGAGCAGACAGACAAAGATAGCACTCTGCAAGAGATGTAAGGGAGAGGCCAGAGGCGCCGAGGTCATTCTGTTTTTAAAACTCCCTGGCACCTCTGCCCCACACCCTTTAGACAGCTAAAGAGGTTAGTTAGGGAGTAGCTGAGCTTCCCTTGGCGACCAGAGAGGTATTACCTGCCTTTTTTAGCACTTTCTTCCCGTCTCTGGCCAGTCAGAAAAGAAGCTACAAGTTGAGGATGGAAAAGGGGTTGGGTACTTACTGGGCAGGTTGAAGGCTCTGTCCCTACTTAGGAGCAGCAGAAGCAGCAGAAACCAGTGGCTGCCCATGTCCATGCTGATAGATGGTCCTAGGGGTGTTAGGAAGGAGCTCTGGCCCAAACAAGGGGGCAGACTGCAAGACAGAGTGGTACTGCTGCCACCAGCGCCACCTCTCTGCCTGATGAGCACTCTACCCACTCTGTTGTCCAGACTGCCCGTGGGCCTCAGGGGGCTTTTTAGTTAGAACCTCTGCTGATGCAGTCAGGGGCCGGGTGAGGCAGTGTTTCCCATCAGCTGCAATCAGTGAGCCTCTAGGGACTGCGGTGCCAACTAGTGAATATCCCAAGGCCCTAGTTATCAGCCTTTCCTGAACAGCAGGGCAGAACTCTGGGTCACACAGCTTCCCCATCACCACCAGCAGAGTGTCTGGGCCACACAGCATCCCCATCAGCACCAGCAAAGTGTCTGAGGGTCAGGGATATTGGTCTTCCACTGTCTGGGTTTCCAACTGACACTTGAGAATCCAGCTCTTCTGCCTATGCTGATTCAGCTTTCTCTGGGGTGGTCTCAATGAGAATGGCCCCCACAGGTTCATGTGTTCAAATGCTTGGTCCCTAGTTGGTGGAACCATTTGGGAAGGATTAGGAGGTGTGGCCTTGTTGGAGGAGGTATGTTAGTGGGGGTGGCTTTGAGATTTCAAAAGCCTCGCTAGGCAGTGGTGGCACATGCCTTTAATACCATCACTTGGTAGGCAAAGGCAGGTGGATCTCTGAGTTCAAGGCTAGCCTGATCGATAGAGTGAGTTTCAGGATGGCCAAGGCTACACAGAGAAGCTTTGTCTTGGAAAAACAAAACAAACAAACAGAAAAAGAGATTTCAAAAGCCTCCACCATCCCCAGTATACTCTCAGCTACTCCTCCAGCCTCCTCGCTAAATTGGAAGCCCTTAAAGGGGTTCATCAGACTAACCCCAAGACTAGTTCTCACTGCGAAGCCCAGGCTAGCCCCTGAGTCTCCTGAGTCCTCCTATCCCAGTCTCTCAGGTGCTGGGATTGAGGGCTACATCACCACATTCAGCACTAACAAGTGTTTGGTTTGTTTGTTTGCTTTGTTTTGTTTGAGACAAGATCTCCTGTAGCTCAGGCTGGCCTTCAACTAGCTGAGTAGCTGAGGATGACCTTGAATTCTTAGTCCTCCTGCCTCAACTTCCCAAGTGCTGGGAATGAGGTGTGAGCCACCACGCTCCATGCAAACAGGCTTTTAGAAAGCACAATCTTTCGTATCTAGGAAACCAAAGGGAAGGATGAAAAACAGGTTGAGAACAGCCAGTCAGAATAATTAATTATAACAAGAAATTTTATTTTTGGTGCATACAGCCTTACTTGGCCTGGCTCTTTTCAATGCTTGGGCCCACCCAGGCCTCGTCCAGCTCCAGCTGGAGCAGATGTCAGGGATAGTCATCTTTAGGTCACCGCCTGGCTACCCCTTTCTGCGCTCATCCCTGCTGTGGGGTGCTCATCCCTGATGTGGGGCTTCCATTCTCGCACAGAATCCTTTGTCCTGACTCCTCCGGACCTCAGGCTCACAAGCATAAGCCCTGCAGATGCTGCCACCATCCCAGCCCCATGGCCTCTGCCACCCAGGTGGAAGGGAGAGCGATGGGCTCCAGTCAGGGATGCAGGAAGATGCAGCAGCTGATCCCGTGTGTGTGCAGGCCCCTTGGCTCCCATGCTGCCTTCTCACAGGCTGAACTTGTGTTTGCTAAGCACATTTGAGCTAGACTCATGAACCTGCAAACCAAAAGGTCTTCTTGTCATTTCACTTACCTGGACGGGACAGACTGCCCCTTTCTCCTCCTGCCTCAATAGCTAACTGCCCCTGCTGGGTAACTCTGGCATGCCTAGAACCCACTCTGAACTGAGGAACCCAGGCATTCCCAAGACTCCATTCCCATGAGATAAGAGGTGCTCATATGCACCCTAGATGGGTTGACAGGGGTCCTTTTTCCAATGTGGGACTAAGGCCCTGTTTCCAAGGAAGAGCTGAGCTGGCAAAAGCCGCTCTAAGATAAAGATAGGTCTGTAGGTGCTGGGGAAGGGGAAGATGGGAGGAAGCAGGGCCTCTATGACTCGACTTGACCAATGGGTGCCAGCTGAGGTGAGGGGGGACTTTAGAGGGTCAACCGGAAAAGAAAGGAAATCTTGACTGTGGTGCCTGTCAGGGGTATTGCGGGTCGGGGTGGGGGCGGGGAGGAGTTGATCAGATAGGGAAGGGAATGTGCACCTTTTCCCTGCTGACCAGTGCAGAGATCAAGTCTTGCTGAGTAGCCACCTCACGCATGTCTAGGGAGGACTCGCTCTGGAGGGACAGGGTTTTGGAGGCATGCTTCTGCAACAACTCCCGTTCCTGCTCCTGGTTGTAACGGATGGAGCGCACCTCCTCCACGATCCTGGGGTAGAAAAGACATTGTGTTCCTCCGAAGCCCTTCGTTTCTTCCCTGGTGCGCACCCTCCTTCGTCTTCCCTCCTCCCTCACTGCTTCTGCCGCATCCCTAAGGGAAACCCAGGCCATGCAGGGACCTCCTGGGAGAAAGGCACGACCCGAAAGGTCAGGACACTAGCTCCTGAGCTGGGAAGCTTCAACTCTGGGCAAGTTACTTAGAAAATGGGCCTGACTGAAGCCAGGCCCAGCTCTGACTCCCCAGTACCCTCCCCTACATGTTGAGCTCCTCCCGGATCTCTTTGTACTCCATCAGGTTCTCCTGTATGGCTTCAAGCACCAGGCAGAAATTATCGCAGGTCTTTTCCGTGAGGTTGCACAGGGGACCCCCAACCAGCGGCTCCTGGGGGTGACCAGAAGCCTCCTTGCGAGCCTCTGTACAATGCACCAAGGGCAGATCGTCAGCAAAGTCTTCTTCATCTGTACCTGTCTGAGGACGGTGATGGAGACGGTAGGCAGCTCAGGGCCACGTTACTTCAGGGAGGCTGAGTCTCTTAGCACATGCCCCTTTAGCCCTTTTGGTATTATAACATTTTACCTTATTTTATTTGTGCCTCCAGCAAGCCAGGCTAGCTACTCTACACTGGGTCCGGTCCTCAGCTCCAGTTAATCTTAGCCTCCCTTCCTGGATGTGATGACTCAGTTTCAAGTGGGACATAAGCCCCTCTCGGATCCCTTTGGAAATTCTTGCCCCAGCAAACCTTTAAAGCTCTACCTACGCTGGGTGATGATGATCCTGGCCCTCTGACCTTTCCAAAGTACTCGGCTCCATTCTGCACCTTTTAAAAGCAAGTTCTACCAAGTGAATACTGAGGAGCTAACATTTATTAAGTTCTTTTTTTTTTTCTTTTCCTTCCTTCCCTCTTCCTCCTCTCCCTCCTCCCTCAGTCCCCCACCTTCGTTTTGCTTTTTTATTCCCCCCTTCGGTTTTTCGAGACAGGGTTTCTCTGTGTAGCCCTGCGTGTACTATAGAACTAGCTCTGTAAACCAGGCTGGCCTCAAACTCACAAAGATCCATCTGCACCTGCCTCTGCCTCTGCCTCTGCCTCCTGGGTGCTGAGATTAAAGGTGTGTGCCACCACCGCCCAGCTTTGTTTTGCTTTTCAAGATGGGGTTTCTCTGTAGCGTGGCTTGAACTCGCTCTGAAGACCAAGCTGACTTCAGGGATTAAAGGCATGCACTGCCACACCTAGCCAATATATGACTGTTTTGCCTGCATGTATGTCAGTAAGGGCACCATGTACATACAATGCCTGTGAAGACCAGAAGGTGGCTATGGCTATGAATCCCCTGGAACTAGAGTCACAAACAGTTGTGAGTGGCCATGTGGATGTTGGGACTTGACCCCAAGACCTCTGCAGGAGCAATCAGTGCTCTTAACCACTGAGCCCGATCTCCAGTTCATTTCTTGAGCTCTTACTTGCAAACACTCATCAGATCCTATATCTCACGAGGGTCCTGGCGAGCGAGTGCTATTATCATTCCCATCATAGGGAAGAACTTCTGAATCCCATTGGGTGAATGGCCTCATGCCACCCCATCGCTCAGCTTTGAATTACCATGGCACATCTAGGAACCCATACCCAACCCCCAGGAGCCTCAGTCACTGAGTGGACGTTACAGAGGTGGAGGTCTGGCCTCCAGGTTTTGGATTTGGCTTTCTCCATGCACTCGAATGTGCAAACACACACGTACACAAGTCATTCATGCACACACTCTCCTCCCTCCCGTCCTCCCCATCCCATGCACCTCGCTAAAAGTTATCTGACGCTGTTGCCCCTCCTCTCCTATCTTCATCATCTGTTCCAGATTTGTGGTCACGACAACCACAAACAAGTTGAGGCCAATGAAAGCGCCAATGGTGATGAAGATGGCAAAGTAGATGGCACCTCCGACTTCCATGGCAATCTCCTCATCGTTCGTCCTGCGGGCGGCAGTCAGGAGCTCCGTCATTTCCCTAGCCCTTGAAGCCTCAGCTTTCTCATCTTTAAGACAAGGGACTATTTCCCACTCCTGCTGGCTGCAGAAGCAGCTCTTTGACTGAGGCCTGCTGTGCTGTCTGCTAGGCAAGCAGAGCCAACACTCAAACCAGCCCTACCAGGAGATTGGTGTGTCAGCATTATAAAGCACAGGCTATGCTTACATATGCTATAAATAGAAGAGTGCTATAGAAGTTTCTAGACTGACCCTCACGGCACTCTATGAGGTAGTCAATTTTTTTTTTTTTTTTTTTTTTTTTTTTTGGTTTTTCGAGACAGGGTTTCTCTGTGGCTTTGGAGCCTGTCCTGGAACTAGCTCTTGTAGAGCAGGCTGGTCTCGAACTCACAGAGATCTGCCTGCCTCTGCCTCCCGAGTGCTGGGATTAAAGGCGTGCGCCACCACCGCCCGGCTGAGGTAGTCAATATTGCCCTGGAGTCTCTAATTATGAATTTGTAAACTGAAGATCGGAATCCCAGCACTCGGGAAGTAAAGATAGGAGATCAGGAGTTCAAAGCTAGCCTGGGCTACCTGATTTCCTGTCTCAAAAACAAACAAACAAACAAACAAACCAAAAAACAAAACTAGGAGTGAAACTTAGTTGGTAGTGTTTGCCCCGGGTGCACAAGGCCCCAGTACAGCATAAACCAGGGGGTGGTGTATGACTATGATCATTTGGGAAGAAATTCAAGGCTATCCTGGGCTATGCTAGACTCCACTTCAAAACAAAAGTAAAAGAGACAAATCAACCCCTCCAACGTATTTTTTTTGTTTGTTTGTTTTTGTTTTGTTTTATAGAGACAGGGTTTCTCTGTGTTGCTTTAGAGCCTGTCCTGGAACTAGCTCTTGTAGACCAGGTTGGCCTCAAACTCACAGAGATCTGCCTGCCTCTGCCTCCTGAGTGCTGGGATTAAAGGCCTGTGCCACCACCACCCAGCTCCTCCAACTTTTAAAAGCTAGAGGTTGGAGCTATAGCTCTGTAGGAGAAGTCTTGCTTAGCAGGCTTAAGATCCAGAACTACAAGATACAAATGAATAAACAAGCCGGTCTTGGTGGCTCACTTCAGTCAGCTCAGCACTTAGCCAACTAAGGCAGGAAGATCACTTCAAGCTTGAGCCCCACAGTGGAATAGTTTGCCTAATGTCACAGGGCTGGTGCAGGGGAAAGGACTCAAAAGCCCAGTGCCACTTCACTGTGCAGTCCACGAAGGTCAGGCTGGCCTCAGGGAGTAGACTGCCTCTGTCTCCTCAGTGTTGAGATTAAAGGCATCTTCCACCAAGCAACCAACCGTGCTCTGGGCCCTAACACCCCACCTTTTGCTGGTTTAGTTTGGCTTGGTTTTAGTTTTTGTGGTTTGAGATTTGTTGTTTTTTTTTTTTTTTTTTTTTTTTTTTTTGTTTTTCGTTTTTGTTTTTTTGAGACCAGGTCTTACTATGTAAGTCTGGTTGGTCTGAAATTGGCTATATAGACCAGGCTGACTGAGTTCTCACAGAGATCCTCCTGCCTCTGCCTCCTTGAATGCTGGGATTAAAAATGTGTGCCAACATGTCAGCTTTTTTTTTTTTTTTTTTTAGATTGGTTCTCAAATTAGTTCAGGCTGGCCTCATACTGTGTGGTATAGGTGAATGTCACCAGTCTTGGTTTGTGTGGTCTGGGGAACTGAACCCAGGCTAGGTAAACACTCTACCGACTAAGCTCCACCCCCAGGTCCCTTTCCTCCCACCCTTCCCCCTTTTTTCTTCTTTGAGACAGGGTCTTATCACAGCCCAGGTAGGCTGTACTGAGCTTGAACTCCTGATTCTCCTACCTCGGCTTCCTGAACGCTAGGCTCTCCATTCCCTATGACTAAAGAAACCCTTGGCCTACTTGGCTTTTACTTCACAAAGGGGAGTGGGATGAAATGAAATCGGACTTGAACTCGACAGATAAGAAGCGAAGAACAGAACACAAAAGTGGCCTTGGGGAGCAAGTCTGAGAATGAGTGGGTTGAACCCCAACTTCCCAGGCCTCTAGGTGGTTGGTTGCGCTCTAGTGTGAGCTGGGGGCCACCGAGTAACCTCAGGCACAACCACAGACCTGCTCCCTGGCCCAAGGCCGAGCCACACAGCTATGCCTTGTGCTCCCTGAACTGGGTCAGGCGACCCTGTGACTGTGTGAAGCTTCTGTGGAAATAAGGTTCAAGTACCATGATTTTCTTGGGTAGTCACTTCCTGTGAGGCCAGTTTCCTCCAAGTCCTGGGGGCCCCTCTCACAGTTTCCCTCACCTGCCCTAGCCAGAAGGGGAGGAAACCCCAGAACCCCACCTGTACTCACTGGAAGTCACTGTAGATGTCCAGCCAGCCATCCTGGGTGATGCAGATGAAGAGGGTGTACAGTGCAACCCCCATGTTCTGGAAATGCTTGGGCACGAACGCACCGAAGAGTGTGACCCCAAACACAGAGAACACCTGCCAAAGAGACCACAACCTAATCTCACCCAGTGACCTTGGAGCTTGACAAGGGGCGCAAATGAATGCCAATAAATGTTCCCAGGGACCCACAAGGATTCCAACCCAAGCCCCCTTCCTCTTGGAGGCATCCATCCCCGTCCACTGCCCTGCAGGTTCTGTTTGGGGAAGGAGATAGGCTGGGGCCTGGGAGACACTGACCAGCATGAAGAAGAGGATGAGGGCCACAACGTTGGCCAAGTCCGGCACCGACTGCAGAATGACCCTGATGATCTTGGCTAGGGGCTCCACTGCCATGCACACATGTACCAGCCGAAGTGCCCTGTGGCAGAGCCTCTCAGGGGTGCCCCTTGACCCTTTCCAGACCCCTTCCCCTCCTTGTTACCTCCCTTCCACCAACTTCCCAAAAAGGCAGAGCTGAGCCCCAGATGGTAGTGACTTCCTTACTCACTCCTGCGGTCAGGATAGATACCCCTCTTACCTTCAGGGCTCCCTACTCACCTGAGAGTGTAGGTGACGGCAATTATATCAAGTTGTTTTATGAAGAATCCCGTGAACAATATAAAGACAATTATGAAGTTGAGGATGTTCCAGCCATCCTGCAAGGAGGGTCTGTCAAGCCCAGCTCATGGGAGCACCCTGTCTACCTGCCACAATGGGAGACTTGATGATCCTCTGAGAACAAAGCTAGCCAGCTGCCATCTCCTGGCTGTCACCCCCAATATGCCGCAAACACATAACCACAGTCCTATACCTATGAAAACAGTCCTTCTCAGAGACGCACAGTGAAGACGCCCCCATACATCCAAGGGTAGCCCTTTAGCCAATGACTTGATCTGTCTAGTTAGGTGACTTGAGAACTCCTGGATGCTCCTGCCTCAGTATAAAGTGTGACAAACACTATAATTAATAACATTAAAGTAGCTGCCTGGTGGTACATGTCTTTGGTCGCAGCACTCTGGAGGCAGACGTAATAAGAGCTTTGTGAGTTTGGGCTAGCCTGGTCTACAGAGGGAGTTCCAGGCCAGCTAGAGTTACATAGTGATACCCTGTCTCAAAACTAAGTCATAAATATATAAATACAAAAGAAGTGGAAAACAACTAACAGACCCAGCAGTTAAGAGACCGGTAGTAGCATAAGCTACAGCCCATTCATCATGCACTAATACAGAAAGATTACCAGGATCCCATAAGTACCAGCTAAGAGCAAAGCATTGTTTACAGTAGGCTACAGTCAGAAAAGGGAGCGCTAAAAATACACGCCTCTGTGCCTAGGACTATAAAGCGCAGCTGAGAGGATAAACAGGGGCTAGAAGATTACCACAGAGGTGAGTGAAGGCAAGAGGGTGAGGGATTGGACTGGATCTGATCCAGGACTCCGCGTGGTTTACTACAGCCTTCTGTTCAACGTGTGACTGAGGTAAACGTTCAAAAAGAAAGCTCTGTTTTTATGGAAGATGCTCTTCACCTTGGGAGGCAATCAAATAAACTCAAGTCTTACTCACCTCACTGAGTCTATGCCACACACCACACACACAAACGCCTTTAATCCCAGCACTGGGGGGGGGGTAGGTAGAGGCAATCGGATCTCTGTGAGTTCAAGGCCAGCCTGCCCTACAGAACTAATTTCCAGGACAGCCAGGGCTACACAGAGAAACCCTGTCTGGAAAAACCAAGCCAACCAACCAAACAAGTTCTCCTCCCCAACACACACACCAAAATAAAACATAACAAATTACTACATTATACATTACATTAAAAGATTATGGAGTTCTGATCCAGAACCATGTGAATTAAGATAGATACTCTCAGTTCCTTGACTCCAATTCCCCAAAGACAGAAACCAGGGTTCGTGTGAGTAGAGAGAGCTGGGGAGGCAAGAGCAGGGGTTCAGACATACAGAGGGGGCACTTCCTGAACAACGTACGTTCTGCCCAACCACAGATTTCTCTGAAATCCCCCACACAAGGCCCCTCGCACTGATACACTCTCTCTCCATACAAACCCTTTATTTTTCAGGACAAAGACTTGATGTGTCTGCAGACCCCAAGGAGGGGTAGGGTGAGGGTGTATCGATAGGAATTCCAGGGACCTTACCTTCCAGAAAACCCAGAAGCCATTGAACCAGCCGAGAAGAACCTCACACATAAGGATGGTCAGCACAATGTCGTCTATGATTGAGAACAGCTCATAGTGTTGCTGCCAGGACAGAGAAAGAGCGGGGCAGAGGCATCAGTGAGCAGAATCTGCGCCATGCTGGAGAGAGGGTGTGGGGGCTGGAGAGAGGGTGTGGGGGCTGAGGAGAGGGTGTGGGGGCTGGAGAGAGGGTGTGGGGGCTAGAGAGAGGGCGTGGGGGCTGGAGAGAGGGTGGGGGGGCTGGAGAGAGGGTGGGGGGGCTGGAGAGAGGGTGTGCGGAGTACCCCTGTTACTCTTACACCTTAGCATCTCTATGGGTTTCTTTAGGAACTACTTTCTGCACATATGCCAGGTAGTGCTAAGTGCAGTCACGTGCTGTGTCAGGTGACTGTTCTGTTCTTTTCTGTCGCATCTCCCAGATGGGGAGTTAGGAGCCCAGATGCACACGGCGGGCCTTCACCCCACCCTCTAGAGTGGGCTATTTGGGAGGGGGTGGAGGAGGCTAAACAGACTCTGGAACTGAAGAAAACAAACAACAAAACAACAACAAAAACATAAAAAGCCCCCCCCCCCAGGAGTTGCAGGACCCCAGACCCTAGAGAACTTCTCTGCTAGCCTGGTCCCAACCACCCCTGTGGCTGCAGCATTCCAAGTTCTCTGGGTCAGGCCAGAGGCGTCCTCCCTCTGTAGATCCAGGACATGTACCCTGGGTGCACGGGTTGGCAGATTGGTAGCTACGCGCTGTCCAAGCCCATGTTCATTCTTCCCCAGCCTCAATCTTGCTCTCTCAGCTTCCTTATAGCTGTGACCCCCTTCCAGTCCATGGAGTCCACCCCGGGAAACCAGTTATCTTGCCTCTTCTCTTTCTGTACCCCAGTAGCCAAACGATCCCTGTTCTGTATGTGGGCCTTCTGCTGTCCACACCCACTACGGCCGGCCAGCTGCACCTACAACCTTCTAGGCTCTGATCTTCAGTCACAAACTCCACACTAGGGTCTCAGGCTTTGCTTATTTTTCTTGTTCTACTATATTCTTTGAGGCAACCTCATGTAGCTCAGGCTGGCTTCAAACTATGTAGCCAAGGGTGACATTGAATTTCTGATTTATCAACTGAACTACACTCTCAGCCCCAGTTCCAGCATTTTTGACTGAGACCCATAAAAAGATCTTGTTTTAACACTTAACAAAATGGTCCTCGGGGACTGGCAAGGTGGCTCAGTGGGTAGAGGTGCTCGTCATCAAGCCTGGCAACCTCAGTTGGGTCCCACAGTGGAAGGAGAGAGTCGGTTCCTGGAAGTCACCCTTCGACCTTCACATGTACACTTGCATAAACACATACACATGCATGCACGCAAGCACGCATGCACACACACATATACACGTGAAGAATAAAAGAAAAAACTATAATGCTGCTCCCTCTGTTTTCTACCCCCCACCCCTTCTTTCCTTTTGTCTCTCCAGCTCGAGTTCACTATCAGAATGCTGGGCCATCTGCATTCATAACCAAACAATGGCTGGTGCGTGGACCTCCAGAGTCCTCACTGTGCTAGCTACAAGGCTCTTCTCACCTACACCAGACTGTGACATCCAGCTTTTCTTTGGGTTCTGGAAATCCATACTCAGGTGACCAAGCTCAGGTCCCCCGGAAGAGCAACAAGTGCTCTTAGCCACTGAGCCATTTCTCTAGCCCAATAAGTCTTTCTTGACTTGCAGATCCCATGAAGGTCCATGGAGACTGTCTTTTTTATGTATTTACTTATTTGAACATAATCGCACTATGTAGTCTGCTTTGCTGGGAACCTGCTTCATAGACAAGGCTGGCTGCTAACTCACAGAGATCGGACCGCCTCTGCCTCCCAAACATTAGCGTGAAAGGTTTGCTGCACTAGGCCTGTTTGGGGACCCAAGTCCTGAAGAACATCCAATCCAACCATCCATCATACACGGACAAGGAGTCAAGGGCCTGGAAAGGAAGCACCTTGTCCCAGGTCAGAGCCAGTAGGGGTAGAGATCAGGTTCAGCA
The DNA here is from genome assembly GCF_950005125.1 of Chionomys nivalis. Classification (NCBI taxonomy): domain Eukaryota; kingdom Metazoa; phylum Chordata; class Mammalia; order Rodentia; family Cricetidae; genus Chionomys; species Chionomys nivalis. The sequence continues at coordinate 18,355,768 of NC_080096.1, read as the reverse complement.
GCCCACCTGACCGAGGTAAGAGTTGGTACGGATAGCAATGGTCACGGCGTTGGTCACTAGCAGCATGGCCAGCAGCAGCTGGAAGGCGGGATGTCGAAGCAACTGCTTGACAAACAAGGTAGTGATGAACTCCTGTATGTCCAAGGCATCCTGGGAGGGAACGGAGACCTTCCTTCAGGCAGGTGTCACCACAGGTGGCCTCTGCCTGGATATTTACTCCATGTTCCCTGGGAATGGGGGCCCACTTGGGGGTCTGCCTTAGAGGGTGCTATTGTTGCCAGGAAAGAAGTCACAACAAATATCATCAAAAGAGAGTTGCTGTTGGGGACCTTTGGGGGTCCTGGAGTATCTGCTGGTGAGTGGGGTCCCTGTGAGGAGTCACTTCAGCGGGCATTAGCTCCTAACGAAGGTCCTCAGGACATTTAAAGGGCAGAGGGCCGCAGAAGGGAACTATGGGGTCACTTAAATCTCAGCCCAGCCTGTCCCTACCTTCCTCCTGTCCTTACCTTCTTGTCCATGATGTCCCTGCGGCTGATGAGTACTTGTTCTTCATGCCGGCCCATGAGTGTGTAGGTGTTGTTTTTCTACAGGGGACAGGAGCAGGCCTTTAGTGTGGTCACTGCCCCTGCCCAACCCAGGGCCTCCCCACCATAGTGTTCAAGTGTTTTACCCTGCTGGTTTCGGGCCGCTGCAGCCACGATTTTTGATTTTCAGACATCTTTGCTCTGTCCCCTTCTCTCCAGTGAAGATTTGCTGCAGGCAAGCTCTCCCCGTTGAAGTGAGGTCACAAAGGCAGCTATTACCCATATACCCTTCTGTGTTCCACCAAGACATTCCAACCGGATTTTTTAAAAAAAAGCCACTGGCTTCAGGATGGGGTCAGAGATTAGAGGCTGGGCAGGGGAATAGGTCGCACTCCCATGTCATTTGAATACAGTGAACAGAGGTCCCCTTTCTGGATCCAGGGACTAGAGGTGGGGCTGAGTGAAGAAGAGATGCCCAGGACTCTTTGCCTTCAGCTACCTGTCCCACAGCTACCCACCCGGTCCTTCCAGAAAGGTAAGTTTTCTTATCTATGTAGAAGAGTGTCCTTCCCTGGGGCTAGAACAGGGAAGCAGGTCTGACCTCCCAGGGCTAAGGTGAGATGAGCAAAGAAATGAAGGACCACAGAGCTCAGCACCCTGTCACAGGAGCCTTGAGTGGACACTCAGAGTAATGAGCTACACAGGGAGCTTGTCACCCACCCTGTGATGGAAAGCATTCACTCAAGCAGGACAGCTCTTCACCCCTGTGTGTGTGGGGGGGGAGGGAAGCGAGCGGGACAGCTCTTCACCCCTGTGTGTGTGTGGAGGGGGTATATGCAGATTCCCAATTCAGAGCAAAGACACAAGGGTTCATGGTAGAGGAATCAACTTTATTTGATAGAAAAGCATCTCTCATGTCAAATAAATGCTCATCCAGATGTGGTCTGGGAAACCTTTCCGGAGGACCCGGGAGGCAGGTATATCCAGATCTGAGGATGGGTTAGGGGATCTCTACAGCACAGAGAGGAAGGCCACTTTCCCTCCACTCCAGGGGACACACGAGCAGAAACTGTGGAAGCCCAGAATAGGGGGATCAGTCTGGGGATAACGCTAAGGACCAGCACTACTTCCAGCCTCACACAGACCCCTTGGGCATGCTGTCTTAGACATGTCAGAGGCTGGGGATGACGTAGCCCTCAGGGTCAGAAGTCAGGAGTCAGGCACTAGCCAGGGTCAGAGGTCAGGAGGTTGGAGGCTGTTCTCTGAGGTCAAAGGAAAAAGCTGAGAGGGCTCCTCGGGGTCAGAGGCAGTGGGCAAGGGCTGTGGGGACTGACCTCTGGAGTCAGAGGTTGGGGCTGAGGAACTGTTCTGGGCCCGTATCCCTCCCCAGGTGCTCAGGCCCTCTGAGTACAGCTCCTGATTCCGTTCCTTCCACTGACGGAACTTTGCTCCTGTGAGCTCAGGGTCATCCAGCACTTCCTCCAGGGCCCGCAGTTCCTGCAGCTTTGCCTGGAGTGAGAGTAGACGGCAAAATTCACCCCAGGAGGGACAGAACTCAGAACTTCATGTCCTGTGCTCAGCTCCAGGGTACCCCGGCCCAAGAGCCTGGGTTAGTATCTAGTCTCTGTATACGGAACCTTCTAGAACTTGGTTCAGGAAACCCTTAAGCCTCAAATGGAGTATGAAGCCCAGAACTGAGCCCCAGAATCAGAAAGCCAGGGCTTCGAGCCTTCAGTCTACTGTCTGGAGCTCACAGTGGAGCTGGGAACCAGACACTAGGGCCAGAAGCCCAGAGCCTCATCCTTGCCCATGCCCAATGCTCCCAGCTCACCTTGAGGGTGCTCTGTAGTGCCCGCACGCGATGCGCTCGTTCATTGAGATGAGGGTCACGGTTGCGCCGCATGAAAGAGCTCCGCCACTGCTCATAAGTCAGGGGCTGTGGCTGCCCCAGAAGGGACACACCCCCCTGCCTCAGTCCCTGAACCATTCCTTCCAGCACCCTGTCACTGCTGTCTGTGGGAGCGGGATGCAGGATGAGAACACGTGAACATACTCGGGACATCTACGCAGCCCAGTGCCCTTCTCCCCGCGCAGCACCTGCTGAAGAGCCAATGGACGTCCTCGGACTCTGCGACAGTGAAACCGTGGGTGATGGGTCACTCCAAGCTGGAGCCAGGCTAGGCTGCATCAAGGCAAAGGAGAGCAAGGATGAGCCGGAGCCCCCCACATTCTACTGCCCAGCCCCTACGTCCTCGTGTGAAGCGACTCTACTCACCGAAGCGGAGCGGGACCCAGCCTCCTCATCCGGGTCTTCAGCTTCTGTCTCGCTGTAGCAATCTACAGTGGGAAGTCGGAGAACCACAGAGTAGCTTTAGGGAGGCCAGGGAGTGGGCCAGGGGATTCGAACTCCAGCACCCAGCCTGGGAAAGGCAGGAACTCAGTGATGTCTGGGCCCCTTCTCCCACGCTGTGATGCTCACCTTCTTCTCTGGCAGAGGCTGCCTGGCCTGGAGTCTGGTACTTGGAAATGCAGGTGATGAGATGACGTACCCACCTGTAGAGGAAGGAGCACGTGGGTTATGGGGTTCCCATTCCCTGCAGCCCACTTACCTCTGAGCTTTTCACCCTTTACCTACAGTTTTTAACTTTTTTTCCCTGAACTTTTTTGTACATTACTGGAGTCTGAGTGTAAGGAAGTAAGGATGCGCTCTATACTGGACTCTATCCTCCGTTCTCTTCCAGGTTCTTCTTTCTTTCTTTCTTTCTTTCTTTCTTTCTTTCTTTCTTTCTTTCTTTCTTTCTTTCCTTTCTTTCTTCCTTCCTTCCTTTCTTTTTGTTTTTGTTTTGTTTTTTGTTTTATTTTTCGTTGTTGTTTTTTGAGACAGGGTTTCTCTGTGTAGCTTTGGACCCTGTCCTGGAACTTGCTCTGTAGACCAGGCTGGCCTCGAACTCAGAGATCCACCTGCCTCTGCCTCCTGAGTGCTGGGATTAAAGGCATGTGCCACCACCGCCCGGCAGTGTCTTATTATATTGCTCTGGTTGACCTGAAACTCACTATGTAGCCCAGACTGGTCTCACACTTGCAATCTTCCTGCCTTAGCTTCCTAAGTGCTAGAATTAAAGGGGTGAACCACCATGTCCCAGATCCACAGATCTGACCCTCATAGAGCAACTTAGGTTGAAATTCTCCTTTGCCCATTCTGCAGATGACGAAACTGAGGCTTTCTGAGAGCTGCAGTTTGAGTCTAGTCTCCTGAGACCAGCTTTTGAGCATGTGGAGGCTGGAGACCTCATGGGAATAGGGAAGGGGAAGTGGTACTCACATGCTCAGATCAGACAGGGTCTCAGCAGCAAAGATGAAGGGCTTGTACACGTCATGGGTCAGCAGGAACACACTGCCGGCAAGCAAAACCAAGTCAAATCTCCTCTGGACATGCCCATTCAGAACCCAGAGAGAGGTTGGATCAGGAATCCCAGGCACCTGCTACATGTCCACCCTACCCCACCCTTCCTCTCCCTTTTTCTCCCCATCCCGTCCCATCTCAAGACTTAACTATTTTTTCTTCTGGTCCTGTCCACTCTCCAGACTGTAGTTGGAGATATTGATAAGCCCTTCAGCCTTTTCATCCTGGGGGATCACAACAAGGTCAGCACTGAGTTCCAGGTCAGCGTGGGGCCCCAGGTCGCCATGGAGCCCCAGGTCAGCACGGAGCCACGGAGCCACGAGCCCTCAAGCTCCCTAGTTACCTGTCTGGGTTTCTAGAGCTCAGGGCAGGAGGTGTGGCCAAGGGGCACCTCTGAGCAGGGAAAGGAGAGCAAAGGTACCAGAAAGATAGCCAAAGGGGAGGAGCTTGCTCAGACAGGTCCTCTCCCAGGAGCTGCTTTGTGTCCTAAGTCTTTTTCCTTCCTGGTTTTCCTTTTCCCTTTCACCTGACAAACATTCAAACACAGCTTTCCGAAGAAGCTTCTGGACTCCCTGGACTAGATCAGACACCTCTCTGGGCTCCCACACGTTGCCTGGAAGTTCCTTCATCCTAGCACATGGCTCCTTGTCCTTTCCCCTTCGGGCCTTTCCCCCATGGGCCTCTAAGTTACAAGATGGGCAGGGACTATCCAAATCTCCCCTGTACCCTCAGGGCTCTAACTCAGAGCTGGGTCCAGTAGGCACCTGGATGTCTACCGAGTGAATAAGTGATTGAGCGGCCCATCACTAAATTGGATAGAATATCAGAAGAAAAGGGAGGTAAGGAGAATAAAAATGATTTTCCCTACACTTAAAAAAAAATGGCTTGCATTTATCTATTGTGTGCGTATGTGTGTGTGTGTGCCTGTGTGTGTGTGCACCCATCCATGCCACAAGACACATGGAGATCAGAGGACAACTTGCCAGACTATGTGAGTTATGGGTATTACACTCAGGCCATCAGGTTTGGTGACAAGCAATCTCATTGGCTCTTTTCTTCTGAGACATGAGTCTCACTCTGTTGTTGTTCTGTTGAGCTGGCCTGAAATTTGCTATGTAGCCCAGACTGATGCATGTCTGTGCATACAGAAGTTAGAAGGGGGCACTGAGGCCGGGCAGTGGTGGCACACGCCTTTAATCCCAGCACTCAGGAGACAGAGGCAGGCAGATCTCTATGAGTTCGAGGCCAGCCTGGTCTACAAGAGCTAGTTCCAGGACAGGAACCAAAAGCTACAGAGAAACCCTGTCTCGAAAAATCCAAAAAAAAAGGGGGGGGGGTCACTGAATCTCCCAGAACTGGGATTAGAGACAGCTGTGAGTTACCACGTGAGGGCTGGGAACTACACACCAGCACTCTGCAAGAGTAGCCAGTGCTTCCACTGCCGAGCCAGCTTTCCAGTTCCCCACAACCTTCTCTTACACATGGATGAACTCATTTCTCTACCAAGCCACCCCACTTTACAAATGGGAATACTAAGGCCTAGGGCTAGGTATGGCGCTTCTCTGTGTCAAACAGATAAGAATTTATCAAGGTACCTATGCAAGTGTTCTTGGGGTCTCACCTGGGGTTGGCGGTACCAGTAGAGGTTGTGTCCTTTGAGTACAAACCAGCAGCGGCGCCAGCGTGGGCCCATAAAGCCACCGGGTGCCTTGCGTAGTAGAAGCCATCCGTCACAGTCAGGCAGGCCCAGCTCCCGGCAGGACACCCGCCGGCGGCTCAACCTTGTGGCCATACCTGCCCCGACACAGCAGAGCATGCTGAGGGTCCAGCAAGCATCCTTCCCTCAGTCTACCTGCCCCCATGGGAATCCCCAGTAGAACTGTCTGAACTCACTCTGTGCTCACAATGTCACAAATGGCCTCAGGTGGAGTGACTTTAGAGAGGCTGGACATACAGCGTAGTGGCAGAGTGCTCTGGGAAGCTCTGGGACACGCACATGCACGCACACACGTACACAAACACACGCACATGCACGCACACACGTACACAAACACATGCACACACCACATGAGATAAAGCTGACGATCAGAGGGTACTTTCTCAGTCTCAGAGCTAGCAAGACGCCTAGGCGAGAAGCAGGGGTCCATGGTTCCAGAAAAGACTGTTGTGTTGGAAACATGTGTGTGCATTGAGGGGTCCTGCCCAGCCCTGTAAAGATTTCTAAGACCCCACCCAGTCAGGGGCGCTCATACCTTTTGATTTCTTCCGACCAAGGGTGGAACTCTGCAAAGACCACAAAGAGCTTAGAAAAGGTTCTAGAGCCAGAGCCCATGGCCCTCCTTGCTGAGTCCTTGAGTTTACCTGGTCAGAGTGTCCAGATGTCTCCGGAGACTCTGCTGTTATTTCTGAAACAGTGCCTGGGGCTGGAGGGGGCGTGGGCAGGGACTCAGTGTCAAGGGAGGCAGAGTCTGTCAGGCAGGGAAGAGAGAGAAGGGAAATCCTTGAGCTCAGGCCTAGGCCTGTGGTTAGGAGCGTCAGCACGGAGATGCCTTTTCCAGAGCGTGTGCCACCTGCTGGCGCCGGGAAACTACCTGTCCAGGCAGCGCTGGTTCCAGGACTTCCATCTGCAGACAGGTTGAAGGCAAAAAGACCTTCAGAAGGAACCCTGCGGAAAACAAGAGGACAGGAGATGAGCCTCTGGTCCCCGCTTAAAGAATACCCAGAAGTCGGGCCCAACGACTCACTCCTTTAATGGTAACATTTGGGGGGCAGAGGCAGGTGGATCTCTGTGAGTTCGAGACCAGCCCGGTCTACAACGTGAGTTCCAGGACGGCCAGAGCTACACAGAGACACCCTGTCTCAAAAACCAAAACAAGGGCCAGAGAGATGGCTCAGAGGTTAAGGACACTGACTGCTCTTTTAGAGGCCCTGGGTTCAATTCCCAGCACCCACATGGCAGCTCATAACTGTCTAAACTCCAGTTCCAGGGGATCTGATACCTTCACACCAACTCACATAAAATAAAGTTTTTTTTTTAAAGAAGTAGTACACATTAAGCTTTTTTTTTTTTCTTTTTAAAAACAAAACAAAACAAAAAAAACAGACACACCCAGTAGACAGAGCTTGTTACCTGGGAGATAGTGGGGTCAGAGGCAGGGACTGGCTTGGCAGGTGAGGGGAGTCCAGGGGCATCTGGGAACAATCAAAAACAAAGTGACAGAGCTGCCCAAGGGAGTGAGAAAGCAGGCAGGAGGGGTGGGGGGCAGGTACCTGAGAAGGGGTCTCGGGCACTGGGATCTTCTTCAGCACTAGGCTGACCCTTCCTGGCTCCCTCAGCAACTCCATCACGTTCTTGTGGGACCAGCCCACCTGGGGGACAGGGACACTGAGTGAGGTTCTAAACTGCCCAGCAACTCTTCCCTGTCAGGAGCACCCTCTCTGTCCACCTTCAGGGAGCCACCAGGAGCCTCTTTAACTGAGCTCTTGGGGAGGAAAGGCCAGGGGTCACCCTGAGACCTTCCTGTGTTGGTGCATGTCAAGCAAGGCAGCTCCCACAACCCTGGTCTTCACAAGGGGCAAACCCCTCAGGCGATGTTCCTGTTGCCCCCATGAGCCTCCTCAGCACCCATCCCCACCACCTTGCCCCTCCCTCACTCACCACCACCTGCTCATTGACCTGGACAATCTCATCTCCTGGCAGGATCTGGGAGCTGGCGGGAGCCTAGTGTGAGGAGAAATGGGGCCAGAGAATGGGGCTTTCCTGGACCTGAAGCTGGCATGGCTTGCAGCTGAGAATTCAGGGTAGGCATGGGTGGTGAGAGTGGCGGGGCTCTTACCCGGGCACCTACTTGGGACACGAAGTGTAGGCAGTTGCTGGTGGTATGGATTTCTAGATCCTGTAGAGATAGGAGCTAAGTCAAGAAAACCGGGGTTGAACAGAGCCAATGGGCAGGACCTCACACTGGGCACCAGGACTCTCAGGTAGACAGAATGGCAACAGAGCCTCAAGATGGGATTGTAACTGCTGTGTAACTTTGGGCTCGTTGGCGACACACACACACACACACACACACACACGAACAGGAAAGCTGTGTCGTTGATTTCTGAGGTAGCAGAGTCTCAGAACTTTTCTTGAAGGGAGAATGGGGGATGACATGGGGTTGGGGGTAAGGGGAGCAACTCTGGTTTCCTTTACTTTTTTAATAATTTATTTTTATTTTACGTGCATTGGTGTTCATGTATGTCTGTGTGAGAGTGTCAGATCTTGGAATTACAAGCAGTTCTTAGCTGCTCTGTAGGTTTTGGGAATTGAACCTGGGTCCTCTGGAAGAGCAGTCAGTGCTCCTAACCGCTGAGCTATGGCTCCAGCCCTAATATTTATTTAACTTTATTTTATATGCATTTGGTATGAAGGTATCAGATCCCCTGGAACTGGAGTTACAGACAGTTGTGAGCTGCCAAGTGGGTGCTGGGAATTGAACCTGGGTCCTCTGGGAGAGCAGCCAGTGCTCTTAACAGTTGAGCCATCTCTCCAGCCCTAACTCTGGTTTTCTTAACTGGTCAAGTTTAAAGTGTAAGCGTTCCCTCCCATCTCTATTAATCTGCTCCAGAACCCTGTCAGGGCTGGGATGTCACCCAGGCCACGCTAAATAGCCCTTCTGGCTCGGGAAAGGTGCCCAGCAAAGGTGAGACTCCAGGTAGATCCTCTGGGCCCTCAAATAAACACCTGTACACAACAGACTTAGCAATACAAGATGCTGGGACTCCTGGACCATACTTCAGGGCTCAGCCAAGGCTGTGGGTGGCTGCAGGAGAAGGTGAGAGTCAACTCACTGAAGGGTCATCCAGCTGCACCTGCTCCAGCACAGCCCTCTGCTCCAGCAGCTCCTCTGGGCTGCAGCTCAGGATGTTGTGGCAGATCCCGGCCACGTGACTGCACTGGGGGAGGAGGGCAGGTTGTCTGGCTGAGTCCGAGTCCATATCCTAGGCCTCCCCACCCAGCCCCGAGACTCACAATCCTCAGGATGTTGCTTTCCTTCTCAGCCTCTGGGCAGTCCTGAAAACAGAGAGTACAGGAGCCCCCTTTTAGATGGCAATGAGGGACATTTTCTCCCGAGGACACGGGGAGAGGCTGAGAAGGGCCTTTGACGTTCCTCACTTGCTTTCTCTAACTGGTCTCCTTGGCAGAACTAGAATGGTCTCAGTGTTCAATGCCAAGGTTTCCTTCCTCCGACATGACACTTGACTCAATCACTACCCACGTCCTCTCCTGCTACCTTTCCCAAATGTCACCTGAACTTCTGCCAGAGACATCCCACGACCCACCCCATTGCCTGTTACCCCATTCCCAGAGGCAGGCCTTTTCCTGTGCTTGCTCTCCCCGCCCCCAGCTCTCACACCTAATCTTGGTCTGATTCACAGGTTATAAAAAGCTCTGGGACCTGGAGTGGCCCCTGGCCTCCTACCTCCTGCAAGACCTGGCCCAGCTCCCGGCACAACACACCAATGTCTTGGCAGGCAGAGAAGTCATTTAACTGGGAGAAGAGGTACCTGACAGGAAAGACAATTAAGACACTGTGTTGGGAATAATTCCTCACCTGAGAAGTGGGGACAATTCCTACCTCAGTGCGCTGGGCTCAGCACGCGACTTTTTTGTCCCGTGTGTGCCAGGCCCTGTTGTTGGCACCAGGGAGACGGCCATCAAACAGACAGTTTTATTATTAATGACTTAACTTCACCTGTTCTGAGTATTACAAATGTAAGGGTAACAGGGGTGTCCCTGAGGAGGTGACACTTGAGGTCGGACATGTAGGACAGACAACTGCCCGTGAAGGGGAAGCTCTCTATCCAAGAGCTCTTGAGGGACCAGGGAGATTGTTTATCCGTAAGGTGCTTGCCTACAGTTGTGAGGGTCTGAGTACCTGAGTTCAATACCCGGGACTCACGTGGTGGAAGTTGAAAACTGACTCTTACAAGAGATGCTCTGACCTTCGCATACACTCCTGTGCAACCCCCCACCCTCCAAACACCCCCATGCACACAAATGTCAAACATGCAAACAAAAACTCAACTGTTGATAAACCATTGGGACGACAAGCTCCAGGGTGGGGCGGGAAGCAAGGTGGCCCAGTGTCCCTGAACACTCTTGTGTTTGCTCTGACATATCTGATCCAGAGATAAGCACTGTTCTTCAGTCCCAGGCCCCAGGATGAGAAGGGTCAGAAGTCACCCCATCCCTAATACCTGTTGAGCCAGGAGAGGAGGGCCTGGGCTTCCCGCACCAGTTCCACAGCAGCAGTGAGGACATCAGAGGGAGTCTCGGGGCAGTTTCCCAACCGGCCTTGGACCAAGATCTGGAAGGCCTGGGTCCTTTCTAGCAGCCCCTGAGCCAGGCTCTGCAGGTTCTCTGTAGGTAGTTTGGAGCCCTGTATCAAAAACAAGCATCTTACTGCCCCTTCAACAGCCAGCCCACGTGGGCAAACCCCTAGACTGGTGGATGCTACAACCAGTGTGGCGGATGCTATGGCCAGTGCTTACTCACCAGGGCCCGGAGTTGTTCCACCCCATCTAGAATGAGCTCCTGGTGGCCCAAAGGCCACACAGTCAGAGCCTCAAGGCTTTGGGGACAAAGCTGCAGCAGGTACTTTCCAGGCAGCTGCCAGTCCTCGAAGGGATAGTCCTGCAGAGCATCATCAAGGCCTGGAGCAAGGGGTCAGCGTGGAGAAACAGCTGTCATTACCACTCTGAGGTTCCATTACATCAGAGCTCTTCCCCTCCTACCTGTCGCTAATGACAACCCTGAGACCTGGGCTGGCTTCTGTCCCATCTCACAGTTGACGCTACTGAGTTGAGGAGGGTAAACAGCAGCCACTCTAGCAAGTGTGTCCAACCTGCTGGCATTGCCATCTACCAATCCAGTTACCAAAAAATAAAACAAACAGAAGAGGCGAGCCTGATGCTCCAGCGGTTGAGAACTAGACACACTGCTCTTGCTGAGGACCTGAGCTTGTTTCCCAGGACCCCACCCCCCGGAGGCAGGGAGAACTGAGTGGGAGCTAACACTTAAGATAGTCCCCTGCAGACAGGTGGTGGTGGCGCGAGCCCTTTAATCCCAGCACTCGGGAGGCAGAGGCAGGAAGAGGCAGGCAGATCTCTGTGAGTTTGAGACCAGCCTGGTCTACAGAGTGAGTTCCAGAACAGGCTCCAAAGCTATGGAGAAACCCTTTCTCGAAAATACAAAAAAAAAAAAAAAAAAAAAAAAAAAAAAAGAACTTCACCCATATTTGTAGCACAAATTCTAACTGGTATTACTAATAAAAACCCAGAGTCAGATATTACAAACAAAATATCACTACACATATCGGCACATTGATCTTCACGTTTCTAGAAGGCAGGGACTATGCATCATCCCTGATACACAATGGGAGACCTGATGAAGGGAGAGACAGTGGCTTGCTCACGCCTCCCACCCCACCAGGCTAGGCTGTCCCTGGGGAATGTGTGTAGTCATCGGGTGTTTCTCCGTGGTCCTGTGACAGTAAGTTCTGGCAGCTCACTCAGCCAGGGTTATTTGGACAACTTCCTCCCCATGTTAAATGTCTCCCAGGAGACACCAACACTGAGTGACACATGACAGTCACACCAGCATGGTCACATCTTATCTAGTTTCATGGTAGAGAAACTGAGACCTGTGCTCACACACCTGGTGAGTGGCGGCGCTGGCCTGGGCCCCAGCCTGGGAGCGTGATTGCAGCTCGGATGGGCTGCTCACACTGAAACCGCCTCCAGCGAGCTCCAGCTGCCCCTGTGAAAGCAACGACCGGCCTCCCCACTCCCTGCTGCGGTCACCGAAGGCCCTCAGTTCTGAGTCTGCCTATGTTTGTGTCTCTTGATCGCCCGGGGAGTGATCTTCCCTCTGACGGCAACCCCAGGGTGGGGCTGTGCTCACCCCTTCAGAATGGCTGGGGTTTCTGCTTCTCTCACTGCCAGCCCAGGTTGAGGAGAGAAGCGACACCAGGGACGGCCCTGTTCCAAGACTGAACAAATCACTTCCTGACCCTGTACATGTTTGCACTTCCGAAAAATGGGCTTAATAAACAGCTGGCTGGGCCCTGGGGCACAGAGAAGATGACGGAGATAAAGGGGGCGTGGGCCACCAGGGCCACCCTGTTTTGCCTATTACTGCACCTGCCCGTCGCCACCCTGGCAGGCGCTTGAACATACAAAGCCATACAAAGATATGGAAAGACCGTTTCCTGCGTCTTAGGGCCTCTGGTGTGGCCTGGCCTATGTCTACCAGCACGGTGCCTGTTCAGGGGAGCCTGGTACACTGGTACATGGCAGACCGTCTATAAATACCTGTTGACTAACAGACTCGGCAGGTTCTTTCTCCTTTGCCCCCTCCCTACTTTCTGTCCAAAAGACACCACACTATATTCCCTTCGAGCCCACCCCTGGCCCCAGCTCACCAACCTCTCAGCCAAGCTGCCACCTTCCCAGGGGTCCAGGCGTCCACGGGCTCCATGCTGAGCTCCGCCCGCGGCGTTCAGCCCCTGCAGGAATTTCCGCTCCCAGATGGAGCCCGGAGTCCGCCGGGCTGGGCCAGGGCGGGGCCGCCGCATACCTGGGCCCACGTGGTCACCCAGGTGAGGCGCTGGACTGCCATTGGCCCCTGTCTGTCTTCCTCCTGCCCTGCCCCTTTGGCATCCTAGGACTTTGGCAGCTACGCCAGCGGGCTCCGGGGTTGACGCCACGGGGGTGTGACTCGGGCAGTCCGGAACTGGCAGGAGATTCATCTCGAAACTGGCCTCACCAGGAGGATCCCTGTGAGTTTGACGTTAGTCGGGTCTACACAGCCGAATTCCAGGCTAGCCAGGGCTGCTTAGGGAGACTTTGTCTAAAACAACAAAACAAACAAAAAACTGGCCCCATTTCCCAGCCCGGGATTCTGACCTCTCAGCACCTAAAGCAACAACAAGAAGAGAACCTGGTAAGTGGTTGGTGCAGAACCAAAGCGCATGGGTGGCCTCATCCCCCACTCGGGGGTCCCCGGATACCTTTTGTTACTGCCATCCGGAGTTGTTAAGCTGACAGCTGACCCGGTGCTCAGTTTCAGGGCACTGTCCTTGCTTCATGGGACATTTGTGAGTATCGGAGGAAATGGCTTTACATGTTTGGAGAGCCGGACACCGTGACTCCGGCTTGTAACCTCCGGGCTCTGGAGGCTGAGGCAGTGTGCATGGCTTCAAGTTCCAGGAGGACCTGGGCTACTGAGAGAGCCCTTCCAAAAACAAAAATGAAACAGCGGAAATTAAAACTAAGTAAATAACAGTCTTCAGTGAGGGCCTCTGCCCTCTTATTGTGACCCCTTTGACAGTCTGTTGAGAACTAGAAACCCTTTCTCAAAGTAAAACTTTACATTAATTATTATTTATTTTAGGGCACAAACAGCCTTTACTGGTAACAGATGAAGAGGAAACACGCCAGCCGTTCACCTGGAGAGACGTTTGCAGACACGGGAGCTGCCTCCTGAAGGCATGCTTACTGTTGCCACAACTGTTGAGAAGCTGTTCATTCTTGCCGTGTTGCTCAGACTGCTCTCTAACTCATGAATGGATGGTTCAAGTGATTCTCCTGCTCTGGCTTCCAAAAAAAAAAGCAGAGATCACAGTTTCTATCACAGAGCCAGCTAGAATAATGCTCTCAAAAACAGCACAACTCAGGCTGGAGAGATGACTCAGCAGTTAAGAGGAGCTGCTCCTGCAGAGAACCCCAATTCAGTTCCCAGCACCCACATGGTGACTGACAGCCATCTGTAACTCTAGTTCCTGGGATCTGATGCCCTCTTCTGGCCTCCTCAAAAGCTGCACGCATACATGTATATGTAGGCAAAACACCCAGACACACAAAACCTTTTTTAAAAAAGGTGATGGTAAAGCCGGGCGGTGGTGGCACACGCCTTTAATCCCAGCACTCGGGAGGCAGAGGCAGGCGGATCTCTGTGAGTTTGAGGCCAGCCTGGTCTACAAGAGCTAGTTCCAGGACAGGAACCAAAAAGCTATGGAGAAACCCTGTCTCGAAAAATAAATAAATAAATAAATAAATAAATAAATAAATAAATAAATAAATAAATAAAAATTAAAAAGGTGATGGTAGTACATGTCTTTAATCCCAGCACTGGGGAAGCAGAGGCAGGTGGATCTCTGTGAGTTCAAGGCCAGCCTGGTCTACAGAGGTAGTTCCAGGACAGGTAGGGCTGTTACACAGAGAAACCCTGTCTCAAAAAGCAAAACAAAACAACAAAAACAAACAAACAAACAAGCAAAAGAGCACAGAACATTGTTTAGGATTACACCTTTAATCCCAGTACTTGGGAGGCAAAGGCAGGTGGACTCTGAGTCTGAGGCCAGCCTGGTCAATATTGTGAGTTCCAAGACAGCCAGAGCTATTTAGAGATATCAATTCAGGCACCCCAAAAAATTGTAATGTTTATATAATATTTTAAAGAATGCTGGGCAGATTTGGTGAAATACCTGTCTCAAAAGGCAAAACAAGGGCTGGAGAGGTGGTGCAGTGTGAAGAGCATTGTCTGCTCTTCCAGAGGACCTGGGCTCAGTTTCTAGCATCAGATGGCAGCTCATAACTGTCTGTGACTCTAGTTCCAGGGATCCTGATAAGATAAAACAGTGGATTATTGAATCTACTTTTAGAAAGCAACTACTAGTTTTAAATGTTTTATATTTGATTGGACTTTTATATATTGTATACAAATTTGAAATTATTACTATTAGTTGTTTTTTTTTTTTTAATTTTTGAGACAAGGTAACTCTGTAGCTTGGAGCCTGTCCTGAAAATCGCTCTGTAGACCAGGCTGGCCTCAAACTCACAGAGATCCCCCTGCCTCTGCTTCCCAAGTGTTGGGATTAAAGGTGTGTGCCACCACCACCCAGTGTGAAATTAATTTTGTTAAAACATACTGTACATATGCTTCTAATCTTGTTCAGGGTATTCTACCTATACAGCTCATTTAACAATGTAATGCAAATTTCTAGTCTTCAAAAATTATTAATACCAACTATAATGGACTAATTAAAAATGCTGCAGGATCCCAGCGACTGCAGAGGCAGAAATGCTGCAGGTCCCCGAGCAGTGGCAGCAGGGGGAGAGGCAGATGGAAAAGGAAGAGACTCAGGCTGCAGGTGGGAAGGAAGATCTGCCTGCCTCAGCAGAAGCGGGGAGGGAGTGAGCGTGGCTTGTCTTTTAAAGAGACAGAACAGATCATTACCCCAACTGCTTAGGATAATAAGAAAATGCAGGTTAGTAATTAGTCACCTATTATAATCAAACTTGTAGTCACATTAGGTATGTTTTCAAGGTCAAACAGATATTTTAGATAGACAGGTCATCTTCAAACACTTCAGAGATCTATAGAATATGGCATTTAAGATGTTTTAATAACACAGGCTCCTTTTTACGACAATGAGGCATGTCTGCTGCTGGCAGCACCAATCTACTTCAGAGAAGAGGATGGGCAATGAAGAAACTATACATGGAATTAACTTTTTTTTTTTTTTGGTTTTTCGAGACAGGGTTTCTGCCGGGCGGTGGTGGCACATACCTTTAATCCCAGCACTTGGGAGGCAGAGGTAGGCGGATCTCTGTGAGTTCGAGGCCAGCCTGGTCTACAAGAGCTAGTTCTAGGACAGGCTCCAAAGTTACAGAGAAACCCTGTCTCGAAAAAAACAAACAAAACAAAACAAAACAAAAAAACAAACAGGGTTTCTCTGTAACTTTGGAGCCTGTCCTAGAACTAGCTCTTGTAGACCAGGCTGGCCTCGAACTCACAGAGATCCTCCTGCCTCTGCCTCCTGAGTGCTAGGATTAAAGGCGTGCACCACCACCGTGCAGCTGAGTTTACTTTTTTATAGCAAAAGTAAGCTTCTGGGTAAGAAAATGCCCCTGTCTTGACTGCTCAGTGTGCTGTTCTAATTAGACAAGAAGGACATCAAAGAAAGAGACTGTCAAACACTGTCAAGACAAGGAGGGATAGCCCTTCAGAAAATCCTGTTTCACAGAAAAGTTTGTTGGATATGCTAGGCCTGTTGGTGGAAGATGGATGCCCCAATGTTGCAGAGGAACTTTGGGCGACTGTCCAGGCAGCCAGCTGTTTCTGTCTTTTCTCGCATTTTCTGGAAGTCGCTTGTTCACACTTCCTGCTTACTCAGTTAATATTATTTCCTTCTTGGGTCTATGAGAGAGTTGAAGACTAGAAAGTTATCGTTTTCCTTGCTTACCTGTTGTAGCAAGCAAGTCATGATAGAGAGTAAATTAGGAGCTGGGTGGTGGCACACACCTTTAATTCCAGCACTCGGGAGGCAGAGGCAGGAGGATCTCTGTGAGTTCTACAAGGGGGTAGTTCCAGGACAGGCAACAAAATGACACAGAGAAACCCTGTCTCAAAAAACCAAAAAAAAGCCGGGCAGTGGTGGCGCACGCCTTTAATCCCAGCACTTGGGAGGCAGAGGCAGGCGGATCTCTGAGTTCGAGGCCAGCCTGGTCTACAAGAGCTAGTTCCGGGACAGGCACCAAAGCTACAGAGAAACCCTGCCTCGAAAAACAAAAAAAAAAACAAAAACAAAAACAAAAAAAAAAAAAAAAAAAAAAAGTAAATTAGGTACAAGATTTTGGACTCAGATATGGAGTATTTCCTCTGAACTTGTCAAATGCAAGTGGACTAGACATTGTTGTATTATATATATTGTATGCAGTCATTGTACTTACTGTATATCAGCCTTACAGACCAGGCAGTAATGAGTTACACCCTTAATCCCGGTAGTAGCCACACTAGTTTGCCATAGAAACCAGGCGTTAGTGGTGCATGCCTTAAATTCCAGCATTAGAGAGGAATATAAATTGGGAGGAGACAGGGCTGGAGAGATGGCTCAGAGGTTAAGAGCATTGCCTGCTCTTCCAAAGGTCCTGAGTTCAATTCCCAGCAACCACATGGTGGCTTACAACCATCTGTAATGGGTTCTGGTGCCCTCTTCTGGCCTGCAGGCATACACACAGACAGAATATTGTATACATAATAAATAAATAAATAAATAAATAAATAAATAAATAAATAAATAAATATTTGAAAAAAATTGGGAGGAGACAGCTCTCAGGCTCAGTATCTTTCTGAGAATCCCTAGAGGCAGGATTGTGATTTCGGACTGAAGAGCCAGTGGCTGCTTTGCCTGTCTGGTCTTCGTGTTGAACCCCAATTATTTGTCTCTGGGTTTTAATCATGCTACAGGATCCAGTGACCCCTTCCTGCCTGTGAGGCCACCAGGCATGCAAGTGGTACATAGACATACATTCAGGCAAATGCTTATACTCACAATTTTTTTATCTTAAAAAATAGCCGGGTGGTGGTGGTGACAGCGGCATCGCACGCCTTTAATCCCACAGTGTAGAGGCGGAGGCAGACAGATCTCTGAGTCTGAGCCATCCTGGTCTACATAGTGACTTCTAGGACAGCCAGGGTTATGCAGGGACTCTGTCTCAATAAATAGAAACATTAAGCAGGAGGGGTGGTCTGGCTTGCTTCTTACTTTTTGTGGTGCTGAGGACTGCACTCTGGGCCTTACATGCTGGGCATGCGCTCCACCACCACCACACCCCTAGTCCTTCCTTTTAGACTGATCAGCAAACAACCGAAAATAGAGAATGCAGAAGCATGATGGAGAAGTCTGGGTCAGCAGAGTGGGAACAGCTATGGGGTGGCCATTTGGTCATCTAAGTCTGCTGTGGAGACCCGAAGTGGCCAAAGGTCAGAGAGTTTGGGATTCATTTCTTTCTTCATTCTTTGGTTTCTCTGTAGCTTTGGAGCCTGTCCTGGAACTATCTCTTGTAGCTCTTGTAGACCAGGCTGGTCTCAAACTCACAGAAATCTGCCTGCCTCTGACTCCTGAGATTAAAGGTGTGTTGTTCCACCACCACCCCACTGGGACTCATTTCTTTTTTTTTTTTTTTAATACTTCTTTAAGTATTTATTTATTTATTATGTATACAATATTCTGTCTGTGTGTATGCCTGCAGGCCAGAAGAGGGCACCAGACCCCATTACAGATGGTTGTGAGTCACCATATGGTTGCTGGGAATTGAACTCAGGACCTTTGGAAGAGCAGGCAATGCTCTTAACCTCTGAGCTATCTCTCCAGCCCTGGGACTCATTTCTTGTTCCTTTAAGGTTATTGTACTTTCCCTCAAAGGTTCCACCTAGTTGTAAATCAGAGTTCTGGTGTGGCTAGTTGCCAGACCTCCTGGAATAGGGAAGTGGTTGGCTCCTACCTAAAACAAAAGTCTAAGGATCCAACCAAGTTCCAGTTCCCTTTATGGAAATAATATGGGATCCTACCCAGAAGTGGTTTTCCTACAGAGTGTTTGGTCTAGGGCGTGAGTGATGAATGTAGCCTGTGACTTTCAATTTGTATGTTAATGCAGTCTTTTGTCTTACTCCTACCTTTTGGGGTCAGGGGTATATTAACCAGTTGGAAATTAAACGTTGGCGAATTTTCAGTACTCACTAAAATTCCCTCCCGATATTATCCTATATGTTTCTGCATTTTATTATTTTCATTTGCATCTTCATATTCTTTACTATGTCTAAATCCCCACGCCTCCACTCTGGTGAAAGGTATTTTTGTCAAAGATGCCCCCAACAGTCTGCTAGACACAGAAATCTACCTAAGCAATGGCGGCTGTGACAGGCCTGAGACAAAGAATGCCAACAGTGTAGTCAGGAGTGGGCTAAGGACCACCACAGTTTGAAATAGTTCTACGCTGTTTCTCTGCTTTTCAGTTTTAGGAATCCCAGAAGGCCTGAATTTCCCTATATAGAGGATGATCTTAACCTAATGATCCTTCTACTGGGTCCTGGGGTTACAGACATAAGATGCTACATTTGGTTTATGGGGTGCTGGGCATGGAAGTGCAGGGCTTCACACATTGACAGGTCTGAGCTCTAATGAGTTTCTTCTGTCTTCTCTGTACTATTTGTCTTTGTTTCTGAGACGGTCCTGGCTGTTCTGGAACTCTGTAGACCAGGCTAGCCTCCAATTCACGGAGATCTTCCTACCTCTGCCTCTGAGTGCTGGAATTACAGACTTGTACCACCATGCCCAGCTAGTTTCTATCACTTCTTTTTTGTGATGCTGAGAATCAATTCCTGAGCCTGCAAGTGACAGGTACTCAGTCACTGTGCCACACTCTTAGCCCTCTGGATTCTTTGGGCAGATAATCTTTGTTTGTTTGTTTTTGGAGACAGGGTTTCTCTGTAGCTTTGGAGCCTGTCCTGGAACTCACTTTGTAGACCAGGCTGACCTCAAATTTACAGAGCTCCGCCTGCCTCTGCCTCCAGAGTGCTGGGATTAAAGACATGTGCCACCACCGCCTGGCCCATCTTTATATAGATTCTACACAGTATTTGAAAAAAAAAAAATCCTTTTTGACATTTTCCTTTATTTTCAGCAGTTGGTACTTTTTTTTTTTTTTTAAGATTTATGTATATTGTTCTGTCTGCATGTATGTCTGTAGGCCAGAAGAGGGCACCAGATCTCATTACAAATGGCTGTGAGGGCTGGAGAGATGGCTCAGTGGTTAAGAGTGCTGCCTGCTCTTCCAAAGGTCCTGAGTTCAATTCCCAGCAACCACATGGTGGCTCACAACCATCTGTAATGAGGTCTAGTGCTCTCTTCTGGCCTGCAGACATACACTCAGACAGAATATTGTATACAAAATAAATAAATATTTTTAAAAAAAAAACCAAAAAAAAACCCCAAATGGCTGTGAGCCACCAAGTGGCTGCTAGGGATTGAATTTAGGACCTCAGGAAGAGCAGTCAGTGCTCTTAACAGCTGAGCTCTCTCTCCAGCCCCCTTTCTGTCATTTTCACAGAGAACAAAAAGCTGGGTGTGGTGGCGCACACCTTTAATCCCAGCACTTGGCAGGCAGAAGCAGATGGATCTCTGAGTTAAGGCCTAGTGAGTTCCAGGACCACCAGCGTTATGTAGAGACCTTGCCTCAAAAAAGAAAAAAAGAGGGCTGGAGAGATGGCTCAGAGGTTAAGAGCATTGCCTGCTCTTCCAAAGGTCCTGAGTTCAATTCCCAGCAACCACATGGTGGCTCACAACCATCTGTAAAAGAGGTCTGGCGCCCTCTTCTGGCCTTCAGGCATACAGACAGAATATTGTATACATAATAAATAAATATAAAAAAAAAAAAAGAAAAAAAAGAAAAAAAGAGTGAAAGTGATAACAAAATATACAGAAATTGCTTAGAACAATGATACATAGACTATATCTTAATCAGTTAATCTTTTAATACGTTATACAGGCTGTCAGAAAAGCTCTGTGGGTAAAGGCGTTTGCTGCCGAGCCTGATGAGCTGACTGGACTCCCAGGGCCCACATGTGGAAAGGAAAGAGCCCCTTAAGTTGTCCTTTGACCCCCATGTCTACACTACCACACACGTGTATAGAACACACACACAAATAGACACAATTAAAATTTTAACACATTATGGACAATTTTTGTTTTGTTTTTTCAAGATAGGGTTTCTCTGTGTAATAGCCCTAGCTGTCCTGGTACTAGCTCTTGGGCTGGCCTCAAACTCAGAGATCCGCCTGCCTCTGCCTCCCCAGTGCTGGGATTACAGGCGTGCGCCACCACCGCCCGGCCATTGTGGACAATTTTATCTGCATAAGCAGATCTCTTTCAAAGCCCACACAAGAGAAGTGCTTGTGGAGACTCCATCTTGTGGGGAAGGTGAAGTGACCCCTCCCTCCTAGGTGGTTGAATTTACAGAACCCAGATGGAAAAGTGGCTAACAAGTCATTCTTTTGCTGAATGCTGACTGGTAGCATCGACTTCTCCAAGGTAGGGGTACGGCCCAGACCAGGGCTGAGGAAGCCTACCCAGAACCTGGTTGCCTGGATTCCTGGGCACTGGCAGCCAAGGCTTTGCCTCCATGCCTGGCCTGGCCTCTGGCGAATGGGGGAGGAGCTGCTACTCAGGCCTGATGCTGATCTCTCCTGACAGCTGCTCCTAAGGCTGGCAAGGCAGGGGGGAAGGGACCAGATTTAAAGATCCAGCTGCCCCGCCCCCTGCCAGACGCGGGTGAGCCAGCGGTGGTGAGCATCCTGAGCGCATAGTGCCCAGGCAAAACAGGCCAGGGACCCCGATGCCCCGATTTCCACCTCTTGGGATACCCCGCGCAGTATTTCATCTTCATTTCTGCTCCTACTCCAGAGGCCGACAGGGAGACCAGTGCCCCCAACTATGAGATTTCGCTGCCTGACCCCTGGCTACTTCCGGGTGCTACAGGTAAGAACCTCTAAATACTAGCTCTGCACCACCAATCTCTTTCTCCCGGTCTCATGGTGGGGCTAATAGTCACAACGGCCAGACTGTCACGTTCCCTGCTGCCTGACTAGCCTAGACCCAGATGGGCAGTGAGGCGAGAGGGATTGGGGTGGAATCTCCCTAGGGCAGAAATGGCGTCCGTATCTTCTCCACCCAGCAGCACCATTTTATCCCCTTCCTTCCTAGAAGTCTCAGTTGGCACGTCACGTTCAACAACTGTGTTCTCCCAGATGCAGGTGGCTGGGGAGCTGAAGGCGGAGCCCCGGAGTCCGCTGGTTGGGATTGTGGCTACGATGCTGGCTGTCCTCGGGTTAGGCGGCTCCTGCTATGCCGTGTGGAAGATGGTGAAGCAGCGGCAACCATCACAGGCCCCGTGATGAAGCAGGCGGCCTCTCACCCAGGCTCGGAGGTAGGTGACCGAGGGGAGAGGGCTGCAAGCTCAGAAAACCACGTTTTTCCCCTTTGGGATCAGTCTCCACCATCGCCAGAAACACAGAAAAAAACTTATCCTATTCCCCAGTTTTACACTGCAACTGGACTCCAGCCCAAATTCAAAGAAGGCAGGCAGGGGTACCTTCCAAAGCTGGACCCGGTAGGGAATAGACATCTTGGCTCAGAAACCCTTGAGGGCTGTAATCTGGAGGACTGGAAGGGAAGTTAGAATCGGAGGTACACCCTCTTGTCCGGGTCCTTTATTTTGGGTAGAACATCCAGAAGAGATCATCTCCCCCAAACCCAAAGTACACACTCTCAGTCTAGCCGCTGAACCACTCACTGTCCATGAAGTTTCTCTGCCCTGCATCCAAAGGCCCCTCAGGTGGATGTGTCCATCTCAGGGATCTCAGTGGACACTTCTGTGGGCACGCCCAGGCGCTGGGGGGGCACATAGGAGCCCATGCCCGCTGCCCGCTCAGCCTCTTCCTGACTGTAGGGTTCGATGCTCAGCTGCTTCAGCCTGGGAGAAAGAAGAAGAGTTTGGAGCTGATAGGGTGCAAGACCTACCTGCATGGCACCGTCCACCAACCCTCTCCTGATCCCTTCGTACCTCTTCTTGTGGTCTTTGGATCGGAAATGGGTCTTCAGGTTGGCAGAATCGATGAAGTACCTCCTGCAGGAATGTAGGGTGAGGAGAAGAGTAAAGAGGTGAGGCCTTTCAAGTATGCCTACCTCCCTGGCCCCAGCTCGTTCCCGGACAGATTCCGAGCGCGAAGAGACCCACGGGTCCCAAGACAGGAGACCCCGCCCGGCTCGCCGCCCGGACTTCCCCGCTAAGGGCTGGTATCTCAGACCCTGCTCGGCCCCGGCCTGGACTCACGCGCAGGCCAGACAGCGATGCAGGCCGCCCCCTGGCAGATCCGGGTCGGGCTCGGCGTCCAGCTCCGGTTTGGCCCGCGGGAGGCCCTGCGGCCGCAGCTCGCGGTGAATCTCATCCAGGTCCGGCCGCCGCTTCTTGGCCTTCATCTGGCGGGCTAAGGAATGTGCTCGGTGCGCGCCCGTCCGGCGGGAGCGACCCATGATCAGTGACACCAAGGCCGAGGAGCAGGGTAGTGCGGAAAGACACACACGTGCAGCCGCTTCCGGGCCTCCCAATGACGTCACGAGAGGTCCGCCCGGGGACGAAGGACTGCCCGGACCGCCTGTGATGACGTCAGGACGGGCTGGTGACTTGAGCGCCCCCATGTGGTCGTGGATGATAGTGGCTGGGTTCTTGCGAAGCAGAGGCGGCCTGGGGTTAGTGGATCCTATTATTCTGCCAGAGCCATCATCACTTCCCGGTTTCCACACCTCGGATTTCAGCTGTAAAGCATACTTTCAACGTCTCTAGAAAACACTGATGTTTGTGCCATGAATAAAGTATTTCGTGAATGAGAATAAGTTTGGAAGCATGGTTGGAGCACCCGGAGATACCCCTAGGCTCTAAGAAAGGGCCCCTTCTCACCTCTCCCCCGTTATTTTCTTTTTTTTTTCTTTTTTTTTTTTTTTTTTTGGTTTTTCGAGACAGGGTTTCTCTGTGGCTTTGGAGCCTGTCCTGGAACTAGCTCTTGTAGACCAGGCTGGTCTCGAACTCACAGAGATCCGCCTGCCTCTGCCTCCCGAGTGCTGGGATTAAAGGCGTGCGCCACCATCGCCCGGCTTCCCCCGTTATTTTCTTGAGTCTGTGTCACTTCTGTCTTCCACTCCCATGCAGATATATGGGATAAAGAGTGGAATTGTTTCCCAGAGAATCTAGCCCTTGGGGTTCTGTCAGCTTCTGGTTTTGCTCTGTTGGTTGGGTTTTCAGTACTGTGGATGAAACCCAGGGCCTCATAGATGCTAGGCAGGCGGTCTAAAAGGTGGGCTACATCCCCAGTCCAAGAGGAAATGTCTGTAGAAAAACCTCCGTCTCTGCTTTCTTTCTCTACCAGGCTCCCAGGAGAGGGCTGGTAGGGAAATGGGGAAAAACCAAGAGGTGTGTGTTTAGAGAAGGGAGAGGGCCAGGGAGCCTGGCCTGGTGCCACTCAGGTTGGTCAGGGCCAACTCCACGATCTGGGGGCAGAGGATCTCAGCAATAATTCAGGGTTCCTGCTCTTTGGAACCAGTTGCCAGGAAACAGGGAGACAGGCATGTGAATCCCTGGGGAGAACAGGTTTCTAGGCCAGATAGAGCAGTGAAATGGAAGCCCAGAGTGCAGACTGGAGGCCTGGGGCCTGCCCACTCCAGTGCACAAGGGCTGAGGGAGACAGGGCGGGCCATGAGGAAGGCACACATGGCTGGTACGTCCAGAGCCATAGGGTGCACGCATATGGGTCCTGGACTCAAGAGTTTGCGTGGAAAACTTTTGCTGCAGCTATTCTAAGAGAAGAACAACCACCAGTATTCCTAAGCGCAGGAAAATGGACTCTCCGAAGGGCTGTCTTCATTAACTTTGACCAATATGGGTCAAGGCAAGTGGCTGAGGCGGCTTCTGCCCATCCCAACCTCAGAATCATTGGGATCAGGTTTACCTGCTTGGCACTGTGCCACCTGGGGAGAATGGTGCATCTTTCATGAAGTCATCGGATCCCTGGGACAGACTCTTGGTTCCTTCAAGTTTCTGGAGCCAGACCCACTGGTGCCCACTGAGCTACCACCTTCTGTGCCTGGGTGCCAGGCCCCTCTCCGCTGCAGCCATGAACCAAGCCTTCTGGAAAGCTTACAAGTCCAAAGTGCTGCAGACTCTGGGTGGAGAATCTGAAGAGGACTTGGCAGAGGAGGTGGGTAACAGCCATATTTTCTAGAGAGAGACAGCAAAGGGGGAAGTATTAAATAATCTAGGAAGGAAGGTAGATTAATTTCTGTAAAGGCTGTAGGCACAGTCCTGGATAACACACAGCACAGGGAAATGACAGAGACAGTCAAGAACAGAAGAAAGGGAAGAGCTGGGGCCAGGACAGGAGTCGCGGGCTCCAAGGCACTCATGGACTGCCACAGGATAAAGATTGTTCTGACGACACTTGGCAGGAGCCACAAAAGTGCGTTAAGCTCAGCACAGTGGACGAGGCTAAGCAGAAGAGATGGCTTGCCCAGAGAGGTAATGCGCTCCTGCTTGCGGGAGTAATAGCTCTTACGCTCTGCGGGCCACAGAAGCGGCATTCCACCAAAGCCATGCTTAGACAACACTTAGTTCTGAGGGGGAGGGCAAAAAGGACCTTGAAACTAGAAGTTTAGATCCAGAAGCTGTGATAAGTAGCAGTCACGCAAAGAGATGTGGCCGGGGCAGGACCTAGCCCCGTGGTTGGGAGGTGGATAGGCATATGCCTAGGCAGGCTGATGCCCGAGGCTAGGTTGCTATGGATGTGTCTGTGGAGACTCTAGTACATGTGTGAACTGGATTAGTGATTTCTCATGGATACGCATTTTGAGCAGGACTCTGTATCGGTATGCTTTCGTGTGGGCATTTGCAGGTGTTACACTTGATTGGTAGAGGAATTTTGAATGCTCTGCATAGGCCAGGTCTAGCTAGCTGCCTGCAGGAGAACAAGAGACATGATAGATTGTTTAACCACGCGAGAGTCCTCGTGTGGGTGCCTGACAGCGCACACATCTGGACACAGAGGGAAAGTTGTAGCCACAAAGAGGCATGCTCACGTACAGGTGTGTGTCTGTAGTCGTGTGCATCGTGTGCCCTTGTCCGAGTTTGTGAGTGTGTTTGGGTATGTGTGGGAGTGGCCAGGTGTATGTGTTCAAGGGTGTCTGCAGAGATTTACCATGCAGGCCTGTGTATATGAGTGGAGGCATTACGTAATATACCTGTGAGCCTTCCTGTGTGCCCTAATGGAGATGCAAAGGAGTGTGTGTGCGCTGGCTGGCAATGGCGTTTCTCTCATGCTGGGTGGGGGGTCTTGTGTCCCCCTAGAGGGAGAACCCAGCATTAGTGGAGTCTGAGACGGCAGAAGCCCCGGAGGAAGCCCTCAACCCCATGTCACAGCTGGCCCGAAGGGTGAGTTCTCCAGTCTCCCTCCCAACCCTGGGGGGCCTGAGAGGCTATGGTGAAGCCCCGGGGGGGTTGGTGGGGCGTCCATTCTTGACTCTCAGTTCTTCCCTCCCAGGTTCAGGGGGTTGGGGTGAAAGGTTGGCTGACGATGTCATCACTGTTTAACAAAGAAGACGAGGACAAACTGCTGCCACCAGAGCCCTGTGCTGATCAGTATGTGTGTGGCTGTAGGGGTAGGCTGGAAGGGTCCTAAGATCTCTTTTCTGCCATGTTCATCACCCCGCTTATCAGGATACAGCAGGGTTAGATGGGTTAGATCTCTTGGGACTGAGGTAACGGGAACTCCTTGTGGGTGTCTCCTCCCTCTTCCTCAGGACAGGCCAAAAGAAGACTTTTTTCGGTGCTGCAGCAAAGGGTGGTATAGATGGTAAATCCTCTCCCTTCAAAGGAACATAGGTTCCTTCCCCTGATTTGCTTGGTGTATGTGGAGGCCTGAGGATCCCAGAGGACCCCAAGGCATACCAGCTTGGAAAGCACTGCTTTAGAAAGGTCTTGGATGTTGAGAACAGACCTAGGATTTCCTCTCCAGGGCAGTCACTGCCTTTCCCTCAGCCCTAAGCACAGCCCTCACCCCCACCCCATCTATTACTCTTGCCTAAGGGACTCCCCCCCCCCACACACACACCTCCTAACCTCCTCTGCCTTTCTGTCCCAATCCCCCTAGGACTTTTCCAGAGGCAGGGCTTCTTCTTCAAGCCTGATCATCCCTCCTTGACAGCCCTTCCGCACTTCGGTCCCACCACTTCGGTCCCACCTCCTCTTCCCAAAGCATCTGTGCCCGGATTTCCTCCACTTTCTCCCGCATGCCAAATTCCTCTTTTCCTTAATCCTAAACCTAACCACTTTGCTCATCTGGTTCTCCCCGCCTCCCCATCCCCGGGTGGGTTCCCTCGTATGCGGCCCAAACAAGCCCACCCTACTCTCTCCCCTGCCACTTCCCCTCTTAGAGACCCTCCCTGGCTCTCCGGACCTGGTTTGTCCCTGTTAGCCTATTTTCTCTGCACCAGAGTACCCTCTCCAGACTCCTGACTGCTCCACCCAACTCGGGGATCCCTGTTCCCCTCTGCCCGGCCCTCTCACCACCTCTCCAGACCTTGTCCCACTTCACCTTTTTTCCCCCAGAGCCTCCGAATCCTCCCTTTGATTGCAGGCTCTGATCTTGCCCCGACTTTCCTGATCGCACTTGTCCCTTCTCCTGCTCACTGTCCTCTTCCGGGACCCCGGGCCAGCCCGCTGACCCCCGTCTCTCCTGCAGCCCGCTGGCGGCACCCCCCTCCTCGCAGGCGTCCTCAGTAGAAACAGAGTCGCGCGGGCCGGGATTCTGGGACACCTTCGCCAGCAGATGGCAGCAGCAGCAGCAGCAGCAGCAGCAGCAGCAGGCGGCGTCCATGCTGCGCGGTGTAGAAACCACCGCGGAGGGGGATGCGGATTCCCAGGACAAGCCAGCCGAGGAGACCACGGAGTGCCCCGAGACGCGGGAGGTGGATCCCGCCGCAGGCTTCAAGTGGGGTTTCCTCACCCACAAACTGGCAGAGATGAGGGTGAAGGCCGCGCCCAAGGGCGACTAGCCGGCGCCCGTCCTTCCCTACCTCCCATAAAAAAAACTCCTGGATCGACAACCAATGTGACTGTGTAATTCCCCCGCGCTCCCCCCGACAACAGGAAAGGCTACTTTTAGGTGGACGTTCTCAGGCGGGGTCTAGCTAAAGGGTTCCTCGCCTTCTTTCCCGACAGAAGTGCCGAGACAATCCAGGTGACAGTAAGGGTGGCCTTAGATTAAAGGCACACACAACTTTCCAGAAAGCCTCAAAGGGCTTGCTCCACTGCCCTGTCCAGCTCCGTTTCATTCAGCAAACCCTGCAGGTGGCCCAATAACATACATAGGTTTCAAAATGTATGAAAATAACTGGAGTGACGAGGTAGCTCTCTACCAGCGGGTCCCAGACAAAGGTTTGTCGAGGAACAAAATGGGGCTTCTGGTGAAGGGATGAGGCAGACTCGGAATTTAGGAAAGTTTCCTGGAAGAGGCTTCGACTGGAACCTGTGAAGAAAACTTGAGACTTTGTGTGTTCTGGAGGGGAAAAAGGAACTCTGCTGGGAGGATAGTTTCGTTGTTAGAGGGCTTGTCTAGCTGAGTGAAGCCCTGGCCTTGGTCCCCAATTATCACATGAACCTCAGTGGTAGCTAGCAGGTGAGGCTGGTCTGGAACACACACACAACACACACACACACTACACACACACGAGAGAGAGAGAGAGAGAGAGAGAGAGAGAGAGAGAGAGAGAGAGAGAGAGAGCGAGCGCAGGAAGTTACAGATGCCAAAATCCTGACCCAAAGCTGCCCCAGTTTTAATGATTTCCATTTCGGACCCTCCAAATGTCAACTTTTCTTACCTTGGGACCATGGGGAAGAGGAGGGAGTGAGAAGCTCCAGGAATCTTGGGTAACTTAAGCAAGCTACAGTTTATGTTCCAGGCACATTTGCACGGGCATTACAACTACTCCAGAACACTACCATCTACCTCCTAACACTACCATCTACCTCCTTTAATAACCCAGAACTGGGGAGTGTTTGGCCAAGGTCACACTCAGCCTGAAACTACCCACTCAGCCACGCCAAACAGTTCTTCCCTTTCCCCCACTTCTGCCCGCTAAACTAAACAACTCTGCTCCCTTTACTAAAGATTATTTTAGTTTTATTCAGTAGTTCGCTCATCTCCCACTCCACTCCATCGCTGCTCACATTCAGCCTCCAGAGAGGCTATGTGACCACCCCACCCCTTTCCGCAGCCTGCGCCTGGCCCTTGTGGTCCCGCCTGCTCAGGGTGCAGATGGGGAAACTGAAATCTAGGGAAAGAGTTTATTCATGGACGAGGCAAGCTCTCCGGGAGCCGTCTCCTGTGCCGTGATGCTTACACCTCGGACTCGCGCGGTGGAGCGCGCGCTCGCTGGCAGCCATATAACCACTGGATAACGCGCGCGTTGCGTTCCACCACTGACACCGGGGGGCGTCCGTCCCGTGCGGACCCCGCCGCCTCCGACCCCCCGCCACAACCTCCAGCACAGTCCGGGTTGCCCGCGTCCCCGTCGCTGGATGTCCAATCGCTGGTGTCCCCGGAGCCGGGCGGCGGCGACGTTGCGACCTGCGGGCTGTGCTCGGCGCCCCAGCTCTGAGGGGAGAAGCGCTCGGCGCCCAGCACCTCCACTAGCGCGCGCTCCAGACCGCAGTAATTGAAGAAGCGCTCCTTCTCCGACAGAGGCAGCGAGCACGTGGGACACAGAGCTCTCTTCCCTGTCGCCTCCGGACCATCCGGGGATCCAGCCCAGCCTGCGGAAGCCGATGGTCTCTCTGTAGGTCCCGGGCTGCTCGGGACAGCATCCCGGGGGGTGCCCAGGAAGAGGCGTCGTACTAGCCCCTGGCCCTTGGTGTTCTCCTTGTTCACCGAAGCCTTGCAGTCCCGCTTCTGGCGGTAGAAGATGAGGGAGTCAGGCCTTGGCTGTCGCCTGCCGCTACCCCGACGGGCAGGCCCAGGCGTCCTGGGCGATGCAGAGGTCCCCAGCTCATTGCAAGGATGTGGCGTCAGCGGTCCTGGCCCCCCTCGCAGGGCAGGCTCCTGACGACGTACTATCACCTGCTGCGTCTTGACGTACTTGGCTTTGTCGGCCTCCAGTCTCTCTACGGCGCTGGGGGTTCGTCCCCTCGATGGTGTGGAGGGAGAGGCCAGCAGCATCTTAGCGGAGTTGGGCAGGTCAGTGCTCCATACACCCTGGGATGCACAATTAGCTGAGGAGCAGAGAACAATTCCCTGGAGTTCCTGGGGCCTGCAGGGAGAGAGGCACTGTCTGGAAGAGGGCAGACTGTCCCTGCCCTTCTCCTGAAGGCATTCCTGGGTAGAGGATCAGTCAGTCACCCCTCCCCCATCAACCGGTGTCTTGCCCAGGGAGCAGACGCTAGACCCACCCTTCCCCAATCCTTAAGAGGCATTGGCTAATTCTTGGGGGGGGGCATTTATGCCCCTTTGAGAATGATCCGACCTGACCACTGGACCATGCGCATGGGACAAGCAAGCAGGACACTTGGAAAGGAAAATCAGGCGGGCCCTAGCTCAGTTCCCGAAATCGGCTTTAACCGGAAAAAATACCTCTTCCCAACAGAGCAACTTCAAGCCCAATACAAGGAGGTTCCGTAGCCACAGGCTGGCTGCAGCTGACCCACCCTTCCCGCCCCCAAGCACCGAGGTCAGGGACATAACCATAGGGTAGGAGTCCCTAGGAACTGCTGCCAGCTTCCTCGCCCAGGT
This sequence comes from Chionomys nivalis, assembly GCF_950005125.1. Lineage (NCBI taxonomy): Eukaryota > Metazoa > Chordata > Mammalia > Rodentia > Cricetidae > Chionomys > Chionomys nivalis. Next base: position 18,325,623 of record NC_080096.1, on the reverse strand, counting down.
CCAGCAGGGTTATTCAGGAAGGAGAGGGAGGTGGTCCCCAGACCGTACCAGTCTGCTGCTGCCAGCCACTGTATGCCCCATGCCAAGGGGAGTCCAGAAAAATCTAACCGTAGACACCATCCCGTCCAAACCCTGCACTTTGATTTCAGAAGCCAGGACAATGGCCAGGAGAGGAAGAGGTTTGTAGGGGTCCTTTTGAGAGCTAGGGTGCCTGCTGGGACCCAGATTTCTTGCCTTATTGGGCAGCTCTAGCTGGACCCTGGGTTGTCTGTCAGATCGTCCCTCCAGCCGCTGTAAAGCCCAGCAGGAACCCCTAGTCTCACAAAGCTGTTAACCCCACTGATTCAGCCTAATAACTTGCACGCTCAGAGATCTGCCCTCTGGGTCCCTGCCTCCTTCCCATCCAGAGACCTCCGACCCTTCTCCACCTCCCCTGTGCTCCAGGAAGAGGGCAAGAGGGGCAGTAAATCAACAGCTAACAGTTTCCTTGTCAGCTAGCAGAATGGGCCACCCACACGGCCCAACACACCCTCCCCTGTCCTTTACTTCCCTGTTCCCATACAGCTGAAAGAGACTTATTGGTTCTGGGGACTGAAGAGACCTCGGACCTGGAGGCAAAAAGGAACAGACTGGGCAAGGATGTGTGAAGAGCCTGGTCCCTCCACCACGGCCTATCCCTGTTACACTTCCAATCTGTGGCAAATCTGTCCAGAGTCTGAGTGAATGAGACCCAGGCAGCAGTGACAGCCTGTGCCCTGCTCTCTTTCCTCAGGGACTATAACAGGGTCAGATTCCAAGGTCCCACAAGGGCACTGAGCTGCTCTGACCTCATGGATGGCCTCTGTCCCCTCCTTCTCTCTTTAGCCTTGAGCAAGGAGGCTATAAAAAGTCCCTAAACACAAGGACCAAAATAGTCCACTGTCCCCTGCCTAGTCCCTGGTTTCTAAACTGGCTTTGATGTTTGACCACAGACGGCCCAGGCTAGACTGGCAGCCAGTCTTGTTCCTCTGTTCCTTTGCCTACCCTCTTCCAGCCCTTGAGGTAGACATTGCAACCCTGTCCATTCAGAGGCTTCAACATTTGTGCTTCTGGGTTCAGTAGCTTGGCACTAGCCTCCTTGCTATCAGCCCACAAGTACCCTCCCGTCCTTATGCCCTCTGGGCCTGCATCCTCACCTGCCTTCCGCTCCAGATACACTCACCTCTGGGTGGAGACGATGAGTTGCAGGGGTCCCTCGCTAAGCCCAGACTGAAGAAGGAGAGGGGACAGCAGGGACTGGACTAGGGAGTAACTTTGGTGGCAGCCAAGCCTTACTCTCCACAGGAAAAGCGAAGAGCCTCCACCCCCTAGGTTAACCCTTCCGGATCCAGAGCTCAGACTCCATTAACTCCTTCCTGGCCAGTTTTGGTGCTGGCAGGACCTGTGAGCCATGTCCAGCAACTTTACAGATAGCTAGATAAGCTCCATCAGGTTCTGTGGCTGCTACGGAGGCACCAGAGGCACCGTAAACTTGGGCTGAAGTACCATGGCCCCAAACAAGACCTTCTGCCCCCCAGGCTCCCTCTGAAGTCTCGATGCTCTGGTGTAGAATGGAGGCAGAATAGGGTGCTATGCCATTTGCTTTTTCCCCTCTGGCAGGTAGAGGCCTGTTTTAATCCTGGTACTGGAGTGTGGCAAGCCTGTTCTTCCTAGAGGTGAGCCTGGGGCATCTGCCTCCTAAAGGTGGGTGCAGTGGTGCTGCAGGTGTGTGGAGAGCCTGTCTCAGCAAGATTCAGCATGAGGATTGAGCAAGAACTCTGTGGTCCAGCCCTGATGATGGTGAAGGGCGCTAACTGGGAAGGGTGTGAAGAAAGCCAACCTTCCAGATCTAAGTCTCCATCCTTTGGCCTCCCACCTGGAGATCCCTAATGGTCCAGCAGAGACACTATTCATCTCAAGGGGAAGCCCTAGCCATAAAGGAGCCACACCCTTCTCAGTAGGGCAAACTTCTTAGCACTAGAGTTCAAAGGCCAAGGCTTGGCTCTGTCTTTGCTTCTCTCCCAGTTGTGCCCACCCCCTACCAGCCCAACCACTTAGCATAAACCCCCTCCCTCCCTGCTAACACTTTAATGTTGTGTTAAAAGAAGGCACTTTTCCTTCTCAGTTCTTGATCACCCTTGAGCCCCCTCCCATGGAACCTAGATGGGGCTCAGCAGGAATAGCAATGCCACTTCATGGGGGAGGAAAGGAGGAAAGTCGGGACACATGCAGACCCCCCAAATCCTCTCTTTCCACTGCCCCCATTGTCTCTCTGGCAGTCCAATGCTGGGGGTGGAAGCCAGGCGCTGTGTATGCTAAACAAGCCCTCTGCTGACCAAGCTACACTTTCACCCCAACAGATGACTTTTATTGAGAAAGTTATATGTGCTAAGGGCCGTTCTTGCTACTTTACACCCTGAGTCATAGATTTAATCCAGTGAAATGGTCCCTTCTAGTTTTGTTGATGCAGGTGGGGTACCGGCCAGTGCTCTGTGGCCTGGGCGTGAGAGGGTTAAGAAGGGGGGAGGCGGGGTGGGGGCCCAGCTGGGATGCTGTCAATGGCAGGAAACCTGGCCTGCCAGGGAGAGGATGGGGCTAGTGTCTCACTGAGGCCACCCCCATCCCTTTGCTCTTAAAAGAGCATCCGGGTTAGGTGGAGGGGCTGGCGGGGGTCCCTTCACAGCTGTGTTCTGGGGATCAAGGACAGATGCTAGACTATAGTAAGAAGGGGAACCCAGGGGGTATCTTGTTTTCCATACTTCTGAGATGAGCCTGGGGGGCCTTAGTCATTGGGGAAATGCCATAGCTATGTTCTTGGGGGATCTTCAGTTAGGGGAGGTGAGGGTCTGAGAGTCTTGTTCTCAGGGGTTCCCAGTCAGAAGTTCCAGTGCCCCATGCCAGTGGACAAGGCCCAGGGACAGACCCAGGAGCACAGCCTGAGCAGGAGCACACAGGAGAGAGTAAGTGGGGTGGACCCTAGGTGAGGGATCCTGAAAGAACTAGAAAAAAAAAAAAAAAAAGAGGAAGGATGGGAGGTCATATATTTTCCTGTTCTCAGAGGATGGGGGCCCACAGCCCTCTGTCCAGCTGCCCTCAATTCTCAGGGCACTCAGCAGGGCCAGAGCCTCTCTCTGGTCATGGGTCCCCAGGGAGATCTTTAAAGTGGCTCCTTCCGGCCCACTAGCCAAGACCCGGGGAGGGGGAGGCCAAGTCTGAGGGCTGTTTCCTTCCTCTATCCGACCTCAGACCTCATTCCTGGAACACCTGAGCTGGGAATGGGCCTGAGTCAGAAGTGGCTCCTTTCAGGAGAGGGTTGCCGGGCAGACTGGGAATAATTCTGGTCAGTGTCGGGAATAGTGAGATAGGGTCCCAGAAGCCTTCAGATCTGGCTTCGGACCTCAAGCCTGCATTGTCACCGATGAGATTCTGGGTCGGCTTCTCCCCAGTCAGCCACAAGCCTCAGGCCATGGCCATCCACACATTAGCCCTCTCTTGATTTCAATCCTGACTCTCCACTCTATCTACATGGCCTCCGAAGAAAACCTAAGCTCTCTGGGTAGCCCTTCTTGTCAAATGTAGATGAGGTGGCACACGCCTTGCGTTTAATCCCAGAACTCGTGTGGCAGAAGCAGTCGGATCTCTGGGAGTTCAAGGCCAGCCTGGTCTACAAGAGCTAATTCCAGGACAGGCATCAAAGCTACAGAGAAACCCTGTCTCGAAAAACCAAAAAAAAAAAAAAAAAACAAAATAAACAAAAAAAACAAACTGTAGATGACAACCCGGGAATGGTGGTTGAATCTGACCTCTCCTTGGGCTTTCTACCAACTGCCCTCAGACTCCCAACCTGTGGCCTAAGAGTTTTCTCCCTGCCCCCCCCTCCAGTCTCAATCTCAGCTGCTGGCCACAGATCACTGGGGACACTTTTCCTGTGCTGTGAGGTCAGCAGACGGAGGTCACATACTCTTAAGAGACTCATCAGGAGGGTGGCAGCAGAGGTGGGGCAAGGGGACCACAGAAAGAGATTGACCAGCTCTGACACAAGGAGAAATGAACAAAGCAGATGACAGGGGGTGGGGCAGGGGCGATTTGTTCTGCCTGGATGGGGTGGGGAGCTTCAAAGAGGGGATTTGAGCAGAGCCTGGAGGGGATCATTGTTTGGGCTGGGGGTGAAAGAGCCCTGAGAACCTCAGGTCAGAGGACAGCAGGAGCTGGGGTCTCAGGGAGGGCAAGAGGCTTAGAGAGAAGTGGGGTACCCAGAATGCGGTGCTGAGTGGGGGCCGGTTTGCACCCAGGCAGGGATGCTGACCTGAAAGGAGGTCCCTGATGCGCTGGTGGCCTCCCCCAGTTCCTGAGAGCAGGGCCAAAACTCCTCTCTAATTTGTGGCTTTCCATTTGGGGAAAGAATCTTAGCCACAACAATAGCCTGGCCCTGGGCTGCCCCTCAGAGGGTGTGGCTCCGAGCAGAGCCTGGCCCCCAGCACCACAGGACATGACCCACAGCAGGGGTGGCATGGAGGGAGATACCATGCAACATTTGTTCTTCTGAGAGCCTACATAGCTAGGACCCAGTGTATATAAGAAAGATCAGATAAGATATGTGCTGTCTTAGTGCCAGTTACCTAGTCAGAGCAGCAAAACCAGCTGCAGCGGATGCATGTGTCTGGTGCTGGGTACTGTGCAAAGTGCTTTTCTTTTCTTTCTTTTCTTTTTTTTGTTAAATATTTATTATATATACAGTATTCTGCCTGCATATATCCCTATAGGCCAGAAGAGGGCATCTTATCTCATTATAGATGGTTATGAGACACCATGTGGTTGCTGGGAATTGAACTCAGGTCCTCGGAAAGAGCAGACAGTGTTCTTAACCTCTGAGCCATCTCCACAGCCCCGCAAAGTGCTTTTCTTTATGCTCGGTGCCTCCCTTACTTTCTACGTAAAGTAGGAATTACTATTATGATCCTAACCTTCTTTGTGTCTGTTCCTCATCCTGTCTCTGTACCCTGTACCCCATCCCTCTGCCCACCCTCCCCATGTCCAACTGTCCCTGTCCGTTGGTGTCTGTGCCCCCCATATACCCTGTCCCCCGTCCTCGTCCCTCCCCATATTAGTTGTAATACCTCATTGCTTTAACAAAGTATCTTACAGAATCCACTTAAGGAAAAAAGGTTTGTTTTGCCCCCATGGCAGGAAAGGCCTGGTAGCAAGTAGGAAGTAGCTGATCACACTGCAACTGCAGGCAGGAAGCAGAGAGAGATGAAAGCATCTGCTCAGGGCCCCCTTTCTCCTCTTTATTCAGTCCAGGACCCCCAACCTGTGAAATGATGCTACCCACAGTTAAAGAGAGTCTTCCAGCCTCATTAACTTAGTAGAGCAACCCCTCATTGGCGCACACCAGGGGCTGGTCTCCTAGGTGACTCTGGATCCTGTCAAGTTGACAGTATTAACAACAGTTTGTTGTTTGTTTATATATCTATGTGTGTCTGCAGCACTGCCTGCCTCTAGGACTCTCAGGAGAGGATGGAGTTCAGAACTGACTAAGTGTCTTTATCACTTCGCCAGCCAGATGCCTCCTCTCTCCTGAGTGGTACTTAGATGCAGCAGTGTTTTTAAAGGACATTGAGTGACAGGAGACTATGAAGCTGCATTTGTTTCTGGAGCTGTTCAGGCCACAACGTTGATGTGGTTTTTTCTTTAGCTTTGAGACAGGGTCTCACTAGGTCATCTGACTGGCCTAGGCCATGTAGACTAGGCTGACCTCAAACACAAAGATCCTCCTGCTTCTGCCTCTCAAGTGCCAAGATTAAAGGAGTTTGGCACTGTGCCTGACCTATTTTGAGACAGGGTCTGAAGTATGCCAGATCGGCCTTGAACATTCTGCACAGCCAAGGATGACTCTGAACTTCTGATTCTACCTCCTGAGTGCTGGGACTACAGATATGGGCCACCATCCCCAGTTTTATGGAATGCTGGAGATCAAAACACGGGCCTCCTGCTGGAAGGCCTCTGTACGCCGCTGGTATCGGCTCTCTCCCAATCAGGTCAGGTCAGGTCAAATTAATAAATCCAGGTTTAATCTGAGCAAAGCATTCCTGAGTGGTCCCAGCTCTGGCTGTGCTGAAACTCGATTTGTAGACCAGGCTGACCTTGAACTCACAGAGATCCGCCTGCCTCTACCCCCGAAGTGCTGGGATTAAAGGCATGAGCCACCACCACCACCACCACCACTCAGCTAGAGAGCAGAGTCTTGACACCCCATCTTATCAGGCATCTTTGACTCTGGTTATAAGTAGGAATAAGGTCGCTGGTACACAGCAAGGGTGATTGTGTGTGAGTCCCGGGTGCTTCCTGGAGCCCTGCGCTGATAGTTGGTAATTGCAGACTCTGGCACCGGAAGATGCTCAGCTCTGTGAGAGCAATGAGGGTCTGCATTGTGCCACCCTCGGAGCCACCGAGGCTTGAAGAATGGGTGAGAGGAGAGATGGGAGGGACTGTCACACTAAACGAAGGAGGAGGGACAGGGATGGTTGCTGCGGAGATTACTGTGCTGTGGGCTGTGGCGGGTTCGCCCACAATCCTCCTTTTGATCCCCCCAGGAAGAGCCACAGGGACCCAAAGAGCTTCTCTCTCAGTGCTGAGGGCAGCGTGTGAGCAGCACCAGATCTCAAGGCAGGACTTGGTGTCCACAGCCAGTGCTCTCAGCGGTGTCACCTTCTGAGTCCACCTCAGCTGCTACTCAGGTCACTTGCGGCCCAGAACAGCCTGTATTTGATGACGGAAGACAGTGGAGTACAAAGGTCAAGTCACTTGACCATCTCATCCTGCCCTCAAAGAGACTGGGGTTGTGGCTCATTGGTAAAGCACTCGTCCAGGATGGGCGAGGCACTGGGTTCAGCCTCTAGCACCCAAACAAACAAACAAACAAACAAACAAACAGAAAAGAGCTGGAGATGAATCTCTGTGCTGTCAACAAGCTAAATGCAAACCATGCTGTTCCCCTTTGGGGGTTTACAACAGCCAGAGAGCCTGGCCCTGTCGTCCCTGTCGCCCCTCCCCCAGCTCTTGATTAACCATACCTGATCAATTGCCACAGTGATAATATTGCTTCCAAAGTCATCCCACCATACCTTGCAGAATCCACAGGCACCTTCTTGTACTGGAGTGGGACACTTTAGAGAGTGGTTTGTGCCTGTCCACCAGGGGGCAGGCTGCATCAGGTACGAAGCTTTTCTGAGCCCTCCTCAATGTCCCTGTACTTTTGGGCCCGTCCACATGGCTGCCTGCACAGGCACCCTTGCCACCTGGAAGGGCCTGACAGCTCTCTGCGCTAACACAGGTGCTCTGAAATGGTCTTTAGCCAGCGACAGCAGCCATGCCTGCATTAGTTCCCCTCCCGTGAGGTTAGGAAATGACTTTACAGATGTTATTCTCATTTGGTTAAGCAAAACAATTAGGAAAAATCATTTATTATAGCCACTCCTCAGAGGACTGCGTGGTGGACTGAAGTCACACAGTAAAGCTGTTGCTGCTGCTGGCACTGGTGACATTAAGCTCCTGTGCTGTTGGTGACAAGACTTTTCCTGGGGAGATGCAGCATACATGCTTACTCATCCAGACGGGGACCCCAAAACAGACCAAAGTACAGACACCACCAGAGTCCAGCCTGGTAAGCCAGTGTTTCATGGGGGTCACTTGCAGGAATATGGGTGAGGGGTTACAGGAGCAGAAATGACTCAAAGACAAGCTGTCACTAAAGCCGACCCCAGCACGGGCAGGGCAGCAGCTCATAAAAGTTAGGGATCTGGGACACATTGCACAGCCTCCAGGCACTTCAACAGGCGGAAGGGTGTCCTTTTCAGGGGGCTGGGTTGGTCTAAGCCTTTTCCAGGCAGCTCGGCTGGTTTCTGCTTCTTTCAGGCTGCTGATCGGGTCTCAGGGTCTTTGCAGCTTGGCTCGTCTGCGTCTGCGAGTGACTTTCAACAGCTTGCTTTGTTTACTCTGGGACTGAGAGACCTAGTGAATCTGGTCAGTTTCAGGGACTTCTGGAAGCTATTTTGAGTTGTTTAAGGAGCTTTCTGGTAGGATGGAATGTTTTAGTCCCTGATAAAACTGCTTGGTGTATTGCCAAGGTTGATACTGAGGTGTTGGGACCAATTGGAGTCCTGGCCTTCAGATGTTCTTCCCTGCTAGAGCCTTCTAATTGAAGTTACTAGAAGCTGTGCCTAGCCTAGAGGATCGGAGGATGGGATTTTCACCTGTTGGTCATTGACTGCAGGGTATTTAAGCCTCCATGGTGCTATTAAAGAAGGGCTTTTGAGCCGGGCGGTGGTGGCGCACGCCTTTAATCCCAGCACTCGGGAGGCAGAGGCAGGCGGATCTCTGTGAGTTCGAGACCAGCCTGGTCTACAAGAGCTAGTTCCAGGACAGGCTCCAAAACCACAGAGAAACCCTGTCTCGAAAAACCAAAAAGAAAAAAAAAAAAATAAGGGCTTTTGTACCAGCGATTGGAGGTCCGTATGTTGGTCTGTCTCAACCTCCAGCCCCTTGCCCGAAGCTCGCGAACTGGATTCTAGCGCATAGAGCGCAGATGGGGGCCCGCAGTGTGCGGCACTGAGGGACCATGATCAGGCAGAGTAGCACATCCTTAAATTCCAGCACTTGACAGAAGAGGCATAAGGATGGTGAGATTGTGGTCAGCCTGGATTCTACAGCAAGACACTGGGGTGGCAAGGAGACTTTTTAAATTCTACAGTAATTGGGACAGTGAATTAATTACTGAATTTACTTGGGATAAAAAGAATACTGAAATATAATAGGGGTTATTAATTGCTCAGTTCAATGCTTCTATATTCTTTGTTTGTTTGTTGGTTGGTTGGTTTCTTTGAGACAGGATTTCTGTGTGTAGTCCTAGTCCTAGCTATCCTGGAACTAACGCTGTAGACCAGGCTGGCTTTGAACTCACAGAGATCCACTTGCCTCTGCCCCCTGATTAAAGATGTGTTCCACTACTGCTCAGCAAAGCTTTGGGTTTTTTGTTTGCTTGTTTTTGCTTGTTTGTTTTTGTTTTGCTTTACTTTCTAAGACAGTGTTTCTCTGTGCAACAACCCTGGCAATCCGGGAATTCACTCTGTAGACCAGGCTGGTCTCAAACTCACAGAGATCCACCTGCCTCTGCCTCCTGAATGCTGGGATTAAAGGTGTGCACCTCCACTGCCTGGCAAGCATTTCTTTTTTTTTTTTTTTTAAGATTTATTTATTAATTATGTACACAGCATCTGCCTGCATGTATCCCTGCAGGCCAGAAGAGGGCACCAGATCTCATCATAGATGGTTGTGAGCCACCATGTGGTTGCTGGGAATTGAACTCAGGACCTCTGGTAGAACAGTCAGTGCTCTTAACCTCTGAGCCATCTCTCAGCCCCCAGCATTTCTTTAAGTAAAATAAATTTTTGACAGTAAGTCACAAAGCGCCTTGCATACAGTAGGACTTATTGTTTCCAGAACATTTTCCTTTTGCTATTTCCATACAACAGTGCTGGGCTGCCGGGCGGTGGTGGCGCATACCTTTAATCCCAGCACTCGGGAGGCAGAGGCAGGCGGATCTCTGTGAGTTCGAGACCAGCCTGGTCTACAAGAGCTAGTTCCAGGACAGGCTCCAAAACCACAGAGAAACCTTGTCTCAAAAAAAAAAAAAAAACGAAAAAAACCAGTGCTGGGCTTTACTTGTCGCAGGGTGGAGACAAAGGCTTTGCTTGAGTCTGGTGGCAGGGACAGGTGTTTTCACTGCAAGAGAATTAAGATCAGTCAGGCTTCTGACAGGATCAGATGTGCTTGCATAGAGTGTGAAGACCGAATGCTCCCATGGGACAGAACTGGACCCGGTGGACCTGGCCAGTATCTTTGTATCTCAATGGAAGATGCTTTCTTCATCCAACCTCAATCCAAAGAGACAAGAGATCTTTCTCCAAGTGTCATGGATAATTCTGGAGAAGAGTAGAGACATCTGCAGCCTAAAATGTGATTTTTTTTTTTTTTTTTTGAGAAAGGGTTTCTCTGTGGTTTTGGAGCCTGTCCTGGAACTAGCTCTTGTAGACCAGGCTGGCCTCAAACTCAGAGATCCGCCTGCCTCTGCCTCCTGAGTGCTGGGATTAAAGGCGTGCGCCACCACCACCCGGCTTTAAAATGTGATTTATGGAGGCTGGAGAGATGGCTCAGTGGTTAAGAGCACTCACTGCTCTTCTAGAGGACCTGGGTTCAATTCCCAGCACTCACATGGCAGCTCATAACTGTCTGTAACTTCAGTTCCAGGGGACCCAACGTCCTCATGCAGGCAAAACACCAACACACATGAAATAAAAGTAAATTTTAAAAATATGATTTATGCTGTCTCTAATCCTTGCTGTTTGAGAATGCTTATTCTTTCCCCCTCCGTCCCTCTCTCCCTCCCTCCTTTTCCTTCTCTTCCCCCTTCTAGACAGTCTTACTAATAGGTGTGTGCCATCATGCTCAGCTGAGTTTTCCCAAACCTTGCTATCTTAGAACAAATTTACAACAATCCACACACGAATCTGTCATTTTGTTTTCTGTTTCCCATTCTGGGGCTTGAATCCAGGGCCCAGGACTGGGCAAGAGCTTTATCATTGAGTTATGTTCCCCAATTCTTATTTCTCCACCCTTCCTTCCTTCCTTCCTTCCTTCCTTCCTTCCTTCCTTCCTTCCTTCCTTCCTTCCTTCCTCCCTCCCTCCCTCCCTCCCTCCCTCCCTCCCTCCCTCCCTCCCTTCCTTCCTTCCTTCCTTCCTTCCTTCCTTCCTTTCTTGAGACAGAGTCTTTGAGACCAGGCTGGCCGTGAACTTGTTATATAGCCAAGCCAACCTTAAACTCCTGCCTCCCAGTGCTGGAATTACAGGTGTGTACCACCACACCACACCCAGTTTGCACCTAGCTTGCTCACCCTTTTCTTGTTCTCTGCTGAGGATTGAACCCTAGGCCCTTGAGCAAGCAAGGTGTGGTGGTCTGAAAGAAAATGGCCCCCACAGACCCATAGGGAGTGGCACTATTAGGAGGTGTGGCCTTGTTGGACGAAGTATGTCACTAGGGGTGGATTTTGAGGTTTCAGAAGCTCATGTCAGGCCTGGTGTCTCACTGTTTTCCTGCTGCATTCAGATCTGGATGTAGAACTCTCAACTACGTCTCTAGCACCATGTCTTCTTGTGTGCCGCCATACTTCCTGCCGTGCCAATAACGGACTAAATCGCAGAACTGTAAGCAAGCCCCGATTAAATGTTTCCCTTTATAAGAGTTTCTGTGAGCAGGGCAGTGGTGGCGCACGCTTTTAATTCCAGCACTTGGAAGGCAGAGGCAGGTGGATCTCTGAGTTCGAGGCCAGCCTGGTCTACAGAGCAAGTTCCAGGACAGCCAGGGCTACACAGAGAAAACCCTCATGGGCATTCACCGCTGGACCTGTTTTATTCGGTGTTGGGGATCAAACCCGACCGAGTTTTAATGTTTGCTAGCAAGAACTCTGCCAACTGAGCCACAGCCCCAGACTCTCCCGTTTTTCTTTTCAGTTATGACTGTGTCTTCCTCGGCTGAGGGCAGGGCCTATGTGGCCTTCCTTTGTAACTACCAGAAGTAATTTTCCATGAATGGGCAGAACCTCTGAATTTCGCAGCAGGAATTATACCCTGTTCTTGGACAATGATTAATTATTACAGAGACCCTTTGAACTCTTTGGATCCCGTGTAGTTAAAGGAAATCCTTAGGCCAGGAAGTTTCTTTGCTAAGGCCTGGACCTGGCTGAGATGAAGCCCAGATAAACATCTGATTTAGCTCCAGAGGCCCTTCTCCCCACAGCTTCTCCCCCAGCTCACATCGTCAGCTACTTAGGAGTCGTCAAGAGTAGCCCAGTCAACAATCCATGAGATGCCGGCCACAGGCATCTCTCAACTTCAGGAAACCCGGTCCCTGAACCAGGAAAAGCAGAGCCAGGTTGGTTATTCCCGAGCCGGATAGAGGAGGCCTAGCACCTTGGCTAACTCCAGGAGCTGTATGCTGTTAGGTGAACCTGAGGAGAAGGATCACTTCCCAGGAGACAGCTATGAGGGGAACTGACCCACCGGAGCCTTACAATTCCTCAGGAAGTCTCTCTTGGCAAGCTTCCTGTTCCTGCCCCCCAAAGCACTTGTGACAGATTCCTGCACTCCTTCAAGGATGGGTCATGAATCTTTGGAACTGCCAGCTGAGTCTGATGGTGTTTGTCTATATTCCCAGAATTCCAGAGGATCAAGAGTTCAAGGCCAGCCTGACCCACAAATGTACGTTTCTAAACTTTTGTTTGTAATTGTAGGGGATCTGCCGACTCCTTGGAAGCCAGCTTGAGAAGCCCTAGAGAGCAGTGAGGGGTTGTGGGTAAAAGGAGAGGCAAACATAATCGACATACATTATGTCCATGCATAAAAAAAAATACGTCATGATACAAAAAAATGCTGAGCAGGTAAAGGTGCTGGCCACCAAGGCTGAGGACCTGAGTTTGAGCCCCTGGACCCACATGGCAGAAGAAAAGAACCAACTCCTGCAAGGTGGCTTCTGACTTCTGTGTGTGTTCTCATACCCATACCCACACATAGTCACACAAAGTAAATTTTTTTTATATTTATTGATTTATTATGTATACAATATTCTGTCTGTGTGTATGTCTGCACACCAGAAGAGGGCACCAGACCTCATTACAGATGGTTGTGAGCCACCATGTGGTTGCCGAGAATTGAACTCAGGACCTTTGGTAGAGCAGGCAATGCTCTTAACCTCTGAGCCATCTCTCCAGCCCCCACACAAAGTAAATTTTAAAAATACATTTTTTTTTTAATGCTTGAAAGACCTGCCCTAGAGTCAAATGCCCCAGAGGGCAAGTTTCAACAGCTCGAAATGCCCCACCTGTAGCATGCCATAAAAGGGGTCCCAAAGTGGAGATGGGCACCAGGTGGGCACTGCAGGGTCTTCTTAGCTGTTTGATAGAAGTAAGTGAATTCTCAAGATGCTTTTTGTTAAGTTGGGAGCATAGCCCCCAGCCCCCAGGCCTGAGAGTTGTATTGGTCTGAACTCTAAATCCCAGCATGCCATTTCTGACCCCTGGGCTGGGGGGGGGGGGTGTCAGGACCACTTTTTTCCTTCCTCCTGGTGGTCGCATTCTCACCTCCTGGTTCCCCCCTCGGGGCCACCCAAGAGTGCAGGAATCCCATTAAACCTAGATATTTTTTAATTTGGCTTGTTGTGATTTGGTTTGATTGTGATTTTTGCGTCGGCAGAGAGCTCCAGACCAATACAACTCTCAGGCCTGGGGGCTGGGGACTAGCTCCAACTTAACACTTTATTTTTTATTTTTATTTATTTATTTTGACTTTTTTTTTTTTGAAACAGGATTTCTTTGTATAGTCCTGGCTATCCTGGAACTCACTCTGTTCGGGCTGGCCTCGAACCTAGAGATCTGCCTGCCTCTGCCTCCCAAGTGCTGGAATTAAAAGTGTGTACCACCACTGCCTGGCATGGGACGAGGGAAACTTAATTGAGAAAACGCTTCCATAATATTGGTCTGTAGGCTAATTTGTGGAGTATTGTCTTGATTAATGACTGATTGGGGGGTTGATTCACTGTGGGTAGTGTCACCTCTGGGCTAGGGGTCCTGGATTGTTTAAGAAAGCAGGTTGAGTTATCCATGGTGGCACAGACCTTTTAATCCCACCTCTCAAGATGCAGAAGCAGAGGCAGGTGGGTATTTGTGAGTTTGAGGATGGCCTGGTCTATGTAGTGAGCTCCAGGACCCATGCTGAGAGTGAGGTTACATAGAAACCCCAACCCTGTCTCACACAAAACAAAACAAAGTGAGGGAGCTGGAGAGATAGCAGGGCCTTCACCAGGTTCTCACGAAGTGGGGGGATAATCACATCTGAAGTCTGGCATGGTGAGTCCTTTCTCCGTCGTTCCCTCCAGACTTTTTTGTTGTTGTTTGAGACAGAGTCATGCTATGCAGCTGACCGGAACTCTGCTCTCATAGAAATCTAGAATACCTGACCACTAAAGAACTCAGTGTGCAGGTGCTGGTGCAGCGCCTTAGAAGAACAGTGAAATGTTAAGTACCATTTTCGCTTTGCAGCTACGAAAAGCCACGTATCCACTGACACACGTTACTTATGGGGCTGTTTGCAAAAGTCAGTCTTTCCTACCGGATCTTTCAGCTGCTAGACCACGACAGCTTCTGTAATACCAAATTGCTTAACTTCAGCTCAAAACAGGCTAAGCTTGAAATACCAGGCTGAACAGGAAAAGAGTGAAATCCACAGCCCAGGATTGTGTTTTTTTTAAACAAGTCACTTCTAACCAATGAAAACTCTGCCTACCTTTAAAAGCCGCGCTTTGCTTCCTAGAGGTGTGGCCTCAGTGGGTTCTCTCCGCGTTACTATCTACCCACAAACCGGTATTGCAGGGCTCTTTAGAGGCCGTCTATGATTGGCTGATCAAGACAGCAACATTTGAATTTAAAGGAAGGCCAGGCTCTGGTGAGTTCCTTCTGTAGGGGAGATAAAGCTTTGCTCTGAGAGAAAAGTCAGCTGGAGGCGGGAGATAGGGGTCAACACGGCCCAAGGCCGGTGAGACCACCAGCTCTGCTGTTTCTACCTTCACTAGGAAATCAGCCCCTACTTCCAGTAAGATACCTTTGTAAACAGTGAAGTGCTGATAGCTACAATTTATAGTTTGAAAGTGAATTTTAAGAAGGTAATCTTTAAGAGAAGCAAAGTCCCTTCTGCAGAGGCCTAGCTGCAGTCTAGGGCGGCCAGGGGCTCCATGTTTCCTGTCCCTCAGCTGTCCCACTGGCCACCAGGGAGGCTGTATGCGCAGGCAACCATACATTTTTCAAAGGTAAAGAAAAAAAAAAGGCAGACAATGATCGATTTTCCCCCAAGGTTTCACTATGTAGTCCTGGCCTACAATTCAATATGTAGACCTTGAAACTCTCTGCCAACTGCCTGCCTCTGCCTTCTGAGTGCTGGGATCAAAAGCATGGGCCACCACTCCCAGCTAAATCTATGTCTTCTTTAGAAGTGTTTGCCTCATGTTAAGAATTGAAATTGCAGCCACTTAGTATATTTAATAGAAACTATCACATCTGGATTGAATACTCAGCCAAATGAATTAGGATAAATGGGGGAAAAAATCTCTGGGGCCAAAGAGTTGGTTCAGTGCTTAAAAACTGTTGATACACACAGAGGACCTTGCCTTCGATCCCAGCACCTACCTGGAGGTTCACACATGCCTGAAACTCTAGTTCCAGGGATCCACACCCTGTGGTCTCCTTGGGTACTGCATGCACACAGTGCACAGACATATGAAGACAAAGCATTCATACCTGGGAAATACGAATCTTAAAAAAGAACCTTAAACAATACACATTTCTCTCCTATATAAAGCATATGGCTTCAGAGAACTTGAAATGCCAAAGTCCTGTCATCCAATCACCTGCCTCAGTACAGGCTTCTGTGAGACAGCCAGACACTTTCCTACACTGTACATCATGTCACACTCATGTCTTAGCGCATTGCACAACTCCCAGTCACCGAAGTAGCAAGGAGAACGCCCAAGGTATTTCGTTGAAATTCACTTTATTTAAAAAAAACAAACAAAAAACTCATGAACAATAAATTACAATACTTTCCCCTTTATAAATTCTTCATAAAATATATTTGACAATTTTAAAAGAAAAATTTTAAAGTTGCTTTCATTTCTGATGTGCCTAAGACATCGTTTATTGACTATTTTGTCATGCTGGTGAATTATTTTGTAGCTGCTACAATAGTTTGATTGGTAACATTTTACAATTAAAAACAAAGAAAAAAAACAAGAACAAAAATCCAGACCTGCAGAAAGAACTATTCTGTGCTATTTATCTGACACTTAACACTTACATCATTGAAATGACAAAGCATCCCTTAGCACCAAGAATCTACAGCCCCCATGTTCTAAGTGACAACTAGTGCAAAGTAACATCTAGGACCTAACTGTACAACCCTACAGTGACGGAACACAGCTGCCTATGAGCGTTATCTGAAATATTTGGTCTTTTTCAATTAAGACAAATTTCATAAAACACTAGAAACCATGGCAACAGACTATGAGGAATAACTGTTTATTGAGTACCTATCATGGGCAAGGCACTGTGCACAATATCTGGATTGCATTTGTCTTTTAGCAAATATCCAAATTTTCCAATTATCACTCCCCATCTTTATTTCTTACCCGTGACTGGAGAAAGTGCATGGCTAAATGTCATTTTTTTAAAAAAAGGTTTATTTTTATTTTTTTAATCATGTGAATATGTGTGTGTGTGTCTATGGAAGCAAGAGGATACTGGGTCCCCTGGAGCTGGAGTTCGGTGGTTGTGAGCTACCCAACCTGGGTGCTGGGAACTGAACTCCGTTCCATGCAAGAGCAACAAGTCCTCTAAACTGCTGAGTCCAGCCCCCCAAATGCAAATCTTAAATTGTCAAATCAACTAAACTTTAGGGCTGAGCACACAGTAGGTACTTAATAAATACCTCTGACTGAAAAAGAACAAAGAAAGACAAAGAAATTACTATCCCTTTGTTGATATCATAAGCTATTTTAGAATACAAGGACTTGAGAAAATTCTGGAAGAAATTTCCCGATTACCCCACACTCTTACCTCTAATGAAAGAATTATATTTCACAAATAAAAATTTTTCAAAATAAATTATAACTGGGGCTAGACATGTAGCTCAGTGGTAAAGCCTTTGTGTAGCACATGCAAGGCTCTGGTGGGATCCCAGTGCTAACCAAAACAAAGACAAACCAAATTACACATTATTTCAAGGAGACAGGCTCAGAAGCTATGTGCTTAGGATGTACGGGTTTCTAGTGCACAGGTACTTGTAGAACAAATGAACTGTTGGCTACGTCACATATCGATCTGATGCAGCGCCAAGTCATTGAGAATACATTATAATGAGACTTTTTCTAATTTCCTGGAACTTGATCCCCTCGTCAGATCTGTGTCAACTTGATGACCCAGAGGGTCAATTACCATGAACATCCAGTACGCTTCTATTCCAGAAAGAATTATTTTAGTTAAGTCTGCAAGTGATATTGGTGTGACTTTTTTTTTCATTTGATGGGATTTTAATAAAGCCTTTCTATTCATGTTTCTAAACCTCCAGCTTTACATGCTTTATTTTTTTGGCGTTTTATCTTTTATTACCCTCTGAACACATGAGTTAACTTACTGCCTTTAGGGTGCTAGGGACTGAACAAAGGGCCGCTCACTGAGCTAGACCCAGCCCCACGGTGAAGGGTGGAGTTTCAAGCATTGAGGAGGCACGGGAACTGCTGACAATGTCAACAAGCTGCTGCTAGTTTGACTTTTGCATTTTAGTGCTTTATAAGGATGGGTGTGTGTGTGTGTGTGTGTGTGTCAGTGTCCCACAGCTTCTCTACCTGCCCAGGGCCCAGGCTCCACCCCAGGAGGGGTGGGTGAGGGTTTAGTGCATCAGAAAGCTTCATTTGGAGATACAATGGTAGACTCTAATCGCGTATTCTGGTTTAGGAAAGACTCCCTTTCCTGCATCAGCATGGACAATCCAGAGACAAACATGCAGTTAGATAGAGTCTCACTTCAGGAGTCAGGAGGCTCTTGCTTTCTGACTGACAACACCAGGTGAAGATATGATACCCACAACTTTTCTGCTCGAAAAGCAGTTGATGGCACAGAATTTTATCTATTTGCCAAACTCTGTGTGTATCATCTCTCACTTTGGAAAAAAGCAACCAATATTTATGACAGTGATTACCAGTCCCATTACTGTATCACAGTGCCAAAGTGACAGGGACTCCAGTGATCCAACAGGAAGCCACATCAGGGCCAGCAACTCGAGGGTGAGCTCATTTGGTTTCTTCAACTTTATGCTGAGACTTAGAAAAAGTCGTAAAACTCAAAATTAATACATCAAGTATTACAGTCGTGTAAAGCAATGTTTCAGAGCAGAAGAATACCATCCTCAGGTCACGGCAGATGTGCACACACACGTCCCAGTGCGGTGGTTTAAACAAACGCTCAGTTACCTGAAGGTCTGGCTGAGCCATCGGCATCCTTGCTGACCTCCTACCAAGTGACTGACCGACTAATTCCACTCGAGAAGAGCTACAGGGCCCTGGAGAGCTCAGACTTACTCCAGCAGCTTGGCTTAGCTCCAATTACGTTTACTCAGCCATTTTAGACCCTCCAAAATGATGCCTTTCAAGAGATGTATACTGGGAAAACAAAACAAAACAGACAAAAAAACAAACAAAAAATAAAAGTGTGTTTCCAGGAGCAGGAGGGGCAGGAAGAAGATGAGGGGTGGTTCTGTGTAAGTTTTCATCACCAATTTCACCAGCAAATCTCAAAAACCCAAAACTCTATCAAATAATTTAAACAGAAGTGCCATTTTCTTCATGTGGAATGCAAAATGCACACATTCACATACTTACATATACATAAATATATACATATATGTTTCCTTTACAAAGCTTCAAAGGTTGCATGACCAGCATGCAAACCTCTTCTTCCATGGAAATGCCTAATACTGACAAGGAATGTCTAAAATACTTAAAGACATATTTCCAGAAAATTGGACTCTCTTCTCTGCTTGGCTTTTAGGAGAATTTTTTCTGCCAAACTTTTACCAATGATCATTTAAAAAAAAAAAACTTTTTATACCCCATTGGTAATACACATTCAAAACACAATAAAATGGCCTGCATGGAGTAAGAAAAACGAGAGAAAAAAAATTACCCCACAATGAACCTAAACCCTCAGAGAGTGGAGTCTAACTTTCGTCTTCTTTCTGGCCATGTAATGTTGAATCACTGTTGAGTCAGAAGCAGCACACCGTCTAAGACACTTGCAGGCGGGAGGTCACGTTTCCCAGCTGCTGTCTTTAAAAGCAATCTGGACTAATCTGAGCTCTAGTTCAAACGCGTCCGGACGGTCCTGAGGGTTTGCGGCCAGCATCTCCTTAATCAATTGCTTCATTCGCCCGTTCATTGACTTTTTCTTCACCGGGATGAGGAGCTCCATTTTGGGGTTTTCCAGAAGTGCCTCCCCCACAGGCACAATTTCGGTCCCCTGCTTTACATAGCTCCCCAGGAGCTCCTTCTTGGTCTCTGTGTCTATGAAGGTGATCCTCTCCAGCATGGCCCAGATGATAATTCCCAGAGCAAAGATGTCAGCTTTTGCTGTGTAGTGTCCTTCCCATACTTCAGGAGCCATGTAGAAATCCGTCCCACACGCCGTGGAAAGGAAACACTTGTTTACGCTGACAGGTTCTTCGGGGTTCTGTCCAGATGCCGAGCAAACTTTACTCAGACCAAAATCGGCCACTTTCAGTGTGGGTTCCAAGTCACTGGTGTCCAACCTGCTTTGGGAAATGAGGATGTTATCAGGCTTCAGGTCTCGGTGGATGATCTGGTTTTTGTGCAGGAAAGCCAAAGCACTGCTGAGCTGAAGCATAAAGCTGGTGTTCGTCTTTCGGTTGGGCTTCCTGGACAACAGATACTCGTTCATGTCTCCTCCGTCACAAAAATCCATCACAAACCACAAGTAATAGGCGCTTCTGAGGTCAAAGGCAATTTCTCCTTTTAGTGAAGTCTCTACAAGCTGCGCAGAGGGGGAGAGAAGTTACAAATTTTGATTCTAGAAAAGATAAAGGGAGCTGGAAATAAGGTTCAGTGGTTATGAGCTTACTGCCTTCAGAGGACTGGAGTTCAGGTCCTCAGCACCCGTGTCAGTGGCTCACAACCACCTGCAACGAGAGCTCTGGGGGAATCCAGTACTTTTCCTGGCCTCTAAGGGCATCTGCACTGACATATATAATATATATGTCATATATATATAATATGACATATATTCATTCATCCCTGTCACAAACATAATTAAAAATAAATCTATTTTTTATTTTTTCAAAACAGGGTTTCTCTGTGTAACTTGCTTTGTAGACCAGGCTGACCTCTAATTCTGAGATCTGCCTGCTTCTGACTCCCTACTGCTGGGACCTGGCTACACATTGTAAATACATATAGGCTGGGCAGTGGCAGCACTCAGGAGGCAGAGGCAGGCAGATCTCTGTGAGTTTGGGTAAGGACAGCCTGGTCTAAAGAGCGAGTTCCAGGACAGCCAGAGCTCACAGAGAAACCTTGTCTCAAAACCCATGCCCCCCCCCCCAAAAAAAGGGGCAGTGCTGGAGAGATGGCTCAGCAGTTAAGAGCACTGGCTGTTTTTTTCAGGGGACTCAGGTTCAGTTCCCAGCACCCACATGGCAGCTCACAGCTGTTCCAGTTTCAGGGAATCCAACACCCTCATACAGACATGCAGGCAGGCAAACACCAGTACACATAAATAAAAAATTACCAACACAAGCTACTCGGGAGGCAGAGGCAGATGGATCTCTGTGAGTTAGAGGCCAGCCTGGTCTATAGAGTGTTCCAGAACTACACAGAAAAGCCTGTCTTGAAAAAAAAAAACAATAAAAGTTAGGACAGTTTGCAGTTTTATTGTTTCTGCAATGCTGGCAATTGAACCCAGGGTCTTGTACATGCCAGGCAAGTTTGACTTTATTCTTTTTGTTTGTTTGTTTTTCAAGACAGAGTTTTGCTGGGTAGCCATGGCTGTCCTGGAACTCACTCTGTAGACCAGGCTGGACTTCAAATCACAGAGATTCACCTGTCTCTGCCTTCTGAGTGCTGGATTAATATTACCACCGTACAGCTAAGGCAAAGGTCTCTTAAACCGAAAGTAGGGGTCACACACACAAAACAAATTGCCAACAGTCAAAGGTTTAATAAATTTTCAGTTACCAAAAATTAATTCAAAACCGAATTGCAAAGTTGTCTACTCTTATAGAAACATTACAGTTTTATTGGGGGAAAACAAGGACTTCTGATATTTTTCTATTGTCATTAATCAGCAAGCAAGTACCAAGGCGGTCTATCAGTGGATTGTGTTGTGGTATAATGCTTAATTTGGGTACTATTTTCTTTCGTCTTTTCTTTTTTTCCCCTCTGTTTTGAAACAGGGTCTCAAATAGTTCATGCAGTCCTCAATAAATTCACCGTATAGCCAAGGCTGGCCTTGAACTTCTGCTCTTCCTGCTTCCGTCTTCAGTGCTGAAATTATAGGTGTGCGTCATTACACCTTGCTCAGGAGACCACAAGTCTAAGGCCTGCCTGAGTTATACCTGAGTTATACAGTGAGACTGTTTGGGGGAGGGGGTTAATTTTAAAAATTGCTGTTTTAAGGTGGGTATGGTGGCACACACCTGTAACCTTAGCACTATAGAAGCTAAGGCAAGAGGATCACTAAATGCTGTTAGTACAGAATTTTGAACAATTTATGATTTGCCTTAAAACATATACCTACCATTTTGTACTAAACTATTTATATGAAACACTGTTGTTTTCACCACTGGTGTTCATAAAATAAAAGCACTGACTGTGGAAAATGCTGAAGATGATCTATGTTCTACAGCAATGAACATTCACCCAATAATTTTTTTTTTTTTTGGTTTTTCGAGACAGGGTTTCTCTGTGGTTTTGGAGCCTGTCCTGGAACTAGCTCTTGTAGACCAGGCTGGTCTCGAACTCACAGAGATCCGCCTACCTCTGCCTCCCGAGTGCTGGTATTAAAGGCGTGCACCACCACCGCCCGGCTCACCCAATAATTTTTAAAATGGCTCTAATTGTGTATGTGTGCACTCTTGAGTACGTGCCCCACCCCCGCCCCACATGTGCCAGAGGTTAACACTGGAGGCTGATTCTCTCCTGCCACCTTGTGGGACCTGAGGATGAAACTCAGGTGTCAGGCCTGTGGCAAAGTGTCTGCCCACTGCGCATCATGCCAGCCCAGGATTTAACTCTTTATGCAGAAACAAACAAGCACATTCTCTTCATTTGTGTATAAGCCTGCTTCCTACTTTATACTTTAATAAAAGGTAAAATTATATGTAACCAAAGAATTGCTTTAAAATGGAATTACTTATGATTTTCCCCAGTACATGTTTATTGCACACCCATATCATACACCCAGGGTCACGCACATGTTTCTCTGGGGAGGCCACGAGTGGAAAGGTTTGGAAGCTCTGCTCTGCACTGAGGTGAGTCCAGCACCAGCCTCCAACTGTAACTAGAAACCTCTGGAATATTTCATTTCATCAGTGCTTTTATGCATGCATTTAAAAAATTTTTTCAGCACTTCAAAATCCCACCTTTGTCCCTACTAAATACATCCTAAATTTCTGAGCCAGGAAGCAGCATCTTTAACAGCCTATTTTGGAAAGTGCCCAACTGGCCTACATTTTCTACACTGGCCAGTATAACTAAATTCTATCACTTCCCAGCTCGTTGCTTCATGAAAAGACTAAAATATGAAGGAATATTGCTTTTAAATTATTTGTTGGTATTTTTTAGATTGGTGTGCTGAAAGGGGGAAGATTCAGAGCTGAGCTGTTGAAGAGTAAGAAACTGGTAAATTTATATTTAAATTAATTACTACCACTACTTCCTCTGGTTATTCTGGCAAAAGCAAAGGTGCCCCTCCGTTCTGCCTCCCATGCAGACGGCAGCAATGGCAATGGCCTATGGGAGCCTTCTTTCTGCATGGTGTGCCAGGGCAGAGAATGAGACAGGTGTACTGCTTCTAACTGACTTCAGCTTTCTGTCTCTCCCTAACATCTGAACTTAATAAACAGCCTGTGTAACACAGAATCCCAGTGCTCAATAGTGTTTTAGAGGGCAGGCGTGGTGGTGCATACAATTCTGGCCAGCAAGAAGGGACATGTGTGGTTCTTGCCCACCTATCTAAATAATTATTGTTAAACTCTGTAAGTTTTAAATAGTTTGTAATTCTTTTATTTTCTAGACAGGGTTTCTCTGTGTAGCCCTGGCTATCCTGAAACTGGCTCTGTAGAACAGGCTAGAATCAAACTCCCAAATATCCATCTGCCTCTGCCTTCTGAGTGTTGGGATTAAAGGCGTGCACCGCCGCCTGGCTTAATTTTTCTTTTCTTTTTTTTTTTTTTTTAAATATTTATTTATTTATTTATTTATTTATTTATTATGTATACAATATTCTGTCTGTGTGTATGCCTGAAGGCCAGAAGAGGGCGCCAGACCTCTTTACAGATGGTTGTGAGCCACCATGTGGTTGCTGGGAATTGAACTCAGGACCTTTGGAAGAGCAGGCAATGCTCTAAACCACTGAGCCATCTCTCCAGCCCCTTAATTTTTCTTTTTTAACTCCCTAGATAGGGTCCCACTCTGTACCTCAAGCTGACCTTGAACTCTATATGTAGCCCAGGCTGGCCTTGAACTCATGATAATCCTTTCTCAGTCCCACATGTTAACACATATATGCACATATTATGTGCAGCACACCCAGTCAATTCGTAATTCTTCAGCCCTAAGATATATAGATTCCCTATTGTATGTTCCTATACCATCTATGTCAATAGTCTGAAGTACACAGATTGAAGGCTACAAAGTCCTGAGGCATGAAATTGAGCGCTTGTGTCTGTCTGTTTTACATTTTCTCTTGGATAAGGATTTTTAGCTATCAGGAATTAATTTAATGATTTCAACTGAGAACAAGGAAGAATATATCTAGAAAAACATAAAGGAAAATGAAAATTTATACAGATAATAAAGATCACGCATAGGAACTTTCTGGTTATGTTATAGATCTGTGTATTGACTATATTGTATTGTACTGTTTTGATACAAAATTCTATTGATAAATATATGGTCAACTATGCTAGGTGAGGTAGGACATGTCTTTTAATCCCAGCACTCATAGGCAGAAACAGGTGGATCTCTGTAAGTGTGAGGTCAGCCTGGTTTACATACTGAGTTCCAGACTAACCAGGGCTACAGAGACTGTCTCAAATGAATAAATGAAGAAAAATCTGGCTAACTTATAAATGCATAGAAAAGACTATTTTATGTCAACACAGGTACCTATTTCTGAGTTCTTCTGTGCCAAATCTTGTCTCAGCACTACCTCTGTCTTTGACTACTCAGGGAAGGCAGACGTGATTGCCATAACACATGAACAAATAGCTACTAGGAAAGATGGATTATTTATTTCAAGTCATTCTGATAGCAATACAGGTCTGTAAGGCTTTAAAGAGCAAAAGAGATTTACTTTAAAAAGTAATTTAAAGGGCTGGAGAGATGGCTCAGAGGGTAAGAGCATTGCCTGCTCTTCCAAAGGTCCTGAGTTCAATTCCCAGCAACCACATGGTGGCTCACAACCATCTATAATGAGGTCTGGTGCCCTCTTCTGGCCTGCAGGCATACACACAGACAGAATATTGTATACATAATAAATAAATATTTAAAAAAAAGTAATTTAAATACGAAAATCACTTAGTCAAATTGGATACTTCATATCTTAAGACCTCAAAGTATTAAACAATACATAATTGTTACAGTTGCTGGATCTGGACTCAGTACTAAACAATATCTAATTCTTCACTCGGGAGGCAGAGGCAGGCGGATCTCTGTGAGTTCGAGGCCAGCCTGGTCTACAAGAGCTAGTTCCAGGACAGGAACCAAAAGCTACGGAGAAACCCTGTCTCGAAAAAAAAAAAACAACAACAAAAAAACAAAAAACAAAAAACAATATCTAATTCTTGTTACAGTTGCTAGTTCTGAACTTACACTAAATCAAATGTATTAACATCTTCATTTTTCCATCCACAGGGATTGTGTACCTAATCTCTAAAATTCAATGCAGAGTTGACAAGGGTTAGGAGGGAATGTAGTTTATGTACTATGCCCCAAACCCTAGGCTCAATCTCTAGCACTGGCAAAAAAAAAAAAAAAAAAAAAAAAAAAAAAAAAGATTTCCAATCTTTTTTGAGACAAGGTTTCTCTGCATAATATGACAGTCTTGACTTGACATTCACCCCATAGATATATAGATATGCCTGCCTCTGCCTCCTGAGTGCTGGGATTAAAGGTATGTGCCACCACTGCCTTGCTCCAATATATACATATTTTTTTTAATCATGGCAACATAAGTAGTACTTTTAGAGAGTTAATAATGAAGACAGTTTTTAAACTTTTCTAAATTATTTATTTTGGGTAGGTGTGGGTGTTAAGAGAACAGCTCTCAGGAGTCCACTCCCTCTTTCTACCATGTGGGACCTGGACATTAAACTCAGGTTACCAGGTTTGGCAACAAGGTCCTTTACCCTCCGAGCCTTTTTCACAACATCAAACAGAGTTTTTGTTGTTGTTGTTGTTGTTGTTAACTCTCTTTGTTTTAACTGCTAAGTTACATTTATTTATTCTATGTGTGTGTGTTTCAGTATGTGCATATATGTAGTGCTTACTTGCATGCAGGACATTGTGCAAGCGTGGAGGTCAGAGGACTTTTGTCCTGGAACTCATGATTCAGTCCAGGCATGTCTCAAACTCGATATACAGGTGAGTCTGGTCTTAAACTCCTGAGTCTCCTGCCTCCACCTCCCAAGCCCTAGGGTTATAGGCAAATACCAATATACTCTTGTAAGGCTTATGTTTAGACCTGTGCCTTCCAAAAAAGAGAAGTTCAATTACCGATGGGTAATTGATTACTATTACTGATTGTGGTGTTTTTCCTTGTCTTCTGTGTTTATTTTCAGAAGAATTGGTTTCCAGGAACTGAACTTTGACGCTAGTCTCAAAAACCCTCTAATTCCCACTTGTCCTATTCCTACACAGACTGGCAAGTACCAGGCATAACAGGTGGCTTATGTTATTTTTAGGTACGTGCAGCACAAGCTTAAAGCAAATATCTCCTCTATCCTCTGAAGACCTCTATCTGCACCTAGCCATAAAACACCTGCGTTAAGGGAGAAGTTCCTCTGACACTCTTCACTTCCTCTTGCTGACCAATCTTATGTTCATTTCCTATCCAGCGACACATACCTGTAAATAAAGGGAAGAATTAGAGCCGTGGGACATCTTTTGCACCATCCCATCTTTTTGTAGAATGCACTCTTCCAAGTGAATCACATTTGGGTGCTGGCTCTTGATACTGCTTAGTGCCCAGAACTCTCGCAGGGCTAGTTCAACATTTTCAGGTGCGTGGCATCGAATTTTCTTCACTGCTACTCTTGCAGAGGTCTTTCTGATGACTGCTTCATAAACAACACCGTAACTACCTCGGCCTAC
Organism: Chionomys nivalis; assembly: GCF_950005125.1. NCBI lineage: Eukaryota > Metazoa > Chordata > Mammalia > Rodentia > Cricetidae > Chionomys > Chionomys nivalis. The sequence continues at coordinate 18,299,351 of NC_080096.1, read as the reverse complement.
CTCCCGTATTAGATCGTACTTTGGCTGGCTACTCACCATCTTCAAGGTCGAGGTTTCTGGAAAAATCAACAAAGTACTCTGTTGAAATCAGGTATACCTATTGGCTTGTAGTTAACTGTTTCAGCATCTGTGGGAACTGAAGGGTATCTAGCTACACCTTGGACAAATCTATCAATAATAATAAAGGTAACAGCACTTACCATGTATCAGGAACTATTTCAAGTATTTTAAAATAGTTTTTAAAGCTTTTGTTGTCTTTGAGTCAGGGTCTTGCCAAGTTCCCTGGCCTGGAGTTTGACAGGTAGGCCAGGCTGGCTTCAGAGGCCATGGTTACAGAACCATCATTACTGACTTTTTTTAAAGTTTAATCTAAGTGTGTGAGTGCAGGCATGATCATGCCATGACACACCTGTTCAAAGACTGCCTTGGCTCTGCTGTCACTGCTGGAGCACATGGCAGGTTAGATGCCTGTGAACTTCTGGAGATTGTTCTGGTTCTGCCTCCCATCTTACCATATGACATCTGGCTTTACATGGGTTCTGCAGACCCAAACTCTGCTCCTCAGACTTGTTTGGCAAATGCTTTATCCACTGAACTCTATCTCCAGGCTCCACCCACCCACCCCTTTTTTGGACAAGGTCTTACTGTGTAACCCTGGCTGGCCTCCAGCTCACAGAGATAAGCCTGTCTCTGCTTCCCCAGTGCTGGAATTAAAGATTTGTACCACCATGCCTTGCTTCCAGTCCTTTTTAAAAGACAGGATCTTGCTAGTATGTAGCTCAAGACGGCTTTCACTTTTTAAAAGCTGTATCGCATATTTTGTGTGCATGGATGTGGCTCTCTGGAACACAGAGGACAGTATGTGGCAGTCCTCTCCTTCTACCCTGTGGGTCCTAGGAATTGAGCACGAGCTGTAAAGCTTGGCAGAAAATAACTTTACGCACTGAACCATCTCAACAGTCCTGGCTGCCGCTCTCTCGGGAACAATGGATTTATAGGTGCGTGACACCACACCTGGCTAAATTCATGAATCCTTAACCATAATCTGTGTAGGAAGGGGTGGGTGTTGCAGCAGTCATTTTAGAAGTGAGGAGAGTAAAACACAGAGAGGGCAAGCAAACAGCCAGTCACCATGCAGCTTGTTGGTTCCGACACCCATGACTTAAACCACTAAACTGTACTGCTCCCTCCAGGAACTGCTGGCGCAGTTAAAACAAATCCAAAGCGGGGCAGTAGTGGCGCTTGCCTTTAATCTGAGCACTCAGAAGGCAGAGGCAGGTGGATCTTTGAGTTCAAAGCCAGTCTGGTCTATAGTATGAGTTCCAGGACAGGCAGGGCTACACAGAAAACCGTGCCTCAAAAAACAATAAATAAATAAACCCCCAAATTCAACATTTTAGTTTACTGATCCTCAAAAAAATAAAAAAAGCAATGTATGTACATCTTCTTAAGGTTGACACATTTATAAAAGGTAATAAAAACACTGAAATAATATGCCAGGCGATGGTGGCCCACGCCTTTAATCCCAGCACTCAGGAGGCAGAGGCAGGTGGAGCTCTATGAATTCGAGGCCAGCCTGGACTACAGAGTTCCAGGACTTGCTCCAAATCTATAGATAAAGAAATAAAACAAACAAAAACACTGAAATACAAAACCCCCTCACAGTTAAAAATACAAATACCCAACTACTGTTTATGAACTGAAAGTGAACAAGACCGCTTTTGTTTTGTTTGAGACCGTGTCTCTAGTAGGTCCGGCAAGCCTTGAACTCACTATGTAGCAGAAGATGATCCCGAACTACTGATCCTCCTGCCTCCACCTTCCAAGTCCTGGGGTTACAGGCATGCGCCAGTATGCTTGGCTATTTACTTATTTATTTATTTTACAAATAAACACAAGTTTTGTAGAAGAACCGTTCCTTAAAATGTAAGTAAGTGGCTTAGAATAGGTCGACCCTTTATTATTATTATTATTATTATTATTATTATTATTATTATTATGCTTTAAGATAGCTACTTAATTCTAGGTAATTGTTGCCAAAGAGGAGGGGAGCATCTTAGACCTCAAAGGGAAGTTTCTGACCAGAGTTCTTTGGAGTTGCAACTTAATAAATCACTGAAGGGCAAGCTGGAGCACAGGTCTAGAGCCCCTTCTGTGAATGGAGAGCCTGCAGCGTACTTCCTCACGCCTCAATGGCTCACTTGCCGACTGTCAGCGCGGGCAGGAAGAGTAACCTGAGATTGTACTTGCACTGCACAATCAGAGCAACAAAAAGTGACTGGCCCTGGAAGCCGACACTCCGGGAGCAGCTCTTTAAGCTCATAGGCCAGATTTAAAAGAAAATGACAGCTTCTGGGGATTGCCTTGAGCGCTACTTCCTTTAATTCCAGCTCTCACTGTCTTTCCTAATGTCAGATTTCCTGGCCCCGGCGGACCTTCTGCCCCGCTCTGGCGCCGATCGCCGGGTACTACGCGCTTGCGAGCGGCTCTTTTCTCTGCAGCAGTCCCTTCTCTCCCTCCTGTCATCGTCCCCCGAGAGAGGGGCACCTGATTCGGGAAGGTGTCTGTCAACTCCCGGGGCTCCTGGCGGGAGAGACGCCCCGGTGAAGCATCCTTCGGTGGCATCTCCCGGGCCCTCGAGCCTGCCCTGCTCCCCGGGAGCTGGGCACCGGCCGGCCTGGGCATGCACCTGCCGGTGCGGGGAAGGGACGAGCGAGGCCAGAGGTGCTGCCGCCTGGGAGCCTCAGGCCGCGCTCGCTGCCCCGGCCGCGAGATCACTCCCGGCGACAGTCCCTGGAAACCCCGAGGGACCCTCCCGTGGCTCCGCAGCCGCTCCAACTCCCGGAGGCTGCAGACTAGGGGCCGGGGACCCGGGAGTGGCCCGGGCGGGAACGGAGGCCGCAGTCCCGGCCGCTGGCCGGGGCAGCGCCGGGCCTTCCCGGGGATGACTCCGCTGCGAGGTCTGTGACAGGCCTGCCGGGGACAGAGACACATGCAGGGAGGTCGGTTCTGACCGCAGGGCATCCGTGCCACCACGAAGGGCCAGATTTACCTCAGGGCAGCCGCCGCCGCTTCTCCCTCTCATGAGCTCTGCAGGCCGCCATTATCGGGCAGCTCGCGCCTCGGCTGCCGCGGCCTCCAGTCAGAAGCCGGCGCGCGCCCCCGTGGTGCGCGGACACACCCCCTCACGCCGGGCCCCGCCCCCTCCGGCTTTCCGTAGTGCGCGTGCGCCACCGAGCGCCGCCGAGCTCCACCGGCTGGGTGAGCGCGGTGTGCCGCGCTCTGGCGCCCCTGCTCTCCGGTGCTGCAACCGAGCCGAGCGTCGCCGGCGGTGTGCACGCTACAGGGCCGACCACTGGTGCCCTGGCCTACAGGGGTGGCGACCGGGGGCGGTCACCCTCTGCCGCAGCGGGCGCAAGTCCCGGGACTTCGGGGAAGCTGCGGCCAGTGCCCCGGGCCGCCTTCCCTGTCCCCTGCCGACCTACCGGACGGCGGGCTGCAGTGCGCGGTTCGCTGCGACCGGACGCCCGGCGCATCTTCCTCGCGGATGGCGGGTCTGGGCAGCGGGCCCGCGGGGTGGTGCGGCCGGTGCTGGGAGGCTGCACCTTCTGTCCGAGTCACCCAGCCGTGTTGGCCGGCGGCGCCGTGACCCAGGCGGCGATGCGGGATTGAGTGCGATCATCGGGGAGGAAGCCGTCCCCTGCCCCACCGGCGCGGTGGTATCTCCCTTAAAGAAGCCGGAACCTCATTGTTCCCCCGGCGGTGAGGATCGGGGTCGCCCTGTCGGGTGAGGGAGGTAGGGCGCGGCCGACCTGGCTGCGGCACCTCAGCTAAGAAATGGGTTAAGCAAGATGTGAGAATTAGCCAGTAAGGCTAGATATAATGGGCCAAACAGTGTTTAAAAGAATACAGTTTCCGTGTAATTATTTTGGGTAAAGCCAGCCGTGGGTTGGTGGGCGCTTCGGGCGAAGCCATTCAAATCCCCACAGCTGTCAATCCCCGCAGCAGTCGGCACGAGCTCTATTGTCAGGCTGACAGTCACTCGGAGACCAGGACCAATTGGCCAGCCCGTTACACAGATTCTGTAAGCATCTGCCAGAAACGCCCGTTCTTTTCTTTATTATTATTCTGCATCTACCGTTTGCTAATAAGGTTGATCCTGCGCTCGTTGCCGCGTATAAGGCACGATGACACTGAGCTCCAGGTTCGTTTTCCTTAGTCTTCTGTTTATGGGACTAATATTTGGGAGCTTGGGAACTTTTTATATAATCGGAACCAAACTCAACAATTAAGAAAGGCTTTACTACTGATCCTGCTTTCACAGGAGAGAAAGCCGACTTCTGTTATATTTGACCAAATTGTGTCTAGAAAATCCGCTCCAGCGCCTCCCCTAATAAAGTTCTAGTCATCTGTTTAGAGTTTGTCCCGAGTGCCCTCCTGGTCCTGGTGTTCACCGGTTTGCTGGTAATGCTGACGCCAGTCCAGACTTGTTTCCTACCCAGGAAAAGAGCGGGGCAGCGGAATTCTGTGTAGACAGCTGCTACCTATGTTACAGAAGGACAGAATAGGAAGCGATCTCTCGGTCAGAGTAGCTTTTCTGTTCATTGCAATTATTAAATGTCACAGGAACTTCGGGACATACCCACCCGTTCTGGCTGCTTCATTATTATTGTGATTAAAAAGAAAAATAAAACAGCAAAAACCCACTCACCAAAGGTACCTTAGGGGAGGTAAGGGTTTGTCTGACTTAAACTTCCAGGGTTAGGGTCACAAATTCATCATTGAGGGCAGTCAGGGCAGGACCTGGGGAAGGCTCTTACCGGCTTGCTCCCAGGTCCATGGTTCAGCTTTCTTTCTCAAACAGCCTGGACCAGCCCGTCTAGAAATAGCACTGCCCACATTGGGGTGAGCCCTCCTTTGCCAGTTAGCTATCAAGAAAACCCCCATAGACATGCTCACAGGTCAGCCTGATGGAGGCACTCCCCCACTCAGACGTCCTCAGAGGGCTGAGCTGTCAAGCTGAGAGCTGGAGCTAGGCAGGAGAGCAGCGTTTTTGTTTTTTTTCTTTTTTTATTGGTTTTATTGAACTATACATTTTTCTCTGCTCCCCTCTGAGAGCAGCGCTTTATACCACGCCATCTTCTGTGTGAATGATAAACACAACTGCTTGTATTTAAACTTTAAAAAGGCCTATCAGTCCAATACAGGAAGAGTTGTCCACATTCAGACAGGGTCTCACTTCGTAGCCCTGGCTGGTATTGAATGTTACTCAGTCGACCCAGCTGGCCTTGAACTGACAGATCTACCTGCTGCTTCCTGAGTGCTGGGATTAAAGGTGGGCGCCGCCACACCTGGTCAACCTTTAAAAAAATGTGTTTGTGTGATGTATACATGAAAATCAGAGGACAACTTTGTGTACTCCATCTCTCCCTCCTCCTCCGAGTGGATTCCAGGGGTTGAACTCTGGTCACCAGGCGTGTCAGGTGCCTTTGATTTCCGAGCTATTGCACCAGCCCAACCTGGCACTCTTGATCCTCTTGCCTCTTGTGTCCCCACACTCCTGAGGGTGGGGATGTTAGAGGAACGCGCTGTCACACCTGACCAAATTGCTTCTGTTTAGAAGATAAACAATGGGGTTGGTATGGTGGCGCATGCCTTTAACTCCAGCTCTTGGGAAGCAGAAGCAGGTGGATCTTGGTGAGTTAAAGGCCAGCCAGGGCTACAGAGAACGAAAGATAAACACTGGAAGAGTAAACAGCTTCTGAAAGCGGCTGTGCTGGTGGGAGAGGGAGATATGGACGAGACCCGTGCACTGTTGTGCATAGGTGAGATGCTGAAAGCTTTAAGTGTTTTACATATTTGTAAAAGGAGAGTGCCCCCAATAAAAATGTAATAAATTACTTTTAAATTAAGATATACACCACAGCATACATGAGCCCACATATACATATGTGCACAATAAATAATGTAATTGAAATTGAAGCCATATTCATATTGCTAGTTTGAAAGTGATTCTGTAGGGCAGTAGATACTTAGGTGGTGGCTTTAGTAACCGAGGCCTTCTAGAGTAGGTAAGAGTCAACCGTATAAGAGAAGTTTAGGGTAAAGTTAAATCTGAGTTAGATAGCATTTTAAAATACGTATTTTTCTCTTTAAATACTTGTAGGCTGGAGGGATGACTATGCAGTTAAGAGCATTGGCTGCTCTTCCAGAGGACCCAGGGTCAATTCCCAGCATCCACATGGCAGCTCACCACTGTCTGTACTTCCAGTTCCAGGGGATCTGAACCCTCATCAATGAACAAAAAATTAATTTTAAAAAGTACCTTTAGGGCTGGAGAGATGGCTCAGTGGTTAAGAGCATTGCCTGCTCTTCCAAAGGTCCTGAGTTCAATTCCCGGCAACCACATGGTGGCTCACAACCATCTGTAATGAGGTCTGGTGCCCTCTTCTGACCTACAGACATACACACAGACAGAATATTGTATACATAATAAATAAATATTTTTAAAAAACATACCTTTAAAAAATTAGTATTTGAGAGAAAAGAAAAATAGCCAGGTGCTGGTGGCACACACTTTTAATCCTAGCACTTGGGAAGCAGAGGCAGGCAGATCTCTCAGTTTGAGGCCAGCCTGGTCTACTAAGCTAAGCAAGTTTCAGGACAGCCAGAGCTACAAAGAAAATATTTGGGAGTATTTGTTTACACTGTAAAGATATGTCTCTGCCTAAGGTGCCTTCTGATTGGTTCAATAAAGAACTAAATGGCCAATAGCTAGGCAGGAAAGAATAGGTGGGACTTCCGAGGAGAGAGAGGACTCTGGGAGGAAGAGGGGGATGCCAGCAACTCTGAAGAAGTACGGAGCAGAGGTAACCGAGACACATGGCAGAATGTAGATTAATAGAGACAGATTAAGTTATAAGAGCTAGTTGGGGAGCCGGGCGATGGTGGCGCACGCCTTTAATCCCAGCACTTGGGAGGCAGAGGCAGGCGGATCTCTGTGAGTTCGAGACCAGCCTGGTCTACAGAGCTAGTTCCAGGACAGGCTCCAAAGCCACAGAGAAACCCTGTCTCAAAAAACCAAAAAAAAAAAAAAAAAAAAGAGCTAGTTGGGGAAAAGCCTAAGCTAAGACCAAGCTTTCAAAATAATAAGTCTCCATGTCATTATTTGTAGGCTGGTGGTTCAAGAAAGTCTGGTGAGAGAGCTTGCTACAGAATATAGTTGGGATTTCCTTTGGGCCACCAACCAGTTCCCAAATAAAGACACAGAGTTATTGATTACGAATGCTCAGTCTTAGCTTTTAATTTAACCTGTTTCTAGTCATCTTTGTTTTCCCTCAGGGCTTTTTAGTTCTTGCATGGTGGTTCACAACCATTGTAACTCCAGTTCCGAGGGATCCAGTACCTTCTAACCTCTGAAAGTGCCAGTTATGCATGTGGTATACATATGCAAGTGGGCAAAACACTCATGCTAAATCTAAAAATACAAAGAGCTGGAGAGACAGCTCAGCAGTTAAGAGGGTTACTGGAACATAAGGACCCATGTTTGATCCCAGCACCTGTTAATTCCACAGACTAGAGGAGAAAAACCACTGACCCAAATTACAGCTGAATTAGAGCCAGCTTTATTCATGTACACATCAGAGCTGAATAGGCAGCTGTCTCTCCCTAAGGCTGTTTCATGAGACCAGCCCTAAGCCAATTTCTCAACTGCCTTTGTAAGGTAAAACCATAGGGTAGGTGACTTTGTCAGCAAGTGTGGTTACAGAGTGAGACCAGATAGTTAAGGAAATCTTCCTGGAATATTTGTTACTGAACATTGTATGGTTACTGGGGCTGGTGGCAGCTCACTCTGAGAAACAGAAATTGAAGTTTTCAAATATCTGTAACTACCATTTTAGGGAATCAGATGTTCTCTTCTGTCTGTGTGTCTTTGTGTGTTTAAATCTCTGGGCCCTTGCCCGACTCGCAAATGGTCCTGTAGTGCAGGCTCCGCATTATAGGCGTAGTTCAATTCCCAGCAACCACATGGTGGCTCACAACCATCTATAATGAGATCTAGTCATTCTTCTGGCCTACCGGCAGGATACTACATAAATAAATAAATAAATCTTAAAAAAAAAAAAAAGAAAAGAAAAGCAGCCAGCCACAAGAGAGCACTTACCTCTAAGAAATTCTCAGACTGAAAAGAGAACTAGAGAGAACTAGCTGCTGTCTCATCCCGGCTTAGATTCCTCTCCAGTGCTAGGGTTAAAAGCGTGCACCACTACTGCCCGGCTTCTGTGGCAAATTAGTGTGGTTACTGGGATTAAAGGTGTGTGCCACCACTGCCTGGTCTGTACAGCTGGCCAGTGTGGCTGTTTTACTCTCTGATCTTAAGGCAAGCTTTATTTATTAAAGTACAGAAAAAAGCCTCAATCAACGCTCTTTTGGTAAGTGCCTGTCTTAGGATTTCTGCTGCTGTGATGAGACACCACGATCAAAAGCTCCTTGGGCAGGAAAGGGTTTTTTCGGCTTATACTTCCATATCACTCTCGTCATAGGACAGGAACTCAGAATAGGAACATGATAGCAGGAGCTGATGCAGAGGCTGTTTAGGGGTGCTGCTTACTGCCTTGTTTTACATGGTTTTTACATGGTTTGCTCAGCTCTTAGAACCCAAGACAGGGATGGCACCACCCACAGTGGGCTGGACCCTCCCCCATCAATCACTAAAAAAATGCCCTACAGTTTGGTTTTTCGAGACAGGGTTTCTCTGTGTAGCTTTGGAAACTGTCTTGGAATTTGCTCCATAGATCAGACAGGCCTCGAACTCAGAGATCCACCCTTACCTCTGCCTCCCTAGTGCTGGGATTAAAGGCATGTGACAAAACCGCCCATCTATTTTAGGATATTTTAACAGAGTATGTAAAAACCTACTTGTTGTGGGACATTATTTTAAGGTGTGTTAATCTGTTTAAGTTGTGGAACATTTAATGATGTGAAGATGTGTTACTTTTGTTTATGATGCATTTGTTTAACTCTGTGAAGCTGTGATTCTTTGCCCGTCTAAAACACCTGATGGTCTAATAAAGAGCTGAACAGCCAGTAGCGAGGCAGGAGAAAAGATAAGCAGGGCTGGCCGACAGAGGATAAATATGAGGAGAGCAGGAAGAAGGAGCAAGTTAGAACAAGGAGAGGAGGACATCAGGGGTCCCCAGCCACCAAGTAATAAGCAAAACTAAGGTCAGGCATTCATAAGTAAGAATAAGACTCCGTGTGATTTATTTGGGAGCTGGGTGGCTGGCCCCTAAAAGAGTCAAAGAGTGTAAAACAACCAACTACACCTATTAATTTATTGTATATATACATATATGCCTGGCTAATAGTCATAATTATATTTAAGGAAAATACATCTGTTACTGCTAGCATAAAGAACTAAACATTGTTGGGGCTGGAGAGATGGCTCAGTGGTTAAGAGTACTGGCTGCTTTTCCAGAGAACTTGGGTTCAATTCCCAGCACCCACATGGCAGCTCACAACTGTCCCTAATTCCAGTTCCAGGAGATCTGACACTTATGGCAAAACAAATGCACAGAAAATAAATTAAAAACTAAAAGAGAAAGAAACATTGCTAGGGTGGTGACGCATACCTTTAATCCCAGCACTCAGGAGGCAGAGGCTTGAGTTTAAGGCCAGCCTGGTCTACATAGTGAATTCCAGGGTATCCAGGGCTACATAGTGAGACCTTGTCTCAAAAAGAAGAAGAAGAAGAGGGAGAGGAGGAGAAGCAGAAAAAAAAACAAACATTTTTTTTTGTTTTTTAAATGTTTTATATCTCAGATAACTAAATAGTAGATTTTTAAATGTTACTTTCTATAGAATTCCAACCAATAAATGATAAGAAATAATAAGATTAGAAAGGCAGAGCTTTTCAAACCCTAAAGAAATGATGAGCTCAGACAATGATAATAACAATGATTAAGAACAGCAGTGTGAGCCAGGCGGTGGTGGCGCACGCCTTTAATGCCAGCACTCAGAAGGCAGAGGGAGGTGGATCTCTGTGAGTTCGAAGCCAGCCTGGTCTCCAGAGTGAGTTCCAGGACACCCAGGCTCTACAGAGAAACCCTGTCTCGCGATAATGAACAAACAAAACCCAAAACAAAACCCAGCAGTGTGAACAGTGATTGGCAACATTAACGTCTAAGCAACAACCTGAGTTGACTGACCAAACATAATTACCAATGGGTGACAGACACAGTGTCTCCGAGAAATACTTTACGTCTATGAACGGAAGGAATCTGAACCTAATTCAGAGAATGTCTGATTGTCAGTTCAGTAGACAGAGCACAGTTGTGACTCAGAATACATCCTGTCCTACAGGACAAGCTCCCAAGTCTTCCAGGGCATTCACACATGAAGACAGAAGGAAAAGGGAGCCTGGACTCGGGAGGGTGAGGCAGGAGGAGGAGCAGAGTTCAAAATCAGTTTGAGATGACATTGAGACGTGACCTCAACAGCAATCCAGAAAAGGGCTGTAGAAAGCAAACAGGTACCAGCCTGGGCTACACGAAGCTGTGTCTCACAGGATGACCCCCACGCTCACCAGATGGGTATCTGCGCTAAGACTTGGTGAACGTTAAAGTCTGCCAGCCTAGGCTACGTGAAGCCGTGTCTCAGAAGATGGCGCCCTTGTCCAGTGGTATCTGTGGTAGGATTTGGAGAAGGTAAAACCCAAACTGAGAGAGTAAGGTATTACGGTGGCTTTTGTCAGGGGTGACGGTGGTGTTTGGGAAGATAAGTGGGACAGAGCACTGATGTGTTAAGGACCAGGAAATGAGGTCTAGGACATTCTTTAAAAAGTACTGCCCTATGGAGAGTCTGTGAATACAGGGGATACGGTGCTTACGGAGGTGGAGTGACGCCTGAATTGCATCCCCAGATCCCATGTAAGGGTGGCAAGCAAAAACCAACTCCACCAAATTCCCCCTGCCCTCCACACACGCAGTGTGACATGGTGCCCCCTCCCATCACACCTATACAAATAGTAATAAAACGTCTGCAACTACACAGAGACCAAGAGGAAGCTGGGAAATGTTAGTTGTTGAAACCTAGTGGGGGACACGTGAGGTTCACTGTTGTATTGTGCTTGAGGTTTTTAATTTTATTCCTTTTAGGTAGGATTTCACTTAGTTCAGGGTGACTTTGAGTTTGATTTGAACTCCATCCTTGCCTGGAACTTGACTTCCTCTACAATAGTAGGGTTCTAGGCGTGGACACCACACCCGGCTTTTGGGTGCCGGGGATGTAACCTCAGGCCTCGTGGATGCTATGCAAACCCTCTGCCAGCTGAGCTGCACCCCCAGCCCTGTACTTTTTTGTATGCTTGAAAATTTCTGAAATAAAAAGAATCATGCTCAAAAAAATCAAATGTGGGGTTGGACAAATGGGAATTTGGATGGGATGATTCTGCCCCCTGGTGGTGGATTCTGTGAGTGCAGCTGTCAGGTGTAGTGGCTCTTGTCCCTGTCGCCCTGACTCTGACCTGACATCCTAGGGCTGAAAGATAAGCCAGCTGCCGCGTGTCTGGGCTGTCGATGTAACTGGAGTCAAGTATCGGGAGCCCCATGAAGCAGATCATCCTAACATGCCATTTTACTCCAAACAAAACAAACAGACGCATAGGTAAAATTCCTGTAGTCCCAAGTTACTTTTGCAAACCTGCCCTTATTTTCAAGTTTTTGTACAAGAGACCAAGAGTCTGGAAGCACCTGATCCTGAGCCCGATCGCAGGTAATGGTTGTGTGCGTGACTTCTGTGCGGGGCTTTAGGCTCACACACACTTGCCCACGTTACATTGATAATCTTCAGAATTTCACCAACAACCCTGTGGTGTATGTATTTCTTACCCATTTTCCAGATGGAGAAACTGAGGCATACAGAGGCGAAAGACATACCCAGAGTCACACAAAATTGACTGAATGATAAATCTGACTTATGAGATGATCCACATCCATGATCCCAGCAGCTGGGAGTGGGTTGTCAGGGTGTTTCATGAAGTGTGGGTCGGTTGAAGAAAGAAGGCACCACGATGAGACTTGAAGGCCTCCGTGGCAGCAGGAAGGCACAGCCTCTCTGATGGACTGAACCACAAACAGCGTACAAAGGCGTATTTATTGCTTGTTACACAAAATCGTTTTTTGGAGAAAGTTATTTCCTCATACAAAGGTCCCTAATCTAATCTGTACATCTCTCTAAAGGAGAGCAATGCGTGACCTCGTGGCTTTAGTCCTCTACTGTGTGTGATGATGGTGCAGCACACAGTCATCCAAGAGCCTCAGGTGGGCCAGAGGTGTCTTGTGACCAAAGTCATGTGAAGACCGCAAAGCCCTTTCAGTAAAACTCCTGCAAATCACAGAAAGCAATCACGGTTTTCCACAAAGATTCTTCAGAGTCAAAGTATTTCTAGAAAACTGCTACTCGCCGGGCGGTGGTGGCGCACGCCTTTAATCCCAGCACTCTATGAATTCGAGACCAGCCTGGTCTACAGAGCTAGTTCTAGGACAGGCTCCAAAACCACAGAGAAACCCTGTCTCGAAAAACAAAAAACAAAAAAACTGCTACTCGTTCTAATGTCTAGCCCAGATACAGCGCTCTGCTAAATTCCTACAATGTTGGTGGCAAGAGTTCAAGACCACCCGCTGCTACTTGAGGAGTTCCAAGTGAGCCCAGATGCCAGCAAAGTGGTAGAGCTGGAGGGTGGCCCAGCAGCCCGGGGCTTCCAAGGTTTACTGTGACTCCCCTGTGGAAGAGAATGCTAGCCATCTAAACTTGAGGCCTTTGTCAGTGTGACCCTGGGGCAGATGGTGTTTGCCTTCTCTTCCTGCTTCAAACAGTGAAGCACCTCAAAGTGGGACAGCAAGGAGCAGAGAACAGGGCCCACAGCCTGAATGGAAACTGCCTGTTCCCAGCAGAGCTGCGCTTCTGGGCAGGGACGGATTCAGGTCACCCAACTCTCCATTCTTGAAACCCGGGTGGTGGCCTCTCTCTCAGGCTGGCTCCTTCCCTACCCCGTAGGGCTGTCTGGAGGCCCAGGCCAACTGGCCGGCCCTACAGTGATTCCATCCATAGGATGCTTCTTGGAAGTCCATGTCCTCTTGCCCCGCCCCATTTCAGTCTCTGGGTTTCCTAAAGTTCAAGGAACTGGGCCAGGGAGTCTACTGCTCGGCTAGACTTTCTGGTGAGCAGGGTTTAATTTCTTTGGCTCTCACCATTCAAAGGATATGTCTCAACCTCGAGCGAGGGCAAGGAAGAGCCGAGCGCATTGATGGAGAGGGAAAGGGACTCAGAGATGCTGACAATTGAGATCCCAGGGGTCAGTTCCCCAACTTGCTTGCTCTGAGATCCAAAGCAAGTGCATGCACCTCCCAGGAACCTCGGTTTCTCCAAATTAAAAAAAAAAAAATGGAGACACTGGAAGTATCTGTAGGGGCAGCCACGGGACTGCACATGACAAGGCAGGTGGTTCGTTTGACTTCTCAGCAGGCACTCAAACCAGGATTGCTATGGCAACTTAACTAACTTAACTATCTCTCTTCACAGAGCAGGGGTGGAGAGAGCCAGCTTGGAGCCACTGCTATGACCGGGCAGCCAGAGGATGCCTTTCTTATCAGTGCAACCTCAGTTCTGGGCTATTAATACTCCACAAGAGTGCCCCGCAGCCCGAGAGCTAGCCGCTAGCGTTCTAGCAGCGAGGTGCAGAGGTGGGAGGGTGAGGCTGGGGAACAGGTGGCCTGGGTGGGAGAGATCCTGCTCAATCTCAGCGGGCAGTCCTTGGGTCCGGCTGCCAGACACCCTCCACCTGCAGACTAGGGTCTAGACAAGTGTGAAATTCCTGAATGAAGTCAGGCCTGGGGCAGGCATCTCCCTAGGCCCTTAAGGGCATCACTCTGTCCTTCCAGGGATCCGGCTGCCCAATAAAGCAAGGCCCCGATGGGTGCCAGGAGCAAGCCCACGCTTGGAACTGTGGGCTGTCAAAGTGAGAAGGCATGCAGACAACGCCAGCCTGCTGCCGGGCTACACAGGGCGCCCTCTAGACTTTGCCCGGCCTCAGGGAAAGGCTCCTTCAGCTGCAGTCTCATCAGAACCGGTTCCCCCAGAGCACTAACGATTTGAACCTTTCTATGGACTGTAAATCTTCGTTAGCCTGGCACAGTGGCACACACCTGTGCTCCCAACACTGGGGGCTGAGACTCGAGAATCCTGGGCCAGACTGCAATGCCTAGTGAGACTCTGTCTCAAGAAAAACCTGAATTGGGGCTGGAATGTAGCTCTTTTGGCCTAGTTGCTTGCCTACAGTACAGGAAGCCATGGGTTTCACTCCCAGCCCTGCATAAAACCGGTCCCGTATTCCACACCCGTTATTTCCACACTTTTGAGACAGAGGCAGGAGGATCAATCGCTCATGTTTAAGGCTAGCCTGAGTTACATGAGGCTTGAATTTGGCTGTTGAAAACACGAAGGAGACCACCCGTACAAAGCGCAGTCTGCAGTGTGTCTTCTGAGCCGTGGCCCTGCTAGCCCAAGCCCTCTTTCCACAAAGAACTGGCAGCAGAACCCAAGGAACAAAGATCTTACAGAAATCCCCTCTTCAACCACCCATACTAGGCGTTACACCAAACAAAGCTTCTTTGTTCCCTTATATTGATTATAGGAATCAATAGTGGGCTGGAGAACTGGATCAATGGCGAACTGGATCAATGGTGAAGGCACCGGCACCATGGCTGACAGTCTGGGTTTGATCCTTGGGACCCATGTGGTGTAAAAGAAAACCAGTTGTTGTAATTTAAAAAACAAGGCAAAGCCAGGCAGTGGTGGCGCACGCCTTTAATCCCAGCACTCGGGAGGCAGAGGCAAGTAGATCTCTGTGAGTTTGAGGCCAGCCTGGTCTACAGAGTGAGTTCCAGGACAGGGTCCAAAGCTACATAGAAAAAACCTGTCTCGAAAAATCAAAAAATAAAAATGAAAAACAACACCGCAAGAGAAGTCATATGATGCAACAGGGCTCATATGGAAGGTTTATTGGAAGAGGAGCGAGAAGGGGCAGAAAAGTGGGCAAAGAGGGGGCAGAGACTGGTCCCTGGGGGCAGGAGTGGCGGAAGAGAGGGGGAGGTAGAGGGAAAGGAGAACAGGGAGCGGAACGAATGTGCACAGACTGTGCACGTGGCTGTGCTGAGGACTATCCTGTCAGGACCCTAAGGGCAGGCCAGTACAGACGCCTAAATACTAACGCCAATTTCCTCAGAATTTCCACCGACCTTCAAACGCCTGCCATGATGAGTGTGCACAAAATAAATACAAAGAAGTAAAAAATATAAAAATAATAAAAAAATAAAAATAGAATAAATATGTGGTAATAAAATTTTAATTGATAGTATTTATTTATTTTTAATACCATTTATTTGGATTAGAAAAGAACAGAAAACCCCACGAGTGCGGGACCTCACGTCAGCACCACCCCACATACACACTACAGTTTCTGGGGTTTATTTGCACAGTGGAGGAAACCAAACCCGGAAGTAGTCAGCGGCATCTGCCAGGGCTGAGGCTGGGAGCCAGCAGAGGAACCATGCCTTTACACGACTGGCAGTCCATGCTGCCTAGTGCCGGGACACTGCTGGCAGCCATGGCAGGAACATCTGAGGGGTCCCTGCACCTGCTCACCATGTGGTCCTTGGGTTCCAGATGCTGAGCTGATTCTGCCATTTCTTTCCCATCCCTCAGTCTTATGTATAGCTGTTCTGTTTTGGTTTTTAGGCAGGGTCTCATATAGCCCAGGTTGGCCCCTAACTTGCTATGTAGTTGAGGATAACCCTTCACTCTGGATTTTTCTGCCTTTACTTCCCAAGTGCTGGGATTACAGACATGCTCTGCCATGCCCAGTTTCTTCTTGCATGTTTTACAAGCAATACTTTTATGGACAAAGTCCAGGGTGTCTTCCAGGATCTGTCCATGACACACGCTGGGTAACTAACAGACTGTGCCAAAATCATCCTTACTAGGTGGTGAGCTTCTTGGTGTCAAGGGACAGTTCCAGGGGCTGGGAAGTCCAATGACAAAGTACTGGTGGCTGGTGAGGACCCTCCTGCTGTGTCACTCTGTGGTGGGAGGGGGCAGTATTTACTGCTTAGCAGTATTTATTGTGGTGTGGTGGGGACCAAACCCAGGGCTTTGCACATGCTTAGGCAAGCAATGAGCATGTTCTTAGCCAAGCCGGGATCTCTTACAGGCTGGCCTCAAACTCAGAGATCTGCCTGCCTCTGCCTCCCCAGTGCAGGATTAAAGGTGTGTCAGTGTGGGTGCCTGGAGCCTATGGACATCAGAAGAAGATGTTGGATCCCCTGGAATTAGACTTACAGATGATCGTGAACCACTATGTGGGTGCTGGGAATTGAACTCGGGTCCTCTGGAAGGATGACCTGTGCTCTTAAACATGGAGCTGCCTCTCCAGCCGTATTCATGGTCTAATTGTTGTACTTTAGAAGCTCTTTTTTTTTTTTAAATTTATTTATTATGTATACAATATTCTGTCTGTGTGTATGTAGGCCAGAAGAAGGAATCAGACCTCATTACAGATGGTTGTGAGCCACCATGTGGTTGCCGGGAATTGAACTCAGGACCTTTGGAAGAGCAGGCAATGCTCTTAACCACTGAGCCATCTCTCCAGCCCACTTTAGAAGCTCTTTATGTTAGTTAAGTTCTTTATCAGTTATGTCTTTTGTAAATATTTCTCCCAGCTTTCTCATTATATTGATTTATTATTATTATTATTATAGATATTTTTTCACTTTTTTTTAAAAAATTTTTTTACTTATTTATTATGTATTCAGTGTTCTGTCTGCATGTATGCCTGCAGGCCAGAAGAGGGCACCAGATCTCATTACAGATGGTTGTGAGCCATCATGTGATTGCTGGGAATTGAACTCAGGACCTCTGGAAGAGCAGGCAAAGCTCTTAACCACTGAGCCATCTCTCCAGCCCCAGTTTATTTATTTTTTTATTTTATTTTTTTTTTTTTTTGAGATGGGGTCTCACTATGCAGCTCTAGCTGGCCTGGAACTCTGTGTAGACCAGGTCGGCCTTGAACTCAGGTTAAAGGCGTGCGCCACCATGTTGGACTACAAACAAATACCATAAGGTGTTTGTACAAATACAAACTGCAGCTGTGGTGGTGGCACACGCCTTTAGTCCCAGCACTCACACGGGAGGTAGAGGCAGGCAGATCTCTGAGTTCAATGCCCGTCTGGTCTACAGAATGAGTTACAGGACAGTCAGGGTTACACAAAGAAACCCTGTCTTGAAAAACAAAACAAAAACAAACAAAATACAAACCACATTTCATAATGATAAACAAATCATTTTATTAGTTTTATGCAAGACTTAATGGGGAGATGACTCAGTGGTTAAGAGCACTGGCTGCTGTTCCAGAGGACCCAGCTTCCATTCCCAGCACCTACATGGAGACTCAAAGCCATCTGTAACTCCAGTTCCAGAGAATCTGATTCCTTCTTCTGGGCTCTGCACACACCAGGCATGCGCACAGTTCACAGACATACAAGGAGGCAAAACACTCCTAACACTCAAATACACAATAGAATAAAAACATAAAGCTAGAGACTACAATATGGCTCAGAGGATGATGTGACGGTCATGAAACCTGATAACTTCAATTAGATCCCTGAATCCCCCACCGTGGAAGGAAAGAACCAATTTGGAAGGTTGTTTCATGACTCCACATGCTCACAGTGGTACACATGCACCTCCTCTCTCTCTCTCTCTCTCTCTCTCTCTCTCTCTCTCTCTCTCTCTCTCTCTCTCTCTCTCTCTCTCACACACACACACACACACACACACACACACACACACTAAAAGTGCAGAAACAAGCTGGGTTTCTCTACTAAAGTGTGGCTGACCGGGGCTCACGCCCAAGAATCGGCCCTGAACAGAAGATGTCATTGGCTTACATACACCTTAGGCTGATGGGTTTCACTAATGCCATTATCCTGGCTTCAGGTCACACTTTGAACAATTTAAACAGAGACTAGAGACCGTAAGTCTGACACCCGGGCAGATGGAAGATTTACACAGCAAGGACATTGGCAGAATTATTTCTTAGGTATGACGCCAGTGTTGTTCTTTTTGAATGGTTGTTACCCAGAGTCATCTTGCCCACCTGGTAGAATTACGGTTTTTCTCAAGAAGGAAAGTGGGGGCTTTATGACTTCATACCAGGCCAGGGTTTGGCATTGGTTATGGCACTGCCGTGTCCCCTTGAGCTGCCTTAGAGTCATGACGGCCGGGTCATCCTGATGAACAAACACTTACACCCTAACACCGTCAATTTTGTCTATCTCTAACAGGCTTGGCTAGCAGACTACTTACTTATCTTTGGGGTGACTTGGGGGTAGCTCTCTCTTAGCTAAATTCTGCTTTCTGTGGCTTAATGTCTCCTAAGTAAATCTATTAGTAAACCCTTTATAACATCAATCCAATCACGTTGAGTTCTCCCACATCAAGGATAGAGGAACATGTTTACATGGAGTTGTTAGGAAGGCATCCTGGGGAAAGGTGCATCTCAACGGAAAAGGACTAGACTATTTATCTATAAAAAGCCACCTCATAGTTTTCCATTCATTTATTTTACTGTGGCTGGTGCGGGAGGGCCTGTGGATCCAGCATAGGCATGTGTAGAGGCAGCTGTGGCAGCCAGTCCCCTCTTATCAGCTTATGAGTTTGCGGAAAGAAATCAGGTCATCACAGCCTGATCTACAAAGGGAGTTCCAGGACAGGCTCCAAAGCTCCAGAGAAACCCTGTCTCGAAACTCCCCCCCCCCAAAAAAAAAAGAAAGAAAGAAATCAGGTTGTCAGCTTTGGTCGTAAGTGCTTCTGCCTACCGAGTCACCCTGGAAACCCTGTTTATTTGTTTTGAGACAGTGTCTTACTCTGTAGCCCAGGCTGATCCCAGCACACCATGATCCCCCTACCTCAGCCTCCCAAGTACTGAGATTTCAGGTATGAGCCACCACAGTTAACAAGGAGCAGATTTTGTTTTTGTTTTTCAATACAGGGCTTTTCTGTGTAGTCCTGGCTGTCCTGGAATGTTCTGTAGACCAAGCTGGCCTCGAATTCAGAGAGATCTACCTGCCTGTGCCACCCCCCCCATGTTAGCAGACTTTTTTTGTTTTGTTTTTGTTGTTGTGTTTTTGAGACGGGGCTCTCTAGCACTGGCTGTCCTGAACTCGCTCTCTAGACCAGGCTGACCTCGAACTCACAGAGATGCAGCCTGCCTCTGCCTCCCGAGTGCTGGGAGATGAAAGATGTGTTGTACCATGGCCTGGCACGTGCTGACGTTTTTAGGCAGAGAACACAGCAACATGGGATGCTCCCCAGTACAGCACTTAGTCTGGGAGAAGCTGGTCTTGAGGGGCTGGCTGGAAGGTCAGAGTCACACCACAAAGGCTTCCTCGCCCGAGCCTCACCGCCCTTCTGAGTTTAACTGTACTTTTTCCTCTGCCTGCTGATGGACCACTGAGACTGTTCACCTCAAAGACACTTGTCCCTTCTAAGCAACCTCCCAGCTAACTCCCCTTCTTTACCCCAAGACTGTTGCAGAACTCCTGGCCCCACCCCCATTCCTTCTCCCTCCTCTCCAGTTCATGCCTTTTCCCAGGCTTCTGAGTGCTTGTGGGGTCTGTAATAGGACTTCGGAAGCTCGAGCCCGGGTCCGTAGCTCGGCTCTGGCATTCAGCTGCTGTCACAGGGCCATGTGGAGGAGACGTTTACTGGTGGCTGGAGCATCAAACAGGGTGCTGACGTCTGTGCCTGCAGCTGGCGCAGGGCGGCTGTTTGATAAGTGCAGCGCCGTGCCTTTTCCTGCCAGTCTGAGGGGATTGTCTTACTTTCTTCACAGCTTGGCTGTTTCTGCCTGGGAAGCAGAGGGGTGTTTTAGATTTGGGGTATCCACTGGCTCCCCTAATGACTGTTCGAGGGATCCGGATGTCTCTTCTAGCCCCGTGTGGAAGAACCTGGAACAGTAACAGGAGCTGAGCCAAGCCCAGGCTAGGACTTGCTCTTCTGCTATCCTCAAGAGGGTCCATCTTCAGTCAGGCGGTGGTGGCGCACGCCTTTAACCCCAGCATTTGGGAGGCAGAGGCAGGGGGATCTCTGAGTTCAAGGCCAGCCTGATCTACAGAGCATGTTCCAGGACAGCTAGGGCTACACAGAGAAACCCTGTCTCAAATCCCGCCCCCTCAAATCAAATGGAGATCAGAGTCATTTTTTCCTGTCACTGTACCCAGGTACTGTCACCAGGCCACTTGGCTTCCCAGCTTCCCAGGGTGTGAGCAGGCCCCATTTCCTGCAGAAGAGGGATGCCTGGACAACTTCTTAGAGTCCCCCAGTGAACTGTTCACAAAATTAGAAGGGTGTGACCCCTGCACCCCAACCGCTACAGAGAAAATTGGAAATCTGAAATTTGAGGGTGGGCTGGCCCCCCAAAAAACTCAGACCAGAGGCTGATCCCAGCCCCACCCCCAGCAGTGAGATTTTAAATATGAACAGCTGAGTCACGGTGTATTTATAGATGCGCCTCCTTAGCCAGGGTGTACCAGGTTCATTCGGGGCGCAGGCGAAGGGTGACAACCTGTTTATCATCCAAGGTGCCCAAGCAAGCTGTTGAGACAACCTCTGAGAACCAGGTCTGGATGCCGGCCCAGGCTCAGACCTGACCTGACCCTCACAATGTCCAGACCCAGGCAACTCTTCCTACTCCAATTGCCTCACCTCTCCTGGGACACCCCAGGCTACCCGAGGCAATCACACACACCAGGGAGCTCAGACTTGGATTAAAGCAGAACAGAGATGCTACTTCTTCCAGGAAGACAGCCTGGGTTAATCTGGAAGGCTGCAAGCCTTTGTTGGTCTCACTGCCGTGGGTTAAACCAGCCATAATATTTACTGGGACCTTCTACATATCAAACGCTAAGAGTTTTAACATTGCCTTTTTTGTTTGTTTATGCATTTTTTTTTTTTAAAAGACACTCTCAACCGGGCAGTGGTGGCACACGCCTTGGGAGGCAGAGGCAGGCGGAACTCTATGAGTTCAAGGCCAGTATGGTCTACAGAGCTAGTTCCAGAACAGCTAAGGCTGATATTTCTGTTACACAGAGAAACCACCCTGTCTTGAAAAAAAGAAAGAAAGAAAGAAGGAAGGAAGGAAGGAAGGAAGGAAGGAAGGAAGGAAGGAAGGGAGGAAGAAAGAAGGAAGGAAGGAAAGAAAGAAAGAGGACAGTCTCTATTGTCCTGTTAGACAGGAACTCATCATGTATACCAGGCTGGCCTCAAACTCACAGAGGTCTGCCAGCCTCTGCAACCCCATCAACCCTGAGCTGGGATTAAAGAGTTACGCCATTCCTGACTGTGAATTATTCTTGTGATTGTAGGTAGGCTGACCTCAAATCTACACCACTCCTGCCTCAGCCTCTCAAGGGTTGGGATTATAGGCCTGCTCCCTGATACCCAACTAAGATCACACTTTCGGGTAGTGCTAGAGTTCACACCTAGCGCTTGAGTGTGCTGCGTAGATGGGCACATTGTTTCACTTGCTTTTCCTTTCCTTTCCTTTCCTTCTCTTTTTTAGACCAGGCTGGCCTCGAACTCACAGAAATCCTCCTGCCTCTGCCTCCCAAGTGCTGGGATTAAAGGTGTGTACCACCACTGCCTGGCTCACACTTTGCTTTTTTCAAGACAGGGTTTCTTTGTGTATCCCTGCCTGTCCTGGAACTCACCATGTAGATCAGGCTGGTCTTGAACACCTGACTATGCCTCCCAAGTGCTGGGATTAAAGATGTGTACCACTACTGCCCAGCTTTTTTTTTTAACACTTGTTAATATTGTGTGTGCGCAGGGTATGCTGGCATGTATGCCATCACACGCCCGTGAAGATCAAGGATAACTTGCAGGAGTCAGTTATCTTCCTGTCATGAGGGCTCTGGGGGTGGAACTTGGGCCTTCTTGCTTGTTGGCAAGCATTTTTCTCAGCAGTCTTTCTATTCTGTCCCGGCTGGCTTTGAACTTGTGACTTCTTGCATCAGCCTCTGGGGGTGCTGGGATTACAGACCTGTACCATCCAGTTTGTCTTTCCTTGTCTTATGAAATCTTTACAAATCTCTAAATTGCATGTTAATTTAATATAATATTTATAGGTAAAGAAATCAAAACTCAAAGAGATTAAGTAATTAAGTTATGGAATGTCTGTAATCCCAGCACTTCGGAGGTGGGAGCAGTTTAAAGTCATCCTTAGCTAAGTAGCAAGTTCGATGCCAACCTGGACAACATGATACCCTGTGTCAAAAACAAACAGTATAACCACATACCTAGTAAATAGGAGGGCTAGGCTCAAAATGGATCCTCCTGGATCAAGAATCCCAGCTGTGGGTAAGCTTGGGAGAACTATCAGTTACATACACAATTACACACACACACACACACCTCATGCTCAGTTTCCTTATCTGTACCTACCTCCCATAGAAGTAAGGACTTGATAAACCTATACAATTACCGTCATATTTCACTGACTATGGCCCTTCAACAAATGGCTCCTTCTAAACCGTAGGAACAGACAGCCAGGACACCCCTGGCTCCAATTTGACATCAGGAACCAAAGGCTCAGGCTATTCCACTGCCCCACTTTTCCTCTCCTAAGTAGCCAGGCTTTATGCTCCCATACCTCAGAGCAGAGGAAATCGGGAGTGCCCAGGGGCTAGCCGTGGTTCGACTTTGAGGATGTCTCCCAGCTGCTTGCCAGGCTGATAAAAGCTGGGAGGTATTAGAACCCTAGAGCGACCCCGGGGCCTGGAGACAGTTCTGACCTCGCAGTGGCTGCCGCCTGGGCCTCAGCGACTCTGGTCTCGGCTGCTTTTGTTCCTCCAGCCGACACAGCCCTAACTCTGGTTCAGCCAGGTTCCAGACCAAGGCCTGACTGTGCATGGACGACCCATGCGACAAAGCCACGCTGTGATGACGCAGGGTGGTGAGGACTAATTGGTGGCCCTGAGAAAAGGCTGCGCTCTGTTCCACCCTGAAACCGAGGATGATCCTAGTCCTGATGCCTCGATCTTGGGTTCCTGGAGTCCCAGGCTCCCAGACTTTCTGGCCACTCTGACTCTAAACATCCCTTAGTCCAGTGACCAGGGCCCAGTGCCTACCAAAGTGAGGTCCAGTCAAACGTATGGAGTTCAGGTTTCTTGCTGGGGTTCCTTAAAGGGTAAAGGGACCTGGCTCAGCTCTTGAGTTATGATCCATAGGAAGAGTGACAGTTTAGGGTTTTCTCTTTGTTCTCTCTCTCTCTCTCTCTCTCTCTCTCTCTCTCTCTCTCTCTCTCTCTCTCTCTGTGTGTGTGTGTGTGTGTGTGTGTGATGGCCTGTGTCTATATGAACATGTGTGCCCCATGTAGAGGTCAGAGGCCAACTTTCAGGAATCAAGCCTGGGGACTGAACTCAAGTCGTCAAATGTGTTTTTGTCACCCCCACCTCCCCCTCCCCTCCTCCTCCCCCTTCCCTCCTCCTCCCCCTCCTCCTCGCCAGGCTCTTGCCGCAATCCTCTTGCCGCCGTCTCTCCACCACGTGGGTTTCTGGATTTCCTTCTAGCGATTTTGCTGTTGTTTTGTTCTGTATTTTTAATGCCTGACTCGCGCTTCTTATCCATATACTTATTTACACATCCTCGTATATTTGAGGTTTTTTACGGCATTTATTTACTTTGTGCATTTGTGCACTAACCCCCAGCAGATGGAGGCCAGATGGCAGAGTTTATGAGCTGGCTTTCTCCTTCCGCCATTGGGTCCCAGGGATGGAACTCCAGTTGCCAGACCCTCACCTGCTGAGTCATCTCTCTGGCTCCATTATTTTTGTACTAGTCTGGTAATAGATTAGATTTAGATTACATATAACCAGCATGTATTGTTTCATTTATAGTACTGACATCTTTCCATATTAATATTCAAGATGGAAAGCTAGGCCCTGGGGAGATGGCTCAACAATTAAAAGCACGGATGGACTGCTCTTCCAGAGGACTGGGGTTCAGTTCCCTGCACCCACGTGGCAGCTCACATCTGTCTGTGACTCCTGTTCCAGGGGACCAGAAGCCCCTCTTCTTACCTCCACGGGCATCTGGAAGACATGGTGCGTAGACAAACATGCAGGCAAAACACCCATACATATAAAATAAATTTCAGAAACGTAGGAAAAATGCCATGCTTTTTCCTTTCTCTCTCTCTTGTTTTAACCTCTCTTGCTCTCTTTCTCTCTCTCTCTCTTCTTTCCTCCCTTCCTCCATTCCTGGTGTGAGTTTCAAGACAAAGTTTCACTATGTAGCCCAGGCTAGCCTCTAACTTGAGGAAACCCTCTTGCCTCAGTCTCCCAAGCGTTGACATGACAGATATGAGCCAGTACACCTCACTTCTGTGTAGTTTTTTAAAATTTATTTATTTTAATTTCATATGTATTGGTGTTTTGCTTGTATACATATCTGTGTGAGGGTGTTGAATCCCTGGGAACTGGAGTTACAGACAATTGTGAGCTGCCGTGTGGATGCTGGAAGTTGAACCTGGGTCCTCTGGAAGAGAAGCCAGTGCTCTTAACTGATGAGCCATCTCTCCAGCCCCTATGCAATTTTTTTTTACTTATTATGTATACAATATTCTGTCTGCATGTATGCCTGAAGGCCAGAAGAGGGCACCAGACCTCATTACAGATGGTTGTGAGCCACCATGTGGTTACTGGGAATTGAACTCAGGACCTTTGGAAGAACAGGCAATGCTCTTAACCTCTAAGCCATCTCTCCAGCCCTGTAATTTTTTTTTTAAGTGGAAGAATTCTTGTGTAGATTTACGTACTGATTTGTGTTTCTGTGAGGACAGTGGGGATAATTTTTAGGGTGTACTTTTGATTTGTTTACATTTGGTTTTGAGACAAGATTTCACTGTGTAGCCCTGGCTGTCCTGGAACTCTCTCTGAAGACCAGGCTGGCCTTGAACTCAGACAGCCACCTGCCTCTGCCTCTGAGCGCTAGGATTTTTTTTTTTTTTATAAATATTTATTTATTTATTTATTTATTATGTATACAATATTCTGTCTGTGTGTATGCTTGCAGGCCAGCAGAGGGCACCAGACCCCATTACAGATGGTTGTGAGCCACCATGTGGCTGCTGGGAATTGAACTCAGGACCTTTGGAAGAGCAGGCAATGCTCTTAACCTCTGAGCCATCTCTCCAGCCCCCTGAGCGCTAGGATTAAAGGCCTGCGCCACCACTGCCCGGCTTCACTGGGACTTTTACAAGGAGCAGGGTAGACATTCCCTGGCTGTCCCCTAGTTACTCCTTCCCTAGGGAAATTCTCCAAACGCCAGGGCCCTGTGCATGCTAGACTGTATGTTGCCAGCTGAGCCGCATCCCCAGCTCCAGCCATTCTGGCTTGTAAGTTTTAGGTTCGTTTGCCTGTTTTGAGTGTTACAGAAAGACTCCAGGTTGGACCCTTTGGCTCAGCACTACTGATACTGGTCTGCGTCACGGGCAGCAGCGTTCCTTTGTTCTGAGCCTCACAATCCCCTCTGTGACCACACGATTTACGCACACGGTTTATATATTTCTTCCACTGCTGGTAATCTGGCTTGCTCCCAAGGTTTTTCATTTGTTTGTTTTGGTTTTGCTCTTTTTTTTTCCTTTAAGGTTTTTAAGGTCTAATTAAAAAAAAAAATTTCTTGTAAGCCAAGTGTTTAATCCCAGCTCAAGTCTGCAATCCCAGCATCCTGGGAAGCTAAAGCGAGAAGATTGCTTCAAGTTTGGGGCTAGCCTACGCTATATATTCAAGCACCTGCTCAAAAAAAAAAAAATCCTTGTATGTACAAAGCTAAGACATCTCTTACCTGTTGATGGTTTCGCAAAGCTCCATTCCTCGGAGCACAATTGCTGAGTCACATGTGTGTCTATATTGATTTTTAAATTTTATGTGTGGGTATTTTGTCTGCCTGTATGTCTGTGCACCATGTGCGTGTAGTGCCCAAGGAGACCAGGAGGACGTTGGACCCCCGGGACTGGAGCTGCAGGAGGCTGTGAGCTGCCATGTTGGGTGCTGGGGGTCACACTCAGTTCCTCTGTAAGAGCAGCCGGTGTTCCTAACCACCGGGTCACCTCTCCAGCCCCTTGTGTGAGTAGTTTACATTGAGATGTTTATCAAATTGCTGTCCCCAAGGTCTTAAGAGGAGTCAATCACTAATATCTTTGCCAGTTTTATGGGAGAAAATTCGGTTTTATTAGGTCTTTGATGTGAAGTTGGTAAGTCGGTGCAGATAGGCCTGCCGCCTCTCTCTTTGTCAGCAACTCAGTGTGCCGGTGCCCCCCGTGAACCGCCTCTGTGTGCCCTTTGCTCCTCCTTACCTGTGAACTCCAGCCCTGCTGACGCTTGGCCAGGACACGTGTCTCTGGTGTTCTTCCCCCTCAGCCAGTTACTTGTCTTTTATGTTGTTTATGGAGCAACTGCAGGTTTAAATATAGTCTGTTTCTCCCCTGCTTGTTGTTTGGGATTTGGATAGTTCTGGAAGCTGTGCGTGGCAAGCCTCAGGGTCAAGCTGGTGAGGGTGGGGTGCAGCAACAGCTTGACCCCCAAGACTGGCTCTCTGAGGCACAAGCAAAGAAAGGGACAGTAGAAGCAGCCCAGAGTCACTGGTTGGCAGTGTGTCTGGGACGCTTCCTTCAGTTCTTCCTTCTGGGGAGTGTAGGGTGGCTGCCAGTGAAGACAATCTCTCCTTCAGACCTGGGCCCAGACAGGAAGTATGGGAGCCAGTCAGTGTACACAGGGCAGAAGAGAAAGGAGGGGCCGGTAAGATGGCTCAGAGGTAAAGGGACTTACCACCATACCTGATGGCTGAGTTGTTTGGTCCTGGGACACACATGGTAGAAGTCATCCTCTGACTAATACTAAAGAATGTGTGAGCCTGGCCGTGGTGGGCACGCCTTTAATCCCAGCACTTGGGCGGCAGAGGCAGGCAGATCTCTGTGAGTTCGAGACCAGTCTGGTCTACAGCCTGGTTACAGGACAGGCTCCAGAGCTACTGGTGTGTGTGTGTGTGTGTGTGTGAACTATCTTTATCACACACACAATTAAAAATGCAATTATCTACTTGGGCTGCTATAGCAACTGCTCTACAGATTAGCAAAATTTAACACTAGAAATAGATTTCTCATAGTTCTGGAGCCTGGGAAGCCCCAGATCAAGGAAGGAGCTAGCAAGGTAGGCCAGGAGGCATGCCGCATCTCGCTGTGTATACACGCAGATCTTCGTTCCTGTGCGAGGAGGAACACTACCTTCTGCTGTGGTCCCCGCCCCCTCCCCCGGGGCCGTTTTTTATTATTCAATTTTTTAAAGTCAGGGTCTTACACATGTTCCATCTGGCCTTGAACTTCATGTGTAAAGGAGTCCTGGTCTCCACGCATAATCACCCTTGGATATGGCTGTGAATTTGGGGCAGCACAAGTTCCCAGCCCCTTGTGATGCCCCAGGCTGTTTTCTGGGAGTCTAAAGCTGGACTTGTTACCCAGTGTGCAAGCGTGTTGACAGTTTCCTTATCTGTGCAATGGGGATGGAACTGGAATGGGCCTCATGAACTAATAAATCGGTATCTATAAAATCCTCAGGACAGGCTGTAACCAGCTTCCAAGAAAGCCTTCAGTAGCTCTTGTCCCCCTCACAGAGCACCAGGTTTGTACTGTGAGCCCTGTAGAAGTCACTCACAATGAGAGAGGGCCAGGCTAGAGAAATGGCTCACTACTCGCCACTGAATCTGACCTGGGTTCAATTCATGGAAC
This sequence comes from Chionomys nivalis, assembly GCF_950005125.1. Classification (NCBI taxonomy): domain Eukaryota; kingdom Metazoa; phylum Chordata; class Mammalia; order Rodentia; family Cricetidae; genus Chionomys; species Chionomys nivalis. Next base: position 18,271,453 of record NC_080096.1, on the reverse strand, counting down.
CCATATGGTGGAAGGAAATAACTGACCCCTGTACATGGTCCTCTGGCTTCCACGTACACACATAAAAATGCAATAAATACAAATTAGCTTAAAAACTGAGTGGCCTTAGCTGGGCGATGGTGGCGCACGCCTTTAATCCCAGCAGAGGCAGGCGGATCTCTGTGATTTCGAGACCAGCCTGGTCTACAGAGCTAGTTCCAGGACAGGCTCCAAAGCCACAGAGAAACCCTGTCTCAAAAAACCAAAAAACAAAACAAAAACAAAAACAAAAAACAAACAAACTGAGTGGCCTGAATGACTTCCAGGCCAGCTCACTAAAGACATTGCCATTGTCTTGCTTTTCTGAGTCACTTACTCTGAGCTAGGTTCCATGGTTTAGGAGCGTGTGCGTGTGTGTTTGTGAGTGTGTGTGCACACGCATGCACGTGCATTAAGGCAACAACTCATAAACACTGAGTGGGCTGACTCAAAAGTGTCTCCTGTAACTCCAATTAAGCCCTCAAAAAAGAAAAGAAAAAGTGAAGCCAGCAGGTGTGGCAGCTCACACCTGTAATCACAGAGCTCCAGAAGCTGTGGCAGGAAAATTGTGCAGTAGAAATCAGCCTGTATCACATAGTAAGTTCCAGATCCGTGTGTGTGGGGGGGGGTTACACACTGAGACCAGATGCAGCTCTGGTCGCAGAGTGCGTGCCCTGGACACATGTGTGAAGCCCTGGACTCCATCCTCAGCCCCACTGGTAGCAGGTGGTAGCATACACCTGTGATCTTGGCACTCAGGAGTGGAGACAGGAGGATGGAGAGTTATCCTCAGCTGTACAGCAAATGCAAGTCCAGCCTGAGATGAGTCTGTCTCAGTAAACACACATAGACATACCTTTACACCATCGTGTCCAGAGTTCTGTTGAGCAGGTAGTAAGAACTCTCATGGGTCAGACAGGCTCCCTCCCACCTTCGTGCTGTAGAAGGTTAAAGGACAGCCACCCTGAAGTCTCGGCTCTTGGCCCAGAGATCTCTGCTCTGCCCGACTGTCATTTCACGGGTTAGCAGCCTGACACAGAGGTGTCGACGATCCTGTCCCAGGTGACAGAACTAGGAAGTGGCAGGACCAACCCCTGCTGTGAAGGACCCTAAACTTGACCTCAACTGCATTGCTCCCAGGATCTCAGGATGTGGCTCTGGGGTGTCTCACACTTCACAAAGCACTTTAAGGACCTTTTCAGGCCACTTCATATGCTTGGCCTCCATGCCCCCCAAGGTAGGCCCTTCCTTTCTTCCTTTCTTCCTTTCTTCCTTTCTTCCTTTCTTCCTTCCTTCCTTCCTTCCTTCCTTCCTTCCTTCCTTCCTTCCTTTCCTTTCTCTTCCTCTTTCCTCCTTCCTTCCTTTCCTCCTTCCCTCCCTTTCTCCCTCCCTCCTTTTCTTCCTTTCCTTCTTTGGTTTTTCAAGATAGGGTTTCTCTATGTAGCCCTGGTTGTCCTGGAACTCACTATATAAACCAGACTAGCCTTGAACTCAAAGAGATCCACCTGCCTCTGCCTCCCAAGTGCTGGGATTAAAGGCACTGCCACCATGCCTAGCCTGATAGTCCCTTTCTTTAAAGACCATCCACTCCCCCAGCGCCCTTGAGCTGTCCATAGGTGCTGTCTAGACCTGGTGGCAGTAGAAGGCCACAGGGCTCCTGGCCCAGGCTTCGTGTGCTGAGTTCTGGGACACTCTGCTCCTTTCTACAGCATGTGGGTCAGGTTCAGTGAACATTGTCCTGGCCCCTGCAAGTTTGCATCATGCCCCAGAACCCATGGACCTGACTCTGCCAACTGCTCTGACTTTAGCCAATAGATCAAATGACCATTGACTTGATCCTGTGATTTGGGCTGATTTTTTTTCTCTGAGGATGACATCAAAGTCTACGGCTGAGACCTCAGCCCTAGCAAAACAGCTCCCATGTCTCCTTGTACCTGTTTCTGAAAGTCCAGAGCACAGGTAGAATGGACCCCCACACCCTTCAGGAGGGGAGGAAGGAGAAGATGGGAGCAGGAAGGCACCTGACACAGAGCTGCTCTGGGACGACGTACGTGATAAACCAGGAAAACATTTTCCAACAAACCGGAAACAGGAAGGCGTGAAAGGGAGGTGAGGTGGTTTCCTCCCCCGTGGCACCACTGTCCCCACAACTTCACCATCTTGGGCCAGCACCCCTGAGGGCAGACCAGTGGGAACAGAAAAGGACCCCCGGGGATCCTCTCCAGCAGTTGTTCAATCACTGGTGGTGGGTGTGGCCTGCTGGGTATCACATTGCAAGTCTTGGTCAGAGAGAGTCAGAGACCAGTTCCAGCCCTTGGCTGGGTCCTTTCCTATGACCCAAGAGGCCTCAAGCTCTCAGGTTTCTGAAAAGTCCCTTTTCTGGTGACAATCCCAAAGAGCACAGACTTAGGGACAAAGCAGGCCTGTTCCGGCTTTACCAGCACCAGTTGTGGACAGGCGGCATATCCACATACCATGGTGTGCTTCAATTTCCGCTCCTGTAAGATGGAGGCAACAAACATGACCTGGATACAGACCTGTTAGTGCATGTCTGTAATCCCAGACCCTTGGAAGCTAAGGTAGGAGGAATCAAAAGTTGAAGGCAAAAAAGTCTATAGAGCGAGTTAAGACTAGTCTCCTCATCTTGGCAATACCCTAACTCAAAATAAAATGGGGGGGGGAGTTGGCAACATGATTAAGGGGGAAAATAGTAGCTTTCTCCTTGGAGTCCATGATCCCGGGTTACAGAACAAGCCATCAGCTCACCGTGGTGGAAGAGGCCTCAAACTGAGCTGGAAAGTACTTGGTTAGCCCTACAACAGCTGTGCCATTATTGTACTCATGGGTGCATGTGGCCTGGCGGGTCAGTATTGCAGCTTGTAGGGTTCACAGCGAAGTTAGACTGTTGGTGACTCTTCTCCCCCAGCAGCTTGTAGGATGCTGAGGGCTAGCCAATGTGGAGGAAGCTTCTAGCTCAGCTCCAGTGTGATTCTCTATGACCTGTGACCAAAGGGTGAGGTGTCTGCAGCAAGAGTTTTACCATCACGTTCTGTTGGGTCACCAAGGGTAATGGAAATGCCCTGTCTTGTCTGGATGTGTACCAAAAAAGGAAGTTAACTCACCAGGTGGTAGTGGTGCACACCTTTAATTCCAGCACTTGGGAGGCAGAGGCAGGTGGATCTCTATGAGTTCAAGGCTAGCCTGGTCTGCAAAGAGAGTTCCAGGACAGCAGAGCTACACAGTGAAACCCTGTCTCAAAAAACGAACAAAACCCCAAAAAGCAACAACAAAAAATTGAACCCAGGTTTAATTCCCAGCATCCACGTGACATAGCCATTTTGAAGTGAGAAGGCATAAAAGTCTATTTATTAAACAATTAAGGGATGCAATGGAAAAACAGATTCACGCATCCAGAACAAAGTAGACGCCGCCACTGATCCAGCTGCTGCTCCAGCTCCGACCACCCAAGAGAGCACACAAGACCCTTTCCCTCCATTTTATCGGGTTACCTCTCCAGAGAAAACCACTCCCATAGCAAATCACCACAGAAGTCGCTGGCTGAACGGATCGAGCTCCCATGACACCGTTTCATGCATACACTGTGGCTGTGTTTGTCTGTCGAGATTTGCCCAAAGTTGGACCCATCAATATTTCAACATGGATGGAGGAGGGGCCCAAGGGGTCCCGCCCTTCCCAGCATTACTATGGACAGCTGATAGAGGAGGGAAACTTCTTGAGAAGAAGGGGTTCCAGTGGGAGAGGGAAGGAGGTGAGGAAGGGGAATGGGAGGTGTATTATAATTTGAAAAAAAAAAAAGCAGCACGAGTGAGAAAGATGCCATTCGACGGAGCTCAGGAGGGGGGGTTATTAAGGGGAAGGGAATGTAAAAGGAGGAGGAGGGGTAATCGGGCCTCTGGGGACAGGAGTGGCAGAAGAAAAGAGAGAGAGACACACAGAGACAGGCAGAGACAGAGAGAGAGGTGGGAAGTGGGCAGGGCCCTTTAGAAAGGGAGCCTAGTGAATGAGCACAGGTGGCTCTTAGTGGTGCAGCTGAGGATGCAGAGACCCAAGGTCAGACCAGGACAGATGCCCGGATACTCACGAGGTGAGCATGACTAAAACCCATTATACAAGTGCATGGAACCGGCAATTTTTATATAATTTGTTTTATTTTACTTTTAAGTGTACTGGTGTGAGGGTGTCAGGTCCCCTGGAACTGGAGTTACAGACAGTTGTCAGCTGCCATGTGGGTGCTGGGAATTGAACCCACGTCCTCTAGAAGAACAGCCAGTGCTCTTAACCTCTGAGCCATTGTATTTTTCTTTCTTTTTTTTTTTTGTTTTTTTTCTTTTTGTTTTTCGAGACAGGGTTTCTCTGTAGCTTTGGTGCCTGTCCTGGAACTAGCTCTCGTAGACCAGGCTGGCCTCGAACTCCCAGAGATCCACCTACCTCTGCCTCCCGAGTGCTGGGATTAAAGGTGTGCGCCACCACCGCCCGGCTTGGCAAACAGTATTTTTAAAACAGAGAAGACTGTGGTATAGCTTGGGGGTAGGGTGCTTGCTTAGCATGCACAAGGTCTTAGGTTCATTCTCCAGTAACACACATACACACACATTTGAAATCTTCATTAAAGTAAGAATAAACCAGACATTGAATCCTGTGCCTGTAATCTCAGGACTTGGGAGGTAGAGGCAGAAGGATCAGGCCTTCACAACCAGTCTTTGACAAATTTCCACTTCTACATGAGAGCCAGCATTCAAAAAAAAGTTTGCATCAGACATGGTGGCACAAACCTTTAATCCCAGCACTTGCGAGGCAGAAGCAGGCGGAGGTCTGTGAGTTCGAGGCCAGCCTGGTCTACAGAGGAGTTCTAGGCCAGCAAAGTCTACATTGTGAGATTGTGTCCACTCCGAAACAGTCCTGGGCCCCAGCTCACCACTGATAATCCATACTGATCTCTTCACCTGCCAGTCCCATGACTCTCTAGTTTGTTCTTTTTGTTTGTTTGTTTTTTGAGACAAGGTTTCTCTGTAGCTTTGGAGCCTGTCCTGGAACTAGCTCTTGTAGACCAGGCTGGCCTCGAACTCACAGAGATCCTCCTGCCTCTCTAGTTTGTTCTAATGACCGGTAGTGGTGTTGGCTTATAACTTCCTGGTGATGCCACTGATCTGTCACTTGCTCCTGGTACAGCTTGGCCAAGTGACTGCAGGTCTCTGAGCCTTGGCAGAGCAGCGGGAGGCGGAGGAGGTGCCCTGCCCATCTGAGCATACTGAACAACAAGTCTGGAAGAGTCTCAGCCCAACAGCCAGCCCATAATAAGCACTCAATACCTACTCTAACAGAGGAGTCCAAGTTCGAGAATCAGGCTACCTTGGACTTGAACCAGGGTTTGACTCTGCCATTTGTGGCTGTGTGACTTCGGTCAAGTCAGCTAACTCTCTGAACCTCCTTTCCCGCTGGGAGAGGAAAAACACAGATCTGAAGGACAGATGTGGGGATCGAATGACCAGACATGTTTTGCTGCCCAGGGCAGCCCACGTGGGAATTGCCCCATCTCCTCCCTTGACTTTCAACAGCGCTGGCCTTACTGGTGTCCATGCTGGCTGGAGGCCATCCCACTGTCCATCTGCTGGTCCTTAGCACCTGGCCTGCCCGGGCTGACTGGGGAAAGTCAATAGGGCTCCTCCCAGGTGACAAGTGTGTCCAGGACACAAACAGCAGCAAGGCCCTTCCGTGTTCACTACCCATGCTGATCCAAACCCTCTCTGATACTGTCCGTGCTGCTCTTGCCTCCTGCCCCCTCAGACCCAGAAGTTAGTCAACTCTTTTTTCTCTCCTGCTCCCAATACTTGGAATGTTCCCTCTGTCTTTTTCCTCTCTCAACCCGCATCTCAAAACCCAAATTCCCTCCGTCAGACTCAGACCTAGCTCGACCTTCTCATCATTGCCTGAACTACCTTAGTTTTAAGTATCTTTTTAAATATAACGTTTGGGGGGAGTGGGAGGGAAATGGGAGGAGGGAAGGAAGTGGAAATTTTTAATAAATAAAAAAAAATTAAAAAAATAAATATAAAGTTTTTTACACTTGGAAGTCAGAACCTTTGAAAATCAGCCCTCCTTCCACACAGTATGTAGGTCCTGGAGCAAACTCAGGTCTTTGTCCCTAAGTACAGTGGATTCCTTGAGCCCTTCTGTTGGCTCTTAAGTATTTTTTTTTTCGAGACAGGGTTTCTCCGTAGCTTTTTTGGTTCCTGTCCTTCTAGACCAGGCTGGACTCGAACTCACAGAGATCCACCTGCCTCTGCCTCCCGAGTGCTGGGATTAAAGGCGTGCGCCACCACCGCCCGGCTTGTTTGTTTGTCTCGAAATAGGAACTCATTCTGTGCTCTGGCTAGCCTGGGATTCGCTTTGTAGACCAGGCTAGCCTCGAACTCACAGAGATCCGCCTGCCTCTGCCTCTCCAGTGCTGTGATTAAAGGCGTGCGCCACCACTGCCCGGCTTCTTTTTGCTTTTGAGACAGGATCTAATATAACCCATGTTAGCCTTGGATTTACTATGTAGCTGAGAATGATCTTGAACTTCTTTTTAAAAAACTATTTATTTTTAAAATTTAAGTTTTTATGTATGTGGGTTTTTGCCTGTATGGATGTCTGGGTACCACACATGTGCCCACAGAACCAAAAGATGACATAACTTTCCTTGGGACTGGTGTTACGGATGTTGTGAGTCACCATGTGGGTGCTGGGAACCGAACCCAGCTCCTCTGAAATAGCAGCCAGAGCTCTTAACCACTGAGCCATCAGCCCTGTCTTACCTCTTTTTTAAATTCAATTTAATTTTATTTTATTGATAGTTATTGAGCTCTACATTTTTCCCTGTCTTAAGTAGGGAAGAGTCAGGAAGTCCCAGCTGGCACCGGGGACTTTACAGCCCCTCAGCATTTCTCACTGTTGGCTTCTTTGTCACACTGTCTCCTCATAGCTGAGAAACAGCCACCTGCTCTTGTGCACCATTCCAAACAAAAAATAAAGTGTTCTTCTTCTTTTTTTAAATTTTTTTTTTTTTTTTTTTTTTTTTTTTTTTTTTTTTTTTTTTGGTTTTCTCGAGACAGGGTTTCTCTGTAGCTTTGGTGCCCGTCCCGGAACTAACTCTTGTAGACCAGGCTGGTCTCGAACTCACAGAGATCCGCCTGCCTCTGCCTCCCGAGTGCTGGGATTAAAGGCGTGCGCCACCACCGCCCGGCTGAAGCTTTCTTCTTGCCCTGACTTGCCTGTCCCGTTTGATGGGTATAACGGTTCTTGCTCTTGTGCTGCCGATGGTTCAGGTGATGAAACTACCAGAAGACAAGTGAGCCCTTGACACAGTGTCCGCCGTGTAGCAGGTGCTCGGCAAACACCCGCCACCAGGATTTGGGGCGATCCAAAAAACTGACAGGTCTTCACACCGCGGCCCAGGCTCACTTGAACTCACAGTAGTCCTTCTGCCTGAATCACCAGGCCTGGCTTTCTGCCCTTTGTGATCCTGTTGGGACTGGTCCCTCCTCCTCATCTGCCCTTTCCTGAGACTGGCCCCTCTGCTCATGGGAGTCCCCGAAGGTTTTATTTTGAGGGGGGGCAGTTTATGGAGAATGGAACGTAATTCCTCATCCCACATGCTAGGTAAATGCTATATCATTAAGTCCTACCCCTTCCTCTTTTAACCTTTAAAAATACTTTTATTCTGTGTCTGGGTGTTTTGCCAGCGTGTATGTGCATGATAGGCATACAGTGCCCATGTGGTCCAGAAGAGGGCGCCACACCCCTTAGAGCCGGAATAACTGTTACACGTCACTGTGTGGATGCTGGGAACCGAACCCTGGTCTTCTGCACCGTCTTTTAACTTTTAAAAAATATACACACCTTTAATCCCAGCACTCGGGAGGCAGAGGCAGGCGGATCTCTGTGAGTTCGAGGCCAGCCTGGTCTACAAGAGCTAGTTCCAGGACAGGAACCAAAAGCTACAGAGAAACCCTGTCTCGAAAAATCCAAAAAAAAAAAAAAAAAAAAAAAAAAAACCTAAAAAATATACACTTTTATACTTTTTCTTTTGGGGTGGTATGGTTTGTGGTAAGGGGTCATGGTGGTGACTTGGGGTGTGTAGTGATAGTATTTGATTTTGAGATAGGGTTTTGTGTAGCCCAGGCTGGCTTTGAACTCCCAATCCTTCTGCCTCTGCCTCCTAAGTACTGGACTTACAGACATGCACTCTGTTTTACGTTTTACTCTGAGACATGACATCACTATATAGCCTAGGATAGTCTTGGATTTGATTCTCCTGCCTCAGCCTCCTAAGTAGCTGGGAATATAGGCCTGCAGATCTGTAGATCTTGATCAACTCTTGTCTCAAGAGATCCACATCTTCTACGGCCTCTGGTTCTTCCTGGGGTCCGAGAATGGACATGTATGCAGAGCCCAGGGGCGCCTCTGGCAGGCTTCCACGTGCCAGGGCCCAGGATTCCCAGGCACAGGAAGGGATCTCATGTTCGTCTTTCTGGACTGTGAGTATCTCCGTGCAGGGCAAACAATTGGACATGTGAACGCAGGATGTCAGCAAGCACCTTTCCCACTGAGGCTCCCCACCGAATCTCAAGAAAGCCCTCTTAGCATGAAGTGCATGCAGTAAGTGACTCGGGGGTGTCAGGGTGGGCTGCCAGCGTGGGAGTCCCTGAAGACCCAGTTAAGGTGCTTGGCCAGAACCTGAGGCAAGAAGGGCTCACAGAGGGGTTACCTCCAGCCCTTATCTTGTAGCTGCTCAATGATCCAGAAGGGGAATTGACTTAGGTTGGTACAGGAGCGCTGGTTGGTTGGTTGTCCATCCCTTGACGCCAGGGAACCCTCTCTCCGGGTCCCATTTCCTCACTCCCACTTGACTGGCGGCGGCGGCGGGGGTGGGGGATGTGGAGGGGTGGGGGTGGGGATGGGGTGGGAGAGTGGGGGGTGGGGGTGGAGATGGTGGGGGAGTGGGGGTGGGGTATGGGATGGGGAGCGCGAGAAGGGGGCGGAGGCCAACTTCTGCTGGAAACTCGGGTACCTGGCCCCTGCCCTGCGCCTGGCTCTGAACGATCTGTTCTTGTTTACGACCCCCGTCCCAGGGGAACGCGATTGCTCATCCCCACGTGTGATCTGAGAGAGACAAATCTTTGGGGCCTGGAGGAAACTCAAGCCCCGCCAGCAGCTTGGCTTCGGAATGCTCAGCTGGTCCCCTCCTGGGGCTCATGTGACCGAAGTACGGCTATAAATATCAGAGGGACCTCAGACCAAGACAGAAGTCGGACTCCAGGAGAAGACAAAGAGGATCGACTGTGTGTGGGGGGACGAAGGCAAGCCCTCCGGTTCTGCTTTGCTGACACGGGTGGAAGAGGCGGCCACATCTCAAAGCAATATGGATTATAAATCTAGTCTGATTCCGGATGGAAACGCCATGGAGAACCTGGAGAAGCAGCTGATCTGCCCCATCTGCCTGGAGATGTTTACCAAGCCTGTGGTCATCCTACCCTGCCAGCACAACCTCTGCCGGAAGTGTGCCAACGACATCTTCCAGGTCAGCACTAAGTAGGGCCCAAACCTGGAACCCCTCCTCCCCCAGGATGGCTTCTCAGGTTTCCTCTCCTTCTCAGTGTGGGAGGCTTCTGACTCATTCCCATGTGAAGCCATACAGAGACCACTGGGAATGGAGAGGGATGGAGGGGAGCTAAGGGGAAAGGGGAGCTGCCCCAGCCCTTCTCCATGATAAACCATCTGGTCTCCACCCTGTCTACAGCCCCCTGCTCTGCCTGGATGGCTCACTGTCAATTCTCCACTCAGGAGTCAAATGCCTAAGTGATAAGAGGAAAGGGGGGGGGCGGGCAGAGAGGAGAGAGAACCCAGGCCCTGGGGCAGGACCCAACCCCACCGTGGCAGGGGGCCTAGCGCTTTGGGAGGAGGTGGCAAGAGGCACGTAGCCACTGCAGCATCCTTAGAGGTGTGTGCTCCTACACGGGGGCAGAAGGGACGCCATCTTCCTGAGCTGTGGTGACTGCATTGGAAGAGGGATTCAAGGGTCCTGAGCCGCTTCAGAAAATGGCCTTCCACAGTCAGATGTCGTTGCTGAGGCAGGAGTCTGAAGCTACCTAATGAGTTTGAGATATCAAGACCCTATCTCAAAAACAAAACCAAAGAAACCAAAAATGTTCTTTCACAGTTTAACAATCCTAAGAGCTGGCACTAATTCTAAGGCCTGTGATATCAGTGGTAAACTGAGGCACAGAGAAAAAGAGTTGAACTTTTGTTCAAAAAGAGTTAACATGTTTTCAACATGACCTGAACTCATGTTGGCTAATACTGAACCTCTTAACTGTTTGAATGCTTCAACCAAAACACTCTGCCACGTGGGTGGGCTGGTTCTAGGTAGAGACCAACCAGGAGCCAGTGTCCTTTGGTCTGGCCAGTGTGTTTGGGGTCATTTGGGGAAAGAGCTAGAGACTAGAGAAGGAAGAAACTCCAGCCTCATCTTTGCCTTGGCTCTCTTCAGGCTGCGAATCCCTACTGGACCAACCGCGGTGGCTCAGTGTCCATGTCGGGAGGTCGTTTCCACTGTCCCTCATGCCGCCACGAGGTGATCATGGACCGGCATGGGGTATACGGCCTACAGAGGAATCTGCTGGTGGAGAACATCATTGACATCTACAAGCAGGAGTGCTCCAGGTTAGGCTCAGCTCTGCAGCCCAGCCCTCTGCCCAGCCCCTCCCCCAGGAGACTGTAGCTGTGTTCATCAGTACAGAGAGCCATCACCCTCTACCTCAAACAGAACCTCAGCTGGGTTGAGTTCGCTGGGTATACTAGGGGCATGAAAGAGAACCCCGGGACCAGAGCACGGATGTGAGTGCGTGCTTAAGAGACAAAGTCTATGGCGGAGAAAATACCTGGGGCGAATATGGCCAAGTGGTCCTAGGGCAGCAGGGGTCAGGCACCGAGAAGGCTTCATCCTTCAGGATTATCCCTATGTAGAGCAGGAAATGGAGTCTCAAGGAAGGGAAGTCACCTAAGTGTGGTGACTCACATGATCCCACCTCTTGAGAGGCAGGGGCAGGAGGATTACTATGAGTTCCAGGCCAGCACAGCTTACAGAATGAGACCCTGTCTCACCCCTCCTCAACAGTAATAGTAATAACAACAATAATAATAGTTTTGGTCAGCTACCCAATGTTTACTGCTTGGGAAGGGGCGATCTGGACAGGATTTGTGGGTGCGCAAGGGGTGTGCAGGGTTGGGCACCAACAGGAAAGAGACACAGCTACTGGGTGATCTTTGTAAAGGAGGGTGCTGGGATCCCCAGTGCCAGGGCCAGTCAATCCACCTACCATCAATGAAGTAAATAGAACACCTCAACAAGACTCCCAGACTGCTGACCTCATGGCCTTATGGTCTAAAACCTTCCCCAGACCAGAGAAGACGGGGCATAGCTGCCATCCCAGCTCTAGGAGGGCCGAGGCAGAACAGAGCAATCATGCCCAGCCTACATAGCCAGATTCAGTCAAGGGGACGGACGCTAAGATCTAAAATATTGGACATTCGTGGAGCACTGACTGCATGTGGGGGCTACCCTGGGCTCCCTGGGCTCCTCTGTGCGTTTCCTGTCCAGTGTCACTGTGACATTGCAAGGCTGTCTCGTGCCCGTTTTCTCATGAGAAAATGAAGACCCAGGTTAGGCCAGCAGGTGGTAAAGATGAGCGCCTGGTGTCTGTGGAGGCCAGAAGATACTGGATCCCTGAATTAGTCAGAGTTCTCTAGAGGAACAGAGCTTACAGAATAAATACATACACAGGATTTATTAGAATGGCTTACAGGCTACAGTCCAGCGGGCCCGGCAATGGCTGATGGCTGTCTACCAGCAGCAGGTCCAGGAATCCAGGAGTCATACGGCCATACAGCAGTCATACCGGATACAGCCCACAAGGCTGGATGTCTCATTTGATCTTCAGTCTATGTTGGAATGCCAGTGAGGGAATGGACGTGCTTATGAGCGCGGGAGCAAACAGGCAAAGAGAGAGCAAGCTTCCTTCTTCCGTGTCCTTTATTGGGTGCCAGCAGATTAGGGGAAGGTCTTCTCACCTCAAAAAAACATTGGATTAGACGTGGGTCTTTCCATGTAAAAATGATTTAATTAAGAAAAAAGAAAGAAATCCCTTACGGTATACCCAGCCACTTGGGTTTTAGTTAATTCCAGATGTAGTCAAGTTGATGAGATATCGCTATCACGATCCCCCCGGAACTAGAACCGGAGTTATACTGGCATTGCAGACAGTTGGGAGCTGTCATATGGGTGCTGGGAACCAAACCCAGGTCATCTACAAGAGCAGTAAGCTCTCTTAACTGCCCACCTGTCTCTCCAGTCTCAGCAGTGGACACTCTAACCTTTGTTATATTGCATCTCACATAGCTAGAACACAACACTACAAATGGACATTGTTGAGCACCGGGCATGGTGGCATATGCCCGCAATCCCTGTCATCTGCAATCCTTAGACATGGAATCCTGAAGCAGGAGGCTCTCCGTTTTAAGGCTTGCCTTGCAAATGCAGTGCCTGTCTGGACTATTCAGCAAGATCCGGCTTCAAAGCTAATAAAAATCAGGGACTGGAAATATAGCTCAGTGGTAGAACCCTTTCTAACCCTAACACAAGGCTTTATCCGGTTCCTTCCCCAGATAAGACATGCACATATGTTCTGAAATTACTTGTATTATTTATTGTTGTTAGTGCGTGGTGTGGGAGTGAGTGTACACATGCCATGGCCCATGTGTGGAGGTCAGAGGACAACTTTGTGTAATCTGTTCTCTCCTTCTGCCTTTCCACGAGTTCCAGGGATCAAACTCAGGTTACTAGCCTCCTGCTGCAATGCAAGCACCCTTATCTGCTAGGCCATCTTGTCAGCCCACAAATGCCTATTTCTGATGATGACGATGATGATGATGGCTATAATAATAATAACAACACAGTTTATAGTCTACAGTGTCAGCCTCCTATAGACTCCTTAAGAGTAGGTTGTGTCTGGACTCTTTGGGGTTTTTCCCTAACAGGTAAATGGCAATGACAGCTGTCTTTAACCAGGGTCTGCTCAGAGCTCTGCTGGTCACTCCTGACATGGTTGGCACCATTCTGAGAGATGCCGAGGTCTGAAGACGAAGATCACGCAAGACCTGGCCTGGCGCCTGGCCACCAGGGAGGGAGGTGTCCTCAGGCAGCAGGCCTTCTCTGTCTTGCTTCACAGCCTGTCTTGCTACTACCACCCTCGGGGACAGCAGCAGGAGGAAACACCTATCACCACAGCCAGTGTAGGGGGTCCCTGGGCTCAAAGATGAAAACAAAACAAAAAAAGCCTGGAAAGGGGCTCCTGGAGGGGGCAGTGAGGTCATAGTCATGTGACAGCCATGCAGGGCTGCTGGGAGGTGAGACACTGGCACTGATGGAGACAGTCACTATTTGAGACTTATAAGGTGGTTACGTGTTAGGAGCTGGGGATCAGAGGTCGTGTAGGTAAGGATTTGACTCTAAAACCTCAGTCTAGGCTGGGAAGTGGCTGATGTTGGAGAAGAGCATGCCAGGCACCCTAAAAGGAGAAAGCAATAAAGGGAGCAAGGCATCCTAGGACAGAAAGAAGAAACTCTTGGGCCGGCAAGATGGCTCCATGAGTAAAGGCGCTTGCCGCCAAGCCTGACGACCTGAGTTCTATCCCCAGGACCCACATGGTAGAAAGAGAGAACCAACTCCTTCGAGCTGTTCTCCGACCTCCACACGTGTGCCATGGCACACGCATTCCCCCCCACCCAACATACACACATAATAAATAAAGGCAGTTTTCAAAATTTTAAAAAGAAGAGCTTCTGGGCCCCGAGAGTAGCGTAGGTCAAGGTTTGCACCACGTTTCTGGCCAGTCCTGCCCCCACCACGTGCTGTCTGCATGGCTTAGAGTGTACACACTGTCCCCTTCTCTGAGCCCTCGGACGCCTTCAAGATGTGTTTGCTCGTGTATTCTTTCTACTTGTGTTTCATTTCCATGGTCTTCACGCCAGGTACTGTATGTTATAGACTTAGGGAAGAAAAACAAGCAGGCTTCCCGGCCTGGTTGGAGGCTATGGTCTGGTAGATTAAATATAGACATAAGGGTTGCCATTGGAATCAGTTGTCCAGACGCAGCAACCAAGAGTTATGGGGCTATAATTAGAGCAAAAGTGTTCTAGCCTCCCCTGCCTGTGCTGCTGGGCGACCTTGGGCAAATCCATTCAATTTCTGGGACTCTTGCCTCTTCCCTTAGGTCAGCATCTTCAGGTCTGACTCTGGAATTCTGGGGCCCTCCCCAGGTCCCCCGTACCAACTCAGGCCAGTTCCAGCACCAGAGCCTGAGTTTGGGGGTTTGGGAACAGGTGTGATCTCATTAGCTTCTTGGTCTTGGGCTCCCAGAAGATAAAACAGAGACTATCTGGAGCAGCCTGACACACTGGGAGCTGACATGTGGATGGTGGTGGCTTCCTGTGCTTGGGGACAAAGAGAGGAGACATCCCTGACTTGTGATTCCTCTCCCCTTCAGTCGGCCCCTGCAGAAAGGCAACCATCCGATGTGCAAGGAGCATGAAGACGAGAAAATCAACATCTACTGCCTCACGTGTGAGGTGCCTACATGCTCCTTGTGCAAGGTGTTCGGGGCCCACCAGGCCTGTGAGGTAGCCCCGCTGCAAAACATCTTCCAGGGACAGAAGGTATTGACGATAGCCACTGTACCCAGATGATTCTGGGGGTGAATTTGACCCCCATGGATGTGCTGAGCCGGCCTTTCAGGAATAGTCCCTCTGAAGGGACTTCCCAGGCCACAGGGACAGCAGCCGTCGCCTCCCTGGGGGAGGTGGCTGAGCTCATGGGTTATAGTTAGAACCACTTGAGAACACCTGGGTGTGGCCACCGGGATGAGGCCAGACCTTCCAGGCCATAGCTTCTCCTCCTGTGTACTCTGGGGTCCCAGGCCTCTCCATTTGAGTCTCTCATATAGCACAAAGCAGATTCGAGGCTCTCCCCTGAGCTGCTTGTGGTCACCCCAGCGTCCTGTCTGTGCAGTAAGCGGCAGCCCTTTCTGCTCTCCGCATTCCACTCAGCTCTTGGATTTTTCTCTTCTAGAACTTTCCAGTTCTATTCTTTCTGTCAGGAACTAGCAGTTGGATATGGCAGCATGGGCTTTTTAAGCCCAGCACTCATGAGGCAGAGGCGGGCGGATCTCTGTGAATTTGAGGCCAGCCTGGTCTACATAAGTAAGTTCTGGGCCAGACAAGGCAGCACAGTAAGACCCTGTCTCAAAAATATAGAAAGAAAGAAACTAGTTTTTCCTTTGTTCCTTTTTCAATACCTTGCCGTGTGTTTTGGGGTGCTTGTTTCTCTTTCTGGGTCTCATCTATCTATAAAGGATCTGTGGAAGTCTCTGCTTTAGGCCTGAATTGCACCCCAGAAGGAGGGAGACGCCCTCAGAGAGGGGGAGCAGGCTATCACTCTGCTATGATGCTGAGAAACAGCCAGCCCTGAATCTATTTCCGTCTCTCCTCTCTCCCCCCCCTTCCCTCCAGACTGAACTGAGTAACTGCATCTCCATGCTGGTGGCAGGGAACGACCGAGTTCAGACTATCATTTCTCAGCTGGAGGACTCCTGCCGAGTGACCAAGGTGAGGGCGCTGAGCGGCCCTGTCAGCGCTGAGGCGCAGTGGAAGCCTCCAGTGCAGCTGGCATCTGGGGAGGGCCTGAGCTGTGAGTGCGGCTTGGGGTTTTAGAGCCTTGGGTGCCCAACAGAGAGGGCAGGAAAGGGGCACAGTCATCCCTGCACCCACTCAGCAGATAGTTCCTGAACACGGCAGCGGTGCCCGACTCTGCCCAAGGTCAAGACAGACGCAATTGCCAATAACTCCACGAACGTCTCTAGCATTAGTCACTCTGCTGCCGAGCAGGGTTCCTGGACCTTTGAAAGCTCACACTCGACCCTGGTGCCTGTGGGAGCTCAGGATCTGACTCAGTGGATCAGGAATGAAACGGAAGTCTGCACTTCCTCACTTAGTGTATATTTTTTAATGTATCTGAGCCTTTTGCCAGCATGTATGTCTGTGCACCATGTGTGTGCAGTGCCCGAAGAGGGCAGAAGAGGGAGTCGGATCCTGTGGAATTGGAGTTACAGATGGTTGATAGCCACCATGCGGGTGTTGGGAATTGAATCAGGGTCCTCTGGAAGAGCATTTTTTGTTTTTCATGACAGGGTTTCTTAGTAGCTGTGCAGCCAGTCCTGGAAATCATTCTGTAGACCAGGCTGGCCTCAAACTCACAGAGATCCGCCTGCCTCTGCCTCCCGAGTGCTGGGATTAAAGGTGTGCACCACCACTGCCCAGCCAGTCAGTGGTCTTAAGCACTGAGCCATCTCTCCAATCCTCTTTCTGTCTGTCTTTCCTATTTCCTATCTTTGATTTGATTTTTTGAGACAAAGTCTTGTGTAGAACAGGATGACCTTGCATTTACTAAGTAGTCTAGATTGACCTTGAACTCCCACTTCTCCTACCTCCACCTGCCAAGTGCTGGGATTACACGCTTGCAGCTGGCTGCACTTCTGGTGAGCTTTGGAAGGCTGCGGGGACAGCAGAGGCAGAGGTGGTTTTCCCAGCCAGATGTGATGTCACGTCTGTAACATGTAAGATGAAGAAATTGTGTCTAGGTCACCTCCTACACATAGTGAGTTCGAGGTCAGCCTGATCTACATGTGAGTTCCAGGCAAGCCAGGTCTACATATTGAGACCCTGTCTCCAAAAAGAAAAGTAATCTGGTCTCTTCTTGGGGAAGGGTTGGAGCTGGGGTGGGGAGGGCGGGAGTGGGTATCGTAACTGCAAGTGGGAGGAGCAGTAGGAAGGTTGGGAACGTTGTTATCCCTCTGTGTGGAATCTCATTCTGGAAGGTGCCACTGCCAAATCCATTTTCCTTTTTTATTTTGAGATAAAATCCCGCTGACTTGTACCAAGTCATCTTCCGTGCAGGCCATTCTTCCCATTGGCTTTGTTTCCTGTGCGATGAGGACTAGGCAGGCTCTCTTCTCGCTGCAGGTGGCTGTCTGAGAAAGTGGGTCGGGACCCCATGAGATGAGACTGTAGGTTTCTCTCCTCAGGAGAACAGCCACCAGGTGAAGGAGGAGCTGAGCCAGAGGTTTGACGCCCTCTATGCCATCTTGGACGAGAAGAAGAGCGAGTTGCTGCAGAGAATCACACAGGAGCAGGAGGAGAAGTTGGGCTTCATCGAGGCCCTGATCCTCCAGTACCGCGAGCAGCTGGAAAAGTCCACCAAACTTGTGGAAACAGCCATTCAGTCCCTGGACGAGCCTGGAGGGGCCACCTTCCTCTTGGTGAGTGGTACCTGGAGTGTCTGGGTGGATTCGAACTGTGCTCTTCCTTCACCCTTGAACAGAGGCCTTTTAAATCTTGGTGAGATGCCAGGCATAGTACCTCATGCCTGTAATCCAAGTACTTGAGAGTCTGAGACAAGAGGATTGCAAGTTGAGGGGAGGCCAGGGCAACTTGGTGAAATTGTGAAATGTTATCGCAAAATAAAACATGCCAGGCTAGGCTTGGTGGCACACGACTTTGATCTGAGCACTTAGAAGACACAGGCAGAGGCAGAAGATGCAGGCAGAGGCAGGAGGATCTCTGTGAGTTTGGGACTAGCCTGGTCTAAATAGGGAGTTCCAGACCAGCCAAGACTGCATAGTGAGACTCTGCAAACAAACAAACAAACAAATACATTTTAAAAAAATAGATGACTATGGTTAAGAAGACTTCTTGTGACACACACCCTTAGTCCCAGGACTGGGGAGGCAGAGGCAGGCAGATCTCTGTGATTTTGAGGCCAGACCAGTCTACAAAGCAAATTCCAGGACAGCCAGAGCTACATAATAGAGAGAAGAGAGAGAGAGAGAGAGAGAGAGAGAGAGAGAGAGCACTTTCTCTTCTTACAAAGGATCTGGATTCAGTTCCCAGCACCTACATGGAGGCTTACAACGATCTGTAGCTCCAGCTCCAGGGGACCCAATGACCGCTTCTGACTTCCAAGGGTACCAGGCACATATGTGGTGTACATACACATATGCAGGCACTCATGCATACACATAAAACAAAAATAAGTAAACCTTTCGACAACAGCAAAACCCAGACAGTCTGGAGAGATGATGATGCAGGGGTCAAGAGTGCTCGCTGCTCTTTCAGAGGACTGAAGTAAAGTTCCCAGCACCCATGTTGGGCAGCTCACAGTCAGGGGAATCTGACACCCTCTTCTGGCCTCCACGGCTGCTGCACACATGTGGTGCACATAATTTCACATAGGCACACATACATACAAAGAAAAAATTAAAAACACACAAAAAACTACGATACCCAGAACACATGCCTTCAGCTCTCCTCATGGTCCAGCTTTGTCCAGACCATCGGTTTGAGGAGGTTTGTTTGGCTCTCATCCAGGAGACTTCAGACATTGTGAGTGACTTGGCCCGAGAATTCTGGCTTCCTGCTCAGACAATGACAGCTTTTTGGGAGGCATGCTGGCCAAAACCTGTGCTAACCAGGGACAGAGAGAAAATGTCCACATTCTGTCTTAGGGCAGAACTGCACCATGGGGCAGTACCTGAGTCTATGCTCAGGAGGTCACTATTTTATGTCCCCTGGGGTTTTCAGTGCTAACCTTCTCTGCTCTTTCTCCCCACAGAGTGCCAAGCAACTCATCAAGAGGTTAGTGTCTCGGGAACTGTGGCCCAAGTCCCTAGTTGCCCCAGGGCTTCTGACACTTGCTCAGTGGGACCCAGTGCATTAATTCTCCAGGAGTTGGGGTTCATCCCCGGCTCATGCCCCCTACTTTCTTAGGTCATCCACTCTGCTTGACCCTGGAGAAGATCTCTACCCTTTTATCCCCTCCACTTCAGGGATGGATTGTGGGACTGGGACGGACCCACCTAGAGCTGAGGCTGGGATGTCTTTTCCTATAAGGAACCCTGAGACCTCACCCTGCGTTTCTCCCCCACAGCATTGTGGAAGCTTCCAAGGGCTGCCAGCTGGGGAAGACAGAGCAGGGCTTTGAAAGCATGGACTACTTTACTCTGGATCTAGAACACATAGCAGAAGCCCTGAGGGCCATCGACTTTGGGACAGGTAAAGGCCATGGTGATGCTACTTGCTTGTGTGCTGTTTGATCTTTGAAAGGCAGCGTTCTGTGCATTGATAGTAGGCAGATCCACTAAAAACATCAAATTTACACAGTCAACTTCGACAGGGTCTCTCTGCGGAGCCCTGGCTGTCCTAGAATTCTCTAAATAGAATGGGCTAGCCTGGAACTCAGAGAACCACCTGCCTCTGCCTCCCGAGTGCTGGGATTAAAAGCGTGCACCACTGCGCCCATTTCTGAGCTCTTTTATTCATTGGACTTTTTATGCTCTGAGCACTGAGACCCTGACATAAATCCTAGCAATTCTAGGATGGAGATCTGTTAGCACCTCCACCTTGAGCTCAGGAAACTAAGTATAGAATGCTTAGTTGTTCAGGGCCGCTCGGCTCGGAAGTAGCAGGTGCAAACCCCACCCAGGCCATTTGGCTCACAAGACCCTCCGAGGACATTTGAGACAATGTGCCGACACCATGGCACTGGCCCCAGTGATTCTCTGGGGGAACTATTATGAACAGTAACTATGGCTTTAAATGACACAGCAAATCCACTGTTTGGATTATCCAGTTCATGTATGCATCCTGGGGGTTTGGCTGGAGGTTTTATTTGCTGTTGTTGTTGAGACAGGGTGTCACTATGTAGCCCAAACTGTCTTCAAATCTGTGGCTAACCTATCTCAGTTTCCTGAGTGCTGGGATTACAAATTTAACCATGGTGCTCTAGTTTGTAAGTAATGTTTGACAAACGCTGACTCTGTAATCCCGAGGCCTGGATGGGAGTTGCGTGAGGGGCACGACCCTGTTAGGAAAGTTTGAAGGCCACAGGATGAGAAAGTGAGAACCCAGGTTGCACCTTGGTGGACACTGTCCTGAAGAACCCCAGGCCGCCCCAAGACTGCCTCTCTGTGGACTGAGGAATGGGGCAGACAGGAGATGCTGAGTAAGCTGATTTCAAAGGCTGAGCAAATTCCTTTAAACTAAGGACTTCGGTCCGGAAAGACAGGAAATGTTTGTCCTGCCTCCCCTTTGTGCTGTGTCTGTTCCGCTGAGGACCCTAAGTGTGCCTCCTGTGTCCCTGAGGCCACAGACACAGCAGTGATGAAGGGCAAAAGGACTGTGACCTGGAAGGAGGAGGCAGGGGACATGCAGGCTGGACTCTGTGATCTGGGATCCTACGAGCCTGGTACCTCCTAGGTCCTTGCTGCTTCTAGGTGTGCAGTTGGGTTCAGAAATGGAGACAGGGCCGGGCGGTGGTGGCGCACGCCTTTAATCCCAGCACTCGGGAGGCAGAGACAGGCGGATCTCTGTGAGTTCGAGACCAGCCTGGTCTACAAGAGCTAGTTCCAGGACAGGCTCCAAAACCACAGAGAAACCCTGTCTCAAAAAACCAAAAAAAAAAAAAAAAAAAAGAAATGGAGACAGATGTCTCCTCCAGGCCACTCTCATCCTAAAACAACTGTTCTTGTTACAGATGAGGACGAGGAGGAGTTTATTGAAGACGAGGAAGATCAGGAAGAGGGCGTGTCCACGGAGGGGAAAGAAGGTAAAAAGGCCACCTTTCTCTGCCTTGCTCCTTGAGGGACAGGATGCCGTGCACCGTGGCCCCGGTCTGCGCTCTATGCACTAGACCCCAGTTCGTGAGCTTCGGGCAAGGGGCTGGAGGTTGAGAATACAGACGCAGAGACAGACCGACACGCAGACCTTTTAACACTGATACCAAAGCCCCAAGAATGCTCTCTTTATTGTGTTCAGGGGCAGATTATATAGAGATAGCCACGCCCCAGCCAAACCCACCAGAAACCACTCTCCTGCCATCAGGAACTTCTGAAGGTCTCGTGCTCAGAGCAGCTGTAGGCACTCAGATCAGGGGAAAACAAGATGTTTACAAGAAATTCAGGATCTGGGGTCTCACTGCTCCCAACAACAGGAGAGCCCCGCTACACATTCCCGGTGGTGGGGAGCTAGTGTTCATTTTTACATTAGCCCTCCTCTTTTTTGTACATCTGAGGTCTGCGTACATACACGCATGTTTGCACACACATTCCCGGTGGTGGGGAGCTAGTGTTCATTTTTACGTTAGCCCTCCTCTTTTTTGTACATCTGAGGTCTGCGTACATACACGCATGTTTGCACACACATTCCCGGTGGTGGGGAGCTAGTGTTCATTTTTACGTTAGCCCTCCTCTTTTTTGTTCATCTGAGGTATGCATATATACATGCATGTTTGCACATGCGTGTGCTCAAGGGTGTCCATGCAGAGGCCCAAGGCTGACATCGAGGGTCTTCTTAATCACTTCCCACTCATTCACTGAGGCAGGAGCTCTCTCTCTCTTTTTTGTTTTTTGTTTTTCGAGACAGGGTTTCTCTGTGTAGCAGCTCTGAAACTCTGTAGACCAGACTGGCCTGGTCTACAGAGATCCACTTGCCTCCCGAGTGCTGGGATTAAATGCTGCACCACCACCATCCTGGTTTAGGCAGGGTCTCTTAATTGAGCCCAGAGTCCATAGACTTGCTAGTCTAGCAAGCCAAGCTGCTCAGAGATTCCTTTTCTTGTCTTCTGAGCTCTGGAATCACAGGGGCTGCCATGGCCATCGGCATTTCTTTGTGTGGTTGCTGGGGATCTGAACTCTGGCCCTCATGAATGTAGGGACCTACCCACCAAGCTGGGTTCCAGCTGCTGCTGCTGCTTCCTCCTCCTCCACCACCTCATCTTTTTTTTTTAAATTTATTTATTTTTTATTTTTTTTAATGGCTGGCTGGGAACTCACTATGGAGGTGAGACTGGCCTCTTACAACTGGGATTAAAGGCATGCTCCCCTATGCCTGACCAGTGTTCAAGCCTAGTTACCAGAGCCAAGTTCCAATCCAGCAGAGTGTAAGGCAAGGTTCTCAACCTGTGGGTTGCGGCCCCTTTGGGTGAAGAGGGGGAGGTGGAAGGACCTTTCCACAGGGGTTGCCCAAAGCCATCAGAAAACACGGGTTATTTAGATTATGATTCATAATACTAGCAAAATTACAGTTGAAGTAGCAACAAAAATAATTTTATGGTTGGGGGGTCACCACAACGCGAGGAGCCATACTAAAGCATCACAGCATTAGGAAGGCTGGGAATCACTGCGCTAAGCCATCTGCAGCTCACTGAATTATGACAGTTAAAGTCTAGTCTGGTTCTAAAGAAAAAGCCCAGGCTGGGGCGGGGGGTGGTATTTGGCTTCTCACCACAGCTCTGGAGGTCCTGGGTCCTCTCGAGTCCTCTCACCATGAGCCTGTGTCTGACTTTCTCTTCCAGGACACCAGTGAGGAGCTGGATGAGTAGACACCCTCTGGATGCAGTGATCGGGGAGGCGGGTGACAGGCCCATCGGGGAGGGGTTGGGGCTGGGGGCTCCTTGGGCGGCCACAATGGGGAAGTGTGTCTCCTCTGTTCAGAGAGCAGGGACTAGAGTAGGACCCCCACCGCTGTGTCCGGCAGTTGCTGAACCATGATTGGAAACGTATTCAAAATGTCACAGGACACTTTTCTACGTTGGTGCAAAATGAAATATTTTGTATGTTTTTAAAATGTGATTTTTGTATCTACTTGTATATGTATGCCAATTTGGTGCTTTTTGTATGAGAACTTTTGTATAATCACGCCTGGTCATTGTGTGACTGGCGATTGTCACAAAGAGGGAAGGAAGCCAAGGTAATAGAGCTGCCCACTTCCCTTCCTTGGTGGGGGGGTGGGTCTCACTCATCGGCCTGGGAAGGGGCAATGTACTGTATTTCAGTGCCCGTCCCCAAAGACGGGGAGAGTACTGAGTTTGTGCTATATGTTGTTTTAATAAATGCACAGCGGGCTGGGCATGGGGGCCAATGCCCTTTCATCCCAGCACTCCAGCTGGATCTCTGTGAGTTCGAGGCCAACCTGGTCTACATGGGGAGTTCCAGACCAGCCAGGACTATGTAGAGAGCCTCTGTCTCAAAAAATAATAATGAAAAAGAATAAAAAATAAACTTACAGCGCTTTTTTCATGTAATGACAAAAGAGGTGTGACTTCATTCAGCTTGAGTGCTTGTGTGTGTTGCTAACGATGGAACTGAGGGCCATGAAGGTAGTGGATGAAAACCACCCTGACCTACAGGGTGCCCCAACCCTCCTTTAGTCTGTATTTCTTTGTTTTGATTTGTTTCATTTTAAGGAGAAAAGAATTAAGAGTCAGCCAGTCTGTAATCCCTTTCCAGTCTCAGAGAGCAGAGTAGAGTCAGTTCATCCACAGCCAAGCGGAACATAAGACGAGGCAAACACTGGAAACAGAAAACAAAAGGAAGCTGACCTGGTGGCGCACGCCTTTAATCCCAGCACTCGGGAGGCAGAGGCAGGCGGATCTCTGTGAGTTCGAGACCAGCCTGGTCTACAAGAGCTAGTTCCAGGACAAGCTCCAAAGCTACAGAGAAACTCTGTCCCGAAAAACCAACCAACCAACCAAAACAAGAAAACAAAAAATAAAAAAACCATGCTGATGAAGCTGGATGTTAGTGTGCACACCTGTAATCTGCACATGAGTCTCAGCAGAAGGACTGCCATGAGTTTGAGACCACACTCGGCTACATGTCAAGGGTCAGACCAGATACATGCCAGGGATACATGGTTAGGCATGGTTTTGACAGAAACAAGCCTAGGGAATCCTGACAGTGGTGGTACTTAATCCCAGCACTTGGGGGGGGGGGGCAGAGGCAGGTGGATCTCTATGAGTTCAAGGCCAGCTTGGTCTACACAGCAAATTCCAAGACTGTTGGGGGCTGTTGACCCAGACCCTGAATTTCCTGTAAACAATTTGTTATGCTTGCAGTTGCTCTGAGCAAAACAACTTGTTTTCCTGTGTTTGCAGCTGCTCTGAGCACAAGACCCTCAGGAGTTTTTGATAGCAGGGGAGAGGTTTCTGGTGGGTTCGGCTGGGGCGTGGCTATCAGTTAAGGATCCATATATAAGCGGCTCTGGTACACAATAAAGAGGGCATTCCTGTTTCAGGAGTCCTGTGTCTGTCTGTGTGTCTTTGTGTGTTTAAATCTCCAGGCCCTTGCTTGGCCCGCAAATGGTCCTGTAGGGCAGGTGCTACAATACAGGAATAGTACCGTAGTACGCGTAGTACAGACGGTACACAAGACAGGGCTCTTACACAGAGAAACCCTATCTCAAACACCAAAACAACAAAAACAAGCCTAGGGTATAGAGTTCGCTGACGGAATGTCTGTCTCCCTTTCATGAAGTCTCTTTGACTTCAATCCCCAGCGCAGCATAAACCAAGCGTGGTGACACAAGCCTCTAATTCCAGCACTTCTGGAGTAGAGGCAAGGGGAGTCAGGAATTCAAGGCCAGTCCGAACTACGGATGAGTTTGTTAGTTTTTGTTCCGCCCCCACTTTTCTTATTTATTAATCTATTTATCTGTTGTAGAGCTTCTATTGCTGTGAAGAGACATCACTTTTTTTGTTTTACAAGACAGGGTTTCACTGTGTAGCCCTGGCCATCCTGGAACTCACTCTGTAGACCAGGCTGCCCTCTGCCTCCCGAGTGCTGGGATTAAACGCATGCATCGCTACTGCCCAGCTTTCGGTCAGATCTTACAGAGGCATTTCCTCAATTGAGGTTCTTTCCTGATGACTCTAGCTTGTGTCAAGTTGACACACAAAACCAGCCAGTGCACGCTGGAAGCTTCTGTGCCAGTGCCAGCCCAGCTCTTCACTCTTGCATGGGTCATGACTCCGTTCTTTCTGCTCTCACACACCTGGTTTTCTTTTTTAAGCATTTTTTTTTTCTGAGTGGGGAGAAGATACCACAGTTCAAACTAATTAAGAAAAACATTTTTGGGGGTTAGGAAAGTGACTCAGAAGCACCGGCTGCTATTGCAGAGGACCTAGCTTTGGTTTCCAGCACCCACACACTGGCCCACAACTGTCTCTAACTCCAGTTCCAGGGAATGGGGTCAAAGCCCTCTTCTGACTCCAAGGCTCCAGGTGTACATGCAGGCAGAACACACCTGCACACCCAATAAAGATAAACAAATCTTTAATAAAGAAAAGAAAGATACTTTTATTATTTATTTATTTATTTATGGATTTTTCGAGATAGGGTTTCTCTGTAGCTTTTGGTTCCTGTCCTGGAACTCGCTCTTGTAGACCAGGCTGGCCTCGAACTCACCGAGATCCGCCTGCCTCTGCCTCCCGAGTGCTGGGATTAAAGGTGTGTGCCACCACCGCCCGGCAGAAAAATACTTTTAAAACTGAGGCCTTTTATTTTATTTTCGTCTCTCACACCACGAGTTGGTAGGGAATGGGCTCCTCCCTCTTAGCTCTCACGCGCACGCTTCTCCGGGTGGAGCAGCCTGGTACTTCAGTGGGACCCAGGTACCTCTCTCTTTGGTTTGTGTTTTCCTTTCCCTGTTTCAGGAAGTCATTTCAGACCATGCTCAGTGTGCACACTGATTCTCTCAGAAGCTGGGTCTCAACTCCCTTGTCCACAATGCCCACAGCACTGAGTGACTGTGTAGACTCTGCCAGTTTTGCCGTAGTGACACTTCGGGGCGGCCCTCTTTGACCCACACTTGTTTCTTTGATGTCTGCGGTATGGCTCTTCTCGGAAAGTCACGTACACGTCCTTTAAGAGGCTTAGTGAGCTGTATTAGGTGCCTCCCTTCTCTGCCACTGGGAGACGTTCTGTCTGAAAAAAAGAAAGAAAAAGGAAAGAGAAGGGAAGGACATGACTGCTTCTAGGTGTGGTGGAGGAGAAGGTTTATTGTGCTGTGTTGGGAGAGGAGAGCATAGCCAGAAGCAGGGACATCTGGGAGAGTCCAGAGTGGACATGATCAGACTGAGCTGGGCCATGTGGGAAGAGGCCAAAGGTACAAGAGGAGTGGGTAGCCAAAGTGGCTGGATAATATAAGGAAAAGCAGTGAGTTCTTTTAACCACTGACTATCTTTCCAGCCCCCTTGCTGAAGTTTTAAATGAAATTTTTTGTTGGGTGAGTGAGTTTGTGTGTGTGTGTGTATGCACGTGTGTACGTTTGGAATTGAACCCAGGGCCCTAGCAATGCTAGCCAAGCACTCAATCACTGAGCAACATCCTTAGCACAAACTCTGGCAAGTCAATTAAAGTCCTTTTGCCGGGTGGTGGTGGCACACGCCTTTAATCCCAGCACTCAGGAGGCAGAGGCAGGCGGATCTCTATGAGTTCAAGGCCAGCCTGGTCTACCAGAGCTAGTTCCAGGACAGGCTCCAAAGCTACAGAGAAACCCTGTCTCGAAAAACAAAAAACAAACAAACAAAAAAATTAAAGTCCTGGGCTGGAGAGATGGCTCAGAGGTTAAGAGCACTGACTGCTCTTCTAAAGGTCCTGAGTTCAATTCCCAGCAACCACATGGGGACCCCCAACCATTTGTAGTGAGATCTGGGGCCCTCTTCTGGTGCTGCAAGCAGAATACTGTACACATAATAAATAAATATTTAAAAAAAAAATTAAAGTCCTTTCTGGGGACACAAGGAAATGCCGACTTCAAACGTAATTTCTCCTGATAAACTCTCAAGGCTGTGCTTTGGACACCAGATGCCCACACAGCAGGAAACTGATTTTACAGTGGACCACAGCAGGTTGTCCACAAACTCAGTTCAGTCTGCCTGTGGTGCTTGGTTGATGCCAGGCAGAGCCCCAGGGTTCATCTTCTCACAGCTACCCTCCTTGAGTACCCTCCAGTCACTAACACAAAGAACCCAAGCAATGCTAACTCTTACTAATTCACCACAAAGAATCTAGATAAGGGACAGAGGGCAGGGCTTCTGGGAAGGGGTGGAGACACTGCCTTCTCCAGGAACACCAACTTCCAGGAGCGTCCCTATGTTTGGTTTCGGAAGCTTCTGGAACTCTGAATTTTGTTTTTGTTTTTTTTGTATTGGAGAAGTCCTCTTGTAAACACAGTTAAATCACAACCCTGAGGATTTGATTGGATGAACAGGACGTTAACAGCCCGGGTGGGGACTGCCAGCAGAGCCTGTTAGTGCACCTTCCTCAGCCCAGACACCAGGTAGGGCCCTCTGGTTGGTCAGGCCCTGAATTCTTTTATGATTGGCTCCTAGATACTAGGTGGGGAAGATTAGAATTTAAGGCAGGAGGCTCAAGGTCACCTTCCCTTCTGCAGACTAAAGAGCAACCTGGGCTACCTTGATCCAGTCTTATAACAAAACTGTCTATGAGTTATCCTAAGAAAGATTTTAGTTTCTTCTGCCTTCCTCGGGAAGGAACTAGTTGGCAGGGGAGAGAGAGAGCACTAGCTCGCAATCCCCGAGGTTCACAAATTCCAAGCCTGCCTAGCTTACGTAGGGAGACTGTCCTAAACCAAACAAGGTCCCAGTAAATTGTCCAGGCTACCCTCAAACTCCGAGCTCCTTCTGCCCAAGGCTCCTTAATCCCTGGGGTTACAGTGCACGTGCAGCTGTGTCACGTGTTCAGTCTAATGTTTGGGCACCCAACTAGGTTCTCAACACTAAGCCGGGCAGACCACTGGAGGTCCCAGGAGAAGAGTCCTCTGGTCCCTGCTTCTCGGTCAGCTGAATGCCCAATGCACTATGCCCAGAAAACTTGTCCTACTACCCAGTCCTCTGGTGGGTTTATTGTTGCTTTTTGAGACAGGGCCTACAACTCTGAAGTACCCCAGGCTGGCCTCAAGCTAGCTGTATAGCCAAGGATAACCTTGAACTTCTGATTTTTTTTTCCCTTCCACCTGTACAGAGGTGGGCTGTGGAGGGAACTCCAGGCTTCCTGCACGCCAGGCAAGCACCCTACCTGCTGAGTGACAGCTCTAGCCCTGTCCTGTCTTGTCCTGCTCACTCCTGCCCCCACAGAAAACAGGCAAGCTACCTATCAAAGGCCAACACTGGGAGGGGGGAGAGAATAGGGCCCAAGCCCCAGAAAATGCGGACTATGGTCTAAATGGGTGTGTGGGGCATCACACTGGTAACCGTGTTTTCTCCTAAACAACCAGACAGGACACTGTTCTTTGTAGAGGTGGAGATAAAGCCGGCCACTCCAGATCCTAATCTCAGCGCAAGGCAGAAGGAACTGGTGCTTTTTCAAGGGAAGCTTGGGTCTGTGACTCCAACGATACCGCCTGGGATACCGCGTGTCTCCGTGTGCCCCTCCCACGTAGTGACCCTCCCCCACGCCCTGCAGAAGGAGGCAGACCCGGCCCACAGCCAGAGAAGAAGATGGATCAAGCTTCCGGGGAGTCTCTCTTTGTAGCTGAAAGCCCGACCCGTAGTCTGGAGAGTCCCCAGTCATCCTGCCAGTAGCCACATCCCTGCCCTAAGGCCTCTCTCTCTTTCTTGGTTTTTGGAGACAGGTTGTCTCTGTGTAAAGAAGCCCTAACTGTTCTGGAACTTACTATGGAGACCAGGCTGGCCTCGAACTCACAGAGATCCGCCTACCTTTGCTTCCTCTCTGGAATGTTGGGATTAAAGGCGTGCGTCACCACGCCCGGCCGATTTTCTTGAAACTCAGACCCCAAGATTTAACTATGGGATGCCAGTAAGACTGGGGGTTTCGGTCACCCAGTCCTAACTTAACAACTCTGAGCAACTCTCAGCAAGTGCTTTTGGCCGCAGGCCGCTGGGCTCCTTCAGGCTCGGGACGCAGGGGATCAGTGCAGGGGGCAGAGTCTCGACTCCCTTTGCAGCCGGTCACCCTTCCCCCCTCCCCGCGGGCTTTTGCACACGACGCGCGAAGGGCGGCTTCACACGGGGTGGTGAGGGCCGGGGATAAAGCGGGCGGGCGCGGGGCGCAGCGGCGGGACCCGAGCGGAAGGTGAGTGCACGCTGCCATCGTCCGGCGCGCAACTTCGAGGGCGCACTGTGGAAGAGGCGGCATGCCGACCGTGGACAAGCAGAATCTGCTGGAGAGCACGAGCGGAGCCCGGTAAGTTTAAGCCCCAAGGGGCGGGAATCTGGGCGGCATCACAGGCACCTCCTCGTTGGCCGTCCTGGCTGTGTTTGGTCCGGGCTGGGGCTTGAACCTGGGATCCCGCCAGAGGGATGGGGTGAAGCAAGGGAAAGAGGAAATTGGCGCTAGCCTCATAGCCCCGGGGAACACTTGTCTCACCTGACCAAGCATACAGATCCTGAACACTGCCTGCTGGGGCGCCCCAGTGGAACACAGTCGGGTGCCTGGAACCCCGCCTTCACTCCAGCACTTTGATCCCAGGCAGCCCTGAGGTGGGGAGGCCCTGTGCCCTCGGGTGCTGTGCGCTACATTTCAGGTTACTGTCTTGAGCCAGAACTCTGCTCTTTCTCTGCGCTCGACTGGACGGCCTGCCCTTTGGCTAGTTCTTAAAGACTGTCCTCTAGACCTGAGAAGGGGTGGAGGAGGAGGGAACGACTTAGAACAAGGTCCCAAGACTCACTTCCCCAGCATCCCCCAGTATCATTGGCTTCTTACCTCCGACCACCTGGCAGGCACTGTTGTTAACTTTTTCTGGAAACAACGGGGGTCAGCAATACTCCTAGAGACTGACTCTGTGCTCACCCCCCCTCCCCCCCCGCCCCCAACCCCGGCTGAGCGTTTCTCTCCTTCCTTTCACCTCCAGGTCATACTTTGGATCTCTGTGGAAGAGTGAGGCTGGCAGGGCCCCTCCTGTGAACCTGCCTGCTGTTGAGCTGGCGATCCAGAGCAACCATTATTGCCATGCCCAGAAAGATGCTGGTAGTCACCCTGACTCCAAGAAGCAGATGGCCCGGCGCAAGCTCTACGTGGCCTCTGCCATCTGCCTGGTGTTCATGATTGGAGAAATCATTGGTAAGGCCATGGGTGAATTGACAGTACATCTGACCGGCACAGAGACCCTGAACCCAGCGTGTGTCTTCCAGGGCTTAGCGTCTCGCCAAGCAGCGCACAGAACTGGGGGAGTTAACTCCTTGGGGGAGCTTCATTCCGGGCTTGCACTTTGCAGGTGGATACCTGGCACACAGCCTGGCCATTATGACGGATGCCGCCCACCTGCTCACGGATTTTGCCAGCATGCTCATAAGTCTTTTCTCCCTCTGGGTGTCTTCCCGACCGGCCACCAAGACCATGAACTTCGGCTGGCAGCGAGCTGGTGAGGATCCTCGTGGGCCACAGACAGGGTTGATCCAAGAGAGAAAGCCCGGGTTAGAATAGAGTTTTTGTTTGGAATTTTCAGTTTTTTGAGACCGCACCTCTAGTAGCCCAGGCTGGCTGTGAGATTCCTGATTCTCCTACTTCCCCACCTCCCAAGTCCTGCAATTCCAGACATGTGCTACACCAGCTAGTTTGTTTTTGTTTTCATTTTTTTATAAACAGGATGTTGATAGGTTGTCCACGCTGGCTTCTAACTCACTTGTCTAACCCAGGCTGGCGTCAAACGCAGTCACAACCTCCCAAGGACTGGAATTGAGGCCTGTGCCATGACAGGAATGCCAGGAGTAAGGCCACAAAAGCAGCTTCTGTGGTGAAGGGGGTGTCTGCTTTGGCCTCTGGTCCCTGGGAACTCCCAGTCTGATGGGACAGACTTGGTGCCAGTTATCTGGGAGTTAATGGAGAGGCAAAGTCCACCTTTCTTGCTTAGGAAATAGTGGCCCAGAACAAAAGACAATAGCACTGGCATTGCCTGTCACTGTGGATGCCCTGTGGGGTAGGGAAAGGTCAGTAAACACCGCCTTAAGCTGTTAGTTCCCTTCTGGATGGCACTGTCCCTCTCCTGTCCGGAGAGATGGCCCTGTGTCCTCAGCCTCCATTTGTCAGTTGAGCAAAACAAGGAACTGGAGGTGGCTCAGCCGCTGGCATCCACTGCTCTTGGCAGTAATTTAACTACAGCTCTGGGGAGTCTGGGCCCTCTTCTGTTACCTTTAATTAAATTAGGTAGTGACCTTACCTTGATTTGGGTGGGAAAATTAGGTATATGCCCTTAATCCCCGCACAAGGGAGGCCGAGGCAGGTGAACCTCTTGAGCTCAAGGCTAGCCTGATCTACATAGTGAGCCCACAAAAAACATAAATATCAAACTCAGGCAGTCTCTTTGCCTTAGCAGCCCACATTCTAGGATTAGAGATGTACACCGCCATGCTGGAGATATATATATATATATATATATATATATATATATATATATATAGTATATTATGTATGTGTGTATATGTGCATAAATATGTTTCTTCCCATGTTCAGCAAACAAGGTTGAGCTAAATGATTCCATATATGAGTTGGCGGGATGAGGCATGTCTTCAGGAAGCACCGAAGACACTCAGATCCTGACCGCAGCGGGGAGGGGCTTACATGGAGGGAGTAGGCCTTCCTACCCTTAGGGCCCAGGCTGAGGTTGTCCCTGTGGTTCTCTTACCCAGAGATCCTCGGAGCGTTGGTGTCTGTGCTGTCCATCTGGGTGGTAACTGGGGTGCTGGTGTACCTGGCTGTGCAGCGCCTGATTTCTGGAGATTATGAGATCAAAGGGGACACCATGTTAATCACGTCGGCCTGCGCTGTGGCTGTGAACATCATGTGAGTGCAGCCCCAGTTCATCCCTGTGTGCAAACCTCCGGGGAAGTTCCCTGGTATACATCGGTTCTCCCTTAGACCTTAGGCCAATAGGTCTGCACCTCTGCCATTTCAAACCCCCTCCCCCACGTTCCATGTCGGAGAATAAACTTGGAGGCTACCCACAGCAAAGGGGATGCTTCTGCTTCTTGCTGGACCAAAGGGCAAGTCAGGCTGGCATGGCTAAAACTGGTCTCAGTAAAAGAGAGGGAGGGTGGGTAAATCATAGGCTTGGGCCTTCTGTCTCCTTGGCTCTCTTGTCTCAAGTTCCCCTCCTGTACCATGAGGAGATGAACTAGATGACTTCCTTGGTGCCCCCTTGCTCTGAAACTCAGCTTTGGGGTATTGCACCCAGTCAGTCTCCCACTGTGGGCAGAGCTGTTTGCCCTGTGGCTATGAGCTAAGGCTGTAGGACTAGATTCCTATGCCTAAGAGGGTCACTGAGTGATGGGGCCTTCAGAATTTCACCCTCGGGAGGCCAACCCTAATGAGTAGACTGTGCCTAGGTGGCTTGAAACCTTTGCTACCTCATTGAGTCTTGTCTGTTTCCACAGAATGGGGTTGGCTCTTCATCAGTCTGGACATGGGCACAGCCATGGACATGGGCAAAGCCATGAACATGGACACAGCCATGGTAATCAAAGCCATGAAGACAGCCAACAGCAGCAGGAGAACCCCAGTGTCCGAGCAGCCTTCATCCATGTGATCGGGGACCTTCTGCAGAGTGTGGGTGTCCTGGTGGCTGCCTACATTATATACTACAAGGTCAGAGTGGGCACGGGGAGGGAGGTGGGGCAGTGCCTACCTCTGTGCAGGGACTTTTTCCCCATGCTGGGCCCCCTCCAGCTTAGGATGAGAAGGTAGAGAAAGGGAAGGAATATTTAATACTGAGTGCTGGCTCTACAACAAGCCCAAAAGGTAGGCAGTTGCGCTTTATGCATTCGGAAAGGTTGTTACTTGTACCGTTTCCCAGCCCAGGACTGTGGGCTGCTGGAGCCCGGGCATTGCCTGTCACACAGAGGCAGTGAGATGTAGTGTATGTGGCTGAGGTCTCATGGAACCTCAGTTTCCCCGTCTATAAAATGGGAATGGCGAATCAGATGCTGACATTCCTCTTTAGCTCTGCCTGTGCCTTAGCTCTTTAGGGAGAGATGTGTCCTGAGGTCGCCTGGGTGCAGAATAGAGTAGAAAATTCAAAGACCAGGCTAGAGTGAGTCCCATGCTCACCCTGAAAAGAGAGACCTCCCTGATACTGTGCTGGTAGGAGGGAGATCGGGAGACCCAGGTGGATGCTGGGAGATAGGGAGACCCAGGTGGATGCTGGGAGATGATAGGGAGACCCAGGTAGATGCTGGTGAGCCCCATGTCTGTCTCCTTTTCCTGCAGCCTGAGTACAAGTATGTGGACCCCATCTGCACCTTCCTCTTCTCCATCCTGGTCTTGGGGACAACGTTAACCATCCTGAGAGATGTGATCTTGGTTCTCATGGAAGGTACCTCAGACCTAGAGTTTTGGGGTTTGGGGGTGGGGTGTACACAGATGTCTGTTCATCTATTATGTGTAGAAACCAGAGGTTGACAGTGGGGTATCTTCTTCGTTTAAAAAAAAAAAAGATTTATTTATTTATTATGTATACAATGTTCTGGCTGCATGTGTGCCTATACTCCAGAAGAGAGCACCAGATCTCATTACAGATGATTGTGAGCCACCATGTGGTTGCTGGGACTGAACTCAGGACCTCTGGAAGAACAACCAATGCTCTTAACCTCTGAACTATCTCTCCAGTTCTTTTTTTGTTGTTGTTGTTGTCCTGGCTGTCCTAAAACTTTCTGTAGACCAGTCTGGCCTCGAACTCAGAAATCCACCTTCCTCTGCTGGGATTAAAGGCATGCATGTGCTACCACCACTTGGCTAGCCCTTAATTAATTATTTATTTAATAGCTTATTAAGGTCTCCTACTGAACCTAGAGCTGTCTAGTTTCTCCAAGCTGACTGACCAGCAAGCCACTTGGGTCGGCTTGTCCTCCACCCTCCCTCAGCTCTAGGGTTACTAGGGAGGACAGCCACACCTGGCTCGTTTTTGTTTTTCTTGTGGGTACTGGGCACCTGAACTCAGGTCCTCACTTCACCCTCTGGAACTCTCTAATTAGACCAAGCTGGCTGGCCAATCAGTCAGTCCCAAGGCGTCTGCCTTGTCTGGGATTACTGCAGTGCCGCATGCATGTGTGTGTGGTGTTTAGCGTGAGTTCTGGGAGATCAAACAGACCTCTAGGTGCTGTTAGCAGCTCAAGTATCTCCCCAGCCTCACTTTGGGGTTCCCTCAGCCTGTGACTCATTAATCCGCCTCAGGGGCAGTGTGGCTGTCTGGAGAACCTGCACACTAGAGTGTGAGTGGAAGGAAGTCTGCAACCTAGCACGGGTCCTTAGAGCTCTGAATTGATCAGGAGCACCGGTTCCTAGATAGGTTGGGGCCAGTGCTTATCCTCCCCCTGGGCCCAGGGCTGCCTCCTCCCTTGTTTGGAATGTGTGGGGCCCTTGCTGGTCACATGGCTGGGCGGCCTTGGTAACACCTGGAGCCCCACCCCCAGTCATCAGGTGCTTTTTCCCAGGAAGACTGGGATTTGGTTCCGGTGTTTGGGGGTTGTTTTTGTTGGAGATGGGGGGCAGGGTTTGAAACAGGGTCTCTCTGTGTAGCCCTGGCTGGCCTGGAACTCAAAATCAGGTTGGCCTCAAAGTCTGCCTCCCAAGTGCTGGGTTAAAAGCATGCACCCCACACCCAGCAGCTTTTTTAAATTTTATTTTTGAAACATGGTCTCACTAACATCAAATTCACAGAGATCTGCCTGCCTCCACCTTCCTAGTGCTGGGATCAAAGGGTGCTGGGAACTGAACCTTGGTCCTCTGGAAGAGTGGCAAGTGCTCCCCATTACTGAACCTTGGTCCTCTGGGAGAGAGGCAAGTGCTCCCCATTACTGAGCCACCTCTCTAATCCCCTGTTGGTTTTTGTTGTTGCTGGTTTTTTTTTTTTTACACACTGAGGTTTTTTGTTTTGTTTTTGCTTTTAAAGATTTATTTATTTCTTATGTATATAGTGTTCTGTCTGCATGTATGCCTGTGTGCTATAAGAGGGCACCAGATTTCATTACAGATGGGGTTGCTGGGAATTGAACTCAGGACCTCTGGGAGAGCAGCCAGTGCTTTTAACCTCTGAGCCATCTCTGTAATCCCCTGCTGGTTTTGAGACAGGGTCTCTAGATGCAGCTCAGACTGGACTGTGTCAGCCTCTACCGTGTTGAAAATATAGGTGTGCACCACCACAGTTGCCGAGAGAATCCACACCAGTTCGGTCCTTTTCCTTGGGTCTCTGGGCGCCCAAACCCTGTTCCTGCCTCAGCCGCAGCACTGAATGGTGTCTGGAACTCCCCATCTAATCCGCACGGTTGTCCCACACTTTTGGCCTTGGGGCTTAGGCCCAAGCCATGGCTTTCTGGGGGTCAGGACAGTTGGAAAAGAGTAGGGTGCTGGTCTGGGGCTTCCAGGCTGTCTTCATCAAGATGTCTGGCCTCACAGGGCCTGGTGGGGCCACACCTGTAATCCCAGCACCCAGGAAGGTGAAGCAGAATTGGGGTCTGAGACCAGCTTGGGGTACATAGCGAGACTCTGTCTAAAATCAAATAGACACCATTTACCTGTGAGCAGAACAGACCCATGGGCTCAGAGTTTCCATTCTAGACACAACAGATAAATCCGTGAGGTCATTCCAGTTGGTGTAACAGGACAGACTGAGGGGTGGGAGCCACAGGGGACCTGCTGGCCGAGGTGGCTCTGGAGGAATGGAGTGCGATGGGAGGGTAGTGTCCTTCACCACTGTACTTGCTCTTCCCAGGGACTCCGAAAGGTGTGGACTTCACAGCCGTGAAGAATCTCCTGCTGTCCGTGGATGGGGTGGAGGCCTTGCACAGCCTGCATATCTGGGCGCTGACAGTGGCCCAGCCGGTGCTGTCTGTCCACATAGCTATCGGTGAGTGAAGGTGAAGAGAAGAAGCAGCCAGAGGCCCCGGCTGTTCCTGAGGGTGTGCCAAGCTCTGGCCACACGCTGAGCATCAAAATGCCCTTTGAGCCTTACCGTTGCATTTATGGAGGCCTTGTTTGGGGTGGTCCGATCACTTCTGCAGGAGCAGGGAGTGAGCGGGTGGAGGAGACACTTTAAGCTGTAGGCCAGTGCTTTCCTTGCTCGTCTGGTTCGGGATAGCCCCTGGCATTGCTTGTCCCCTGTCTGTGCCCCAGGGGTAGATATGAGACCAAGCATCCCACTTTTCTCTCTTCCCAGCTCAGAATGCTGACGCCCAAGCTGTGCTGAAGGTGGCTAGGGACCGCCTCCAGGGGAGGTTCAACTTCCACATCATGACCATCCAGATTGAGAGCTACTCTGAAGAGATGAAGGACTGTCAGGAGTGCCAAGGCCCCTCAGACTGACTGTCTGGTCAGACACCATCAGAGGCATGGCCAGGACGCATGGCGGTGCATTGAGTGTCCAGCCGGGACGCCAGGTTCAAGGCACAGCCTGCCTTGGTCCACACCAGTGGGACTCTCGTTGACCTCCTATGAGCCCACAGGATGCCCCTGAGGCAGATGAGGATGTCCTGCTCCAGGACTGTGTTTGGGCTGGATCCTCAGCTGGCGTCCTTCCTAATGTCCCAGCTGGAAAGGCACGGAGGCACGAAAGGGGACTCTGGGGTGTCCTGTACATGTCCAGACACCTGACTGGGCAGGCAGGCTCCCTTTTGTAAGGGTCAGTCTCTTTGATAAAAGAATTTTGAAACAGACTCAGAAAGATACTTTGAAGACCATTTTTATTAGATTGTGGGAGGAAAAACACACAAGCCAGGCAAGCTGTACATCTCAGAAGATGCTGCAAGGAGCTAGGGAGAAGGGAGAAAGAAAGTCATGCCTTTGAGTTAGGGTCAGCAGTGGAGTTCTGTAAACAGCTGAATGGCTGTAATGGGGGTGTGTGTGTATGTGTTAACAAAACACTGAGAAAGCTCAGTGTGTTGGGGGCGAGCCTGCTACGGGTTTTGGTCAGTTTGGGGAGATGACTCTGGGTAGAGGCCTGCCATAGAGGCAGGAACAGCACCTGGGTTTGGATGCTATGCACCTTGGACTTAGTGGGAGGTAGAAATAGGGTCCCTGGGGCTTGCTAGCTAGCTAGTCTAACCACGTCTGTGCAATCTAGGTTCAGTGAGAGATTGTACCTCAAAAAAGAAGTTGGAGAGCAACGGAGGATGCAGCGTACACGAACACACACACACACACACATATTGAAAGAAGAGATAAAAGGGGAAAGCAGAAATCGTGCTTTTGAATTAGAATTTGGGGAAACAGGCTACCTTAGCAGTTAGGTCTATTAGCAGAGAGCCGGAAGTACCTTAATTAGGGGAGAATCATGCCTTTCGCTCCTTGGCACGTGTCTGGGTACCGTCAGGCCCAACTGAATGAACTCTACAAAGAATGTGTGTAGCAGTCAGGACAACTTGGGGTTGCTTCTCAGCACTTCATTGTGAGTTCCTGGAATCAATGACAGTTTGTCAGACCCAAGCCACCCTTGAGGGAGGGGACAGTGGTATGGAATGTTCTGATCTTTGGAGCAGGTTAGAATGTTCCATCTTTCACCTTGGGCCAGGGGTAGAACTTAGCTTCCATTCTTCTGACTAGGAAGAACTGCTTCTAGGAGACTGGCCTCAAGGATCCCAGCCCCCCACTTGCTTGCCTTTCCCCAGTTGGTCCCCCCTGCAGCCCTTGGGGGCCCCTGCCCATAATGACTTACCAAGGCCACCCCTGAGATGTGGGGCCAAAGGGTACCTGAGGCTTCTCCGTGTCTTGGCCACTTTGACTGTGGGTCCCATGTGACTTCCTGGAGGAGGCCTCTTAACTACAGAAGGACCTGGCTGGTTTCTTCCTGGTACCCCAGCCCAGGAAGTTGTCAGAGGTCACTCCTCAGTGTGGGTGACTTACATAGAAACCTGGAACTTCGGGACACCTCCCCTATGGGCCTGTGAAGACAGCCAAGCCTGCCACATACCTGGTGGTTGTGTATGGGTCACTTTGATCAGTGTCCCGGAAAAGGGACTCCGCAGTTAAAGCTGTTGTCAAGGCCAGACCAGCTTCCTGGTCCCCTGTCTTCACTGCCCTGGCAGGTAAGAGGCTAAGTGTCCGCCTCCACCAACAGCATCCCACTTTTAAAATAAATGGCAAGCATCTGTTTTATATGTTTGGAGTCTGGTCTTTAGGGTTTTTGAATTTTTTATGTGTTTGAGTGTTTCACCTTGTAGGGCATGTATGTGTACCATGTACATTGGAGGCCAGAAGAAGGCGTCAGACCCCCTGGAACGCAAATTAGAGGTGGTTGTAAGCCACCATGTGGTTGCCGGGACCGAAGCCAGAATCTCTTGGCCCTGAGCCATCTGTCCAGCACCTTAGTTTGGTTTTTTAAGACAGGTTACTCAGGTACCCCAAGATGACCTAGAACTCCTGATCATCTTAAAGTTTTTATATACTTTATTTTTATTTCATGATTTTTGCCTGCACAGTGTGAGGGTGTCAGCTCCGGAACTGGAGTTACAGACAGACAGGTGTGAGTTGTCATGTGGGTGCTGGGAATTTAACCTAGATCCTCTGGAAAAGCAGCCACTTAACCACTGAACCATCTCTTCAGCTCCTTAATTTTTTTATTTGATTATTATTGTGTATCCTTGCACAAGTATGGGCATTTGTGTTCCACGGTGCATGTGGGTCAGAGGACAGCTTTCGGGAACTGGTTTTCTCTTTCCGCCGTGGGTTCTGGGTCACCAGTCTTGTACTTCCACCTAGAGTGGTCTCACTGGCTGGGTTTCTGATCCTCTTGCCTCTGCCTCCTAAATGCTGGGATTACAGGTATACTGCAGATACATCTGGCTTTTTCAATTTTTAATTTTAGATAACCCGTGCTAGCCTGTAATTCCTATCCTCCTGTCTCAGCCTCCTGAGGAGGATTAGAGCATGAACCACTCACCACCTGACCTCTTGTTTGACCCTCTCCCCATCTGTTAAAAACAAAACTAAGAACAAAAGAACAAACTCTGCCTCTCAGCACTGTGAGTGCCCACCCCTCAGCCTCCATTAACCCCAAGATTCTGGATTTTAGGGATATCTGTGTGGATATATTTAGGTCATTGCTGTCCCTTTCACAGTTGCCAGTGTTCCATAGATCTTGTGCACGTGGTCTAGACTGGCCTGGGACTTCAGAGGGTCTCCTGCCTGCCTCAGCCTCCCGAGTGCTGTAGAGACTACAGACATGAGCTCCTGGACTGTCTTCCTCTTTCTTTTAAATAGTATGTGACTGTGTGTTTGTATACATGTGTGTGTACACGTGTGTGCAGTTATCTGCATATGAACCATGTGATTGGGTGCCTATGGAGACCAGAAGAGGTTGTTGGATGCCCTGGAACAGAAGTTATCGGTGTTTGAGCCACCCAGTGTGGTTGGGAACCCAGGCAGGGCCCTTTGCAAGAGCAGAAAACACTCTTAAGCACTGAGCCATCTCTCCAGTTCCCACAGGTTTCATGAAAACCAAGGTTCAAAGAGGCTAAGTCACACAGCCGGCGTGAGACACGTCCCGCATACCCTGGGTAATCTCTGTTACCGCAGGGGTTGAGACCTGCTGAACTCAACGCTGCCTTCCACACAGGCACAGCCAATGGGACGCAGCCTATTGTCTTGCAAAGGTGTCTCCTGTCCCGGGGCTGGTGCTGGCACTGGGTGCCCTCCATCTTTGGCAGGCTGCCTAGACGGCAGCTGTGCAGATTCCTCAAGTGCTCCTGACCGTGGGCCAGGCCACCCCCCCCACTTTAATCTCTAGTCCCCTCTTGCACCTCAAGCATCTGACAGCTCCCTGCTTCCAATAAACGGCCCACTTTCCACACCGGGCTGTGATAGGATCCAGGAAGGACCTGAGTCATACAGGGCCAGGAGTGAAGCTGGAGAAAGGGGGTGAGAGGCCTCAGGGGACAGACTGTTCCGGCCAGCAACCCAGTCACGGGAGTTTCCACAGTGGCTCAATCCATCAAAGAAGGAGAACACCTGATACCTTGGGCCTGTGTTAGACCCCACCCTCACTTTCTGGAGTCACCCCAGGCCCCCACCACGCTCCCCCTTGACCCTGAGCGCCCGCCACACCATGCAGCTGCTGCGCGGGTATTTATAGCCTGAGCGTGAGTGGGCAAGGACACGTGCTTTATTTCGGAAGTGATAATTCCAGTTCCAGGTGGCCAAGCCCAAGAAAAGTCCCTCCCAGACTCCACCCTCACCTCCAGGACACCGAGAACAGCCCTCTCCCCGCAACCAGCACAGTTGGGAACAGCCCAAGCTCTGGGTGTGCAGGCCAAAGTGGGCTTCTGTCATATTCCTCCCGAGTTTCCAGACTGGGGGCTACACACACCCGTGCCTCCACTTCCCCTCAATTCGCCCTCTGGCTCAGTCTTTAACTCCATAGTCTGGCACTGTGACTCACGCTTGTAACTCTACTTGGGAAGCTGAGGCAGTAAGCCTGGGTTTACAGAGTCAGACCTTGTCTCACTTCTCATGTACACCCTCCCCCGCCCCCCCCCCAAAAAAAATTGAAAGCCAGGCTGTAATGGCAAACACTTTTAATCCTAGCTCTCTGGAAAGCAGAGGCAAATGATCTCTGTGAGTTCGAGGCTAGCCTGGTCTACTGAATGAGTTCCAGGACAGTCAGGACTATACAGAGAAACCTTGTCTTGAAAAAATGAAAAACGAAAGAAAAAAAAAATCAAGAAAGCAAAACCAAACACCAAATTCCATTCCTTTGAAGGGAGAGTGGTGCAGCAGCTGACCTCTAGTGGTCAAGGTTGGTAGTGCAGTACGGCCAGAATGGTCGCTCCAGAGACCAGCATCTGCCACACACAACACCCAAAATTCTTCAGTTATTCCTGAGTCCTGGCTTCTTCGCTCACTCTTTTTTTGTTTGTTTGTTTCTTTAAAGATTTATTTATTTATTATGTATACAACATTCTGCCTCGATGTATGCCCGCACGCCAGAAGAGGGCGCCAGATCTCATTACAGATGGTTGTGAGCCACCATGTGGTTGCTGGGAATTGAACTCAGGACCTCTGGAAGAGCAGCCAGTGCTCTTAACCTCTGAGCCATCTCTCCAGCCCCCTTCTTCGCTCACTCTTAATTGAGCCTGGCAACCCTGGTGTTTACGAATGACTGCTTTCTTCGTGGACTAAGAACCCCAGAGCAGGGGATGGAGTTCTGTCTCGTGCACACTCTGCTCTCCCACTTTCCACAACGCTGACATCCAGTTAACACTCTTGTAACTATAGGTCAAATATTTACGATGAGCGAGGCGGTGGTGGCGCACACCTTTTAATCCCAGCACTCGGAAGGCAGAGGCAGGCGGATCTTTATGAGTTCGAGAACAGCCTGGTCTACAAAGCTAGTTTCAGGATAGCCAGGGTTACAATTGAAACCCTGTCTCGAAAAAAAATTAAAAAATAAAAAACTTACGATGCACCTGCCAGACCAAAGAGAGGAGGGCAATATCCGCCCTCCGGAACTCCCAGGCCCGTCCTGAGGCCCGGCGGTGTGCGCAAGCACTCAGTGTGAACCGTGCTATGGCTTCGAACCACCAAGGAGGTGAGTGGGCATGCGGGTTAGGAATGGTTGAAGCAGAGATACAAAGAAAGGCATTTCTGGGACCGGGATCGGCTTGTGCCCCGGCCTTTGCCAAACGCAGATTCGCCTCAGCCAGGGGGAGACCCCCGCCCCTCAGGGCGCCCTGTCGTGCCCGGCCAACCCGGACGTGACTTTTATCCGTAAAAGTTTTGATTGGTTGTCTCCTGTCCTGCAGGCAGGTGCAGCGCTTTACCTAGGGCTTCTCTAGACTGCGGTACTTCTTGCGTTGCACGGACACCGGGTCCTTGAACAGCACCGGGTCCATTCGCACTCGAGAGGACACCAGAGGCATGTGGCCGAACCTTGCTGCCACACGGTTGATGCAGTCCTGAGGCAGAGACTGAGGCTCCGGTCGGGGCCCAGGTCCTTCAGCGACCTAAGAGGTGGAAGGGAAACGTCTCCATGAAGCTTGTTTTTCTGAGCCCTCACCCCTGCTGCGGCAAAAGAGAATCCGCCCTTTTTCCTTAGTGCGGACCTGTCCCCGGGGTCCTCTCACCAGCGGAGCGGCGTCCTGGCGCTGCCTGCCATAAGGCACCTTGATAGGGGGCAGCCTGGTGACAGTTGCTACCAGGAAGTTCATCAGGACGTCCACACAGGCAGGCGTGTCGTCTACCAGGGTCCTCAGGGCCTTAGTCAGGGAGTGGGTGAAGAGGGTGTGGTAGTACCTGTGAGGTGTGAGGTAAGCCTTAGGGGATGGAAAAGGCTGCAGGCAGGATCCATTCTCTATCCTTGGACCCCAGACCTGAAGCTGTTTTCCAAGACCTGTACTCCACCTCCTCACAGGGAGCTCCTGTCCTGGGCATGACCAGGCTCTCCAAGTGCCCTGTGGCTTAGGAGATGGGCAGTGATGTATCCTGTCCCTCCAACCCCTTCTTGGGGCCTACCTTCTGGGCTCCCAAGTCTGAACTCAGTCAGACTGGGTGGCAGGGGGGGTGTGAGATGGTTCCAAAGCCATCAAACATGGCTACCCAAAGACCAGCTTTAGGGAGGCTGTGTACAAGCTGGGCCCCCTCTGCACACACAAGGATTATCCTTGTCCATCCTGAGAGCCGGTTCCATGATACATGGATGAGGTTTAAGTGGATTAAAGAATCACTTTCAAGAGGCCCCAGAAGCCAGGCCTGGTGGGGAACAGTATCTGTAATCTCAGCCCTCAGCTGCGTAGGGAGCCCGTCTCTGAGTCAGGGTTTCCAGACATCCCAGGCTGACCTCAAACTCACCACGCGGAGTGTGACCTTGAACTCCTGATCCCCCCTGAGCCAGTGCTGGGATTACAGCTGTGTGCCAACATGCCCACTTTTAGTCAGGATTGGGAATGGAATCCAAGGCTTTGCACATGCTACCCAAGTGCTCTGACCAACTGAGCTAGCTTCCCAGCCCAGCTCAAAGAGGAGAAGCCCCCAGATCACATCACTGGGAAGAGGTTTATCTAGGCCTTGATGAGCCTTGACTCCAGACAGCAGGCACCCACCCACCCACTCCTGGGTTGGGACTGGAGCCTCTGGTCCTTTCTCCCTGTGCTGGGGCCAATAATTGCACCTGTGGTAGAAGGCAGCTGTAGTGAGGGCCATGGAGAATTCATTGGCCAGCTCAGTACTGTAGCCCCAGCCACCCCGGGCCTCATTCCAGAAGTGGTTCCACGTCAGAAAGCCCACCATCCGCTCAGGGAAGCTCTGCCACACCGCAAAGGCAAAGTCCACCTGCAGAGGGATTTAAGCGAGCTATGAGGAGGAACTTCCTGACCCAAATCCTTACAGCCTATGAGGGGAGGTCAGCCTGCCTGAGGGGTTGGGGCAGAGCTTAGGGGATGGGAGCCATTGCTTGGAGTCTTACTAGAAGTTTAGTGTGAGTGTTCCTGCGAAATTAGGGGGGAACTTGCCCAGTCAAGAGCAAAGGGTTGGATCTCAGGGCGTGGGAACCTGACGTGCTTTTGATGTGTCCCCATCACACTGGTGTGTCCCCATCACACTGGAGGTCTCTCGGGTCCCGCCCTCACCTCACTGGTAGAAAGAGTGCTGTGGACATCGAGGCTGAGGATGGCATTGGTGCTGATGTTGTCGTACGGGAAGAATC
Organism: Chionomys nivalis; assembly: GCF_950005125.1. Lineage (NCBI taxonomy): Eukaryota > Metazoa > Chordata > Mammalia > Rodentia > Cricetidae > Chionomys > Chionomys nivalis. The sequence continues at coordinate 18,227,827 of NC_080096.1, read as the reverse complement.
GATCGCTGGCCTGTGGTGGGGCGGAGGGAGCTGAGGGCATCTCAGCATGAGAAACACCCCTCAACCCCCACCCAGTAAGAAGAAGTCCTTCAGATAGGGTGTAGAAGGGAAAGCTAAGGGATGCAGAAGCCTGCCCACAAGCCTAGAGGGCATTTTCCCCTTTGTCTCTAAGGTCCTTTAGTTGACATCTAGGGTTCCCTCTGTTATCACATCAGATACGTTATTTGAAAGAAATCCGACTTGGTGAGATGAGAGTGTCTGCCTAGAAGACCACGGCACGGGGCATGTGGTGTGGCATTGTGTGGGTTCCCAGCCCCCGCCCCCGCCCCCGCTTTCCAGCCCACTGTGCTGCTCTCTGCAGTATTTCTCCACGATCCCACGTTCCTCATCTGAGATTTCACACCTTATCTGAGACACCCCTGAAGCCTCTTCCCTCACATATTCCGGGAACCTCAGTACTCTGTATTTTCCAGGGCTAGAAGTGGAACCCAGGACCCTGCACAGAGCAGGCAACTGCATACCAGCGAGACCCACCCTAGCCTAAGAGCATCGGTCCAATTAGACCCTCAGCTAGAACGCATGGCCTGACTCTTTCAGACCCGTAGTGAAGCCCAGCTAGGCTCAGGACATCCTGGGTCAGTCCTCCCTGGTCCCCAGTGTGAGCCCTCCCTCTTCACCTTCCTGTGCCCCTCGATGACTGTCAAGGGCACCGTTGTCTCAGGCCACCTGTCAGGGGGTGGCTCCTCACTGCTCCAGAGGATCAGGATCTAGGAAGAAAGGGGATGTTTCTGAAGTCTGGGATCGGAATTAGAAGGGGAGTCTCGGGGATGGAGCACGGAGTACGGACAGCAGCGGGGACTTGGTGGATACGTGTCCCTTCACTGCCACCTTCTGAAAGGCAATAATTCTGGTTGAGACGGGTGGTGGTGAATGCCTGTAATTCCAGCATCTAGGAAGCAGAGGGAAGCAGATCTCTGAGTGGTTGCCCTAGACAGGGTCTCTTTATACAGCCCTGGCTGTCCTGGAACTCACTATGTAGACCTGGCTGATCTTGAATTCAGTCTGCCACTGCTCCCATGTGTCACACTTCACATGCCATCCCCGTCTTCCCTCTGGGCTTTGTATCCTCGTCCTTGTCATCATCTGCTCAGTCCCACTGCCCCAACCGGAGAGAGGCTCCCACTTCACCCTGGCCCGTCCTCTGAGAGTCAACCTGGAGTCTTTGGTGGGTTTTTGTTTTCGCTTAGGTGGATTTATTATTTTATGTGCAGGAAGGTTCTGCCTGCATGTTTGTGCACTGGGTGCCTGCCTGCCTGGTGCCTACAGAGGTCAGAAGGGTCACCAGATCCCCTAGAATTAGCGTCACCAATGGTCGTGAGCCATGAGGGTGCTGGGAGCTGAACCTGGGCTGTCTTAAAGGACAAGCACTCTTAACCAATGAGCCATTTGTCCAGCCCTGTTTGTTTTTGTTTTTAATATATTTATTTATTTATTTATTATACAATATTCTGTCTGTGTGTATGCCTACAGGCCAGAAGAGGGCACCAGACCCCATTACAGATGGTTTTTATTTATTTATTATACAATATTCTGTCTGTGTGTATGCCTGCTGGCCAGAAGAGGGCACCAGACCCCATTACAGATGGTTGTGAACCACCATGTGGTTGCTGGGAATTGAACTCAGGACCCTTGGAAGAGCAGGCAGTGCTCTTAACCTCTGAGCCATCTCTCCAGCCCCTGTTTTTGTTGTTATATGGCTTTTGAGACAGGATCTTTTTTATTTAAGAATTTTATTGTAAAGCTCCTTTACAAGTTTTAAAGATAGAGAGATTCTATTATGATTTTTAAATGATATTAAATAATAGCATGACTTGGAATATCAGTCATCTATGTAGACTCACATTCATCTACTTCAATGTGTCTACGTTCATATTTCCATTGGTTTGCAGAGCAAGGAATTCTGGCCATTAATGGTTTACTTTTAACAGATGATCACAGTGTTACCTGAGATGGTTTGTGACTTTAGCGTAGTGTTTGTTCCCTTACACCCTGTCTACCAGCTCCGAGGCTCCTTCCTCTGTGATTGCCTTCTAAGGGTGTGGTCACACCAGCAGCCTACACAGATTTCAATGTAAATAAGGAATTTATACTAACTACTCATATGTAACCGTATTTTAGAAAGCAGCTTCTGCTTTTTATGTCCACTGGCAATCTGGTGTTTTTGGAGTGGTCTGTTACATAGAGGCAGGATCTTATTATGTAGCCTTGGCTGGCCTTACACTCACTGTGTAGCCCAGGCTAGCCTGCCTCCATCTTTCAGCATCCTTCCAGCTCAAGTGCTGGAATTACAGGCATGAGCCCCCACACTTGGCAACCTGTGTTCTCTGGAAGTGAGACTGGACAGTGTCGGTACCAAGAACTGCTAACATTACAGACCAAGGGGAGAAGTCCTCTCCTATTCTTTCTTTGGTCCTCAGCACTGATGCCCAGGCCTGGTCTCAAGGTGAGAAAATGAATGAATGAATGAATGAATGAGTGAATGCTTCCTTCCAGCCCCACCAAGAAGCACCACCTCTTCTAGGGCTTTGCCAATTCTGATGTAGTTCAGGGAAAGAACAAGGAATCTGAGACTGAAAGCCTGCCTTCCCTCAGACGTGTGGTCATCTAGGGCCTTGCTCTGCTCCTTGCGTCCACCCTGGGCCCCAGGGCTCCAGCTGTCGGAGGGGGGTCAGACCTGGGCACAGTGCCGGGAACCTGCCACCACCTGGATAAGCTTCAGCAGGGGCTCGCCAGAGACCCCCACCCAGATCAGGGCACTGAAACTGCTCTCAGGGCTGGAGCCTGGGGAAGGAGACACAGGCAGTTAGGAGGAAGAAGGTGGAGCCCCAAAGAACCAAGAGAGGTGTTAGAGTTTGAGAGTATCTACAGACAAAGCTGGAACAAACCTGGGGGAGCTGAGGTCACCTCAAGCTGTCCCACTCCCAGACATACCCTGTTGCAGGTGATAAAAGGGGAAGTCCTTCAGGCTCGTGGAAAAAGTAGGGAGAGCCAGGAGTGCCCCCGGGGGGCTGTTCCACATCAGTGAGGGGTGACCTGATGCACCCCAGATCCTGTCCTGAATGATCTGTGGAAAGAGGAGGCGACCGTCAGGCTGGCTAGTGTGGGGGGGTTCAGACAGCAGGTTGTGGGTGGGGCCTGAGAAGGGGCAGAGCCTGAAGGAGGCGGGACCTGAGGAGGGGGGCATTGGAAGGAGATACTCTACCAGGAGTACTTAGCTCCACCCCTTTCCCTCGCTGGTGCAGAACACCCTAGAAGCTAGAAGCCAGAGGAGCCTACTTCTGTAGCGGGATTATACAGCTAACAGATGGCGACATGGCTTTCCCTCCTTTCCTCACTCCCACAGACACAAGTACTTCCAGTACTCCAGACTGCTTCTGCCATCCATGAGAGCGAGCCTATGCTTGGAACGCACAGGCCACAGACAAGGGCAAGCTAAGACTAGGGGAAAACTCGCGCCCAGGACCACACAGCCATCCGTGCCTAGGTTTTCCCAGAAGCATCGAGGGAGGACCCACAACCCAGGAAGGGAAGGATGGAGAAGGGAAGGGCAGAGGAGTCTCTCACTTCTAGTGTGGTGTGGACGACTTTTTCCACTGAAGAGAAGTAGGCGGTCCACAGAAACTGGGTTTGCTGGCGCAGGGAGAGAATCCGCGAAGGGAGCATTTCACGGAGGGCAGCCAGGACCTGAAGGCACAGCGGGAGAGAAAGAGGAGGCCTGGGGTCTGGGGTCTGGTCCTGACTGACCCGGAAAGGAGAAAGCTGATGTCAGAGCTCTGGGAACTCGGAGCTTCCATGATGTGCACCCTGTGTTTAGGGTCACACAAACCGGGTTTTAAGTGGCACTGAATGTTAGGTAAGGTGGCACGGGTCTGTAGATCCTGGCACCCGAGAGGTGGAGGCAGAAGGACCTTGAATTCAAGGTCAGCTTGGACTAAGATACCTTGTCGAAAGAAAGAAAGAAAGAAAGAAAGAAAGAAAGAAAGAAAGAAAGAAAGAAAGAAAGAAAGAAAGAAAGAAAGAAAGAAAGAAAGAGGAAAGGAAAGGAAAGGAAAGGAAAGGAAAGGAAAGGAAAGGAAAGGAAAGGAAAGGAAAGAAAGCCAAAAAACCAAAGGGTAAGAGTGGCTGAGGATGGGGGAGGAGGAAGGGAAACGGGGACTCGGTTGACAAAGTGCCCGCAGAGCATGGACAAAGCCATGGGTTTGATCCCCTACACCACATAAACTGTCACCATTGACACAATCCTAGTATTCAGTAGCTGGAGACAGGAGGATCAGAAGTTCAAGATCATTCTAGGCTGTATAAGAGGGTTTGAGGCCAGCATGAGCTACACAAGACCCTATTCAAAATACCAAATTGGAGAGGGGGAGGCAGTGACTGTCACAACACCTCCAGTCCCACTTTCTCCATCTGTAGAATGGGCGCATTAAACGCTTCCTCATAGTTGGTTATAAAGACTCAACTAGAAAATGCCCACTTAATGTTTAGGTCATATAGAGACTCAATGGATGAATATAAGTGTTGTGTGCGTGTGTGTGTGCGTGCGTGTGCGTGTGTGTGCGTGTGTGTGTAAGCCCAAGCATGTTCATGTATCTGTTTCTTTTTGACACTATCCCAGGCTAGCCTCAAACTTCCTATGTAGTTGAAGGGGACCTTGAATTCCTGATCTCCCTGCCTTGTTATGTATCCTGTTGGGGTTGTAGGTGTGGCCACCAGGCTCCGTTATAGGATCGCCATTGCTGCCTTTCAGGCCTCCACCGAACTCCCCAGACGCCTCAAGGCAGCTCCCATGTATTCTTCAGATCCAAGCAAAGTAGTTTCATCAGATGGAAAAGACACGGGGTCTTAATTCATTTCCTTTCAGCAGAGCTCCAGAGATCACCTGATCTAACCTATCCCATTGTAGAGATGGGGAAACTGAGGCTGAAAGTGGCTCAAAACTTGCTCTCTCCAAGCCCAGAGTCTCCACCTTCATCTGTATCTATGGGAGCCCCTGAGGGAGGCAATGGGGATAGAAGGGGGCCAGGTTCCTGGGGTCCCTCCCCTGACGTGCCCCCCACCAAGGTACCCCCCTGAGCTACCTGCAGCAGGAGCCTCTCATCAGCAATGATGGCTGCCTTGGTCCAGTCGATGACTTCGGAGAAAGGCAGCTCCCAGCGCGGGCTAAGGAGCACAGGGACACAGCCGGCCTGGGGGGAGGGCAGTCACTGGGGAGCCCAGCCCCTCCCTGCACAGACTCACCACCACCCCAATTAAAGGTTGGGGGAAAGATAAGGAGGGTTGGGGGAGACAGGGACCCCCCTTCCTATGTGCATGTACCCAGCATTCCAGCACTCGAGGGTGGAGGTGCAGAGGCTGGGGGATATTCAGGTTGGGATGTACCTGAAGGGCTTGGAGGAAGCAGGAGGCAGCAGATCGGTGGCCAGGAATGAGGCAGAAGGTGGCATTGGGTAATGTTTCTCCTGGGTGGGTCCTGAGAAGGTACAGGAAGGGCTCTGGGCATGGGAGCCCGAGACAGCTGCCCCTCACTGTGCTTGGTGGCCCCAGTGGCCTTGCAGTGACTCTCCCGCAGTCACAAGATGTGTCCTCAGACATACAGACAGCCACACACTGACAGTAATGTAACCAGGGGCAGAGACCTGGCCCTGGCCTCTCCTCCGCTCACTGCTACTGGGGACTCAGAAACGATGCCTGCCCTTGGTGGCCTTAGACACCTCCCTCCTCTTCCTTGTACCTCAGTTCCTTCATTTACAAAGTGGGAGGTTCTGGGTCTCGTGTCCTTCCTTCCACTTCCACTCTGGCCCAGTCCTCCACGTCACCCCAGTGACCCCCACATCTAGTCCTCCCCATCACCTGATGACCTCCACATCTATTCCTCCCCATCACCTGAGTGACCTCCACATCCATTCCTCCCCATCACCTGAGTGACCTCCACATCCAGCCCACCCCATCACCTGAGTGACCTCCACATCCAGCCCACCCCATCACCCAAGTGACCTCATCCAGTCCTCCCCGTCACCCGAGTGACCTCCACATCCAACCCACCCTGTCAACCGAGTGACCTCCACACTCAGCCCACCCCAAGTGACCTCTGCATCCAGCCCACCCCGTCACCCGAGTGACTTCCACATCCAGTCCTCCCTGTCACCCGAGTGACCTCCAGATCCAGCCCTCCCTGTCACCCGAGTGACCTCCACATCCAGCCCACCCCTTCACCCGAGAGACCTCCACATCCAGTCCTCCCCGTCACCCGAGAGATCTCCACACTCAGCCCTCCCGCACTGGAGACCTAGCCGTGAAAGGCTTCTCTGTACTGAGGTGGGCTGGGCCTCCAGCCTGGAACTATACAGGAAGCTCTTGCCCACAACCCTATCTTGAAGGACAGGCCTCCTCTGTTTCCCCCCTCCTCCTCCCCCAACCCCAGAGCCATGATCAGGTTGTGCTAGTGAGTCTGAGGGAGCGCCCAGAAGCCACAGCCTCCTCAGAGCCACCTCTCTGGAACTGCCAGTTTAGGGAACCAAGGACTGCAATCTAGCTGGGGAAGAAAGGGCTAGAGGGGACCCATGGGTGCACACAGTGCTCAGTGAAGCGCATGAAGGGGCGACCCACGACCTCCTCAGCTGCTTTCTGCTCTGAGTCAGTCCTCCAGTTGAACCAGGCAACTCCAGTAAAGGAGACTTAGTCTCAAGGAGAGGGGCTGGGCTTCGTGAGAACTAAGATGTGCCAATCCCAATCCCCAGCTATTTCAACCATCATGCAGGATAGGTTCGGGACCTACCAGGGGCCTCTGGAAGGAACCACAAAACAAACCTTACCCCTTTGCGACATTAAACCATAGCTCTGGCCAGGCAGCCCAGCTCCCCACCCCCGCAGTGAGCTGTACAGAACTAAAAGGAGCCCACGGAGAGAAAAGGGGCCCACTGCATTGACTGTACCCCTTGGTTTCTAGCTCCCTTCCATCTTATGCCCTCTCCCTCGTCCCGAAGTGCCCTCCCTGCCCCACGCGGGAAGTTCCTTCTGCTCTACAGCAAAGACCTGGCTCAGTGTCACCTTCTCCAGGAAGTCCTCCTTGATAGCCCAGCCAATCACCACTCCTGTTCTAAGTGCTTTTCATGTACAAAGATCATTCTTGCAGCACTCCCTGAGATGGAACAGACCGTCATCCTATCCTATCTGACAGGCGAGGAAACTGAGGCCCAAAGACGCCCTTGGTTCTGAAGTAGAGCAGACTACAGCCGTGGTTCTCAGCCGTCCCATGCTGTGGCCCTGTAATGTGGGTACTCACGTGGTGACCCCACCACAGAAATATTTTCGCTGCTACTTCAAAACTGTAATTTTGTTACTGTTGTGAATCATAGTGTACATATCTGTGTTTTCTGATCGTCTTGGGCGACCCAAAGGTTGAGAATCGCTGCACTATAGCCTCCCGCGGCCTAACACTGTACCACTGGTCACCTGCCTCCCTGACAGGGCTGAGTTAGCAGAGCACAGGGCCTGAGGGTGCTGGGGGTTGCAAGGAGGGGCCCCTGGGAGACAGTGCATTCCCTGCTTGTGGAGGTGGAGGCTGAATGAACAGCTGTGTGGGGCTGGGAGCGACAGAGAGGGAACTTGTGCTGACCACCAAGCACTCTGAGGCTAGTCTACTGTTTACGTTATGTGCCGTAGGCCTAGGGCTTCAGAGCCCATGGTGAGTGGCACGGTTCTGCCCACAGCCACGGGGTTCACCAGAGCCTGTCCACGGCAGAGCTATAGTGTGACTTCCATGGTTCCTAGGGTTTTGCAGTCACTCCTACCCTGGAGGAAAATACTCAAATTATATTTAAGTACTGGGTTAATATATAAAAAAATAATCAAAGCGTTTATATATCAAAGTGTTTTCGGAGCAGGGCATGGAAACATCCACTCAATTCACATTAACTATGGGAAGATGGGTAAAGAGTTTGACTCCTGGAGCCCATGTAAAGATGGACAGCCTGTCCTCTGACAGACAGACAGACAGACACACACACATACACACACACACACAAACTTTTCCAATGGGGAGGGGGGATGGGATCATGGCTCAACAAGTGGAACACTACACACCAGACCTCATTTTGGAGGCTGGAGAGCTGGCTCAGCAGTTAAGGGCACCTCTTGCTCTTGCAAAGGACTCGGGTTTGGTTCCCAGCGCCCACATGGCAGCTCACAAATATCTGTAACAGTAGTTCCTCCTAAACCCAGGAATCCAATGCCCTCTTTTGCTCTCTGTCTCTCTCCCTCTCCTCTCTCTCTCTCTCTGTTTTGTTTTTTTGTTTTTGTATTTTTTTTATTATTTTTTTGAGACAGGGTCTCACTATGTGGCTCTGGCTGTCCTGGAACTCATAGAGATCCGTCTGCGTCTGCCTCTGCCTCCCGAGTGCTGGGATTAAAGGTGTGTACCACCATCATCTGGCCTCTTCTGATCTCTTGAAGTATCTTGCATACATATGGTATAATAAATGCATGCAAGGACACATACACATAAAACAATAGATAAACAAATTTTAAGAGACCAGACTTTAGATCCCTCAACACCCAGCAAAATACTGAGGAGGCATGGCCGTTCACTTGCAATCTCAACATATGGTATGGAGACGGGAGCCTATGAGCAAGCGAGCTAGCTGGACTCAGTGAACTGGCGAGCTCTGGGTTCAAGAGAGGGGCTGTGCCTCGGTGTATAAAGTAGAGAATAATTGGAAAGATAGCCATCAACTTCGGGCCTCCACACGCATGTGCCCACTTGTGCACATGGATCCCCACACATGTGTGGCCACATACATGTGAACTAGAGTGCATGTATGCACAGGCATGTACAGAATTTTAAAAACGGAGACGAGGCTGGGCATGGTAGTACACATCTGTCATCTCAGTACGTGGGTGGTGGAGACAGGGAAGATCAAGCATTCAAAACCATCTTCATCCACGCAGTGAGCTGAAAGTTCTCCAGCCTGGGCTACAGAACAAACAGAAAAGAGGTACATGGGAGTATCTACACACACCCTGGGTGTACAGAGCTCCCCAGAAAAGGAAAACACACAAGATGATGGAACCAGGGCTCGGCTCCAGAAAGGAAATCTGGGTGGTCGAGCCAGGTGGGAGGGGGACGTTTGAATGTGTACCCCTTTGTACCATTGGAATTCTTTCGTACTGTGAATGAATCACCTATTCATAAAAATAAAGAAATTACAATTTCAGTGGGCAGGCCCTTATTCCAAAGCAACAGGAGACTATTCAACCAAGGTGGAAAAACACTGGCACGGGGGCCGAAAGTACAGTTCTGAATCCCAACCCCACTGCAGAGTGCTTGATTAGAAAAGTGAGGGGATCTGGGGAGCAGAGTGCCCCTGGTACTCCCCACACACAACTCCCTGAGTCTGTTTCCTGTGCCCTGAGATGGGGACTCTTATCTCCTGTGGGGGATGCTGGGAGAATCAGCAGTCAGGAGGGAGGTGGGTACAGCTCAGTCCCCTGGGCAGCCGCCACCACCACCACCTGCCTGCCAGCCAGGGGATGTGGGACAGTGGCAGGGACTGCAGTGCCTCTTTCTCTGGCCAGTGCTTGCTTATTCGGGTTGTCCTCTGAGGCTGGTGTCCCTCTCTCACTCTGTCCCTAGGCAGCTACTGGGTCCTTCTGAGAAACTGAGGACAATGACTGCCACACAGCAGATCTTGGGAACAAACTTATCGTGGGAAACGCTTCCCAGAGCAGGGTGGCCACACATCTGTGTCCCAGTCCCCACACTCAGGAGGCAAAGGCAGAAGAATTATCGTGTGCTCAAGGCCAGCAGGGTCTACCCTGAACCTTCCAAGTAGGTCAGGGCAAAACAACAACAACAGCAACAACCACACACATATCTACATCCTACACCAGGAACAGTTTCCCTCAGCAAGTACAGTCATAACTAAAGTTAGCCCAGAGAGGGCCTTCTGGTGAGCAAACAGAGCCGTGAGGGCTCAGTGGGCAAAGAGAGGGCACGGTGACCCCGACACAGGAACCTTGTCACCACAGGAGAGTTTTCGGAAGGCTCTGGGCCCGAGGAGCCCAAAGTTCTCTCATCTCCAGAAGGGCTGGCCCTGGGAATGACAGGGCAGGCTTCCAGGAAGCCTTCCAAGTGCCTCCAGGATTCCTTTCCCTTCAGAGCCCAGCGCCTCGAGCAGAGGCAGCACTGGAGCTTGGTGGCCAGGGGAAGGAGTCCTGGGGGAAGCTGAGCTCAGAATAGCCCAACTGGAGGGTAGGGAGGGAGACCACAGGAGGAGGCAAAACAGAGACACCAGAAGACACCTGAGGACTGAAATTCAGGCCTGCCCTGGGGTGATGGAGAGGGAGCCCCGGGCCCAGAGCCTGGGCAACTTTAGAAGCTGGAGTTGATGGCTTTCTGGAGACTTAAAGGTTCACTAATTAGGGTGACAGGCTTGGGTCACTTAGTAATTAGGACGTGTGCCCTGCCCACCAGCACAGGCGGAGGGCTGTCTACACAAGCTCTTCAGGCCCTTATGTCTAAGCAGGCATTCTCACCGGTAGGAAGTTCTTTCAATCCGACCTAAGTCATCTTTCTAAACTCAAAGGCTGTTATTTCCTTGAGAGATTAATCACCAAAATTAGACACAAGAGCAGATTCCAGCTGGGACCAGTTACCAGTCTCTGTGGCTCCCCTGAGGCCTTCAACGGGAGTGAGTGATCATAACTCTTGCTTAAAACACAGAACTGTCATACTGAAGGCTCTGGAGACAGACAATTCTGGATTCAAATATTGGTTGTGCTCACTCTGGCCCGGTGGCCACAGGTTAAGTTACCGAGCCTGTATCATCTTTACATATTTTAGTGAGAGCGATTACGTATAATTGTGTGTGTGTGTCTGTACACACACAGGTGTGAAGGCCAGAGATGGAGGCTGGGTGTCTTTCCATCACTCTCCACTTTATCTTTTGTACACGTATCTATTTATTTGTGTACATGCGCGTCTCCGTGCCTTGGAGAGGAGTGTGTGGTGTGTGGACATCAGAGGACAATTCCCAGACATCTGTTCTCACTTTCTAGCTTCTGGGCTCGGGGACTGAACTCAGGTCAGGCTTGGTGGCAAGGGCCTTTGCTCATCGAGCCCTCTTTTAATGCAGGGTCTCTTACTGAACCTGAAACCCACTCAATTAAACTCACTGCCAGGGGCTCTAGGGACCTTCCTGTCTCTGCCTCCCCAGGACCAGGCATTTTTTGGGGTACGTGGAGGAATGAACCCCTGTCTTTCTATTTGTACAGCATATGTCAAAACCATATGATTGCTCTCCCTCCCCCATCTGCAACCATTGTTTATGGAAGTACTTACACCAAGTGAGTGACAGATAAATGTCTGTTACATAAAACATTAAGAGTAGGAGGGACGGGGTAACAGGAATGGGGGAGGGGGAGGAGGAGTAAGCCATGTTAGGTGTCTAAGACTCTCCAAGGGAGAATTCCAAAACCCACCTTTCCACCCCTTTAAGACAAATCATTTTGGCGGAAGTCCACTCTGCTATCTTAACCCCATCTCGCCTGCTGCAGCTGAGACTGGTCAGGACTAGCTCCCTCGGACAGGATGTCACTCTTCCGCAGCCCCCTCCCATTCAGCTCCCCAAGGGCAGGTTTACTTACTGCTGGGGTCCAGGGTCTTGTTCACAGTGCCTGTCCCAAGGGCAGGCTGAGGCATGGGTGCGCCAACCACCCTTCTCCTCTGCTACTGCCAGTAAGGTAGCCCCAGGCTGGGGACTATGCTGCCGCAGCTGACCAGGGAGCCCACCTCGCAATGGGTGAGCTTCAGGAAGATACGGGAGCGCTACATCGAAGCCTGGTCGGAAGATGTCCGAGGAGGGACTGGCCTCAGCTACCATCGCCTGTCCCAGCCTGGTGCAGGGAGCTGGGTACAGACTGAGGACCAGATGGTTCCGACCCCCATTCCAATACGGAGGCAGGGACCCGCACGCTCCTCTATGGTCCTGGCTGGGGAGGAAGAGGTGGAGGCAAGCTTCTGCTGGGCTAAGTGCATAGTATCGGGAGCCTTCCAAGGAGTCCAGGATCCTGCGATGAGCCTCGGCGGTTGGTCCAGCTGAAGAGTGCACAAAGATCTTGAGGAGATTTCCCTTACATTTGGAGGTGTCGAAGCAGGCTCCCCAGGTGCAGCTGCTCCCCCGAGGGGCTTGACGAAGCTGCGGGGCATCTTCTGGGAGTGCCTCAGACTGGAAGAAACTCCGGAGGAAGGCAGCATCCAGCCAGCGGGGCCAGCCTTGGGAGCGCCCTGGAAGAGGCCTGGGTGGCACTGCCAGGCGAAGCGGGAAGAGTCCCAGGAGGATGAGGAGGAGCCAGAAGGCTGACAGTGCCAGCCAGAAGGACTTTCTTCTCCACAGGGGCATGTGGCCACCCACAGCCGGGGCTAGAAGGAAGTTAGGGACTTCTGTAGCAAATGGGGAAGGTGAGGACCCCAGGGCAGGAGAGGGGGTCTGGGAATCAGCGTTCTGGTCCAGTACCCTCACTGCGCAGACGGGGAGACTGAGGCTCACTGTGGGCGGGCTCCCGGCCTTGGATCAAACAGCGTTATTGGCCACCTGTGGGAATGACCCCTCGTGGGAGGTCCTGGCTTTCTGAACAGGCCTTCCCACAGCCTAGCCAGCCTTTGCCTTCTCATCAGGGCCCCTCTGCCCTGAGCCACCGCTTGGACTGATGTAACCCTTGTCCAGGCCACAAGACCGTGACCATCTGCCCTGGTGACTGCACTCCCTGACCTTACCCCTGACCCAGAGGCAGGCAGCCAGACCTCCGAGAACTAATCTGGGCTCATGGGGGTAGGTGGCTGGGGGGGTGGCCAACGGTGATGTGGAAGGAAACAGGGTTGGTTTCTCCCACTCCTGCCTCTGCCCCAACGGCCTTTGAGAAACCCTGGTTACTCCTGTAGCTTGGTGGCTGCCCTTCTGTGGCAGAGCTAAAAATAGATCTTATGCCCATGTGGGCCACCTGGGCCAGCTGAAGTTAGAGTCTGGGTGCAGCCCATGCCTGATGCCTGGGGGAATGAGAGGGTTCGGGATTCTGTTCTTCCCCTCTGCTATGGCCCCTAACCCGGGCAGCTCCCCTACACCCTCCGGCTGAGAGCTGTCACAGGGTAAGGGAGCTGTCACAGGGCAGAGGCCAAGACCTACGCTTCGATCCTGCTCCAGCCCCACAAGCGCTGCCGACAGCTCCAGGTCCCACGCCAGTAAGCATCTGGTCGGTCCAGATCGCTTTCCTAGCTGCAGCCTGACTCCGCCCCGCCAGCCCTGATTGGCTCCTGGCTAGGAGGCAGGGTCTCTTAACCCCTTCCGGTCTCCTTTCCTGGGGTGCTATTCTGTTTCGTTTTGTTTTCCTTTAGAGACAGGGTCTCCAGTACCCCAGGTTGGTTTCAAACAACCTTGCAGCCAGGGACCTTGAGTTTCTGATCCTCCGAGTGCTGGGATTCCAGCTATGTGTCGTCACACCTGACTCTGGAAGACTAATGATGACCAGGAGGGCGCCACACTTCTTTGTGGCCCTGTGCTGACAGCCTTTTTCTCTCCAAGGTCTTTGGATGATTCACAGTCACATTTACCTGGCATTTTCCCTCTTGATTATTGTTATTATCATTATCTATATTTTAAGTTTATTTTGTGGGGCTGGGACTGGAACCCAGAGCCTGGCCTATTAGACAGCGGTCCACCACTGAGATAGATCACCAGCCGATTGCTTATTATTATTATTATTATTTCATTTGTTTAACTGTTGAGAGATCACCAGCCCAGTTGTCGTTTTTTAATTTTTATTTTTATTTATTTTTTTTTAAAATGCATTTAACTTTATTTCATGTGCATTGGTATAACGATGTCAGATTCTCTGGAACTGGAGTTACAGACAGCTGTGAGCTGCCATGTGGGTGCTGGAAGTTGAACCCGGGTCCTCTGGAGGAGCAGTCAGTGCTCTTAACCACTGAGCCACCTCACCAGCCCTATTTTTATTTTAAGAAAAGTGAAGCTGAGAGAGGGGACAGACTCCCCCTAAGGTGACCCAGCTTGAAATGTCTGGGGGAAGATTTGAACCCAGAGCCTGGCCTGATGGGGCTTTTGCTTGTCCCCCTGATCACTGGGCAGAGCTGGGCAGTGACTACCTGCATCTGTAGAATGGATGAACAGCATCCTCCCTGGAGGGTTGCCTAGGTAGGTTCTAGTAGAGCCACTGGTGGGTGGGGGGCAGTTTATCCACAAGGAGGCAGCCTTCCCTGATCTGGGAGGGCTGCTGACTTGATAGGAGAGCCACTGGGTGACCATTTTATCCTCAGTGAGCAGCCAGCTTGAGGAGACGGCACAGCTGTGTGCCTAGGAACATCCCGAGAACTGAGTCGAAGGGAAACTGGGCTCTTGGCACTACGAGGTTGGTTGCTCAGGGAGAGACAGCTGCTCAGGCAAATACCATTTTCACACAGAAGATGGGTGTGGGTATGTGCTGTTGCTGTCTTACCGGGCTGGTTTCCTCAGCTGCCTGGAATTGGTGGAGGTTTCCTTCCTGCAGGAAGCTGCCCTCACTCTCCTCCAGGTCCTCATGCCGTCTCCGCTTCTCTCCACCCCCCTCTTCACAGTCATCTAACATATCCTTAGCAGCTCTAACTTGGACATGTTCCCCCGGAGGCACTAAATAAGGGTAGCGGTGTAAGTGACCACAACCTGAGCATGTTGGGAATGATGGGAAAAGAGATAGGATCATCATCCCCATTTTACAGAAGCAAAAGCCGAACTCAAGTTCCCTGATACTCTGTCTGTATTCCCATGCTTTAGCCAGTTCTTTTTTTTTTTTTTTTTCTTGATTTTTAGAGACAGGGTTTCTCTATGGCTTTGGAGCCTGTCCTGGACTGTCCTGGAACTAGCTCTTGTAGACCAGGCTGGCCTCAAACTCACAGAGATCTGCCTGCTTCTGCCTCCCGAGTGCTGGGATTAAAGGCATGTGTCACCACCACCCGGCTGGTTTAGCCAGTTCTTAAACCATCTACTTGCCATTTTTTTTTTTTTTTAAATTCTGAGGCAGGGTCTCTCTAGGTAGCTCTGGCTATCCTAGAACTCACTATGTAGACCAGGCTAGCTTTGAACTTGCAAAGATCTATCTGTCTCTGCCTCTCAAGTGCTGCGATTAAAGGTGTATGCCACAATGCCCAGCCATTCCTTTTTTGTTTTATTTGCTGTTGTTTTTGGCTTTGTGTGTGTGTTTCTCTGTGTAACCCTGGCTGCCCTAGAACTCACTCTGTAGACCAGGCTGGCCTCGAACTCACAGAGATCTGCCTGCCTCTGCCTCTGGAGTGCTACGATTAAAGGTGTGTGCCACCACCACCCAGTCCCACCCCCCCCACACCTTTTTAAAAATGTTTTATTTTTATTTGGTGTGTTTGAGTGTTTGCCCACATGTATATACATGTACCATGCTCATACCTGGTGCCTGTGGGGGCCGGAAGAAAGTGGCAGATTCACTGGAACGTGAGTTACAGATAATTGCGAGCCACCATGTGGGTTCTGGGAACCACACCTGGGTCATCAGCAAGAACAAGTGCTCCTTCCTGCTGAGCCATCTCCCCAGCTCCACCATCTGCTCCTTTAACCACTAAACAAGGCAATCTCTCTGCTGAGTTGGGGGGTCCTATTCCACCCCCTGCTGTTAGAGGAGAGACCAGTATTAGGGTCCAGGGACCCAGGGCAGAGAAACGCTCTAAGGAGTAATATTGACCTTAAGCCTGGAAAAGAAGTAATACTGTTTGTGGTTTTGTTTTGCTTTGTTTGGGCTGCACTGGATTGGAACCTTGGGACTTCCATGAGTGAAGTAACTGGTCTCGTACTGAGTTACCTCCCAGCTACAGAGCAGGTTTGGTTTGGTTTGGTTTGGTTTGGAGGCTGGCCTTGAACACGCTTTGCGGTCAAGGATGACCTTGTTTTGCCCTCCTGAGTGCTGGGATTACAGACGTGGACCGCTGTACCAGGTTTATATGGTGTCCCAGGGCTTTGTGCGTGCTACACTAGCGTGCTGCTGAAGAGACAAGACTAAAGCCATTTTAAACCCAGGCCCTGCCTTTATGAGAGGCTAACCTAGCAGCACCCCACCCCAGGAACCTGTAAATTCAGAGAAAAGCCTCAAACCATAACACTACCAACTGAGCCACCTTTCCAGCTTCCAAATACGTTTTTGAGAAAAATCCCTGTCACTGTGAGGGAGTAAGGAAATGGTCACCTCATTCCACAGTTATTTAGTGAGCCTCCTCCTGTGGGCCAGGCAGTCCCTCAGGGCAGCAGGTAGCTGGAAACGTCCTAGCCTCATGGAGGCTTCTTTCCAGCACGGAAGCAGAAGACTTCGATGAAAATCTTCCAAAGTGTTGGGAAAGGGGAGGAGTGGCGATGTCAGGGGACTCCCCTTGGCTCCAGACACAGGGACAGACAGGGCACAGGTTCAGAGGCAGGCGAGTAGCTATGTGACCTGTTTTCCCAGCACCACACAGACTCAGACTAGATGGGGAGACCTGCTGGGTTAAGCTTAGAGCAGGTGAGCTGTAAAGGTGGCCTGGACCTGGGCGACAAGGTTAGAAATGCACAGAGTCTGTGCATTCTGGAGGTGGTTTGGCCACGCAAGAGAAGAGGCTCACAGATGAGCCAAGTGTGCCTTTGGCTGCAGCCCCAGCATCCTCCGTGGAGTCAGGAAAGCCAGAAGGCTGGCTGCTGTGTAAGGGTAGAAAGGCAGTCGGGTCTGGTGCGCCCCCTCCCTGCAGCTCTGAGGCAGTGAATTCCAACAAAGGCTCTGAACAGTGAAGGAGAAGCAGAGTGAGAAAGATGGGTGATCAAGGGGCACAGGCTTGAGGACTCAGAAATTGTTCAACAGTTTAGTGTGAGATTGACACATTCTATCCAGAGGGGAATCTCCGTAAGCAGGAAGATAAACAGCTCAAACTAGGTTTAGGAAGTCCGGGAAACTGACCCCACCCCCATCCCCAGTAAGTAAAAAAGCTCAGATAAGTCAACCTGAAAGAAAGCTCTGACACCAAACTAGCTACCTGGAAGAGCTTTAGACCAGTGATGTCCCTTGAAAGGGACACTCTCCAACCTGTTGAGCTGCTTATGGGCCCTGCGTCACGCTGTTCCCAGCTTCTGAGAGCTGTCAGATACTGGGGTGGGCCTTGGTGAGGTAGCTGTCTTTGAGTCATTTCTACTCCCAGTAACCCCTCACCTGTATTCCTGTATGTAATCTCAATAAAAACTCATTGGTTCATCAAGTTGGACTTTGGTTGTATCCGTACTTTGGTCTGTTTGGGGGCTCCCTATCCCCAGGAAAAGTTTAGTCACACAACAGGGATACTCTGGTCATGCTCTGACTGCCACGGGTCATGCTGGAAGTGTGTTCCTTTTGTGTTGCAGCACACACACACACATACACACACCCTCTTTACCTTCATTCCTGCAGGGGAGTTTCTCTGGCCAGCGGGGCCTGGGCTTGTCTAAACCAATTCCCCATGCTTGGCCGGGCGGTGGTGGCGCACGCCTTTAATCCCAGCACTCGGGAGGCAGAGGCAGGCTGATCTCTGGGAGTTCGAGGTCAGCCTGGTCTACAAGAGATAGTTCCAGGACAGGAACCAAAGCTACAGAGAAACCCTGTCTCAAAAATAAAATAAAATAAAATAAAACAAAAAAACCAATTCCCCATGCTTGCTTGCAGGCTTGGGTGGAGGCAGAGAAGAGGGACTGTCCTAAGCTCATCTTGAAAACAGACTTCTGGGCTGTGCCAAGGGCTCCTGGGGCATCTGTGGGACTCTTTAGTGCTCATCAAAGCCACTAGAAGACCCGTGTCCTGCAGCTGGGTGCTGTTCTACAGGGTGGAAGCCATCATACTGTGGCGTGGCCACAGGAAGGTGAGGACACAGTGAGGTGCGTGCAAGGACTGGGTTCAGCGCGGGGGAGGCTCCTTTTTTCTGTGATCTTGAGGACTAGCCAGTGCCCCTGGACCTCTAGGCAGAGTGGTTTTTGCCTCACAGCCCTGGTGGTTCTGCCTCCCAGCCTGGGGACAGGTGTTGCCTCCTGCCTGAGGCACACGGCACAGAGAATGGGAGCTAAGGTCACCTCCATGGAGTTTGGTCTGAATTACTCCCTTCCTCCCTCCTCTTCTGTTTCTTCAGAAGGACTGGCTACATCCTTCTGAGAGGAAGGCCCCAAACGTGAACGAACATTGTAGTTAACAGTACAGCCCGAGTGTCCCCATAAACTCCGCCCTCCTGGTCAAGTGACCTTTCTGTGCGTTCTCGACTGCATGATGGGAATGCTCAGAATAGCTGCTTCCCAAGGGGGGGTTGTGAGGTATCGAGCATGCAACAGTCTGCAAACCATGCCTGTCAGGCGCCAAACAAATAGCACCCCAGGGGCTGGGAGTGTGGCTCCATGATAGAGCACTTGCCTTCTTTGCCCAAGGACATGGGTTCGATCTCTAGCAGGGCTGGGTAGGTCCTCCCACCCCACCCCACCGGACACAAGCTGGACTCCAGTGGTTCTCAACCTTTCTAATGCTGCGACCCTTTAATACAGTCCCATATGTGGTGGCCCCAACCATAAAATTCTTTTTGTTGCCACTTCACAACTCTAATTTTCCTACTGTTATTAATCATAATTTAAATATCTGCTTCTTGGAGGTTTGTAGGTGGAGGCTGCTCATTTGTTTCCTGGCTGCCTAGTCCCGAAATAATCACACAAAAACTGTATTAATTACAACACTGTTTGGCCAATGACTCTAGCATATTTCTAGCTAACTCTTACATCTTGAATTCAAAATTCAAAGAAAACACAATAATATACATAATCCAGACTCTCTGTGTATTTTTATGTTTATGTAGCTTATTTTCTTTACTCCTTTAATCTATGACTAACTGTATTCTTTATATTACTTTTACTGTCTCTTTAAAGACTTTGTTTTATTTTTTAAAACCATTTACTTTATTTTTTATAACTATATTTTTATCTCTCTCTCTCAAGCCTATGTACATTTTAAAAACACACTGTGACCCATTTAGAGGTTTATTTTTATCTGAATCTGTCTTTATTGCGTATTTGTAATCATTTTCTGATCAGGTACACTTTTTTTAATGCTAAGAGGGTATGGCTGGGACCAACTCCATGGCCCTGCCTTTTGGCTCCGCCCAGTCCAACATGGCAGAGGCATGTTCACTGCCTCTGAGAACCATGCTCACTGCCCCAGCTCCAGGGTCATAGAGGATCTATATCACTATTAAGCAATTTGTAACACACTTCTCACAGACCCCATTTAAGTGCTTGGCCTCTTGAAAGAGCCAGAGCTTATGCAACTAGCACAAACCAGGAAACCCTCCCCTAAAGAAGCCTTGTAGCCTTTGCTGCCATGGCTGAGTCAGGAAGACCTCTCTCAAAGGAGACATACTTTGCTGGGCGGTGGTGGCGCACGCCTTTAATCCCAGCACTCAGGAGGCAGAGGCAGGCGGATCTCTGTGAGTTCGAGACCAGCCTGGTCTACAAGAGCTAGTTCCAGGACAGGCTACAAAAACTTCAGAGAAACCCTGTCTCGAAAAACCAAAAAAAAAAAGAGACATACTTTGGCCTGCAGCCTGCAAACAGAGTCCATTTCCCCCGCCCCCCCAAAAGAATGCGGCTACCAAGAAGCTGCGCTAAACTGCTAAACTCGTGTTTATTCGTGTCTAGAATTGCTTTTCAAGTTTTCTCAGGTTTTATGTGACTGTAGTCAGCCCACATTGGCACTCCAATTTGTAAATGGAGGCTCTTGTTTGCTTCCTGGCCACCCAGACCTGAATAATAACACAGAAACTATATTAATTAAAAACACTGCTTGGCCTATTAGCTCAGGCTTCTTATTAACTAACTCTTCCAACTTAAATTAACCTATTCCTATTATTTTATATTTTACCACGAGGCTCATAGTTTACCCGTAAGGTCCTGGCAGGTATCTTTCTCCTTTCGTGGCTACATGGCGTCTCTCTGACTCTGCCTTCTTTCTCCCAGAGTTCAGTCTAGTTTTCCCACCTCGCTCTATTCTGCCCTGCTATAGGCTGAAGCAGACTCTTTATTAACCAATGATAATAAAACATATTCACAGCATACAGAGGGAAATCTCACATCATAAGATGAACTTCTATTATTCAGAGAAAACCAGATATGGTGAGCAGAACTGTAATCCCAGCACCACACCCAGGAGCAGGAGATGGGAGGGTTGCTATGAGTCCAAAGCTAGCCTGGGCTAATATACATAGTTCTAAGCCAGCCTGGCATTCATAGACCCTGACTCTAAATTTATTAATTAAAATTTTAAAGCCAGAGGCCATGGAGACAGCATCCACACCTCAAGCTGCAGGCTGAGTTTTGAGGTCTGGCCAGTCCCATGGGACAAAGTTCTTTGAAATGGCAGGATTGGCCAAACCGAGTAAATAAATTTCAAAGCTTGAGCCTGAAGTTATTTTGTTCTCCTGCCTGTTCCTCTGAAATAGACTCTCTGGAGATTTCTGAAGCTGGGGCTCCCTCAAGGGAGTTCGTGGACTTTCTCAGAATAGTCCACACTCAGACACCGCCATGCCAGCTCTGACCACCTAGGGATTAATCAGCAGAGGCACCAGGCTGGTACCCAGCAAGCAGGGTGCTTCAAACCCAGGTGATCAACAGCAGTGGCTAGAGGATCTATTTCTCTTCCTCTCCATCCCCAGGGATGGCTGCTTGGCACCATGAACTCTGCCAGCTTTCTGTGGGCGCCTTGAGGAGAAATCCCACAGAGAACTGGGATGGGGGGTGGGGGGAAGAAGCAGGTCCAGAAGTGAACTCTGAGGAGAAGACAGAGAGGCCTCAGTCTCATTTCTCTCTGAGTCTTGGCTCACCTCAGCATATTAGAAATCGATGCTGTTGTAACTGATGCAGACTGTGCAAGGGCTGGTCCCAGACAGGCACAAGCTCCTTTAATCCTCATAACTACCAGAAGAACCTTCTATCTGGGCTTCCAGATGAGGGGAGGGAGATGAGAAGTAAGATTGCTCTCTTCAGGGTTGCCTACCTGGGGGGGAGCGAGAGCTGGCACCTAGGGCATGAGCTCTGCCAAACTTTCTACTTTCTCAGTGGACACAGCAGCAGCGTTTACAGAGTCCCTGCTATGGGCCAGGCGGTTATGGGAACCCTGTCGCTGGTCCGCTAGTCAATGAAAAGGAACGGTTTGGTCCAAAGGGTGGAGTACAAGACACAAAAGAGAAGACGCAACCCAGGTCTGCCCCTCTGGGACAAGGAGGGTGAGCAGAGCAGCGGCAAAGCAGCTGGTGACCCGTTTCGGATTCCCCATTCTTTCTTGTGATTGCTGTGCACGGATTTTGCTTGATAATAAACGGTACAGCAATCCTCTGGCTCCCTTCATCGCCGGTATTGTGCTGAATACTTTCCGTCTGTCTTGAGTCTTGGAGGTACCCTTTCCTCAACCGCTCTTTACCAAGTCACCGACATCAGACGTGTGGTTGTGAGGCTGTGCAGTACACAACAGGTTCTGGGGTGTGGGAGAAACACACGTGCCTATTCCAGGCTGAGACAGGATGGGCCTCTTGTCACGTACATGACACCGTCACTTGTCATGTATGTGACACCATCTCGGGCTGTTCATAAAGCTCTTCCAATGCCACTTCCAAACAAACCCCAAAGCTTAGCTCTCATCTCCCCACCCCTACCCCAGTTCAGCTGCCACCATTCGGCAGCAAGATCAGGTGCTGGGCTCTGGGTTCTGTTCTCCCCCACCCCCTCCCCAGCAGCCCTGACCCCAGCTTTGCCTGGCTCCTTACCAAGGCTCTCTTTGTTAGGGAAGGGTAAGTAGCTGGCCCTGGAGTGGCATAGACTTTCCAAAGGCTCAGAGGCCACCCCCCACCACCTCCTCAGTTGGCTCACCCACAGGGGCAGTGTTCTGCTCTAACCACAGGACCAGCTACCAACTTTCTAGTCCCTGTGCCTCTTGAAATGGTGCGAATAGGTCAGGCCTTACCCATCTCCAGCACCTCCCTCCTGTTCCCAAGGAGACCGCACTAGAGAATCCTGCCTCCTGACTGCTGAGGCAGTTCTTTGGGTGCCCTCCCAGGCCATGACGTTCACTCTTCTCTGGAGATCTGTAAGAAGTTCTTTTAGTGGAAGATGCCTTGGTCTGTGGCCTTGGTCAAGTTAAGCAATAGTGTAGCCATTATTTATATTTTCCGTGCGTATGGAGTTATAAGCCTAGCTACGTGTGGGCACTCCTGTGTCCACATGTATGTGGAGACCCAAGGCTGACCCTGGGTGTCTTCCTCAGCGACTCTTCACTTTATTCATTGAGGCAAGGCCTCTCAATCGTACCCAGAGCTAACCTGTCTGGCTAGTCTAGCTATCCAGCTTGCTCTGGTTTTCCTCTGTCTCTTCCTGGAGTTGCAGGTGGGCTGCCACACCCAGCCGGTATTTACATACTTGTTTAGCAAGCTCTTCATCCACGGAACCATCTCCCCAGCAGCCCCCGTAGCCAATATTTTAAAGCCAACCCCCTGTAGCTTCCATCAGACTTAGAATAAAATCCAGCCAAACTGGGTATGATGGCACACACCTATGGTCCACAGACGGGTTGCTGAGGCAGGAGAATTACTATGAGTCTAAGGCTAGCCTGGGTTTCTCGCAAGGTTGTCTTAGGCTACTCTTCTCATCCCTGTGACAGAATAGCAGACTAAAGAGACTTAATGAAGGAACGCTTTGTTATGACTCACATGGGGAGGAGGCCACTTCACTACTGTGTGCGTTGTCATGGGGGTGGGGGAACACTGAGGAGCACCGAGGGGGCGGGCAGGAGAGATGAGAGTGCTGAAGCTATGAGAGCAGTGTGAAATTGTAAGAAAGCGGAGAGGAGACCGGGTGCGTGCCTGCCAGGGGCTAGCAGTCGCTGCATGTGGAAGAGGAACGGATCTCGCTGGCAGGAGGACATTGGTCCACACGTGGGAAGCATTCAGGGCTTTTGACAAGGGCTGCTACCTTTGTGTCAAAGCGGCGAGAGGCCCCAGAGGGTAAATAAGGACTAATGGCTTGTTTGGTAACCTCTCTGCTCCCAACCTGTTCGGCATCTCTCCCCATCCCTAAACACATGAGAGTTTCGTGCCTCCAGGCCTCCTTAGGCTTGGCAGGAAGGCAAGCCTCTGCCAGGCTTTTGATGGCATCCTTGATAACAGGGCTGGGAGCCAGAAAGAGAAGCCAGGAGTGGGAATTGGGCCCTGCCTTGGCCTCTGGCATCTCTGAACTGGCTCTGTCTTCACCAGCCAATTCTGGTGAGAGATTCTGGGAAGCAGGATGTTGCTGAGGCCAAGTAAACTCTCAAAGGCCTGGAAGGAGTCAGAAAGCAAAGTGCAGGATGCCCTGCCTGCCCAGCTTCTCTCTGCCTTGTAGAAAAGGCCTCTGATTGCTCTTCTCCAGGGCTCTGTGGTCCCTGCTACTCTCAGCCAGGGCTCGGGTGATCAGGAGAGCCCATCCAAGCTTGGAGTCAGGAGACTCCACTTCCAGGCCTTTCTGTATCCCCGAGTCGAGATGTCATCTAATCTAGCTGGTGCTGCCTTCCTCCATCACCGCTTCTTGTGTGTCCCTCCCTGTGCTGCAAGCTCCGCGGAAAGGAACACATCCCCATAGAAGACCGTTCTTTGGTCAAGGGTGTATGGGTGGGGGCTGGGGAGATGGCTAGTTGGTTAAAAGCCCTGGCTGCTCCTCCAGAGAACCTGGGCACCCAGCACCCACGTGACGGCTTTCCCTCAATTTATTGCTACCTCTCTCTCTCTTTGGACTTTTCGAGACAGGGTCTCTCTGTAGCTTTTGGAGCCTGTCCTGGAACTAACTCTTGTAGACCAGGCTGGCCTTGAACTCACAGAGATCCATTTGCCTCTGCCTCCTGAGTGCTGGGATTAAAGGCGTGCGCCACCACCGCCCGGTGCTACTTCTCTAAATTTTGAAAGTACATTTATTTATTTACGTGTGTGTGCACACACGCATATGCGTGTGCATGTGTGTGTGTTCATGCACGCGCACATGTTTTTGGGTTATCTCCTTTCATCAAGCGGTCCCTGAGAATGAACCCAGACTATCAGGCTTGGTGGCAACCGCCTTTACCTATGTAGCCAGCTCTCCATCCCTGACACTTCTTGGAAGCCTCCACCTCAAAGTGAAGTCCTGTTTCTTTGAGTACTTGCCCATAAAAAAGCCTAACAGAAGTGAGGAGTTCTTTGCCATCACCCTCTTACTGATTGGTCCTGTGTGCCCCTGTCACCTTCTTTGCCCTTTACTCTAGGAGGATAAACGCAGCTGGCTACTGGCAGGTGTGTCTCTGTGGCCTTGGATTAGAGTGTCGTTGGTGGGTGTTGTTCAAGGAGCATAAAACAGCATTGTCAACATTTACCATGATGCTCGCCCCAAACCCTGGGATGATGGTGGGAGGGAAGTTCTCTCTCTGGTGGTCTGGAGGGGACTGGCTTTAAGCTGCAGAGGCAATCTTTCCGGGTGTTGGAAGTGTTCTACAAACAATGCGGGTTGGGGGTGGGGTGGGGCGCTACACCATGAAGATGACTCTGAGGTCCAGAGCCCTCAGTGGCCCCAGGTTGGGCTCCCAGAGCCTACAGAACAGATCACAAAGGCCTGTAACTCCAGTTTCAGGGGATCTGACACCCTCTTCTGGACACTGTAGGTACAAGGCACGCACGTGGTGCACTTTACATACCTGCAGCCAAAACACCCCGTGCACATAAAATAGAATAAACCTTTTTAAAAATCGGGGGAACCAGGGAGATGACTCAAAGGGGAAGCCCACTTGCTATATAAGCATGAGAACCTGCATCTGACTCCCCAGCACCCATGTAAAAAGCTGGACATGGTTGCATGTTCCTAAAGCCCCAACATAGGTGGACAGAGACGAATCTGAGGTGTTCACTGGCAGGTCAGCCTAGCCCAAAGAGCAAGCTTCTAGTGAGAAAGAGACCTTATCTAAGGCAATCAGGTGGGGGGTGACAGAGTAACACATCCAACATTCTGCCCTGTGTCCATACGCATGCGCACACATTCACAATATGCACTGTACACACACACACACACACACACACACACTCACACACATGCTCACATACAGTTTTGAATTGTACATTTAAGATTAGATGTTTAGTGGACAGGAGAGAGGGCTCAGCGATTAAATGCACTGTTTTTCCAGAGGACCTAGGCTCTACTTCCAGCACCCACATGGTAGCTCACAACCCTTTAGTTCCAGCTCCAGGGCATCTAATACTCTCTTCTGGCTTCCATAGGCATATATATATATATATATATATATATATATATATATATATGCAGTTCACATGCATACATGTAGTTCACATACGTACACACACTGAAAACATCCATCAAGATAAAAGTAAATCCTTTTTTTATTTTTTTAAAATATTTATTTACTTATTATGTATACAACATTCTGTCTGTGTGTATGCTTGCAGGCCAGAAGAGGACACCAGACCTCATTACAACAGATGGTTGTGAGCCACCATGTGGTTGCTGGGAATTGAACTCGGGACCTTTGGAAGAGCAAGCAATGCTCTTAACCTCTGAGCCATCTCTCCAGCCCGATAAAAGTAAATCTTTCAAAAATATTTTAAAAACTTAGAGTGTTTAGGCTGGGCATGGTGTCACATACCAGTGATCCCAGCCTTTGAGAGACAGAAGGAAGAGGAAAGTATGTTTGAAGCTAGACTGGGCTACATAGTATAACCCTCCTCTCAAAAACCAAAAGAAAATTAATGCTGTTTATTACATACTAATTTCATCTTGATTTTAGGAAGTAGTGTCCTAATTCAGTAGGGAGGAGGAATAGAGAATCCAAAGTTGTTCATCCAAATACCAGTGGAAATCTGGTGTGAATGATTGGGGCTGACAAGACCACGGACACCAAAATGAACAGCAGCTCTCAGCTTATTCGGGAAGCAGAGAGCGGGGTCTGTGTTCTTAGCCACACTCTTCTGTTACATCGATCATCAGAAAGTACATAGTGGGTAAGTTACCAATCTGTTGATGTTTCCCTTCTTTCTTGCTAGACAGAGAGCAGCTTTGTGTATGTTCCCGACCAGATCTCCTTCAACCTGGCTTAGGCACAGGGGAAAGGTCGGCATGTAGCTGCCTTGAAGGAAATCCTACATTATTGGAGGTCAGCATGCCTGACTGGAGAGTAGACGGTGGAAGTACAACCTCTCCAGCCCCTCCTAAAATATTTATGTTCTGCCACCGCCCCCAACCACAGCTCTAATTGAATCTTCGGCTTAATATATTGCTGTTATCTCTCTTCTGATGACCTTATCATGGCTCCTGGAGGGGTGGTGGTGGTGATGTTTCAGGAGGAGAAAGGAACCTTGAGAAACCTAAGGCAGGATTAGAGACACTGGTGACTCGCTGGGACATGGAGATGGTAAATGTAGGACCATTGACCTCCAGGAGCTCAGTTTGTTGGTGCACGCCTTTAATCCCAGCACTGGGTGGGGGGGAGGGGTAGAGGCAGGAAGTTCAAGACCAGCCTGGTCTACAGAGTGTGTTCCAGGACAGCTATGGCTACACGAAGAAACCCTGTCTCAAAAAAAAAAAAAAAAAAATACAAAACAAACAAACAAAAAGAGCCTTCATCCTGGTTGATGTCATAAAGTGAAGTTAAAGACACCCAGAAAGGAGTCTGTAATTGTTCCATTGACTGAGAAGAAGCAGAGGTTGGGACCGTGGGAGTCATCAAAGTGTCTTAGAGAACAACACCGTGGTGGACTGGGGCCACTTAAATGCCAGGGTAAGAAATTGGGGCCTCATTCAGTAGATTGTAGAGAGCTGTTGGGTATGTGTGAGAGAGCTGTTGAGTATGTGTCGCGATGGTGGGGCTTTGACAGTCTCACTATACGATCTAGGCCTGGTCTCTGTGTCCTGAACACTGGGGCTACCGATATGTACCCTATGGTTGAGCTTCATGGATGATCCGGTTTTTTTTTTTGTTGTTGTTGTTGTTGTTTGTTTTGTTTTTTGGCTTTTTTTTTTTTTTTTTTTTTTTAATTTTCGAGACAGGGTTTCTCTACTGTAGCTTTTGGTTCCTGTCCTGGCACTAGCTCTTGTAGACCAGAGCTGGCCTCGAACTCACAGAGATCCGCCTGCCTCTGCCTCCCGAGTGCTGGGATTAAAGGCGTGCGCCACCACCGCCCGGCTCATGATCCGGTTTTTGTTCGCATTTATTGGACTGGCCGATCCAGCCCTCACGTCCTGTGACTCTGTAAGCCTGAACTCAGTTACATCTCATCTGAAATCTCCACACTCCCTGCACTAAGTCCATCCTTTTCTCCTCTTCCTTTCAGCACCTTGAGACTCGGTTCCCTTTCTCCTAGCTTGGGCGGGTGTTTTTCAAGGTTCCCACACTCGCTCTGATTCTCCCACCCTTCTCTGAATTCTGCTAGATGGTAAATTCTGTTGATCCTCGGGACAGTATCTTGTTCATCCATGTATCTCCAAAAACCCACCACGGGGCACGCAAATGGGGGTGAATAGAAGAAGGAGGGCTGAGATGTGGACCCCCGGATCTCTCGGGCTCCTCCCTGTGCTCGGCTAAGTGGGTCCTCTGAGAACAATGGAAAATCTCAGGTGTCAACAGGGGTGTTTGACAGCTAGAGACATACCTTCAGCTTAAACAGTCAGTCTCATATTTTCACAGGAAACAACCTGTCTACAGTAACAAATCTCCATCTCCACATCTTCCTGAGAACAAAGTGAAGCCAAGTGTATTTCCAGGCACGCCTGGGAACTATGTGAGGGCCAGTGAGGCGGAGGGTTACTTTCCAGTACTATAACCCTCCGCTTGAGCCGTGTCACCTCGGCTGCTGCTCCGCAGACCACCAGGGGGAGCAATCTCACCGTATCCCTGGCCTTGGCAGGTTTCAGGCATTCCAGGGTGTAGTCAGGAACTCTGGGAATTGTAGTCCTGGGATGGCAAGGCGGTCTATCGCGTGCGCCTCGGGACTTGTAGTTTAACACTTAGGGGCAGAACGTGGGTTTAAGCTCCCATGCTGAATGAATGGAACTACTACTCCCAGAGGGCCACGGGCTCTAGGGCGGTGTCGGGTTTCCGTCGAGCAATCCTTCTAAGATTGCCTGAGTGACCAGCTTGACTGGGTAAGTTTGATTGACGAAAGCTCCAACCTTTTCATATTCCAGCGTGGGGCCTTCTTGTCTCTCAGACTCAGAACCTGCCCGCTAATCTTTGGTCTTCATTGTTTCCTATTCAGACAAGTCCCGTCAGAATCCACCCCGCACCTAAGCCCTCCTAGGGTCACCGCTAACTGCCCCTCCCACGCCCCGCGATTCCCACCTTGACCCTCACGTCCCTGAGCGCCGGCTGCTTTGTGTCCTCCACGCTGCGCTCCACTCCTCTTTGTCCTGTTTGTCTTGCGGGTGGAAGAGGACTGCTAAATTCTTCCTCCCGGTGTTGTGAACTTGAAGTGCAGCAGGGGACTCTCTCACCCGCCGCGACCTTGGGCGAATCGCACAGGCTCTCTGGGACTCATTTCCTTCTTCTGTTTTCCAGTGTGTGAAAGAGCTTTGTAAACTGCACGGCCTCCACAAACAACAGAGGTTCTCTTTGTGCCATTTGTTGGTGCCCTAGAACATTCTTATCAGGACAGCCTTTCTGGTTTTGCCGCCTCGTTGCTCAATCCTGTCCCTTGAGATCTTGATGTCTTCATCTATGACCGGGTTATTTCTTCACTTCCTCCAGAGACCAAAGATCAGACAGGCCCCGAGCCTGTGACCCCCAGAGAGCTTTGTCTGAAAGGAAGCCCGAGAGGTGTGCTTATTCTTGGAATAGCTGGTGATGAAAAGTCCACGGGGCTGGCAGAGGGACAGAGCTGCTCGCTGGAAGCAGGACTCCAGCAGGTCAGCGCTGCAATGAAAGCCCCATCCCTTCCCTTTGGGCTCTTCTGGGCCTCTTTAGTGGTGGGTGTGTCTCAGGCATGGAAAACCTGGGAGAGAAGGATTCATTTTGCCGAAGGAACCTATGCCAGGAAAAATGGAAGGCCTCAGCTGGGTGTTTTGAAAGAGAACCACAGCCTTGCTGGTTAGTTACTAATGTCATATGAGTAATCACAGTGTACCAGGGCTTAGGCCGTATCAGTTCCCTTCTGAGAAGCATCACATATGACGCGTCCCTGTTTTCCGTATAGGAAAGTTAGACTTGGAGCAGTCATAGAGTTAGACTAGTTAGAGCTGCCTCACGAAGCGATAGTATCTTCCGTGTGTCTTCAGTATGCCATGCACTTTGCACACGTTAATCTTTGATCTTGTGAGTAGCTGTAGATAACAGGTTTAGAGTTAAGGCATCGGTTGAAGATTGCACAGATGTGGCTGGCTGGGTTTTTCAGTGGGTAAAGACATGGTCACACCTGATGACCCGGGTTCTATCCCAGGAGTTCACATCGTGGAAGGAGAGAACCAATTCCTGCAGGTTGTTATCTGATCTCCACATGGGTTGCCATGGTACCCCTCCAATAGATAAATAAATGTTTTATATATATATATATATTATATAATATATTTAAATAAATAAGTAAATATGTATATGTATACACACACATATAGATAGCTCTCAACCAGCTGGTAAGTAGCAGAGATGGAATTCAAAGTCACCAAAGCTTCTCTTTTCCTTCTATAGCATAAGAACTTTATTCTTTTGATAAACATGACAGATTAAAAACTAACTGAGCTAAATATAGTGGTACCCGCTTATTATCCTAGCACTTGAGGGGTGAACAGGGAAATCTTGAATTTGGGGCCAACTTGGGCTACCCAGAGAGACCTTGCCTCAGAACAACTGAGGAGAAGAATTGGAAGATTTTAAAGCCTAAAGATAACAGAGCGAGTTCTTGCTGTCTGGGGAAAGCACTTGTCCTACAGGGAGAAAACATGACTTTTGTTGTTGTTGTTTATTTTTTGAGACAGGGTTTCTTTATGTAGCTGTGACCGTCCTGGAACTCGCTCTGTAGGCCAGGCTGGCCTCGAACTCAGATCCACCTGCCTCTGCCTCCTGAGTGCTGGGATTAAGGGTGTGCGCCACCATCACCTGCTAAAGTTTGGTCTTTGCACTGTGGAGTTTCCACGAAGGGGAAAGGCATACGTGTGTTAAAAATTAAATAGCACTTATTGGAGAAAGTAATTCTTTTAACAGTTAATTATTTGTGCGTGACTGGGCACTTGTGGATTGTGGCGAATGTGCGGGGCCAGCGGTCCGTCTCCTCTCCTTTCACCATGTACATTCTGGGAGCTGAACACAGACCATGGGGCTGGGAGGCAGGCTCTTTTGCCTGCCTAGGAGCCATCTTGCCTACATTAACCCGTGTGTTTCTGGGTGGCCATGGTGATTTGTGCAGTGAGATGGGGTAAAGTCCACAGGGTACGCTCAGGGTTTGTTGCGTGTGTGTGACCGTGCGTGTCTGAAGGACATACCCTCTCTCAGAGATCCTCAAATCCTGCTGACCGGAAACACCTGGGACTTGAAAACATTAATTTGGAGCTAGGAGCATAGCTGGTAGAGTGCTTTTTCTTTTTTCCTCCCTGAAAATGGAGGAAATACAGTTAGGGATTGCAGCGAGGGTGGGTAGTAAGTTCATAAACCTCTGACATAGATTTCCCACGGACGTCATGGGAAGCAAGTCACTGAGACTGCCGGGCTAGACACTGCACCTCGCAGCAGCCTGTGTGGGGAGTCCGGGGGAGGAGGCTGTGCTCAGAGCTGAGAGGAGGGAAGGCCAGATTTAGCCAACTTGTCCCAGCAGGCTAGGAGGTCTCCCTGGGCCCGGTTGAGGGAGAGGCCCCAGCTAGGCACTGCCATGAATTGTGGAGCCGAGGTGAGCAGTGGACAGCCCTGACCGACTCCCGTGCCGTTTATGAGGAATAAGGCCGGATGTCTCTTCGTGGCAGTTTGCAAGTGAGATTGGCCTTTAGCCCCCGTCTTGTCCTTGGACATCAGTCAACACGAGCTTGGGGAACTCAGGCTGGTTTCCAGTTAGCCCCAGCCTGGTCAGTTGTCGTCTTTGGTTTTTATTTTTATTTCCAAGCAGAATTTAGCTGCTGGGCCCTCTCAGAAGCCTGCCAGCATCACCAGAGATCTCTACACCCCACCTCCATGACTCTTTCCTGATGCTCACCCCAGGACTGATCTCAGCTGAGA
The DNA here is from genome assembly GCF_950005125.1 of Chionomys nivalis. Lineage (NCBI taxonomy): Eukaryota > Metazoa > Chordata > Mammalia > Rodentia > Cricetidae > Chionomys > Chionomys nivalis. Next base: position 18,196,489 of record NC_080096.1, on the reverse strand, counting down.
CCAAAATCCCCTTCCACAAAACCCTGACCCTGCCTCACCTTTGCCTTCCTGCTGGCTCCCAGATCTGCACAGTTGCCAAACGCTATTGACTCTGCTCTTCTTGCCGTCTACAAATGTAGCTAGATACTTGCTCCTGCCAGGTACCGTGCAAGGTACTTTAATTGCGTGGTTTCATTTATCTCCATAGCAACCACAAGACTAAGCCAAATCCCCTTATGCAGATACAGAATGAGGTTTAGAAAGATTAGGTTAAGGTGCCCAAGCTAGATGGCAGAGGAGCTGGATCGCAGGCTTGAGTCATTCACGGGGGACTGCTTAGTTGCTAAGACGCTTGTCTCACAGATGGGAAGACCTGAGTTCAGATCCTTAGGGCTCACAAAAAAAAAAAAGACTGGTCGTGGTGGCACATGGCTATAACACCTGCACTCAGGAGAAAGAGGCAGGTGGTTCTCTGAGTTCAAGGTTAGCCTGTGTACACAGCAGGTTCCAGGACAGTCTGGGCTATGTAGAAAGACCCTGCCATTAAAGAAGCAGCAGTCAGAGGCCAGTGAGGTGGGGAAACACTTGCTGCTAAACATGACTGACTTTGATCTCTGGGACCCTCGAAATGGGAGAGAAACAACCCCTCCAGTTGTCCTCCGGCACCCACAAGCGTGCTGTCACGCGTGCGTTTCCACACGTTAAATAAATAAAGGTAATTTTAGAAATGAAAAAGAAACCAGACTTGATGGTTCACTACAACCTCAGTGTTGCTGAACTGAGAGGCAGCCAGGCAGACCCGGGAAGCCTGTGTGGCCAAGGTCTAGCTCAAGAGAGACCCTGCCTCAAACAACAAGGTGGGAAGGGAAGTGCAGGAGACCCGCATGTGAGGTTGGCCTTTGGCCTCCGCATGCCTGCAGCATGCATGACACAGATGCATGGGAATGTGTACACACAGCCCTCGGTCTCCTTGCAGCCAGCACTGGCTGCCCTGAGTCTCACAGGCCTTTGGCTACCACTTCCGTGTCTTTCCTGCCTCCCCCTGCTCTCTGCTCCCACGCTCAGGGGACACGCAGTCTCTCCCTCTACTCAGAACTCCAGTGGCATTTTGTCTCTCCTTTATGACAGGATCTGCAGCTACTCCGCTGTCATGTGATCCACATGTGTCCTGCAGCCTCAAAGGGGGAACCTTCGGAGACTCCTCCTTCCCTCCAGCTGCACCGTCACTGCCGCCACAGAACTTAGCTCCCCTCCTCTTTGTGATAGTGCGGGTCTTCAAGTGTGCATCGGAAAGCCAAAAGGGGAAAACAGATAATAGAAAGAAAAGCCATCTCCTCCCAACATCATTTCACAAGAGTCTTTGGGGGCTCTCTGGGGTTTCCTTCTGGACCAGATAATTGGCAGTCAGGTGGTCTGTGTGTGGTGACGGTTATGCTGGGACCTTGAGCAGCTCATTGAGTCTCTAAGGACGTTGGCTTGCTCAGTGATGCAAGCGTGAGTATAGAGGTGGAGGCCAGGGGAGATTGCCGGGAGCCTTAGCGGCAGCCACCTCTGAGCTCTCCTTGCCCAGGCTTGCTCCGACTTGCACACTGATCCTCCCAGAAGAGGAATCGGAATAATGTCAAAACAAATCACGTGGGCCCAGGACCCTACCTGTGCAGTTGGTTTTGGCTATCATGGATAGGAATCTAAACTTTGTTGCTTTAAACGGGATGGGTTATAGGTTAACCCCCCACCCCCACCCCGCTGGGGTAACACTCTCTGCCCTGGTTCACTGTAAGTTTGGTCCTGATACCTCCTTTCTCAGAGAGGTGCTGAGGTTAGATGAAGCAGTGTCTGTAAGGGGCACAGTACAGTGCTAGCAGAGGAAGCAGTAGGAGACGCTAGGTCTCAGTGGGTGCTTTTAGCCTTAAAAGGACAATGTTGTCTGGGCGTGATCACTACAGCAGTTAACTGCTGGGTGAACACGTGGTAGGTGTAGTGTCAGCGCGTGTTAATCCTGAGGCAGGAGCTCACGACGTGGCTCAATGATGCCCCTGACCTAATCCTCCAGCCACCACTTCCCCAGTGATGGGGTTACAGGTGTTTACTACCACAACTGTGTTATGCAGTGATAGGAATTGAAACCTGATGTCCTTGAAGGCTGGGCAAGCACTCTACCAGCTGAACCATGCCCCCAGCCCTTGTGTTTGTAGGTTTTGAGGGAACTGAGGATTAGCTCATGGCTACCCTCTCCTCACCCCACCAGAAGAAAACGAAGAATGCAGCCTGCAGGGCTGGGAGTAGAACACTTGCTCGCACGTGCGCACACCGTCACAAAAACAGCAGCCACAAAGCCAGCCTGTAAATGTTGGCAAATCGTGAGCGTAAATGATGCATTGAGTGGCCGACAGGAAGGTTGGGGTGATAAGGGCGCCAGGAAGTAGATAGGGTTGGCACATGACCTAGAGAAGCAACAGCGAAGAAGAGACCAGCAAGAGGCTATTCTGTGTTCTGCTCTCCAGGCAGCAAGTTCAGGACGCCCAAGATTTGATCCTGCTGGTGATGAGATGGGGACCGGACAGTCTGTGTGCTTCCCAGCCATCGCAGGACCCCACCATGTTGGCTGCACAGATGTGATGGAGGGTCAGAGTCCTGAGGTAGGGTGTCCCAAGCTCCATCCCTGCGCTACCCCATGATTCCCGCCCGTGTGGGGTCTTCACCACTGTAGGTCCAAGCATGCAGTTCTGGGGACCTGGGGTACAGGTGGACTGGGCTTGGGTATCAGCCCTTAGGCCTGTTTTCCTGTCTTCCTGCCTTTTAAAAAAATTCTTCTTTCAGCTGGGCAGTGGTGGTGCACACCTTTAATCCCAGCACTCGGGAGGCAGAGGCAGGCAGATCTTTGTGAGTTCGAGGCCAGCCTGGTCTACAAGAGCTAGTTCCAGGACAGACTCCAAAGCTACACAGCAAAACCCTGTCTCAAAAAACCAAAAAACCAAACCAAACAAACAAACAAAAAACCTCTTCTTTCAAAATATTAGAACCTTCCCAATTGATGGGGAAACTCAGTTCTTTCTCAGGCGAGTGTAGGCGGAGTGGGGGCACAGGGGCCCTGCACACTGGCCTGACTCTGCGCCTTGGGTGGGAGGATGGTGTCTCCTGGTTTCATCTCCTTCCCACCTTCTGAACTGCCTGCCAGTTTCTAGGCTTTTCTTTCTCTTTGTTTCCCCCTCTTCCTTCTCCTTTTTAAACTTTTTTTTTTTTTTTTTTTTGAGACAGGTTTCTCATGTAGTTCAGGCTGGCCTCCAACTGGAAATGTAGCCAAAGATGGCCCTAAATAAACCCCTGGTCCTCCCATCTCTGGGACTCCAGGCGTGAGCCGCCAGGGCCCCACAGGTTCTTAGGTTTTTGTTCCTAATGGGTGGACTCTCCTCTGGACTGTGAGAGACACCTACTTCCTGGTAACCTCTCTCCTGCTCCCTTCTGACCAAGCATCCTGCTGCCTCCTGAGAGGCAGCCTGGGAGAATGGCCTGGGTGACCTAATGTGCCACCCTGTTCAACCGAAGAGCAAATCCAGTTCCACCGTTGGCACCAAGCCTAGGCCCACGAGCTCGTGATGTTTTGGTGCGGTGCCGTTCTGGGATAATTAAAAAATGCAGCCTGCCGACTGGAAGAACATAAGCTATATGTTCTTTATGCTCACAACAAATCGTCTCTGGGTTTGAAGAAGCTTTTGATTCTCTATGTTGCAGTCCAGCCTGGCTGGTGCTGGCTCCTGCTGACTCCCAGTGTCTAGGCTTCTTGGCCCAGTAGCTGCTCTCTTCTTTTCTCCAGGGGAGCTTCTTCCGACTCTTCTACCCCTGCCAAGCATCAGAGAAGTACGAGCAGCCCCTGTGGATTCCCCGCTATGAGTACTGCTTGGGCCTGGCTGACTACCTGCAGTATAACAAGCGCTGGGTGGGGTCTCTGTTCAACCTGGGCATCGGTAAGGCTGCCTGGCCCGGGGCCCTTCCCAGTGGCCTGTTTCTGTCCCCAGGAGAAACCTAGGCAGACACAGTAATTTTAAGCTTGTACAGTCCAGTCCTTGGTATGGAGAGATGGGAGAGAATTGAATGTGTGAGAATTTGGGTCATCGCTTCCAATCCAGGCTTTGTAATGTACTGATAGTAGGCAAGTCCCTTACCCTGCTCGCCTGCCAGGCTTTGTAGAGCTGTGGGGCCAGATATGGGAAAAGCCTCTAGTGCAGCATTTGGAGCGTCAGGTGGGGGCATGGCTGCGATTCCTAAATCTAGCACGCATTCCTACCTGCTCTATAGATCACAGCCCCCCCTTTTATTTCAGTACTGGGGATCAAACCCAGGGCCTCATACATGCTAGGTCAGTGTCCTACCACTGACCCGCATCCCACTAGCCATGCGCTCCACTGCCACCCCAGCAGCTATAGCAGACAGTCTTGGTCCCCAGGGAGCATCGCCACCCCTGCAGCATGCCCTCTGGGCCGTTCTGCCTCCTTCATCCCAAGTCCCCACCCCAGGTGTCCCCATGATCCGGGCATCTCTCACATCTGCCCCAGACTTCTTCAGTACTGCCTCTGTGGATTTTTTTCCTGGTGGTTCTGGAGAGGGGAGGACCACAAATGCCCACCCCTGCCTGTACTCAGGCTGCCCCTGTTCCGGGCAGCCAGAGATGCTACAGCCTGTGTCTCTGCCAGGATCTTGTCGCTTGCCTGTTAGCTGGAATGGCCCCTTTAAGACAAAGGAATCTGGATACCCCTTGATCGTCTTGTCCCATGGCCTAGGAGGCTTCAGGTAAGAGCTTTGTCCCTTGCACCGTGAGAGTTGCTGTGTCTTAATGCAGTCTGAGGGTCGAGTCACAGGTGTCTCACCTGCCTGCCACCTTACTGCCCATCTGCCCGTTGGCGTAGCTGGGCCTTCCCTCCCTAGACCCAGGCTTCTTAAGGCTTTCCACTTGTGACTCTCTTTTGCTGGACATGGTTACCTGACCGCCCACTGTCAGAGTGTGTAAAATAGGAATACAGGTCAAACATTTGCTGGTAAGAAATCATAAAGGAGCCGGGCGGTGGTCTACAAGAGCTAGTTCCAGGATAGCCAGGGCTACAGAGTGAGTTCCAGGACAGGCAGGACTATGCAGAGAAACCTGTCTTAAACCCCCTACCCCCGCAAAAAGAAATTGATTTTAAAATAATGATTTGGCACACATATCATTTTACCACTCATTAAAAGCAAAAGCAAATTTTTTTTTTTTTTTTTTTTTTTTTTTGGGATTTTCGAGACAGGGTTTCGAAGCTTTTTGGTTCCTGTCTTGGAACTAGCTCTTGTAGACCAGGCTGGCCTCGAATTTACAGAGATCCGCCTGCCTCTGCCTCCCGAGTGCTGGGATTAAAGGCGTGCGCCACCACCGCCCGGCAGCAAAAGCAAATTTGCCTCTGATGAGCTGGATGGACTTGTTTATTTTTGCATAAGGGATTGACTCGAGGGTAAATATTTGATACCAGAAGTCCTAGAGCGTCTTCAGGGTTTTTCATGATTGAGTTTTGATTTTATGGTCATCAATGCTGAGAATGTCGCTTACATAAATACCTAGTACAAAATGACAGAACCATGCTTAGGGGCATTTCAGAAATTGGAAATTTCATCTTAATCCCAAGCCAAGATTCATTTAACACTTCTTTTTGTGTGTGTGAAACTCAAATTAGCACCCCAGACTCCAGTCCTTTTTTTTTTCAAGATTTATTTTTATTCTTTTTAATTATGTGTGTAGATTGCGTCTCCGCATGTGGGTGTGTGCGTGTGGCTGTGTGTGTGAGTTCAGGTATTCACGGAGACCAAAGGAGTCAGGTCCTGTGGAGCTGAAGTTACGGAGAGCTGCGAGCCACCTGATGTGGGGCGCTGGGAATCAAACTTGGGTCCTCTGGAAGAGCAGCCAGTGCTCCCTAACCACTGAGCCATCTCTCCAGCCACCCCAGGTGCCAGTCTTTAAAAATCCAACATTCCACTCCAGTCCAATCTAAAACTAGACTAGCTTGATACCGACACATGGAGGAATGATGGCGGACACACGAAAGGTCTTTGTTTTCTGTGGTTAAGCCCAGAAGAGCAGAGATCTTTGTACGGTAAAAACATTGCAATTCGTGGCATGCAGCAGCATCAAATCTGCGCCCAGGTGTTTCCGGTAGCCTTTTTGACATAGCCAGGCACGATGGCATGGCGTAGTGCATGGTACACGTGCGTGCAGAGCCCAAGGGAGCAGAGAAGTTTCCAGATGTAGCTTGGGCAAGCAGTGCCAGAAACACCTTGGATTCATATACCATTGATTTTCAATTAATTTCCGGTCGTCTGGGAACATGCTAGCCTGTGCGACCTAACCTGCAAACCCTACCCGTGACAGTTGTGTGCCACAAGGGCTCGGGAAAGTTGTGATACTCTCTGAGCCTGGGTTTCAACATCTGCCAACTGGATCCGTGGCTCCCACGTGGTGCTTTATGAGATTTTTATTGGACTGTTTCCTGCTAGGTGCACAGCCCTCCAGTTCTCTCCCAGACATTGGGCTCCCAGGACCCTTGCTGTCCACACCATGGGGTGTAGTCTGCTTGCTCTCCCTTAGGTGTGTTAGTGAACTTTCTGTCGGTTCATCCGTGAATATATACATCCGGCTTATTTCCTAGAATGCAACATGTCTCAGACGCTGCCAACCCTCCAGCTCTTGTCCACACTACAGGCAAGAAGATCTGTTTTCAAGATGGCAGAGTGTAGTGGCTCACATTGGTCAGTCTGGAAGGCAGAAGCTGCAGGGTTCTGAGTTCAGTGGGTGCTGTGTGGTGATGCCCTGTCTTACACCAAAAGAAGCCCGGATCTGACCTTGCTAGTATCTTGAAGAATGCCTGGCAGATTGAGGTCTCAGTAAACATTTGTTGAGTACATCAGTGTTCTTCTAAATAAAACCTTTTTCTCCTCTCCTCTCCTCTCCTCTCCTCTCCTCTCCTCTCCTCTCCTCTCCTCTCCTCTCCTCTCCTCTCCTCTCCTCTCCTCTCCTCTCCTCTCCTCTCTTCCTCCTCTTCCTCCTCCTCCCCTCTGCCTCCCAAGTGCTGGGATTAAAGGCGTGCGCCACCACTGCCCTGCTTGGTTTCTTTTGTAGTAAACTGATAGCGAGTCTGCTTGTGAGTATGAGAGTCACACTCAGCCTTCAGAGCCCGGTGTGTGTGTGTGTGCGTGCATGTGTGTGAGTGTGTGTTGGCCTATCAGAGAGAAGAAACTAGGAAACAGGCACTCCCCACCCATAGCTAAACTGGAGAGAGCAGTGAGCACGTGATCTGGAGGTGACCCTTTGACTAGGAAGCTAGGGACAGTCCAGTCCTCAGTAGACCAGAGTGAGCCAGTACAGACGTCCTTCATTAACACAAGTGAAATTCCAAGAGGAAGAGGGAGGGGGTCAAAGAACATTTTCCTTTTAGTTTCTCTGGTTAATTTCACCTTGAAATTCTTCCCTTGTTCACGGATGGGTAGCTTCCCATGCCAGGGAAGAGCCTGAGCTGTTAATACTGCCTAGCTGGCTTCCAGAATGCCACTGTTCCCGTGCTCCCAGGGAGGAGCCTGTGCCTGTAAGTGTCACCTAGCTGGCTTCCAGAAGGCCACTGCCCCCCGTGGTCCCCACATGGCCCTCTGAAGTAGGCAGATAGGCATGTCTGGACCCTGAGCGGCGAGCAGCAGCTTGTCTACATTACACAGTACACACCAGGAAGGGATGTGAAGTCGTTCATCTGCCTCTCTGGAAGCCTGGGAGACACGGGAAAGAAACCTTAGAAATTGGCTCTCCCTTAGTTGTGAAGGTATGCTTAACAGACCACACCAGATATGAGGGTCTAAAGCATATCAAATTCATTCCTTCCCCGGGCACATTGTACATGCCCGTACTCATGGCCCCTGAGAGGCCGAGAGCATCGCAAGTGTAAGCATGAAATAGGCTGCAAAAGAAGAAAGCAACACCCACCCACAAGCAAAATGTCTTTATTTCTCTCTCAGTTAAAGCCAGCTAGAAGGGCAGGCACAGCGGCATCTGCTGATAACCCACCACTTAGAAGCTAGAAACGGGAGGATCAGGAGTTCAAGGTCATCTTCCAAACAGTGAGTTTGAGACCACCCTGGACTACATAAAGCCCTGCATCAAAACACAAAGAAGTGGCTGAGGGGAACCAAAGACAGACGTTTAGGGCTGACGTCACAGTTGCATGACTGTGTCAGAGCACCAGACTTTATAATATTGCTCTACTATGTATGGCTTCCATTATAAAGTTATCTCATGCCCTCTGGGGGCTACTTTTGTTCCAGTCTACATCTGCATCCCAGGTAATATAAAGGAGCATTCTATTTTTGAAAGGGAATCTCTGGGATGCTCTTATGTGATACAGCTGACTACCTCTCATTTGTTAGGGCTGTCAGCTCTGTGTGAGTCTTTAAGGCTTAGAAGATGGTTAATCAATGCCAAGAAATGCTTCAGGTGTAAAATGTGCACCAGAGTACAAAGTCTGCATGGGAGTAAAAGTCTACAATAACATTTCATTTATTAAAAGTTTTATTATAAGCCGGGCGGTGGTGGCACACGCCTTTAATCCCAGCACTCGGGAGGCAGAGGTAGGCGGATCTCTGTGAGTTCGAGGCCAGCCTGGTCTACAAGAGTTAGTTCCAGGACAGGCTCCAAAGCCACAGAGAAACCCTGTCTCGAAAAAAACCAAAAAAAAAAAAAAAAAAGTTTTATTATATTTAGAAATTAGAGTGGGTTACACAGATTACAGCAGGTGAAATAAGGTAAAAGTATAATAGGCTATTATAGCTTAAATAAAACAGATCAGTAAAGTCAGACTGCTTCTTTTTGCTTTTTTTGTTTTTTGTTTTGTTCTGTTTTCTTTGTTTTGGTTTGGTTTTAGTTTTTTGAGACATGGTTTCTCTGTGTAGCCCTGGCTGTCCTGGAACTCACTTTGTAGACCTGGCTAGCTTTGAACTCACAGAGATACGTCTATCTCTGCCTCCCAAGTACTGGGAGTAAAGACATGCACTACCACTGCCCGTCTCTTCTTTTTTACTTAAGAAATAGATTAAAAATATTTTTTTAGTTGTTTCTGCATGTGTGTATGTGCACTTGTGTGCAAGTGTCCACTGTGGCCAGAAGAGGGCACCAGATCCTTTGGAACTGGAGTGATAGGCAGCTGGAGTAGCAAATGCTCTAACAACTGAGCCGCCTCTTCAGCTCTCAGTTTCTTCTTACTTGTTTTGAGACAAGATCTTGATGCATAGACAAGGCTAGCCCTGAACTCCTGACCCCACCTTCATGTTTCAAGTGCTAGGATAGCACGTGTGTACTAGCATGTTTGGCCTGCCTGCCTGTCTCCCTTCCTTCCCTCCTTCCTTGCTTCCCTCCTTCCCTTCCTTCATTCCTTTTTTGACAGCAACTCATGTAGCACAAGCTAGTTTTATACTCACTATATAACTAAGGATGACTTTGTACTCCTGATATTCCTACCTCTGCCTTCCAAGTTCTGGGGTTATAGTTATATGCTACCTCAACTGGCTAAAATACCTTTTTCTTTGTATTTTTTGCAGTCCTGGGAATTGAACCCAGAGCCTTGTGCATGCTATGCTAGGCAAATGAGCTACCACTGAGTTACAGCCCATCTTTTTTTTTTTTAATGTGTATAGGTGTTTTGCTTGCATGTATATCCGTATACTGCATGCATGCAGTGTCTTTGGAGGCCAGAAGAGGGTCCCAGAATCTTTGTAACCGGAGTTATAGATGGTTGTGAGCCACTATGTGGGTGCGAGGAGTCAAACCTGGGTCCTCCAGCAGAGCAGTCCGTCTCTTAACTGCTGAGCCAGCTCTGCAGTCATCCCAATGCCCCTTTTTAATGTTAAAAAACATGACTGCTTGAAAATTTTCAACTGCTTTTGATTTGTCTGTGTGTTTAAATTTTATTATCATCACTTAGTGCTTGTGGACTCATTGGTGGAAGGTAAGAACAGCTGTGTGGAGTACGGGCTCTCCTAGTACATGCGTCCTGGGACCACGTTCAGGGTCCTAGGCTGGTGAGGCAAACGCCTCTACCTGATGAGCCACCTTTCCGGTCCTTGTGTGGTGTTTGTTTGTGGTTTGTTTTTGAGACAGGTTTCTCTGTGCTGCAGTCCTGGCTGTCAGGACTCACTCTGTAGACCAGGCTGGCTTCAAACTCACAGAGATCTTCCTGCCTCTGCCTTTCAAGTATGGGCGTTAAAGGCACGCACCATCCCCACCTGGCCCCTTATGTGATTTTAAAAAGTATTTATGCTGAGTACCGTGACACGTTTTTAATCCTAGCACTCAGGAGGCAGAGGCAGGCAGATCTTTGTGAGTTCAAGGCCAGCCTGGGTTACATACATAGAGAGGTCCAGAACAGCCTGGGCTATACAATAAGACTCTGCTCAGTGGGTTTAGTACTTTATGTACAAGCATGAGACTGACTTGAGTTTGATCCCCAAAACCTGTGTAAAGTCTGACCATGGCCACACACACCTGCAATCCCAGTTCAGGAGTGGATGAGGCAGGAGGCTCCCTGGAACTCTCTGGCCAGCGAGTCTCACAGAATCGATGTATTCTAGGTTTAATGAGAAACCCTGACTGAAAATAGTAATAATAAGGTAGAAAGTGATTGAAAAAGACACCCGACAACATGGCCTTCACATGCAGACACACACGTGTACATATATGTTAACACACAGGAACACACAAATCCATTAGCGTAGTTAGCTGGGGTTGGGGTAGACTGACTCAGTGGGGTGGAACGGCATCTCGGGTTGAAGATTGACTTGCAAACGCCCTGCCTTCCGGGATGGAGCCCGGAGCCCTGGGATGAGGGCTGCACAGTCTGGGGAAAGTACTCAGGACCACCCATGACACCTACTGCCAGCCTTTTGAGGTGACCGCCAGCAGAGTGTGGGTGAAGCTGGGCCGTGGTTTTGATCTCTTCTCTCCGTGGCTCTCCAGGGCGCTGTACTCGGCCTTTAGCATGGAGCTGGCCTCCCGGGGCTTCGTGGTTGCTCTCCCGGAGCACAGGTGAGTGAACTCCAGTGAAGTGCGGTCAGGTGGATGCCTGCGAGCTAGGGTACAGGCTAGTCACTGTCAATGTGTTATTTCGGTAGTTCTGTTTGTGGTGCTGGGGCCTCAGACCCACACGCATAGCAAACATTCTGTCCCTGAGCCACATTCCTGACCCCGGTATATTATTTCTAATAACCACACAAAACAGTTATCATATCCATTTAAAAGATGCTCAGTAGCTGGCTGAAAGTGACTCTGGGCTCAAACCTAGGTCTGTCCCCAGCCCTTCTGCTTCCCTGCGCATGCCCCCGTCTCCTTACCTGCCAGCCAAGCAGAAAGCCCCTGTATTATGGTCGGAGGGGAGGGCGCAGATAAAGGGGAGAAATAAGCTTACCGCTGTCTTCTTTCTGATTGCACATGTGCTTCAGGGACCAGTCAGCTTCAACTACCTACTTCTGCAAGCAGACCCCGCAAGAGAGCCAGCCCACTGAATCGCTGGAGGAGGAATGGATCCCCTTCCGCCGAATCAAGGAAGGGGAGAAGGAGTTCCACATTAGGAATCCTCAGGTAGGCTTGAGCCAGGTGGCATAGTCGCAGTACCACGATCAGAATGGCAAGGTGGATTCACACCCTCTGGTGTTAATCCAAAGATGGGACCCAAATCATCACAGCCAAATTAAAGCAAGCCAGTAATTAAAGTAAGATTTTTTACTCCTGTACACGGCTGCTTCCCCAAGGCAAGGTTCAAGACACTAGCCTTGGATGTGAGGAAGTCAAATCTTTTGCAACCCGTGGGTTTCTAAATGGGGGGTTTGGTGGGCAAAGTAGTCGGGGTTATGGGAGTGGAGAATGAGCGTAACAAGTTAGTCCCTCCTGGAACAAAGACATGGCTGCAAAATGGGCCTAGCAAGGCGGTCACAGTCATAACAACGTAGTCATAGTCATAACAAGGTAGTCGTAGGCGGTCATATAATCTTTTGAAGTGAAGACAGGGTTGCGAAATGGTTATAAAGAACTGTTTGAAGCAAAGACATGACGGCCGTTCCGGAGCAGGCGGTACAGACCATTTGCAGTGAGGGTTACAGGTGGGGCCTAGCCCAACCCTTGAGAAACAGGTATAATCATAAACAGGAGTGAACCGAGTTTGTCTTTACTATAAGATGGCTTTTACACCTAAGATAGAGGCCGGCTGGTTCTGCAGCATATCGTGGTTCTAGCCATCTTTCCGTCTCTCCAGCAAATACCTGAAGCTATTACTTTACAAGGGAGCAGTGTTTTTAGTTCCTAGTTCTGGAGACGGCAGGCCAAGGTCAGGTGGACCTATTGCTTGGGGCCTCTGGTGAAAGTCCCTGATGGCAGGGAAGCTGGGGTGTAGTGGCCTCCCCAGTCCCTCTTCAGGGCAGGTCCCCAGTGACTTAAAGACCTCCCACTGAGCCCTGCCTTCTAAAGACTCCACCTTCCAATAGCATCCCCAGGGAGAGCAGGCCATTAACATGAACCTTCAGTCAACCACAAGCAAGACTTTTAACCACTTTTCTTTCTCAAAAGCCTCAGTGTAAGCCGGGCGTGGTGGCGCACGCCTTTAATCCCAGCACTCGGGAGGCAGAGGCAGGCGGATCTCTGTGAGTTCGAGACCAGCTTGGTCTACAGAGCTAGTTCCAGGACAGGCTCCAAAGCCACAGAGAAACCCTGTCTCAAAAAACCAAAAAAAAAAAAAAAAAAAAACAAAACAAAAGCCTCAGTGTAGTGGCCTGAGCTCCCCACATCCGTGAGAATAGATTAGGTATGACTCACAGGGCTACTGAGGTTGACAGAGTCCATTTTAAGCCTGCTTAGGCGGCAGCGGAGCTGATTGGCTCATGTTGGTAGGAGGTAAGGTGAGTGGGACCTCTGGGGCAGCCTCACAGTCATGGGACTTGCTCTCAGAGGGGGCCAGTCCATCCCTGCCTCTGCATAACTCCCATCTGCAGGCTGACTTTCTTTCTGAGCGCCTGCCAGCCCTGCCTACTGATAGTTAACCATCAGCAAGGGACCAGGCTCTGGGCGTTCCCTGGTTCTCCATCACAGCACCAAGCTCAAGTGTGAAAATTCCTGGTAAAGGATTCCTAGCCTGCAGAGAAAGAGGCAAGAGAAAAATTCCCACCAAAAAATCCATTGTCTGGTTGTTGGGGGCGGGGCAGGGTCAGTCCTTAAAAGGCGGGGTTAACGGGAGAAGGGGTGGCAGACAAAGGCTTGAGAATAAGAACACTGACAGCTCCTTCTGTTGGCATAATGTTCTCATGCACACCATCTCGTGTGGCCGTCCTGGTGGCCCTGCGGGTAGGCTAGTGGAATCCAAACTCCAGGGTCCACTCTCTACGATCTCAGTATCCGTGTGAGCTGCACGGGACCACAGTGTCTGCAGAGATGCAGTGGGCAGACCCCCTCTCCTACTGAGTTCTGTGGGGGCTGAGTTGTGGTTATGGGGTGCTCCAGCAGACTGGCTGTGTTGCAGGTCCACCAGCGGGTGAGAGAGTGCGTGCGGGTGCTGCAGATCCTGCAGGACGCCTCTGGCGGGAAGACAGTCCTCAATGTCTTTCCTGGTGGATTGGACCTGATGACCCTGAAGGTACGACAGCAGTTGGGATGACTCAGAGCTACACCTTCCTCACAGCCTTGCTGGCTCACAGCCACCAAGAGCACCGGGAGACATCAGGTTGGCATAGTGGGATCTAGAGTCTCGGATTTGGCAGCTCTGCACCCTGATGCCCCCCCTCTGTAGGCTCAGTTTCCCTGTGCATGTGTGGCCTTCGTTATCACCAGATTCCAAGCAAGAAAGATAGTTGCTAAAACCCAGGCCTGTGCCCAAACAGCCCCAGAATCCAAAAGAAAAGTCTCTTAGCTTCTAGGCTGTGGCTTGTGTGGATGACGCAGTCGGCATGGCCTAGTCACTGTGCCAGGGGAGAGGGTATTCAGGTTGGCTTGCCTGGGCTATGCCACCTTTCCAGTCAGAGGAGTTGGGACACCAGGACTAAGGGTCCCACTTTGCCATATGGCTAGAGGGGACAGTTCCTTCCCAAGGACAGGGTGTTGAGGAACAGCAACTTGTCTACTTCAGGCAAGTAACTAAGTAGGCTTCTAAGGGAGTCCCAAGACCCCTCCTAGAAGGCATGACACTGTCCTGGCTGTGGACTTGGTGGCTGGGAAGGTACAGTTTCTGCTTTCCAATGCCCAGTTTTTCTCCCCTAATCTTTTTTCTCCCTCTAATGTCAAAACAAAATGTAGCAGCCCCCCCCCCCACACACACATAGTAAAACAGTGTTTTTTTCATGCTAGCTAATTTGAAACAGGGTCTTGATTCATATCCCAGGCTAGTCCAGAGCTCGTTGTGCAGCCCAGCCCAGACTGTCCTTGAACTCATGGCCGTCTTCCTGCCTCGATCTCCCAAGTGCTGAAGTTACAGATGTGAGCCACTACACTTAGCTAGTTAGTGTTTTCTGTTTCTTCTTCTTTTTTTTTTTTTCTTTTGAGACAGGGTCTCATGGGTCCCCGGCTGGCCCCAAGCTTACTGTGTAGTGAGACTGGCCTCAAACTCTTGGTCCTCCTGCGTCTACCTTTTGAGTAGTGGGATTTCAGGTATGCACAGCCAGGTACTGCTTATGGCATATTTTGAATGCTCATGTAATATTCCACTGTGTGAATAAGAATTCTGCTGTGGAAGGGCTCCCCACATAGACTCACGAAGTCTGCATCATACCTCCGCACATTGAGTGAAGACCATCATGAGTCTGAGTACCTACAAACAACATTTAGTTACGAACGTGGTGGAGGAGCCGCAGAGATGGCTTGTGGTTAAGGACTCAGGTTTGATTCCCAGCACCCACACGGCAGTTCCCAACTGTCTGACACTCTAGTTCCAGGGGATCCAGCACGCTTTTCTGACTCTCATGGGCACCAGGCATACAGACAAAATACCCATGCACATAAAATACAATTAAGATTAAAAAAGAAAAGAAAATGGCACCAGTTTTAATCTAGGACTTTTGTTCCCAAAAACCTAAGTTTTATATCTCAACACCTCTTGAAAATCCCACATGCCCATGTATGAGGCAGAGCCTGGACTCCAGTGGGCGTTGGTGACTGCCTGCTGAGTGGAGAAGCAAGTACCCCAGTGCTGAAGTCCAGACCTCCTGCCTGAGATCTGAGCCAGGCACTGAGCAGCAGCAGCCGCTGTCCAGGTAGAACTTAGAGGAAATGCGAAACCAACCAGCTAAGTAAACCGTGCCTCTGAGACTGAATCTGAGCATCCATTAGCCCCCTGACAAAGTCAGCCTTTTCCACTGCCTGGAGGAGGGCAGTGTGTCGCTCGCTGGGGAGCTGTCGGCGGCACAGAAGCATGCTTTGGTTTGTGTTGCTCCTTCTTTCCTTCCTTCCTTCCTTCCTTCCTTCCTTCCTTCCTTCCTTCCTTCCTTCCTTCCCTCCCTCCTTCTTTCCATCCTTCTTCCTTGCTCTCTCTCTTTTTTTATCCACCAGTTTCCAGTCTGTAAATTTATCCTGTATTGTTCCTAAGAGCAAACAGTTGGGAGGAGCCAGCTGTTCCTCTCAGAGCCCCTGGGAATGCTAATTGCTAGGACCCCTAGACCCCTCTCAGTGGCTTCATCCAATAGAAATGTCTCTCTTGTCTATCATTCACTGGGGGGTGGGGGGCAGGAGGCAGTCCAGGGCTCCCGGCTCCTTTCAGAACTGGTATTAAAGTTGGAGCTTGGCACAAGCTAAAAAGCCGCTCCACCACTGAAATGCACCCCAGCCCTGGGCTCCCTTCATCCGAGGGGTTCTGCCCTCTGCACTCTTGAACTCACATGTTCTACATGCATTAGGCTTGCAGAAGGGCATGGGCTACATGCATTAGGCCTGCAGAAGGGCATGGACTACATGCATTAGGCCTGCAGAAGGACATGGGCAGGGAAGCACCTGAGAGCTTTTATAGATGTCCTTGGAAGTAAGACTTTCAAATATATATATTGTTATTTGAGGTCATGTGTTAGTGTGTGCACCTGCATGTGGATGTGTACAAAAGTACGGAGGCCAGAGGTGTGGATTCCCCTGGAGCTGGAGTCACAGGCAGTTGTGAGAAGCCAGACTTGAGTGCTGGAAGTCAGATCCGGGTCCTCTGCAAGAGCAGCAAGTGCTCTTAAACCAAACTTTCAGCTTTGGAAGTTAGACTTTTGCTCATGCTGTTAGCTAGGACTCCGTCACATGGAACTGCAAAGAAATAGTCTCGTTGTGTGTCTGGGGACAGATTTAGTGAGCAGCCAGCTGTCGGTTTCCGAGTGATGTCAAGTGTAGCCATAGGGAAGGACGAGGCAACCCCTCTGTACTAATACTGCTATGCATGGACACGCACTGGAGGAGCACCTGTGGGGAGAAGGAGGAGTGTCCATCCTGTCTGCTCGCCTTCCCAGTGACAAGCTCAACAAGGACACTGATGAAACCTTCACTGGTTGGGAGCAGGAAGCAGGCAGCTGGTGGAAAGGAAACTAGGGGTGGGAGGCCTCTACAAACCTGAGTTTGGAGCCTACGAACAGTCACTTGGGTTTTAAAAGCTTAAGAGCCCATTCACACCAGACGGTGGTGGCGCACGCCTTTAATCCCAACAGTCAAGAGGCAGAGGCAGGTGGATCTCTGTGAGTTCGAGACCAGCCTGGTCTACAGAGCTAGTTCCAGGACAGCTAGGGCTGTTACACAGAGAAAACCTGTCTGGCAAAACAAAACAAGCAACAACAAAGAGCCCCTCCCTGCGGGTGCTTCTCTCAGCCGAGGGGGAGGACGGACACCTTCGCTGGGCTAGACGTTGAGGAGAGCAGGGCTTCTGAACACAAAGCCCGGGGAGGTTTCCCCAGCCCCTTAGCAGGCGTCAGCGGTGGCTTTTTATAGAGCCACGCTTCAGAGACTTCTGGGAACAACCCGGAATAGACACAGAGCAGTCAGAGCGCACAAAGCCTCCCTGGGCTGTGGATAAAAATCAGGACAGCCGTGCAGAGGAAGGAGAACCTGACTTGTTGTCTGTCTGCACAAGCGGGCCTCACTTCAGAGCTAAATGGGGGGAGGGCAGGAGTTCCCTGTGTTCCCCTCTGTGTGCTCTGTGGTATCCTCCAGGACCAGCTTGTGAGGCAGGAACTGTGGACCAGTGGTTCTCAACCTTCCTAACACTGCAACCCTTAAATACAGACAGCCCCTCATGTTGTGGTGACCCCCATCCATAAAATTATTTCATTGCTACTTCAACTAGTTTTGCTACTATAATGAATCATAATGGTAATTTTTTTTGGAGGTAGAGGTTTGTCAAAGTGGTTGTGACCCACAGGTTGAGAACCACTGCTGTAGCGGATGAAGGGGGCTGCTTCTCAGTGTGTTTTTTGATGAGCTGGCGGAACCCTGACAACTTGTCTGTTTGGGTACCCACACACATTTGAACGCCTGCCCTCAGCAGATAGTAGTGTTAGCAGGGGAATTACAGAAGTCAAGCTGAGCCAATGTGGGGGTACACACCTTTTTGTTTGTTTGTATTTTGAGACAGGGTTTCTCTGTGGCTTTGGAGCCTATCCTGGAACTCACTCTGTAGAGCAGTCTGGTCCCGAACTCACAGAGATCTGCCTGCCTCTGCCTCCTGACTGCTGGGATTAAAGGCGTGCGCCACACCTTTAATCCCAACATGTGGAGAGAGAGAGATCTCTGTGAGTTTGAGGCCAGCCTGGTCTATACAGCAAGTTCCAGTTCAGTCAGAACTGTTACACAGAGAAACCCTGTCTTGAAAATAACAACCCCCCCACCAAAAAAATACCCTGTCTCAAAACAAAAACAAAAAGCACAGTCCCCTTAAGGTCGCTCACACCAAAGATCAAAAGAAAGATCGGCTCTTCAGGTGACAGAAAGTCCCCTAGTTCTCTAGTCCTCTTTTGCTTCTCTTTGCCATGCTGGGTGTCAAACTTGTAGGCTTTTCTGCGCCTTTTGCCACTGAGCCACACCCCAGAGACCAGAGATTCCTCTTTTTTTTTTTTTTTTTTAAATTGTGACAATGTGGGGCTGGAGAGATGGCTCAGTGGTTAAGAGCATTGCCTGCTCTTCCAAAGGTCTTGAGTTCAATTCCCAGCAACCACATGGTGGCTCACAACCATCTGTAAAGAGGTCTGGTGCCCTCTTCTGGCCTGCAGGCATACACACAGACAGAATATTGTATACATAATAAATAAATAAAATAAATATTTAAAAAAATTGTGACAATATCTCACTGTGTAGCCCAGGCTGGTCCTGAACTTGCCATCATTCTGTGTAGTAGGGAGGGCTGCTTGTTGAAGTAATATACATAATCATACATAAAATATATTAATTAAATCACTGCTTGGCCCATTAGCTTCTTATTGGCTAATTCTTATATTAATTTAACCCATTTCTATTAATCTGTGTATAGACACATGGCTGTGGCTTACCTGCTAAAGTTCTGGCTTCTGTCTCCAGCGGGGCTACATGGTGTCTCTCTGACTCTGCCCTTCTTTCTCCCAGCATTCAGTTTAGTTTCCCTGCCTAGCTAAATTCTGCCCTGCTATAGCTCCAAAGCAGTTTCTTTATTCATTAATGGTAATCACAGCACCCAGAGGGAAATCCCATATCACCTCCCCTTTTCTGTTTAAATAAAAAAGGTTTGAACTGTAGCATAGTAAAATTACATATCACAAAACAGGTATCAAGCAAGAATTACAGTTACAATATTTATATCTATTTTTATCTTTTATTATAACTAGGGAAAACTGTAACTATAACTATAAATTCTTCAACTCCATCAAAGACTCCAAAAGGATATATTATCTAAGTAAACAGGAAGTGCATTGTAAGCAACTTCCAAAACTCTAGAATTGACAGAGACATCTCGCTGCCTAGACAGTCACCCAAAGTTCTTCTGTACCATTGGGGCATCCATCTTCAGCTCACAGGCTCATAGTATCCAGCAGACTTTTCTGTGAGGCAGGAAATTTCATAGACAGTTCCACTTATATTGGCAGCTTGTCTGTCACATTTTTCTGTGTCCTGCAGAATATTTGGCAAACCTTTTTGTGTAGCAGGAGCCCCAGAGAATCATCTCACCTTTAGGCAAGTTCAGCAGTCATTTCATTATGGTTCCCACATGTCCAGTTTATCAAGCAGTCCAGGCAAGAGCAGTTTCTTGCCCAAATGACTGACAAACTCCATAAGGAGCCTTTTCGATGCTCATCTTCCTCTTGAAGCAGAATCACAGCATACAGAGGGAAATCCCACATCAGTCCTGCCTCCTCTGGCTGGAGGCGCAGATGGTGCAGGTTCGGTGGCATTGCGCCTCACCTCATTCCCTTACAGCCACTTCTCTGTGAGTGTCTGCTCTGCTGAGTTCCCTGGTTTCCTCAGGACGGCATCGACATGAGCCGGGTGGCCGTGATGGGACACTCCTTTGGAGGAGCCACAGCTGTTCTTGCTCTGACCCAGGAGGTCCGGTTTCGGTGAGTACCGGTGATGCTGTTGCCATCAAGCTTCACACACCGTTCATTCATTCATTCATTCATTCATTCATTCATTCACTCATTCAGCAGGGATGTGTTACACAAAGGTCATGTCCTGGGCACGTCACACACCGTTCATTCACTCATTCATTCAGCAGGGATATGTTACAAAAGGGTTGTGTTCTTGGGACTATCTGACCAGCTGAACAAGGTCTGACTTCGAGAGATTACGTTGTTGGGAGAGGAAAGTAACTAGCAACTTCGTAGCACTAAGTACAATGAAGAAAATAAACAGGCCAAGAGACGTGACCTACACACCCATGTCTCTGTGCTATAGAGGATGAAGCAGGAGGATCACAGAGTTCAAGGCAAGCCAAGGAAAACCCTATCTTAAAAAAATAATAAAATAAAATGAGGACACTATTAAAGGATCTTAAACAGAGCACAGTCAGTCTTAGATTTTAAAGAGCCTCCTGGCGAGTGTGTGATGGAGCAGAGCAGCTCAAAGGGCTGGGTGGATGCAGTCCGAGGGAGAGCAAAATGGAGAGAGGATGAATACACATGAGGGTAGAGAATGGGGAGCACGGATTGAGTTGGGAGGATGGATGGAGTCAGGGAGCACAGATAGAGCCAGGAGCACGGATGGAGTTGGGGAGCACGGATGGAATCAGGGGCACGGATGGAGTTGGGGAGCATGGATGGAACCAGGAGCACGGATGGAGTCGAGAGGATGGGTGGAGTTGGGGAGCGTGGATGGAGTTGGGGAGCATGGATGGAGTTGGGGAGCACGGATGGAATCAGATTCATTTGAATTGTCAAGCCTTGGTGATGTATGAGAGCAAGGAAAAGGGAGGCAGAGCTTTGAGGTTGCACCTGTCATTAGGTGGACAGTGGCTGTCCCCTGCTGAGATGGAGGTGGAATGGGTGTACCTCTGACTCAGTGCCATGGTTCTGCTTTTGGTACCAGGAAGGTTATGGGTTTTCTGCCACACAGTCTCTGGGCTCACGTAGCGTCCTGTGCGTCAGATCTCTGAGTTGTGGTTCTGATACCTTCAAAGTGCCTCGCTCTCCCCTGGTGTCCTGGGAGCTCCTGAGATGTACGGCCTTTCTCACTGGTTTCTGCATCCAGAGAGCTCTGACCACCATGGCCACTCAGTGACTATTGAGTGAAGTGAGTAATTGAATGAGGTGACATTCGGCAGAGCTGGAGTGTGTCACTTGAGGGTAGATCCAGAGAAGGAAATCTGACCCTTGCTCTGGGGGAGTGCAAATTCTAGATGGCACTTTGGGGACAAGCAAAGGGGACTGTGTAAGATTGTCTTAGGAGGGTGTGGCTTTCTGAGTCGTCCGCCCGTTGGAAAGAAGAGTCCCTTTCCATCCTCCTCCACCCTAAGTGTTTTTGCCTGGGTTTCAGTGACAGCTCCAAATGTCTGCTTTATCCCAGGTGCGCTGTGGCCTTGGATGCCTGGATGTTCCCTCTGGAACATGACTTTTACCCCAAGGCCCGGGGCCCTGTGTTCTTTATCAACGCTGAGAAATTCCAGACAGTGGAGAGCGTCAACTTGATGAGGAAGATATGTGCCCAGGACGATCAGTCCAGGATTGTGACTGTCGTGTAAGTATGCCCCAAAGGTACGACCCCCGCATTCTGTTCATTTTTTAATCAGCTGGGTCTCCCTTCATTTCTTCTAGGTTATCCAGAACTTTCTATATATTCAAAGAGCATCTAAATGTTGCTAGAATCCCTATGTCACAATTCCTATAGGGTTTCATGTGTCTCTCTTCTCTGCTTAGGTCCAATGGGTGTTTTGGGTCTGGGTGGATTCCAGACATCTCTAGCCTCCTATGGGGATTTGAAAACCGTGACTAGAGAAGGCTTTGACAGTTGGGGCGATTTGTAGAATCTCTGTGATCATCCAGTTCATAGAGGTTATCCTAACATAGGCCCTTCTCTAAAAGTCACTAAAGCATGCTGATCCTGTTGGTGCATACCTGTAATCCCAGCACATAGGAAGCTGAGGCAGGGGCATGGAAAGTTCAAGGCCAACCTGGGCGCAGTTCTGGCAGTGAGGGGAAATGTTTCATGGTCCTTGGGGTCCCTGGATAAAAGCTATGGTGTAATAGGAACAGCAGGTGCTGGGTACCTCACCTTCCACTCCCAGCTCCCCTCTAACGGGGTCACCCTGCTTCCCCGTATTGTCAGGCATGGTGATCTAGATGTTGAGCCAGGTGCAGCCAGGCACACCTCGCTTCCAACCCTAGCTCTGTCCAGAGTCACGTCTTTCCTTCTCAGACTCTGTCGCATGGAAAGTACTTCCCGACAAGGTTGCTGGGAGAGTTGCACACGGTAGGCACACACGAGTGCCCGACCTCAACCCTCCTACCTGTTGTTTCTCTTTGTCTCTAGCGGAGCTGTTCATCGGAGTCAAACTGACTTTGCTTTCGTGAACGGCAACCTGCTTGCTAAATTCTTATCCAGTCACACTCGTGGGACCTTGGACCCTTATGAAGGTCAGGAGGTTATGGTGCGGGCCATCTTGGCCTTCCTGCAGAAGCACCTTGGTAAGGAGACAGCTGGGGCTCATGGAGCACACGTGGGGTCCCTTGGGTCTCCCGCAGCACCGTGTTCTTTCGTGACACGAGAAGGACCCGGGAGAGTCATGGCACCTGTCTGAAGCCCGGCCTGGTCACCTGACCTTTCTGAGCCACAGCTTCCTCACTGGGACAGTACATCTTCCTCTCTTTATTCCATGACCTTGGTCCCCAAACTTACCATCACTTTATGCATTGTGGGCTCTTTATGGTAATAATTGGGCAAAATTCATGGAAGATTTTTTTTTTTAAGAAACCAAACATGGAAGGATTATGACCAATGTCGTAAGTCATAGAGCAGCTAAATAGCAAAGCCTTTTGAGGTCCGTGGTGTTATCTCTACCCAGAGAGGGTGTCTTCTTTGGTGGACAAGCAAGCTGGCTTTTCCACTGGGGATCTGGATGTTTGGGGTGATCGTCTTGGGTCTGGTGAGATCATTCTGTGGGTAAATGGTGCTTGTGCCTCAAGCCTGCCGACGTGAGTTCAACCCCCAGAACCCACACAAAGGTGGAAGAGAGAACTGACCTCTGACCTCACACACTTGCTGTGGCATGTGCACACGTGCACGCACATGCACGCGCACACACACACACACACACAAATATTGTAAAAAGAAGCTAATGGTCTAATTAAACTTTTTTGGACCACAAAGACTAGAAGTTTAGTTTACCTCAAGTAAAAAGTGAAAGCGGTGGTGGTGCACACCTTTAATCCCAGCACTTGGGAAGCAGAAGCAGGTGGATCTCTGTGAGTTCAAGGCCAACCTGGTCTACAGAGTGAGTTCTAGAACAACCAGAGCTTTACACAGAGAAACCCTGTCTCAAAAAACAAGCAAACAAAAACAAAAAACAAAGGGAAGGAGGGAGGGAGGGAAGGAAGAAAGGAAGGAGGAAGGAAGGAGGGAGGAAGGAGGGAGGGAGGAGGGAGGAGGAAGGAAGGGAGGAAGGGAGGAAGGGAGGAAGGAGGAAGGAAGGAGGGAGGAGGAAGGAGGGAGGAGGGGAAATCCTGTAAGTTAGTTTCTGAGGTATTACCTGGACCCAGTGGGTGACCCAGTCAAGGATGGATGTGGTTTTCTTTCTCTGCCCCTCAGGCTCAGTGTGTGTCTTCCTTTTCATGTCTTCCTCAGCCTCTTTCATTGTTTCTGTGCTCTTTTTTCTGTCCTGAAGTGTCTGCTCACTTTCTGCTTCCTCAGAACATGGCTCAGCTCGTGCCACCAGCGCTGGTTCTCTCTCTTGTGGGTCACAGCTCAGCTCGTGCCACCGAGCGGCTGGTTCTCTCTCTATGGGCTCCCAGCTTTCCTCTTCAGCTTCCACTGCTCACAACTGTATGGGGGGTAAACTTTGGGGGTAGTGACGACTTCATTTTATTTGCTTATGTATTTACTATGATTATTTATTAACACTAGATTCCCAAAAGAGGTACTTGGTTGTGTCAGCTCATCTTTGCCTCCCGAAATACATTGTGGGGCACCATCCAGCCCTAGCCTGAAGCTATCGTGATCACATGTCCCTGTCAGTGCAGTCAGCATAGAGGGGAAGCACCATGACCCTCATGAAGCTGACCGCTCCCAAGCCATTTTCATCAGGAGGCAGCCCGACTTGCCTGGACCAACCTCACGGCAAGATCTGATGCCTTATCCCCCCCACACACTCACACACTCCACACATACACACTCACTCGACACACACATACACACGCATTCGCACACAGACCCACACGTACACACATATGTGCACACACATATACACATGCCATACATATACACACTACTGTAATCTTCCAGCGAGATCTGATACCTTATTACTGACACACACACACACACACACACACACAAATGCACGTCCATACACACAGCTGCTCTGGTTGTCCCCAGAGTTGACCAGAGAAGCTTCAGGTAGCACGTGGCAGCTCTTTAGATATTTGTGGTCATTTCTAATGTCCTCTGTTCATTAGGCTAATGGCCTGGGGACTTGCAGTGGTTCCCTGTTCAATTTCCCCATGCAGTCTGTTGTCGCCTTCCTTTGGGAGCAATTTGTCAGGGCCTCTTTTAAAGAGACACGCCCTGACTGCAACTGTAGTAGACATGGGACTCTCCCCTCCGTGCTGTGGACACGGGTCTTCCCCTGCATAGCCTGGATACATTCCTGTTTCCCACGATTTGTGCAACCCATTTGGTTTGGATTGTGCTTGTGTTTAAAATACGCCTGCCCTGTTAAGAACGCATTGCTGCTTTGAGGCAAATTTGCAATTCTGGTTGTATTTGCTCTTTTCACCTTGCAAATTAAGAGCGGAGAACTGTTCCTACCTGAGTTTAGAAATTGGCAGGGGCTCACAGAGACATGCCTTTGCTCCTGAGAGAAAGGGGTGGACCCACTTCCCAGGGCTTTAGCGGCTGCTGCTCCCGATCCTCAGCCCACACCTCCTGTTTCCCCTGGGCACACGTCATTATAGGAGCCCACGATTAAAGATGACAGGGCATCTACGAGTGGTGGCGCACACCTTAAATCCCAGCACTTGGGAGGCAGAGGGAGGTGGATCCTATGTGAGTTCAAGGCCAGCCTGGTCTACATAGTAAGACTCTGTCTCAAAAAGAAAAAAAAAAGCTGATGGTGGCACGGGAGCCCATGATGGTGTGACCAGCCAGAGAACAGCAGAGGAGGTGGTGGCAGGAGTCAAGGCTGGAGCAAGCTTGTTGGGGACTTAGTCTGCTCGTGCTGAGGGTTCTGATGTCACGCTCGGTATTCTAGAAGCACTGTCTGTCGTGTCTGATCTGGAGATGATCCTTCCAGTAGTTTCTTTTATTGTTTACTAGCGTCGTTGTTTTCAGACGTCGTTGTTTTAGAGCTTAGAAATTTTCTTTAATCTGTAATTTGTTCAGGTTATCTGGTTCTGGTGCCAGCATGCAGCCTGACTGTGTAGCCCCACAGCCCAGGCCCCTTCTGTAGCACGAATTCTAATTGTTCTTAATAATAAAAACCTGGAGTCAGATACTAGGGGGTGAAAGCTGAAGGATCAGAGAAGCAGAGCAGCAGCCACTAGAGTTCTTACCTCTACCAACGCTCAGTCCAAAGGGGCGCTCCTGTCTCTACAAATCCTCAGACTGCATCCGACCCAGCTCCTGTCTCCTCCCGCCTTATATTCCTCTCTCTGCCCAGCTGTATCACTCCTGTCTCCACCTCCCTAGTGCTGGGATTAAAGGCGTGTGACTCCCAAGTGCTGGGATTAAAGGTATGAGCCACCATTGCCTGGCTCTGTTTCTCTTTGACACTGTATCAATGTAATGTAGCCAAGGGTGGCTTTGAACTCACAGAGATCCGTCTGCCTCTGTCTCCGAGTGCTGGGATTAAAGGTGTGTGCCACCACTTCCTGGCCCCTCTGGCTAACTAGTGGCTTAGCTCTGCCCTCTGATCTTCAGACAAGCTTTATTTGCTAGATCACAAACAGTATATCACCACACCCTTCATTGTGTGTCGCAGTGTCATACTGGACAACAGTGTCTTTGACCACAGCACGCAGTGACTGCCTAGGAGTCAGAGGGTAGACCTGACTAAGGCAGAAAAACCAGGGAAGGGGCTGCCTAGACAAGACCATTCTGGCTTTGGTCCCGACTGATGAAGAAAGGCCACCGGGAGGGAAGGGACAGGGGTCTTCTAAGACAGAAGGCCTGGTAGTGTGGGAAGTTCCCCTACTTCCTGAGCTCAGGACAGGGGGTTCTTGATGGGGGAAGGGAGTGAAGTGGGCAGAAGTCAGGAGCAGCAGCCTATAGGTTTGCTGAAGGGCATGGATCTGAGCCCCCAGTCCACGAGGAGCCTAGGTTCCAGCAGGAGAATGGCTACAAGCGGAGGATGGGTGAGGCGAAGAGTTGAGAACCTAGAGTGTGGGTGGCGTGGAAGCTCTTGTGCTGACCCAGGTGAGAAGAGAGAGAGCAGAGTCTGAGTAAAGACACTGTATCTTCACCATCTGGCCTTACAGAGGAAAGAAGCTTCTAGGGTCCTTGTCACTGGGAACTAAAATGAGCCGGAGGTGGCTCCGCAGCCTCTCAGCTGCTGCCTAACGCCTCCAGAGCCCAGCGATGCCACCTTCTCAGTGAAATCCCGCTCCCTTCCCGCTGACTACCCACGCCTCCTCTTCCTCCTCCCTGTTCCCCACCTGCCCTCCTGGAAGATCACACATCTCCTCTTCCTCCTCACACCTCCAGCACCTCTTCCCTCTCTGTCTCTTGCTGAATGACACTGCCTCCCTCTTGCTCAAATGGAAGCCACCATGCTACCACAGCCTCTCAGGGCCTGCGTGAGTAGACCCAGCTGCCCTGACTGCTGGGTCTCCCTCCTTAGCTGCCCATGAGGCCGCCATACCTAGTCCTTTTGGTATCCCAAGTGCTCCTCTCTAGGGTGCCCCAGGGACCCTGTGGAAGCTGACCTGACTCTACAGTGGTCTGCTAACCCTCTTCCTGTTTGTGCCCACCCAGACCTGAAGGAGGACTACGATCAATGGAACAGCTTCGTGGAAGGCATCGGACCAGCGCTCATTCGAGGGAGCCCACCACATCTGTCCAGTTTGTAGGCACAACTGGCCATTTGTAGGTCATTCGAACCGAGTTTCCACGTAGGAGCTGCCCAAGGATACTTGTAACCTAGTGGTAGGATCCTTTCTTAGAGATTGAGAGGATGTAATCAGACTCCTGATTGGGCAGCTGGGCCCTTTGCTCTTGGAATCGTTGATCTTACAGCTCAGAGCAGCTTGCGAACAAATCACTGGCTCACGGGAAGCTGACATTTCCTCCCTTCCTCCTCCCTCCCTTCTTTCCTTCCTTCCTTCCTTTTTTTTTTTTTTTTTTTTGGTCAAAGACTCGTATCCCAGACTGGCTTTGACACACATTGTCACTATGCCTGGTCTTTATCCAGTGCTGAGGATCAAACCTGTCTTGAGTTAATGGCTGTGAAGTATTAGGTGCTGAGGATCTGTTCCCCATGACAGTCATCCCTGCCTCTGTCCCAGGGCCTGTTCACTTCAAATAAGAACAGTGTCTAGCTGCTTGCCAGAGCTCGTTCTCTCGGCTTGGGGCATTTCTTCTGTTCCAGCCATAGTTACCACGTGGAATCAGGAGCAATAGATGCCATTATTGCTAGCCCCCACTGCCACCACAGCCCCCACTCCCACGACAGCCCCCACTCCCACCCACCACAGCCCCCACTGCCACCACAGCCCCCACACCCAGTATTTTTGGCGTCCAGTGCTCACCTCGAGGAAAAACCCATGGATCTGTGGTTGCTGCTACGCACTGACTTTACAGTGATTGCTGTATAAGTTAGGCCACTATATTAACTGAGCCACATCCCCGGCCCTTGGCGAGTTAACTTTCTGAGGCTGAACTAAGAGAATAAGTCATGGGGTGGGACTGGCTGAGCCCCCAGCCCCAGGCTGAACCCAGTGAAGCCTGGATGTGAAGACTTGACTGGGTGAGTTCACTCCCTCATCATGGGCTAGCATTGCCTCTTGAATGCAAGTCATGGTGC
This sequence comes from Chionomys nivalis, assembly GCF_950005125.1. NCBI lineage: Eukaryota > Metazoa > Chordata > Mammalia > Rodentia > Cricetidae > Chionomys > Chionomys nivalis. Next base: position 18,168,833 of record NC_080096.1, on the reverse strand, counting down.
CAAAGGCCAGAGGGGGACCCTTAGGGCCTGCAGCCCTGCCTGGTGTTCACCACCTGCCACCTGTTGTCCTGGTGTTCTCCACCTGATACCTGCTCTCCTGGTGTTCTTCACCTGCTCTCCTGGTGTTCCCCACCTGCCTCTGGTGAGGTACAACACGAGGTCGCTCTCTGGTTTCTCACTTTTCACTCTCCCTGCTGTATGAGAAACAGTAATGGGCCCTCCGTCCTGTTACTCTTAGGAGCCCATGCGGGGCCAACAGTATTGTCCTCAGAACCCAGAGAAAGACACAGACACCAAGGAGTCCCTCAGAAGCTGAGCGCCTTTGAGGTTTTGCGAGTGTATCTTGTCAGGAAACACCCTGAGGAGGTGGAGACAGGCTGTGGACTATTAATGGGGCCACGCTGCCATTTGCACAGACCAGAGGGCACTGGGTTGGTCAGCTCAGCTGCGGGAATGTTCCCAGGGAGATCTGAGGTCAGCTTTGTCTTGCCTCTTACCTCCTGTGCCATGAACTACCAACTTGTTCCAAATATGGGTACTTTAGTCATCTGGGTTTTTTTTTAATTTATTTTTTTTTTGAGGCCATCACCCCAAATTTAAGAAACAGACTCTGCATCCTGTCCTGTTGAATATTGGTGCTCATGCTTGCCTAACGACATGCTGTAATATGCAGTCTGTGTAATCTGCATTAGCAAGCCGGGAGCGCTGGAAGTGGCTTCTCTTTGTCCCCTTCACTTGTTAGTCGTGCTGAGCCATATGGAAAATCTTGGGGAAGAAAGGCAGTTTTCCCAGAGTTCCAAGCTCTGTGGGAAGGCCCACCATGAACTGCATCTCCGCCATACAAGACATGTATGTCACCCGAGTCTAAGGAGGGAACCCTAGGAGGGCAAGTTCAGAAGGGAAGTGGATCTCTGCGTAGTAGTCCAGGGTCAGGGCCACCAAATCAAGTCAGGAAGCGCTCTCTCTCTCTCTCTCTCTCTCTCTCTCTCTCTCTCTCTCTGCAGCTCTACAGCCACACAGCTGGGCTTCACCCTGGCTCCACCACTGCAGGAATCAGGGCAGATTCTGCTGTCTTCCCAACCTCAGTCCCCGCATGTGAGGGCCTGTGTTACAAACTGTTGGGTGACTGAGTGAGGGGATGCATGACCCATGGGTTATTAAATGTTTATTTCCCACTTCCCACACATGCACTTTCTAATTGTCTGTGTATCACAGTAAGAATGATGCACATGATCTCCGTCCTTCAAGATCTGTTGAAACGTGATTGTTGGCCCCCTTGACGTCAACTCTGTCAGTGTTCACTGTGTGATTAAAGAACCTGTCTATTCTGAAGTCGCTGGCTGGCCAGCTTTCTTCTTTGGAATTTCTTTTCAAGAGAGCACATATTGGTCTAAACTGGGACCCTGCAGCCTCCCACCTGGGGACCAGAGTCCCCTTGTACCCACAGGACTATCCCTAGGCCATCCTAAGAAGATGACACCTTGGGGTCACCTATGGGAGCCATAGCACTTTTACCTGAGACCCCAAAATAATACAGGCACAAAGCTGTGAAGGCGACCTGGATCTGAGACAAAGGACCTTCTCGTTCAGAATGATGCCAACGGTCCGTGTATCTACTGGATCAGGGGGATCGTCCCTTTGGGAGAACTATCCAGTAAGTCATGAAACCATGGCCTCTTTGAAGCTGTTGTCTGCACAGAAGCCCACACACTTAAAGGGTGTGCAGGTGCAGGTGCACTTATACGCACATACATGTGGAGGCCGCAGGCTGACATCAGGTGTCCTCTGTGACTCTCCACTTTAGTTTCTGAGATAATCACTCACTGAGCCTGCAGCTCACTGATTTGGATAGACTGGCTTCTGAGCAAGCCCCCAGGGATCCTCCTGTCTCGGCCTCCTAGGCACTTGGGTTCTCACGTGGGTACCACTATTGTCTATATGTCTGTGTCTGTATAGGGATCAAACTCAAGTCCTCATGCTATGTGGCAAGCATTTTGCCAACTGAGCCATTCCCCAACTCTAAAACCAAGGGCTGGCATTCCTGGGTGGGCTCAAGTCACCAAGGATTTTTTTTTTTAAACAAGTACATGCTTATGTTTGTTTATTTGTTGATTAGTTAATCAGCTGATTTTAAGAGAGGGTCTTTTTAGTTTTTCTCACCAGGGTTTCTCTGTGTAGCCCTGGCTGTCCTGGAACTCATGCTGTAGACCAGGCTGGCTTTGAACTCACAGAGATCCACCTGCATCTGCCTCCTGAGTGCTGGGATTAAAGGCGTGCGCCACCACCACCCAGCTTAAGTCACCAATATTTTGGTTAACAGTGCTCAGCTTTTAATAAGGATCAACATCATTTCATTTTTATTTCTTTTAAAGACAGGGTCTTTAAGTAGTCCTGGCTGGCCTGGAACTTGCTGTGTAGTCTGGGCTGGCCTCTGACTCCCTGAGATTTGCCTGCCTCAATCCTACCCCCGCCCCCTTTTTCCCCAAGTGCTGAGGATTTGCACACACTAGGTAAGTGCTCTTCCACGGAGCCACATCCCCTGCCTCCGTGATGCTTATGCTCATGGTGGGTCTAAAGGCAGGGTTGCCACTGTCTGCATGTGGTTGCAGGTCACCATGCTGACACGGGAGGAGAGCATGGCAACCATCTACTTCCAGTCTTAATTTCTTATGCCAAAGCTTGCCACCTGGCACTTTTAATACCCTGTGCCATCCAGAATGAACGAAAGTGCTTGTGCCTGTGTCCCATGCCGGAGAGGTTGGTTCCAAGGCCTGTGGCGAGAGGGGACACCCTTGCTCTGTGACTGTAATTTCTGCCATCACATTTTAGAGTTTGTATTGACTCCATTGTGGTCAAGATGCCATTCTTCAGATCCCTTGATGAATCAACTTGTTCATATTGAATCTGTGACTTCCGGTGTGCAATGGGTAATCATCTGTGTTGTTTGAAGCTACGAGAAAAGGAAGGAGGTGCTGAGGGGCGGCTTTCTTTAGGGACCCTCCTGACAGTAAAGTGTGTCTGTCACCCCTGCTGTTGTGACTATGATCCTTCCTCTGACTCCGCAGGCCTTTGGCCGTTTGTTCTAGTTTTTGGTTAACATCAAGGGATCAAAGGATGCTGGATAGACGGCCTTGGATGTTGGACCACGTGGCTCACACCTTTAATCCCAGCACTCAGGAGACAGAAGCAGGCGGATCTCTGTGAGTTGAAGGCAGCCTGGTCTATAAAGTTCCAGGTCTACACAGAGAAACCCTGTCTCGAAAGCAAAAACAAAAGAAAATAAGGCTAACCCTGATACTAACTGGCATGTCTGATAAGTGACATTGCAGTCAATCATGTCTAGGAAAAAAAGATGTATTTTATTATTTTAAAATTTAATTTATTATCACTTTATACTAACTTAGTGTATGACTTTTTTATTTTTTACTTGTTTTTTGGTTTTCTCTGTAGCTTTGGAGCCTGTCCTGAAACTCGCTCTGTAGACCTCAAATTCACAGAGATCTGCCTGTCTCTGCCTCCCGAGTTCTGGGATTAAAGGCATGCGCCACCACCACCTGGCTACTTTTCACTTGTAAAACAAGAACCCTAGTATTGTTTACCTCACAAAGTTATTGAAATCGCTAAACGACGTTTCACACAGTAAGGACCTGGTGGCCCGGAGGACTCAGCAAACACTAGCGCTACCCATTGTTCCATCTGTGCTTTCACAGCCGGAAGGCTAGGCGTCATTTCTCCGTGCACTGAACAGCCAGGGCAGTCTTGGTGTAAACAGAGTGCCCGCCAGAGTGCAGAAGGTCCTGGGTTCTAGCCACAGCAGTGCCAAAGGGAGGTCAGGGGTCCATTTTCATTCTAGCGTCCCTCACATGAAGCCTTTTAAATGTCTGCACAATCATTGTGTTCTCTGCCAGAGTGAAGCTAAGAGAAGAGAGACACTCCTGTTGTAGGAGGCCCCTTGTTTGTTCCCGGCTGCCTATGCTCAATCACTCAGAAACTATATGGTTTAAATCACTGCTTGGCCAATCACTTAAACATGTTGCTAACTAGCTCTTATGTCTTTAGTTAACCCATTTCTATTCATCTGTGTATCGCCACGTGGCTGTGGATTACCGGCAAGGTTCCATCTGGTGTCTCTCTCCCAATGGGGCTACATGGCTTCTCTTGACTCCGCCTGCTCTCTCCCAGCATTCAGTTTAGTTTTCCCCACTTGGCTCTATTCTGCTAAGCCCTGGCTGAAATATTTATTCATTAACCAATAAAAGCAACACAGAGACAAAAGGACTTCCACACCACACTCCCATTGTGTTTGCTCTGATTTCCTTGATTCTCACATCAGAAACCAAAATTCACAGTACAGTTGCAACCCTGCGGCCTCTGACCAAGGGTGTGATCCTGCCGGCCTCTGATCACCCAGTAGTCCACACTGGGATTTTAATTTCACACCTAATGGTTGTAAACACAGGCAAAGGTCCTAAACATCAAATGGTGGGCAGGACAGCTGCATCTGTGGATAAGAGGATCTAATGCTTTTACAGAGGTCCAGGGTTCAGTTCCCAGCATCAGTATGACAGCTCACAGCTGCCGATAGTCCCGGTTCCTGAAGCCCCAAAGCCCTCTTCTGACCTCTGAGGATCCCTGCATGCACGCGATGCACAAAAACTCATGCAAACGCCTGTATGTTAAAGTAAATAAATCTTTTTAAAAATTTTTATCGAGCTCTACATTTTTCTCTGCTCCCCTCCCTGCCTCTCCCCTCTCTTTCAACCCTCCCCCCATAAATAAATCTTTAAATGTTGCATGGAAGAATGGGATCGCAGAGACTGGCCCAGGGGAGAGCCTGGCATCTTAAAAGGGAGCTGGGGAAAGAGGCTGGTTAATTTTTGTCTGCAGGCTTGAGGTTGGGATGAGTGTGTCAAGTGCCCTGTGTCCTTGAGAGAAAGGCCCAGCTTGAAAATGACAACTGAGTCACCTTGTCATGCTCTCCTTCACAAGTTCAATTTTAATAGGTGACTAATTGCTAACCTGCATTTCCTTATTATCTTAAATAGTAATAATAACTTTCATTTGCATTACATTGTTAAAAGACTTGCATAGGTACCATACATTGAACAAGATCAGAAATGTATGTAAAGTATGTTCTAACAAAAATAATGTCAATTTCATATCAATATACAAAAAATTCAAGCCAATGTAAAATATTGAAAACTAGTAGTTGCTTTTGTGGTTTAAAAGCAGACTTAAAGCCTGGCGGTGGTGGCGCACGCCTTTAATCCCAGCACTTGGGAGGCAGAGGCAGGTGAATCTCTGTGAGTTCGAGACCAGCCTGGTCTACAAGAGCTAGTTCCAGGACAGGCTCCAAAGCCACAGAGAAACCCTGTCTCGAAAAACCAAAAAAAAAAAAAAAAAAAAAAAAAAAAAAGCAGACTTAATAATCTACCTTTTAAAGGGAAATGTGGTAAATTTGCAAGAAAAAATAATGACATCTTGAGATTTGCAGGCAAATGGAAGGATCTAGAAAACATCTTATTGAGTGAGGTAACTCAGACCCAGAAAGACAAACTCATAAGTGGCTTTTAGACATAAAGCAAAGAAAACAAGCCTACAGTTCACAATCCCAGAGAACCTAGATAATAATGAGGACCCTAAGAGAGACATACATGGATCTAGTCTACATGGGAAGTAGAAAAAGACAAAATCCCCTGAATAAACTGGGAGCATGGGAACCATGGAAGAGGGTAGAAAGGGAGGGGAGAGGAAGGGAGGTAAGCAGAGGAAAATGTATAGCTCAATAAAATCAATTAAAAAAATAATCTACCTTATATCCTATCATATCTATAGCCTCACCTCTTTTTTTCAAAGCAAGAACTTTAAATCTAATCTTTGTTTAACTTTCCTCCTGACTATAACCAATAACAACTTGTAACCAACCCCCAACAATGACAAATATCCATAAGCACTGAGCAACCAGAAACCACCCACCCCACCTCTTGGGAATTTGGGTGTTGTGTTCTTAAGTTTACTTCCTGCTGTCTGGGGGCTAAGGCATCTTTAGGGGACCCTGAAAAGAAAGATTTGGGTTGTCAAGTCCTGGGAGAGATAGCTTTATCATTTGTTGTCCAGTCTCTGCAGAATGGGAAAGTGCAAGCCTTGTCTCAAGTCCTGGCTAGAGTAGTCTGTGAGGCTGGATCATCTCAGCTAGCCACCTTGAAATTTTTCTGAGAAGTTTGTAGTTCAAAGCCGATCTTTAGGTGGTGTTTTTCAGCTTAGTGGTGTTATCATAGTCCTGGAGGAATCGTCCTTGTGGGGCCCCAGGCTCCCTATGGAGACTTCAAAGGTCGCTGTTATGCGTGCTCTTGGTTCACTGCAGAAAACTGGTAGAGACTCAAACCTGAAATCATGTACAGGAAGGTAGATGAAACCTTTTTCTAGAATATGTTAGTACTCTATATGACCATTAATATCATGATAAAAAGTTTAAATATATATTAATTAATCTTATAAATTTTGAGGTAATATTTATACCTTAAGGAAAGCTTTTAAAGAGTCAATATAAAACCAAAAGATTATGAGATTAGTGGCAATAAAATAGTCCTTAAATATTTGTTTTTTTTTCTGTCCCATATCAGGTGACTCTTCTGACATGAGACAGAGATTTTGGATTTTAATTTAATAAGCATGCTTAGGTTTAGAGAAGGAGAGAGCCACACTCCAACTCCAAAGCCAGCTTTAGTCTTTAACTGGACTGGGACTTCAAGAAGACCATTTGCAGTGTGTCCGTAGAGAACAGCAGAAATGGATGGTGAGATGGCTCAGAGGTTAAGAGCACTGGCTGCTCTTCCAGAGGACCTGAGTTCAAGTCCCAGCAACAATATGGTGGCTCACAGCCATCTATAATGAGATCTGGTATCCTCTTCTGGTATGCAGTCATAACATTGTATACATAATTATTAAGCTAATAATTATTTATATTATTCTACATATTAATATAATATAATAATTGAAATTTAAAAAAGAAAAAAGAATAGCAGAAACAAACATTTGGGAAGATTTTTGAAATTTCATCCTGTTGGAAATGTGATATACCAATAGGCCAATTTATTCTTTTTCTTGTGACATTTTTTTCTGGATGATTTGTCTTTTTTTTTTTTTTCCAGATGTCTCATTTGTCCAGTGGTCTTCAGATTCCTTAACTGGATACCTTTATTTTCCTGAAAGGCAAAAACAAAACCCTTTCCCAACCCTAATTCTAGGGAGATTCTCTTTTGGCAAATTATTTCTGATCAAATGAAAAACATTTGTTAGTTTTATAGGTTAGTTTAGATTAAATGGCCATGTTGTTTGATGAACTATCATCTCTCTTAATTAACAGGTGTCTCTTGTTCAAATCAAATCTTTATCAATTTTGATAGTATCCATAGCTTTTCAAAAGCAAAGCCTCCTTCCCTAACATAACACATGTCCTGGTTTCCATTCTGAGGTCAGTTCATCTTTAAAGTATATTGGATGATTTCTTTTTTTTTTTTTAACTACCCAATATCTCTCTGCAGCTGTTGTTTCTTTCTTATTAGCATTTTAAAAAATTCAAAGTTAATAAAGCATTATGCAAACTATTTCTGGGGGTCTTTATCAGCCCTTTCTGTTTATTTAACATATCCTTTAGATTTGATCTTTCTATAACTGCCTGTCCTGCAGGATTATGTGGTATACCTGTAATGTGCTTTATATTATAATAAGCAAAAAACTGTTTCATTGTTTTAGAGATATGTGCTGGAGCATTGTCTGTCTTTATTTGTGCAGGTATACTTACAATTGCCATAGCTTCTAGCAAATGTATGATTACCGAATCAGCCTTGTCCAAACTCAAAGCAGTTGCTCAAAACCTGAATGGGGCTGGGCAGTGGTGGCACACGCTTTTAATCCCAGTACTTGGGAGGCAGAGGCAGGTGGATCTCTATGAGTTCGAGACTAGCCTGGTTTACAAAATGAGTTCCAGGACAGGCAGAGCTAAGCAGTGAGACCCTGTCCTGAGAAACTAAACATTTTATCAGTCGCCCACAGCTACCCCCTCCCCCCCTTTGATCTCTTTCATTTTCCCAGCTAATCACCCTTCTGTATTGTTCACATGCGTGTGTGTGTGTGTGTGCATGTGTGCCTGCATGTGTGTGTGTCCTGTCCCAGTGACTTCACTGAGGATCCCTTGGAAGCATTGGTGAGGATGAATCATTCCAAAGAGCATGGACAACCTACCGGTGACTATATTACTGAAGAAAATGTCTCCACCAGATTTTTGTGGGGGTCTGGGCTCTCATGAACCCCTCCCCAGATCCCTGGGTTCTTGTCCAGTCTCTTGTGGCCCACTCTCCCTTGCATGAGTGCTTCTCTGTTGGCCTCAGCATTTCTCTCTGTGAACGGGGATGTAGGGTAGCAGTTGTTCAGTTGGCCGGCGTCTGAGGCCCCTTCAGTCCCGTCTGTCAGTTCACAGGATGCTCCCTGCCCCATAAAATCAAATCTTACTTCCTCCACGTCTGCTCTGCCCCGGAGCTGTCCGTTCTTCCCACATCTTTTCCTTCTCCTGCCTCCCTCAGGGTGCTTTGCTGATTTTAAGGGTCTCCCAGCCCCCTTTCTGCACGTCTCGATACCACTAGTGCTTCAGTCTGGTCTACCACTTCCAGCCAGCCTCCCTCTTCAATGAAGTGTCTTGATTGCATTCAGTTAACATTTGATCTCTCGGCAGGCTGCTCCCGGGAGAGCTGCGGTCTGTGCCGTATTGGATGTTATACTTTATTACGTGGTTCCGGGGCCCATCTGTTGGATAGAAAGAGCATTTAGTTGACTGACATGGGAAGCAGGAATCCTGCCCTCTGCCCCCATCAGCTTCTCGTTCCCTACCCAGACCTGTGACCAGCTGGTGCTGGCCCAGTTCTCTGATGTCTCCAGCAGCTGTGGGGCCAGGGCAGAGCCAGCGACCAGCCAGCCAAGGGCAGCTTCAGAGGATGTCAGGAAGCCACAGACAAGACGCATTTGGGAATGAGAAGGAGGGCAGAGCTGAGCGCAAATCACACCAGTCTTGAAAACGGGGGGGGGGGGGGGGGACATGCTTTGCCCGCTCCTCTTTCCCATCTTGCGCTCATCTAAAAAAAGCTGCGTGGAAACACAGCCCTCCTCGAGCTGCGAAGCCAGATGGCCCCCGAGACACTCAGCTTGCCCGGTGTGCGTGTGTGTAATCACTCGTCTTCACGGAATCACGCCCAAGACTGAATCCAGACACAGACGCTTTCTTTTGCTCTTGGATCTCGAGTCAATGGACCCACCTGAGCTTTTGTTTCTTTTTCAGTAAAGTGAGGTCACTCTTTCAGGTCTTGCCCACCTCAGGGTGCTTTTGCTGGGATTGGATAGCTAAATGTAAAATGGAAAGGCCTTTGTTGTCTACAGAGCACTAGGTGGACAGGCAGACACTAACCTAGCTGTCAATGCCAAGGTGTGCCATATTTTGTGTTTGCTGGATGAGCTACTACTTAGTAAGCTCCTCACTTCTGTGCCAGGTACTAAGTGCTCTCTGCTCTCTGCATCTCCTCATCCTCCCCTCATTCCCATAAGGCAGTCCATGTTATTCCCATTGCTTGGCTGGAGAAGCTGAGGCTTAGAGATTTATTGGACCAGCCAAGTCACCAGCATCTGGGTGATGGGACCAGGATTTGAACCTAGAATTTAGACTCCAAAGCCAGTGCTTTCGTTCCTAATCTTTGCCATCTCACAAAAACAAAGAAGTTCTTAGGCTGTGTCAGTGAAGTGTCTGCTGTGGGAGCACGAGGTCCTGAGTTTGAATCTCTAGCACCCACATAAAAGCCAAATATAGCTGCGCACAGCACAAATGTAGCTGTGCACATCTGTAGTGGTCACTGCAGCGGTGCATGAATGTCTGTAGCGCCGCACATCTGTAGTGGCACACGATGCCTGTAACCCCAGTTCTGAAGCAGAGGCAGGTGGATCACAGGCTCACTGGCTAGCCAGTCTAGCCCCCATGTGAGCTTCCAGGCTCAAGGAGAGACACTGTTTCAAACACTCAGGTGGAGATCAATAGAGAAAAGACACTGTGTCAACCTCTGGCTTGTTTATGCTTACACACACTGACATGCACATATATGCACACATGCAAACACACATACACCGTACACATAGCTAGATAAAGAGAGATAAGCATTCTTGGTCCTCTGTCAGCTCTCTTCTCCTGTTAAACACACTACCTAGGGTGTGGGATTCCCTTCTGTATGCTGTGAATATCACTGGTTAATAAAGAAACTGCTTTGGACTTATAGCAAGGCAGAACTTAGCTAGGTGGGGAAAACTAAGCTGAATGCTGGGAGGGAAAGGGATGGAGTCAGAGAGAAGCCATGGAGCTCTATCAAAGCCAGATGGAACTTCAGCCAGTAAGCCACAGCCATGTGACAATACACAAGTTATAAAAATGGGTTAAATTAATATGTAAGAGTTAGCCAAAAAGAAACTAGAGCTAATGGGCCAAATAATGTTTTAAATGATATAGTTTCTTTCTTTCTCTCTCTCTCTCTCTCTCTCTCTCTCTTTTTTTTTTTTTTTTTTTTTTTGGTTTTTCGAGACAGGGTTTCTCTGTAGCTTTGGAGCCTGTCCTGGAACTCCCTTTGTAGACCAGGCTGGCCTCGAACTCACAGAGATCCGCCTGCCTCTGCCTCCCGAGTGCTGGGATTAAAGGCGTGCGCCACCACCGCCCGGCAAATGATATAGTTTCTGTGTGCTTATTTTGGTTCTGGGTGGCTGGGTTGTACAGCAGCCCCCATAACAAATCAGCACCCAACATAGGGTGCCAGATGAAGAAGGACGCTAAAAAAGAAATCCCACATTAGCTCAGAATTGAGTACAATAAAAGGTTATTTATTTAGGGGTAGACTCACAGATCACAGTCCTCTTTTCTGGTTGTGGGATATGGTTGCTGTTCCCCGTTCCAGCAGAGGAACCTAGTCTGCTCAGATAAAGACCTGTTTCTGCTGAACACCAGCACACTGTTGGTCCCAGCAGTAAAACATGAACTTTGAGAGATGTAAAAGACAAGCGTCATCCGTCTATCATGTATGCATCCACCCATCACGCATCCATCTTCCATTCGCCTGATGTAAAAAGAGTGTCTCCATAACCCACAGAGCCACACTGAGAGAAACACTACCTAGGCTCTTGGAAATTAGTGATCCCTCGGTTGGTATTTCTACGAGTGCATCAGACTCATTTGGGGACCGTGTATGGAGATGTCTAGGATCCATTCAGGGATCTAGAGATGCTGGTCCCCGAGGACCCAAAGTGGAGTCTGGATGGATGGGATGTCATGCCGACACTCAGCCAAGGTCAGGGTCCCCTTGAAGTGACTTAGGCAGATTGGCCTGTTTTAGGGGATAAAAATAAATCCTAGCTAAGAAATCAGAACCATGATATTTTAGAATTGGATGGAGAATTAGCTAATGTAGTCCATGAAGAAACCAGAGTTCACAGATATTCGGCAGGTAGTTGGCAGACTCGGGTTAGAATCTCAGGATGAGTATGTGACTCAGTTGGTAGAGTGTTTGATTAGCATGCACAAGCCCCAAAGGTCTGTGAAAGCAAGCAGCTCCATGTAGCACGATTAATAAAAACCCAGAGACAGAAATTGAGGTTCAATCTGAAGGTCAGAAAAGCAAAACACACAGCCACTGGCTCTTACCTCTACCTCGGCCCAAAATGGTGATCCTGCCTCCAGGAATCTCAGAATAAGACTGTGTCTGAGAGCTGTCTCCTCCCGTCTTATATTCCTCTCTAGTGCTGGTACATGCCTTTAATCCCAGTACTCGGAATCTTTTGCAGGGGCAGACAGATCTCTGTGAATTTGAGGCCAGCCTGGTCTACAGAGTGAGTGGCAAGACAGCCAGGGCCACACAGACGAAGAAGCATGTGGAGGCTTCCTAAGAAGCCAGAGAGGGACTACTGCGCTGTGGCCAGGCCTTCATCCCACAGGCCAGTGCCCAGCCTGTACCTGCGTCCATCCAGTCAGTACCTGGATCCAGATGGGGGGAAGGGAGGAGGAGGGAGAGCAGGAGAGCGCATCAGGTGTTTTCCACAGTCACCATCTAATCATCTGCCCCCCCACCACTTCCCTTCCAGACAGGGTTCCTCATCAGCCTGAGACTTGACTAGTAGGCTAGTCTGACTGGCCAGGGAGCCCTGGCTTCTGCCTGTCCCTTCGTCCCCAGAGCTAGGAAGAGAAGAAGCAACCTCTTAGCTTCTCGTTCCTGCTGCCACACCTGCCACTTGCTGCCATGCCTCCTCCTGCCATGATGGCCTCTTATCCTCTGGAGCTCAGGGAAGATGAACTCCCTTCTCCTTGAGTCGGTCGTGGTGTTTTGTGGCAGCAACAGAAAAGGAACTTACATGCGTGGTCTCACTGTGTGGTCCGGCTGGCCTGGGACTCACTCACAGAGTGCGTGCCACAGCCTCTGAGCAGAGTGCTGGGTGTGTGTGTGTGTGTGTGTGTGTGTGTGTGTGTGTGTAGAAGCCAGAGGACATCGGGTCAGGTTTTGGTTTTAGCTGGAGCCTCTCACTGGCCTAGAACTGCTCAAGTAGGTGAAACTGGATGACAGTGAGTCCCAGGGTCTGTCTGTCTTCACTTCCTCAGCACAGGGATTACAAGCCTGCCACCACCCCTGGCCTTACCTGTTTATGGCATGGTTTCTGGGGATCAAACTCACGTTCCCATACTGGAAAGGCAAACACTTATTAAGCTATTTTTCCAGGCCAGGCTGTCCCTCCTTATTTTTGTTTGTTTGTTTGTTTGTTTGTTTGTTTGTTTGTTAGGAGACAAGATCTTACATAGCCCAGGCTATCCTCAGACTTACTATGTTGCTGAGGTTGACTACTCCTGGTCCTCTGGCCTACACCTCCAGGTGCTGGGATTACAAGTATTTGCTTCTGCTGCTGGCATCATGTACATTTCTTTGTATACACTGGTTGCCTCCCCACCTTAATGTTTTTAGATGTAGAAATTGAGGATTAGAGAATTAAAATGACTTGTCAAAGACTACACTGCTTTATGTCTGTTCGCTTTGACAGCCAGGACGAGAGCCAGAGCCCAGACACCCTGAGCCTTGGATTCATGTTCTGACCCTGATACCGAGCCCCTGATCACTGGAGACCTGGCCCTTCTTTCCATCTTTTCTCTTGGCTGGGCAGCTCGGATCTCCCACTTTGTCCTCTGACATCGCCTCTCTCCCTTTCATCATCCTGCAGTCCCTGATCACCCTGGTCTCCTGGGAAGTGGAGCAGACAGTGACTAAAGCTGCAGAGACCCAGCCTCATCCTCCGGCGCCTCTAGCTCTCTGTGGGCTGATGCCGTTTGCAGTCATGTGGGTTTCTGTGTCCTCTCCCCTACCTGCAAGGCTGTCTGGCTTCGCTGAGGCAGGACAGTCGACCTTAATGGGAATATAATGTTCTCTCTCTAATCTTAAAATAATAATAATAATAGTAAGGAATCCAGCCTGGGCTGGTGGCTCGGAGGCTGAAGCTCTTGCTGTAGAAGCAGGAGGGCTGGAGTTCAGGGACCCAGGGAACCATGTAAATGCTAGGAAGGTGTGGTAGCTGCCTGCAGTTCCAGCCTAGGAAGGCAGAGATGTGGGATCTCTGGAACTAGCTGGCTAGCCAGACTGAATCAGTGAGCTCTGGGTTTGATTGAGAGATCCTGCCTCAGTGAAGAGTTATCAAAGGTAAGCCCTGGCCATCAATCCCAAGTCTCCACTGTATTTGCACATATGTGCACCCGACACATGCAAAAACATGCATGTGCACACATACATATCACCCATGTACACATGAAAAAGATGGAGAGAAAAGAAGAAGAATCAGAGGCTTTAGCCATGAAGGCTCATGAGTGCAGGTGTGGACGAGAACCAAGATGCCCAGACTGTACCAGGGCGGTGCTAGGCAACAGAAGTGGATTAAGTGATGTCCACTTTGGGGAAAGGAAACCCACCCAGCACAAATGAGATAGTTGATGGAGAGCAGGGGACGCGGTGCCCAATAAACAGGTACTGCTTCCAAGAGCACTGCGGTCAGAGATGCGGTCACCCTAGGCGCCCACTTACTAGCTGTTCATCCTTAGAAAACTAACTTAAGACCTAATTCTGAGCTCAGATCAGAGTCCAAGGTGGTCCTTGGCTACACAGAGAGTCCATCATGGCAGGGAGGGCATGGCGGCTGGGGAGTGGGGCTTTTCAGGATGACTCCTTCACTACTGGGGTGAATCTGGAAGCAAAGAGAGACAGAGAGACACAGAGAGAGAAAGCTTGGGCTTGAACTGGTAGCAGGTGTTACCAGTTCAAGCCCACGCCCCTAGGGATTCACTTCTGTCAGGTAGGCCCTACATCCAGAAGTTTCCACTATCCTCCAAACACTGGAGGCAGGAACCAAGTGGCTAGGAACCACTAGCTAGGAACCAAGTGCTTAAACACATAAGACCGGCAGGGGGACACTTTACAGTCAAACCACAACAATAGATAAGGTGTTGGCTAGTGAGGAAGGTTGACTGTGCAGGCTCTTAGAGCACAGGGGGTCCCTTTCCAGGATGACTGTGTAACTGTGTGACTGTGCTGTGTGTGGTATATGGGCATAGTCTGTCAGTAAGCAACCGAGTTCCCTTCCAGATTTGATTGAGTCTAAGCAACAAGGGAATTTATTGAAGTGGGAAATCTGAAGTAGGGTTATCAACTCTCCGCGTGGAGACAAGATGGCTGTTGGCAACCCCAAGCTCCCAGCATCCTTTCTAGACCACAATCCTAGAAGATCTTGGCTCTAGGATAATGGACCCACCTGAGGTGCAAATTGGTGCTGCTTGGGGCGTGTGTCTCCTTCTTAGACCTGTCCCTGTGAACAGGAGGTGGGTCCTGATACAGGCTAGGCCTGTGTCTTCACTTGCCTCTTACACCTGAGAGTCTACATTGTGCTGTTTGCATGCCAGACCATAAAGGAAGGCAGAAGGACAGAGTGCATGCCAAAGGATTCCAGAAAGATCACACGTGACCTCACAAGGATCGTCAGGTATGCCATTCCTGCGGCTTCCCTCCTCAGACCTCTGACCTCTTCACCTGGGAGCTTTCCTAAATCTCTCTGTGTAGAAAACCTCCTCTGGGTGGTGATGGCACACTCTTTTAATCCCAGCACTTGGGAGGCAGAGGCAGGAGGATCTCAGTGAGTTTGAGGCCAGCCTTGTCTACAGAGCGAGTTCCAGGACAGCCAGGGCTGTTACATAGAGAAACCCTGTCTCAAAAACCAAAAGAAAAAGAAAAGAAAACCTTCCAGCACCTACACCTTCCATGCCCTTTCATGCTTCCTAGCGGTCCTTCAATCATGGACATTCTGGCATGCCTCTGAGTCCAACCAGGACATTCATTTATAAGACCAGATAGTAATGCATTTTTTAAAAGATTTTATTTCTATCATTTTTACTTACAAGTCTCTGTGTGTGTATGTGCATGCAGGAGCCTTCAGAGACCAGAAAAAGGGGTGTCAGATTCTCCTGCATTTGGAGGTACAGCATGGGTACTAGGAACTGAACCCAGGTCCTCTGAAGAACAGCAAACCTTCTTTCTCTCCAGCTCCTGAACTAATATGTCTCTAACTTTTACCTTGAAGTGATGATACCTGCAAAGCAAACATCCCCACTTCCCCTCTGAACCTCAGCCTGCCCCAGTTTTCAGCTCTAGAAACCAGGAATGATCCATCGGGGGCTGGGGGTCAGAGGTCTGGTCACAGTCAGGAAGGTCGGTGGTGACAAAATGGTACTCAGGCTGGGGGAGCCTTAGAAAGTAAGCAAGGGCTGGATCTTGCAGAAACAACCTGGTTTTCTATTCTATTCAACACTTTGATAGCAAAACGCCTCTGGAATCAAAATGTCCCCTGTATCCCTTGGTTTCCCTATCCCACCCCCACCCCAGCTGCCCTTCTGTGAGGCACAGTTTGACTGGGATTCCTGAGGTAACTCCCAGGCCAAGGCTCTTATCTGCTAGGGCACGTCTTGAGCAGGGCGGATTCCAGGCTGACTCTACCCTCATCTACAGTCTGAGCAAAGGCTCCTCCCTTCTCTGGTCTCCCACACACTGCATTCCTTTCCTCCCTGGGTTGCAGGTTTGGCCAGTGAGGGTAGAGATGGACTTTCAGCCCCCGGCCCTGTCATGGTGCTCCAGACTCCCTGTGTGAAAAACAGCTGAGGCAGGGGAATAGTTTCACCTGCTCTACCCAGGTCACAGCCTGGAGCTGCAGAGCTTGGAAGACCCCACTCTAAATCAGAGAAAAGTCAGAGCCCCCCAGGTCCCTGAAAAGCCCCAGGAAGCCATCCCCATTTTGGGTCTCTGCCTGACGTCCCTATTTTGACTTGTTTTGGGTTTGAATTTCTCTGAGCCTCATTTGCCCCTCTTGTGTTTTACACCTCCTACCCCACCTCTTCATTTGTGAGAAACAGATGCTGTCTCTTCAGCGCAGGCTGCAGTGACAATGATAAAACGGGCTAGGAGGCAGAAGCAGCCGCTTAGGTCCACTACCTGAGAGACTGGGAAGGCCACGTTTAATGCTACTTGAAGCCAAGTATGGTGGCGCACGCCTTTAATCTCAGCACTCAGGAGGCAGAGGCAAGCGGATCTCTGAGTTCGAGGCCAGCCTGGTCTACATAGTGAGTTCTAGGACAGCCAGAGCTACACAGAAAAATCCGGTCTCAAAAAAACAAAACAAAAACAACAAAAAAAGACACTAGATGGGTTGGTTCCTAGTGAGTTTCCCACTTTGGATGGCCACCATTGTGCTCCTGTTTGTTGTCTCTCATGCGGTGGAAGTACAGGGCAGCTTTTTCTTCCTTTCCACTGATCTTCACCTCTTGTCCTGTCCTCTTCCTATAAGAAAATTAATCAGTCATGGCGTCCACTCCCATGATCTCTTCTTTCCCAAATTGCCTTCCAAAGCCCCCATTCCCAGTATCATTATATCATCACAGGTTATAGTTTCAACACGTGCCTTTAGGGGGGTGGGCGAGGACAGGGTCTCATGCAGCCCTGGCTGGCCTTGAACTTCTAGGCAGCCAAGAACGACCTTGAAGCTCTGACCCTCCTGCTCCCACTTCCTGAGCACTGGGTCACACGACAGGGCTCAGTTTATGTAGTGCTGGGGATGAAACTCAGAAGCCCAAGCATGCTAGGCAAGCATGCCACCGATCAAGCTACGTCTCTAGCCTCACGTGTGGATCTTACTGGAGGACACTCACGCACATCAGGTTCAGTATAGAAAATTGCAAAATGGGCTGGAGCGATGGCTCAATGGTTAAGAGCACTGGCTGCTTGTCCTGAGTTCAATTCCCAACAACCACGTGGCAACTCGTCGCTGTCTGAGTTTATTCAGGAGAGCTTGTCTTTTTCTACTTCCCATGTAGATTTTTTTTTTTTTTGGCTTCTTTGTCAAAAATCAGTTGTTCATAGGTGTGTATAATATCTGGGTCTTTGATTCAGTTCCATTGGTCCTCCTGAAAGACCCCCATCTTAAAAGGCAAGAGGGATGGCATCCGAGAAACACCTGAAGTTGACCTCTGGCTTCCGCAGACACATGCATGTAGTACGCATGCATCAGCACACACACAAACATGAATAAATATATACACATACAAAAAGAGAAAGGAGAGACACAAGGCAAAGACTCTACTGAATATGTCCACGGTAGTCCCAAGTCATCGCTGCCAGGGACAGATACAGGGACTTGGGGGCCAGGGTACCATTCTCTCTGCAGAACTTGAACCGGGGCAGCCTATATTTGCCTGTTAGTATTCCTGGGTTTCTGTGGTTTGCTAACTCCTGTTCAATAAACACTTCGTTCCTCTAGACATGTGAATGTTTAGCAATAAAGTTTTTCAGTCTGTCTCCTAGCATTGGTACCCAACTCCAAAAGACTTAACACTCTCGGAACTGCTTGCCAAACACTACCTGGTCAAATGTGTATTTTTCAGAGAGTTTGTAGTGTTTTACCAGAGTTTTTTTTTTTTTTTTTAAATATTTATTTATTTATTTGTTTATTTATTATGTATACAATATTCTGTCTGTGTGTATGTCTGCAGGCCAGAAGAGGGCACCAGATCTCATCACAGATGGTTGTGAGCCACCATGTGGTTGCTGGGAATTGAACTCAGGACCTTTGGAAGAGCAGGCAATGCTCTTAACCGCTGAGCCATCTCTCCAGCCCTTACCAGAGTTTTAAAAAGATAATTTTTTTTTATTTGATAGTGGGTAGTGTGAGCCGCTCTCCTCCTTCACCCCCACCATGCCAAGCTTTGCCATGGGCAAGGCTTTTCCAATCCCCACTGAGGCCGGGCCTGGGCAAACTGAAGAAACATCTCACCCAAGTGACTTTGTACATCTCTTGTCTGGACTAGTAGTGTCTGTGCTGCGGGCAAGATTCTTTAGCCTTTTATCTTTCTAGATGAAGGGGCAGGAGGAAGCATTGGCAACATGCAGACAACCCATGCCACATGGCATTGTGGAGCGGTTCTGCCCCACCGCTGACGGGTTCTGTCCTCCCCACCTGGCCTGCTCTCCTGTCACCTGCTCCCTTTTCTTGTTCACTTAGCTCTGTGCATGCTGACACTGACTTGTGAATGAGCACCTTCTGCCCCATCTCATTCTTGTGGTCTAGATGCCACCTCCTGTAAACACCCTTTCTTCCCAGAGTACCCTGCGCCTGGTCCTCTTCCTTTTATCCCTGCAGAACATAGAAACTGTAGGCTCCCTAAAGGTTCCTGGATTATGTTATAATTGTTCATACAAGCCACACCCACTCCCTCCCCCATCCGCCTCCGAGGCAGGTTGATCTTCAGCTTCTAGCCTGAGCTCACTCTCTTTTCTGTCTTCCTCTCAGAGAGTCAGAGAGGCAGCTTCGCTTCTGCCTCTCACCCCACTACTCTGCTCCCCCCTTTCTCTATCTCTCTGTCCTCTTCTCCTTCTCCCCTCCCTCTCCTCTAAGTAATAAATATCCAATTCTATTCTGTCCAATGTGTCTGTCCACATGTCTCCCATCCACTCACCGCCGGGAACCTGCACCTTCTGGGGACTCACTGTTGCCAGGACTATCCCAGAGCTGTATGGCTGGGCCCTGCTTGGGGTTGGCAGCTCTCCCGGTCAGGGACCCGCTGCTCGGGACCAGGCACCAGGATTTGCTGCGAGCTGCTCGGGACCCGCAGGCAAGTCATAACAGATTATTCTTTATCAAAAGTGGCACATACCGGTGATCCCAATTGTCTTCGTCAGTTCTGTCGCTGCGAAGAGACATTATAAACACTGCAGCTCTTATAAAGGAAAACATCTAATTGGGCTGGCTTACAGTTCCATAGGTTTAGTTCATTGTCATCAGGGCAGGGAATGTGGAGGCACACAGCAGACATGGCGCCAGAGAAGGAGCTGCAAATTCTACATCTGGATCCATAGGCAGCAGAAAGAGAGACACACTAGACCTGCCTTGGGCTTCAGAAGCCTCAAAGCCTGCCTCAAGTAATACACTTTCTCTTATAAGGCCACACCTCCTCATCCTTCTAAGTACTGATACTTCCTGATGACAAAGCATTCGAACATTTAAACATCTGAGCCTATGGAGCCATCTCCTTGCCCCACCCCCACCCCATGGAACTTCCTTTATAGACCAGACTGGCCTTGAACTCACAGAGATCCACCTGCCCTTGGCTCCCCAATGCTGGAAATAAAGGTGTGTGCCACCACCCCTTGGCAAAGGCCATTCTTATTCAAAGCCACAACACTTAGAGGTTGAGGCAGAGAATTGACTAAGTTTGAAGGCAATCTGCGCTATGGAATGAGGCCTTATTCAATAAGCAAACAGCTGAGGAAGAATCTACCGGGTCTAATGATGTAACAGAAAGGAAAGAGGCAGGTACACTAACTGCCAGGGACAAGGCACTTCCTGGTAAATCAGTCAGGGAGGCCTTGCTATGAAGCAACAATTGAACCAAAGTCTCTATGGCACTGAGAAAGCCTGGGTCTGGGTGTTAGGTGGGCCTTTGTCCAAATCCTTCCTCTGGACTATTTGGTTTGGTTTGGTTTTATTTCAAGATACAGCCTTGCATTTATACCTTAACTGACCAGGCTAGCCTCAAATTTGTGGTGATCCTCCTGCCTCTGCCTCCCAAATGCTGGGATTGCAGGCATGCACTCAGTACACAGCTGACTTTTTGTTCTGTTCTGTTAACTTCTAGATTATATTTATGCACAGGGAGCGGTGTCTGTGCCACAGCACAGACATGGAAGTTAGAGGAGAACTTCCAGGGCTCAGTTCTCTCCTTCCACTGAGTGGGTCCTGGGGATCGAACTTAGGCCACCAAACTTGGCAGCAAGCACCTTTACCAGCTGAGCCATCTTGCTAGTGTTTGTTTTAGTTTTTCTGAGACAGGGTCTCCAGCCCAAAGTGATCTCCAACTCTCCATGTAGTCAAGGATGACCTTGAATTCTGGTCCTCCTGCCTCCACCTCCCGAGGGTACTGGGATTACCAGTATGTCCCACCACATCCGGTTTATGGGTACCAGAGCTCAAACCCATGGCCTCATGTACACTAGGCAAGCATCCTACTGACTTACTACATCCTCAGCCCTTATTTTGTTTCTGAGACAGTGTCTCACATATTCAAGGCTGGCCTGAAACCTTCTGAGTTATTGTGCCTAGATTTGAACTTCTGATCCTCCTGCCTCCTCCTTTCCAGTGTTGGGATCCCAGCTGTACAGCACCAGGCCTGGTTGAAAGAGTGGCTCCCTCTTCTCAGGTGACTCTAGTTTGTGTCAGCATGACAAGAAAAGCTAGCCAATACTCTTCCCTTGAACCCTAGTGCTGCAGAACAAAGGGCGTGACAAAGTCTAGAGGCCATGATGTGTGTAATGTATCCGGTACCAGGTCTCACGTGGGAACCACTCTCAGGTGCCCTTGTTTCTGTTAGCGTCTTGCTTTGATCCAAAAGCTCAGGAGAGGGACTGAAGTCCACCTGTCCTTCTAGAACTCATCCCCAAGATGCAAACTAAGTCTTGCCGGGAGGTAGTTGTGCAAACCTTTAATCCCAGCACTGGAAAGGCAGAGGCAGGTGGATCTCTGTGAGTTCGAGGCCAGCCTGGTCTACAGAGTGAGTTCCAGGACAGTCAGGGCTGTTACAAAGGGAAACCCTGTCTCAGAAAGAAAGGAAGAAAGGAAGGAAGGAAGAAAAAAAGAAAGAAAAATAAGTCTTTTCTAGAAAGGATTGCAAAAGCTCTTCTCTACACAGAGGAGATTAGTTTTTTGGTTTAAGTTTTTAAGTTTATTTATTTATTTACTTATTTATATCTATGAGTGGGCATGCATTTGCCATGGCATGCACTTGTAGGTCAGAGGACATCTTGGGGAAGTCAGTTCTCTCTTCCCTTCATGTGGGTACCAGGGATGGAACTTAGGCTGTCACCCTGTCGTCCCCAGGGTTCATTCTCGAAGACCATATTTCTCTCTCCTTCCAATAAAGGAGTGGTCTTAAATCCACTGGTTGAAAAAAAAAAAAAAGCCTGGATTGCTTCAACACTTGATCTATTTTCATCTTCCTACCACTTGCTCAAAATAAAGAGCTCATTGCTATTCTGCCCACGGCCGCATCTAACTCATAACTGGACTGGGAATTGAATTCATTTTTCTCTCTTCTGCTAAATACCATTTTTATCTTGGCTCAGCCCATGAATCCTTAGATGATAGCATCTGCTTTAGCAGTCCATGCCTGAACCTGAAGGAACAGACGATAAAGGACCCCCCCTTCAGTCCCCCACGACTGTCTTTCTTCCAAGGGAGGATTCTCGCACCCAAAGAGCCAGGCGGCTGAAGCTGCCTGTCAGGCACCACTGGCGTTTCTCTTTTCCTTCTCCCTTCCCTCTTTCCTGGGTGAGGGGTGGAGCCTTCAGGGTTTCACCACTGAACTCCGACATCCCACTCCCCACACTTCAGGCTTCCTCTCTTTGAAAGAGGAAAATGAGTAAACAGTGAAGATGCGGCTCTCTGAAGGAAGGCTCATATTCCTACGTTTAAAAGAGACTCCTAGGTTGGGCGTGGTGGCGCACGTCTTTAATCCCAGCACTTCAGAGGGAGAGGCAGGTGGGCCCCTGTGAATTCAAGGCCAGCCTGGTCTACATAGAGAGTTTGAGGCCAGTTGAGGCCTCTGTACCAAAAAAAAAAAAAAAAAAAAAAAACAACAAGGGGTAGGTTGAAGAGAGATTCTTGGGGGTGGGAAGATGGCTCTGTGGGTAAGGTGGTTTCCTAGCAACCATGAGTCCCTGCATTTGATGCCCAGATACCAGGTGAAGTGGTTTGTACTGATCATCCTAGTATTGGAGCAGCGCCGCTAGATGGGTCCCCAGGGCTCACTGGCCAGTCACTTAGCCTTCTTGGTCAGTTCCAGACCAGTAACAGACTCGGTCTCACAAATAAGGTGCCCAAGGGACCCCTGAGGATGTTTTCTGGCCTACACATACACACACACACGAGAGAGAGAGAGAGAGAGAGAGAGAGAGAGAGAGAGAGAGAGAGAGAGAGAGAGAGAGTCAGTCTTGGACTAGGTGGGTTAGTGCAAGGCCCTGGGTTCAATCCCCAAGCCAGGGCAGAGAGATGAGTCTTGATTCCCGAAAGAAATGATGTCATGTTTATAGTCAGTCTGAAATTCTTGCTTTTTCATCTCCAATCTCTTGGCCTGTGTCCTCTCTTCCCCCCAGCAGGGTCAGCCTCGATGTCATCACTTCATAAGTAAATGAGCTCCCCCACCCCACCCCCACCTCCTGCCTGAAGCCCATCACACACACTCTGAGGGAGTCAGCAGGCCAAGTCTAGAGTGGGATGCCAGGCTCCCCTGAGGACAGCTGGGGCCGGAGGTGTCTTTCAACTGCCTCATTATTTTAATCATTATGAGTTTCCCTTTTCAGTTAGCACCTGTGAACAGAGGTCCCCAAAACCCGCCACTGCAAACACTGGCGCCAAGGAAAGACATCCGAGAACAGGACTGAGAGTCCTAATCTGCAGCTGGAGCACCACGGGGAGCACCATGGGGAACTGGGAAGACAGGAAGACCTAGAGTCAGGATGGAACTGCGGGTGCCTCAGCCTCAGCCTGAGCTGTGTTCCAGCCCTGTGTTCCAGCTATGGAAATAGACAGAATCTGATACCTCTCAGGCCAAGCCTGAACCTGTTGTCTAGTGGCCATGCCGCCCTGGATGTGTTACTTTGTCTTTCTGAGCTGGTCTCTTCATTCTAAAAGGGAAAGACTACTGTTTCCTATTTCCAGGACTTGGGTGGAGCTCAGTGGAGGAGCTCTTGCTGAGCATGCTCAGTGCCTGGGCTTAAGCCCCAGTGTTCTTACTCTATGAAGCTGTTGAAAAGAGCAGATGAGGCCTGGCATGCACAAAACGCCGAGTTTGATCCCCCCACTGAGTAAACAGCACAGCCATACACACCACACCTGTAACCCCAGTTCTTATGAGATAGAGGGTCAGAAGTTCAAGGTCATTAGCAGCTGTATAGTGAGGTCGAGCTTGGCCTAGGATGCATGAGACTATGTCAAAAAATAGAGCATCTAACACGGACGCACTAAGTGGTAGTTATACTACTTAGTAAGTGCCTACAACATGCCAATCCCGTGCCAGCCACTAAAGAACTGATGTGAATAAGTCAGGATCCTCACACTGAAGCTTAGGGCTAAGGCAGGTAAGGGGGCATGGCCCCCACTGCCCATTGGCAGTGGTGCTGGCTGGAAGGGACTGTGGAATACATAGCTGGAGAATACAGCTTCCTGCCTGCCGGGGAAGTTAATTGGGTGAGACAGAGACTGAACTCATGGCTCCCAATAGTGGGACCATAAAAGGCACTAATGACAGAGCAAGGACAGGCCAGTTCCAGGGGGGTGTGCAAAATGTCATGGCGGCCAGGGATTTTGCTTTATCCTCCACAAGGTCTGGTAAGACTTGGTGCTAACTGAAGAGATGAAGGTGGTTTTTCTGGAGACTTGAGTGACATCATTGTCCCTCAGGCCCTGCAATGCCAACTTCACTAAGACTGCCAGGGTTCATGCTTTGAAGCACATGACCCACCAACCTCATCGAGGGAGACTATGTCGGAAAGCAGCAGTCAGAGACTGCTCTTTCGTTTCCCGAATGCCCTGACCCGAACAATCACACAGAAACTATATTAATTATAACACTGTTTGCCCAATAGCTTAGGCATATTTCTGGATGACTCTTATATCTTAAATTAACCCATTTCTAGTAATCTGTATCACCATGAGGCTGTGTCCTACCAGTTAAGGTTCTGGCATGTCCTCCTTCAGCAGCTACATGGCATCTCTCTGACTCTGCCTACTTTCTATCTCTTCTAGCCTGGCTATATTCTGGGTTGCCATAGGCCAAAGAGGCTTCTTTATTAACCAATGGTAATAAAACATATTCACAACATACAGAGGTAAATACTACATCATCTCCCCTTTTCTGTCTAAATAAAAAGGAATGTTTTAACTTTAACATAGTAAAATTACATATAACAAAACAGGTATCAAGCAAGAATTACAAAAACCTTTTTATTTAGACAGAAAAGGGGAGATGATGTGGGATTCCCCTCTGTATGCTGTAAATATGTTTTATTATGATTGGCTAATGGTTATAACTGTTTTGGCCAATAGCTTAGCAGAGCTAAGCCAGGCAAAAATATAAAAGCAGAGATAAACAGAGAGAGAGAGTAGGCAGAGTCAGAGAGACACCATGTAGCTGCCAAAGGAGATAGACGCTGGACCATTATCAGTAATCCACAGCCCCATGCTGGTACACAGATTAATAAAAATGGGTTAATTTAAGATATAAGAGTTAATAAAAAGCCTGGGCTAATAGGCCAAGTGGTGTAGTCTCTGTGTGATTGATTATTCGGGTCTGGAAGGCTGGGAATGAAGAGCAGTCTCCAACAACAAAAAGTAGCCAAAGAATATGTGGGGAGAGCTGCTGCCCAGAAGTCGCTGGATCTGTGAGCTGGAGCAAATGGGGGTCTTTTTCATGAGCACAGGAAAAAAACTCCTCGCTGGTTTAGGCTGACATGAACTCTGCCCTCCCTCACTTGGCAGTCAGGGGTAGACCCTGGACTTCTTCTCCCCACGGTGTGAATCCTACCATCCCCTGACAGGCATATGACACGTCACAGGGCACTCGTTCTTTCTGACCCGAGATCCCCACTGTTTCTGAATAGCTCCATGAAAGAGGCACCTGTGACTGAGGAAACTGAAGCTCTGGGAAATCAAACAACACAATTAAATGGGCAGCCAGGTGCGGTGGCAGGTGTGTGAGCCCAGCACCTGGGAGGCTCAGACGGGAGGGCTGTGCACTTAAGGCTAGTCTGGGCCATATGGCAAGACCCTAGCTCACTTCTCCCCCTCATTCGGCAAGAAAAAGGATCACGTGGGAAGAAAGTGGACATCACAGCTCTGCAGGTTCTGAGTCCTTGCGTCCATGGTTCTAGAACGTTCCTTCCCTATAGTCCTTGACTGGGTTTATGCTAAGAAGAAATGACCTCCATCCCCCTCCAAGTCACAGGATTCTTCCATATTCAGCTTTCTCATTCCAGAACTTTACAGGGACACTTACACCTGGCAGAGGAGGTCAAGTGAACCCAGGCCAGGGGGTCAGGGCTTTCTAACAACTCAGCTCCTCTCTGACCTTGAGCACTACAGGGCAGAGGTTCCCTTTCTTCGTGTGCCTCTTGGGTGTGGTGGTAAGCAAATGAAACTTGCAAAGTCAGAAGCATTTTGGAAACATTGAAAGCACTGCACAACCTCAAGGCACAATTCTGAACATCTTCATTCAAATGGGAGCTGGAAGGGGCTGGGGAGATGGCTCAGTGGTTAAGAGCACTGGCTGTTCTTCCAGAGGACATGGGTTCAATTCCCAGCAACCCTCACAATTGATTGTTATTCAAGGGAACATGACACCCATGGCTGAACACCATTGTACATAAAAAACAAAAACAAACAAACAACAAGATGGGAGCTGGAGGCACCAACCGGCTCCTCCCTCTTTCCACTCATTCATTCCCACCTGACTGGAAAAGCACTGAGAGAATCCTGCCCCTGTACCAGATGCTGTTACTTTCTCAGGGACCAAGGACACCCACAGGCTCTCAGGACCCCAAAGGGAGGAGGGAACAGACCTAAACAATAATTAGGACTTGCAGATATGAAACCTGTCTATTTTGAGACAGGATCTTGCTGTGTAGCCCAGGCTACCCAGCTGTTGACGGGAGGCCTTTTAGAAAGACGTTCCATTTTCCTTGCGGTGTTCAGGAAGTTGTAAAGCCTAGAAGAAGGCAGGGAGGGCTGGGCACAGGCTCACTATCTCAGTGCTTGGGAGGCTAAGGCAGGAAAACTAGGAGCCCAAAGTCATTCCTCAGGAACCTGGCTGTGTAACTGAAAATGGCCCCGTAGAGATGACGTTATACTGCGTCCAAGGAGGAAATATGTAAATCTCTGACTGTCTGTCCTTCGATGACATCTGGGGCAGGTGACCCAGGCCTATTTTTATTTCTGTCTCGTCTTCCTAAAACCAGACAGGCCACAGCAAGACTTCCGGATCCATCCCTAGACCAGTAAGAGCACAGAGGAGTCTGAGGGAAAGGAAAGGGTACCATTGGGTGTCCCTGACATATGGCCTGTCCCCTAAGTCGTGTGTGCTTACAGATCCCACTCAGTAGCCCAGAGCATCCAGGGGGAGGCTGGTGGTCTTAGAAACACAAATCATTGGTGATTAGAGAACCGGTGGGTACCACATTCTTTGTGTTTCCTGACGAGGGATTCAGGGAGTGTCTTTCTGACTGGCACTGAGCCTGCTGTCCCCACACAGTGGCAGGGACAATGGTGACAGAGACTCCAGGGAGTAGCAATGGCTTGGCTTCTAGAAAGACAAGTTGAAAACCCAGCTCCAAGGTAAGCTCCAGAGCTGGGACCCTGGCAAATTAGTCTTTTGGCCTGGTTGCCATGGAGACAGACAGGCAGCAGCTGCTAGGGAAGAAGAAACTGCAGCTTCTACATCTAGGATCTGAAGACAACCGGTGGGGGAGGGGTGCATACCCTCCTTTCTTTCTGAATGCAGAGGCCCAGAGGCCCCTGTCTGTCCCCAGCTCTCAGGCTCCCGGATATCCACAGTAGCCAAGTCACAAAACAAGAGATAAGATAAGCACCCCCCCCCTTTTTTTTTTTTTTTTTTGCCTCTAGGCCAACGCCCACCCCAGGAAACCCATTGCCTTCTGTTCAGCTTTTGGCGCAAACAGACCTTCTAGGGCTGACGCCTGGGGCCCTGGGAGGGTTTCTGAGACACTCCCCGGAGGGACCACGTCCTTAGAGGTGAATCCAAGTGTGTTAGCCACCAGGGGCCAGTTTGCCCAGCTTTCTGTCACTCTCCCTGGCTGGTCAGAGAGTCTGTGAACAGCCATTGTCTGGGTAGGGAGCGAGCTGAAGCCAAGCTCCTAGGCAAATGGCAAGTGACAGGGTTTATTGTCCCCCTCATTTGATGCTACATTGATATCATTAATTTGCTGCCTGGCAGGCATCCTTCAGGCTAGGACCTTGCAGGCCAGAGCTCCCCACCTCCGCAACAGGTTATCTTGGGAAACCGAAGATGGGAGGGGCCTGGGATCCAGGTCGTCGGTCCTCTTTCCCAGCTTCTAGCTTTCATCTTATGTGAAAGTAGACTCGGGGTTGGTGTTATCTGGGGCTTTGAGCTCCTGCACTGTGCATGTGAGCAGGGTCCTTATGTAAGAGAACAGAGAGGAGGAGCAAGAGAGGACAGAGCAGAGCGCAGATGAGCCTGGGCTTCCTGGGCAACGGGCAGCGGTTTTGAATCCTGAAGGTAGTGTAGACAGGGCCGGGTGTTATGTAAGAAAAAAAACCTGCGCCAAGGAACACAAAGGCAATGAGAAAACAAACCATCACTTCAAACCATGATAAATTCTCTTGTGCAGTCTTCCAGCTCTCTGTGTGCTCACTCCCACCCCATAATACTGCTATTTATAAATTACACAAAGGATACCAGAGCACTTTTTTAATTAAAAAATACTACATGTGCCTGCATTCACGTGTGTGTGCATGTGTGTGTGTCACAGCATGTGTGCAGAAGTCAAGGGACAACTTGTAGAAATTGGTTTTCTCTTTCTACCATGTGGGTCCCCAGGGCTAGAACTCAGGCCATCAAAGTTTGGTCACGAGTGTCTTTGCCTTTAACTACTGAGTCATGCTGTCGGCCCAGCCCGGCCGAGAACCCCTTTTTATAAAAGACACAAACACCAGAGATACAGTGGCCTTTGTTGAAGCCCTCCTTTCTCCCGACGGTTACAGTTTCTTGTCCTCCTAGAGTCTCCGTTTTTCTTCCTCAAGCACAAATGAAGCCATCACATCGCTTTGTCCCTGTAATTTTTCTCACAGTTGCGTCCTGCCACCGCCGCCGCCGCCCCACACTCCCCATTACAGAGCATGGCGATTTGTTTGCTCCCATGCTATTTATAGTCTTTTGTTAATACGAATGATAATGCTTTGGGCACACATACAGCTGCTTGTGTGTGGAGGGGTAAGTTATTTCTAGATGTGGAATTGCTGGGGTAACATGTCTGTGTATCTAATTTTCCTAAATACCATGGGGACTTATTTTTAAGCTTTTTGGTTTTGTTTTTTAATTATCCCAGACAAAGCTGTCCATTGGGGAAAAAATTTTTTTGAAAACCATGCAGGGAGGGGAAAAAAAAATCACTCAATCTTTTTATCCAGCAGTCACAACTGTTTACAAAATTTGGGGCATGTTTTGCTTCCAATTATTTATTTTTATTTATCCTCTCTCTCTCTCTCTTTGTGTGTGCGTGCACGCGCGCGTGCATACAACTGTGTAGTATAGAGTTGATTCTCTCCTTACATCTTTCCTGGGTCCCAGGGATCAAACTTGGGTCCCCAGGCTCCTGGGGCCAGCACCTTACCATTGAGCCACCTCTCTGCCCTATTGTTTATGCTGTTATTGATACAGCGGGCCAACCAGACTGTATCATTTTGGAATCAGCCTTTCTAAACCTTTTGAGCATTTCCCTGCATCACTAAAGTATTTGTAAAACAATCTGTCTATGATATTACGATGGCTAGTATACGAATATTTGTGAAACAATCTCTCTATGATATTACTATGGCTAGTATACGGCCATACCTTAGTTTTAATCCTATTTCTCCATTGTTGGTCTTTAAGTCGCTCACATTTTTTCCCTACTACATGATCTCAGTGATTTTTTTACTCTATGTCCTAATTCCAATGATTCTCTTTTTTTCCCTTTGTTTTCTTGATTTTACATTCTAACTGAAGTTTCCCAGCCTCTCCCTCACCTTCTTCCCCATCTTCCACTGTTTCTCTTCAGATACAGGCAGGCGTCCCATGGATATCAGCCAGCCAGGTATCGCCAATGATTTTCTTAAGCAACATTCTCCAAAGGAGTACCGGTTCCAAAACCAGAGATTTTAGCAAATCTATTTTGTAAGTTGAATTTTGCATTGCTAATGTGTGCACATGACACAGAATTCCAAAGGAACGGAGGATTACGTGAATGAAAAGAACCTCTTCCTCCTACTGGCCTCAGCATGTTTCTTCCCTATAGGCGATTGATATCTACTTGGTATGTTTTTGTTTGTGAGAGTCACATTACATAGCCCAGGCTGGTCTGCGACTTGCAATCCTCCTGCCTCAACCTACCAAGCCCTGTGATTCACAGGTATGTACTGCCACACCCAGCTCTGTGTATGATTTTTAATGAGGAAACTTTAAACACACCCTCCGTTTGCATACAGAAGTGATCGAGCATATCAGAGACATGATCTTACATTTTTTTCACATAAAGTATTGACTGATCTTTTTATGAAAACCGCCTGATTTTTCTGAAAAACATTGCATAGAATTCATTTAGATGGATGTATCCTAATTAAATTAATCAATTCTATTAACGTCGTTTAGGGTTTTTTTTCCATCTTTAAGTATCGGGCCAGTGTAATGATGAGTATCATTGTTCATAAACCATTCCACACACATCTGAACAATAGATTCCTGTAGGTGGAACCATGTCCCAGAGATTGGCCTCTTACAGACCTTCGGTAGCGGTTGCTTTTTCTTTTATAAGTGACCATTTCATCATCAGAGGCAGTGGACAAGGCTAGCAGCTCTTCATACAAACGGCCAGCTGGGAGACACCTGTTTGCTCTCACTGGCTCCCTCCCGCCTCCCACTCGAAGTGAAACAGGTTGGCTATTTGCACAATGTCTGTCCTCAGTCGTCTTTTTGAAAAGGATCTATTTAAAATTAGCGAAATTGATCTTTTAAATCTTTTTTTTTAAGTGGTTAGTTCTTAGATCTTAAAATACATTGATACAGACTTGTAATCCCAGCACTTGGAATCGGAGGCAGGAGAAACAAGGAGTTCAAAGCCAGCCTCAGCTAATAAAGAATTTGAATACAACCTGGGCTACACGAGATCGTGTCTGCAAAACCCCAAAGCAAACAAACATTTCAAAATCGGGATCTGGGAATTTCCTTACCCCAGTTTTACCACTTTTTCCCTGTGACCTTGGCATAGGACTCTTTGTGGGCCCGTGCTGCCTTAGAACTGTTCGGCGGAGGGAGTAACAGGCACTCGGTAACGAGCTGTCCCGTGTCCCCCTCACCCCCCCCCCCCGCACCTCACCCCGCACGGTCTCAAAAAGGTGGCAGCTGCCGGGGTCAAGCCTAAGACCTGAGGAAAGGAGGGTTCCCGGCTGAGAAAAGGCAGCTGGGCGGGGCCGCGGCTTTGTTCTTTCAAAGGCTGGCGCTGGCCTTTGCGACACTGCAGGGGGCGGAGAGCTGGTCCCCAGTCCCGGGGGTGAACGGCGCAGACCTCCGCCCCGGGGCCAGAGAGCTGCCGCGGGACTCCGCGGGGCTGACCGGGTCGCCAAAGCGTCCCTGGCCCGTGCTGGGCGCTGGGCGCTGCAGCCGCGCTCGCACCTGCGCCCGCATTCCGGACGGTCCCTGCGGGCTAAGCCCGGAGTCCATTGAGCCTCGTGCTCCGGCCCCCAGCACGCCCGCGACCAGTCAAGGACAACGCCAGTGTGCAGCTGTGCGCGCTGCAGGTGGCTTGGGAGCAGCTCCAACGAAAGGGGCGAAGCCATTTTCTGGGCGGTTTTGCCAAAAATTTCCACTCGTGGTGTCATCACCATGTAGGAGCATCATAGCCGTGCCCTCCCCCACCCTCCCTTTCCTTTCTCTACAGACTTGATTTTCCAGGGAAAGCAGACGCCCGACCGCATTGTGCTCCTCACGTGGCCCCACCTGTTTGGCGGGGGTGGGGGGTGGGGGGGCACTGACCTTGAGGCTTAGTCTACGTTCTGCCCCAGACAGCTCAGGACTCAGCCCCCACATCTCAATCTTTTCATCTGCGCAAGGGAAGGGATGGATTAAAGCCAGACCGGGGAGGTACGGGTGAGGTGAGCGGGGAGAGGGGAATAGACTAACCCAATTTGTCTTCACCTAATAAAACTAACTATAAAAAATGTTCACGACGCGCCTGTCATTCTATTTTTCCTTTTAGCCTAGCAAAGGGCGTTTGTCCTCTTTAGATTGTATCTAAAAGCAAACCTTTCCTATAGTTCAAGGGCCAGCATTACGGAATGTGTAAGCAAGAGGGAGTCTGTGAGGGTTATGGGTCACTAGAGGAAGCTGGAAGCAATAAGCTAGCTATGTGCAAAGAGGTACATAGAGCTTAAAATATATTAAATAAGAGTAAAAGAATGAATGCAGAATAAAGCACACAACGTAATATAATTTTTGCAACATAGCAAACAAAACTCTGGAGTTTTTTATAATTATATTCAAACACACAAATATTATTTTTAAAAAGAAAGGATGAGAGACAAATAGACCCCTAACAGTGACTGTCTCTGGGGAGAGGGCAGTGACTGCAGATGGTGAGTGGAGAGGAGGGTTCAAGGGCTGGGGTGGAGCTCAGAGGTAGACAGTTTCCCAGCATGCCAGGTCCTGGCTTCCAACTTTTGTACTTCATATAAATACCTTCGAAAGGCAAGTCATTCACAGATCACTTCAGACATTCTAAGTTGTACATTTGTGAGAAAACACTCAGCCGTTGTTGAGATGGCTCAGTGGCTAAAGATGCTTGCTGCCAAGCCTGATGACCTGAGTTCAATCCCTGGGACTCACAGAGTAGAGAAAGAGGGCTGAGTGGGCTGTCTTCTGGCCTCCACACATACACTGTGGCCCAGATGCCCACCCCCCCATACTCACAGGGCTGGGTGGTGATGCTGCATATGCAAGTCTTTAATCCCAGTCCTTAGGAAGCAAAGGCAGGCAGGTGGCTCTCTCTGAGTTCAAGGCCAGCCTGGTCTACAGAGTTCCAGTTCTGGAACAGCCAAGGTTGCACAGAGACCCTGTCTCAAAAGCAAAACAAACAAACAAAAAACTACCCATACACAAATAAATATTTTAAAAATAATTTTAGAAAGAAAATACTTAGGACAAATACGACTAATCCCAGGCAGTAGATTAAATTTTTAAAAAATTTCCTTCTTTGTACTTTTGTTTGTTTGTTTTAGTGTGTGTGTGTGTGTGTGTGTGTATGTGTGTGTTGGGGTGTCAAATCACAGACTTTACACATGTTCCACCAATGTGCTACACCCCATCCCAGCCCTCACATTAGTTTTGTTTGTTTGGTTGTTTGGTTGGTTTTTCGAGACAGGGTTTCCTTTTGTAGCTTTAGAGCCTGTCCTGGAACTAGCTCTTGTAGACCAGGCTGGTTTCGAACTCATAGAGATCCGCCTGCTTCTGCCTCCCAAGTGCTGGGATTAAAGGCATGCGCCACCACCACCCGGCAGAGGCTGGCTGTTCTTAGTGCTTGGAACTGATATTTACCTACTGTGGCCTCCTTGAGATTTGCCTTCCGAAAGACATGTCCAGCATCTCACAGTTCATTATCTGTTGAATGGGCAGAGAGATCAGCAGTTTCGAACTCAGTCTCTGGGGTGAGTTCTCCGATGCTTATCTGATACATCAGAGGGATTTGCTCCTGTTAAGAAGCTGAACCAGGACTTGAACTTATAGACTGTGGTTTCAGAATCCATACTCTTTCACTATTTTTTATGTCACAAAATAAATCAAATGCAATTTCTAAACAAATAGCTCCCTTCGGAAACCTTTGTGAAATCCTTCACAAAGAAAGATATACGAACATCATTCAAAATTCACTGCCTTTTAAATATGGATATTTCCATTTTGTGTGTATGTGTGCGTGTACGTGGTCACAGAAGTGCTGGTGTGTGCAAGTCTGTGAGTTCCTGTGGAGGGCAGACAAAATACTCCCACACATAAAATAACATTTAAAAATGATGTATAAGAAAATCTTCCCTGCAGTAGGATCTCCCTGGACCCTTATCTCAGGGGTGAGGGGAAGAGCGGTGCTCGGTCGAGGAAGAGATGATGGTAGCAGGCCCGGAGAGCAGTTTGAGAGAGGGTACTGAGTTGACGGAGGAGGAGAAAGCATGGAGGGGAGACCAGGGAACCTGCACTGGGTCACATCTTGGCTCATCTGTGCTTCTGGATCCAGCCTGTCAGCACACACATGACCTGCAAGTCCTCCGCCTGTTCTACTTTCCCATGGCACCTTTCTTATCCCACCAAACATGCCTGGTCCTGGCCCAGGCAGAAGGCAGAAGCGCAATCAGGTAACCGCAAACAGACTGTGTGGTGTGACAGAGAATCTTCGGGGATGGTAGAGACCTACAGAAGGAAGAGGCTAACTCTGAGGGATGGGGTGGCCAGGGAAGGCTTTAGAAAACTAACAACAAGAAAACCTTTCAAAGATGGCCAGGAAATACTCCGTAGGCTGGAGATGAGAGAGCAAGACCAGCAGAGAGATGTGCCAAGGCACAGAGGGGTACAAGGTACAGCTTGTACCTTGTCATGGCTGGGAGACAGTAAATACTGTGGCAGGGTTGTACTGGTTGAGGGTGTAATGGAGCCATAGGGAGGGACCCTTGAGGTGAGCAAGAGTTGGATTATTGCCGTAGGATATTTGTACACTGTGTGAAGATGTATTTGCTGTGATTGGTGTAATAAAAAGCTGAACGGCCAAATGTTAGACAGGAGACAAAGGTGGGCTTTCCAGGGAGAGAAAGGAAGAGGAGGAGGAATCTAGGCATGCAGGAGACACGGACAGGAAACAGGAAGTTCAAGATGGAAGAAAGGTAACACCATGTGATAGAACGTAGGTTAATATAAATGGGTTAATTTGAGTAATAAGAGCTAGTTAGGAGCAAGCCTAAGCTATAGGCTGAGCTTTCATAATTAATAAGAAGTCTCTGCATCATTGTTAGCGGCTGGCGGGACAGGAAAAGACCCACTACAGGCTATGGACGGTATCGTGTGCTTTGATCCATCTCATGGGCACCAGGTGATTACCAAAGCTTAGAAAGACCCGTGGGGCATTAGCGACGAAGGCTGACTCATTTTTAACTGGAAAGTTTATTTCTAGCTGACTAGATGTCAATACTTAAATATCAGAAGGTATTTCTTGACCCACATGGTTCTAAGCTAGGCATTATTGAAACTGAGTAGAGTGTATCATGCTGAACTGAATCCTAGCCTCCTAAAAAATGTAGAAGTCCTGAATCTCCCATCCCCCATCCTCGTGACCTTATTTGGAAGTTGAGTCTTGGTAAATGATCAAATTAGGATGAGGTCATCAAGCTGGGCACCAATCCAGTACTACTGGTGTTGGGATAACGAGGGCATTTGTGGACTCAGAGGCAGACAAATGCAGGTGGGAAAATGAGGCAATGACCGAAGGAGAACTCGGTTTGTCCATCAACCTCTAGCAGAGGTACCAGAAGCCCAAAGAAGATTGGAATAGATCCCACCTTGGAAGGAACCAACCCCGTGACACCATGACCTCAAGCTGCCAGCCCTAGAAAGTTGAGACAGCACATTTACTGAAGCCGCCCAATTTGAGACACTTTGTTAAGGCAGCCCAGACAGGGGCTAACCCATCCACATCGCCATCACATTCACAGGCTGTGTCCTCCCACTTGCCCTGGCCTCCTGCTGGACTGCTCTGTCCCGGTCCCTCTGTGGGGATCTTAGCTGACACCCTGCCCTAATCTGGCGGAGTGATGGGTCTGAGGGAGTCACTGTTGTCTGTGGATGGAGGCCGGAGCTCCACTAGGAGAGGCCCTTGGAGGAAATACCTGCTATTTCTTCTTGTTACTCAGCATCTCTGCTTCTCTGCCTGACTCCAGCCACCTCCGCAACTTTCTAGTTTGAATTCCTCCACTCAGTGTAGACTTCCACCCCGCCTGGAGGGCATGTGATTTCAGCAGCCTCCTTTTAACTTCTGGGGACAGCTGTAACCTCAGTCCCCTTGACTTGCTGACTCCTGACGATGTTGATTGTTTAGGAAGTCTGTAGGGACTGGGAATGTTTCCTGTGGGAGGCTACGGGATAGCCCTGAAATATAATGAATCCAAAGAAACTAGCGATTCTCCTCTGCCCATAAGAGCTCACTGGGGAAGTAACCAAGGGCCTGGCGATGTAGCTCACTTGGAGAGCACTTTGTCCAGCGTGCCCAAGCCCTGGTTTCTGTCCCCTGCACCACGTAAACCAGGAGTGACAATATATGTACATGCCTGTAATCCTAGCACTCAGAAGATAGAGAGGCAGGAGGATTGGAAAAGCAGCTATCCGCAGCCACATAGTGACTCAAGGCCAGACTGTGATCCAGGAGACCCTGTCTCAAAAGTAAACAAAGAAATAAAAATAAATAGACTAGATCCAAAATGGAAACTTTCCAAGTGTGAGGACACACACATACTCCTAGCGTTGGGCACACAGGGTTAGGAGGATTAGAAATTCAAGGCCAGCCTAGGCTACATGAGACCATCTCTCAAATAAATAAAAATAAATAAATACAAATGAAATTTGATGGCACGAGATAGGATAAAATTATTCTCCCAGTCCCATGGGGAGGACCAGTCAAATTATTCCCCTGAAGCCGCAGAAGCCCAGCAGAGGTGGCGGCATCCATCTACCATCTCCTACCCCCGTACCTTCTCTTCCCTCTCTGGATCTCTTGCTCTCCCTCTGATTTGGAGACAGGGTCTCACTCTATACCTCAGATTGGCCTGGAATTCACTACGTAGACCAGGCTGTCCTTGGATTTGCAATAATCTTACTGCCTGGGGTTTCCCAAGGGCAGGGATTGTAGGCACAGACACCACACCCAGTTCACACTATTTATTTCTCGTTTGCATTTTGACCATCCAGAAAAGACTGGATAGGGAAAGCAGTAGAAAGCAATCACCCCAGCCACTCCAATAAAGAAATGGCATCAACTAAGGAGACAAGCCTCCCCATGCAAGGTAGAGTCCTAAGATCTTGGAACAGAAAGAAAAAAGGCCTGGTGGTTGGGCCACTCCTTTAACCCCAACTCTTGGAAGACAGAGGCAGGAAGATCTCTGTGCATTTGAGACCAGCCTGGTCTACAAAGTAAGTTCCAGGACAGTTAGGGCTACACAAAGAAACCCTGTCTCGAAAAACCAAACCCAAACCAACTAACCAACCAAGCAAGCAAACAAGCAAGCCAGTATGAGGATAGAGGAAGCAGTTAGCCAGCTGTTTAGTTAACAGCTGCGCACTAATGCAAATGTCCTACTTCGGATATGTGTCGTATATTAGTCCATGTGGTCCTGACACCACCCCAGCGGTACAGGGGCTTCGTGCGTTCTCATGAGATGGGGGAGTCACACCTTGAATTCACACAAATGTGCTGAATGGGACCTGCACCGATGGACAAAGCACAGGATGAGAAGTCCCTCTGTGACACTTTGGGTCTCTCTGGGCAGATGTCTTCAGTTCTCTGACCACAGCTCTCATCTGTAAAGAACAGGAGTAGCTGTGAAGAGAATGCAGGGTGAGTGATTGCTCAGATTGCAGAGACGGAGCCAGACTAGATGAAGAAGCTCTGTTGCTTCCGAGTGGCCTAGTTGGACCGGTGATGTAAGCTCTGCAGATCTGACGCTGAGCCAGGAGTAGAAGAGAGAAGCCCACACATCATATGTTCTAGTGTTTCAGCTACAGATCAAGTCCACAAACCAGTTTTTAAAAATGCATGCTCTATTCTTCCACTGTTATACAGCCTAGACATACATATTTGAGTTGAGAACTCTTTCTTTAAAAAAATTGCATGTCCACGTGTAGAGTGTGTTTGTTGTATATTTGTATATGATATATGTACTTATGTAAATGCTTGTATGTAGAGTCAGGTGTCTTTCCTTGATCAATCTCTCTCTCTCTCTCTCTCTCTCTCTCTCTCTCTCTCTCTCTCTTTCGGTTCTTTGAGACAGAATTTCTCTATGTAGCCTAAGCTATCATGGAATTGGCTTTGTTAACCAGGCTAGCCTCCAGTTGGGCTGTGGTGACAAACACCTTCAATCCTAGCACTCAGGAAGCAAGCAGATATTTGTGAGTTCAAGGCCAGCATGGTCTACAGATTGAGTTCCAGGATAGCAAGGGCTACACAGAGAAACCCTGTCTCGAAAAATAACAAACACCCCCCCCCCCCCCAAAAAAAAAAAGCCCAGGCTGGCCTTGAACTCACTTTCCACCTAATTCTGCCTCCTAAGTACCAGGTCTAAATGCATATGCTACCATGGCCAGCGCCTTGATCATGCTCAACATTTTTTTTGATGGGTATGTTCACACTAGTGCAAGTACCTTGGAGGCCAGAAGAGGGCGCCAGATCCCCTGAAGATGGAGTTATAAGCTGTTGAGAAATGTTTGATGGGGTTGCTGTGAACTGTTGGGTTTTCCGTAAGAGCAGTAGATGTGCTAACCACTGAGCAATCTTTCCAAACCCTGGCTGTCCTGGCACTCGCTCTGTAGACCAGACTGTCCTTGAACTCAGAGAGCTGCCTGCCTCTGCCTCCCCAGTGCTAGGCTAAAAGGTGCACACCACCACTGCCTGACTGACTATTTTTTAGTTTGACTTTTAAAAATGATTTATGTGTGTGGGTGTGCTGGTGGCATGTATATCTGTACACCTCTTGTGTGCCTGGTGCCTGAGAAAGTCAGGAAGAGGTGTCAGATTCCCTGGAATTGGAGTTATAGATGATTGTGAGCTGTCTTGTGGGTGCTGGGAATCAAACCTGGGTCCTCTGGAAAAGTATATCGCTGAGCTATATCTCCATTTTTACTGTGTGTGTGTGTGTGCGTGCGTGTGTGTGTGTGGACTGTGTTTGTCTATCTGCCTGAGCCATCTTGCTAGCCCATAGTCTTCATTTTTAAAGGGTCTCTCAGTGACCCTGAGGCTCAGGAAGCTGATGAGATTAGCTGGCCAGTGGACTTTAGGAATCTGCCCACAGCCAACCTGGTGTCCCGTTATAGGCATGCCCCTCTGTGACTGACTTTTCACATGGGTTCTGGGCATCCAGATCCAGGTCCTCACGCCTGTGCAGCAGGCACTTTGCTGACTGAAGCATCTCTCCAACCCCAAGTTGAAAATTCTTGGATTCCCTGAAACACCACATACGTGTGAAGTCAGACCCTTCATTTCCCATTCCCAGCCCCCATGTGCATCCCTGGACCACAGGCTGCAAGAATTCTCCATGGGTTTGGGTGTATTCACAAGTAGGAAGCTTGGGCCTGAGAGGAAGGAGCTGGCATACATACCATCATTTTGGCAGGGGATTTCTGGAAGGTGACCTAAAAAACAGGGTGTCCAGGCCACTGAGTTCCTTTCTTTGGCCTCAGGATAGTGAGCTCAGGAGAAAATTAGAGAGTCACTCCATAAAAACAATCATTAGAAGAAGGCAGAACCTTCCATAAACACAGATGAGGTTTAGAATATGGAGGAAGAGTCAGGTGTGGGGGTGCACACTGGAAACCCGGCACTCAGGAGGCTGAAGTAGGAGGACTGTGGGTTTGAGACAACTTGAGCCACACAGGAAACCTCTGTCTCAAAACATCAAAAAACAAATAAAGAGCCAATCGTGATGGTGCATGTGTTTAATCCCAGCTCTCGGGAGGCAGAGGCAGGCAGGAGATAAAGGCAGGCAAATCTCTATGAGTTCAAGGCTAGCCTGGTCTACAGAGGAAGTTACAGGATAGCCAGGGCTACACAAAGAGAAACCTATCTCAAGTACACCCCCCAAAAAAAAGAAAAAAGAAAAGAAAAAAAAGAAAGCAAAAAGCAAATCTAGCAAAGAACATGGGACAGTGATATTTTTATCTTAACTATTTTGTGTACACACATAGTATAGACATATCTCCACACTTGACAGTAATACTTGCTTGTAAGTTAACACCAAGAAAAGTCACTGTCAATAATCCTAATATTTCGGGATCAGAGATGTAGTTTGAAATTAACCAAGTAATAACTGTGCCAGACATGTGTGCATGGGACAGGGTGGGGGGTACAGACAATAGCAATGAAACACACCCTGCCTTCAAAAAGCTTCCACTTTCTGAGCGACACCTGCAGACGCTTGCACAAGACCTGAGAAAATCACGCTGGTGCAGCCTGAGTTGTTCTGAGCTCAGCTGCTTCTCTCTGAGCCTTTATACGAGTTGTTAATATACTTGAGGAACTGACAGCCACGTCTTCAGTGGCTTTTCTCCTCCCCCTGCTTTCCCCGGAGCCTGAGATTTCCGGAGACAAAGCCTTTCAAACCGCTCTTGAATGAACTGGGAAAAATGAATTAAATCACCACATGGTAAGTGCTGAATTGGTACCACACTCGTGGCAGGCAATTTGGCACTACCCAAATTCCAAACGGGCTGGTTCTTTGACATTGCAATTCCATGTCTAGGGGTGTGTTTTGCAGATAGGCTCACCTACATGGGAGACGTCAGGTGTACTGGGTTGTTTACCACAGAACCGTTTGAAAGAGCAAGTTGCTGGGAGATGACGGGGGGCTATGGAGTGAGCATGGTTGAACTCAGTCATGGAATAGTCGTACTGTGGATAGCAGAAAAAGGCAAGCTAGATGTAGGAAAGACCCTGGAATATGTTGTTAAGCGAGAACAAAACAGTTAAACACAGAAGAGTCCTGGCCACATGTAAAATTGGTCAGGAGCACGTATCAACAAATCTGCTTCTGTCGCTACAAAGACACTTGTGACACACAGAACGCTGAAGTAATGATCACTGTGGCCAGAGAGGAAGGTGGAGATATTGGCAGATAGAGATCAATAAAGTAGGAGGGATATTTAAATTTTTTTTTTTTTTTTTTGAGACAGGATCTCTCTATGTAGACCTTGCTGTCCTGGAACTTTCTTGTCCTTGAAGAGAAGGGAGTTTTATACTTAAAAATGTATGACATTTATTTTATGAGCACGTGCATGTGTTCACGTCCATGTGTGTACGTGTGTGGGTACACCGTACAGCACATATGTGGGTGTCCGAGGACCAAGTGTTGAGAGTCAGTCATTTCTATTGTGTAGGTTCTGGGAATTGAACTCAGACTTGATTGAGGGCAAGTAACTTTATCTACTGAGCCCTCTCGGCAGTCCTATCTGCTCCCCCGCCTTAAAATTTTCTTTTATATGTGACTGTTTTGTCTGCGAGTTTATCTGTGCCCACCTTCCTTTAATGCCTTGGCAGCCAGAAGAGTGCCTATGACTCCTGGAACTGTAGTTATAAATGGTTGTTGCTGCCATGTGGGTGCTGGGAACTGAACCCAGGTCCTTTGGGAGAGCAGCTAGTGCTCTTAACTGTAGAGTCATCTCTCCAACTCCCCCCACCCCATTTTTCTTTAAGCAGGGTCTCAGTATGTAGCCCATTTGCAATAGCCCTGCCTCTGCACCGAGGGCTGGGGTTATAGCTATGTGCCCTTGCACGACTGTTTTATTTTTAAATCATATGAATGTTTTCTAGGAAACATGTGAAATTAATTGAATTTTAAAACAACATACTCTATGGGGAGTTGAACAGATAGACGGCTTAGTGGGTAAGAGTGCTTGCTCTACAAGCAGGAGGGCCTAAGAGTCCCCAGTATCCACATAAGGAGCTGTGTGTGTG
The DNA here is from genome assembly GCF_950005125.1 of Chionomys nivalis. NCBI lineage: Eukaryota > Metazoa > Chordata > Mammalia > Rodentia > Cricetidae > Chionomys > Chionomys nivalis. Next base: position 18,127,662 of record NC_080096.1, on the reverse strand, counting down.
TGTGTGTAGCCCAGCACTGATGGACAGAGATTGACAGATCTATACAGCTCACCGACCAGTCAGAAAAGCTGAAATTTCCCATATACAGTGAAAGTCCATGTCTCAAGATAAGAAAGGGGAGAACAATAGAGTGCGCGCGCACACACACACACTCACACATGCACACTCACACACGCCCACACACATACACAGTTCACACACTCTCTCTTTCTCTCTCCCCCCATGGGAAGGCAGGGGTGTTCATTGCTTGCCTAGCTTGCAGAAGGCCCTAGGTTTGGTCCCCAGCAGTGCAAAGGATTGACTGATTAAATCAAATCCCCTAGTGAGAGGCTGAGATTGTAGCTTAGCAGTGTATGTTGAAGATGCCCAACCCCAAGATGAAGTCACATAGAGGGTCCCCTGCTGTCTTAGTTTTCCTTTACTATGGCAAAACATCTGAGAAAGTCACATTGAAGAAAGAAAGGTGGATTTGGTCTCAGAGCGTCAGAGGTTTTGCTACCTGCTCACGGGCTCCATCGACTCTGGGGTAAAGGGGAGGCAGGAGCCGGGCAGTGGTGGCGCACGCCTTTAATCCCAGCACTTGGGAGGCAGAGGCAGGTAAATCTCTGTGAGTTCGAGACCAGCCTGGTCTACAAGAGCTAGTTCCAGGACAGGCTCCAAAGCCACAGAGAAACCCTGTCTCAAAAAGCCAAAAAAAAAGGGGGGAGGCAGGAGACAAAAGTGCCCCTCATGGAGGCAGGCACATACTCCAGTGTCCCCAAGGAGTGGGTGGGGAGGGGCTGGAGCAAACACAAACACCCCCTTCAAAGGCATACCTACTGAGACCTACTCCCTCCAACCAAAGCCTACATCCTAAAGTTTCTGGTGCCTCCAGGAAGTCATTAAGCTATGAATTCATCGCATTTGCTGTAGAGTGGCCCCACCTCTGAACACTGCTGCAATCGGAGACCTAGCAGTCAACACAGGATCCTTTAGGGGAACATTTTGTTTCCTCACCGTAACACCTGGCATGCGCGTGGATGGCCTAGTTGTTCCCTAGCACCACAAAAAAAAAAAAAAAAAAAAAAAAAAAGCTTTAGAAACAAAATAATTCTGGGGCCAGAAAGATGGCTCAACAGTTAAGAGCACTGGCTGCCCTTCCAGAGGACCAGGGTTCAATTCCCAGCACCCACATGGCAGCTCACAACTGTCTGTAACTCCAGTTCCAAGCAAGGGGCTCTGATGCCAATACACATAAAATAAAGTTAAAAAAAAAAAGAAATAAAATAATTCCATGGGAAGATTTAATTCAGTAAGGACAATACCAATCCTAAGGATAAAAGTCTAATATTAATTCATTCATTCATTCAACAACTTCTCGCAATCAAGGAACTTCACTGTAGCAATGTTGGTTAATGCATGCTCGGCACCAAGGCTGAACGTGGCTCCGTGCTCAGTGCTGTCGGTGCATCCTCACAGATCCCACTCCTGTAACGGAGGCTCTAACAGCTCAGTACAGGAAGTTGGGTGTGAGAGAGAGCTCTTCCACCTCTTCTCTACAAACCTCTAGGCCCTCACCATGTATGAAGCCCTGTACTGGACTCTCAGACGAGACATGACATTGCCTCTACCCATTAAGGGAGACAGATGTGTGAAATATGCCCAAAGATAGGGTTTGAACAGAAACAGGCACATCAGAACCTGGGAACAAAGGGAACAAAGACGCTTCAACAATAAAACTGACTTCTCCCGTGACACCCCCTGGCTGAAGACAGGCCCCAGGAGCAGCGGTGGACCTCAGAGGCGCCTATGTGGGAGACAACCTCTATGGCCTCAGAAGCAACAATGAACAAAGGCTGTCGCCTCTCTGGGAGTAACTGAGATCTGACAACATCCCGGCACGTTTTCATCAGTGTAGACATCCTTTCTGGGCTTTGAAGCCTGAAGTACTCTCCTTTGGCTGTCTACGCAGATCAAATATGCTGGACAGCTGCCATATCTAGACTTCACTTTGTGCTAATCCACAGTCACAGCCGGCCCCAGCACAAGCCTACTGAACCATCTGAGCAGAAGCAAAAAATAATTCTCAAAGGCAAAGACAGGCAGCTCGGAGACGGAAACATTAACCCCTCGCTGCCTCTTGGAGAGGGCGGAGATCTTGCTCGTGTTAGGGGAGAGGGAGGTTGGGGCCCTTTCCACAGTGGAGCCGCAAAGCCGCTGGCTACCCTTTCCAGTCCTGGAGACCAGCCGTGAACGCTGGGGACAACTGGCTTCCAGAGAAGCAACCCCAATCCACCTTAAAGAACCGCACCTTGCACAGGCAAGCACCTTGCTATGCACAGGGTCATTCCAGGAGGAAACTTAGCCCCACCCCCATCTTCCTAAGCAGCCCTGAGAATCGCAAGTCTTGTCACAGATGCCACCACAAGCAGGCACCCAAAAACAAATCCAGAAGCCCAGAGGCATCGCTAAAAAAGATGAAAAATCTCCATGAGTTCTAACGTCTACTTCGTGCCTAGCTGTGGTTTCCATGGAAATAGACATCTGCTCTGGGGAGAAAGGTGTGTGTGGGGGTGGGGTGGGATGGTATCAATGCTTTAAAATAATCAGTGTTTCGAAGGATTAATTTTTCCCTGTCACAACATTAAAAGAAATATGAGATTTTGGGGTGGCAATTACTTGTATTTGGTGAAAAAAATGCATCACATGGGTGGGATCTGCCACGCACATCTCCAGATCCAGTACAAAGACTTGAAGACAAAGTGCTGGTTCAGGAGGTCCCAGACCTCTTGGCATTGGAGGTCTTTGCTCATTCGTCTTATCCCTGCGGTCAATGTTCAGAAAGGACGTAGCCTCATTCCTGTCTAGTGTTTAAATGGTTTCTGAGATCCATTCAGAAAACTGAAGCACCTGGCTGTTCTGAGGCTATGTTTGTGAAAGAGAGAAGCCTTTCGGCTAGCAGAATCGGCTCCCGCAGCTCACACCCTGAGCAAGAACCATTCAGACCGGCTGGGGTGAGGGCAGAGAGAGACTGACCCTACACAAGAGCAATTGTTGGAAAATGTGCCTCTATAAGCATATTTCAGGCAACAGTACTCCGCCAATTGCTTGCTTTGTGCCTTGTCTGCTGCCTGGGTAATACAGTTTTCATTGTCCTGTGCACCTATTGTTTTTTATCTCGGGTACTTTCCTATTGGTTAGCCAGATGTAGGATTTGTTTAAAATTAGAACCGTGGTTCCACGGAGGTCGTTTTATGTGTGGTTTGGTTTTTAGGAGACCAAACCCATTAATAAAATAGTATCCCTTCTGTATAGCGTTTCTGAGCAGGTGCCTTGGGGAACTGACCACCACATGGGGACACAGCTTTGGTCAGAGGAGAGAAGGGGTCTAAGGGAGACAGGGTCAGGCTAATTTCCTTTGTGTCTCTGTTATAGTTCTGCTTTATCCAGGCCAGAGGGAACTGTGACCTTGTGGTTCCTTTTGTTTACTTTCTCAAAAGAGAGCCCAGCCCCGCTTCGGGGAGCACGTGCTTTCAGAACAAAAGCAGCCCTTTACTGCAGTCCGTGTATCTCGAACTGCCATCGCTCTTCCCTTTCCTGTCACCGCAAGGCTTTGGCAGGGCAGATGGAGTCTGCCTTTAAAGCTTTAAAGCTTTGTTAGACCCAAGATCAGATTCCAGAGCCTCACGCAGCCCTGCGTAGATCCCAGTGTTCCCAGTTCGGGAAGTTGAGGAAGGGGGAGAATGCAAATAGACGCGGGAAGGACCACGCCCGTGACCTGTCAGCACGAAATGGGTTAGCGACTGCGATGTTGCATCACAGGTGACAATCTGGCGTGTGTCCGTGGTAGGACGCCAAGGGTAGAGGACCGTGGAGGAGGGCGGAGAGGCACTGTCTTGGGCGGGGTGTGGCATCAAAAGGGACACTGCCTAGGAAGCGAACCTGACTCGTGCGGGTCAGCAGAAGGAGTGCAGACGGTCAAGGTTTATAAAACCAAAGTAGGTTAGGACCGACCCCTCCCTTGCGCCGTGCCTCGCCCTGCTCTTTTCCTAGAGATGTAGTCCCGTAGCCGAATTAGTCCTGCGGCCACAGCCAAGTGCTTTTCCGCGCAGAGACCCGGGGTCCAGCCCGGGTTCACACCTGGAGGAAGCCCCTCCGGAACACCCCACCCCTTGCATTGTCCTCCTGCCCCACTGGCCTGGACTACACTTCCCAAGATGCGCCGCTCTAGAGGGGCGGGGCACTCCAGGCTTGGGGGTGGGACCGGCACGTGCCGTCAGACTCAGCCAATGCGGAGCCCCGTGGCTAGATCACGTGCCGCTGTTTGGCGCTTTTGTGCGCGCCCAGGTCTGTTGGTGCTCAGAGTGTGGCCAGGCGACTCGGAGCGAGCAGGTGGGTCCTGGCTTGGCTTAGGCAGTGGATATGGAAGGATAGGGACCATCCAGGAAGGCGGCGGGCCGCCAACGGGAGACGCTTGGAGAGGCGGGGGCTCCGAGACCTGGCGGGCGGGGGGCGTTCGTCTTTTGTGTGAGGCTCTGGCGGAGTCTCGGCTTTTGTCCCTGGTCCCTGGGGACGCGGCTTGGTGGGGAGGGGGCGCGGCCAGCTGTGGGGTTCAGACCCGGGTGCGAGCGTGGAGACAATAGGGGCGCGGGCCGTCCCTGCTTCTACCGCCTGGTGGGCGCGGCTCTTCAGGGGTCCCCATTGTCTGATGGAGAGCAAGGCTGTGGGCGCCCGTGCTCTTGAGGGGCGGCGCCCGCCCGGGCTCCCGGGGCTCGGTGGCGGAGGTCGCGGGCAGCTCTGGGGACTCGAGCTGGGGGGGGTGGAGGTGGTGCGACCGATCCCGCTGCAGCCACCCCAGGGCTGCGTAGCCGCGAGGTATTTTTGGCGGGAGTTGGGGGGAGGAGACGGCCGCGCGCTGCCAGCCTGAGGGGGGCGGGGCCACCCCGGAGAACCGTTAGCCCCGCCCATCCTGTCGCTGCCCACGCGCGCGGGCTCCCGAGTGTGGAGAGGTTCGCGGAGATTCGAAAAGGCGCGGGGAGCAGAGGGGCGGGGCCAGGGGCCGGAGCGTAGGGCGGGTTCTGATTGGCCCGGGCCGCAAGCCTGCCCGCCCGGGCCAGGACCACGCCCATGCTGGGTGGGTGCTGCGTTGGGTGCTGTGCTACAGCTAGACGTTTTTTTTTTGGTGCCTTGGAATTCAATGTCTAGCATTTGGAACCTTTAATCATACGCTTCGAGCCTAAAAGAATGGAAATCTCTTTAGAAAATAATCGACAACTGTCGAAAAATTTTTTTTTGCGAAATAGGACTGCAAACGAGACAAACTTAAGACGGGTGTGGTGGCGTATATCTAATCCAACACTCAGAATAATGTCCCCAATCCCCTTCACGTGGTCCTCGAACCCAGGGCTTTGCAAATGTTAAGCCACTGCTAACCCGCTGGGCTAAACCCCACCCTTCTACACTGGGGAGGCTGAGGCAAGAGGATTGCAATTTCAAGGCCAGCCTGGGCTAGATAGCTAGACCCTGCTGTCAAAAGAAGCCTAGAGGTTCATAAAACTTCATTTTCCCACTGTTAGGCGAGTAGCTTAAACCCTAGGAACAATGGGACTTGAATACCATTGGCTGCTAGCTTGGGTGTTCTCCACCATGACAGACACAGACAAAGCAAGGGTGGGTATTTCAATTGCACAATGAGTTGTACACAGAATTAAGATGGCTCCGATCTCATTGTTGGGTTGAATCTGGAATATCTTACGTTGGATGGGAAAAAATTGAGGTTATGGGAAGGAATCCTTCAACCCTGTGACTGAACCTCAATTTTAATATTACAGGTTTTTTTTTTCTTTTAAGAACATCATTTAATTTTCTGCTGCCAATATTATTCAGTTTAAATTTTCCGATATGTTTCGGTGTTTCTAGATGGATTTTTTTATGATGTCACTTGATTCCACCTAACGATTTTCCTGACATTGTCATGGGTGTGATTTGAGGTTCCTTTGTGCTGCTCACATATAGAAATACAGAGAAATTGATTGCGTGCTTTGAAAATAATTTTCAGGGCTCTCTTTACCAGTGGATTGTAGAGGGTGCACGGCCAGTCTCTTGTCTTCTGTTCGACATGGCATCGTCTGGTAGGTAATTGATTGAGAAAAGCTGAAACGGACGGGCTTACTGCTTTAGAATCGGAAGTGGTGCAGGTCTTAGGCTTTTTATTGGGCATTTGTGTTTTTTTCAAAACTGAATTTACAATAAAAAAGCAATTAAAGAATTTTATCATTTGAATAAATATATGGAAAGCTCATCATCATTTATAATTAGATAAATTGTCTTGGTCCAAAGCAAAATTGTGAGGTTTACTTCATTCTTTGTTTAATAAAATGGTTGTCAAATACTAATTCCTCCTCAATGGTATTTGTTAGCCCAGTTTAGCTTTTTTTTTTTTGAGATTTGATTATTTGATTTCTTACCTACAGCCTAGCCTCAATTCGGTTTATTACATTGTTGATTTTTAGAAAAGTATAGAATTCTTTATTTTAATAAGCAAGCTGGGTTTTCCTCATTTATCATAAATCTGATCAACTCCAGATATTCAGGTGAAAGAACTGGAGAAGCGTGCTTCCGGCCAGGCTTTTGAGCTGATTCTCAGCCCTCGGTCAAAAGAATCTGTCCCCGATTTCCCCCTTTCCCCCCCAAAGAAGAAGGATCTTTCCCTGGAGGAAATTCAGAAGAAATTAGAAGCTGCAGAAGAACGGCGCAAGGTAAACTGGACGATTTACAGGAGACAGGACACTTAATAGTGTAACGAGGCAAACTGACTTAATTTTCAGAGAAAGGAAGAAAGAATTGTAGTTATCCTGTGATCGTAAGTAGGGAAGGTCCTGTGCCATCGATGGTTGGAAGAAAGCAGCAGCCATTGCTTAACGAGCTCCTATCAGGATCCAGCTCCTTGACTCGAGCTTTCTCTAACAAATGGAGCCTCCATGGTGGGAACTGTCTCGGCTAACATACTGGAAAGTGGTGGTATTAAGTCATTTTCCTAAAGTCCTATTCCTGAGTGCTGGAGGCAGAATTCCACCTAAGACCATATTCCATCGGAAGCTCATGCTTTTCCTCTTTGAAATGCAGGGCTTTTGTTGGCAGGTAATTCTTTGTTTCCTTAGTTTTGCTTTTTAGGAGCTAAGCAATAAAAACTCAAACTTCCAGGGATGTGGCATTGTAACTCTTTCTCATTCTAAACAATTCTGCTATTAAGGACCATCTTTGAATCCCAGTGAGGCCTGGAGGAGTGGCTCAGCAGTTAGCACTGCTGTCCTTCCGTGTGGTTCCCAGCACCCACATGGTGACGCACAACCATTTATAGCTCCATTTCCAGGGCATCCGGTGCCTTCTGGTCTTCATGGCCACCACACATACAAGTAGTGCACTCATAGATGTGCAAACCAAACAACCATGCACATGAAGTAAATAAGACCCAATGAGAGGCTGGACATGGCCCAGCTGTGAATAGTGCTTGTTCTTGAAGAGGACCAGAACGTGACTCCTAACACCCAGGTTGGGTGGCTCACAACTGCCTGGAACTCTAGTTCTAAGGAATCTGATGCCGCCTTCTGGCCTCTGAAGGCCTGACATGCACATGTGCATATATTCACACAGACCATACACATAAAATAATGAGAAAATTTAACAGTTGTTAATATGATTATAAAAGAGTTGAGAAATGGAATTATAACTGGAAATTTAAGATGATCAATTCATTTCCCAGAAATATCCACTTAGCAGGATTCTTATTAAGGACTTTAGATGGGGGCTAGAGAGATGGCTCAGCAGTTAAAAACCTTGCTGCTCTTGCAGAGGACCCGGGTTCCATTACCAATACAGCTGCCTGGAGCATACAGCAGTCCTAACTCAAGTTTCAGGAGACCAGTGCCCTCTTCTGGCCACAGGCACCAGGCCTGCTGCAGTACACTTACATGCAGGCAAGACACTTATACATGTAAAATATAAACAAAAGAATTTTACATAAATTTTCATTAAATCTCCCCAGCAGCTATGATTTAGGTGAGTGGATATAATTTTAAGTTGGGGAAACTAAGGCACAAAAAGGTAAAGTGTAAAGTAATAGCCAATCCCACATGGGCACCCCGGGATAATTTGTGGTCTAACATGTACATGTACATTTTTCTGCCAGAGCACGTGTCCTTTTCAGTTCTTGAACCCTGCTGTCAGCACTTACTGTCTGAGAACGGGCTGTTAGCTGGGTGTATCTACAGTCCTAGTACTTGGGGAATGCAGGCAGGAGGGCCAGAAGTTAAAGATCATCCTTTGCTACCTACCCAGTTGGAGATCAGCCTGGCTGTGGGGTGGGCTCACTTGGTAGAGTGCTTGCATGGCATGCATGAAGTCCCAAGTTCAGTCCCTGGTGCTGTGTCATCTCGGCACTTGGGAGGCAGAGGTGGAAGGTTGTGAGTTCAAGGCCAGCCTAAAGTCTGAGACCTTGTTCCAAAAATCAAATGAAAAGCTTTTGGCACAAAGCCTGGTGTGCCATCTGCCTGCTCTTTGATGTAGGTTGGAGTTGATGGGGTAGGAGGGAGCAGTATAACCAGAGACTAGACAGGAAAGCTGGGCCTTGTGCGCAGTTTTCCCGTACTAAGTGACGGCCTAAGTAGTGCACCTCCTATCCGGATAAAGGTGCTGTGGAAGACAATGGGCAAAACCAGTGGCGAATGCCCTGCGCTCAGACCCTGCAAGTTCATTCTTCAAAATATGTCTGACTCTGTTCATTGGCCACTGCTAAAAGTTTGACAGGGATTCTGTATGTAGCCACGGCTATCTTGGAACTCACTCTGTAGACGAAGCTGGCCTCAGATTCAGTGATCCACCTGCCTCTTGTCTGTGAAAGCTGGGATTAAAGGTGTGTACCACCACGGCCAGCTGACAATGCCCTTTTCTTTCCATAACCTTTGGAGTTAAATAGCAGAAATTCATTAAAGTGCGATTCCTAAGTAGATTACTCAAGTCCTCTAAGTACTTTGCATCATAGAGGGATTTCCTTATAAAATCTAGACAAGTTAGGTTGGTGCGGTATATGGCTATAATCCCAACGTCAGGAAATAAACGCAAGAGGATCATAGGTTCCTGTGAGCCCTTGCTACATAGAGAGTTCCAGGCCTGCCTAGGCTACATGAGATCTTGTCTCAAAAACAAAAACCTGAACAGTATTCCAAAGTAAATACAAACATTGGTTGGAAAACAAAGGCAATTTTTTACTGTTTCAGAAGATACTTCAGCTCCTCGCTTGAGCATTAGTTCCAGGGTCTCTTCCTTCTTCCCGTCCCCTGACGATAATCTCTGTCGCAGTTCTAGCTAATGCCAGAGGCGCTTCTGAGGGCTGTTGAACTCTTTTGCAGTCTCATGAGGCGGAAGTCCTGAAGCAGCTCGCCGAGAAGCGGGAGCACGAGAAGGAGGTGCTGCAGAAAGCCATCGAGGAGAACAACAACTTCAGCAAGATGGCAGAGGAGAAGCTCACCCACAAGATGGAAGCTAACAAAGAGAACCGGGAGGCGCAGATGGCTGCCAAGCTGGAGCGTTTGCGAGAGAAGGTTAGTGTCCTCTTTATGGAGGAGTTAGGAGCTTGAACTGTCTTGATAAAATAAGACTGATTCCTTTTTGTCATCACATTCAGTAAGAAGGAAGTTCATCTTAATATAGAATGTTCTAGCCGGGCGGTGGTGGCGCACGCCTTTAATCCCAGCACTTGAGAGGCAGAGGCAGGCGGATCTCTGTGAGTTCGAGACCAGCCTGGTCTACAGAGCTAGTTCCAGGACAGAAACCAAAACCACAGAGAAACCCTGTCTCGAAAAACCAAAAAAAAAAAAAAAAAAAAAAAGAATGTTCTAGACTTCTCAGCGTGATTTTGTATTCCTTGGAAGAGCAGTTAGAGGTTTAGCTGTTGTCATCCCAAGAGGCCCAGCAGGTTTGAAGATGATGATGTCATGGGATTCTCAGGGCCTGTTAATGACTGAGGCTGTGTTGCACCTCCGGGTGGGCAGGACAGGGCTCAGCAAATGATTTGACAGATGACACTTACACACAGTTTCTTCTAGGACAAGCACGTTGAAGAGGTGCGGAAGAACAAAGAATCCAAAGACCCTGCGGATGAGACCGAGGCTGACTAATTTGTTTTGAGAACTGACTTTTCTCCCCGACCCCTTCCTAAATATCCAAAGACTGTACTGGCCAGTGTCATTTTACTTTTCCCTCCTGACAAATATTCTAGAAGCTGATGTAGGACCGTATAGGTAGATCCAGACCGTGAGATGTTTTAGGGGCTCAAGGGGAGAAACTGAAAGTGTTTTACTCTTTTTTAAAGTGTTGGTCTTTCTAATGTAGCTATTTTTCTCGTTGCATCTTTTCCACTTGAGCACACTCGGTGTGCTGGGTTAATGGCTAGTACTGTATTGCCTCTGTGGAAGACATTTGTGAGGAGTGTAGTGGCTTCTTCCGACCTGTTAGATGCTGATATCTGTTCACACCTGCGATCCCAATTCTGTCCCAATCTTATCAGATGCTACTGTACTTGAATGGTTAATAAACTGCACAGTGCTGTTGGTGGCAGTGACTCCTTTCTCTTCAGGTAGTGACCCGTTGTGACGGCTGCAGACAGCCGCTTCTCTGCTCCCCGTCTCTGAATTGTCCTTCCACAATCAGGGCTTTGTGTGGTGCCTCACCCGGATCAGCTGTTATTTTCTTTCAGATGTTTATGTGCAAACAAGCAATGTTTTGTTCCCCTTAAAAAGGAAGACTACAGGCACAAATGGTGTTTTCTAGAGCACAGTTTCGCTGTGACCTTAAGGTCTTAGGGTGTTCGATGGTTTCTCTGCTTAACAGGACAGTTAGGGGAGAGGTGTCAGCTAATGCTCCTTCCTTCTCAGTGAGGTCCTGAAATTCCAAATACTCATGAAACCTGCGAGCTGTGTGTTGAAAGGACCATCGAGGCAGACACCTTGTGTCCAGAGGCTGCACTTGTCGCTACTGTCAGCACACCACACTGCCCCTCAGGTCAGGGAAAGGCTGGGCAGTTTTTCCATCCCCTTTGGGAAATAGCTTTAATTACATACACTCTAGCTGCCTCACGGCATAAAAGCTCTTAGAAGCGAAGCATGCACAGTAAGCCTGCCTGCGGGAGGGCTAACAGTGCCTTGGGACCAGGCTTAATGGCTTGTGCCTGTAATTTCAACACTTGGGAAGCAGAGACGAGAGGGTATTGTGGAACTGAAGGCCAGCCTAGGCTACAGAGCAAGCCCCACTCTAAACAAAGAAGTGGAGCTCCCCGAGACTGCACTGTACCTCTGCAACCCCGACTTCACTGTGTTTCCCCAAATATGAGTGAGAGCCACAGGGCCTCCTGTCTTAGAGTAGGTTGGGAAATGGGGTTTGACTGTGGCGAGATGGTTAGAACAGCTGTATATTTGGCACACTGATTTATAATCATGACTATTGTTTTTAGCAATGACTGATCCATTTCTGCTCTTGAGCTGGGCATGGTTATGCGGTGTTGGTGTGCCTTAAGCTGACTTTCAAATTGTGCAGAAGGCAGACTATCATAGTTCTGAGAAACAGTCGGGTGTGGCTGCATAAGTGCCGAGGTACCCCACAGAGAGGTTCTGAAGGCTGGCCTAGGCGAGCTGGTCAGGACTGAGCAGGTGGAATTCAGAGGCAGCCTGGAGGGAGGAATTAGCAGTAACGTCTGTCACCTATAGATGCTACCACTTCTGTTGGAAAGATAAGCAGAAAAGGGAGTGGTCTGGAAAAAGCAAAGGGGTTACGTGGGTCTGAAGGACGTACCCCAGTCAACAGCAAGCCAATGGCCCCAGGACCACAGTGCGCACTCAGCACGGCAGCACTGTTCCAGGGAGCTGCAGGGATGCATCTAAACATAAAACCAGGAGCCCTGACCTTAGGGAAAGCATTTACTCCTGGGCCCGTATCTCATGGATGGGACAAGACTGCTGGCTGTGCCTGCCGGTATCCCTGTGGAAAAGTGTCATGGGGGTCATGGTCTTTAAAAAGCTGTGCTGGGAGTCACAGGATGCTGCACACTGCTGAGGGGTGTCTCCACCCCAGAGGGGTCAGGGCTTTTTCCTAGGCCTGGGTGCTCAGCTGCCTCAGGAGCCTGCCTCTCACCCAAAGAGCCAAGTGCCAGCGTTTCTCTCTTGACGTTGCCTCTTTAGGTCAGAGTAGATCGACTATAACCAGGGCCTCCACCATGGAGCATTCCTTTCGTCCTGAGTGGAAATGAGACTTGTCCCTCCCTAAGGATTGTTTGCTTTAGAGGGTGGAGTTCAAGACTGGGTTTCTGTGTGTAGCTCTGGCTACTGTGGATCTCGCTCTGTAGATAAGGCTGGCCTCGAACTCAAGAGGTTAGCCTGCTTCTGCTTTGAGAGTGCTAGGATTAAAAGACGTGTGCCACCACTGTCTGGCTCTCCCTAGAGACCCACCTGCCCCCATCTCCAAGTGCTGGAATTAAAGGCATGGATCTTTAAGAGAGAAAATACAGGGGAGTGACTAGATTAAGATGAGCCCATGGTTGGGGGTGCTGGAGGGCTCTAAAGGGGTCCATATAGGGCAGTGGTGGCACACCCCTTTAATCCCAGCACTCGGGAGGCAGAGGCAGGCAGATCTCTGAGTTCAAGGCCAGCCAGAGCTACACAATGAAAAACAAAGATAGATAGATAGATAGATAGATAGATAGATAGATAGACAGACAGACAGACTGATAGGTGGTGAAACCCTGTCTTGGAAAAACCAAAATTGACAGATAAATGAGAAATGGGTTCATGAACCTTACAGTGAGGAGCCACCTGGACTGTGCTGCTGAACCCGGGAAATGGAAGAGAAAAAGCACTCGGTAACTGACATGGGAAAGGACAGCAACTGTTGGAGCCTGTGGAGGGTCACCAGAGCCTCCATTGTCACTTCACCATCATTACATTGTCCTGTAAATGACTGGGAGAGGAATGAACGGTCAGAAGCAGGTCACAGGTCCCACCTGAACCTGTAACAGTCCACTCCAGGCCCTGGGCTGCCTGAAGGAGGGTAGGTATGGGGAACCTGGCGGCCCAGTGTCCTCTAGCCTGGGATGGCCCACTATCCTACCCTTGCATCCAGACTCCACCAGGAGAAAGCTCTAAAAGCAGCCAGGGCCATGCCCTTAAAGGCAATTCCCAATCCTCCTGTTACTCCGGCGTGTGCGGAAAGAGGTTCTGTCAATCCCTGCACCTCATACAGCGCCCCCTGCCTTCTGCATGTTCTCACAGTGGAGAGTTGTGATCCCCAGTGCTGGCTGACCTTTCCAGGTAGGTTTCCTGCAGCGTAGCTGCCTTCACAACTCAAATTCAGAATAATCAGAAGACAAGCTCTGTCTGCACGGAAGTGCTTTCCTGTTTGGGTGCAGGTTAGGATAGGTGCCCTGGAAGTTACCTGCCAGGTCCAAGACTGACTTTCTGGCTGGGCAGACTGCCAGCTTGCTGTGACCAGAGAGTGTGACCCCTCCAATAGCTGGACCTGAGTCCCAAAAGCTGCTGGTAGAGGAGTCTCCTGACAGCTGCCTCTGCTCACGTGCCCACCGAGGCCTGAGCATCCTTGTGGCTGGGCCCACTCTCAGTGGAAGTCTGAGTTCTGCACGTTAGAGGTAGCAGAGCTTGGGGGTGGAGCTTAGTTGGCAGAGACTTTGCCTCGCGCACTTGAAACCCTGGGTTCTGCCCCCAGGACCATAGAAATCAGGTGTTATGGTAGTCCGCACTAGTAATCTTGGTACCGGGGAGGCGGAGGCAGGAGGATCAGAAGTTCAAGGGCATCTTTTGCTATATAATGAGGCTGAAGCCAGCCTGAGATACATGACACCCTGTCTCAAAAAAAAAATTATTTAAAAAGGCACAGGAAGGAGTTTTAGACTCAGACACGCATATAGATTTTTAAAGCTTACTTGTAGGATTTGATGGGCTCCAAAAGGTAGCACTTTGGGCAGGCGCTTGCCAACATGACTGGGTTATACCCACATCTTTGACCCCTAAATCCAAGAGACAAGATGGTTATAAGGGAAGACACAAGCTAGGTCTGTCCTAATCAAAGAGCTCCAGGTTCAGTGGGAGACCCTGTCTCAAATCCCAAGGTGGACAGCTCCTGAGGAGGAACACCCAAGACTGACCCCGGCCCTACACACGCGCGTGAGCACACACACACGCACACACGCACGCACGCACACACAGTCTGGAAAGAGCCAGATGCCCCGTGACTGTCATCTCTGCAGATGACAAACGAGACGATGATTGACTACAGGGGATACAGGGGCTTCTGGATCAGAACTTCAGCCCCAGCCGTCTCCTTACTCTCCCCACCGACAAAAAGCCCAGGTAGTCACTGTGCTTGGGGGCTGGAGGGCTCTCCTTGCTGAGCTTGGCGCCTCCCGAAGCTCTCACAGAGTTTTGTACTTTACAGTTGATCATTTGCGTGAGCTCATCAACCCCCCCCCCCACGCATAACTCTCAAGGCCACTTGTCCAAAGTGGTAGGGTCGGATCTAACAGCCTCTGTGACCCTGCACCTAACAAATGCAGTGTTACCTATCCCCTTCATATATCCAGCTGGGACGCAAGCAAGGGCCGTCCTTACACGAGTCCCACTGAGTCTTCAAACCTGGCTTATAGTGAGATGTTAGTTTAAGAAGTGCTGAAGGGGCCAGAGAGCTAGGTAAATAAACGGTTTTTTTTTTTTAATTTTTTTTTAATTTGAGTTCAGTCCCCAGAAACCCCAGCCTGCACCTACACATATCCACAAATACACCAAGGAAATAAATGTAAAAATAAAAAAGTGCTGAATTAATGATTCCCACAGTCCACCTCAGGTCACCCGCTTTGTCCTGTGGACCCCATGGAGAGTCGCTTGAATTTTCTGGAGGCAAAAAGCTGCCTCTGCCTCAGCTCTGCCAACTAGGTGCGGAGGTGCCCAACTTGTAATGGAATCCTCCTACCCCCCAAGGCAAAAGCTGACAGGTTGGTGGTCTGCAGCCAGCAACGGTCCGCAGGCATGTTCCTGGCCCATGCTGTGTCTTAAATGATTGAATTAACCGACATTTCCACAGAAGAATCTGATTTAGGCTTCTTGAAAAAAACGGTTAGCTTTGGCTTACAGCCCCACCCACAGCCAGCTCCTGGCGGCTGCTGCCCCCTGGCGGCAGGAATTGTGCACCACAGCCCCCCTCCTCCAGGTGTACTTACTGGCCCGCACAAGCCCTCACCTGCAGGAGGCCTGCGGCCGCTGGCCTCAATCTAATTTAAAAGCTACAGGTTTAGTGGGAGACTCTGTCTCAAAACCCAAGGTGGGGACTCCTAAGTCCTGCGCTGTGCACTCCTGGGGCACAAATGTGGATGAGTGACCATTGGGGTGTTTGTCTAAGGCTGCAGGCTCTCTTGGCTCATCTTGGACTGGGGAGACACCTGTCTTGAGGCTTTTGCGGCTGCAGGATTTCCTTCTGCCTCAGGTGGCGCGCATTTTCCTTCAATCCCCACCTTGGCCTCTGCTGGTAAGCCCCCTGGGGTTTGGTGAAGTCTACCCTCTTAGAGAAACCTTGGGCTACAGAAAGGACTTCTCATCTGTCTTAGCCAGTTAGCAAAGGTCCCTCAGAGACCTTTCAATTTCCATACAGCAGCCAAACAAATTGTCTTTGAGTCACAGACAGTGAGATTCAAGGTCTGGTCTAACAGCTGTATGGGCTTCGGGCATCATAATCCCCCTCAGCTGGGTGGGAGGAGCTGGGTGCTAGGTTTAAGGAGATGACACCCAGGACCTGCCTGCCCTCTCCCCCCACCAGTGACTGATTCACAGCTTCATGGGTCTTCTCGGCTTGCCCCTGATGGGAAGGCCCTTGCCTTCGTCACGGAGAACAGGCTCATAGCCCACTGCACTGGCCCAGAGGCTCACCTCTCTGCAGCAGGCTTTCTGGACTCATCTGAACCTCTGTCTAGCCTCTGGGAGTCTCTGCTCTCCCTGAGACTTAAATATTTGTAAGACTGGTATTGTGGTGCACACCTTTCATCCCAGCATTCAGGAAGCAGAGGCAGGTGGGTCTCTATGAGTTCAAGGCCAGCCTGGTCTTTTCAGAGTGAGTTAGAACAGGAGTACTCAAAGCCAGTTTGGAGGGAAGGGTTGACTCTGGAGTGCTTTACGCCTCCTCTGAGAGGATGCGCTCCAGTCCACCTGACCCCACTGTCCCTGTGAGCCTGTGCTATATGCGCGTTTGTTTTTCTTTCTCTTCTTTCTTTTTATGACATCAGGTTCTCTGAGCTCTTACTGATTTACATATTCATAATATTTAAGGTTTGGGTTTTTTGGGGGGGGGTTGTTTTGTTTTGTTTCGTTTTGTTTCTTTTTTGAGACATTCCTAGCTGTCCTGGAACTCAGTCTGTAGATCGGGCTGGCCTCAAACTCACAGTGATCCTCCTGCCTCTGCCTTACAAGTGCTAGAATTGAAGGCGTGCGTGCACTACCATGCTCAGCCAACACACGCCATCTTAATGTTTGAAATGGCCTTGTGATGTGAATCCTCTCTCATCCTATCTCATGGTTTACAGGGAACTGAAGGTTGGAGTCACATGCTCAGGCTCTGAGTTTGTTTCCTGGGTCCCTTTCTGGTTCAGATTTAGTATGTCAGATGTGGTTGGTACCCATGTTTACTGTCTCCTCTGCCCTTGTCACCCCCACCCCCGCAGATTGCCACTGCAGTCCTCTTTTTTCAAACATCCCTGATTCTGCCCCTGCTTCAGGGGTTGGGTGGTGATGGGGGGGAACCTCATTACTTCTGGTTCTGACATGTGTATCCCACCCCACTCCCCAATCTTCTTCAGGTTTCCAAGTGATAGAAAGTTCCCTAAGAGATTAGCTAGCCTCTGTACTTGCTCGGTTATGGTATCTCTCTCTCTCTCTCTCTCTCTCTCTCTCTCTCTCTCTCTCTCTCTCACACACACACACACACACACACACACACACACACATACACACACACACACACACCATCTTTCCTGCCAAGCACAGCTCTGGGCCCTGGTAGTATGTTGTGGGAGAACGAGGCCGTGCCTCCTGGTTTATGCTCTGGTGAGGAAGGCTGACAGAAGTGCTTTCGGTGAGTGGGGAGAACAAGGAGGAAGATGGCAGGGGAGAAGAGCTCAGACCCTTCCCTGGAGGTGGGGAGAGGAGCCAGTGAGTGCAAAGGCCCCAAGCAGAAACCAGCAGGTGTGAGGAGGGAGCCAGATAACTGGGCAAAGTGAACAAGGGGTCTGTGCGTGAGGGCGGCCAGTTGGCAGCCTGCAGTCCAGGGCGAGGGGATCTGGGACAGTCTGAGTGAGGAGAGCCTTTGGGAGCTTCGACAGTGAATGATGTGACCATACTTTGTGCATAGGATCTTGCCACTGTGAGGGAAACAGACGGTAGAGGGGGGAGAGGGGAGGGAAAAAGGGAGGACAGCCTAGACAACACTGAAGGGAGACAGGGCAGATCTAGGCTGAGCTGACAGATGCCGAGATTATCAGTGGTCATAGGCCTGGAGATGGTCCTGGCCTTTCACCTGGGGACATGAAGGACTGGAGGGAGGCGCTGTTGCTGTCATGAAAAAGCCAGCGTGAGTTGGTGATAAAGCTTGGTAGAGTGTTTTTCTAGCACACGAAGGCCCTGGGTTCAATCCCCAGTGTTGTATAAGCTGGCAGCAGCAGCAGCACAGGGGGTGTGTATGTGTGCAGGAGGGAGCATCCGAAGATCAAAGAGTTACAAGTTATGGTCAGGCTGGGTTACAGGAGACCCTGCTGCAAAAAACCCACAAACAAAATCCAACCTGGAGCCAGTGGGGAGCATGCTGGGGAGAGAAGCTGGGGCTCCATCTGGCCATTGTAGTGGGCTTGCCAGCTGCCTCCCCGGGATACATTCTTTCCTGATAACAAGCATGGCTTTTCCCAAGCCTGGTCTAGGCCCCCCTCCCCCCGCCGTCCTCATGCCCTACCTGGAAAAGAGACATATTGCTTGGAGTGCAACAATCGTCTTGTGACCAAGAAGGTAAAGTTCCATGATAAGGTGACTGAATCAGGGGACAGAAAGACCTAAGGTCTTGGTGACATAATTTAGCTGCCTCGTTATCTAGGACTCACCGGCCGGGTTCTGAGGCAGGAGGCAAATTAATACAGTTCCCTATTTAGGCTCCTGGTTGACTGGTCGTTGTTGTTGAATGAAGCCAGTGTTAGTAGATTCAGGCTGAGTGCGAGGTGGACGAGAGCATCAGTGGATCTGGAGCTGGGGTGGCATGGTAGCAAGTCCCCACACTCACACTGAAAGTCAGGCATGGGGCACATCTGTGACCCCAGTGCTGGGAGGTTAAAGGGGAGGGGGAGACCGACTCCCTAGAACTCCCTGGTTGGTCGGTATAGTCAATAGATGAGCTGAGTTTTTGTTTGTTGTTGTTTTTTGCTTTTCTTTTGGTTTTTTGAGACAGGGTTTCTATATAGCCCTAGCCCTGGCTATCTTGGAACTCGCTCTATAGACCAGGCTGGCCTCGAACTCAAGGATGGCCAGCCTCTGCCTCCCAAGTGCTGGACTAAAGGCGTGCACCACCGCAGCCCAGCTAATGAGCTGAGTTTAACGAAAGAACTTGTATCAAAAAAGTTAGGTGGGATGGCCATGGTGGTGCAAGTCTTTAAGCACTTAGGAGGTAGAGGCAGGAGAATCTTTGTGTGTCCAAGACCAACCTGGTTTACATAGTGAGTTCTAGGCCAGCCAGGGCTACATAGTGAGTCTCTGTCTCTAATAAAAATAACTATAATAATATGGAGAGCAACTGAAGACACCCAGTCCTCCTGTCCTTCTAGCCTCCACTTGAATGTGTACACACATGCACGTATACCCAAACACATGCATGTCCGTATCCACATGCACACACAGCATACCACATATACAAGAAGAAAAAGGAGGAGGAGGAGGAGGAGGAGGAGGAGGAGGAGGAGGAGGAGGAGGAGAAGAAGAAGAAGAAGAAGAAGAAGAAGAAGAAGAAGAAGAAGAAGAAGAAGAAGAAGAAGAAGAAGAAGAAGAAGAAGAAGAAGAAGAAGAAGAAGAAGAAGAAGAAGCAGCAGCAGCAGCAGCAGCAGCATAGGGGCTCCCTACTTGTACCAAATTATTTACTCAGTCATTCAAAATATATTAAGGGCTGGGGTGGTGTTTGAGTATGTGCTTAGAATTCATAAGGCCTTGGTTCAATCCCCAAATCCAAAAGAAAGATAATATTCGCAGAACTATGTAGCAGACACTATCCCAGGAACTGAGAAATAGCAATGAAGCAGTAGACAGAACTCCAGCCTTAAGAAGTGCGCCCTCTGGTGGAATCTGGAAGACAGACCAGATTTCAGCACCACTGAACTTCGACTTTCCTTAGGTGCTAGAGTTTGAGGTCCCAGGTGGGGTGGGGCACACATGCTCTCACAGTCCTTACCCACACATGACCTGAGGCAATCTGAATCACCAGCATTTCTCCCAACGTTCTGCATGAGCCAATTACCGCACCACATTCTCTCTGAGGGCGGTGTCCTTGTCCCCATTTTACAAGAAGATGGAGGTCAGTCATGTGGCTAATAATGACTGTGCTGGATTCAAACCCAGAGCTTTTGATTCCAGAAGCTGCACTCCCTCTACCTGCCACCTTTTTCTGGGCCTCTTCTGTTCCCAGGGAACACGTCATCTCCTGATTTGCTCCCTCTCCTTGCTCTAGGCGCAGGCTGATCTTGTCACCCGCCGTTGGTGATCAGGCACCTGAAAGGGTCTTGCACCCTTCACTCATGTATGTGCTTTTAAAGATGATTAGTGTGTGCAGGGTGCTAGGAATGGAAGACAAGTCCCAGGACAGCACACATGATCTGTCTGTGTGCAGCCAGTGGACGAGCCTCATGGTATGACAGGGGCTGGCGGGGTCATTGGTGGGACTGATGCCAGCCCAGAAATTGCAACTAGCAGGCAAGCTTTCTAGAGAAGGGAGCAACTGAGTCCTGCGGGATAAGTGGGGATTGAGTACAGTTAGCAGAAAAAGTGTGAGTTCCAAGTCAATGAGGGGCTGTTCAAGGAAAAAAAAAAAAAATAGAAGGAGGCCAGGGCTGGAAAGATGGCTCAGTAGTTACCATCACTTGCTGCTCTTTGGGAGGAAGCAGGTTCAGTTCCCAGCACCTAACACAGTGGCTCATCTGCCCTCAACTCCAGTTCCAAGGGGTCCTACACATCAGCCTTCTGTTCTCCACGGCACCTGCACACACGTGGTGCACAGCCGTGCATGACTGCACATACATGTACAAACTTTAAGAGCTCTGTTTAAGTGGATATAATACCCGAGGAGTTGCACCCAAGGTTGCATGTAGAAGGCCCAGCTGGAGACGTGGCAGTGTGTGTGTGTGTGTGTGTGTGTGTGTGAGGCTGGGGAGGTCACGAGCCGCACCTATGCCGCGGTTAGGTAGGCTCTGAGAACCGTGGTGAACAGGAGCAGTGTGGCCTGGTTGGAGCCGTCTGGGTACTCACAAAGAATGTCCCACAGCAGTGGTGACTATGGAGTGCCTGTCATGTATCCTGCAGGGCAGAGGAGACAAGTAAGTGAGCTGGCAGTGGAAGGACAAGACATCCGTGTACTTGGACACAAACCAGCACCACCTGCCTCTTCTCCATGCCCTGCCTGGCCCCCACTGTTGTTACCAGGGTTGCTGCAGCAGCCTCCACACTAGCCCCCTGGTTCTGCCCTTGTGCTGGACAGAGTATATCCCATGGGCAGTCTTGAGATCCTATAAAGCCAAGTTCCCCACCCCAAGGTTCCATTGAAATCCAATAAATTGCTAGGCTTGTCTCTGACATTATGTAGACAAAACTGGCTATGGGACACGGTAACGCATAGGGCAGGAGAGACGTTGGGAATCTGTTGATCAGGGTTTCTGGCTGGCTCACTGTGCTGGCTAACACAGCACCTTACATCACCGGACACCCAGGCGTCATGCTGCCTCGAGGAATTGACATCTGCTTCCTAAAGCTCTGTCAGAACCCAACCCTCAGGGGATGACCCAGGGCCTGCAGGTGCCAAACCCTGCATGCACCATGCCAGGGTGGCACCCGTCCCTGCTACATCTGTCCATACCACCGGCACGGCTCTCTGGAGGTGGGTACCTGGTGCCCAGACTGAGGGCCACATCCCCCGTTGGCCTCTGGACTTTGCTGACTTGGCATGAGAGGCAGCTCAGGAAGGTTCTGCTAGGAAGAGTTTCCAGATTGGGGTGTGGCTGAGTGCTTCCCTAGAGTGTGGGAGTACCTGGGTTCCACAAAGAAAGAACATTCAGCTCTCCCACAGCTGCCTCAAGAAGGGCTAAGGAAGTGAGCAGCCATGTGGCTTGTCTGAGTCGTGCCCAGCTTGGTCCTGCAGTGCAATATTGTCACCTGAGACTTGTCATCTGCCAACATGATCTTGCCAGGCTCCCACCTTAGAAGGCCCAGGGCTGTGACATGGATGAGGGCTGCTCTCTGGAACCAAGGGCCCTGAGTTGGCCAGTCATTGCTGCTTTCTCCCATTCCATCAGAAACTGAGTCATAGAGAGAGGAGGGTGAGCAGGGACCTGCGCTGGCCGCTCACATCTTTAAGTGTGGTGGTCACAAGATCTCCCAGAAATCCCTTCTCAACTGACTGACACACTCACGGTGGCCTCACAGGAAGGGAAGAAGCCTTTGAGAAGTCTCCCAAGATCACTGCCTCTCCTCTGCTAAAAACACCACCCATGGGGTCTCC
Organism: Chionomys nivalis; assembly: GCF_950005125.1. Taxonomy (NCBI): domain Eukaryota; kingdom Metazoa; phylum Chordata; class Mammalia; order Rodentia; family Cricetidae; genus Chionomys; species Chionomys nivalis. Next base: position 18,105,846 of record NC_080096.1, on the reverse strand, counting down.
ATGGCACCAAGCAGGAAACCCAGTCCATAACAAGGCCCACAGGTTCCCAGCACCCCAAGCTCTTCCTTTGCTGCCCTCCCCTGCCCCAGGGCCTTTGCACCCGCTATTCCCTTGCTATTACACACATGACTTTCTCTAGCACGGCCACTGCCGACCCCAGAATCCATCTTTGTCCCCTACCTTGCCGTGCTTTTGTTCACAGTATTTATGTGGCTCCCCGCTCCTCTACAGTTAATACTGTCACTTGACAGGATCCAGATTTGCTGAGCAGAGAAATCTCTAGACATAGCTGTAGGCAGAGGTATGTGATCCACGAGCACCTGAATAAAAGGATATCAAAGATTTAGTAGGGAACACTCATGAATAACAACAAGGTAGAGAGCCGCTGAGGTTTTCTGCTCTGACAGGGGGTGAATGGAACCAGCAGACCTGACCTGCGAGCGCCTGTCTCTGTTTTTTAAAGGAGTCAAGTCAGCAAACAAGAAACTCTGCCTCTACCAGGCCTGATAGCCCAAGGTCATGGGCTGGGTGAATACCCATTAAGCATAGCTACAAGGAATTATCTAGACTGGGTGAACTGAAGTGGGAAATTCCACTTTAAGTGTGGACTGTGGGGTGGGACTCAAAAAAAGAAATGTGAACTGTGCCATTCTATGGGCTGCTGACCCAGACCCAGACTGTAGAAGACTGAGAGCTAAGCACAGTCATTGCTTCGTGTTTCTTCCTCCTCCCCCTTCTCTCCTTCCTCCTCCTCCTCCTTATTTTCTCCTCCTCCTCCTCCTCCTCCTCCTCCTCCTCCTCCTCCTCCTCCTCCTCCTTCTTTTTTGACTTTTTTGAGACAAGGATTTGTCTGTGTAGCCCTGGCTATCCTGGAACTGGCTCTGTAGACCAGCCTGGCCTCAAACTCATCAATCCACCTGTCTCTGCCTCCCAAGTGCTGGGTGCACAAACAAGCCCAGCTACTTTCTGCTTCTTGACTGGAGCAACGCAGTCAGCTGCTCCTGCCTCCGAGCCTTTTCTGCCCTGTAACTGTAAGCAGAATAGAGGTTCCTTCCATAAGCAGCCTTTTTTGGTCAGGATTCTTGTTGCAGCAATGAGAAACTTAAGTACCCCCCTCCCCTGTGATATCCTTCAGGAAGGTAGAGATGTCTATCCTGTTAGCAACAGTGTCCCTGGTAACTGGAGTGAGCTCCAATATGTATCAGGTAGCGTATCCAGTGTTTCTAGAAGGAAGATAGATACCTGGACCCCTGACTATCTTCCATGTAGCAGGAACCGGAAGCTGTCCCACATCTCCTCCCGCTGTGAGCATCACTGTCTGTCTTTGGCTCCTTGTCACTGAATCTCCTGCCAGCTCACATTCTCTCCTTTTCTTCCTTCCTCCCTCCCCCCTTCTCTTCCCACCCCTCCCCTCTCTCTGTGTGCATATCTGTGTCTCTGTGTGTGGAAATTTCCACTCGGAAGCTAAAAGGACAGCCTCATTTCCCTGCTGGGCTAGAGGGACCAAGTGGAAATTTCCACAGCCACACTGTGTCCTGCTGTAGAGGGAGTAGTCTGGCAGGGTTGTGTGGGGATGCTCATTGATGCCAATGTGTGTATCTCTGCCAGGCTTGGAGAGTGGGTGGAGTCTGCCTGCCTGTGGTCCTCCAACTGGGCTTACTGCACTGGAGGGTCCAGCCTAGTTAGGATGGAAAGGGTCTAATTCAGTCTGTTCCATTAAGACAAAGCAGGCATCTTTCATCTATTCTTTGGCAATTCCATGTCTATAAGTAATGTATTTTGATTATATCCACACCAGCCCTGCTCTCTTACCCCCTCCATCACATCTTCTGCCTTCTTGTTCTCTCTCCCCCCAGATAGGATCTCACTATGTAGCCCTGGTCTAGAACTCACAGAGATCTGCCCGCCTCTGCCCACCCCACCCCCTTAAAGATACAATAGCTCACTGAGTCCTCTTGGTTCTGCTGGACTGTTGACCATGTTGAGTTAACCTTGTACTGTAGGCCCATATTTCTGTATGGCATGGCAGCCAAGCCATCAAGCCATAGGCCACACCTGAGACGTGTCATGTATCCTGCCAGGCAGGCTCTCGCTAACCTCACAAAAGGTCAGGATGTTTTGCTCCTTTCTTTGTAATAGCATACAGAGCAGACAGGTAGTTGTGGACATGACAAAAGGCCATTCACCTGGTTACCTAGGAGATAGAATGCTAATGTATTTCACTCTCAGTTAAGTTTTGGTATAAAGGCTGTTTGGAGAATAAATGAGAAATTTCTTCAAGATGTGAACTCAGGACTTCATGAAGGACCACTGAGAATCTCCCTCCTGATGAAACCATGTGAGTCGTGTCTTTAGTCCCGTCTCCTCCACTCTGGTCCAGAGAGAGATAGTTTATGTTGGGGTCTGGTAGAGAAATAATTGAGGGTCCAGGCCAGCCACCAAACCCTGACATTGTATGGATAACCACAGCTGCAGGGGGCTGCTGATCACAGCAGCCAGACCACGTCCAGTAGACAGCTTGTCACAGCCCTCCCTGAGGACAGTGGCCACACCACATTCAGAAGACAGCTAGTCACAGCCCCCCTGAGGACAGCGGCCACACCACGTCCAGAAGCTTCTGTCTCTTTTCACCCCCTCTCCTGAGATGTCCCCTGAGCCTTAGTGGAAGTAGTGGTGGTGATACAAATGTCCCGTGTGTGACTGAATGATCGATCAACTGTCACTTATTCTCAATGTTGTGCCCAGATTACGACCCCCAGAGAGAGACCACCAGAGAGGCCCAGACTGTAATAAGCAAAGTTTAATCATCATAATACAAACATGTTTGGAACCTACTTCTGACCCCGCTGTAGTGAGGTAGAGAAGAGTTGTATTTCCTCTGTGGGGTAAGCTTTTAAAGGCATAACTACAAAGAGGCTTTTTTTTTTTTGCTTGTGAAATTTTTTTTTATTTTTTTTTAATTAAAATTTCCACCTTCTCCCCGTTTCCCATTTCCCTCCCCTCCTCCCAAATATTGCCCCCTCCCCCCAGTCCCCTCCCCCTATCCCCACTCCTCTTCTCCTCCCCCCACACCATTCCCCCTCCCTCTCAATACTGAAGAGCAGTCCAAATTCTCTGCCCTGCGGGAAGACGAAGGTCTTCTATCTATGTCCAGGAAGGTGAGCGTCTAAACCGGCTAAGCACCCACAAAGCCAGTTCATGTATTAGGATCAAAACCTAGTGCCATTGTCCTTGGCTTCTCATCAGCCTTCATTGTCCACCATGCTCAGAGAGTCCAGTTTCAACCCATGCTTATTCAGACCCAGACCAGCTGGCCTTGGTGGGCTCACAATAAATCAGTTCCACTGTCATAGTGGGTGGGTGCATCCCTCGTGGTCCTGGTTTCCTTGCTCATGTTCTCCCTCCTTCTGCTCCTCATTTGGACCTTAAGAGCTCAGACCGTTGCTCCAAACTGAGACTCTGTCTCTACCTCGATCCATCGCCAGATGAAGGTTCTAAGGTGATATGCAAGATATTCATCAGTATAGGATAGGGTCATTTCAGGTTCCCTCTCCTTAGTTGCCTAAGGTACCAGCTGGGGACATCTCCCTGGACACCTGCTAACCCCTCTAGAGTTAAGTTTCTTGCCAACCCTAAGATGGCTCTCAAAGAGGCTTTTTGAAGCTGCTTTGGCACAGGTGCAAGGACTTTTGCTCCCTCCCATCCTGCTAAGTCAGCTTTCTGCTTGTTTTCTTGTTATCACCAGGTGACTGGCTGGCTGGGCTAAGTGACCTTCTGCCTGGAATCTCCTGGGTGGGAGAGGGGAAGGCCACTATCTTCCTGGGAAAACATTCTGCTAGGAAATTTCTTCTCGCCCCTTTGAGATTAAGGGGTGAGGGTCCTACACTCAACACTGGCAGGTTGTGAGTCTCTGCCACTAACTGCTGCCCACTGCAGAGAAGAGCTTCCCTGGCCAAGGTCAAGGCCAGTGCTGACCCGTGGGTTCAAGCATAAATGATTAGAAGTTGGCTCCTCATAAGAAACTGAGGTCCAGAGAAACAGCAAGTCGCCTACACTAACAAAAAAATGAACACAGACAGACTCTACATCATGGTCCAGGCAGGGATTCGCTTTGCTATCCTTGTCTCCCTCTGTCTTACGCTCAGCTTATCTTTCCCATACACCTACTGTATGCCAGTCCCTAGTCCCCAGGGCTGCACCGTTGCTCCTTAGACATCAAAAGCTGCTCCTCCTAGCCGGGCGGTGGTGGCGCATGCCTTTAATCCCAGAACTCGGGAGGCAGAGGCAGGCGGATCTCTGGGAGTTCGAGGCCAGCCTGGTCTAGAAGAGCTAGTTCCAGGACAAGAACCAAAAAGCTACGGAGAAACCCTGTCTTGAAAATCCAAACAAACAAACAAACAAACAAACAAACAAACAAAAAAAGCTGCTCGTCCTGCCTCTCTATACCCTGTCCCTTCCACGAACTGCTGTGTGTGTGTGCATGTGTGTGTGTGCATGTGTGTGTGTGCATGTGTGTGTGTAATAGTTCTGTGATTAAGAGCACTTGCAGATTAACTGCATTTGCAGAGGACCTGGTTACTCCAGTCCCATCATACGGTACAGATGATGCCCAAGCATCATATAGTACACATACATGCAGCCAAAACTCCCCACTCAGGCAGGGTTTCTCTGTGTAGCCCTGGCTGTCCTAGAACTCGCTTTGCAGACCAGGCTGGCCTCAAATTCACTGAGATCCGCCTGCTTCTACCTTACAAGTGCTGGGATTGAAGGCATGAGTCACCGCCTGAGAAGGCAAAACTCTTGAAATAAAAATTTAAGAAGTAGCCAGGTAGTGGTGGTACATTCCTTTAATGCCAGCACTCGGGAGGCAGAGGCAGGCAGATCTCTGTGAGTTCGAGGCCAGCCTGGTCTACAAGAGCTAGTTCCAGGACAGACTCTAAAACTACAGAGAAACCCTGTCTCAAAAAAAACTAAAAATGCATGCCTGTAATCCAAGCATTCAGAAAGGACTAGAAGTTCAAGATCATCACCCTTTGGTACATAGTTCAAGGCCAGCCTGGGCTACATGAGACCCCATTGCTAAAACACAAACAGAGTGGGGTGCCCAGATTCTCATTTTGATTAGACTTGAAACATCTAGAGCTGGCCTGAGGTGGTTCCATTCTACAGTTAGAGCTGGAATTAGTAGCTCCTCATCCTTTGCCTCCAGGAGATGACCTGAGGATTCATTTGCTCCCAGGGTTATTTTCTGGACCGTTACATTCCGGCCTGGCCTCCGTTCAGACCTTAGCTGAAACATCCCATCTCTGTTTGTGCCCTTTGCCCAACCCTCCAGGCCATCTGGGTGACCTGAGGTGACCTGTATCTGGCACTAGGTGCTTAAATATTTACTGGTGATGATGCCAGTGACCTCGAGGCTAAAGAAGAGCCTGGGCCAGAGGATCCTGAATGTCAAAGATGAAAGACAAGAAGGACATTGAGGACAGCCATACTTGAGTTTGAGTACCAACCAGTTCTGCTGGCTGTGCCTCAGTTACCCATCTGTGGGTGGGGTGGGAGTTGACGGAGGGTTCCCGAGGAGGACAGCAATCCCACCGAGCATGTGCAAAGGGCACAGGCAGTCCTGAGCTGTGGTGGGGACAGTGCATTCTGTCCCTCTTGGTAGAGAGAGGTGAGAGCCTTCAAAAACAGCCACTCCTGCCCAGTATCTCTCTCTCTCTCCCCTATCTTCACCGAGGGTAGCCCTAGCTGTAGACTAAGCTGGCCTTGAACTCAGAGATCTGCCTGCCTCTGGAGTGCTGGGATTAAAGGCGTACTGCCTGGCTTCTCCCTATTCCCTATACTGAATTTTAAAACTCATGGTATTTATGTAGACTCCTGTGTGTGTCCCAACCCACAAATTATAGTGTGTATACTAGGAGGGTGGGGACGGTCTCTCCTGTGAGGACCTGTGTCCCTGGAACAGTAAGGGGGGGGGGGGTTCTCCATCAGTATCTATGGGAAGAAGGTGCCTGGGCTTCTGGCCGTGTCAGCTTGACCTGAAGCGACAAGTTCCCGAGGAGGAACTTGACTCTTGACTCTCTTGACTCTTGTCTTCAGCTTCCGATGCTGGCCAGCAGAACCTTCAGAAGAAAGGTGATTATGTCAGAGGCTTTATCATCTGAAAGCACCATGCCCAAGCAAGTTTCTCCTGTGGCAGCTGGATATAAATGTAGACGCTGAGGGGTAGAAAGCACATAGGAGCAGCCCTGGGGTCAGTTTGATCCAGAGACGGTGAGGCCCACTTACAATGGAAGCCCTTTCCTACAGCTTGCCTTTTCCTCTTACAAATCTGCCTTGGCAAGAAAGGTGTGGAAATGGCACCAGGATGAGACAGTGGCTCACGTTGGTGATCCCAGGGCTTGGGGGTTGGCCTCAGGTGGACCAGATGTGCACGGTCATTCTTAGCTACTTAGAGCATCCCAGGCCAGCTCGGGCTACATTTGACCCTGCTTAGTAACAGAAGAAGCTGAGGAACTGGGTGATGTTGCTCTATCAGTAGAGTGAAGGCAGTCACTGGTGCTGGGGGCGGGGGACCCACAACTGTAAATTTAGTACTCAGGAGACAGAGGCAGGAGGCTTGTGGTAAGTTCACGGTCATCCTGGTCAACAGCAGCAGTATTAAGCTACCAGTGCTCCTACAGAGGGAGACCCTGTTCCGATAAAGCTAGGAGGAGGAAGGAAGGGGGGGGTTGACATATTTCCTTCTGCCCCAGCTATTCCAGAGCAAAACAGGCAAAGCTTTAGAGAGAGGAAAACAGTGAAGCAGACCCACCTTCCATGCCTAGAAGTCTTGGACTATAGACAGGTTCAGGACCATCCTACCCCAGGCCGAAGGGTTCTAGGAGAGTCCCAGGGGCTCTAGGAACCAAGCAAGGGACTGCCTGCACCAAGCCAGACTGCTTTCATTCAATGGGTTCCTTGGTAGTCCCCAAAGAAAGCCAGTCCATACTGCATACTGGTGAGACTGCCACCAAGGTGCCTGGGTGCTGGCCAGGCCCTCTGTATTCTGGGCCCTGTTTCTTCAGCTGGAAGCCGTCTCTGGTCAAAGTGTCTGCCCAGACTTTGCTAGTCTATGAAAGATCCCGGGACTTTTATTTCCAAACAGGAAAGCAGTGAGTTCAGAGCCCAGGGCCTGATATAAACTCTGAGAGGTCTCAGAAAACCAGGCATTGAGGCTGGGAAGTATTCTGTTTGTTTAGGGCTGGGTTTGTAGTTGAGAGGCAGGATTCTTGCCTGACCATGAAAGGGCCTTTTCCAGGTAGGAGAGGGAGTCTCGCTGTCCCTGAGTGCTAGTCACTAAGTCACGGCTGCTCCTATGTATTTCTCCGCCCACTGTGCGTCCTTCTTCTTCTGCAGAAGTTAATGAGACTGTGCAACTCGATTTGACCAACTCTCTAGGACATCTGATGGATGACGTCACAGCAGAGAGAGCAGTGCTTCTCCAAATATAGCTACCTTAGAAATCCATCTAAAGGTGATGGAAGGCCTTTAAAACCAGCTTACAATCCGGTCTTCCTGACTTCCCTTGCTCCTCACACGAACGGTGACAGGGATTCCCTGGACCACACGTAGACCAGATTGCTGAAGTCAACTTCCATCCACACCCTAAGATCCTCTCACCTATCCAGAAAACAAGACCAAAGCCAGGAACCACACCCAGGTGGGTTTTGCTTGTGAGCAAACATTCTTTTGGGTCATTCAGAGTTCAAGAATTATTGTGGAAGTTCATTTCTGTCCTCATTTACTTCTTTTGATTATTTATTTATTTTTGAGTTTTTTTGAGACAGGGTTTCTCTGTGTGGCCCTGGCTGTCCTGGAACTTGCTCTGTAGACCAGACTGACCTCAAACTCACAGAGATCCACTTGCCTCTGCCTCCTGAGTGCTGGGATTAAAGACATGCACCACCACTGCTATTCCCCTGTTTCCATGCTAATACATTTCTATGGCTTTGCTATTTAGTCTTCCCTGGGCTCAGAGGGGAGACATGGAAAGAGAATACAAGGCCCACAGCTCACAGACTCTGCAGTTGGGGGTTGCTGCTTTACAACCCAGCTTGTCCTTGGGGGCCAGAGAGATGGCTCAAGGGTTAGCACTCTTGCTGCTCCTCCAGAGGACCTGACTTCAGTTCTTAGCCCCCATATTTGGGGGCTAAGGGGCTCATGATTCCCCGTAATTCCTGCTCTAGATTAGATTAGAAGAGGCTGGCCTTCTAGTGTATCTACGTGTGCATTTACACACACACACACACACACACTGAAAAATGAGAAACAAATCTTCAGCAGGACATGGTGACACACACTTTTAGTCCCAGCACTCAGGAGGCAGAGGCAGGCAGACCTTTGTGAGCTCCAGGATAGTCTGGTCTATATAGTGAGTTCTAAGCTAGATCCTGGAGAGAGAACGGGCGGGGGGGGGGGGAGAAAGAGAGAGAGAGAGAGAGAGAGGAAGTAAGAGAGAGAGAGAGGGAGAGAGAGAGAGGGATAGAGAGAGAGAAAAGGAAAGATGGGACTGGGAAGATGACTCAGTGGTTAAGAGCACTTGCTGCTCTTGCAGGAAATTCTGGTTGATTCTCTGCACCCACTCGGTGGCTCACATCTGTCTGTACGTCTGTAACTCTGTTCCCCAGGGATTCCGTGCTTTCTTCTGTCCTCGTGGGCACCAAGCCTTAACTGCTGTGCCATCTTTCCAGACCCTTCCTCCATGGAGTTTGATGCAGACCCAGCCACACAAGCTAAAGGGGAGAGGAGGTGGCACACTAACAGAACCAGACGGCCCCTCTGCAAGTTTTGAGGCCAGGTTCTCTGCTCTACACTGTGGCTCCCCAAACCATTTCTCTTTGACAACACTTCTGTGTCTAGGACTTTGCTCCACAGACATCCTGCGTAAGCAAAACACGATGTAGGTGAAAGGTCAGCCAGTGTAGATCAGAGGCAGGGAGACGTCTGGGAAATGAGGCAGGAATTAAACCCGGGGGTGGAGGGAACCACTCAGAGTGGGCATGAGTGTGTGGTGTGTACAGTACAGAGTGTGAGGGACAGAGAGAGCTCCAAACACTAAAGGGGATTTAGTCATTCATGTAAATAAAGTGATTAGGGACGAATATACATAAAGGGCCAGCACACCCAACAAGGTGGGACCCCTAGTTCTAGGGAAAAAATGATTTCCTATGCCTTCAGGACCCCAGTACCTTTAGGGATACTTCTTGTGGACTGGTTCTGGTTTCACGGCCAAAATCATTCACACTTCCTGTAACTTGACACTCAGGATTTTTTTTTAAAAATGCTCCCAATTACTTTATCAGAAAAAAACAACTATTGATTTGATTTCTGAGACAAGATCTCACTATGTAACCCTGGCTAGCCTGGAACTAAAATTTATGTGTGTGTTTTGTTTGCATCGGTTTGCAATCATTTGCATGCAGTACCCAAGGAGGCCACAAGAGGGCGTCAGATCTCCCTGAAACTGGAGTTAACAGACTGTGGACAGCTGCTCTGTGGGTGCTGAGAATTGACCCAGGTTCTCTAAAACAGGCAAGATGCTGAAGCCCCTGTCCCGTCCTATCCCACTCTCTCCAGAGTCCTGTCACATCTCTCCCCTCAGTCCCTGAGAAGCCCCACCTTGCTCTCAGCCCACAGCTGTACAAAGCTCCCAGACAGCAATGTGTCCCCAGGGTGCCAAATGTCTGCGCTAGCCAACAGTCCCCAAGGCAGGAAAGTGGAGGTGGCTGAGTCAGTGAGCATGGTGGAGTCCTCCACTGCTGAGGCTGAAGCAGAGATGGGTCTGGCCTGTGTCTGCCACACTGGAAACTCACTGTAGGCTCGCCATGTGAAGATCCCTGCCAAGGAGAATCTCTGCCAGCACGTTGTCTGGGATCACTCCTTTCCCAGCCATCCTGAGGAGCCCAGCCCAGGCTCAGGGTACCTGGGGAGATGTTCCTGCAGCTGGCTCTGTCCAGTGGCTCAGGAAGCAAACACACCCGGCCTGTCTCCATAGAGATGCACACACACCTGGCCCATCTCCCTAGAGATGTAGCACCCTCCACTTTGAGGCCTTTGCTGGGCCATTTTTCTTTGGAATTCTCAGGCAAGATGCCAAGCCATGTTGTCACAGGAGACACCTGGCTTGCTGAAGCCCCTGCCCCGTCCTATCCCACTCTCTCCAGAGTTCTATCACGGCTCTCCCTTCAGTACCCTAGAATCCCCACCTTGCTCCCAGCTCCCATGTCCCAGGTCATGGTCCATCAGTCACTGTCCTCAGTCTTCGCTTCTTGGCCTTTGGACTTCCTCTTTCTTCTGCCTGAAGTCCTCTTTGCTCCTGAGGGCCTGAGGATCTTCATCCTGGGGTACTGGTCCCAGGAGGACCAACAACCTGGAAAGTCACCCTACCCCAAGCCTGGCTGCAACCGAAGTCTTCATCTAGACCCCAGGGTTTCAATACTAGCTTTGCTGTATGTGAGGCCAGGAAGTCTTCAATGGAGCCCAACCTCGATCTTCCAGGGCTACTTTTTTGTTTCTCATTTTGAGCAAAAGTTGGTGGGGAAGCGAAGTGTGAGATAATAGACATTTGGGCAGGCAGGAAGGTTTGGTGGGTGGAGGCACCCGCGGCAGGGAGGCTCCGTGGGTGGAGGCACCTGCTGCTTAGGCTGATGGACACGAATTAAATTTCTGAGACTCAGGGGGTGCGAGAAGGGAATGAACTCATACTTTGTGCTCTGACTTCCACAGGTGGCTTCTTCTTCTTCTTCTTCTTCTTCTTCTTCTTCTTCTTCTTCTTCTTCTTCTTCTTCTTCTTCTTCTTCTTCTTCTTCTTCTCCTTCTCCTCCTTCTCCTTCCTCCTCCCCCTCCCCCTCCTTCCCTCTCTCTCTCTTTCTCTCTCTCTCTCTCTCTCTCTCTCTCTCTCTCTCTCTCTCGTAGATGTATCCAGAGAGGGTATGTGACCAGCTGGTGCCTTGCAGAGATCATGAATGTGCGACCTTGCTGGTGTCACCTGTTCATCCTTTTTCTTACCATGAGCACCTTGAAGGCCTTTTCTAATAACTTCCAGTTCACAGCCTGGCTTCTGAGGCCTCTTGACTTCTGCCAGAGGCTTAAGAGACACTGGTCCAGGAATCCAACCTCACTGAAGACCTTGTTCCTAGGGTCTGAGACAATTGGACAACACCAAAGGATTCTGGGGGTTCTGTCTGTGTCTCTGGAACATTGAGTCCTTGTCTCACCCAATGGCCTGAACTGTGGGAGGTGGTGTCCCCTGTGCTGTTTTCCTGCTGCCCGGGCTGGGGACAGGAGTTGCTGCATAGCAGGACACGTGAAGGAAGCACCCAGGGTTACTCCTTCATACCAGCCCTGTGCCACAGATAAGAGCTGACCTGGATTCGGGCCCAGTGCTAGGTGCCTGGGTGGCCTTGACCGGTAGCACACTGGAAGCTGTTTCCTTAGCCACAGACAAATATGATGACAGAATACGCTACAGATGAACAGCATACGTGACAGACTTTGCACGGGGTCGTCAGGCAATGGGGGTCCGAGGCTGACCACCACTGTCCTTACGGAATCACTGGGCTCTCAGATATCCACAGTGGAGGGGTAGTGCCTGAATGACTTCTCCGGGCCGTTTCCCAGAGCCTGGGCCAGACACATCTAGATGCCTGAGCTGGGACACATCTTTCCCAGCTCTAGGCCTCAATTTTCCTATCCATAGAATAGTGGTTGCCACATTCACCTCAAAGGAATGCTTGAGGTTTAAACGGATCATCGAAAAGGCCCTTGTCACCCCTCCGTGCATGGGTTAAACACAGTACCTGTTTCGCAGGATTGTTTGGAGCAAGAGAGGTCCCCATAGCAACTGCTTGACTCATTGCTTGTCATGTGCCAAGCACATTAAGTGTAAACTGTGGATTTGAAAACAAGCTGGGGGGGGTGTGGTGGCGCCCACAGGCTCAGCACTTGGGAGGTGGAGTCAGGGGGATCAGGAATTTAAGGCCAGCCTTTGCTACATAGTGAGTTCCAGGCAGGAGCTGCATGACATTCTGTCTTTAAAAACATACAAATGAACAAAGAAACACAACAACAACAAAACCCAAACCAAAACAAAACAAAAAATAAAAGCAAGCTGAGCTTGGCCTTCCTTCCAAAAATGGAAGCTGAATCCATGGGTTTTTGTTGTTTTTGTTTGTTTGCTTGGTTGGTTGGTTTTTCAAGACAGGGTTTCTCTGAGTAGCCCTGGCTATCCTAGAACTTACTACTGTAAACCAGGCTGGCCTTGAACTCAGAGACCTCGCCCCCCACCTCCTCCTCCCAAGTGCTGGGACTAAAGTCATGCATCACACTGCCCAGCAAGTCGTGTTAGTTTTTATTCATCCTTTGGAGACAGGGTTGCTTTGTGCTTGCTGCTCAGGCCAGCTTTGAACTCCTGGGCTCAAACAATCCTACTGTCTCAGCCTCCAGAGTAGCTGGGCTGGAAGGCCTGGCACCTTGTCGCATGGATTTAGGATTTAGGTTTGTCTGAACTTGTTGAAGGAGAGGCCGGTTTCACACGATTCCATTAAGGTCACATGCTTCGTCATGGCACAGAGTAAAATATGCATTCTGCAGTTTCCCAGGACCGCATGCTCTTTGACCTAACCCTAACAGTCTTGCTAGGTAGTACTGTCACCTCCCTAATTCTGAAACCAGAGAGCAAGGTTGTCCAAGGTCACATGGTTAGCTGGGTAGCACCAGGCTCCAAGCCTGTTAATGTGCCCCGGGACACCAGACTCCAGAGCTCGCTAAGAGCAGAAACCCAGCCTTCAAGACCCAGTCTGGGGCTCCATTTTTGTTAGGTACTACGGGGTCTCTGCACATCACAGGAGGTGGCACGTGAGGCACCGTGAGCCAGTATTTACCCTGCCTTTTAAAAATGCTCAGGGATGTGCCCACACTTGGAGGGAGAGGTGACAATAAGGAGTGGCTGTTTTGACACTAGAGGTCTAGACAAACCAGGACAGGGGAATTATCCGAGGTCATGGGATGAGACCTCGATAAGCCAGAGAGCTCAGTTTGGGGAGCAGCTCCCTTGGCAGATCTGGACTACAGTAGCCCCGGGAGAAATGAGCGATGTGGGTTGAGCTCAGAGCCCTGGCTGGGACACTCATCGAATGTCAAGCTCTTGCAACTACCACCAGACCGAAGCCTGCACTTTGCGGAAGTGGACCAACTTCAGCTGGAGTTTGTAGCCCCATTGCCTAGCCTAGGATCTCTGGACCTCCTATTTCAAACTGTACTGTGACCACAGGAAGTCCTGAGATGCAGCCGGGAGTGACTCCTCCTGCAGCCCGAGCTTGCATAACGCCAGGCGGGAGGCTGCAGGGTGGCGGAGACGGCTAAATCCCTGGTGCCCAGCGCCGCCCTCCGCGCTTGGGGTGTGGCCGCCCCCTTATCTGCGACTCCAACGCCGGGACGTAGCAGACAGCTCTCTGCTCTTCTCAGGCCACAGGTAAGGCTGTGCCTGGAGATCCCGGGGCTGGGATGGGAGTAAAGAGGTCCTCCTGTGGGCGTGGGGGTTGGGGGTGTGCTTCTTGCTCTACATGTGAGCGGTGCCCAGTGGCGGAAGTGGAGGAAGGGGGGTCGAGGGCGAGAACAACTGGACCCTGACAGTCAAGTAGGGGAGCACCTCCCAGTAGGGTCGGGAGAGGCCACCAGGGGAATCAGCAGCAAGGAGGAGACAGGAAGAAGCAGAGTCCGAGGTCATCCTCCGGGAGAGACAGAGGAATAGTGGGGAACACTGTAGCTTGGGGCAGAAAGCAGAAGTATGGGGGGGGGACCAGAGACAGCGTGTCGAGGGGGGAAGGAGGACCAGGACCCGAGCATGGTCTATGAGCTGGCAGGATGGAGGGAATACTTCAATATAGTCTGCGGGAAGGTAGGCAAGGGGAGGGGTCTGCGGGAAGGTAGGCAAGGGGAGGGGTCTGCGGGATCACAGCCTCACTCTAGAAGGAAGGAGATAATGGGGCAGGAAGGGATGTGAGTGTGTGTGTGTGGTGTGTGTGTGGTGTGTGTTTGGTGTGTGTGTGTGGGGGTGTAGATCCTGCGGGGGAAACTGAGGAAAGTTCTAGGGAGGTGGGAGGGCCACCAGGGCACAGTATTGGAAAGCCAGATTGCCCTAGAGAAGGACAGGGCAAGAACCCATCATCCACAGCACTACCCTGGGAGGTTTTCCCCTAGCAACCTCTGCAGACTCCGAGTCTGCCTCAGGCCGTGTGCTGTGAGGTTTGGTGGATTCTCCAGGCTGGCCTGTACTTGTTGGTCATCGGGAGCACCGTGTAGAAGCTCCTGTCAGGAGGACTGTGTACCTCAGGTCCCCACCCCTGGTGAAAGGGTTCTCTTTCCAGCCTCCACCCCTGTCACAGATAACCCTCGCTGGTCAGTGGTGCAGTTCAGGTTCCTGTCCTGTGTCCTGTACTGGTGACTGCAGCTAGCTGGCCCAACCTCTCTGGGCTGTCTCCCGCTTTGGGATACTCTCCTTGGAGCAGTGGGGTGTCTGAGCTCCGGGTAAGAATTTTCTTAAAACTTACTCATTCCATTCCGGTCACATTTCTGAGCACAAACAGAGGCCCGCAGCCGTTACAAACACAGACGGTTTTTGTTGCACCCTGGAAGCCACGGGGTGGGGGGTGGGGGCCTTTTTCTTTAAACTGGTTGAGCTGAATTGGAGAATCGGTTTGCAAAGAGGGAGGTGACTTGGTTGCTGAGAGATCTGAAGGCCTGCCAGCGCTTGTCCAATCTACATCCATCCACTGGGTGCCCAGGAGTTGCCTGGAGCTCTGCTTCTGGGGTTAGCCTTGGTATTAGGCAAGCATGAGTGCTATATTGCCTCTGGGCCTGGATCACCAGATGGACCTGGGGGTTGAAGTTGTGCAGAACCATATGGGAAGCTGGCTACTGTAGCTGACTGCTAGAACACCTAAGGACAAGCATTTGGGGTCCTCCATGGCTAGTCTTCCCCTCAGGACCCCTCTGGAGGCTTTGCCTCCCACACTCCCAGTGTTAACTCTGGCTAGACTTCTGATTGCTAGTCTTTATCTTTGGTAGCTCCCACATGGACCTTCTGCCCCTAAGTAGGTGTTAATTTATTATTATTATTATTATTTTTTGGTTTTTCGAGACAGGGTTTCTCTGTAGCTTTGGTGCCTGTCCTAGAACTAGCTCTTGTAGACCAGGCTGGCCTTGAACTCACAGCAATCCGCCTGCCTCTGCCTCCCGAGTGCTGGGATTAAAGGCGTGCACCACCACCACCCAGCTCTGTTAAATTATTTTTGAGGCAGGGTCTTATATGTATGCCAGGCTGGTTTGGAACTCTCAGTAGTCCTGGTTCTCCTCCCAATTGCTAGGGTTATTTTTTTTTATTGTTTTGTTTTTGAGACAGGGTTCCTCTGTGTAGCCCTGGCTGTCCTGGAACTCACTCTGTAGACCAGGCTGGCCTCAAACTCAGAGATCCACCTGCCTCTGCCTCCCAAGTACTGGAATTAAAGGCGTGCGCCATCATGCCCAACTGGGTTATTATCTAGTTATTTATTTATTTTTAAATCTTTAAAAATATTTTTTATTATGTATACAGTGTTCTGCCTGCACACCAGAAGAGGGCACCAGATCCCATTACAGATGGACGTGAGCCACATTGTGGTTGCTGGGAATTGCACTCAGGACCTGTGGAAGAGCAGCAGCCAGTGCTCTTGACTCTGAGCCATCTCTCCAGCCCTATTTATTTATTTTTAACAAGTTCATAGAAACATGGAAAATTAGGTGGGCGTGATGGTGCAGACCTGTAATCCTAGCACTCAGGAGGCAGAGGCAGGAGAGTCATGAAGGCCAGTCTGAGCAACATGGTGAGATCCTGTCTGAAAGGACAAAGAGGGTGGAGCCAGTAGAGTGGTTGCTGGGTAAGCCTGAGGGCCTGAGTCCGGATCTCCAGCACCCACATGGAAGCCTGTGACACATGGGCATGCACACACGTGTACAACCCTGTGACACATGGGCATGCACACACGTGTACAACCCTGTGACACATGGGCATGCACACACGTGTATAAGCCTGTGATACATGGGCATGCACACGTGTGTACAAAGCCACACAAAAAGACGAAAGGAGGGAATCGGGGAAAAGAAAGAGTGGAGGAAGGGAGAGAGATGACGTTTGTACACGGTGTCGTTTCTGGATCCTGGCTTTCTTTATTCTCTTTATCTAATGAGGTTAAACTTTGCTCTTCGTGGCAAGATAAAATAGACTTTAAGAGAATGTGCTGAGTCGTCAGGGTCCACAAAGTAACAGTGGACCTTTGTGTGCCAAGGAGATGGGCCTAGTCCTTAAATATGTCCCCAAAGATCAGGTAAATGTTTCAGGGGACAGTTATCCACCCTCTCCCCAAGACGATCTCATGTAGCCCAGGCTGGCCTTGTTCTTGTCACACAGCCAAGGATGACCCTCAACTTCTGATCCTCCTGCCTCCTCCTCCCAAGTGCTGAGATTATGGGTGGATGCCACCACACCGGATTAGTTAGGATACAGTTAACTTTCTGTCCGTTCATCTGTGTTCCCTCCAACCCCCAGCCCCCTCACCCCTCTACCCTATCCCCAACTCCACCCAGATCCATTGGCTTGGATGAAAGGTTTTTGTTTTTGTTGTGCTGGGGTGGGACCTTGGGCCTCACGCCACCTGCCAGGCCACACTTCATTCCGGGGACAGATTTTTGAAGAACCCGTCAGGCTGATCTGAGGCTGGGATTTCTCTAACCATTCTACTAGTAGTCATAAAAATGGCGGTTGTCGTTTACCCTAGTCCCTAAACGGTATTCAAACTTAGTTCCCATCCTTTAAATTTCTTTTTTTTTCTTAAATTTATTTATTTATTATGTGTACAATATTCTGTCTGTGTGTATGACTGCAGGCCAGAAGAGGGCACCAGACCTTATTACAGATGGTTGTGAGCCACCATGTGGTTGCTGGGAATTGAACTCAGGACCTTTGGAAGAGCAGGCAGTGCTCTTAACCGCTGAGCCATCTCTCCAGCCCCCGTCCTTTAAATTTCTGCAGCAATCTGCAAGGTGTGTGATTTTGTCATTCCCGCAGGGGAGCTAAGAACCAGAGGGTCAGTCAGTGGCCCAAGATCATGGAGCTTGTGTTTTATGGGGGTCTAGCATCAGATTTGATTGTCCCTAAAGTCCATCTCCCAACAAGTCTTTCTAAGAACGTGACCGCTTACTTCCCCCTCGTCCCCCACCTTACCACAAGGCAAGGTTTCTCTGTGTAGCCCTGGCTGTCCTGAACTTGCTCTGTAGACCAGGCTGGCCTGGAACTCAAAAATCCGCCTGCCTCTGCCTCCCAAGTGCTGGAACCAAAGGCGTGCGCCACCCTTCAGGGCTCGCTTACGCTCTTATTCTTATCTTTCCTATGGATTCCTATGAATTTGGGGTAGGAACCCACCAGGTGCACCTGATATCCATCTCCAGACCCCAGCCACTTGGTACCAGCTGGCTTGGCTCTTCCTTTTAGGTATGATCCGGGTACGTCACAGCTTTCCAGACAGCAATACACTTCTGCCACCGAGGTGCTGTTTGTGACTGAGCCTGGATTTTACTAATGCGGGGATCAGAAAGAAAGGGAGGAGAGAGAGAGAGAGTCAGTCCCACCCTCCCGAGACATCACGCAGGACACTTCCAGGCTCCACCCCTAGTGTCCCTCACCTGTGCAAGTGCCATTTAGCACTGGGTATCTGGTGATCTCGTGTAGTTCCACAGAGATGTCATAGGCCCCAAGTTCCAGAGAAACACCCCCAGGTACCCAGTGCAATTTGAGGGGCCTAGTGAGTGGGGGTTGTTGTTGCAGTTTGCTGGGCTGGCTGCCTGATTGGCAGATCACCCTGGATGCCATAGGATCACTCCCCATCACCCCTTTCCATGTGGCTCCAGCTTGACCTCTGCCCTTGCTCCCTCCTTTCCTCTTTTTTTTTTTTAATATTTATTTATTTATTATGTATACAATATTCTGTCTGTGTGTATGCCTGCAGGCCAGAGAAGGCACCAGACCCCATTACAGATGGTTGTGAGCCACCATGTGGTTGCTGGGAATTGAACTCAGGACCTTTGGAAGAGCAGGCAATGCTCTTAACCTCTGAGCTATCTCTCCAGCCCCCTCCTTTCCTCTTTTTCCTCTGGATTCTGGATCTGAGGTCTCTATCTATAGATTAAAGAAGATAGGGCCTAATTCTGAAAATAGATCTATTTATATGGAATAGTGCCTCTGCCAGGGTCCTAAGGGAAATCAAGCCATGGGGCCTCTATCCCCCTAGAATGTTGCCTCTGGGTTCAGTGTTCAGGGCCTGCTGTGTCTAGGTACATGGGGGTTGTGCGTTGGTATTGTCCCTCTCCTGAAGAGTGGCTTCCCTGGTGCAGATCGAGAGGGTAGGACTGAGGGAGACTAGAAGCCTAAGAACATTATTTACACAAGCCCCGAATGTCTGATTCAAGTCAATTTATAGCAGTGTTGTTCTGGAGGTGCAGGCGGGTGTCACGGGAGGCAGACCAGCAGCAGAGGAGCTGATAAGTGTCCAGGTTTGCAGGCAGAGCACTGGGTCCCACAGGCATGCATCTTCCCTCCTCACCCTCCCTTGAGTAAGAATCTCTTTATCCCTTAGATTGCACCATCTGAGCACCAAATGGGCGTAGTAGGTCCCAGAGACATTACCAGAATTGACTATGCTGGGCGGCACTTGAGAGGTAGGCAAGATCTCAGTGAGTATGAGGCTAGCCTGATCTACCGAGTGAGTTCCAGGACAGCCAGGGCTACACAGTGAAACTCTGTCTTGAAAAACAGGGAAAAAATTGGTCACAATAAACATTTGCCTTCAGCCGGCTTTCTCATGTACACATGACTGGGGGAGGAAGCCTAAGTCATGTAAACTTGGCACACGTAGGTTCAACAAAGCTAAGGACACTTTGCCGTAGAAGTTCCCAGAGCCTCTGCTATGTTCTTGCGCCTTGAGAAGTCCTAGGAGTGGGAGATGGAGCCTGGGAGTGGACTTAAAAGATCACAGGGATCACATGGGCTCCCTATGGCTTCACTGTTCCCCTGGTAAAACAGAAGCCTTCCTGTGCCTGCTGTGTCTAGAAGGCAACGCCAAGGTCTAGTTTCCTTGTAAGCCACCCAAGATGTATTCTGAGGCCAGTCTGTCCCTGCAGACAAAATTGTGGACATGAACAGAGGCCAAATTGTTTTGGCTGAAGTCCAGTCTCTTGGGATAAGGAAGAAGCCTTGGGTGGATACTGTTAATAGTTCCTGTTAATAGCCCATCTAAAGGACCTGCTTCCTGAGTCTACCCCGAGTCAGGCTCTCTGAGACGAAGGAGCCCAAGAGGCTCTGTGCTCTCTGTGGCTGAGGAGCCACCATGTGTAGTGGTGGGTGACTGATTGAAATTTTGTTGTTGTTTTGTTTTTCAAGACAGGGTTTCTCTGTGTAGTCCTGGCTGTCTGGAACTCTGTCTGTTAACCAGGCTGGCCTTGAACTTACAGAGATCCACCTGTTTCTGCCTCCTGATCATCAAACTCTAGAAGAAGCATAGAGAGTGGGGTTTAGGGAGGGAGAGCAGGCTCGGGGCAGGTTCTGATGCCACCTATACAAGTTCTTGAGTTGTACAAGTGTTCTTTGGGCGGTGGGTGGGGGTAGTGGCAGAGAGGCTATGAGAACATAAGCGCCTGCATATACATTGTCTGGGACAAAGGTGGCCTTGCCAGACATCTGATAATCCGTGGACAGAACACCTGCTATGCTGAGTCTAGAAAGCTTGTTGAGAGAGTTGCCTGGCAGATACCAAGAGATGCTTGAGTTAATCAATGATGATGTCTTAGAGTTACCATGCTGTGGTGAACACCATGGCCAAAGCAAATGCGGAGGAAAGGGGTTATTTGGGCTATGCTTCCACATCACACATTGTAGTTCATCATCGAAGGAAGTTGGGATAGGAATCTGAAGGCGGGAGCTGATGCAGAGGCCTCAGAGGAGTACTGCCTACTGGCTTGCTCCTTATGGCTTGCTCAGCCTGCATTTTTATAGACCCCAGGACCACCAGCTCAGGAATGGCACCACCCCCATGGACTGGTTCCTCCCCCATTGATCGCTACTTAAGAAAATGCCCTATAGGCTTGCTACATCCCGATTTTATAGGAGCAATTCCCCAGCTGAGGCTCCCTCCCTCTTCTCTCGTGATTCTAGCTTGTATCAAGTTGCTATAAAACCAGCCAGCACAAATGTTAAGCCTGCATGAAGCAGCAGGTGCCAGGCAAATATGCTGTGTTTATGAAAAGACTGGAAAACAGCCCGTCACCATGTCTTAGATATCAGTTACTGTTTCTTCTCTGTGACAGAATACTTAACAAAAGCACCCAAAGTGAGGAAGGTTTTATTTTGGCTCACAGTCTGAGGGGATACAGTCCATCATGGTCCAGAAGGCGTGGCAGCAGAGGCTTCAGGGGTGATTTTCTAGAGCTGGCCACATTGTAGCTGCAGTCAGGAAACAGAAAGGAGTGCTGGTATTAGTGTGTTTTCTCTTTTCTTTCTTTCTTTCTTTCTTTCTTTCTTTCTTTCTTTCTTTCTTTCTTTCTTTCGTTTGTTTTTCAAGACAGGGTTTCACTGTAGCTTTGGAGACTGTTCTAGAACTAACTCTTGTAGACCAGGCTGGCCTCAAACTCACAGAGATCCACCTGCCTCTGCCTCCCAAGTGCTGGGATTAAAGACATGCGCCACCACTGCCTGGCTAAGAAATAGGTTTTGAGGAGTGAATAGGAGTTTGCCTAGTAGGCCAGATGGAGATGGGGAGGAAACTCGGGAGAGGTAAAGGCTTGTGCAAAGCTATGACAGGAGGCAGTAGCTGCCGGAGTCTGGTGTGGCTGCAATAAGGACCAGGGAACACTGTGGCTAGGTAGTGAGGCTGGGGGAGGAAGTAGGGGCAGATCACGTGGGGTGGGAGTGGGAGTGGTCAGTGGTGTCCCTGGTAGTGGGAAGAGGTAGTTGGGTCTGATAATATGGTCATTGTCACCCAGAGTGAACATGGATAATGGCACAAACTCACAGACTGAGAGAGTCTGTTCCCTTCTCCTCTTTGGTCAAGCAGAGAAAACAGCTGGGACTGCTGTGTGGCAACTGGGTTGGAAGGGAAGTGACTACAGCAGGGAGCCTCGCAGCAGGGAGACTTGCAGCAGGGAGCCTTGCAGCAGGGAGCCTTATGAGCGATGGAACGAGGCCCTTCCACGGGTCCCAAGTGTCGGGGGTTCTGTGTTGGGGTGAGTCGGTAGAGGAAAGAACTCAGCAGGAAGGTCCAGCCTCCGATGAGCTGAGCCCCAGACAGCCGTACAAAAGCGTATTTATTGATTGTCACACAAGGTTGTTTTTCGGGTAAAGTATTTCCTCATACCCAGGTTCCTAGTCTAATTCATATGCTTTTCTGAAGGAGAGCATCATGTCCCTACTGCTTTAGTTTTTTTTTTTTTTTTTTTTTTTTTTTTTTTTTTTTTTTTTTTTTTTTTTTTTTGGTTTTTCGAGACAGGGTTTCTCTATGGCTTTGGAGCCTGTCCTGGAACTAGCTCTGTAGACCAGGCTGGTCTCGAACTCACAGAGATTCTCCTGCCTCTGCCTCCCGAGTGCTGGGATTAAAGGCGTGCGCCACCATCGCCCGGCCTGCTTTAGTTCTTTATTGGGTACCATTTGCAGCACACAGTCATCCAAGAGCTTTGTGTGCCAGAAGCATCTTGTGACCAAAATCATGCAAAGGCTGAAGTGTTCCCTTCAGAAAAAGGATTCTGTAAATCATGGAAGACAATTACTGTCCTCCACAATGGTTCTTCAAGGTTGATGTCCTTCTAGCAGACACGCTCACGATTTGTCCTAGATAGAGTGGCCCTGCTAGACTCGTTCATCTAGGCACTTATGTCAGGCCCTGTTCTGAATGCCAGGGGAGAGAGCTTGCCTTTTTTTTTTTTTCTTTTGGTTTTCCGAGACAGGGTTGCTCTGTGGCTTTGGAGCCTGTCCTGGAACTAGTTCTGTAGACCAGGCTGGCCTCGAACTCACAGAGATCCGCCTGCCTCTGCCTCCCGAGTGCTAGGATTAAAGGCGAGCGCCACCACCTCCCGGCAAGAGCGTACCTTTTGTAAGGGTCTCTTTGGTCTCAGACTCAGCCTAAAGACAGGGTATGGGAGAAGGGAGGAAGTCCGGGGCATCAGAGCCCCAGGTGGAGACACAGGAACTCTGACTTTGCTTTGCCCTCTCTCTCAGTTCCCTGCCCAGGACGCAGGCATGGCGATGGCAGTAGCCCAGAAGTTCAACCACCTGCTGTCCAGCCTGTGGCACATGGGCCAGAAGCCCCTGCAGCCAGAGGCGGTGTTCACGGTGGACCGGGCTGAGGTGCCACCTCTCTTCTGGAAGCCGTACATCGACGCTGGCTACCGGCCGCTGCACCAGACCTGGTGTTTCTACTTCCGCACACTCTTCCAGCGGCATAACGAGGCTGTGAACGTGTGGACCCACCTACTGGCGGCCCTGGCGCTGCTGCTGCGCCTGGTCATGCTGGTGCGGAGTGCGGACTTCCGGGAAGACCCGCATGCCCGGCCCCTCTTCATCATTGTCCTGGCCTCCTTCACTTACCTCTCCTTCAGCGCCCTGGCGCACCTCCTGCAGGCCAAGTCGGAGTTTTGGCACTACAGCTTCTTCTTCCTGGACTACGTGGGTGTAGCCGTGTACCAGTTTGGCAGTGCCCTGGCGCACTTCTACTATGCCATCGAGCCCACCTGGCATGCCCAGGTACAGGCCATGTTCCTGCCCATGGCTGCCTTCTTGGCCTGGCTTTCCTGTGCGGGCTCCTGCTACAACAAGTACAGCCAGAAACCAGGCCTGCTGGGCCGCATTTTCCAGGAGGTGCCCTCAGCGCTTGCCTATGCGCTGGACATCAGCCCCGTGGTGCACCGCATCATAGTGTCCCCTCTCCCTGCCGAGGAGGACCCCGCACTTCTCTATCACAAGTGCCAGGTGGTTTTCTTTCTTCTGGCCGCTGCGTTTTTCTCCACCGTCATGCCCGAGAGTTGGTTCCCGGGCAGCTGCCACATCTTTGGGCAGGGACACCAAGTTTTCCATGTCTTTTTGGTGCTGTGCACACTGGCCCAGCTAGAGGCGGTGACGCTGGACTATCAGGCCCGGAGGCCCATCTATGAGCCTCTGCATGCCCGTTGGCCCCACAACTTCTCAGGCCTCTTCCTGCTCACCGCGGGGAGCAGCGTTCTCACTGCCCTGCTCCTCAGTCAACTGGTGCGGCGCAAACTCCATCAGAAGACTAAGTGAAAAGCAGTGTGGGCGGGAGCTGGCAGGGCGAGAGAAGGCGCTAGGGACAAGGGCCTGGACTTGGCTCCAGATGGGGACAAGGTCTGGTAAAGTTTTTCCTATCTGGCAGGCCATGACACCCTGCCTACAAGCTCAATGGCGAAGGTGGTGCTAGCCAGTTCTTGGATCCGGAGATTGACTGGTATAGAGTCCCTGGCCAGTTCCCTGCCCTGGGAGTGGAAGAGAAAAGGGAGTAGATCTTCCTGACTTCCTTGTCTCCTCTCAGAGATAACGGTTGGGGTTCAGCTTTGGTCAGCACCCTGGCTTGGTGTTTCCAGGTTGTTGGGTGGGAGATGAGACTTTGGCCAGCGTCAGATTTGAACCTAAAGGGAGGGACCACCTTCTACCACATTTCGTTGGTGGAGGGGAAAGAAACAGGCCAAAAGATGGGTAACATTTTAATCTTCCTGTCCTCTGCACCCGAGCCTGGATCCCTGAGCTCCAGAGAGTCTCCGAAGACAAAAGATCCCCTACGCTGCCCACATCGGTTCATCACAGCCCCAGCCTTAAGCCTTGCATCCAGCATTGGCCTGTGGGTCCTGTACGCTCTTTCCAGCTTCTCTCCCACAGTTCTCAGTTGGGATTCCGAGTTCTGTCTCCTTAGCTCTGTTTCCCAGGAGTCCAGGCTCTAGCGTCTTAAGGAGCTGTCAAAGGAAGCTCCGAAGCCAGGCTAACCATAGTACCGCCTGGGGCATTCAGAATCCTGGGCTGGGCAGAGTCGGGAGTCTGCTCCCCGGGCTTAGATGGGCATTCCAGGCAGAAGCAGACACCTGGGCCCAGACCCAGAGACGCAGAGCAGGGGTTCAGTGGGGCTGGAGGTAAGGCTGGAGTCTGGTCCCTGATATGTTCTAGATTCAATAAAGCGACTACAACAACAGCTTCCTCTGTTTTTGACTCCTGCTCCAGGGAGGGGCCCCATTCACAAGGAGGTTTTTTGTTTTATTTTGTTTGTTTTTAGAGTTATTTTCAGTGAATACATCTTATGCCTCTTTTTAAAAAAATTCCAGTGCCGGGCAGTGGTGGCACATGCCTTTAATCCCAGCACTCGGGAGGCAGAGGCAAGGGACAGGCTCAATAGCTACAGTGAAACCCTGTCTCGACCAAAAAAAAAAAAAAAAAAAAAGTTCTTGTGGGAGGGTGTCAGCTCTTGGAGTTACAGACAGTTGTGAGTTGCCATGTAGGTGCTGGGAATTGAACCCCTATCCTCTGGAAGAGCACTCTTAACTGCTGAGCAATCTGTCCAGCACCCAAAGGAGGTTTTTTTTCTTTTGAAGCTGCAGGGTGCTGAGGGGTTGTTGTGGAGCAGGGGGTTTTATGTTTACCTGAGGATAAAATTGATGTGGAGAATGTGTGTGTGTGTGTGTGTGTGTGGGTGTATGAAGTATATACATATTTGGCATTTTGAGGGATTAAAGAGCAGTTTTAAAATAACTAAATTCTAGAGGTAGTTAAAATAGTGTTTAAAATCTAAGGGTCGAGGACAGGGCTCAGTGGTAGAATGGTAGCCTGGGAAGCGGAAAGCCCCTGTCTCAGAGAGGACTGGTGATCGAGCTGATTGTAGAGCCTTTGCATGAGGATCAACCCCAGTAGGGCAAATGAATAATCGGCTAGGACATATCCTTCCACCAACAACACATTCCGGGGCTCTCCATAGAAGACACAGGAAACTTACACATGTGAAAATGTATATTAAATGACATGTATACAATTTATAAGAAATATACACCTGAGGCTAGAGAGATGCTCGGTGGTTAAGAGTGTGGACTGCCCTTCCAGAAGATCTGAGTTAGATTTCCCACACACATGTTGGGTGGCTCACAATCTCAGGGACCTCCAGCTCCAAGGGTACGATGCCTCTGAAGGAATCATCACTCACATGTACACCCCCCTAAATATAATTACACATAATTGTAACAAACTTATACTTAGTTTTGCTTTGAATTCACAGAAACCTGCCTCTGCTTCCCAAGCGCTGGCATTAACACCCTTCCACCATGCGTGACAAGCACCCTATCAAATGAGCCATATCCTCACCCCTTGATTTCAATTTTTATTTCACGCTTTCAAAAATCTTCCGTGTAGTAGCTCAGTGACTCTTACATGTCAGTTAGTGGCAACCTTGAGTGTCAGGTAGCTAGCTCAGCACTGGGGCCGGGAGGTTTGGAGTGGGGTCCAGAGCCTGGTTCCACTGCTTCGTTTGTGGGAGAGGAGGCTCTGAGTAGGCAAACAGTGCAGCTCGGGGCTGGAGAGATGGCTCAGTGGTTAAGAGCACTGGCTGCTTTCCCAGAGGACCAGGGTTTGATTCCCAGTACCCATATGGCAGCTCAGGAGATCTGACTGCTCTGCCCTCGTACATAGGTAATAGGTGTACATACAAATATATAAAATATGTATATAGTTTACATATACATCCACATACATATGAAAAATGCGCAGTGCTGCCAAACCAAACGCGGTGGCGACCCACACACGCAGAGGGCTTTCTAGACCTCTCTCTGCTCCAGGGCCCACACAGACGTGGATAATAAGGCGGGAAAAGGAGTCTCTCTCGGGCACTGGGCGTGGTCTGGGGCGGGGCCTACGTCTTGGCGGCCGCGGCGGGGCCCCGCCTCCCGCAGCGGCGCGAGATCCGAAAGTGCGTCGGCACAAACGGCGGCTGCAGGGGCGCGCGGTTTGCGGCCGCCATGGGACGCAGAGGGCCCGAGGAGAAGAAGCAGGAGGCGTGTGGCGTGTGGCTGGACGCGGCGGCGCTGAAGAGGCGGAAGGTGCAGGTGGGCCGCAGTGGTTGAAGCGTCACGCGGGCTTTGGGGACGCCCGACGGGAGGGGGCCGGCATGGAGGGAGGACGGCTTCGGGGCCACGGGCTGCGCGCGGCCTAAGCCGGCGCCTAAGTCGTCCTATGGCGTCCTGGGAGAGGCTCAACTAGGGTCACCCACAGGGTGTGTTCTCCCCAGCCTTCCAGAACATCGAAAATGCAGGGCGAGGATCTGGCCCAAGATTAAACGGGCATCCCTGGGGTGCCGGAGACTGTAGTGGGCATTTAATATGCGTTGCCTGTGTCGTTGATCTTTTCCCAGTGAAGGAGGGTTGAGTATGCCAGGTTCGCCTGATTAGGTCATTACCAACACGTGTGAGATAGTTGTTTAGCATTTCCTGCTGGCCATTGTGTCAGGTTTCAGGTAATGTTACTTTTTGTGATACAGCTGGTCCATTTAACCAGGCAGGACGTGGAATCAGAAAGATTACTGCTGACTTGGGACTGACTGTTAAAGGCTATTTTTCCCCTCTTAAGAACATTTTTGGAATCTGTACTCCGTTGACGCGCTCTGAAATTTAAAGGTGTAGCGTGTACAGTGGCAGGTACTCTATTGATGCACTCTGCAAGTTAAAGGTGCGGTACGCACAATGAGGCGTAGTCTAGTCTTGGCCTGGAATTACTGTAGTTTTCCAGGGATTTCTGTGTCTGCAACAAGCAAATGCATCTTTTTTTAAAAAAATAGTTTATTGCCGGGCGGTGGTGGCGCACGCCTTTAATCCCAGCACTTGGGAGGCAGAGGCAAGCGGATCTCTGTGAGTTCGAGACCAGCCTGGTCTACAAGAGCTAGTTCCAGGACAGGCTCCAAAGCCACAGAGAAACCCTGTCTCAAAAAACCAAAAAAAAAATAAATAAATAAATAAAACCTGTTTGTTAAAAAATAAATAAAAATAAAAATAGTTTATTTAAATTAATTTTATGTGCATTGGTTTGAAGGTGTCAGGTGCCTTGGAACTGGAGTTAGAGACAGTTGTGAGCTGCCGTGTGGGTGCTGGGAATTGAACCTGGGTCCTTTGGAAGAGCAGCCAGTGCTCTTAACCACTGAGCCATCTCTCCAGCCCCATCTTTTCTTTCCTATTTACAAATAGTAGCGTGCTATACATTGTTTAGCAATTTGTGTGTGTGTGTGCTTAGATTTTTTATTAATTTAATTATGTATTTGTGTGTGGCGTATGTGCACATGAATGCAGGTGACCACAAAGTTCAGAGGTGTGAGATCCCCTGGATCTGGGGTTACAGGCAGTTGTAAGCCACTTGATGTGGGTGCTGGGAATTGAACTCAGGTCCTTAGAAAGAGCAGCATGTGCTCTTAACCACTGAGCCATCTCTCTAGCCTGTGTGTGTGTGTGTGTATGTGTTAAGATTTTAAAAATTTTTCGTTTATGCATACATGTCTGTATGGATGACCTTGGAGGTGAGCTGGAGTTTTGTGGGTGCTGGGAACTGAACTTGGGGCTAGTGGAAGAGCATCAGGCTCTCTTAACCACTGAGCCATGTCTGCAGCATGTAACTTTGTCTTTACTTCTTGCTTCATGAATGTTTTCATAGAGCTGCCTGGTGCCTTTGTAATATTACACATATTAAATGCCATTCATTGTATGCAGTGATATTACTTTAGTAAACCCAGGATGCCATAAGAAAATACCGTAGTCTAGATGGTTTAAACAGCAGAATTGGTTTTCTCAGTTCTAAGGTTTGCGAGTCTTGAGAGCAGGGTGTCATCATACTCCTGTCTGGTGAGGATTCTTGCAGCGTGCTTAGGTGACACTGTGGTGTATGCCTGTGTGGGTACATGCATGGAGAAAGAAACAGCAGTCTCTCTAGTGTCGTGAGAGACCCACTTGGCCTCATCCAATACTAATTACTTCCCAAAGGTACCATCTCATTGGGAGTTAATGCTTCAGTGTATGAACTCCATGTGACCAGTGTCCATAGCACTGTGTGTACGCGTGTGTGTCTGTGTCTTATGTGACTCCCTGTGTCTAATGTGTCTTCCTGTATCTTTTCAGTAGTTCCTAATTGATGAAAAGTTGTCTTCCATCTTTTGCTATTTCAAACAGCTTATGAGCTAGGTTTGATGGCATGTGACCCAGAAGCTGGAGGCAAGAGGATTGTGTGTTGAGGCCATCTTTGAATGGGTGATTTCCAGGTCAGCTTGGACTATTCAGTGAAACTGTCTTGGGAAATAACAAAACAAACATAAAACCCATGGAAACAGAGACTGCATGTTTGTTTCCCGGCTTCCCAGACCCGAATAATCACAGAAACTATATTAATTAAACACTGTTTGGATAATAGCTCAAGTATATTCCTAGCTAACTCTTATATCTTAAATTAACCCATTTCTATTAATCTGTGTATCACCATGAGGCTGTGGCTTACCAGTAAGGTTCCGGTGGCGTATTTCTCCTTCAACAGCTACATGGCATCTCCTTGACTCTGCCTACTCTCTACATCTGTGCTGGGATTTCCCACCTGGCTTTACTGTGCCAAGCCATTGGCTGAAATAGCTTTACCATCAACCAATAAAAGCAACACATATACAGAAGGACATCCCACATCAAACCTAAAAGCCATTTCTGTGACAAGAATGTTATACATCCTTTTCCCTCACCATCTACACCATATATATATATATATATATATATATATATATATATATATATATATATATGTTTTCTTTGGTATCCTGTGTAATCATTACTATTTTTGTTTGTTTTCTTTTTATGTAGCCCAGATTGACCTGGAGCTCCCCATGTAGACCAGACTGGCCTTTAACTTTCCTTGGTCCTCCTGCCTCCCTCCTGCTGAGATGACAGTTTATGCTATCACATGGAGCCCTTGGTAATATTTAAAGAAAACAGGAAATGGTAGTATTTCTCTGGGCTCTGTGAGCTTCTCCAGAGCAAATGACTGTGGTTTGTGGAATGCATAGCACAGGTAAACAACCCTGGGCTTGGGATTGGCATCTAAATGGGGTAGCTTTTTGTGGCCTGACTCAGCCTGTGGGATTGACATCATCTGTGGGAAATGGTGTCAGAATGAATTACGTTAGAGGACACTTGGCTGGTTTTTGCTGCCTGGATTGTTTTCTAGACTGTGAGGAAAAAGCCACACACTTAGTGTTGGGAATGTTTTCTTCTACATTCTCATAAAACACTGCAGAAAGCAGAGAAGAGCACCACGACATCTCTTTAACAGAATACAGAACCCTGCCTTTTCTGGAGCAGCCAGCAGGGAGGTCACAGAGCAAAGCTACTGGCCAATGCTTTGGAAAACCTGCCTCTCCCCTCTTGGTCTCTGAACAAAGCTGACTTTCGTTTTGGAGCGAATGAGGGAAGCACACCCTTCAGCCTATGTTTAGAGTGGGTTTGTGTCTTATCTGTTCTCATACCACATACATGCAGTGTTGGCCTCATCACCTAGGTTTTGGTACAGCAGATAGTTGTTTTCTTTCTTTTTTTTTTTTTTTACTTTTTAAATTTAAAAAGTATTTAGCCAGGCATGGTAGCACAGGCCTGTAACCCCAGCATGTAGGAAATGGGGATAGGCAAAATCAAAAGAGTTCAAGGCCACTGGGCTACTTGACGGACACCCATACATACTTATAAAATAAAACCAAACAAATAATACTGAATTGTAGGTACTAGAACCAAACTTGGATCCTTTGGAAAACCAGCAAGCACTGTTGACTCTACAGCGCTTATGAAGAAAGGTTTCACTAGTGCAGGTTGGCCTTGAGCTCATACAAGGTCAAGGATGACCTAAACTTCTGATCCACCCATCTCTGTCTCCTGGGTGCTGAATTTTAAGCCTGTGCTGTTACGCCCAATTTTATAGGGTGCTAGGGATCAAATTCAGTGCTTTATGTATGCTAGATAGCCACTCTACCCACTGAAATCCATCCCTAGCCCTAAAGTTTTAACCTTCTACAGGACAACGATAGAAAAGAAGTAGCTCTAACAATGTGCTGTCATAAGAGGAGCGCGGCCGCGGTCTCTCCGTTCTCATGGAGAGAGTAGAGTGTATGGTGTGAATACGGAGAAAGATGTTTCACATCCTGCTGCCGTAGGATGGTGTAGAACTTTACCACCATGCTGAGTATAATTCAAATTAAAACTGTTTATTTCTGTGACTTCCGTTAATATGTTAGGCTTGAGTTGCTGTAGATACTGAAACACAGAAAGCAAAACCTCGAGTATGAGGGATTTCTCACACGGTCACAGCTGCCTGCCTCCTGCTAGATACAGAGAGCTTTCCACATAGACCTACAAGTTATGACAGTATGATACCTCAAAAGGCTAATTGATGTAACTTCTAAGTTTTATATTTAACTGTGCTTCTTCTATGTAAAAACACTGAAAAATATCCACTGCCTCTGTGCAGCACTAGGGATTGAATCTAGGGCCTCGCACATGCCAGGCAAGTGCTCTGCCACCAAGCTGATTTCCCAGCCTTTTTTGTCGTTTGTATGCATGTGTGTTTATGTATGATCCACTGTGTACATGTGAACACACCCTAGTGAGCCTTAGGGAAAAGGGTTTTTCCTACATGTTAGAGACAACACAAATTTCGGGTGATTAATATATTTGTCAGCTCCATTGTGTGACATTTAAATGTCATTATAATTAAAGGACATGATCAGGAGAAATGGAATTGTGAGCATACCATTTCGGCTGAGTCGCCATCGGTTTCTAGGCCAGTGCGGTGGTCAGGGTGGAGCACTGACCCCCACCCTGATCTTGGCAGCTTCATTCGTCCAATCAGCACATTCTCTGCTGGGCTGTCAGATGGAGTTAGAGTTCTTCCCTCCGGTCCTTCTCCTCCCATCCCATCATTTTGTCCTTGGATTGAACATAGGGCCTCACTGTGTCTGAGCCTCTCTCTACCACCTACTATATCCTCAGTTCTGTCCCCCTCCTCTCTTCAGACAAGGTCCCACTATGTTCCCAAACTCAAAATCTTCCAGCCTCAGCTTCCCACATAGTGGGATTATGAGAGGATGCCCCAATGCCAAGTTTATAGTCAGATTTCTTACCCTGTCTCTCACATGCTCCAGAATGACCATTCGCTCAGTTTAATTTACTTCACCCCCATAACAACCAGAGCTCCTTTTAGTCCCTTGAGCGCTGTTTCAGTGTGTGTGTGCTCTCATGCCGTTCAGCTTTCACCTGGTCCATTTCTCTGCCTCATTCTGTCCACTCCAGCCGTACTGACCTTGCTGTTCTCCGGGTACCTCTGCCTGGTGCCTTTGCACTTCTCTGCCTGTGTGGAGGGATTAGAAGGTTCTATTGCTCTATTCTGTGTGTGCTCAGATCAGTGAGTTCTTCTTAGCCACCATAAAGTAGGAGCCTTGGTGCCGAAGCCACACACTCCCTCACTGTCTTTATTTTTCACCATAGCACTGTTCATCAGACATACAATATGCTGTATATTTAACCTGTCCTTTGGTGCATTTCTCTCCATCGGCATCAAAGTTCAGCAGGTGGTCTTCCAAGCAGTTCTGCTCAGTAAACAGTTATCTGCTGAGTGAACACATTGTTCCAGCTTTGAGTTCTCTGCTCCGTTCTAGTGTCTTACTCTTTCGCTCTGCGGAATGAGTGGGAGGACTGAGCTTTTGGGGATAGAAATCATCTGGAGAGGGACTGGAGAGATGGCTCAGTGGTTAAGAGCATTGCCTGCTCTTCCAAAGGTCCTGAGTTCAATTACCAGCAACCACATGGTGGCTCACAACCATCTGTAAAGCCTCTTCTGGCCTTCAGGCATACACACAGACAGAATATTGTATACATAATAAATAAATAAATATTTAAAAAAAAATCATCTGGAGAGCTCCAGGAGCGTGGCTGTGGGAGTGGTTAACGCTCCCGCTTTCTGACACTGCCTCATTTCTTCCTAATAGAGAGGCAATAGTGGCAGAGTCCAAGATGGCAGCACTTGTGGGAGCTCATGCTCTATGTCATCCTGGCACCCACTTTAATTAGAAGTTAATTTTCTCATGCCGGCCGCGGAGGCCGTTGACTATAACAGGTCTCAAGCTCGTACTCTAAGCTAGGACCTCGGAGCTCCTCCGTGCGGTAGATCCAGTTTCCTGCCCTGTACAGCTCTTCGCTGGTGACCAGTTCCCTGAGGGACAGCTAGATGTGGCCTGTCCCCTACCTGACACTGACTGGTACTAACCATACCACCTTCTAGAACTCACATCTGCTTGCTTTAAGCCCACCAATTGGAACTCTCCAAGTAAAACTTGTTTGAATAATGTCCTGGACTGTGTAAAAGGCATGGGCCCCATGAGTCCTCTGTCCTGCCTTGGGATTATGGTCATGCACACCCATACTCATCAAAGAATAAAATCAACACACACACATCCCATGCCGACAGACCTCCAATTTACTTGCTGTATTGAAGAGAATGATCTTGAACTAATGATCCATCCTTCTGTCTCTACCTCCCAAGTTCTGGAATTACAGGCACGTACCACCAAGCCTGGCTCATAGGCAGACTTTCTTCAGCAGTACAGAGTACACATAGACATAGTATTTGTCTCTATGTTCAGATACGAGAATCAGCCAAGGACTTTGTACCTGAGTCGCTCTCTGTTCTGAGAGTGCTCAGTCGCTTCCCAAGGCCATAGGTATTCTCAGACAGCTAGAGCTGACAGTGTCATTGTCTGCCAGCACTTTGAATTTCCTTTAGTGCCTACCAAAGATGACCTGTGGTTTAGACGAGATATTTCCATAGTCTTGGCCATTTGAATACTTGGTCCTAGGTTGGTACTGTTTTGGGAGGCTTAGGAGCTGTGGCCTTATTTTAGAGGAAGTGTGTCAGTGGAGGCAAGCTTTGAGAATTTAAGGACGGGTGTCATTTCTAGCTTGTGCTCTCTGCCTCATGCTTGCAATTCAAGATGTGATCCCTCAGCTAGGAAGGGATCCTTCCAGCTGCCACACTTGGCCATGACAGACCTTTAACCCTTGGAATCTTAAATAAAATTCCTATAACTGCCTTGGCATGATGTTTTAGCACAGCATTAGAAAAGTAACTAATGACCAATCTAGCAAAACACTTTGTTTATATGTAGCTATTTATTACACTGTGTAGCCCTGGCTGCCTGGAACTCACTATGTAGACTAGGCTGACCTTGCCTGCTTCTGCCTGCTGAGTGCTGAACTTGAAGGCTTGCGTTACCGAGCCGGGCTGTAAAAAGCTTTATTCTCAGATATCTTGCCAATTGAGGGCTTACAATTTTTTGACCTGTAGTTTTCTTTATAGGATTTAGCATATATGTAGTAACTATTAATAGCTTGTTTTCTCTTCAAAGCTCCAAACTTGTCCAGGGCAGAGTCTGTTTTGTTTTCATTTCAGCATCTTGCATGTAGACACTCAAATATCATTCACAATATTTCACATATTTAAGATATGTGTGTTCCTATAAAACTGAAGACCCATATGCCAGTGTGGGCGTCTTCAAATGTGTTGGCTAGGTTCCAAGAGTGAGCATCTCCAGGGAGCAAGGCAGAAGTGCGTGCATTCTTGTTTGGAGGTTCAGGATAGTCACAGGATTTCCCCCATATTCAAGGTGA
Source organism: Chionomys nivalis (assembly GCF_950005125.1). NCBI lineage: Eukaryota > Metazoa > Chordata > Mammalia > Rodentia > Cricetidae > Chionomys > Chionomys nivalis. The sequence goes on along the minus strand of NC_080096.1, from coordinate 18,072,018 downwards.
AACAATAAGGACCTCTTTCACGTAAAAATAGGATGGTCACATTAGCAGAGAACATATGACATGGAAACTCGTGACTGTTTTCCCTGGGTTGTGGGAACTCCAGTGTCTTGGCCTTGTGTGAGCTCTGGGAATCATTCAGCCTGCAGTTTGAGCTGGCTGTTTCCCAAATACAAGTGTAGCCTGAGCAGAGACTGAAGGGATCTCTGTAGATGTCTGGAAGTCATCTCTGAACTGCAGATCTTACCTCAGCTTCCCCAAGTCCTAATCTCATGTTGACTTAGCTCACGAAGACCGTGAGCTCAGCGTAGGCACACATTGACCTGGAAAATGCTTCCAGACAGAAAGCTAGGGAAGTCTGCCCTGCAGTGTTGGTGCTGTTCCATGGCTTGTATTTTACTACTATTTTTTTTAGCATGCAAAGCAGCAGGTTTTTTTTTTTTTTTTTTTTTTGGTTCCATTTCCTGGTACCACCTTCATTACTACATCTCTTTCCTGGGCCAACCCTTCTGCCCTCAGTATTTTCACTACCATACACATTTTATCACCCTCACTGCTTCTTAGTTTGTGTTTTCTCCTTCCATAGGTCCTTTTCTAGTGTCCTGGAATTTAACTCTCAGCCCAACACCGGTGTGAATTTGTACAAATTAGAACTTAAGTCTGCCTTCACGAGAGCACAGGCTGTATTTGTATTTCTGAGGCTTTGTTGCCTCACAATGTAAGTTTCCCAGTTCTATTCATTTTCTTGAAAATTGCATAATTTTATTTTTTTTATTTATTTTTTTTAAAAACATTTATTTATTTATTATGTATACAATATTCTGTCTGTGTGTATGCCTGCTGGCCAGAAGAGGGCACCAGACCCCATTACAGATGGTTGTGAGCCACCATGTGGTTGCTGGGAATTGAACTCAGGACCTTTGTAAGAGCAGGCAATCCTCTTAACCTCTGAGCCATCTCTCCAGCCCAATTTTATTTTTTTTTAAGGTTGAATAATTCTATTATGTATGTATACCACATTTTCATTACCCGTTCTCACCTGTTGATGAACCTCTGGGTTGATCACGTCTCCTTGGTGTTGGGAATCAAACAGCAATAAACATTGATGAGCAAGTATGGCTGCAGTAGTTTCTAACCTCGGGGCATATGCTCAGGAGTGGAAGAGGTGAGTCACATGCTAGTTCTGGTTCTGGATTTTTTTGAGAAGGTCCACACTGATTTCCACGGTAGCTGCATTATGTTACACATCCACCAACAGTGAATAAGGATTCCTTTTTACCCACATTTGTTGTCATTTTTTCCCTTTAAGTTTTATTTTATGAGTATGGGTGTTTTGCCTACACATGTGACTGTGTACTGGGTGCATGCCTGGGGCCCTCAGACAAGAACAGTTCTTGTCTGAGATCTCCTGGAACTGGGCTTCTAGACCATTGTTAGCTGCCAGGAATATTGGTGCTGGGAATTGGACCTGGGTACTCTGGAAGAGTAGTAGCCAATGCTCTTAGTCGCTGGAGCCATCTCTCCAGCCCTGTACTGGCTGGTTTTATGTCAACTTGACACAAGCTAAAGTCAACAGAGAGGAAGGAGCCTCAACTGAAAAACTGCCTCCATAAGATCGAGCTGTAAGGCATTTTCTTCATTAGGGATTGTTGAGGGCAGAACCCAGCCCATTGTGAGTAGTGACATCCCTGGGCTAATGGTTCTGCCATCTATAAGAAAGCAGGCTCAGCAAGCCAGCAAGCAGCACTCCTCCATGGCCTCTGCATCAGCTCCTGTCTCCGGGTTCTTGCCCTGCTTGACTTCCTGCCCTGACTGATTTTGGTGATGAACAACAATGTGGAAGTATAAGACATGAACTCATTTCTCCCCAACTTTTTTTGGTCATGGTGTTTCATTGCAGTAATCGAAACATAACTAAGATAAGCCCCTTATTTATGTTCTTGATAGCTGAAAAGGGTTAGATGGAATATCAGAGTCGTTTATTTTGAGACAAGGTTTCTCTGTGTAGTCCTGGCTGTCCTGGAATTCATTCTGTAGACTAGACTGGCCTTGAACTCTGATCTGGTTGGCTCTGCCTCCTGAGTGCCGAGATTAAAGGAGTGCACCACCACCGCCCAGCATCAGAGTAGTTTTAATTGTATTTCTCTAACCACTAAAGGCATTGACTATTTTTATATTCATTTGAGAACTATTCACAGTTCCTTCACACATTTTAATTTTATTGTTTATTTATTTTTAAGGTAGGGTCTTTCTCTGTAGTCCTGACTGGCCTGGAACTCGCTCTGTAGACTACTCTGGACTCACACTCATAGAAATCCTCCTGCCTCTGTTTAAAGGTGTGTCTGTGTGTGAATATGTGCTTGTGAATGCAGATACCCACAGAGGCTAGAGAGTGTCAGATTTCCTGGAGCTGGAGTTACAGGCTTTTGTGAGCTGCCTGATGTGGGTACTGGAAATCAAATTCTAGTCCTCTGCAAGAGCAATATGTGCTCTTAACTGCCAAGCCCTGTCTATAGCCTCTCCTTAGTGTATATTTCTTGATTGGGTTTATTTTCTTGTTGTTTAGTTGTTGGAGCTCTTAATGTATTATAGATATTAATGTCATATATATATGGCAAAATTTTTCTCCTTTTCTGTAGACTGCCTCTTTCAATTAACTGTTACTATAAAGAAACTTTTTAATTTCAGGAGGTTCTATTTGTTAATTGGTTCTATATTCTGAACAACTGGAGTTATACTCAGAAAAAATGTATTTTCTCTACTTTTTCCCTGAGCAGTTCTAGTTCTTACATTAAGGTCTTTGATCAGTTTGAAGCTGGCTTATGTTGAGATGGGCCTAGTTTCATTGTTTTACAGCTTTCCCCAGCACCTTGTTAGAGATCTATCTATCTATCTATCTATCTATCTATCTATCTATCTATCTATCTATCTATCTATCATCTATCTATCTATCTATCTATCTATCTATCATCTATCTATCTATCTATCTATCATCTATCTATCTATCATCTATCTATCTATCATCTATCTATCTATCATCTATCTATCATCTATCTATCATCTATCTATCATCTATCTATCTATCTATCTATCTATCTATCTATCTATCTATCTATCTATCTGACTGTAGCTGCCTGTGTTAATGTTAGGTATTTTATTCTTGTCTATTGATCTACATGTGTGTTTTTGTGCAAGTACCATGCTCTTTATTACTATAGCTCTGAAGCATAACTTGGAATCGGGTGTGGCAAGATCTCCTGCATTCTTTTTACTTAGGATTGCTTTGGCTATCCAGAGTCTTTAGTGATTCCAAATGAATTTTAAGGTTTTCTCCTATTCTGTGAAGAATGATGTTGATGTTTTGATGGGGGTGTCATGGGATTTATAGTTTGGTAAGTTTCCTGTGGGTTAATTTTGGCTCACGTTGGAAGGGATAGTACCTTGTGGTGGTCATTTGGTCGCCTTGCACCTGCAGTTAGTAGCAGAGAATGACTGCTGGTGGCTCAGCCAGCTTTCTCCTTTTTCTGCATGGCGCTGCCTATTTAAGAGTGAGTCCTCCCACCTCAGTTAATTTAAAATAATCCCGCATGGCCAGAAGCGAACCTAATCTAGATAATTCCTTCCTAGTGCGCCCCAGAAGCTTGCCTCCTAGGCTGTTTTAACTCCTGTCAAATGGACAGTATTAATGACCAAGGTACGGTAGCCATTTTCACAGTATCAGTTCTTGGAAGTCATGAGCATGGAAGATCTTTTCTCTGAGTGTTTTATTAAAGTTTCCATTATAATTATAGAGATTTTTCAATTATTTGGTTAAGTTTATGCCAAGGCATTCTTTCCTGAGGTAATTTTGGATATGCTTTCTTCCTTGGCATACTTGTTATTGGTATATAGGAAGGCTACAGATGGATGTATGCTAATGTATCTTGATGCCTTGCTGAAAATATTTATCAGTTCTTAAGGTTTTCTGGTAGTGTGTAGAGCCACTATGTACAGATCATCATTTACGAGAAGGGATCTTTGGCATTTCCTATGTGTGCCCCTTCCATTTGCTTTTTTAATTCTCTAGCTAAGACTGCTAACACTGGTTCAGAGTAGAAAAAGTAGGCAGACACCTTCGACTTTCTCCTGATTTTAGTGGATGCTTTGAATTTTTCATTAAGTACTGCAATGATGGCTATAGGTTTGTCATGTCACCTTTATGTTTGTTTCTCCTGAGTTTCTTTAGGACTTTTGACTGATTTGAACCCAACCCATGTGGTTCTGTGGCCATGTTCTGAACCATTAAGTGAATATTTGAAAACCACTGAAAATGTATCAATTGCCAGTACAGAATTACTCTAAATCTAAAGAAGAGTGCCTCATTTTTGGATACTTTGATAAATTCTCTTTGGTTAGCCTTATTGATAAGTGTTGGAAATTGGAAAGACTGGGCTACTTGGAATATGTGATTGCTGAGGTCAGGATCCTCAAGATGGCAGGAAGTAGTGGGAGGTGATGTCCAGTACAAACTACCCAGCGTCACTGGTATAGTAATAGGTTCAATTATTTTTCTCCCTCAGACACATTTAATCAAACCAGGCACCAAAATGCTGACATTGCTTCCTGGAGAAAGAAAATGTGATACTTCTTTTATTCGAAGAAGAAGCACTCGGCAGACCAGCATTGCATCCTTTGTCACCTTGCAACCAGGTATGGTGACCCGCCTGGGAATCTTTCATTATCTGAGGAGCAGAACAAGTGTGTTCATTTCTCCATGTTGAAACATTTATGAACTGTAGATGTTGCTCTGGAAAAGGAATATATTATACATGCTTTTTATATGTGTGCTTTGCTGGTTCTGTTCTCTCCGTCTAATTTTAACTATTTGTATTTACCAACAGAGCAGTGAGGAGGAGCATACTTGAGAGCTCAGCCAGGTGGAGGGGGTGGGCCCACTCTTGGGTGTCACTCAGGATTGTTCTGTATAAACAGAATGTGCACTATTCCTCTTTCACATGAAACTTACACTTTTAATTTACATAACAAGGAAAGCTTCCTCTGTACCCCCAAAATCAACTTTCCCCAGTTACAAAATCTTGTGTATTTATTTTATATACTGTTGAATTCTAAGAAAACGCTAGTGTTCTCACAGAACAGTTTCTGCAGTGTAACTTATTAGGAGAGGACAAAAATAAACCTACCATTCTGCTTTTTAAAACTGTATCTTGATATAATTTGTGTAGAATGGGAATCTGTTTCATTCATCCTTAAGGGAGAACAGGATCCATCCTACACTTAATGGACTAGCTAGACGCTAGTTTTTCAGTTTGTAACTGGTTGATTTAGCATCCTAATATATCTTCATTGGCTTTCCCATGAAATGTCTGAATTGTGGAAAAGCTACATTTATTTTTATTATTACCAGGAAATTTTAGAGTTTGATAATGATTTTATGACCTTACAAAATATCTGCCGAGAATATTTCCTTAGGGTAATATTTGGATTTGTGTTAGCTAGTGGCAGGATCAATGTTCAGTAGGAACCATAGTAAATAAAAAGTTTAAAAACTATTTTGCCCTGTGCTAAAAAGCATGTAACAAAAACTGAGTTGGAGAAGTTGGCCATGGTCTAACTGTAAACCACACTTGACATACTAGGTAGATGTAGGTCACTGGGAGCATCCACGTGTTTGAGTAGGGGACTATATGACGGAAGTTTTAGAGCATTCAGCAGGGAAAAGCAAGACTGAAAGCAGGACTATTAGCCATGCAGTTATTTCAAGAGCCTAGGACTCCTGTACCCAGTAGTAATAGCAGCTGACACTGGTCTCAGAAAACACAACAAAATTCTGTTCAGGGCAATTTTTTTAGTGGAATTATCTTTCGTTTCATTAGGAATGGCAAATGGGGGCAACCAGAAGAGCATTTTATCTCTCAAAGAAAATCAGATCAACAAAGAATGCAAGAGAACCCAGGGATTGGGGGATTGCTTGGTATCACCTTTGACCACAGCAGCCCCTGCAGACATCCCGGAAGCTGGACATTCTCCTGCATCTCCCCACTTCTCTAGCTGCCACAGTTTGGAAACACCGCCTTTGACTACAACGTCTTCGCCCCAACCTGACATCCTGATGGACGCTCGACTAAGTAAAGCCTCCCTGACTTCTTCCTTTACCCAGGACATGGACGGTTATTGTTTGCTGGACCGAAGAGAGGCCAGAAAGAAAAGGGAATGGCTTCATGGATCTAAGACAAACTGTCCAGGCATGGGAAGCCACATTAGACCGTCTGGGGGTAAATGCTATCAGCCCTTGGACAAAGCTGAACTGGGAGAAAAAGGGACTGCCAAGAAAAACATGCAGGCCTCTGTGCATCTTCAAACCTACAGGTTAGAATCCTGGAGTAGGAAAAAACTGCTGTCGGTGGCAAAAAGCCCTCTTCTTTCTGTGTTTCCCTGGGATAGTGAAAGGAATGAGAGGGACTCCTGGAGTCAGCTTTTCACTGAGGATTCCCAAGGCCAGCAGGTCATTGCCCACAACACTAAAATGCCTTTGCAAGATATAACCAATGATAGGAATCAAGGCTCGGGGCCGTTTCCTGACAGCCCTCAGGCTCAGTGCCAAGAAGAGCCTACTCTGTTACAGCTGCAGCCAAACCTGGTCTTTACCCAGGACTCTGAAGGTAATCGGGTTATCAGACACTAGTTTTAAATGTTTGTGTGGGTGTATCTTGAAGTGGCAGAGATGGAGGGAAGAAGAGTGGGGCTGGGTAGAGAGGAGGGTTTAGGTGAGAGGCCATGTGGGCTGAAGCAGTTGTCATTATGGAACATTGTGCTCATGTAAATAAAGCAAGCACTGTGTGGTAGACATGCTTTTCTCTCAGGAAGGTGACTGGTGCATTCCATTGGATGGATGCCAACTGAGACAGTAGGACAGGACTGTTGACTGAAACCACTTCTCAGTTCAGAGCTGCTACTCTGTTCTTCCAGAGGCCTGGCTGTTTTTGCTTCCTACAGATATGTTCTCTTTTCACCTCTGGCTGGACCACTCAAGCATGAGCTTGGGACCATTATTCCCAACTGCATTTTAAGAGATGTCTCCCTCCCCAACCCAGGTGGTGTGGAGCTGGTGGGAGGGCACATGATCCTTTTTTTTTTTTTTTAATGGTAACTATATACATTGTTGACCTGGAACTGGAGAGATGGCTCAGCAGTTGAGCATTTGCTGCCTCTGTAAAGACCCAGGTTCAGTTCCCAGCATCCACATGACCTCTGCAGGCACTGAGCACACATATGGTACACAGACATAAAATGAAATCAGTTAAAAACAAGTTGTTTGCTGTCTTCCCATTCCCAAATCTGAGCTGTGTAATAACCTAGTTTTTTTTATTACTCCCTGCCCCGTCCCCCCAGAAGAGGGAGGTTCCTTTTGGAAAACTGTGAAGCTGGATCTAGTGATAATTCAAAATAACTTTTAGCTGGGTATGGCAACTCAGGAGACAGGATTTTCATGAGTTCAAGGCCAACTCACAGCCACGTAGGGCATACTCAACCAGCCTGAGCTAGAATGACGCTGTGGTTTGAAAGAAAATGACAACAAAGGGAGTGACACTATTAGGAGGTGTGGCCTTGTTGGGGTAGGTGTGGTCTTATTGGAGGAAGTGTGTCACTGTGGGGGTGGGCTATGGGGTTTCTTGTTTTCAAACTTTCCTTGGAGTGGTGGTGAGTCCACTTCATGTTGCAAGATGTAACTCTCAGTTCCAGCTGCCTGCACACTGCCGTTCCCCTTCATGATCATAATGGATTGAACCTCTGAAACTGTAAGTAAGCCACTTCAATTAAATGTTTTTATTTTTAAAAGTTGCCATGTTCATGGTGTCTCTTCACAGCAATAAGAAACCTAACTAGAGGGCTGGAGAGATGGTTCAGCGGTTAAGAGCGTTGCCTGCTTTGCCTGCTCTTCCAAAGGTCCCGAGTTCAATTCCCAGCAACCACATGGTGGCTCACAACCATCTGTAATGAGGTCTGGTGCCTTCTTCTGGCCTTCAGGCATACATGCAGACAGAATATTGTACACATAATAAATAATAATAATAAAAGAAACCCAACTAAAACAGACATCCTGGCTGAGCGGTGGTGGTGCACGCCTTTAATCCCAGTACTTGGGAGGCAGAGACAGGCAGATCTCTGTGAGTTCGAGGTCAGCCTGGTCTACAGAATGAGTTCCAGGACAGGTTCCAAAGCTACAGAGAAGGTCTGGAGAGATGGCTCAGAGGTTAAGAGAACTGACTGTTGTTCCAGAGGTCCTAAGTTCAATTCCCAGCAACCACATAATGGCTCACACCCATCTATAATGATATCTGGTGCCCAGAACACTATATAAATAATAAATTTAAAAGAAAAAAAAAGGGGGGGTCTTTTTAAAATAAAATAGAGAAACTCTTGTCTCAAAAAACAAAAGCAAAACCCCCACATATCCTGCTCAAAAAGAAAAGGGAACACTGATGTGCAATTACATGTGCCACACCAGAGACCAGCTTCCAAGAATCCTATCTCCTTTACATGGATTCTAAGCTCAGATCATCAGGCTTGAGTGGCAAGACTTCCTTTTTCTGAGCCATTCTGCCAGCCCAATATAGCCAAGGTATCCTGGAACTCACGTGTAGACCATGTTGGCCTCGAACTCAGAGCTCCAATGGCATTTGCCTTCTGAGTGCTGGGATTAAAGGTGTGTGCCATCACCATCTGGTCCCAAGTCAGCTTTTTAGTAACTGGTGTCAACTGTCCTGTGTTCTGTCTACCCGAGCACCACCGTTCGTGCAGCCGTTGTGTCACAGGTATGACACCCGAGGCGTAAATAGCCTCTAGGATGTGCAAACACAGGATGCTAAATAATGGAACTACTTTTAGGAGATTTGGGAGATTTTCTATGGAAAGGAGGACAAAACCCTTTAGAATAAAATGTATGTCTGTTTACCTCATGTGAGCCTGATACCTATGAGACCAGAAGTGTCAGATTCCTGGGACCGGACTGAACAGCCATGTGGTGCTGGGAACTCAACCTGGTTCTCGGAAGAGCAACCAATGGTCTTGACCTCTGGGTCATTTCTTCAGCCTCAGGAAACTTCCTCCTATGGCAGTGGTTCTCAATATGGGTCACGACCCCGTTGGGATTGTGTATTAGGTGTCCTGCATATCAGATATTTGCATTATGATTCACAACAGTAGCAAACTTACAATATAGAGTAGCAACAGAATAATTTTATGGTGGGGGGGGGTCACCACAACATGAAGAACTGTATTAAAGGGACACAGCATTAGGAAGGCTGAGAAACACTGTCCTAAAGGCAAGAAAGGAGCCTGTTTAAGAAAGCTCACATACCTTACAATTAACAGGAGTCCTCCCCAAAGGCCACTGTGGTCAAAACTCAGTGATAAAGAAAATGCACCATTTCTCCAAATCCTTCATTTAATGTCAGATAGCACTTCAACTCAGACACGCAGTATTCATAGAGAAAAGGGCCCTGAGGGCACCTGAGTCATGCATGATGCAGAAAATAAAATCTTGGCCCAACCCAGAGAAATCGGTTATTGTCCTAGAAGGATAGTATGCTCTTTTCTCTCCCCAATTCTCCTTCCCAGACTTAAGTCCATGGAAGAAAATAATTTCACTCAGTAGAACTTCTGAGGCCCTGGAGGGTAGATCTGGTTGTAGTTTTATAAAATATGTTTAAGAAAAAAATAGCCCAGGCCTCCCTGCAGCAGCCAAGTATTGGCTGGTTCAGTGGCCTGACTGCCATAGCTAGAGGAAAAGGTGACTGCTGGGCACTGGTGTGGGTTTTGATGGAGCAGCAGAAGATCGTCCCTGTGAACATGAACATAAACAGCCCCTCCCCCTTAACCTTGTGGTGCTGCAAGGAAGCTGCTGAGAGTGACAGCTGTGCACAAAGTGTCCAGCAGACCAATTATGGAGTCTAACGCAGTGAACTGAGTCATTCATTTAGGGCCTATTTTCACGCAGAGACTAGGAAAAACAAGAAACTTCACCTCTTAGACAGACATTCCACCCTACCCGATTGATTACCTGTAACAAATGCCTAAACTCAAACCACAGACCTTAGCTTCTGTCAAGGTTTAAGTGCAAGTAACACATAATCCAGCTCTTCCAGCCCAAGCTCTAGCTCGTTGGCAAGACACTTGCAGACTTCTAACGGAGGCAGAGACATCTGCAGCGAGGAAGGCAGCTATTGAAGGAGTCAGGAGCATGAGACTGAGGTTACAGTCAGTGCTGTCAGTTTCCTTTTCTACTGATGTCTTCTTCCTTCAGAGCAAACTTCCTCCTGAGGACCTCGGAGATGAGCACAGCAGGGTCTTCTTCCTTCAGTAAACTCCGGCTTCTGGAGACACAAGAGCTTCTATTTAGGAAGTAATTGCTCTGTTCTGGGTTGTGCTCTATGTGCATTTTGGTTTGTTTTTTTTTTTTTTTTGAGATGGGGTTTCTCTCTGTAACAGCCATAGTTGTCTTAGAACTCTCTCTGTAGACCAAGCTGGCCTCAAACTCACAGAGATCTTCCTGCCTCTGCCTCCCAAGTGCTGGGATTAAAGGCATGCACCACCACACCTGGTTTCTCTGTGCATTTTTTACCTCCTGAATCTTCACAGCTATTCTGTGAAGCAGTTGCCAGTGTATGTTCCCACACCTATGGGAAGATTTAGCACACAAAAGACATGGAGTCACAGTCAACCTCTGGCCTTTAAAACCAGCTGTTTCTGTACCTCATCTTCTCTTAACTAGAATATATATGTATTTTATGTATGAGTGCTCTGTCTGCATGTACGTATGCCAGAAGAGGGCATCAGACCCCATTATACATGGTTGTGAGCTGTCATGTGGTTGCTGGGAATTGAACTCAGGACCTCTGGAAGAGCAGCCAGTACTCTTAATCTTAACCAGAGCCATCTCTTCAGCACCTATAATACTTGTTTCTTGATTTCCTTTTAATATTTTATTTTATGAGCATATTTGTATGTGGGTGTTGGATCCCCTGGAATTGGAGAGCTGCCACGTGGGTGCTGGGAATTGAACCTGGGGTCCTCTGGAAGAGAAGTCAGTGCTCTTAACCACAGAACCCTCTCCAGCCCAGAATACCTGTTTCTTACATGGCTACAAAAAAAGGGGTAAAATGAAGGCCCATCAATTTTTTGGAGTTCTGATCTATTCTCAAGAGGGTCTGCAGTAAGTGACTGATGGCTTCGCCATTCTGATCCTTATTAGTTCTGGAGACAAGACAACCTACCACCATCTTTCCTTTTTTTTTAAAGAATTTATGATGTATACAACATTCTGCCTCCATGTACGCCTGCAGGCCAGAAGAGGGCGCCAGATCTCATTACAGATGGCTGTGAGCCACCATGTGGTTGCTGGGAATTGAACTCAGAACCTCTGGAAGAGCAGCCAGTGCTCTTAACCACTGAGCCATCTCTCCAGCCCCCATCTTTCCTTAATAGATAAAAATAGCAAAACATTTACATTATAAGGAACCGTGGGAACCAAATCAACTCTAGTGTAGGCATACCTTTATCACACAAGAGGGTACTGAATGCTCTAAAAATTAGTTGTCTGAAGCTATTAACTTCTACACATTTCATGAAGGTGTTTTACGGGTCTTGGAGGTAATACACAAAGACCAAGACTGACTCTGACTCACATGTCTGAACTTTAGCTGACCTGGCTAACTGAGCCAGGTTTAGTTACTTCTATTAGAGAAAAAGAGGCCAGTATACAAATGGGAGAGATTTTGGATATGATTTGGTCTAAGAAGCCAAGTAACAGGCTGAGAGGTGGTGGTGCACACCTTTAATCCCAGCACTTGAGAGGCAGGTGGATCTCAGTGAGTTTGAGGCTAGCCTGATCTACAAAGCGAGTTCTAGGACAGCTAGGACTTTTACACAGAGAAACCCTGTCTCAAGGAAAAAAGATAAAGAAGCCAAGTAACAGAAGGTGACCTGGTGACAAACACCTGCATTTCCAGCACTCAGGGAGCAGAGGCAGAAGGATTCTAAGTTCAAGACCAGCTTGAGTTACAGAGAGATAGACAAGGGGCATGTTTTACGACACTGACTATAAGAGGAAGGATACAAAGCCAACCGAAAATGAGGTGAGGCAGTAGCTGGATTTGGGGAGATGAGAGACTGAGGAGCCCCTGTGGGGCAGATAGGAAGTACAGTGACTAGGACAGTTTCCTGGCCAGCACTAACAAGGACAGCTATATTGGCTATCAAGGCCAATCTCCAACTAAGGCACTCCAAAACAAGCTCCTGTAGAGTGGCTCAGAGTACATTTGGAGAAACTGCAGGCTCCCTCGGGTAGTTCTAGAGCTTTTCTACCAGGAAGCTTCTCAAGGGGCTCAAGAAAATGGCCTTGCTTCCAACTTGGCCTGTCCAAATTCCCTTAGACTTGAGCATAAGGCAACCACAGCTCCATTCCCTGGGCATTCTGATTAGCTAAGTTTGCTGTGTACAAATTTGGGCTGGGTGTAGTGACCCTTGCCTTTGATCCCAGTACTTGGGAGGCAGAGACAGGCAGGACTCTCCAAAGCGAGTCCCAGACCAGCCAGAGCTTCACAGTAAGACCTTGACTGAAAAGACCAACCAAAGCCCCAAATCTGAGCAGTTTAATGCACAGCCAGATTTAAGAATTATGAATCTTAAAACCTTGCTCTCAAGCTGGGTGTGGGGGCACATTCCTTGAGTCCCAGCACTTCTGGAGTCAGATGGAGTTCAAGGCCAGCCTGGTCTATGTAGCAAGTTCAAGGATAGCCAGGGCTACACAGAGAAACACTGTCTCAAAAAAAAAAAAAACAAAAAAAAAACAACAACAACAACAAAAAAAACCCACTGGGTTCTCAAGTACCAGAACTTTGAAGGTTTTATCTTACAGAGTATTGTATGAGTGCAGGTGCCTGCAGAAGCCAGGGGTGTTAGATCCCCTGGAGCTGGATTACAGACGGCTGTGCTATGGGTATTGAGAATCAAATTTGGGTCCTCTACAAGAGCAGTCTTGCTCTTAACCACCAAGCCATCTTCCCAGCCTCAAGCTATTTTATTTAAAAATAAAATCTTTATGAAATTCTTCCACCAAAAAGTCTGCTAGTTTCCCAACTTTGAAGGGCAGAGCATGTTGAAATATGGTAGCTAGCAGTATGCAAATTAAAAAGCTACTGAGGTGGGATTTTTTTGTTTTAAATGTGCATTGGTATTTTGCCTGTGTATGTTTGTGTGAGGGTGCCAGATCCCCTGGAACTGGAGTTAGACAGTTGTGAGCTGGGAATTGAACCTAGGTCCTCTGGAAGAGCAGTCAGTATCTTGCTTTTTTCTCAGACTAGGCCCTAGTCAGTCAGCAAGCTTTATGAATGTAGTAACAATTACTCCTCATTAGCCACAACTGTCTCAAGCTCACCTGAGCTCTTAATCAGATACTCACAGGTCTTGGCTCTGTTTGATCCGGTGAAAATCCTTCAGGATGCCCATCATGTCTGCAAAGCTGCTGGCCTTAGACAGAGAGATGCAGTCATCCTCTTCAGATGAGCTGCAGGTAGCTTTGTGTTCTGGTTTGCAACATTCAGGGCTGGCAGAACAAAGCAGGGGGATTGTTGGAAGCTCAGAGACCTCTCCCTCAGTCTCCTCAGTGATGTCACTAATGACAAAGGAAGTTGTAGAGTGGAATGAGGATCCAAAGCAAGGTAAAGGAGAAGAGACATTTGAACTTCCTGGAGATAAGAAATCTGGCGTTAATGAAGACGAAGCTGAAAGAGAAAACAATAGATGTAATGGACACTGGGTTTCCATGAAGCTTCTCACAAACACCGCTTACAGAACACACTCATTTCCTGAACCCACATCATGACATTCTTAGAGTGCTAAGGGAGGGATGTCCCCAAGGGAGCCTTCCCCACTCTACTTCCCACTGAGGGCTCAGGTAGGCAGAGAAGCACTGGCTCTTGTCGTGTTCAAGACAGAAAACCCTATCCCACACACACAGTCATGAGTCCTAAATGCTCCCAATGCACAGTGAAGTACAGGTTGGCAGCCCTATTCTAAACTGAAGCCAAGTAAGGCCTGCAGTTCCTACATTTGTTATTTTCTCGATTGTAACAGTGTTTCAAGTTGATAGTTTGAATTCTGCTATCTATGAGCTTCAAGTATACTACACAAAACTCCCCAGTTTTTTTTTTTTTTTTTTTTTTGGTTTTTCGAGACAGTGTTTCTCTGTGACTTTGGAGCCTGTTCTGGAACTAGCTCTTGTAGACCAGGCTGGTCTCCAACTCACAGAGATCCACCTGCCTTTGCCTCCCGAGTGCTGGGATTAAAGGCGTGTGCCACCACCGCCCAGTTTTAATTGAGACAACTGTCTTCAGTGTTCCTAAGAAATGACACTGGTTTTTTATATTCTATGGCTCAATTTTTTTTAAAAAAAATACTGTATTTATTTATTGTATGTGGGTGGGTATAGGTTTACCATAGAGTAGGTCAGAGGACAATTTTCAGGAGTCTGTTCTTTGCTCTACCATGTGAGTCCTAGGGATGGAACTCAGGTAGTTAGGCTTGGTGGCAAGTGCCTTTACCTGCTGAGCCATCTTACTGCCCCCCACACTACAACTTTTATGTATGTGCTCCACTAGCTGATATTGTTTAGGAGCTATGTCGTTGAGTCACTTGGGGGAGAGTGATTGTCTATGCCTCTGGTTAAGGCAGGCTCCTCTCCTTCTGTTTAAGGCTCTGCCTTAACTGTATGCAGAAAGCTGCATAGAGAAGTATTCTCTGGTAGAAAAGACAATTAGAGGGAAATAGGTAATTAAGGGGCTATGTCTCATGGTGCTGGTGAGGAATGCTTATATTGAAAAGTGAGCTCTTTGGGTTCATGGAATATGTGATATTAATGACAATTAGAAAGGGGGTATTAGGTTTTTGGCTTTGAGAAGAAATTTCCTCAGTGTCACTGGTTAACTTAAAATTTTGTTCCTAATCAAACCAATCAATAAGTGACTAGTAGACATCTTCTAAAATATATTACAGGATATCTGGGCCTCAGGTCAACTCTAGAGCCCTAGGCCTAAGTCTTTCTCAATCAGAGACTATAATTTTTCTCATCCTTGCTCAATAACCAGGGGCAGGGGAAAGGACAACCTGCTATGCTACATCCTCAGTGGGGCTCCTACCTGCATCTGCTGCCACTATTTTAGCAATCTGGCTGCGCAAGTGGCTTAGTTCATCCTGCAGCTCAGTGGTGCGGCTTAGGGCAGGTAGGCCTGGCTTCTTCAGGGCCAGGAGCCTCTCCTCAGACCCACGCAGATTGGGCACCGAAGCATTCCGCTGCATGACAATCAGAGGGCTAGGCTTCCAAGTGTGTCTTAGGGGGCGCGTATCACTCCTGAACCAGAGGGAAAAAGTCTTACTACAGACAGCTGACCACTATACCCCTGATTAAATTCCTTCACCCACAGGGTCTACCACTTCCCTCTAAGCCCGTAGCTCTCATTCCTGTTGGCCTCAGCCTCAAAAAACACCCTCCTTGCTGATCGCCACTTCTGGTAGAAAAAGCTCCCCATCACCAGCAGAGCAGCTACTGCTTCGATTACCTGACCCGAGCATATGTCTCCTCTTCATCTGCAGCAATCCAGGCAATGTCAGCCAAAGTAGGGACTGGAGGTACATCTCTCAAACACAGGTCAGAAATGTTGGGCAGAGTCTGTAGGAAAGCAAAACACAACATTTATTCAACATGATAACAGCTAATTGGATTAATGCAAAATGGGACACCTAATCCAGTACTAAGTGAGGAAGGCTTCCTAGAGTAAGGAGAAAGTTTCTTGGTTACAAATCAGACTATTTAATGGGACTGGCCTGAGCCTCTCCATCCCCAATGTTTTTGCCTGCATGTATGGCCGTGTGCTGTGTGCATGCTTGGTACCGACAGATGCCAGAAGAAAGTGTCAGGTCTTCTAGAACTGAATTTATAGGTAGTTGTGAGCTGTGATGTAGGTGCTGGAAACCAGACCTAAGTCTTCTGGAAGAGCAGCTGCTAAGCCAGCCCCATATAATAAATGTTAATAGTACTTATATAGCCCTTCTTTGAAGAACCTGTGTCCTTAACTATCTTTGCGCAGCAGCATCTGGACAATGGGTATAGTCAAATGTGGGAAAACTTCCACAGTGTTACATTCCACAACTTTATTTCCCCTTGTTTCTGATGCTTCTGAGTACCCAGATCCTTCCCATGTTCTTTTGACAGTTCTGGACAGTGTTCAGTAATGAGACACTAGTCCTCTAACTATACACTTCTGATTCCAATCCTGCCTTCTAACACCAACCCTGGATTCAGTTCCTACAGATTGCAGCTATCATCATACATACATACGCATGCTTGCTTTCTCCCTAGGCCCATGTTTTTTCATGCGTGTTTCTACCTCCTCTGTGTGCCCATAATGCTTTCATGTCCATTTCCCACACTTACCACCCTAACCATCTAACACAGAGCTGGTGCCTCACCGGTTCTTTTCCTTCCGAAACTAGGTTTCTGTGCAGCCTTGGCTGTCCTGGAACTCACTCTGTACACAGGGCTTGCCTCTACCTTACAAGTGCTGGAATTAAAGGTGTGTGCCGCATCACCAGAAGTTCTTAATGGAGGCGTCTGGCTCTAATGAACATTTCACTTTGTACTACAGAAGCAGGTCTCAGAGACCTAGTGCAGATAGGGATCTCTGCTGTAGAGTGGATGCTAAAGCCTCTATAGAGACAGAGGTTAGCCTGTAACACAGCCCAGTAATACAGTGGCCATATTTGGACAGAAAGAGGAGGATGGGGATTTGAGGCCACAGAGAAACACTAAAAATAGAAGCTAAGTGGCCCACTCACAGGGCTGGTGAGAAAAGCAAGAGTCACAGCACTCATGTAGAGAGAAGAGAGACCTGCCAGGGCACAAATGCCTCAGCTCTGATGTAAGTCATCTGGAGGCTTGGTTTAGCAAAAGCTTTCTGGCCTGCTTTGATAAAATGCATCGCTGGAAGCTTATAAAATCTGAGTCACTGAGCAGCAGCAACAAAGATAAGATGAAAGATTATCAATTTATGAGCAAACGAAGTCTGACTGTTGTGGTCACATGTCTATGCAATCAGAATGGCACAATGACCAGGGTCTATTATATGAGCATTTAGGAAATGAGAAAGTGGACAAGCCTTGGCAACTGACAAGGTGGCTGCAGCACAGAAGTAGCATTCACCTCCCATACTCTTGAGACTTTACTTTCCTCACCTTCCAGTACACTTACCTCAAAGGATGCCCGGGGACAAGGTTTCAGGGGTAGATTGGTCCCAATTCTTCTTACCACACTCCGAGCAGCCCCATGTGGCTTGTTTTGCCAGATTGGGATAGTCTAGAGAAGAGAGATGGACAACCCAAAGGCCTCAGAGTGAGTAACTACTGTTCTTGCCTTCCTTTCTCCTCTGGAAGTGAGTCAAGTCAATTGTAAGGGCCAGTTTCTACACCTGGTGCTGTTAAAGTAGTGGTTGGGAGGGTCCAAAGAAGGAACCAGAATTAGCTCTGGGTATAGACTATTCTGGTTACCTCATGTTCCTCTGCACAAAAAAGTAAAAACATGGATTCATAAAATGTACCAAAAAGGAAGTAGGACTGCAGCTTCCTCAATCTAGGTCCTCAGTGAAAAGCAAAAATGAACTGGTATCTCAGGGCTTTGTATAGTTAGTTCTTCAGCAAGTTCAGTACTCAGCTCTCTAGCCCCTGCCTTGAGACTCCTTACCACATTGGCTTCCATTCCTGACAGCTCAGCCAGCTCCTGCACTTGAAGGACAAGGCACCCACAGGGCAGCTTGGGAAAGCTGGAGGTATGACTCCTTCATATCAGGCCATTCCTGGGAGCATGAGATCTTTCCTGTGAAACAAACCCAGAGTAGGGACTTGGTAGTCACAAAATAAGCCTCTACAAAGTCACTGCTAAAACCACCTTCAATGTTTAAAGGAAGAAAACTAGCCCAAGAGGCTACCCTTACTCGTCACTGGCTTTTCTAAACCCGGATCCTTACAGGTTCTGTTTCAGGTTTGCTGAGAAAGCTTGGCCAACCCAGGGAAATTTCCAGGCTCTAAGGTTAACTGAAGCAAAGCCTCAAAGATGCAGATAGAACCCTTCGGTAGTTACACAGCTCAAAGGAAAGCAAAACCTGGGTATGATCCAAGCCCAGGAATTTATTCCTGAAAACGCAAGTGGGAAAGAAAGTCAACAGCCAACTCAGGCTAATTTCAGTCTACTGGGCTGTGGGGGAAGATGAAAGTGGTCGTAAGGCTGCACCCTATCCCCAGCTGCAAACATTGTCACAGAACCACACCTCCAGCCTCACGAGTCTTTTTTTTTTTTTAAATTTTGGCTTAGTCTTCTATGGCTCTGTCTCTTAATGCTGGTTTCTTCATCTGTAAAATGGGGAAAAGAAAATCTGCCACTTGCTGGGCAGTAGTGGCACGCGCCTTTAATCCCAGCACTTGGGAGGCAGAGGATCTCTGAGTTTAAGGCCAGCCTGGTATACAGATTGAGTTCCAGGACAGACATAGCTGTTACACAGAGAAAGCCTGCCTCAAAAAAAGAAAAAAAAAAAAAAAAGAAAGAAAAACTGCCATTCTAGGCTACCCTAAAGGTCAGTAAAATTGGGGTAGGTGGGTGAAATGCTTAATGAAATTTAAGACAGTTACTCCTGAGTTTTATTGTAAAAATTCATTTCTAAGGTACAAAGCAATACTCTTGACTGCATTCTTCACAGCACGGAGGTTCAGTGAGCTTTATGTCTATCGAACACCAAGAATATACATTTTTCTAAAGAAGGCTGGGCATCAGGCAGGTGGGCATCTGAGTTGACTACAGCCCAAGACCCCATGTTGAGTTTGGAGAGAGTAGGAAAGAGAGGGACTTGTAAAAGACAACAGAGTAGCCTAAGACATTGCAGAAGGCAGACAGGGGTCTTGTCATGAGGGTTTGCAATGCCTGGGTGAGGAGTCACTGGGAAACGAGGTCTGGTGCTGAATTGGGATGAGCTGAACTTGACGGGAAGTATCTCTTCAGGGAGATCTGGAGTTCCTCTTCTACCAGAGCTGTCATGATATACACAGAGAAAGGAAAGAACTTGTCTGGCCAGTCAGTGGCTGTACAGTAGACAGTGCCCAAAGTCTCTAAGTTCTGGTATGTGCAGCCCTGTTGACGCTTACAAAATACCTGTGTGCCAGACTTCTTGCTGAATGTCATCTAAATGTGCTACTCCTGTCTTGCTTCATCTCCAAGACTCCAGCTGAATCTAATCCTTAGGTGAAGGCAGATTTTAATAAACTGCTCATTCTATTGCTCTGGTGTTTAAATTGACTCTCCTGGACTCTACAGCCCTCCTGCCAGCAGGGCCTACCAAACAGCCAGACCCCATCTTCCGGCTCCCCAAACCAAGCTGACACTGGCCAGCCAGTGCACGCTTTGCGGCCACCCTTCCTCCCTAGTCCTCTGCTCTGAGCCATCAGCTCCCAACACGCCCTCTCTGAGCCCTGGTCCATACCATTGCCTCCGTGGGACGCGGCAGAACCCTTATCCAGGTCATCCCAGTCCCTCAGCGCTGTGCTCATGCATCACGCGGGTCCTCAGTGCACGCTGTGGCCGCTCAAGCCAGAAATGAAGTAACCAATCGGCCCCCGGCGCGGCCTCTGCCAGGCACCGCAAGCGCTCAGCTTTAGGAAACCGTTGTCGGCGACACCAACTTAGCTCCGAGGCCCCGCCCCCCGCGTGCCCGTTAGCTAGCGCTCGCCCGCTCCACAGCCCCGGGTCTTCGCACCTCGGCGCCGCCGCAGCCCCTTCCGCGGGGGCAGTGTACGCGCCCCGACGCAGGGTCTCTCTCGGCAGACCCGCTCTGCTCCACGGAGGGCCTCGGCCCGGCACTCCCGGGTCAGGCAGAAACTTTGCCCAGCGGTGCCCGGCGGACACCCGGGCTAAGTGCGCGAGTGTGCCACGCCAGCTGGAGGGAAGGCCTCGCGCCCTCAGCGACGTGCCCCCCGCCCCCGCGAAGGCGGCCCGGCCCAGGCCAAGGTCGGCCAAGTCCTCACTCTGTGTCCCGGTGGCCCTTGGACCCACGGGCCGGAGCCTCCAGGCCGGTGCCGATTCCAGAAACGCCACGCGGCCGGGGCGCGAAACCTGGGGTCGCACGCTAAAGGCGGGGTCGACCCCCGCGGCTGGGGGACTTGGCCGGCAACTACGCCTCGGGACCAGTGTCCCCGCCAAGGAGGGGCAGACAGCGGCGCCTCCCGCGAGAACGCGCACGGGACTAGGAATCACGCGCTGCCCCTGCGCCGGGACGGAGGCGCTGGCAGCAGACCCGCGGCGCCCACCGCGCCCACCGCCCTGCCTGCGGCGCTGCCCCGCATCGGGCTCACCTCAGACTCAAGCTCCGGACTCACCTCAGCCCCTCCTACTACAGCAGGCAGCCGAGCCTCAGACATCACTTCCGCTCACCCGCCTCCGGAAGCAATCGTTTGCAGCTGCGCAGCATGCCGCATGCTCTGGAGAGGCGGGATTAACAAGGGGCCGGAGCGGACGCAGTCTCTTGAGTGGACAGCAACCCGGGAAGCCCCGCCCCTCTGCAGGCCCCGCCCCCGTGTGCGGGTTGTTCCGAGGGCTCGGAGCCTGATCTTTATCCGCGGGGTTTGCTTTCTTGTTGCTCCCCCACATTTAGTCTCAACTTCTGGACAGCGGTAGTCTGCCTGTGTAGCAGCTCAACACTTAAAATAAGTTGGTGGCGCACCTACTCCTGCTGCAAGTCTCCGAATCCTCGTCTTGGCATTTCTGGCATTCCTGTCTAGTCTGGGCTTTTCGTTCCGTTCTGTAGTTGCCTGACACAGGCTCCCAGCAAAAATGGCTTTCTCCCTTGACGCATGCCCTCCAGGACTTCGGAGCAGCTTTCTTCTGTTTAAAAGCTCGGCATCTCACACATATGCATACACATACACACGCGTGCAGCATGATTCAGTTTGTGGGTTAGATGGGTGGATTGATGACACCAGAGACTCTTCCAAGCTCGCAAGCTCATTCCTCTGGTCTCCATGGCATCCAGTTAACGGGACACATTGCAGTTTCTGCCGTTGGTACAAGGCTTTGCCTGACTCACCAGTTGCATTCCTTTGGTCCCAAAGCCTGTCATCCCATCTGCCAGGGACAAATTGTTGGCTTCGTGGGCAGACAGTCCGATGCAGTCACAATGGGCACTACGCCCAGACCTGCCTGACTGCGCCTGTGCATGGTTTCTCTATTGTTGTCCTCTTGAAATTAGTTATGGGTTGCTGAAGAAAGGGTACTCTCCGAGTAACGTGTCCTTAGGTGACTGCGTTATTGAGTATACTCACACACACTACGTAACGCAGTGTGCGACACCTAAGGGAACTGGTGTAGCCCTATTGCTCCAGGCGGCAAACCTGCTCAGTTGCGGTGCCGAATCCCAGGGCAGCTGCAGCACAACTGTAAACATCGAAACACAGATGGGGCCCAGCAAAATCCCAGCAAAATCCTTCAAAGACCTCAAAAGAACGGTACTCAACTTCATTTGGAAAAGCAAAAATCCCAGGATAGCCAAAACAATCCTGGGCAATAAAAGAACTTCTGGAGGCATTACAATCCCTGACTTCAAACTCTACTACAGAGCTACAGTACTAAACACAGCCTGGTACTGGCATAAAAACAGACAGGAGGACCAACGGAACCCAATAGAAGACCCGGATATCAATCCACACATCTTCGAACACCTGATCTTTGATAAAGAAGCAAACAATATCAAATGGAAAAAAGAAAGCATATTTAACAAGTGGTGCTGGCATAACTGGATATCAACATGTAGAAAAATGAAAATAGACCCATATCTATCACCATGCACAAAACTCAAGTCCAAATGGATCAAAGACCTCAACAAAAAGCCAGCTACACTGAACCTTTATAGAAGAGAAAGAGGGAAGCCACACTTGAACACATTGGCACAGGGAACCACTTCCTAAATAGAACCCCAGCAGCACAGACACTGAAACAATTAATAAATGGGACCTCCTGAAACTGAAAAGCTTCTGTAAAGCAAAGGACACAGTCAACAAGACAAAACGACAGCCTACAGAATGGGAAAAGATCTTCACTAAACCCACATCAGACAGAGGTCTGATCTCCAAAATATACAAAGAACTCAAAAAATTGGACACCAAAAGATCACATAATCCAATAAAAAAATGGAGTATAGACCTAAACAGAGAACTCTCAACAGAGGAATCTGAAATGGCTGAAAGATACTTAAGGAAATGTTCAACATCCTTAGTCATCAGAGAAATGCAAATCAAAACAACTCTGAGATTCTATCTTACACCTGAAAGAATGGCCAAAATCAAAAACACTGATGACAACTTATGCTGGAGAGGTTGTTGGGAAAAGGGAACACTCCTGCATTGCTGGTGGGAGTGCAAGCTGGTACAACTCCTTTGGATGTCAGTGTGGTGATTTCTCAGAAAATTAGGAAACAACCTTTCTCAAGACCCATTAATACCACTTTTGGGTATATATCCAAAGGATGCTCAATTGTGCCACAAGGACATGTGCTCAACCATGTTCATAGCAGCTTTGTTTGTCATAGCCAGAACCTGGAAACAACCTAAATGCCCCTCGATCAAAGAATGAATTAGAAAAATGTGGTACGTTTACACAATGGAGTACTGCACAGCAGAAAAAAATAACAATAGCTTGAACTAGAAAACATTTTGAATGAGGTAACCCAGACACAGAAAGACAATTATCACATGTACTCACTCATAGGTGGTTTTTAAACATAAAGCAAAGAACTGCAAAACCACAATCCCAGATAATTTAGACAAAAATACGGACACAAAAAGAGACTTACATAGATATAATTTACATGGGAAGTAAAAAGTAGAAAAAGACAAGATCTCCTGAGTAAATTGGGAGCATGGGGACCTTGGGGGAAGATTGAAGGGGGGAGGGGTGAAGCAGGGAGAGGAGCAGAGAAAAATGTAGAGCTCAATAAATATCAATAAAAAAATAAAAAAGAAACACAGATGGGGCACCACTCAAGTCCCAGATAACAGGAATTTCTCAGTTCCTGTGATTGTAAGATATCACTGTCACACAGCCTTTCAGTGACAGAGCCACCATTGCGTAGCACCTAACTAAATGCTTCTGGCGTTTTTCTTGCACTTCATTTTGCACTGGTCCCCAGAAGGTATGTCAGTGGCTATTTTCCAACCCTAATCTGGAAACTGACTTCGCTTCGCCGCGTTAGTCAGTGACAGAAGCACAAAAGGCGGCTTTGGCTCTGCAGTGTGGTTTGCCCTAGAGCCCTCCTCTGTGGATGGCTAGGTGTTGACACTCTCTGGTTCTGCGTCTTTTTCTTGCCCTCTTCTGACTCAACCCTTCTTACAGGTCTTCCCCTCCTAACACCCTTCCCACCATGTATGTGCACTATGGTGCCTATGTGGATGTCAAAAGACAACTGGGAATTGATTCTACCACGTGGGATTCAGGGACTGAACTCAGGTTGTCTTGGTAGCAAGCACCTTTACCCACTGAGCTATCCCACCACCCCTACTGGCACACTTCCTCCCATAATTACCTAATGCTTCTAGACAATGGGTTTAACCTCAGGCCCACTCTCTACACAAAGTTCCAGATTCTTTGGTATATTTTATCATTCTATCTATTACAGACTTACCTTAGGCAAGTCACTCAAGACCTCCTGACAGACAGAACTCCAAAGACAGACCAGCTCAAATGTGCCCATCCTTGCCTGTCTCCCGACAGAGGCAGCAGTCAGACGGCACAAGGTTGAAACCAAACATCCTGCTCAAAGGAAAAGCACCAAGATCCCTTCAACTCTCCAATTTTATTACAGGACATGCTAGGGATGGGGCAAGAGAGAGACACGCAAGAGAGGTGACACGCAGGCAGCTGGGGATGTGCAGTGGTATCAGCTGAAGACCCAGAAAGCCCTAGCAGTCAGTGTGGAATCCACTCTGGCCCCTTCTGAGGCTGGGTGGCACACGTGCACCATGCCCACAAGATGGCAGAGGCACTGTGAAGCACTCAGGTGCCCTCCTTCTCTGTAGGGTTCATGGAAGAACCCCCCCCCCCCCGAGAACCTGGCAGAGCTATTGGCACCTGCTCTGTTCAGTCCTATTACGAATCATGATTTTTTTCTTTGAGACAGGGTTTCTCTGTGTAGCTTTGGAGCCTGTCCTGGAACTCACTCTGTAGACCAGGCTGGCCTCAAACTCACAGAGAACTGCCTACCTCTGCCTCCTGAGTGCTGGGATTAAAGGCATGCGCCACCTCCACCTGCAGGAGTCATGATTTTAGAGGAGTTCCTTCCCACCATGGGGGGAAGTGAGTAGGGGTATCAAACAAAGCACCCCCAAACCAACACACAGCCGCTGGAGTCACGTGGATTTAAATCACAACTCCAGAGCTCTGAGTGACCCTGAGAAGCCACTTGGCTTCCCCAAGATGCGAACACGTTGGTCTGAAAATGGGGGTAATTTTCTAATTCACTGTTCTGTTGTGAGAACTAAATGAGAAAGCGGGGGTGGTTGCTGCAGGGCATCCCAGAGACTCTGAGGTGGGCGCCGTGGGTGACTCCAGCAGCAGACAGGGGGGCTGGGCTCAGGGAACGGCTACCAGCCTTCCTCCTCTGCCAAGCTGAAGGCTGAGCCCCTGGTGGAGCAGGGGAAAGAACTGGGAACACATGGAACCGGGTGAAGTCAAGAAGGCCTTAATGACATTAAGATCAAGTGTGCAGCGCAGGACAGAGCTGGGGAAAGGCTGACCCTCGGAAGGACTACTTATAAAAAAGGTAGAAGAGAAGGAAGACGGGCGTATTCCCACCCCCACGTGCAACTGCGAGGACATCAGGCTGGACCCATCTGGGATTTCAGACCCAGCCATCATGCGGCTGCTGCTGGGGGAAGCCACTGCCCCCTTTCTTTCTCCTCAGCATTCAGATTTTTTAAAAAATATAAACTGTGAGAAAATTCATATATAAAACGAGAACATTCATATAAAAACACTTTTCTGTGTGTATAAAAAAGACTGGCCATGGTCAGTGGTTCAGGGTGTGGACCGAGTCTAAGAGTAGCCGAGGGGAACTGGTGATCACCCAGTGGCAAACGAGTCTGTCCGTAGGACCCTGAGGACCTAGACAGTGCTGGCTGTGGTGAAGGCTGTGGTCTTTGGCTGGGCTACACTTCTACAGAGTAAGGGTCTACAGGTGGGAGGTGTCATGGGAACACTGACTCCAATGGTCCTGTCATGAACCCCTGCTAGGTGCAGGCAGTAGGACCCCACGCCCCAGAACCCATCACTGACATACAACCTACTTCACAGTGAACGTCAACTCCCCAAACAGGACTGGGCTCGGGCCATCGGGTCCATGAAGCGCTCTGAAGGGGGGCAGTGTGACAATATGGTCTCCGCTTCTGTAGAAGGGCCCTGCACATAGGCTTCCACAGCCGTCTCCGGCTGACGGCGACTCCAAGCTGGGGGCACTGGGCACAGAAAGCTGCCTGGGGGATGCCAAGAGAGAAGGCGCCAAACAGGCATGGGACTGGCAGCCTGGCACCCAGGGCCAAGCTCTTGAATTCCTTCGACTTGAGAGGGGAGCCAAGAAAGAAGGGGCAGTCTGTCTTCCCAGCACCAAGGCCCTGACCTACATCGCTGTATGGAAGAGTCACGGAGATCACCCCAGACTCTGTTTTGGGGGACTTGAAGCTTTGGGAGCCCGATGAGAATGGAAGAACTGGTAGTGGTAGCAGGCCTTTGGCTCATTTACACACTCAGCCAGGCCCTTTGCCTAACCACCTTCATTCAGGCTAAGTGAAAGGAGCAGCCTTGGTTGGCCTTTGACCTCGCTAGGCAACCTGGGAGTGACGCGGAGGCCATTGCCAGTGTGAAATGGATGGAGGGCATTGTGGCTCCAGGGTGTGTGGAATCTGTCCACCAGGTTCTCACCAGGTCCAGTTTCTCTAGGACTCTAGGCTCCCTAGGGCTGGAGCAGGGGCAGGCCACGCCGGAGTCCCTCCCTCAGGAACTGCATGTAGGTGGCTGTGGATGGGTCCTCAAAGGTCGAGAAGCTGAAGACGTTGTTTTCCATGTCTTCCGGCTTCATGGAGGTGATGTCCAGGAAGTAGTTGGCATTGATGTGGTGGACCTGGGGGAAGGGCTGGGTGAGGAGGACTGGAGAGGCCGAGGCCACATCTGCCCAGGCCATCACAGCCTCTGCCAGCTTCATGCTGGGGTGAGATCAGACAGGCTAGCACACTGAGGGTGATCACACTGGCTAGAGCTGCCCAGGCCAGGCTGCTCCCCTTTTCTTCAGCTCCCATGTAGCCCTTTACTGAGGGAGTGCCCCCCTACCATACCCACTAAGCAGAAAACCCACCTTCCAATACCACCTTTCCTCTACTATGCCTCAGAAATGGCCTCTCTTCTGTCCTCATGACCCCGAACACCTATCCAAGTGCTCAGGGTGCCCCATGCTCAGGGTGCCCCGTGCTCAGTGTGCCTCCCTAGATTCTCTCTGCCTCAACCACCGTGTCTATGCCTTTTTGAGGAGCTTGGTGGGGTGGGTGTGCAGTGAATGAGCAGATGGGTGAGCCACGAGGAAACGAAGCAATGGAGGTGTGAGATGCATGCCAGTCGAGTCTCCCAAAATCCTGTCTCCTTGTCTTCAGGACCTCAGGGTAGGCTCCATGGGGTAGGAGCCAGTAATACACGAGCCTCCCAACTGTCCCTCTGGGCCTTTCCTCCCTGGCTCCCCAACACGGCCAGGGGCTTCTCACCTGAGCCTGGACCAGCAGAAGCCTCAAGCACACTGTCCTTCCCCTTCATCCAGACAGCTCCTGCTCCTGACTGCCCTCCCTAGAGGCTGGCCAGCTCACCACCCTCCCATAGCCCTGTCTTCCCACTCTGGCCGCACTGAGACGTAACACGGCAGCTGGTCAGAGCTGGAGCCTTGCTCTACTACTCTGAAAATGGACAAGTTTTTCAACGCTGCCGTGACTTGACGCCAGGCCCTCTAAGCAGCCCCTCGGGAGAGGGGGACCTGGAATGTCGGCTCAGGCCAGGTCTTCTTCTATTCCTCTCTGCCCTCCCTCCCTGGCTCCCAGGGAGCCTTCCCTTGGGCCATGTTTTGTCCAGCGAGGTTCCCTTGAGGACATCTTGACTCTATTACTATATTAAATGCCTGTGTACGTGCCCACCCCAGGATCTCCTGCTCAGGATCCTTATGCCACTGATGGAGATGACAGCCTCAGACCAGCTGAGACGAGCTCAGGAAGAGACCACCCCCCATGCTCGCTGTCCCCTGCTCCCTGTCCCCTGGGACCCACCACAGTTCCGTTGGGCAGGCAGATCATCATCTCCACAGGGAAGCTGTACTTCTCCAGGTGCAAGCCTGCCAGCTGCCTGTGGAGTGCGTTCTCCTGCTGGACCTGTGAGGAACAATGTTATTTCCTGGTACCTGGGCCTCATGCTGTCTTGGGGACGCCACAGGCTGCTCCCCCTGACCCCTTGCTCACCTGCAGGTCTTCCAGTTCCTTTACCAGGGACCAGGTACTGATGAAGCTCTCGTTGAGGAGCGTAAGGATGGGCGGGCTTTCCAGGACAGTCTCCCGGAGAGTCCGCCCCGAACCTGTTCGGGGCAAGGCCAAGGGTGAGCAGCTCTAATTTTTACAGCAATGATCTCAGTCTGGGTAAGTCCTGCGGGCTGCAGAATGTCTCTGCACCCAGACGAAATAACAGGTTAGAAGAGTGGATACTATCCAGGAGTGGCGGCACACACCTGCAGCCTACCACACAGGAGGCTGAGGCAGGAGGATTGCTATGAATTGAGGCCAGCCTGTGCTACATGAGGAGTGAGTTATAGGCTAGTTTGGGCTACTGTTTCAAGAAATAATAAAAAGCCAACAGCAGACCCCCAAGGAGTAGATGCTGAATGAAGGGACAGTGGGATTAACACGAACAGACTGGCATCCCGGGTTGAGGCTGGGGTGGCGGGGACCTTCTTAGCAGCTACAGCCTCTCAATCCACTTAGTTCTGTCTCTAGAGCCTTTACATAGACACTTTCTACCCCAAACCCTCTTCCCTCCTGTCAGGTGACAAACCTCATCTCTGAGTTTAAAAGTCACTTTCTCCAGGAAACCTTCTGACCACCACTCCCCCCTCCCCGCCAGCTTCGCTTCTGTTAATCCACTTTGAATCCACTGTTGGACACCCAGAGAACTTTCCAGAAGGTCTTTGGTGAATATTCTGGATAAGAAACCCAAGCCCTGGGCTGGAGAGATGGCTCAGTGGTTAAGAGCACTGGCTACTCATCCAGAGGTCCTGAGTTCAATTCCCAGCAACCACAAAGAGGCTCACAACCATCTGTAATGAGATCTGGTGCCCTCTTCTGGCCTGCAGGGATATATGCAGACAGAACACTGTATACACAATAAATAAATAAAATCTTAAAAAAAGAAAGAAAAGAAACCCAGGCCCAGCTTCTGGCACTGTTTTTTCTCTCACTTGGAGACTTTACAGAGTATAAGATACATCAACACCCCAATGACGAAAACGGGCTCAGAGGGGAAGTTGCTTGGTCAAGGCCACCAAACTAAAATGGCTGAATATGAACACGTCCGTCTGGCCTTTTCTTCTATACTTGGCGTCATGTTCTAGGCTCAGCCCAAGCACAGCAAACCTCCCCTGGGAGTCAATTCCTAGGTGGCCCAGGTCCTTATGGCTTCAAGTTCTGTTTGTCCCAGAGCCTCTTGTGCCCCATACACAGGGTATGAAGGTCCCCCCCCCCACTTTCTCTTAGAGCTGACCAGGGTGTTACCTCACCTCAGCAGGACTGGTCGTCCAGGGCTCCCCACAGCAAGATGGAATGCACAAGTTTGTTCTCAGCCTTGGCCCTGTCAAAGGCCTCCGTGAATGGCAGGTAGTTGACCTGCGGTCAAACCAAGAGAGAAACTGAGTGGCTAGGGTCCTGTTTGGGGTTGTGCTTGTGAAGTATGTATTTATTCACGTGGGGGGGGTACATGGAGAGTGTGTGTGTGTGCGCGCATGTGTGTGCATGTGTGTGTGCAGGGGCATGGCTGAGTTTAGAGAAACAGAGAGGAATCCCAGGAATCCCACGCCCAAGCTGGCTCTGAGCCCCCAGTTCCAGCACAGTGCCCATAACCAGACTACAGCTCCCAGCCTTGGCTGCACAGAGCCTTACCCTGGCCTTTACGCCCAGTCTCACCTTCTTGAAAGGGTACATGGCCACCTCTAGGCGCCGGGCAGCTTCCTCCCAGCTCAGCTCCTGGTGCCACTTGATTTCCTCGAACACGAACTGGAGGGGTTCTCCCGAGGGCAGGTGGCTGTCAACCATCTTGCCATCCTCATCCAGGATCACAGAGGGCACCGAGGGGCCCGTGGCCTCCAGCTCCATCTGGGCCAGAAGTCAGTGGTGAGGGGTGTCTCAGAGAGGGGCCCTGAGAAACCTTCAGGGATGGTCTACTCTGCAGAGGCGGGGAGACGGGGCTCAGGGCAAAGCCTTGCAGCTGGACACATCTGGGTAGGGGCACCTGAGTGTTCACCTGGGGTATGTAGCCGATGTCCACCTCCATGTTGCTGGTCTCACTGGCCCCATACAGCCATTCCATGTCAACATTCAGGGACCTGAGGATGGCCAGGGTAAAACAACATCACCACCAAAGCCCGTTAGTCACACATCAGGTGCCATCTAATTTTATTGAGACAGGGTTTCTCTGTGTAACTTTGGAGCCTGTCCTGGAACTCGCTCTGTAGACCAGGCTGACCTCAAACTCACAGAGATCACCCGCCTCTGCTTCCTGAGTGCTGGGATTAAAAGTGTGTGCCACCACCGTGCGGCTGGTGCCATCTAATGTAATGCAAGCAGCTGTCCTATTAACATTTGGAGACACTGAGACTCCAGAGCTGTCACTGGGATTTTGACAGCAGAGCCTGAGCCAGGCCTCGACAGTTCAAAGGACTCTCATCACACGACCCATCTGCGGCAGAGAGGTGGCCAGTGTCTCGCTGCAGGACCCAGGATGAGGCCGCAGGAGAACCCTGTTGGTGCAGAGGCCCCTGGAAGAACCTCCCAGGCTGGCTCTTGCCTGCAGAAGACAGAAGTTTGGTTTGGTCAGTGCAATCTGAAGATCAGCCACACGGGGGAGCCCCAGGACTGCCAAGCAATAGTCTCTGTGGCAGTGACTGGATACCATCAGGGCTGTCCCTGTGGCCAGGTTCTTAGACATAGGCCCAGAAGCAATAGGATCTGCCTGGTCATCTACCTCCTGTCTTAATCAGTCCAGAACCTCAAAACAGGCACACTGAGGCCAGCCTCCGCCCCACTTGGCAAAACTCATAAGGGCAGGTGTACAACCATGTCTCTGTCCTGTCTCTTTCTCTCTCAGTGGGTTCAGGCTCTCCCAACCATGGTTACCCCTGCCCCATGGTTGAAACAGGGCAGGAGTCAGTCTTATACCTGGAAGGTGAGGAAATGGGCCCAGAGAGGGCCAGGGCCTTGCTCACAGCCACATAGCCCATTGCTACCAAAACCAAGTTTTGAATCAGGGCCTCAGAGCTCCCAGCTCAGGTCCCAACCTGGCACAGGTCCTCATGAGCCTGTTAATAGTCCACCCGCTATCAGGGAAGACTCTCTGGAAGCCACCCCCACCCTCCACACACCCTCTCAGTCCCCTGATTATGGAGCTGATCCGAACAGGCAAATAGCTGGCATAGGGCTAAACTAGATGTCACCTCTCTGGGAAGCCTTCCTAGACTCCCATGGGCCCTGTGCAGCTGCTGGCATTCCCCTCAGTGGCATACGTAGGCTAGCTTAGGGCTGTCTTAGGAGAGTACCAGCTCTGGGGAGGGCCTGTTGGTGGCTATGGGGCAGCAGTGAAGGCTCGAGGTGTCTTGTTGGGCTCTCTTCCCACAGAGGTGGAGGGAATGCCTGGAGATGTCTGAGTAGACAGGAAGACCACTTCGCTACCTCATGCTGCCTCCTCTTAGTCAGCAACCAGGTCCCCTAAGCGGTGGTACTGGGGGGCAGGGGAAAGGACTGAGACTCAAGGGTCCCTGGGCCCCCTGATGTCTGGGCTAAGGGGACAGGGTAACAGGAGCAGTGGTAGAATGTAGTAGCTGGGCGCTGAGGCTGTGCTGGGGGCAGTTCCTACCTGTGATTGGGCACGAACAGCCGGAAGTCACGGATGTGTGTCGCATCTTTGGACAGGATGATATGGCCGGTGAACTGGCCCGGCGAGAACCAGAAGGGGAAATCAGGAGGCTCACTGAGCTGGAACTCGGCATGGATCCTGTGGAAATGGGTTTACTAAGCCTGGACCCCTCCCCAATCTCCCCCGGAACCTAGGGGAGCCTTGCCCAGACTCCTGTGGGGTCGGGATAGGGAGACAGCAGGAGACACTTCAAATGGAGCTGTTCTTGAAGACGCATTCTCTGTGCTGCCTTCCCTGGAAGCCTTGCCCCACCTCCCCCTCCTCCTTATCCAAGGTGTGCGCATGCATGCATGTGTATGTGTCCCTCTGTGTGGATGATACCATCCCGGTTACCACCCAGGTCTAGTTCAGGACTAGGCAAGTTCCAGACACCTCTCACCAAACTTGTGTGCCCTCTGAGAAAGTCATTACTCCCCTGACCCACCGAGGAGGAAACAGGTTCAGAGACCCTGAATCCACAAAGGAGGGAGGCAGTAAAGTTTGGGGGAGGTCAATGGATAGGTCTTCCCCTACCCTCCCCCAAGCTTTGTGACACTCACCGGAACATCACCGTGTAGTAGGAGTCGCTGATGGCAGTTAGGCAGGCCACGGTGCCCTGAGGGGCAAAGCGGGTCTTCACGAAGGGGCGTGGGTGAAACATGCTCAACAGCCGGTGGATGATGACCTGGGGGCGGCAGTGAGACCCTGGCTGGCTTGTCGAACCCTCGGGCCTGGGTCTGTAAGCTCATGCCCAGAGGGCAGGACACTGAAGGAGTGGGATACCTGGTACTTGGGTCCAGGTTCAGAGAGGAAGGGCCACCCTTGAGCTGGGCCGGTGGGGCCTGCCTCTCCTGGTACTACTCTTACCTCCTTGTCCTTGGGCGGCGGTGGATAGAAGCGGTTGTTGGACAAATAGCCTGTGAAGACACTCAGCTCGCCAGGGATAATCCACCAGGGCTGGCCCAGCTCCTGACCCGGAGGCGGAAGGAAGGGCCGGAAGTGGCGGGCAGCAAACACTGCGGTCGGTGAGGCTGCAGTCGTCCAGTTGCGGAGGCCAGACAGAGCGAGGCGGGAGACCTGGGACAGGGAGAGCAGCGTTCTGGGATGCCCTATGTCCCTCAAGCCCAGTCAGACTACAGCTGGGGCAGCAGAAGGAGCATGGGGAAGGTCACACCTCAGCCACGGCCACAATCTTAGCACTGTCTTGACAGAGAGTGGCTCGTCTCACACATACCCAGTGGTTTTCCAGGTCCAGCCACACCAGGACAGCTTACTCAGGCTGGGCCACTGAGTAGCTGGAGGGGCCACCTGGCCTTGACCAATGTGGCTGAGCTCTGGCTTCACAAAGGTCCGACCCCAATCCCCTGCATAAACCTTCAACCAGTCCCGGGTGCTAGGCCCTGTCCCAGGCAGTCTTGCTTTGCTCCAAACCACATCTGACAAGAGTTTGGGTTTGCTGTTGAGTCTGATGATGGAGGGAAGTGAAAAAGCCAGAAAACTCCAGAGTTAAGAGCAGAACCCTGGGAAAGCAGGAGGGTCCCCCCCAAAATGCCCTGCCTCAAGTCACCTGCCCATCATGTTCGGACCCTGAGCAAGGTCTTTCCTCACCGGTTTCCTTCCCTTGAAGAGTGTGTGTGGGCAGAAGCAGTTAGCCAGCAGTCAGTGGGCTATCTACACATGGCCCAGAGTTCAGAGGCAGGACCCTGGAGGTATGTGGCCCCTTGTCTACGGTCTTATGGGTATAGGCAAGTGTTGGGCCCTTGTGGCACCATTACCAGGGCAGGAGGACCACCATACCTCCCCAAAGAGGAGATCTGGACCACTGGGAAATTGCCAATCCTTGCTGGGCAGCAGGCCCCTCCCTCCCTCTCTACCTCCAGTGTTAAGAGCCAGGCTTGGAATCTAACAGGCCGGTTCTCAAAGGAGGGCCAGGTTGAGTTGCCTGCCCAACCCTGCAGGGCACTGACAGAGGAAGGGTCCTGCGCTGTGGCAGAGCTGGGCACTGCCCTATGTCCCTGAGTATTGAGGTCCCCCCCGCCTGGTTCTTATCCCTCCACCATTCCCAGTATTCCCTGGGAGCTATCGGCTGAGCAGCGCCATCACTGCCAACCCCTCCTCCACTCCTGGTCTCCCATGCAAAGCTGAATCCATGTTTCCACCTACAGAACTCCCCCTGACGTGCCTCGGCCACCTCAGCGTGCTGTGTCCGGCGAGGTGATATTCTCCCTCTTCTTACAGCCCCCATTTGGGCAAAGAGCACAGCGAGCACTGGTCCCCAGCCAGGAGTTTCCGTCACCTGCTCTGCTCCTCACTTCCCATCAGCAGCCACACCGTACCCTTTCCTCTTCTGTACCCTCCAGGCTGCACCCCCATCCATCCCCCTGCCTCTACCAACTCCCCCACCCCAGCCTGATTTCACAACCAACCCACTGAAGCGTTTTTGCTTCTGCAGAACAAAGGCTAAAGGTCAAACAGAGACCCTCAGCAATCTAGCTTCTTCTCTTGCTGCCCCACTAGCCAGCATGCCTCTCGCTGGCCCTGGGCCAGCCGCACCTGCCCTCTGGCCTGCCTGCCACCTTTTGCCACAGGCTCTTGCTCATGCAGAAGTGGGGCTTTGCTGAGCAGGTATGGGCTGGGCACAGAGGGATGGTTGCTTGCTTTGCTCCTGGCAGAGGGAGCAGCCGACGGGGAGGTGGGAAGCAACCCCTCCTGCCTCGTGATTAAGGAAACCCAGAGGATCTGGTAGGAGACAGGTGTCAGCCAGCAGGGGTGGGGACGGGCATGGCCCTGCAATAGGCTCACTGTGTCCTCAAGGCCTGGAGCTGGGAAGGAGCTGGTGCCTATCTCTTCCCTTCTCTCCCCCAGGGGCTCGTCCTTGCCACAGTCCCCGCCAGATACTGCACTGTGCATCCAGGTCACCATTGACAGAGAACCTGCCACAGGCCAGGAGTTGGAACAGACAGAAAGTGCCCATCATCAGGGCTCCGTGACTCTAACTCTTTGCTCCAGCCCACCCATTTGTCCCTGGGGACAGCCTCTGTTAGATGTCACCCTTGCCAGGAAGCTCTTCCAGACTTCCCTGTGTAAAGAGGGGCTCCTGCAGCTTCCTCTGGCTCTCCCACCAGACCAAACTGGGAAGCAAGCTCAGTTTCTTGGATGCTGTGGGCACCCTGAGGGACACTGGCAAGGGTGAGGAAGAGGACACAGGCCTGTCCTCAGGAGCAAGGCACACGGGCAGTTTTGACATTCGTGGTCCCTCCCTTGCCCCGACTTACCCCTAGGAAGCCATCTTTGCTCTTCGTCATGGTCTCTGTGAGCAGAGGCTGGAATCGGGCTTCTATGGTGAGAGTCTCCTCGCTGGGATCATGGTGCAGCTCCTCCTCCTCATAGCTGGCCACAGGAACTGACCCTATGGGACAGAGGTGACTGGAGAGATCTTGCCCAGGGCTCCAGGCCTCACTTCTCCCAGGATGCCTGTGATGAGGGAGCTAGGCTTGGGACAGGGCTAAGAACTAACAGTCACCGAAGTGACAAACACCATGCAGGGATCCTACTTCCAGCATAGCCCGGGAGCAGATGATATCATTAGCAATTCCATTTCACAGGCACGTGGAGATGACTTCACTTCGGAGGGAGTCAGGACTCAAAGCCAGGCCCGTGTTACTCTGAATTCATGATTAGTTATGACCCTCTTTTGGATCTTAGGGGACTGTGAGGGACTCATTCAAGGGAATCTTAGCAAAAGAAAAGCAAGCCATATCAGGCTATAGGCTATGACGTATGAGTCATTGGATGAGAACCCGTGGGTGGAGACTTGACCTGTCTCTCCCTGCTCTTCTGGCTGGTTTGGCCTCTCTGTATGAGGAGCAGCTCTCCCATAAGGAGATGCAAAGCTCCTCATATTCCCCATGTGGATGGAGCCACAATGCAGGGTTTAGGGGAGGAAGCAGCTTCCAAAGCAATGACAGAATGGTTGTCTATGACAGAATGAAGCTTGCTAGCGCTATCCTCCAGGCTCCCGAGGATGGATGTAGGCACAGAGACCACGCCTGGCACTTAGTGGCGGCACCGGTGACTAGCCAGGCTGAATGGGGCACAGCCTAAGTACTTCGCAACCACGGTCATCAGAAGTACCCAGACTCCCTCTTCACACTGCAGCTGCTCAGGGCCCACCTCTGCCTACCAAGTGAACCCTCCAGGGGTTACTCAAGAAACTGCCCAGTCCACAGCAACCCTGGTCAGAAGATGGCTTTTGGGCTGGCGAGATGGCCACATAAGCCTGACCTGAGCTCTATCCCTGCAACATGTGCTGTACAACAGAAACTAGAAACTAGAGAGGCTCGGCCTCAGCGGGGCGGTGGTGGCGCACACCTTTATTCCCAGCACTCTGGAGGCAGAGGCAGGTGGAGCGCTGGGAGTTCAAGGCTAGCCTGGTCTACAGAGTGAGTTCTAGGATAGCCAGGGCTATACAGGGAAACTCAGTCTCTAAAAACAAACAAACAAAAACCAAAAAAAGGAAAAAAGAGGCTCTGCCTCAATCAGGTGGAGGGAAGAGAACTGACATCCAAAACTTGTACTCTGGCTTCCAGGTGTGTATTGTGGCACACACGTGTGATTGTGCATATACACACTAATAATACAATTTTTATATGATCGTTGATATTTCTTGATCTGCAAGTCAATGCAGGAAAAACCTTTTATTCACTTTTTTTTATTTTTATTTAAGACAAGGTCTTAGGTTGACCTGGAACTTGCTATGTAGATCAGGCTGGCCTTAAATTTGTGTGTTCCCTCTCTGCCTCCTGAATGAAGGGGTTTTGGGTGTGTACCATCACTTCAGGCCAGCAGAAATTTAGAACAGCATTCAGGAGAATCCAGAGTTCAAGACTAGCTTGGGCAATTTCGTGAGATTGTATTTCAAAATTAAAAGATGGGGCTGGAGAGATGACTTTCTGTTTAGGAACATTGGCTGCTCTTCCAGAAGACCTGGGTTCAATTCCAGTACCCACATGGTGGCTCACAACTGTTAACTCCAGCTCCTGGGGATCTGATGCCCTCTTCTGGCCTTTGAGGGTACTTCACTCTAATGGTGCACATACATGCAGACATACATGCAAACAAATTTTTTTTTTTATATTTTTATTTTCACCTGACTGTCCTACTCTAGCAGTGACCATCCTTCATACCCATTCCCAAAAGCTGGCCCATGATGGCACTATGGTACCCAAGCCTGAGAATAATTGGTTTCTTCATCCCCTGACTCTCGCCCACTGACAGGCTTCCACAACCAGCTGGTGCCCAAGAGGGTGCCTAAGATCGTAGGTTTGAGAATAGAAGAGGGAACTGGGGACATTGAGGCAGGAGGCCTGCAAGCCAGAGGCCTGCCTGGGCTATACATAACTTGGTTCAGTGGTAAAATATAAACAGAGTTGTGTATTCAATATCCACTGTCTCCAAAAGCTGGAGGAAGGAGGGTGAGTGATGTTGTGAGCTGGGGAGATGGCTCACTAGAGCACTTGTCTCACAAGCAAAGTCAGGCAGAGTCATGCACGCCTGCAATCCCGCTATGAGAGGGGAGGTGGAAACAAGAGGACCCCTGGCCACTTGCTGGCCACCAGCCTAGCATAAGTGGAGGAGTCCGGAGCTAATGAGAGAGTCTGCCTCAAACAAAAGGTGAGGCTGCCCCCACACACCCACACTCACAAGCGCATTGACCCCCAGCCTGGGTGGGAGGGGACAAGCGCTTTATATTTGAGATCCAGGTTATTCTGCTCTTATTTTACGAAAATTAACAGTTGCACCTGGGCAGCCCTGGCTAGCAGGCGCTGGGAATCACACGGCACCTGGGAGTCAAGAGCGCAGCGGACACAGCTGTGGTTCCTGTCTGTGACTATCTGCACGTTGGCCATTGCTCACAGCCCCTCTGAATCTTCAACCCCGGGAGCCAGGGCAGGGCCCCACAATCAGACGGCCAGGTCTAACCTGGTTCTCTGCCTTCTAGCCCGGCAAGCGGGTGTCTCCATCTTCTGAAGTACAGCTAGCAGGACAGTGTCCACACTCCCCAGGCCTGTGACAGGGGTAAAGGCTGAACCTCCACAGCGCGCTTCAAGCCAATGATGTGGCGGGGAAGTGGTGGAGGAATGCCAGCTTACCATTCACAATCATGACCGAAATGGGCTTGGGTGCCAAAGCAGCCCGTGCACCCAAAGTAGTGTGTGTGTGTGTGGGGGGGGGGGGACCCGACCTGATATGCGTCCCGTGAGTGCCCAGCATCTCTGGTACCTGTCAGTTTCTCTGCAATAGGTTTGAACTCCTCTGGGCTGATGCACATATCCTGGTCCGTGTCCAGCGAGGAAAAGAGAAAGAGGCCATCTGTCCCCAGAACCTTCAGTGCCGATTCCTGTTTGGGAAGAAAGGGCTGAGATGACAGGCCCCAATCTCCCCATCCCAGTCCCCAGCAGGCAGCTGCTTCCTGCTACAGTGAACTCCGGCCATCCTCTTCCAGAGTCCCCTCCGTATTTGCCAGCCCATTTGTCCAAATACCAGCTCAGCAGCCCCAGAGTTCCTTGTCCCCTTTCCAGTCGCTGCTGGCTGGCCCCTGCCTCACATTCACGCCTTCATCCATTGTCTACTCTGGGTGCCCTCGCTTCCCTTCCAAAGGCCCGGTCCTACTTTACCCTGTCCCGGCCACTGTCCCCTCCAGCGTTCCCAGTCCCCCTTCCCGGGTCCGGGGCAGAGCTTCACTCTGAGCCTCAGTCTGCAGCCACTGTCCCAGGCAGCCCCGTGCACCGTCCCCCTCCGGTCCCCACCGACCTGCCGCGCGGCCGCCTGGGCGTCGGCTAGTAGCGCACAGGCCCGGGCAGCGGCGGCGGCGGCCACAGCGGCCACCAGGGCTCCGAGCAGCGCCAGGGTGCGGGCACGGCTTCGGGGAGGCGCGGGCTGCGTGGCGGGGTCTGGGCTGTGCGAGCGGCGCGCCGCGGGGCGGGCCCGGCCCATGGCGGCGGCTCCGGCTCCCGGGCTCCCGGCGGCTGCGGGGACCGGGGAACGCGCGGCGAGGACGGCGCGGGGCGGAGCCGGGAGGGAGGGCGTCAGCTGGGCCCACTCTGCCTGCCGGGCTCTGCCCAGGGGAAGAGGGAGGCCCCGAGGGAGGGCGCGGCGCCGTTTCAGCCGGCCCACGGGCCCTACGTCCTTACCTCACCTCTCATTAAAAAAAAAAAAAAAAAAAAAAAAAAGGAAGAAAAAACAAAAAAGCAAAAACAATTAAATTATTTTAGATATCCTTTCTACTCTGTAGCTCAGCCTAGCCTGGAAGTTGCTGCGCTGTCCAAGCTGGCCTTAAGCTTGCAATGGTCCTCCTGTCTCTGTCTCCCTCACCCCTGCACAAACACGGGATCGTCTTTCCCTTCCTTTCTCCCTTCCATCTAGGTTTCCGTTACCTTTGCAAAACGTGGATGCCATTTTTGAAGACTGCTGTTGAAATCATGATAAAATACTCGTTGGGGCTCAAGAGGACTCACAGGGACTGGGGAGATGGCACAAGCTTAAGGTTGTGAGTTCGGATCCCCGGCACCCATGTGAAAAAGCCAGATGTGCCCGCACACTTCTACCTGTAACAAAGGAAGGCAGAGACGGGAAGATCCCTGGGACTTGCTGGCCAGTCAGCCTAGCGAAACAGGCGGGCTCCCGCTTCAATGAAAGACCCTGTCTCAAAAAATATGGTGGAGTGATAGAGGAAGACTTGTGACATCGACCTCTGGCCTATGTGTGCACACGCGTGTGCAACACACACACTCACAGAACCAGGTTTCCATGATCCACTCTAATACCAGAACATAATATAGCTGAACAGGTTTTAGCCATACATAAAAACGAGGCTGAAGCTCAGTAGTCTCCAGTGATGATCTTGTTCTCTGCAGCGTCTTCGGGCATAAATGGCCAATGATGAAGCCCGCACCTCCCCTTCCCGGTCCAGCTGAAGGGCCCTTCTTTAGATTGCTCTTTATCACCTACAGGTGATGAGCCAGGACCTTCACAGCTCAGGGTCAAGGTTTCCTCCCGTGTGCGGAGGGTCTCGGAGGCACTTCTGGGCTTCGTGGAGAGAGGGAGACAAAGGCTGCTGGGACTGCAAGCTCGGCAGGTGGTGTAGTGTCGGTAGTTACCAACTGGATCTGGCTGACACGGGAGAACACTGGGCATGCTCAGGGCAGGGCTTTAGAAAAGAAGGGATCCAATTGAAGGAAAAGGTTCCCTATTGGTCCAGCCCCTCGAGTCCTACTTCCTGTCAGGCTTCCTTTAATGATATCCGGCTCCAAGGGCCCAAAGTGACTATTTTTTTCCCAGAGATCATTGAGCCTGGATTTCTAGACACCACTCAGTCTACAGGAAAGAGATGTAGCCTTTGGAGACCACCCCCAACTCCCATGTGCCAGCGACCCTCGGGCTGCCTGCACTAATGGAGTCCAGGCCATGCCATGGTGTGCTAGACAGGATCGGCTGGTTCATGATGTTGTCTTCTTTTGTTCCTGGGCTATTTATTGAACTTGCCTGGGGCCCAAGGAGATGACTCAGTGCGCCCTTGGTGGCCTGCATAGCCGTGGGGTCCTGAGTTCAGATCCCCAGCACTCATGTAAAAGTCAGCGTAGGACCTACCTGTAATCCCAGTGCTGGGCGCTGGGAGGGTGGTGGGTGAACCCCGAGCTCACCAGCCAGCAACCTTAGATAACAGCTCCCAGATTCAGTGAATGAGGTGAGCACAACCTGACTTTGCTGCTATTATGTAGCACTTTGGTCTCTAGTTGCCACAGTGCCAGGAAGGCAGGGCCTTGCCTTCCCAGCACCCGTTCATGCCTTCCAGGGGTGAGCACTCCATGGTGTCCATTGCAGAGGTGGCTTCCTGCAATGTTCCAGGGCTGTGGGCCTGGCCTAGCCTTGTCCTGTGCTCAGAGGAGGCGGAGGGCCTGACATCTGGTGTTGATGTCCCAAGCTCCTAACTGTGCCACTTCCAACTCATTACAGCTAATGTTTGGGGACACCCCACATAAAACAGATGCCATTAGAAAACCAAATTCTGTTCTCTGCGGAAGCACAGCTCACAGAGGGCAGAGCAGGTTAGGAGGGAAGATTGATGAGGCAGGTACCCGGGAAACAAAGGAGGGGAGATGAATTTACCAGGTTCCCTTTATTTATCTCACCGGGTTTTTGTTAAAGGCATAGATCCCCTGCTGCCCGTGCAGGGTTGGGGGTTGGGAATGAGTGGTATGGGTTTCTTAAAGCTCAGGAGGGACATAAGGGAGGGGTGGGGGCCTGGCCGGCTGCGGTACTTTAAGCAGGGATTGGGGGGTTCCTGTGCCCTGGCCTGCCTTTCTGTGATACTTCATGTTTCTCTCTCTATCACACACACACACACACACACACACACACACACACACACACACACACACACACACACACTCCTCCGGCAGCCTCCTGTTCCCCACTCCTTGATGTGCTAGCACAGAAGAGACTGCAGCTCCTGCAGGGGGCGCTGCTGCTCCCTCCCGCTTTCCCGTTGTTCTGTGGCAGCAAGCCAGGAGGGCCATTTGTTTCCTTTCCGTCATCTGGGGCCCTGGAAAGCAAGTTTTTACTCAGATTCTACCTCTGTCACCTTGGCAGCAGTGATGGTAAGAGCGGCATATGAGAGAACAGTGCTGCTTGGGGAAACCGGGGCTTCCGGGGCTGAGGCAAGAATAGCGCAAGCATCCCTGGAGCAGGGGCACCTCTGCTGTACCCCAGAACACAGAGGGGAGGAAGACAAGGTGTTCCTCTGTCAGAGGAGACTACCCTGCAGGAGCAGGGAACTGACACATCGAGATAATGTTTGTCCCGGTGGAGCAAGTAAAATAAGACCTGGGTACAATGACGCGGGCAGGGTGGACAGCCTGGACTGAGAGGTGACAGTTACATGGCAACCTGGATGGGACGAAGCTGTCCACTGTGGGAAGAACATTCAAGCAAATGTGGAGACTCCGAGGTGGAGATTGTGTGGTGTGTTCAAGTACTAAAGAGCTGGAGAGATGGCTCAGAGGTTAAGAGCAATTGACTGCTCTTGCAGAGGATCTGGGTTCGATTCCCAGCACCCACATGGCAGCTCACAACCATCTGGAACTTCAGTTTCTGGGAATCTGATGATGCCTTCTGGCCTCTGTGGGCACTACACGCCCATAGTGCACGAATAAATATGCAGGTAAAACACTATACACATAAAATAAAACCAAGCACGTCTCAAAATAAATACAAACAAAATATCAAAGAAGGCAGCGTGACTGGTGGGGAAGAGTAGCAGGTGGACCTGGGGACATCAAGGTGGGGACATCAAGGCCCTTGCAGGCTATGGCCACAAGTTTCCTTCCAAGCATGACATAATCTCCCCCACAACATCCCCAAACTGGTCTCTAACTTGCCATGTGACCTAGGATGACCTTGAACTCACTCCTGGTCCTCTTGACTCTGGCTCCTGAGTGCTGGGATTACAGGTGTGCCTCATCGTGCCGGATGAACTTGTTATTACCTCTTGTGCAGACCGCGCTGGCCTTCTGCTGTGACTCAGTGTCCTGAGAATTGGATGGCAAAGCATGTACTATGATGGTCTGCTGTGACTTAAAGAAAAAAATAAAAACAAAAAGAAACAAAGTCATGTGGCGGTGGCATTCACCTTTAATCCCGGCACTTGGGAATCAGAGGCAGGTGGATCTCTGTGAGTTCAAGACCAGCCTGATCTACAGAGCTAGTTCCAGGATGGTTAAGGCTACATAGAGAAGCGCTGTCTTGAAAACCAAACCAAACACACAAACGCAGGAAAGCTCAACACACAACCCTCGCACTAGCCAAAAGAGAAGAAACAAGCCGGTTTTCGCGGTTGAATGCAAATGACAGCGTAGCTAAGCCTTAGGGAATGTAGCCAGATGCAGAGGCCATTAACAGGAAATGTCCAGAGTGGGCAGATCCATGAAGACAGAGTGGAGAAGGGGGGTGCTGCGTTCTGGGGTGGAAGGATGTGTGCAGCTCCTAATGGGGACAGTTTTTGTTTTGTTTTGTATTCTAAAATTAAATGAGGCTGATGGCAGAGTGACTATAAATATACTAAAAATATTAATTGTGCACCGCAAATGGATAGATGTTGTGGCATGTAAATGATATCAACACAGCTACTGGGTTTTTTTTTTTTTTTTTTTTTTTTTTTGAGAGAGATCTTTTGTACCTCTGTATGACCTGGATCTCACTAGGTAGCTGAGGATGACCTTGAACTTACAATCCTCCTGCTTCCATTTCCTGAGTGGTAGCATTACCAGCATGCATCACTCCATTCTAATGAGAAGGGAAAGGGGGAAAGAAAGGCTGGAGCTGTCTTTTTGAGAGCAACATCACCTGGGCTCAGCTGGTACAAGTACAGGAGAGAGGCTGGAAGGTGTAAAGAAGGTTCTAGAGCCAGAACTGGCACCTGCTGGTGGCTTGGAGGGAGAGAGGAAGCAGTGTGGCTCTGAGTTCCGACTCTGGCCTCTAG
The DNA here is from genome assembly GCF_950005125.1 of Chionomys nivalis. NCBI lineage: Eukaryota > Metazoa > Chordata > Mammalia > Rodentia > Cricetidae > Chionomys > Chionomys nivalis. The sequence goes on along the minus strand of NC_080096.1, from coordinate 18,029,164 downwards.
CTCACTGGCTGCCGGTGCCATCCTGAGGGAGAAGCCTGCTTGGTCCAGTCTGCCAGGCTGGTTCACACTGCTGGTGTTGGAGGTCACCTTTCCATGTGACTGTGGGCCACAGGGAAGAAGGCCGTGGGCTACTAATTCCAGAGGTGCCTGTGGATGGCATCTAAAACCCCAAGATCCAGTGAGGTCATCGGAGGAGGCTGAGGAGAAGTAGCCCTTTGGCTGGTGTGGCTGCAGATCACTGTACCTGGGGGTGCCAAGCGGCTTTGGCGAGATTCACAGGCACAGGTGGGACCAGGACTGCTTAGCTAGAAAGAAGGTCTGTATTGGGGACCTGGATGAGCTTGGCATGGCTCCTGTGGTGTCCAGGGACAGAGAGAGATTTGTTTCCTGAGGCTCCTGTGTGGTTCTTCAAAGGAAGGAGGCAGATGCCCAATGATACCCAAATGGACGTTGATTCTAGTCCAGTGGGAACAGAGGCTTTGTCTTGGCTAACCTTACTACCCACTAGATTCCTTGGGCCTTTGAAAAAACAAAGAAATAGTGAACTGGCCACACCCTCAGTTGATTGTGGTTATCACTGGGCAGGGCTGAGAACCAGCTGACTTCCCTGGCAAGAGCTTTGGGGTGCTGGTCATTGAATGTTTGATCTGAGTTTTCCTTTACATACCCCCCCGCCCATCACACACACACACGCACACGCACACACACACGCACACACACACGCACACACACACACACACACACCCTGATGCCGTCTAGGACTAGAGTAGGGAGGAAAATGGAGACAGTTGAGAGTCCCACACAGGCTCCCAACATCGGTTTGAATCTGGGGCCTCCCACAAGTTAAAGTCAGATGGGCAGCAGGCATGAGACTCAGTGTCCCAGGTTCCTCTCTACATCATACTGAGGACATCATGGTCCTGTTGAATCAAAGGTCACAACTACACAGGAAGTTTGAGGCCAGCCTGGGATACTGAGACCCTGTTTCAAAAACTAACAAAACCCAACTGTCCTCAGCCAGTGAGTGGAATATGAGCTGTGTAGACTTGGGGTGCTGGGCAGAGCCTATAGGGCACAGCCGCCTCTGGGGGACAGCTGACTGGCTGTGCTAGCTGCGCCTTTGCAGGTGCTAGCTTTCCCTGCCTCTCCCCCCTCCCAAGCAGCAGGAAGGATCTAGAACCAGTGTGCATTGGGCCCCCAACACCCCCCAGGTGGAGGGGCCTCCGGGTCAGCACTTTCTCTCCTCCACCTGACTTCAGCTGGAGCCCCTGGGCAGCTAGCAATCTTCACCTCTGTTTCCCAGTTTCGAGGAACTCGGGCCAATGGCAAAGGCTTGCTCAATGAGAGAGGCAGAAAAGCATTTGGATTTATTGCTTGGAGAGTTTGTTCCGTCTCCTGGGCCTGCTTCGTGCTGTTTTCTCTAAGTTTCGAAGCATTGTGTTTAAAAGAGGAGAACTTCTGATGGCAGTGTTTTGTCTCACATTTAAGCGGGGCTCTACAGTTTACAAAGACGTTGGCATAGTAACAATAACAACTGTCACTGCTGCGAACGGCATTCCTGCAAGGGTCTACTCAGTAATCCCAGTGTTTCCACCAACTGAGCAGCTTTGCTCAGAGAGGTTAAGGGGTTTGCCCAGGGCCACACAGGCCAGGGCAGGGGCCACCTGGCTTCAGAGACCGGGTTGGCCCTCTGACGCCTTCCTCTCTCAGCTTACCCTGACCTATCTCAGCCACCTGCAGATAAACTGCAAGCAAGAAAAGCCAAAATGGGACAAAACCCAGGGGTGTCCTTGGCAAACAGCCAAAGGAGAAAAGAGTATAAAAATAACCACTTGTGTACCGGGGACGCCTGAGATCCCAAACAGAACGTTTTGTGCTCAGATCATTTTTGCGACGGAGCCGAGGCTGAGGGCCGGGCAGGGTCTGAGGAGGACATTCGCCATCCAAGTTCTAATTCCATGCTGGCTAAACGGCAGCTTGGACCCACATGTGGCTGTTTAAACGAAATGAAGAAAATTAAACCTGTACTTGGGTCGCACCTGCCAGAACTTCAGCGTTTCATCTCCGAGGCACGTGGCCAACCCTGGGCCACAGAACCTCAGGAAATCCCTCTGGCCGGCTCTGCTCAGGCACCAGCTGCCCGCTTCTGTCTCACCCTTCTGTCTGTTCAGAGGTGACGACATCATGGGTCACTTCTGTTTTGATGTAGGTCCTGTGTACAGCTCAGTCTCCTATGGATGTCACCCCAATAATTGTCCCTGGACTCCATTCTAGTGCCACTGAAGCTTCAGGGGTGCAAAGGGAAGCCAGCCAATCAAGGGGTGGCCCCAGAGCAGGCCTGGCTGCTCGGAGTCCTGGTCCAGTCATATCTGCAGGAGATCGGGACATGTACTATCCTGCTCTTGTGTGTGTGTGTGTGTGCGCGTGTGTGCACACACAGAGGCCAGAGGTCAACATAAGGCATCTCCCTGAGTTGTGCTCAACCTTATCTTTTGAGAAAGGCTCTTTACATGAATTCTGGGGATCTGAACTTAGGTACTCACGCTTGGGAGGCAGGCACTCTATCCCCTGAGCTAGCTCCCCACCTTGCTCTTTAATGAGGTTGCCAGGTGCATCATGGGAACATTTAGCTTGAGAAGGTCTGGTTTGGGAGCCAGGCTGAGCATGTGTAAACATTGCTTCAAACCTAGGAAGCCAAGGGTGCTTCTAGCCGAGCAGCCACCGGTGAAGCAGGTACTCCCACAGGCCCACTCAGCCCTGTGCCGTGTGACCCCACAGACAGGTGCAGGGACAGCTGCAGCCCCATGTCACAGTTCCCCGAGGATCTCCATTTGCTTTGTGTGAGGTGTGTGTATATGTGTGTATGTATGCCACATGTGGGGTATGTGTGTGTCAAAGGTTAACATTGAATGTTTTTCTCTATCATTCCACCATCAAAAAACAAAAAAAGAGAAAAGAAAAAAAAATTATTTTTCTGTGTGTCTCTGTGTGGGTACGTGCATGTGTGAGTGTAGTTGCCCAAGGAGTCCAGAGGAGGCCACTGGATTAGGTGGAGCGAGAGTTACAGGCAGGTGTGGAGTGCCAGCACAGGTTCTGGTAACCAAACCTCGGTTCTGTGAAAGAGCAGTACGTGCTCTTAGCCCGCATCACTTCTCCAGCCTCCACTCCACTGCAGTTTTGAGGCAGGGTCTCTCCCTGAACTTCACTAGTTTGGTTAGACTGGCTGGCCAGGGAGCTCCAGGGAGCCACTGGTCCCCCTCCCCACCTCTGGGATTACAGACAGGTACGATCCAGTGTCCTCACGTGGGTTCTGGGATCTGAACTCAGATCCTCATGCTTGTACGGCAAGTGCTTCACTAACTCAACCATCTCTCCAGCCACCCGTTTTACCTCCCCGACGCCCAGCGTGGCTGGCTATCTGACCACATGCACACAGTTTGACGGAGGTGCCCGGCCAGACTGTGCCCTTTGCTTACCATGATGCCCCCGGGCTCAGGACCTGAGCAGGGGGTGAGAGGCTGGCACAGAGCTGTTGCTGAGCTACAGGAGGTGCAGGCTGCTGTAGGGGGTGCAGGCTGCTGCAGAAGGTGCAGGCTGCTGAGGGGGTGCAGGCTGCTGCAGGGGGTGCAGGCAGCTGCAGGGGGGAAGGCTGCTGAGGGGGTGCAGGTTGCTGAGGGGGTGCAGGCTGCTGTAGGGAAGGGTAGCCTGGGGCTTGCCGCAGGCCCTCTTCTGCCTCTTGGGTCTGAATCATCCCCAGCGCCTGTCTCTTTCTAGCCGCCTGGGGCTTTCCTTCTGTTTTATCCCTGGTACGGTGGTCTATGCTGACAGGGTGGTGGTTCATCGCCTGCAAGAGCACTCCTGGAGGAAGGAGGCTAAAGCAGCCAGTTTTACACGCTGCTCCCAGCAGAAAGGCAAAGGACAAGCCTGCGACATGGACCCAGTGGGGAGCTTGGGGGCTTTGGAGGGAGAGACATTCTAGTTGACATAGCCCAGGGAGATTGGGCAGGGTGGGAGGAGGAGAGGCCAGGGGACTCTTCACAGCTCTCTACCTTTCTGGAAAAAGGCAGGCAAATGGAATCACCTGCTCTCCTTACCACTCTGTTCAAGGCCCCTTACGTAGGTAGTGACCTCATTTACGTCCTCCACGAACACCTGATGCTCAGGCCTTGGTAGATGTGCCAATCACCTTGACTATGGGCCAGCTGGCGCTCAGGCAAGCTCAGTGGGATGAAGACAGAGAAGGACTTGGGTGCTTTGGGCTCAGCCATCCTGTTGAGGACCCAGAAGGCCACCCCTGGTCTTGAAGGACCCCGGCCACCAACTCCTTTCTTGTCTTTGTGTGTATGTGTGTGGGTACCTGTGGAAGCCAGAAGGCGGTGACAGATCTGCTGGAGCTGTCTGACATGGGTACTAGGGGTCAAAGTCGAGTCCTCTGGAAGAGCAGTAAGTGTCCCTAACCACTGAGCAATCTCTCCAGACCGCTTGTCCTTCTTGAGATCTAGCCGTTTCCTAGTTCCCATGATTCCGGGAGCATCTGTCCCACTGGCAATTCATACATGCTTTCGTTGCTGTTTAACTAAGAGGCCCCAGAGACACGGACCCAGATGCCCAGCATCAGGGCATCGGATGCACAGCGTGAGACAACGGCACGCAGTGGAAAACCACACAGCCAGGATGAGTGCTGAAATATGTGTATATTTGTGGACATGGAAAGAGGTTCACAATATATAGTTAAGTGCAAAAGCAGGTTATAAGAAAACAGTATGCATCAGGCTGATACCATGTTTGTAAAATACATATTCTATATATTCATAGAAAAAGGTCTAGAAGAAAATAGAAGTTATTCATTCCAGAGAGTGGAATAGTGACCGTGCTTTCTTGCTAACTATCTCGTTTTCTTTTAATTGTCCTACGTGTTTGTGTGGTGAGTTTCCCTTTTCTTTTGACGTGTGTGCTGTGGGCTGCAGGAGACCCCATTCTGCGACCCCTGATTAAAGTGTGACTGATGCGCTGAGGGCCAGCGGCTCCTGCTCCGGGGACTGCACATGCACAGCCCTGCTCAGGAAGAGCTGCAGTATCTGAGCCTGCAGAACAAGGAGGCTGGACCACAGGGTACCAGGAGCATCTCATTGGCTGAATCTGTGCTGGTGAATAAGAGAGGTGAGATGACTTGCCTGGGCACACATGGTGGGAGAGGGGGGTCACCAGATTCAGAGTTCCAATACCTCGATGGCCAGCTGACAAGCTCAGCCCAATGAAGGGGCTGGGAAAGATTCAACATTCCCGAGGATCTCAGCTGTGGCCAGGCTGCAAGCAGGACCGGCTTGGAAAGGAATCCCTGGCACCTCAGTGTAGTGATGTGGACTCCTTGCCATGCAGATGGCCTCTGGGTTCACAGGGCAGCGGAGGTTGGCATAGGGAGGGTGGGAAGGGGGTCTGGATTGGCAGACCTCACCCCCCTATGTCCTTTCCTATAACTTCCCACTTATCTTGGCTTAAAAGTTGCCTTATTGTCCCTAACCCCTGAGCCAAGTCCTGGCTATTGTTGGCTCAACCTCATGCCTTGTTGGTATTTCCAATGATTTGAAGTTATTCCATTGACCTAGGGGCACCGTCTGATCTGAGTCCCTGACCGTAGGACACTGACTATCTCACTGCCAGCCTTGCCCTCGGTCTGAAGCGCAGCACCTGGTCACGGCAGTTGCTCCCCAAGCATTGCTGAATGGCAGCAGATAAACAAAGGGCTGGGGTGGCCCGGAGACCCCAGAGGAAGATGCACTTCTGCCTTTTTCCTGACTGTGTGACCTTGGGCAGATAGCTTCACCTCTCTGGGCTTCTTCCAATCCTCCATCTGAGCGTGCATACCCAACTCTATCCAAAGGGCGGGCCTCACACTTCCTGGATCTACTCGGGCCAATTGAAGGGAGGTTACAGAGGCAGGAATGGTTGGCTAAATCACAACCTCAGCTCTGCTGCCGGCTGGTGATTGTTTCTGATGACACTGTTTGAACGCCTTTCCCAGGAGCCACTGGCGGGCAATGAGTCCAATCTTATCTCTTATTCAATAAACTCCTTTATTCTACTTCACATATTTTTCCATGACAGTAACAAAAATGGCATTAGTGACTGGTGACATTTGGGACCAACTCAAAGGGGAGCACTCCTCAAATGATAAAGCAGGAGACACGTGGTAGAACAGGTCGGTGCTGGGGTGAGAGGCGTTGAAAACAGACGGGTCAAGAGCGCGAGCGAGCGCGTGCCACTCAAGGCCTCCTCGAGTTGGGGGACACCGTTTCAGAAGGTGCATGATTATGATTCTGAAAACTGTATTTGTAATCGTCATAAAACTCAAGTGGGAAAAAATGCAAAATCAAGCAAAACCAACGCCCTAAACCAAAAAGGAAGCAAATCAAATCCATGGTGTGGCTATGCAAACCTCCAGTCCTTTGGCCCTGTGACAGCAAGTGGGGGGGTGCAGAAATCCCCCCATAGAAAGGAACGTATGGGCTCCGGGGACCACAGCCTGGGCCCGATGGTGCTGCAGTCACCAGCTCCTGTCTCCTCACAGAGGAAAAGTAGTCACCTGTCCGGCACATCCGTCCAGGGTTGGCCCACGATGGGCCCTCCGTCCCCAGTGCCTCTGAGAACGGTCCCGGATCCCAAGAGAGTAGAGGCATCCCTGAGACACGGGTGTGGAGACAGTCGGCTAGTGGTGGTGCCCGGCCATGGTGGAGCTGTCCCAGTGATTGATGGGCAGCGGGTGGGCCTCGGTGTTGAACACCCAGTCCTCTGGCGACAGCACATTATCTTCAGAGAACAGAAGATAGAGGTATCTGTGTGGTGGGGCAGGAGTGAGAGAGTGGTTAGTGCCCAGGGGAAGGAGGGCCATGGGAGGGGACACCCATACCTGCCAGGTTGGCCTTGGAAAGCACAGGGATTCAGAGCTCTGGGGTCAGAGGACCTGATAATCCTGGCCCACATCCCTCCTTCATTCGCCTGACTGCCCTGTTGTGAGCCCTGAAGACTTGGGCATCAGGCAACACAGGGTCCGCACCTGCCCAAACTCTGGCCCAGTTCCCAAGAAACAGTTAAATTCCTGCAGCAGTGATACAGCCAGGCTTTAGGGACCCCAGACTCTGGTGGGGGAGGCTTACTGGAAGGGACCATGAGCGTAAGAAGCAGAGTGGGGTAAGCAGGACAGTGGACTATACCCGGAAGCAGGCAGGAGACTGCCATGCACTCCCAGCTGGGCTGCAGAGGTCACAGGGGGACACCCCCAATGGTGCTCAGTATCAATGTCACATGGAAGGTGGCTGAGTGGCAAAGGACCAGGTGAAGGGGTTTGCAAAATCACTTCTGTGGTCAGTGCTGGGGCCTGGCCGGAGCTTGGCCTGCTGGGTAGCCCTAAGCCTCCAGCCCACATGGGCTCCCTCCCTGTGACTCCTGAGCCGCTGGCCTGACCCAGGAACAGCTGCACTCACTTCAGTGTCTCAGCCAAGAAGAAACTTTGCTGCCTGTTGTCGTGGTTGGGGTTCCTACTGTACACATCCTGGATCCCCGAGAAGCCAGCTTCCGTCCGGCAGTGTTTCTCCAGGGCCTGGAGGAAGGGAGCAGCCTTGGTGTGAGGAGGAGATGCCCGGTGGCCAGAGCTCAACAACACACAGATGCCAACCCTTGGCTGGCCACCGGGGAGTCCAGGCGAGGTCCTTCTCCCAGGTTCAGCCTGCCCACATTGCCCTCATCCACTCTGGGAACTCGGTCCCCATGCTTTCCCGAGTAACTGAGCAATTCCCTGTGTGAATCTAGCCCAGGCTTCTCCACCTTCCAGGGGCCCGGGTGACCAGGTGACTGACACTTTCACCACAGAGGTGAAAGGTCAAGGACTCTTGCTGGCAATCTGCAGGGGATTGAGAACAGACTCAGGAGCCTGGAGGAGAGGCATCTGCATCAGGGTGGATGTGGGCTTCCTGTTCCACACAGAAACAGTTTTGTACATTGTAGGGTCTGTGGGCCAGGTATCCTGCTGGGGATGACAGGCCACTTGCGGTGGCTACCGTCACAAAGGGCAACATGGATCTTCCCCCTTTCCTTGCCACTTGGAAATCTGACTGCAAGAGCGTATCACAGTCTACTTAGAAACTATGTGGTGTGGGCCCTTCCCCTTTCTTGAAATCCTCCAACAGGGAAACCCCTACATCTGTGGGGCTAAACTCTCTTCAGAACCCTGGCACTCCTACAACTAACGAATCTTTGTTACAGCTTGCCTCAGTGACCTCTTGATCCCAACCTTATATATGGTGCTGTGTTTCAGAGAGAGGGAGGCGCTGCTGAAGTACATTGCCTTTTGGGGTGCCCTCAGACAGCCATTGCTGAGAAGCCTTTTGGGGGCTCTTCTGTTCTTCTCCACATGCAACACTGGCCCCTTCTGCTCTAGTGATGCACATGAGCACAAAACTTTTGGCCCCTCTGGGGGCCTGGAGAGATGGCTCAGTGGTTAAGAACGCTGCCTGCTCTTCCAAAGGTCCTGAGTTCAATTCCCAGCAATCACATGGAGGCTCACAGCCATCTGTAATGAGATCTGGCGCCCTCTTCTGGCATGTAGGTGTACATGCAGGCAGAATATAAATCATAAAAACTTTTAAAGTCAGGATCCAGGGCTTCAAAGCCCAAAGTCAATGCTTGGTGTCCCTTCACAGCAACAGGACAGTGACTAAGACACTCTAGAAGGGCCAGGATGGAGGGAAGACCATGGGGCAGGGTGAGCTCCTGGCTGGCAGCTGGACCTGTTTCAAAGGAGGCATCTCAAACAACTCATCTGTTTGAGAGCATAGAAACTAGATGGTACTAGCTATGGCCAACAGCCATGTCCCCAAGGTCACAGACACTTGGACTCTCCTTAGCAATTTCAGCCTTACCTCAGGGAGGTTTTGCCAGAGCTGCACTCTTGGCTCTGCAGTCTCCTGAACAATCCCATCCCTTGACCAGAGGACGGCCTGGCTGCCTTCCTGTAGTTCCCGAGCCAGAGGCTTTCAGCCCCCGCGACTGTGGCTTCCCAGGGACACCCGCTACCCCCACACTCACCATCACCACCTCCCAGCCCCACTCCCTGTAGATGGGGTCATGTGTCTGCCGCCACAGATACATGTAGCTCTCCACCACTTCAGGTCGCAGGATGTAGTAGCTCTCGCTTAGCTGTGTGGCCACTGCCTCTCGGCCGGAGTTGAACCAGAAGGCCTCAGGCCCCAGCTTGGTGTCTGTGGGAACAGATCCGCAAAAACTGTCAGAACCCCTGCTTCCTGCTTCTGAGCCGCTGTCTAGGCTAGACCTGGATGCCTCTTGGGGCTGCGTCAAACTGCACAGCCCCCATGGCAGGTTCCCTGAAGCTTGAAGAATTTAGCAGTTTAGCTGGGTGTGGTGGCGCACACCTATAAACCCAGCACTCGGTGGCAGAAGCAAGCGGATCTCTCTGATTTTGAGGCTAGCCTGGGCTACATAATGAGTTATAGGCAAACTAGGGCTACATTTTAGAACCTGACTCAATCCTCTCAAACCAACAAAAAAGTTGGGGCTGTGGGACTTATCAGATCTTTATTGTCCACCAATCCTTCCACCAGCTCCCTGCCTTTCACACAGCCACCGCCACCCAAGAGAACTCCGAGCAGGAGCTCCCGGGGTATCAGGGTTGGTGCGCTGGTTATGGTCTAGACATATCTGGGGGAGGGGGGGCTTAACTGAGAAACTGTGTCTCTGCGGTTGGCCTGGAGGCAAGTCTGTGGGGTACCGTATTGATGACTGATGTGGGGGGCCCAGCTCAAGGTGGGGACGGTGTCACCCCTGGACAGGAGGTCCTGGAGCAGATAAGCAAGCTGAGCAAGCCTTGGAAAGAAGCCAGTAGGCGATGCTTCTCGACGGTCTGTGCTTCAGTTCCTGCCTCCAGGGTCCTGCCCTGACTCCTCTCAGTGATGGGGCGTGACCCGAGAGATGGATTCCTCCTCAGGTCGTTCCTGCTCATGGTATTTTATCACAGCCATGGAAACCCTAACCACGACAGGAGTCCGGGAAAGCCCCTGCCCAAGCAGAGGGCGCTTGCCTTGATGGGGCCCAGGTTTTGTTCGTGGGGAGTCTACTGCCATTTGGTTTTCTGCAGGACCCAATGTGTACAGAACAGCACAGCTGCCTCTGTGATCTCAAGGGCTCCGCCAGGCGCTTTACACCAGCCCAGTCCTCCATATTCCTTTCTCCTTTGCTAAGGGCAAGTCTTCTCTCACAGGTATGGAAACTGGATCAGAGAGGCTAAGCATTTTAGTAAAGGCCACACAGCGAGGCGTGGCTGAGCTGGGCTCTATGTGTTCTCCCCATCCTGCCTGGCCTTGGCACCCACGAGGCCCCAGGGTGTGGGATTTCCTCTAGAGCCTGTTGGCACTGTGGAGGCTTATCTTCTCAAAAGAAGAGTCAGCTGGTCCCCTACGCAGTCTTAGGTGGCCCCGAGGCTCTGCCACTGGGAAACAGTGCTTTTGCCAAGTTCCTAATGGGGTGAGGGAGGAGGAGGCTGTCCAGCCGGCGGCGGGTGAGCCAGGCTGGCTGGGACAAGCTGCTCAATTAAGCTCCTGTCTTTTACAGCCCTAGATGATTGTCCAGACAAACAGCTCTTTATTATTCCTGAGATTTCCCATTTGTTTATGGCCCCAGCCCAGCTAGTGCCGTGGAAAGAATGGGAGACCCAATTTCAGGCCCAGCACGAATATGACTTCCTAGGTCCCACTTGGAACCAGCTCCAGCCCCGGACACGTCAAAGCCTCTTTCTGCAGGGCAGCTTGGATGCTGGCTCGTGGAATCTGGCATGGCTCAGGCAGCTGTATGCTGTTCTCCCATTGGACAGAGGAGAAAACGGAGGCTCAGTGCAGCATGAAGCCTCTCATCCACCCAAGATCAGGACTGTGGCTCAGAGAGGCAGCTCTATTGCCTAAGAGAGGCTGGGCAGTACACAATGTGGGGTGTGTGTGACTGGCTGTCAGGGCCTGGTTCTCAGCCAGGGGACTTTCCCTAACTAAGTCAGTTCCCCTTCTCTGGGCTGACTGTTTCACCAAGTATAAAATGAGGCTTGGGGCTCACACCCCTAGACTGACCATTTGCCAGGTGTGTGTAAATGGCGACTTGGTGGTGGTCTTGAATCAAAGAGTGGCTAGACACGGGGTGAGAGCCACATGGGTGCAGAGGACAGGTAGAGGGACCCGTGCAGGCAGGGGATTTGCAGGGGTCAGTTGTCAATCTGCCATGGGTGTTGGAGGGGGGCTGGGGACTGGGGGTCCGAGGGCGGGGCTCAGTAGTGACACCTATCAGTGCTGGACACAGCCAGTGCCGGGTCTGCCTCTCACTCAGGTTCTGGTAATTTCCCAGGGCAGATGATACTAAGAGCTCCCCCTGTCCCCTACTGCTCTATTGCTCTGGCCAGTGCTTCCTGGTATCTAACCTGGGTATCAGCTGCTGCTTTTCCCCCTGAAGGGTTACCTGAGCGGGCATAGGATTCGTGGCATGTTCTGGTGATCTGGGCTGCGAGGTCTCGGTAGTAGGCCTTCTTGTCTTCCCTGGCGTCCTCAGCACCAAGGGCGATCATGCCCCCTGAGAAGCAGGCCAGGTGTCCCATCTTGTGATCCAGAACTCCCCCTCGCCACTCGGCAATGTAGGTCAGACCGCCAGGAGAGACATTCACCAAATAGGTATCTATGGCCTGAAGGGTGGGGAGCACCGCAGTCGGGGAAAGGAGAGAAGGGGAGACACAGTGAGCCACCGGGAACCGGGGGCAGGGTTGTCCTTCTGGGAGCTAGGATGTAACACAGGCCTTTTAAATCTACATTTTGTGGCTGGAGAGATGGTTCAGTGGTTAAGAGCACTGGCTGCTCTTCCAGAGGACCCAGGTTTGTTCCCAGCACACATATAACAGTTCAACACTCTGTAACTTTAGTTCCAGAGGATCTGACGCCCTCTCCTGGCCTCTGCAGGCACTGCATGCACATGGTACACAGACACACCCAACCCATAAAATAAAAATAACAAGTAAATCTCTAAAGGCTAAAAAACAAAACAAAACAAACAAACAAACAAAAACCCCAAAGTTTTAAAGAAAACTTAAAAATCTTTACAATAGGACCCATGAGATGGCTCCGCAGGTAAAAATGCCTGATGTGCAAACTTGTCCACTGAGTCAGATTCCCAGATCCAAGAGTAATCACAGTGAGTAAAATAAAGATCAACGAGGCTTCCTCTCCACTGCAGTGTCTGCTAAGAAGGCCTTGGCCTGAAGGCTGCTGGCCTGTCTGGGCTCCAGCATCCAGAAGGCTCTGGAGTTCCCAGCCCTCCTGTGGCTACCGGACTTTGTGGGAGGGAGGCCCCTGTGTCTCATTAGAAAATGAACCTTGCTGGGTGGTGGTGGCACACGCCTTTAATCCCAGCACTCGGGAGGCAGAGGCGGGCAGATCTCTGTGAGTTCGAGGCCAGCCTGGTCTACAAGAGCTAGCACCAGTACAGGCACTAAAGCTACAGAGAAACCCTGTCTCGAAAACAAGCAAGCAAGCAAACAAACAAAGAAGCAAAAGGAAAAAAGAAAGATATAAAGAAAATGAACCTCTGCCTCTATCCAGGGCTTCAGCAGTGCTTTCTCCCTCCGTGCTGGCCGTGGGAGGATCGGCTCCCCCTTGTCACCCACCAGAGCTCCGCTCCTTCTGCTAGCTCTGTAGGCTCCTTTTAGTACAAAGGGGTCCCTGAGAAATGACTCATGATGTTGGGGTACTGTCTGCCAATAGTTCCAGGAACTCTGAGCTGGCCTCCATAGGCCCATGAGTCCTGGCTTTAGCTTTAGACCCATGGAAACATTACTGGTCCTCTGTCTGCGTGTATGCCTGCAGGCCAGAAGAGGGCACCAGATCTCATTACAAATGGTTGTGAGACACCATGTGGTTACTGGGAATTGAATTCGGAACCTCTGGAAGAGCAGTCAGAGTTCTTAACCTCTGAGCCATCTCTTCAGGCCTCCAATCTACTCTTAAATGAACTGAATCACATCATAGACCCTTATGCAACCTCAACAGATTCTTTGCACCATTGAAAGAAGGCCCAACTAGACCTCAAAGGCACCCTGACCTGGACCCCAAGGAGCCACTGGTTTTCAAGACTGGTTCCTGGGATGCTGGGCGGTGGTGGCGCACGCCTTTAATCCCAGCACTCGGGAGGCAGAGACAGGCGGATCTCTGTGAGTTCGAGGCCAGCCTGGTCTACAAGAGCTAGTTCCAGGACAGGAACCAAAAGCTACGGAAAAATCCTGTCTCGAAAAGTCCAAAAAAAAAAAAAAAAAAAGATTGATTCCTGGGCACACAGTCTGTGAGCTCAAATCCCTTTTCTACCAGTTCTGCTGTGTGACACTGGGCAGGTTACACGCTTTCTCTGTGCCATGTCAACTTTGTCTCTGTATTAGAGTCCCCAGGAGACACTGCCCATAAGTCCTCACAGCCATCTCCTGCCCTCTACCCACAGCCTCCCCAGCCTCATCGGCCTTTTCTCATTCATGCCCGCCCCCGTTTGGATATCCCAAGAGGGCCAGAGTCTTTTGGGGAGGCCAAGGGCTAGGGACACAGTAGCACTGTGGATGGGCTTAGCTCTGGGTGTAGCGGTCTCTGTCAAATGCATGTAGGAATGACTGTGACCAACAGTCAGGAAGAGAAAAAATGAGGGTTCGAGATGAAATATGGACGTTCTACTTTGTAGAATGAGGTCAGAGAGGTCCCTTGTCTCTGGCTGTGTGTGCCCACTCTGCATTCTGAGCCCTGGAATGCACCTCCTCCAGCACACTGGGGTTCTTGGAGGGTCAGCCCTCTTATGCCTAACCCCTGACTCTCCACTTGGAGCATGATTGCGCCCAGTGCCTTATCCCCACCTCGGAGTGTCGCCAGACACAGCTGTCAGCCAGGCCCTGGCACATGAAGTCGGCCGTGGCTTCTGGATCTGTTTTTCTTTCTCTTCTCCTGTCGCGGCCAGGGCTGGGAGTCTGGCTGGAACCCTCGCTGAGTGGCAGATGGGAAAGGGGCTGATGAGGTGCCTTGCTGGGGCACCAGCTCCACGTGGGGAGTGTGCTGAGGCCTGGAGTGCAAGCAGCTGCTAGGCGGGACTGCTCTAGGCTCAGCACTGGCTCCTGGGTAGAGTGGGGTCCCAGCAGCTGGTCCCTTAAGGGTCACTGCAGGGGGTGGGCATCAGGGTGAATCCAGGGCCCCAGAACCTACTTATGTGTTGGATGTGATAAAGAAGACGTACGGGGATATCATGAGGCCAGGATGCCATGCCACACAGCTGGGAAACACCTTCTAGGCCCCCTACCTCCACAGGCCGGGTGAGTCCCAGGCTGCGTAACGGCCTCTCTCTGAGGAAACCACAGATCTGTGTCTTTGACTGAGATAGAGACAAGCAGAGGTGGAGCTAGAAGCCAGGCCACATTCTATTAGTGTTATATGTGCGTGTTCATGTGTGCACTATGCATGTGTGGGTATGTTTGTAATGTGTGCGCATATATGTGGAGGCCAGAGGGCAGCCATAGGTGTTCCTCAAGCGCTGTCCAGCTTGGTTTTTCTGGGGGACAAGGATTTTTACTGGGATCTTGGGCTTGTTGGTTAGACTAGCTGGCCAGTGAGACCCCCTCAGGACCCTCATCTCTGCCTCCCCAGCTCTGAGATTATAAACATAGGCCACCGTGCTGGGCTCAGGTAGGTTCTGGGGAGTAACTCTGGTCACTTTATAGAGTGAACCATCTCCTTAGCTCAAACTAAAGCCTAAAGCCACAAGACACGGCATGGGGGTGGTGTGCCTGGACAAGGCTCATGTTCCAAGACATGGTACGGAGGGTCTGAGTTAGGTCAGGGGACGGGGTCTGGATACCTCTGGGCCACTTCCCGCTTTTCTGAAGACTCATTTTGCTCACCTGTAGAATGGGGATGCAAGCTCACACGCAGGTTATGGTGAGGCCTGAAGGAGAGAGTATTGTGACCTGACTCGGTGCCTGGCCCAGTTCCTTCCTATGCCTCTTGGGAAGCTCACCTGAATCTTCTTACAGGGACCCAAGTGACTTGCAGCCAGCCAGTGCAGGCACGGACAGTAGGCTTAGCATCAGGCAGGCCCCTGCTCCTGCCCTGGCTCTTGCTGTGGTGTGGCCAGACCTTCTGGTTTCTTTATCTTTAAGATGGCATGAATACAGGGACTCCCCGGGAGGCCACAGCGACAAGGCCCTCCTTGGCTTCCTTAAGTACCTCCTCTAATGGGTCTCGAGGGTGTGTCTGTGGGGTGTCCTGGATCTTCCTAGCCACCCCAACTGGACCCAGGTTGAACCTGCAGGTTCCCAGCCCTTGCTCACACAGGCATCCCTGAGCCACCCCAGAGGGTGTGGCGCCATTGCTGAGGTCCAGCCTGAGAAGGGGTCTGAGTTTCCTAAGTGATTTCAACATGCCAGCAAGGCTGAGGAATCACTAGAATATTCTTCAAAGCCCCAGACCTGCCAGAGGCCTGCCCTTCACTCAGGGTCTGCGGCCCCAGGCTCCTAACAGAAGATCAAATGTGGGAGCCGAGTTTTCTCTGCTCAGCCATGCTTTCTGAGGCTTCCAGACTGCTTAATAATTCATGGCCATCTCTCCCCTTGAAGCTGCAGCCACAGTGTGCCCTAAGGGCCGTGAGGCAGTGCACTTGTTAACTTAATGTTTACTCTGCAGAGAGTTGTCGGAAGAAAAGAAAGTAATCCTCCTATAGGGGACGCTGGCCAAAGCCAAGGGCAGTCAGGGCCAAGATGGAATGAGCTGAGCTGTACTGCTTCATGCCAGGGCGTGGCACCAGGGGGCCAGGCAGAGACCTCTCACCCCTAAGTCCACAGTTTAAGAGGCCCACGGCTCGAGCAGTCTGCTTCAGTGTGCTCCTATAAGCACTCCCATTACCAGGCAGACTCATGCCATCAAATAGCTCCTAGAGACCACCTATCCACCCATCTGTGCATCCACCCAACTGTTCACATCAATCTACCCCTCCCCCAATCTATCCATCTATTTGCTCACATTAGTTCACCCATCTCCCATTCATCTCTTCATCCACCCATCCACCCATTCATATCCAAATCCACCCATCTACCCATCAACTAATCCATGCATTGATCCATCCATTCAAGTGGTCACATCAATCTGCCTGCACACCCACCCATCTACTCAGCTGTCCATCAGTCTGTCTATCTATCCACCATCCATCCACCAACCCATCTACCCATCTACTCAGCTGTCCATCCGTCTGTCTATCCACCATCCATCCACCAACCCATCCAGCCATCTACTCAGCTGTCCATCAGTCTGTCCATTATCCATCATCACCCACCAACCCACCCACCCATCTACTCCTCTGATCACTGGTCCATCTATCTGTCCACCCATCCACCCACTAACACATTCATGCATCTGCCCAACTGTCTGAAGTGTTCATATCAATCCACTCATATATCCACCCACTCATAAATCTATCAGGCCAACCGTCCATTTGTCCATCCTTTCATCTATCCATCTGGCTGCCCATACCAATCTACCCATCCACTCACATGTCCATCGTCTGTCCAACCGTCCATCTATCCATGCATCCATCCGCCCACCCAACTGTTCACAACGGTCCACACATCCACATACCCACTTATCTATCCATCTGCCCATCCATCTAGCTATCGAACTATTTATATCCATCCCTCAGTCCCTCGATCAACTGTCCACACCTATCCACTCATACACTCACCCACCCACCCATCCAAACACCATTCATTCTTCTTATCCATCACTCAGCACCTACTTTTTCATGTAACAGTTATTGTGTGCCGGACATTGCCAGCCTGTTTCAGGAGTGAGGCTTATGGGGTAAACAAGGAGACAGGACTGTCGGTTGGAGAACTCACAGCGTATTTGGGGAAGATCAGCAAGGATTAGGTGTTTGTAAGCAATCATTTTGGATTCCGTTACAAGTAAAGAAGAGAATAAGCCTGGACGTGTGATGGACAGGCTGGGAAGGTCATTTTGGCAGCATATGAGTCAAGAGTTGGTCGCTCTAAAGGACCTGGCTTTGGAATGGCATTCTGGGTAGAGCGTTTGGCACGTACTAAGGTGCTAAGGTGGGAACAGTCTGGTGCACCTGAGGAAGCAGAGGGACAAGGGGGGAGTGGTGCGGTCCTGGTGACTGACAGGGTCCCAATCAGGTAGGACCCCGTGGGTGGAGGGGGTGGGTCACGATCAACTCCAGGAGTAAAGGGGAGATGGTGAGGAGACAAGCAAGCATCTCCAGCCCCATGGCTGCTGTGTGCAGAACTGATTTAGAGGCAGGGCAGAGGGGAACAAGGACATGGTGGTGTTCTAGAGCTAGTCAATGGGACAAGGAATCCAACCAACTTCATGGGAAACCAAGGCCCGAGTCTTCTCCATGCTTTTTCTTTAAAAAAAAAAAAAAAATTCTCTTTAGACGGTGATGATAATTTTGTTTTTCGAAACAGGGTTTCTCTGTGCAACAGCTCTGACTGTTCTGGAACTCACTTTGTACACCAGGCTGGCCTTGAACTCACAGAGATCACCTGCCTCTGCCTCCTGGGTGCTGGGATTAAAGGAGTGTCCCACCACCACACAGCTAGATTTATTATTTTTACTTTTTGCCTGCATGTATGTCTGTGCACCATGTGTATGCCTGGTGCCCAGGGAGGTCAGGGGATGGCACTGGATCCCCAGACAGTTGTGAATCACCAGGTGGGTGCTGCGACATGAACCCAGATCCTCTGTAAGAGCAGCCAGTGCTCTTAACTACTGAGTCATCTCTCCAGCCCTGCCCTGTGCTTTCCACCTGGTAGGTTCAAAGGTAGCCACAGCTCCAGCCAGTCAACTCTTTGTCTGTTCTCAATGTTCTTCTTTGGAGGGCCTCACTCCAGCCTCCACCCCTCTTCCCTCCACAGCCCACGAAGAGACCAGCAGCGGCCCTAACTCTGCTAGCTCAGTGCTGTGTGGCCTTGTGCAAGTGTCCTCCTCTCTCTGGATCTCGGCTGGCATCCACATGGGAAAAAGAGCGAAAGTGCACGCTCCACACATCCTGGATGCCACTCTCTCTCTCTGCTGAAGTGTCACCTCCCCTTTACACAATGACAGCTGAAGATCCCAAAGGCTCCTGGCTGCCATGTGGGCTTTGACACATTAGCAGAAGCCCAGAGACTGTTGGGGGAGGGCTTAAACTAAGCTTCCTAAATCAGACTGTCACTTCCTATGAGACCTCGGACAAATGGGCTGACCTGCCTGAGCCCGGGCTTCTGAGCACGAGGGAGGAACACACAGATGTCTCCTGAATCTGGGGAGGTGTCAGTGTGCAGTGTGGCTGGGGAGGCCTCGCCTGTCACTCCCTGCCCATTCTACAGCCCCTCCCAGCACGCAGGGCCCTGAGGACTGGTGGCTGCCCACTGGGCAGGCAACGGGAAACTTCTCTTACCTCCAATGCTTCGTCGTACATATTTTTAGCCTCTGTGTCTGTTTTGGCGGACATCAACCAGGACTTAATCAAATATTCATAAAAACTGTCCCCAAGTCCTCCAACCGAGACATGGTCTGCAGGAAAAGATGACAGGAAGGATTAGCACATTTATTATCGGTTGGGTTCAAATGGCAGCCTTCATGGTCTGAGCTGGGCTTGGAGTGGAGCCAGCATCTGGTCAGCTGCCACCCAGCCCAACTTGGGTGGGCTGAAGGGACCCAGTGGGAACCAGGACATCTTGAGCCAGGTGTCCTGTATCCCCGCACAGGGTCCTCGGGGCCACAGTCCATCTGGCCTTAGCAGGATGATGACAAGGACCCTGGTTACTGTAAAGGGCGGGTTTTCTCTTTTAAATCCCTTGAGTTTTAAAAATGGATGCAGAGCAACTATTCTGTAGTAAAGTTATCGGAATACAGACCAAAAGAGGGCAGCTGTGCGCAGGGCTCCTTCCCAACAGCTTTGCAGGCTCATGCATGAAGTTTGGAGTTTCTCATAGTCTGTGTTTTTCTTTTTTATTACAAATTTATAATACATACTAGGAAATATATATGAATGCATATACATATATCTGTGTCTATGTGTGTGTGCGTGCATATGTGTACCTCTTCACTGACCATTCGCAGTGAATGCTGGCCCTTCATAAAAGGCTAGGAAAGAGGAGTAAGAGTGAGTCCTGGGTCAGACCCCAGCTGCAGAGCACCCTGGGGAGACTGAGTTGGTCTGTGCAGATCAAGATGATGGGAGCTGGAGGGGAGGGAGGGTTGGGATCCCTCTCTGTCTGGGGACGGTGGGCCAGTGCTACAGTGGTGTGCTGTGTTTGTGTGGTACGTACATGGTTTGCATGTATGTGTATATATAGTGTATGTGTCGTCTTGTGCAGTGTTTGTGTGTATGCATGGATCTGGGTGGTAAATGTCTGTCGTGTGTATGTGTGTGGTGTGATGTTTGTGTAGGTCTGTGTGACATTTTTGTGTGTGGTGTGTGTTTTGGCTGGGTTTAAGTATGGGTCTATGTGGGGTATGTGTGTTTATGTAGATCTCTGTGGTATATATGTGTGAGTCTGTGGTGTATATCGTGTATGTCTGTGTGGTATATGTCTGTATATATGTGTATGTCATCTGGTGTGGGTATATGTGTTTGGTGTATTTGTGTATAGTGTGTAGGTATGTGTGGTATGTTTGTATATATGCGTGGATCTGTGTGGTATGTTTGTGTGTATGTGTGGGTCTGTGTGGCATATTTCCATATTTATGTGTGTGCTATGTGTGTTTATGCAGATCTGTGTTGTTTATGTCTTTGTGTCTGATGTGTGTTTGGTGTGTTTGTGTATATTTGTGGGTCCATGTAGCATATGTCTGTGTGTCTATGTTTGTGATGTGTTTGTGCATATGCATGGGTCTCTGTGGCATATGTCTGTGTGTGAGTGTCTGTGTGTGGCGTGTGTGTTTGGAACCCAGTGGATTATCCTGGGCATAGTTTACACTGCAGGTGGGATTGAGCATCCTGAGAGTCTGAAGCCGGGTGTGAGGAGATTAGGAAAGAGACAGGAGTGGAGGCTGGGTGACTTGAGCTGTGGCCCTAACACTTCCCCCTTCCCCTGCCATTTCTACGGTAGCAAATGATGCAAGCAACCTCCTGAGTGCGTTACCTCGGGGTCACTTGGAGAATCCAAGGGGAGGGAAGAGTGGGAAGGCACTCAGTTTATGCTGAAAAGATACAGTCACACCAAAAGAACCCAACAAAGTCCAGAGACCCTGAGATGACCTGGGGCAGAAGCTAGGAGGAGGCAGCCCTGACAGACCCAGCAGGCTCAGCCTTCCCTCTGCTCTCCAGCAGGTCACGGATTCTTCTGTTATTAGCATGAAATAGTCTCATACACGTGACCCCAGGAGCAGCCTGGAAAGAAAATGATTCCCTGTGTAGCGGAAAGTCATTCCATGGCTCTCTTCTGCTTGCTGCACCGTCCCAGGCTGCCAGGGATGGAATAGTTCTTAAGCCCTTGCCTTCCATGCTCATAACCTGGATTCGAGCCTCAGTTTCTTCATTCTGACAAGTATTTTGGTTGAGAATTCACATTTCTGTGATTTTTAAGAAGAGGCTGTGTGTGTGGCAAGGGCATCATCGCAAACTTCTTAGGTGGAATTTCCTGGACCTCTGGGCCTGCTGAGGCAGAGAGAGGCTCATGGCAGAGGCTCTGCTGGGGAGGAAAGCCCTCGGCGGATGCTGTGTGGAGTCTGTTGGCCAGCCAGGCCCTGCCTGAATCACTTTCTTTTGGGATGACCTAGGTCACCTTTGGAGGACACCTTACAGCCTTTACTGCTATTCCTAAGCACCTTCCTGGTTGTGGATAATGAATTCGGTTCACTCTCTTCTTCATCGGAAACCAAGACTCAGAGAGACTGAGAAGGATGAGAATGTACTTCAACCGGAAGACAGACAGACAGAAGGACACACAAGGATATAGCTCAACTGGAAGACACATACAGGTCAAACATACACACACACACACACACACACACACACACACACACACACACCAGTTCCTGCTGAGTGACCATATGACTGAGCCTTAGAGATGAGGCCAGAGTAAAGCTGCAGCTTGCTCTCCCAGAGCCGGGCCCCTCCAGCTGGACCACAGCAGGGAGACTGGTCAACTCTGCATCCCAGTCTGTGTCAGTGGGTGGCACTCAGGAATGATGCTCACAGGACTGACAGCTCTGTGGACCAAAAGTTGTTAGGTGTGGTGTTGCACACACATCATCTCAGCACTTGGGATGTGGAGGCAGGAGGATCAAGAGATCAAGGCCAGCCTTGGCTACCTAGCAAGTTTGAGGCCAACCTGGGCTACCTGAAGACCTTTTTTCAAATAAAAAGTCTTTAACAGCTGGGTGTGGTGGTGCATGCCTTTAATTCCAGCACTCTAGAGGCAGAGTTAGGCAGATCCCTGAGTTGGAGACCAGCCTGATCTACAAGCAAGTTCTGGAACAGTCAGGGTTAATTCTTTAAACAAAACAAAACAAAAAAGCTAAAAAAAACCAGTACTGATTCGGATAAGTTTAAGATACAGTGGTGAGTGAGACATTTTTACATCACCGCCTAGTTTGGCCCTGCCTTAAATTTTGCCTAAATCAAAGCTGGAAGTGGAAAGCCAGATCAAAGTGGTTGGGGGATGTCACAGGGTCTATCCTATAGTCATTTCTGAGTGACAGCCCTAAGTGGGGCATTCCTGCGAGTCTGGGGATCACAGAGGAGGGTGCGGAGGTTCTGTGAGAGATGGACGTTGTGGTGGTTTGAATGGCTGGGTCTGGAGAAATAGCTCAGGGGCTGAAGAAATGGCTCAGCAGTGAAAAGCATTGGGTGATCCTCTAGAGGGCCCCAGGTTCAATTCCCAGCAACCACATGGCAGCTCACAACTGTCTGTAACTCTAGTTCCAAGGAATCCATGGCGCCAGGCATGCACATGGTGCATAGATATATGTATGTAGGCAAAATATCCATACACACAAAATAAATAAATCTTTAAAAAAAAGAATAGGAATGGCCCTATAGACTCGTGTGTTGAATGCTTGATCCACAGGGAGTGGTTTATAGGAGGTGTCACTGTAGACGCAGGCTTTAAAGTCCCATCCATGCTATGCCCAGTGTGGGACACAGTCTCTTCCTGCTGCCTGCGGATCCAGAGGTAGAACTCTCATCTTCTCCAGCACCGAGTCTGTCTGCACGCTGCCATGTTTTCACCGTGATGATAATGAACTAAACCTCTGAAACTGTAAGGCAGCCTCAATTCAATGTTTTCCTTTATAAGAGCTGCTGTGGTCATGGCGTCTCTTCACAGTGATAGAAACTCTAAGACAGATGCTAAGAAGGTTGGGAGGAGTCGGATGCGCAGTTACTGGCTTGTCCAGACCGGTGAATTCAAGAGCCAGTGCTCTCCGTCAGTGCCTGCTTGGGCTCAGGAAACCTGAATAGGAACCCATGGGATGAGGGCAAGGATACTGGTACTCACGCTGCACCCAGTTCCCGCTCACTGGGCTGAGGAAGTTGGGGTAGAGGCCGAAGGGCTTGTCAATCTCCCTGAGGACCTTGCGGATTTTTCTGACCTGTGAGAAACACCAGGTGTAGTTACTTTCTGGAAGAAGCCACTCATTCCCCACCGGCAAGGATGGAACAAATAGTTCAGAGGCACGTGTGTGTGTGTGTGTGTGTGTTAAAGCTTTTCGGTGCGTGTGGGGAGGCCATGAAAGAACCACAGGTTCTGTGCCCACATGCAGAACATTGTGGGGTGTGGCCAAGTGGGGGGTGGGCCCACCACCCCTCCTGTTGACTGCTCTGCCCGGGACAGTCCTAGCCTAGGCTGCCTGCCTAGGATACCTGGGATACCTAGGCTACCACTCCTGTGGACCACTCTGGGTGAGGAGTTAGATGAGTTGCAGTGGCTATCTTGTAATCACTAAATTTCCCGGTTTAAGAAAGACAGGTAGCTCAGGCTGCCCTTGAACTCTTAATCTTCCTGCTTCTGCTCTGAGTGCTAGGGTTACAGGCATGCCAACTGCACCCTATTTTTGAGTGCTTTGGAGCAAACCCAGGCCCCGTGCATCTTAGACAAACACCGCTGTTGAAGCTCTATCCCCAGACCCAGTGGTGTGGCTGTGGTGAGCTAGGGCATTGATACTCAGGTTTCTCTGAGCCCTTGGAGCTGTATTCCTTACCCTGCATGGAACAGCCATTGAGGATGACCCAGAAGATGAGCACACAGCAACACAGAGTTGCGGCTGGGCTTGCAGCCTTGGAGACTGCACACGGTGAGAGATGCAATTGAGAACTTTGTCTAGCCGTCTACTAGAACTGAACCCTCAGGGAGAGCAAGCCTCCAGGACCATACTGCTGCCTGCTCATGGATGAACTGGCACGGCAGGGCGGCTGGGAGGTGGAGCTGTCAGCCTTCCTATTCCTCAGAGGTGCTTGGTTCCGTCTCACTGCCCTCACGTCCCCTTAGTCCCTTTAAGGTGACAGAGACCGTGAGAGGGCCAGGAAGATTCTCGGGCCTGACTTAGGCTTCCCTGTCCTGGTGGGGCCCAGGGAAGCGGCTGTATTAGCCACCCTGAGAGGATGCAGGGCGCTGTAAGAATTTGGGCCAATTTGTTGACTGCTAATAATCTCCTCAGTGGGAGGCATGAGGAGGGGCTGAAAATAGCTCAAGTATGCAAATGGAGTGTGCAGAGGGATGGGGAGACTGGAGGTGCCCCCCGCAGCCAGCTATGCTGATCTGCCCGGGGAAGAATAGGCTGGAAAGTTCCTGGCCCAGTTCTTGGCTGTATCATGGCTGGCTGTCCTTAGCAGGTCACTCAGCCTCTCTGGATCATTCTACCCTCTACCTCTCAGTTAGATAGGCCGGGCAGAACTCCCCACCTCCACCCCACGCCTGCTGAGGCTTAAATAAAAAATGCCCAGGACACGGCAAGGGTCAGTGTGCACTCGTGGGACCCTTTCCTGAGCTGACCAGAGCTTCCCAGGGGAGCCCAGCTGGAAGGTCAAGTGAACAGAAAGCCTGGGCTGGGCAAAGGGTCAGAGAGCATGCATGGCATTTGGCTGTGGGAACCACAGCTCTGGACAGGTAAGGGTGGGAGGGAGAGGAGGTCAGAGGCACCAGCTGAGAAGGTGGGAAGCTTGTCCTGGTGGAGGCCCACGCGAGGACAGTGATGCTGAACCTGATGTTCAGGAGCACAAGGCTTCCTGCGAGCGTGCCAACTCTGGGGCCTGGGCAGGCAAAGGCCAGGAACCTATTTCCTTCCAGCTATGTGGGTGGTGGTGGGGAATATGGTCTGAGGACAGCTGGTGACAAGACACAGAGCCACCAGGTAGAGGTGTGAAGCCATCTCAGAGACAGCAGGACCCCAAATGCTGTTCTCAGGGGGCTACACTGCCTTCCTTTGGATCCAGGATTAGATCTGAACCCATACATTTCCTTGGCCATAGCCCTTTCAGAGAGCTTCCCAGAGCCTAGGATGGACAGTTGTCAGAACTGGGCAGTGATCTGGATGTCACTTCTCAGCACCCATGTAGCCTTGGGCAGCTGAGAAGAGAGATAAGGAACCATTATGCCAGCCTGCTGCCAGCCCGAGCCAGACAGGCACCTGGGAGGGAAAGGAACGCAGATCTCACACACACAGAAAAGCAAAATGTCCCTGGAAAGGGTTCTGTGCACACCACCGCCTGTTCCTGCCAGTACGAGGAGCCTGGCTCAGTCGCAGTCTCCAGATTTCACAGTTCACAGCTCTGCACCAGTCAATGATCCAGCACACACCTCCCTGGCAGATCTGGTGGCTTCTGTCCCCCCCCCCCCCGCCACCTGCCATTGAGCACAGTTGGTTCCTCTACCAGCAACCACTATGAGAGTGGTGGTTGGGGGTTCTGCACACCTGACTGCAGACACTCACCCTCTGCCCCTCTGCTGGGGTGCAGGATGCTCGCCCTCTGCCCCCCTGCTGGGGTGCGGGATGCTCACCCCCGTCCCTCTGCTGGGATGTGGGATGCTCGCCCTCCACCCCCCCTGCCGGAGTGTGGGATGCTCGCCCTCTGCCCCTCTGCTGGGGTGCAGGATGCTCGCCCTCTGCCCTCTGCTGTGGTATGGGATGCTCGCCCTCTGCCCTCTGCTGGGGTGCAGGATGCTCGCCCTCCCCCCTCTGCTGTGGTATGGGATGCCTGTCTGGGGAGAGAACAGGGGAGAGCTTACCTTTTCTGCAAAGACCCGGTTGCCAGAGAGTTCAGTGAGGTGCAAAAATTCCAAGTGCAGGGACCCGAACTCAGCCAGAATGCTGCTGCTGCCCGCGGTGGCCCAGCCCCAGTTACCACTGAAAAGACATCAGCTGCGTCACCCTGCTGGCTTTGGCTGAGAGGAGCAGTGGCTATGGTAGAGGGTGATGCCTGCTGGGTGCCAGACACCTCAGTTTATCCTCCTGGGCCCCACTATGTGGATGGCACCGGGGCAGGTGAGGGGACGGAACTTACTGAAGGGGGTCTGAGCCTGCACCATAGTCTTTATCCCTACCAAGCGGCCTCTATAACGTTTGGGGCTCAAGGCATGACACACAGTTATTTCACACAGTGACATCTGCAGGTGATGCTGACGGTGTGGTCAGGAGCCACAAAGGCCCCACAGGACACACAATGGTCATCTGTAGGCTTGCAGAGGGCAGTTCCAAGCAGGGATCCCCCTCCCCAAGGCACACACATATACACTTTTGCCTTTCTCCCTATCCAAGGTCATAGAATAGCCCCAGACTGGAGTTTCCTGGGACCTACAAGGTGTGACCACAGCCCTACAACTGCTGGACCCAAAGAAGCTGGGGCTTAGAAGTAGAAGAAGTGGGGTCCCCAGAGCTAGGCTAGTGCCCCACGAGACTGTGCCTCTCATCAGTCACGTTTTCTGCTCTGTGCTTGCAGGAGGCTCTGATGGCCACTTCGGGGTGCAGTGCTCTAAGATTAAAGCTCAGCCAGCACACACGTTAGCCCCCCACTTTCCCATCTAGAGACAAAGACTCTGGCCCACAGTCAGGCACCCCCTGCTGGAGTCACCAGTCTGGGCAGCAGCTGGGCCCCAAGGAAGCTGAACTGAGTCAGCCCTGGGGGAAGCCACCGCCTGCATCACTCTGGCCCGAGAGGGGGCGCTTTCCAGACCTCCCACCTGCTGCACCCTGGAACTAGAAGATGTAGGGTCCAGCACCGCTCGGCTGGCACCCTCAGGCAGGTCCCTGTATGCCGCAGTTCCCATCTCTGCATAGCAGAATGAGGACAACTGCCCTTGCCTCCCCGCCTGGCGCTTCTGTGGGGACTCGGGACGGAATAAGGAGGGCGGTAGGCCAGAGGCTCCCTCTCCATGTCTCAGATTCCACACACATATTCCGGTTACTTTCCCAGGGGATATTCAGGACTCTAGAGGGACAGACATTCTGTAGAGAGTTAGTGTAAGATGGGGGTGAGGATGGGCTAGGTTGGGCAGGTTGTGGGGTGGCTGTGTTGCCTTTTGGAGGCCCCCCTGCTCTCCTACTGCCTAGGAAGTGGCTGCTCTTCATTTGTCTCCAGCGATGGAGAGCACTTGGGAAGGCAGTGGGGGGCGGGGAGGAGCCTGGGGAACCACACTTCCTCTGGTGCAGGCCCGAGGTCTCACTGTCCACTCTGAGCTCTGCTCTTGCTCAGCATGGGTCTTCCTGAAAAGCCAGGGCACTGAGGGGAGAGCCAGCTCCTGGAAACCGATAGGGGTGATAGAGCCGTGTCTTCCACCAGTGCAGAGACTGCCACGCCCCTCGTCCTGTCCAGGGAGTTGATTTCATCCTCTACCTGGGGCTCACAGGCGTGGTTAACCCCAGCACCCAAAGGAGGAAACCGAGCTTGTCAAGGGAGTGCTGTGTGTGCTTATAACCAGACCCCTCAGGAGGTGGGATTCCAGCCCGGGCTTTCTTCCTCCAGCTGGGGAGCTCAGAGGTCTTCCTGGGTGATATCGACTGATAGTCCCAGCCCCCAAGTTAGCTGTCTTCCTTCTTTCTAGACAACACCTCACTATGCAACCCTGGATGTTCTGGAACTCACTCTGTAGACTAGATTAGCCTTGAACTCACAGAGATCCGCCAGCCTCTGCCCCGAGCGCTGGGATTAAAGGTGTGCACCACCACTCCCCCATCTTCCTGATAGGTTTTGCCCTCATTGTCCACCACGTGGGCCTCTCTGTCCTCTCTTCTGCCCCTCAGTCACTTCAGAAGTAGGGAAGGTGAGCGTGGGGTGTTCTGGCGGTCTCTGCCTGGCATCCTCTGTGTCCCTATGACCACGTGTCCTCAGGAGAGCCCCACCTCCCCCTTTGATCAGCTTCCTCCTTCAGTTAAACCCAGACACTCAGCTTCACAGAGCTATTGTGAGGCATTCATCAGGCACGTGACTGTCATTTTTATCAGCATGTAATTATGCATATGTAAAGTGACAATAAACTTCTAACAGGAGCCAGGTGGCTTTGGTGGCTTCCTTCACCGCCACCTCCAACTCTATAGCAGATACTGTGATTTTCATTTCATAGGTGGGAATACTTGGGCTCAGAGAGGGGGAGACACTTTTCGAAGGTCACACAGCCAGTGGCAGAACTGAATCCAAATCCTAGGTACTAGATACACCCACAGCATGCGTGCTGAGCAGCATGCTGGAAGGAGGGGGTCCTTCCACCAGCTCTGTGAGCCAATGGACCAGCAGTAAGATCTGCCCTGCTCTCCTCTCCCCTAGCTAGGGGTGCTGTTCCACAGTACCCCTTGCTACCTGGCTAAACCTCCTGTGTACGGTGCATTGTTACAGCAGAGTGCAAAGCCTACCTTTTTTTGGTTGCTGTGTGCCCTCGGGGATGTTATTGCACTTCTCTGAGCCTCATTTTCTTCCTTGGCAAAATAGTGCCTGGCCCACTGTGCGCTCCAAGGTTGTTAGGCATTGTGTAGGTGTGTATAGGCATGTTTAGAGGGAGCACACCCGCACGAACATACATTTGCACGAGTCCATGCGTGGATTTGAGAATAGCCTGTCAATGGCCAACTTGAGCGTCTGAGACCTTACTAGTGGCATGGGCAGAAGAAGGAGTGTTTTGGGCAGGTGTGTACGTGTGCAGACAGACTGATTCAGTCTGAGGTCCCTGGATTGGCCACAATCACTGCCTCAGATAGCCCAGTGGTCACTACAGGCCACAGCTGGCCCTGCCCCTCCTATGATGCCTCCTGTACAGGGATGAGCACCCGCCTCCACACTGGGCAGTGTGGCGCACCCCCGCTGGGCAGTGTGGCACACCCCCGCTGGGCAGTGTGGCGCACCCCCACACTGGGCAGTGTGGCGCACCTCCACACTGGGCAGTGTGGCGCACCTCCTCCCGTAGCTGCCCGGAACCAGCCCTTCTGAACACTAGAACAGCAGCAGATATCTCCCGCCCTCTACCAGGTCATCTCTGCGGCGCGTTCGCAGTAGCACGTGGCCACCATGTCCTCGCTACCCTCCCGTTTTTAGCAGTCACTTCTTTCCCAGAATATGAAAGCAAGAGATGCCAGGAAGAATATGCGCGTGCTGCGTTATCTCGATGGCGAGCGTGCAGCCTAAAAATATCCATGCCTGTGCCAAGAATCCTAGAGTCTGTGGCACCAGCTCCATGGGGGCCACAGGTGAGACAGCAGGCTAGGGCTACAGCAGAGGAATGGACCCCGAGGGCTGCGCCCAGACCCGGCCTGAGGGTGTGGGTCACTTCTGTCTTGATTCTCAGGATCGGTGTTTGTGGAGGGCACAGGTCTATGTGCAGACCTCTGAGGCATTGAATCTGGGGTGGAGGAGGACTTCCGTCAGCCCTCATGGCTGCCCTGGCTTCTGTGGAGTTTTAGTGAGGACACTGGGACAGTTTCCCACCAGGAGGCAGGTGAAAGGAGCACTGGCTTGGGGGATGTGGAGGGCAAAGCTACCAAGGCCACAAGACAAGAGGGAGGGTGGAGATGAGCAGAAGCTGGGTTGGCTCCCCTCCCAGGCGCCCGGCCAGCACTCCTGTGAGTTCCCCACGTGGGGGCTCAGGCAGGTCAGGGAGCATGAACTTCCCCAGCCTTTCTCCCAGCTCAGGTATGCCACACATGGCCCAGGGAGCTGCAGGTGTCTGGGGACATGGCCCTGCACCTCTGTGTCTTCCAGAGGTCTGCTCCACCTAGCTCAGAGTCAGGGCTCTGATCTCACAAGGAGAATGCTCTACCAGGAGGTGCCTCTGAGGGTGGGAGCCAACTCTGGAGACTGAGTCAACAGTGAGGGGGGCTATATGCAGAGGAATAAATGCCTCCTCCCCCAGGAAGGTCAGGCCTTGGTGGTCCAAACCCTACACTTGGTAACCAATAACTGTCCAGGACAGTACTTAGCAAAGACCAATTTTTACTATGCACAAAATAGGAACTGTGCTTTTCTCATACCTCAACCCCTATGTCTGTAAAAATGTAAGTCAGACAAAAGTGACTCCCGAGGGGCTGGAGCGATGGCTCAGAGGTTAAGAGCATTGCCTGCTCTTCCAAAGGTCTTGAGTTCAATTCCCAGCAACCACATGGTGGCTCACAACCATCTATAATGGGGTCTGGTGCCCTCTTCTGGCCTGTAGGCATACACACAGACAGAATATTGTATATATAATAAATAAATAAATAAATATAAAAAAAAAAGTGACTCCCGAGGACTCCATCCTGTCCACCACTTGGGACCCACAGATGCCACCGGTTTACAAGGGGCACCTCACCTTTTGAAGTTCACGACGCCCTTGGGGATGCCTGTGGGTGTATTGAAGGCAGGCAGCAGTTTCTCACCCAACTTGATGGCCTTTACTCGGAACACCTGCCAAGAAAGGTCAAAGGGAACTGAGTTCGTGTTGGGGGTAAGTCAAGACTAGGGGACAGGATTGGGAAGAGGCCCAGTGTCGGGGTCTACAGCCAGACAGCCTGGATGGAAGGTCAGGCTCCCAGATTGCTGGCTTTATAGCCACAGACCAGGTATTTCTCTCTGTCAATGTCTATGTTCATAACATGCCAGTGTCGCCCCTCAGATGGTAGGGGGACCTTGGGAAGAGGAGGAGAAAGCAGCCAGCATCACCTTCAGGTCGAGTCAGACCCCACTGAGGAGGATGCTATCAGCATCAGCACCACCATTCGAGGAGCTGTGGGATGGTGCATGCTGAATGGTGCAGCCTGGACCCGGAGCCACCCGAGAGGTCTGTGTGTTGAAGGCTTGATCACCAGGCTTGTTACTACTGGAAGATGGTAGAACCTTTAAAAGCTAGAACCTAGTGAAAGTAGGTAAGTCACTGGTGGGGGGAGGTGGGGACATTGGGCTCCTCCCTCTCTCTCTGTTGCTTCCTGGTCTTGCTTCCATCTCATGATCCTGCCATGATGTTCTGGACCACTATGGACCCAAAGAAGCCGTCAAGTAAGTATGGTCTGAGACCACCGTAAATGTGAGCCCAGTCGAGACCACCAGAACTGTGAGCCCAGTCGAGATCACTGAAACTGTGAGCCCAGAACTGTGAGCCCAGTAGAGACCACCAAAACTGTGAGCCTAGTTGAGACCACTGAAACTGTGAGCTCAGTAGAACACTTTCTTTTTGTAAGTTGACTATCTCAGGCATTTTATTCCATGAGGAGAGCTAATTAATACAACGAGAGGGAAACAGTCTATTTGGACAGGGCAAATACAGCACTGGACTAGGAGCCCAGACCAAACTATTCTCCAGATTCCAGAAGCTTCTACCTTCTGGATGACAGCTTCCCCATGAGATGGCAGGGCAAGGGCATTTCTTTGGTACTCTGAGGTCACTCAGTTGTTTCCATTTTACAGACAGGGAATGGAGGGCGAGGGTGAATGGGTTGTTCTAAACCCTCCACATGATGGCTAAGGAGCCATAATAAGATTCCAGCTCAGGGTCCCCAAGCAAGGTTCCAAGTTCTACAAACTGTTCCTTTGAAATGCCAGACTGACGCAGAAGGATGTGTGACCGTATGACTAGCAGTGTCGCTAGTAACCATTGTCTCCTAAAGACAAACACGATGACTCAGTGTGTAAAGGTGCTTGCTGCTTGAGGACCTGAGTTCAATCCCTAAGACCTCCACATGTGCACCATGACACATGTGTGTGCACACATCCACAAAACAAATGAAAAAATATAATAAATCCTATTTATTCTTAGGAGATAAATAATTGAGAGTGTTGTGAAGGATTTTATATTATAGTTGCTTATACCAGCATTGCCTAAAATAGACTGCGGTGCACCGAGTGACAGAGAAGAGGTTCAGCTCTGGCTTCCACGCAGTGTAATGTCACATAGGAAGTAGATACATCTATGACATAGAAAAACACGCCAAAACAGTATAACTCAGTTTAAAATGTGTTTACATGTGGACACATGGAAAAAGGAAACACATCAAAACAGTAGCAGTGTCCTCTCAGAAGGGTTAACCCATGGATGGTATTTATTTCCCTCTTTTTATTTATGGGTGCTTTTTATGCAATCATTTTTATTTTGAAAGGAAGGTTTTGCTGTGTTGCCCAGGCTGGTTTTGAATGTCTATGCTCTAGTAGTCCCCCTGCCTCAGCCTCCTGAGCAGTTTGGATTACAGGTATTCATGACCATGCTCAGCCTGTGTAATTTCACGATAGGACTGGGGAGATAGCTTGGTGGGTAAGGGCACTCATCCTGCAAGCATGAGGACCTGAGTTCGGATCCCCTGCACCCACATAAAAAGTTGGCTGTGGCTGTGGCTCCTGGAATCTCAGCACCGGGCGGGGCAGAGGGAGGTGGTGCTCCCTGGCCAGGCAGCCTAGTCTAAACGGCAAACTTAAGGTTCAGTAAGAGACATCTGGTTCTGGTCTCCCAGTTTGTGTGTGCGGGCACCTACCCACATGCATGACAAACATCACACACACACACACACACACACACACACACACACACACACACACACACACGACAGGCCTAGAACACAGTTGGACTTCATAGCCAACAAACTGCAGACCAGAAAAAAAAAAAAAAAAGCTGGCCATGATAGGGAACACCTGTAATCCTGGCACCGAGGCAAGAGAAACATTTGAAGCCGGGAATTTGAGGCCAGTGTGGGCTACTACTCAGAGGGAGGGGTAGAAAACACATCCATGTTGATCATGCACGGGATTCTTATTCCTAGAGGAGGGAGGGAGCAGAACACAGCCCCTGCTGCTGGGCATCCTAAGGACTTCGAGAGGATGAACGGAGGCTCTCTGCAAATAGCATGCTATTTCAGGGAAGGATTGGAGCATTCCTGGAATTCGAGATCCATAAGGGGTCATGGGCCCAGTCACCATGGATACCTAGAGAGGATCATAAATGCCATTTAAGAGATGGGATGCAAGTCCCTAGTCTGCAGCTCTGCTGACTCAGTTTCCTGACCTTCCTAACAACGCACCAGCAACAAAAGTCTGATAAATGAGGGGCTGGGAGAAGGAGCTCGTGGAGCTAGGACTGAAGGCCATGGGTCTCCCATTCCACAGAATAGAACACAAACAAACAACAAAAGTCCCAGGAGGCAGCTGCTAGAGGCTTCCCAACTCTGAGCGGTAAATGGGTTTGAGGCCTCTGAGGGTACACGGCCTTGCCAAGGAAGAGGAGAGGGAGTGGCAGGGCTGAGGACACTGTCCAGGGCCTGTCGGTGAGTCCTGGAAGTAGACCTTGGGAGCTGGTCTAGAAACCAAGGGCACCTGTCACCTGGAGCTGCAGGCTCTGCCTTGTGTGTCTGCTGCAGAGCTCCAGGTTGGAAGCCACTGGCTTAGTGACAGAAAGGACTTGATCTCATGCAGGCTTTGGATCTCTTTACCTATCCAGAAGATTGCTGGTGGTGAACGGAACCCACCCAGAGGTGCGGCCCAGGCAGCTGCATGGTTTCCTGAGACCCTGAGGAGGCTGAGCTAGTATCTTCATGTCCCTCCTGTGCATGGCCCTTAGGAGGCCTTGCTGTAGCTGTCACAGACGGTCCCAGTGGTCCTGGGGAGGGACTGGTCAAGCATGTATGTTCTCGAGTGAAACACGGGTCCACTCTGCCATCTTGAGAGGGAGTGGGGGAGGGGCTGTGGCTGCAGCCCTCTAGTGTCTGTAATAGCTCCCAGGGAAGGGCCCTACTAAGGTGGAGACAGCTGAGCTTCAGAGTGGCTCCCTCGGGACTTTCTCTAGGACACCCTGTGTCTGTCCACATAGGGATGTGGGTTCAGTAGCCACAGTTCCAGAATCAGAGAGGAACAGGAGTTTGATTGTGTAGGGCAGAAAACACAGGGAGCCAAGGGCCCAGCACACAGCCTCCCATGTCACTGTGTGACCTTCACTGAGCCCCGCACTGTCTGAGCTTCAAATGCCCCCCTCTTCACAGTAGAATGATGGGGTGTGTCTATTGCAGAGTTTTCGGGAAAGAAGAAGCTTATATGTGACATGCTTCTAAACTGTGAGATGCTGTCCCAACACCCCCAGGACCAGCTCTGTCACCTTTTAAAAAAATTTTTATTATTTTATGTGTGCAGGTAGTTTGGTCATGCGCATGTGTGTCTGTGCACCATATGTGTACAGTGCACACGTATGTCTATGTACCATATGTGTGCAGTGCACATGTATGTCTGTGCACCATGTGTGCAGTACACATGTATGTCTGTGCACCATATGTGTACAGTGCACATGTATGTCGGTGCACCATGTGTGTGCAGTGCGCATGTGTGTCTGTGCACCATATGTGTGCAGTGCATATATGTGTGTCTGTGCACCATATGTGTGTAGTGCACATGTATGTCTGTGCACCATGTGTGTGCAGTGCACCATGTGTGTGCAGTGCGCATGTGTGTCTGTGCATCATGTGTGCAGTGCATATATGTGTGTCTGTGCACCATATGTGTGTAGTGCACATGTATGTCTGTGCACCATGTGTGTGCAGTGCGCATGTATGTCTGTGCACCATATGTGTGTAGTGCACATGTGTGTCTGTGCACCATATGTGTGTAGTGCTCCAGAGAGCCAGAAGAGGGCATCAAATCCCCTGGGACTGGAGTTACAGAGGTTTGTGAGCTTGTGGGTGCTGGGAATTGAACCTGGGTCCTCTGCTAGAGTATTCAGTGCTCTTAGTCACTAAGTTACCTCTCTAGTGGGAAGTGAAGAAATGGAAAGCCCCCATCAGGCACCCACTGGGTGTCTGTGAGTTTTGTGTGACTGAGCCCTAGTATCAAGCAGTGACAAGGGAGACAGAGGCAAGAAGGCCAAAGGGCTGGAGTAAGGCCTAGTACAGCCCTCAGTGCCTCATGGAGTCGTAAGTCTGTTTCATCACCTGCTAGTGGGTGATGCCCTCCCCACACTGATGGGGCATCTGTGGCTCCTACAGAGCAGAACTCACAACCTGGTATTTAGAAAAGTAACCTGCCTGGGGGTAGCAGGGACCATGGAGGTGTGCTGCACCTCTGGGCAGGGGGTACAGACAGACTCAAGGAGGCCTCCTTGAGCTTCCCTTTGAGCCTTGTGAACTGTTTCTCAAGTTACCCATGCCCTGGTCCACAAATCCCCCGGCCAGATGCTGAGAAGACAAAGCAAAACAGGGGGCTGAGGGCTCAGAACTATGGACTCTTCAGAGAAGGGTCAAAGAGGACTGGGTGGCTGTCACCGAGGAGCCACTAGCTCCTTCCTGAGTGGCTAGTCCTCAGACACCTCTCCTCCTTCTCTGCATCCATCCCTCCAACCGCACCAGCTGGGGAGCTTGGGCAGGTGCCCGCGAGCACATGACTGACTTTGCCTTTGATTTTTCCGTTCCCTCCGTCATTTTCCTGTCCTGAGGTTTTCGAATGAAATCTAAGCTCTGGGTGGCTTGAAGCCCACGGCTCCCATCCACAATTTTTTTTTGGGGGGGGGCAAATTGGTACAAGCAGTAATCTCTACTGAGGAAATTATGTTGGTGGAGAGTGGCCTGCAGCGACTCAGGAGACAGAGACTTCAGCCATGACAGCCAAGGGAGGAAGATGTTCTTGGACCACAGTGATGGAGGGAGGCAGGATTTCTCTGGCGCTTGCCGGCTTTACCTGCCCAGCTCCTGGTTCCAAGTGGCAGCCGAGCTGGGCAGAGTGGTCTCTGGATCCCGGGAAACAGCCTGACTGATGACCTGTATTCTGGGGACGCTGCCAACCTGGCCACCCGATACTGAGACTGTGCTGTGATGAATGCTCACAAGGGGAGATGGAAGGTTCCAGTTTCTCTCAATCTCAGTACAACTCAGAATTCCCTGGCAGAGAGAATGCGTCCTTTGGAGGTGACAACCCTGAGCCAAACTCCTCCCTCCTGTCCCCTGTCACAAGGGCTCTTTGATCTAAAGAGGTATCATGACCATCAAGTGACTGGGGAGAAAGTGATAAGAAGGGTGTTTAAGGCCACCATCAGGTGACCCTGGGCGCTTCCTGGCTGGGGCAGCCTTGCAATTACAGGCTACGGCCAGCAGGGCGGCCCCATTGCCACACTGCTCCCTTGATAATGGGTGCAGGCCAGTATCTGGCTACAGTTTTGCCCAGGACTGGAGGGAAGGAAAGTACTGGCTGTGAGGGACATCAAAATCAATGGGTTCCACAGCTTGGCATTTAAGACCACCGGCTGCTCTTCCAGAGGACCCAGGTTCAATTCCTCACACCCACACGGAGGCTCACAGGCGTAATGACGGTTTCAGGTAATCCAATGCCTTCTGACTTTTGTGGGCACTGGACACATATGTGGTACACAGACATGCATGCAGGTGAAACACTCACACACACTAAGAAAAGAAAAAAGCGGAAGGCCCTGGGAGTGAGAAGCAGCGGCCTTAGCTTTGTGGGTCTTGAGAGTTCACTTGTGAGCTGCCTAGCAGTTTGCTGGGGCAGGGCAGACGAGCGTGCGGGGCGAGCGTGCCGGTTCTCATGGACATGGTTCTAGTCTCAGAGAACTCCTCAGCTGCTCTGGGAGTCACGGGTGCTCACCTGGGCCATAGATCTGAGCAATGTGGAATCCTCACGGGGACTCCTGGCTGGTCTCTGGCAGACCACACACCCCCCTGCAACCACTGTGAAAGAAGAGGCGGGACTATGGTTTCTCTAAGACCCGCCCAGCCTGGACAGTCCTGGGGCCTCCAAGAACCAACTCACCTCTTCTCCCGTCAGGTAGTAGGCCGAGAGCAGTCCTCCGATGTAGCGGATGTTCACTTCAAACAAAGATGCTTCTCCACTCTGCAAGAAGGCAGAAAGGAGACGGCAAGGATCAGGGTGAGCTCTCAGAGTTCTCCAGGCCCTGGACACAGGCCACACTGTTCCCTTAACACACACCCGTGTCCTGCTCTGGGGACCCCAGCAGGCCAGGCCACGACTCAGTTTTCATAGCAGAGGCCGAGAGGGGCCAGCACCTGCCTGGCAGTTGCTACTGTGCATTTAAGTGTTCCAAATAAACACCAGCTTTGGCTCCCTTCCCCAGCCTCGCCAGAGGCCATTGGAGCAGTTACACCTGGCTGTGCTCCAAGGAGCTCCAGGACCTGTGCCGAGCTGCGGGAGAAGCTTAGCCCGAAGAGAGACAGAGTTGGAGAAAAACGAGGGAGGTCCTTCCCTGGGGCGGCAGAGCGGAGCAGGGCTGAGCAGGAGGCTGTGGGCAGATGTCTGTGTAAGAGCCGCCAGTCTCTGGGCTCCTTCACTCTGCCCTGCTCCATGGGCGTGCAAAACAGGTGTGGAGGCATCATGCCAAGGACAGGGCCTTGCTAAATTCCCCACGTGAGTCATGTATACGGCTCTGTGACTTGAAACAGACCTCTCTTTCCCCACGGGGTTTCCTACTACATAGAACAGGTCTGTCACCACCTTCCGGGCAGGCCTTGTCACAGAAGCTGTGGCAGGGTCTCACACAGGCCCTGGTGTGAGACCTTTGTCCTGGGTGCTCACTTCACCAGTTTTCTGCATCGTATTTTAAATTTTATTTGTAATCCTGGGGATTCGATTTAAGGCTTAGGCGACTGCTTTATATCCCCAGTTTTCTTTTCTCTATATTTTAAGGCAGGGTCTTACTAAGTGGTCCAGGCTAGCCTTGAACTTGTGCTCAGCTGCCTCAGCCTCTAGAGTAGCTGGGATTCCAGGCCTACACTACCAAGCCTGACTCAAGCTTTTGTGACTGACAGAAGCCATTGGTATCTGTTAATCTGGAGGGTTTTTCCACCAGCAAAGGTGGGCAAAACTCAGTTCAGTTCCTTTCCACTTCATAACGCTCTATGACACCACCCCATTCTCCAGATGAAAAAGCTAAGGCTTAAAGAGGTGACTTCCGGGGCTGGAGAGATGGCTCAGAGGTTAAGAGTATTGCCTGTTCTTCCAAAGGTCCTGAGTTCAATTCCCAGCAACCACATGGTGGCTCACAACCATCTGTAATGGGGTCTGGTGCCCTCTTCTGGCCTGCAGGCATACACACAAAACAGAATATTGTATACATAATAAATAAATATTTTTTTAAAAAAAAGAGGTGACTCCCACCTTCCTTTTTTCTGGAAACTCTCTAACTTGCTCCAGCCTGTCTGAGTGTCCACAGCTCCCTGGTCCCCTGGGCAGACCGATCCCCTGCCTGGAGGACCTGGAGGCCGCCCAGGGGGGCCAGGTGAGTCCTGAAAGATGCCTGTCTGCCTCTCTCCCATCACAGAAAAGGAGGAAAGACGCTATACTCCCCTGGGCTCACAGCCACCAGAAGCTGCAAAGGCCTCAGAGTGAATCTAGTAATCATAAAAACGGAGAGGAGGCGAATTTGCACTTGTGTTGACTTTGTGGGACCATAAAATCCTTGCTACAGCCCTCTGTCAGGGTCATCCTTCCTGTCTCGGTGAGGTTCAAGGGGGCAAGAAGCCTTCTGCAGTTCTCCGGTCCAGTTCTCAGGTCCCCCAGGTCTCTTGCCTCTAACAAAGTCACTTCCCTTCCTACCTCTTGCTGAGCAACACGCTCAAGATGAGAAATGAGGGGAGGGGAGGGATGGCCCTGGCTGTCTCCCCTCGCACCAGAGGACAGCAGCTGGGAGACAGCCCCACCGCAAGGCTGCTCTATTGTATAGCCGCAGGCACGAGTGTACCGTGTGCCATCTGTAGAGCTGGAGACTGGCCTGTCTCCCCATGGCCGCCGACTCACCACGTTCAGGTGGAAGCTGTCTTGCACCCAGGCCTTGGCCTCTTGGAACTCCTCCTTCAGCTCCATGAGGTAGAGGGTGTCGAGGGAATCAATGATGGTTGCCCCACCGAGGCCACCTGCAGGCACAGAGAATTGCATGTGTGACGTGGGGCCATTTTCATCCGTCTCATTTTCAGCTAGAAAAGTAACCCTTCCTCCAGGGTCCCCAGATACTTGGAGAACTCCAAGGCCCCAGCCACAGGGACTCCAGTACCACCGGTGAGGGTAAGGATGGATCCATCATCCTCTCTGTTGTAGGAGGAAAGATGGAGGCCAGGATGGGCCTTCCAGGACCACGGTCACTCCTGGGTCACCGAGTGACTCAGTTCCAGGTAACACCTGCACTGACCCCTGTGGCACACACAGCTCCCAAGGCACAGCCATTCCCGGGGCTCATTCATCCGATTTCTGCTTTATCCTGTGGGAAAATGCAGGTGCTCCCGTATGGTTATGCAGAGAGAGACACTGCAGGATTGTGAACCCAGGGAGGATGTAGGCAAACTCCAAACCTGTGCTACAGACTGGAATACAGCAGAGACATCCCCACACACAGGTGAGGTAGGCCTGCCTTGATGAGCTTGGAAGAAGACCCGGGGATCTCTTCAGTTATAAACAAACACGAACAAAAACTCAGAGGTCCTAAAGCCAGACATTGTCTATCAAATAAAAAGGCAGATATGGGCTACCTCCTTTCAAGTGGTTGGTCAGTGGGGTCTCATAGACTCCCCTAAATATTTCAGGCTATTCCTGTTTCTACTGCTTACCATCTGGAACTTTATGGTAAGATCCTATTGCTGAAGGCACCACACAACTGAATCATAGCACATGGTGAAATCACACTGCTACTGATTTGGCCTATTCATCCCTACTGGCTAGCTTTCGCGGTGCTGGGAGGGGCTGTGCATGCTATCAGAGGAGTAAAGTAATTATGGATCTTACTTAGTTCTGAACACTGACAGCTGCAATAGCAACTGGCCTGGCAAGAGACGCCCAGTGGTGCCATGGCGGCTCTAACGTTACAGGAGTAATCAACCACTTTCTGATTGGACTTGAATCCTGTACCACAAAGACTAAACTCATGCCTAGCACTATTCACTGGGTCAAACGCCTGCGACTGGCCAGGCCATAAGCCCAGGGGAGAACCTAGTACTATCACTTTCTAAATGGACATAATATCCAGCTGCCTCCTAAGTACTTTTCTTTGTATCCATAGAGTAACACATCTCTCAAACCTCATCAGAGAAGATTATTTGTTTACTTGTTTATTTATTGCAGGAGATGGTGATTTAGACAGAGAGTCACCACGGGCTAACATGCAGAGACTACGAGACCATGGAGTATTGAGCTCGAAATGGGACATCTATACTCCTCACCCAGGGCCCAGGGATTGTCTGGGAAAGGGGGGTGGAAAGATTGCGAGAGCCAGAGAGAGCAGATGTCTGAAGCAAAACAGTATTGGCCAGACATGGCAGGCCCTTGCACACATGAACTCGCAGTGGCTGGGACAGCATGCATAAGAACTGCACAAGACCAAGCCAGAAAGAACCCCAGAGTGAAGTCCCGGCCCAGCTGAGGAGCTACTGGCAACCGATGGCTGCTGGCGGAAGAGAGTCCGTTCTCTTCAGGGTGGCGTCCCTAAGAGGCTAGCCGTTGTTTAAATGAGACATGTCCCCACCACAGGCTCACCTGTTTGAGCGCCTGGTACCCTGTGGGCAGTCCTGTCAATGGAGCTTATGGAAGCCTTAGAAGGTTCAGACAGACTGGAGGAAATACAACATTAGGGGTGGGCTTTGAGGGTTGGCAGCCTTGTTCTACTTCCTGTTCTCACTCTCTGCTTCCTGTGTGCAGTTAGATGTGATGGCTCAACTTCCTGTTTCGGCCACTTGCTGCCACGCCTCCTAGGCCACTATGGACTCTATATGGAAACAGAACCTTAAGATGCCACTTTTGGCTGTGTGTTTTATCATAGAAACAAAAGAGCAATTCACACACGACACATGTAAGGACAGAGAGTGCCAAGTAGACCGAGAGGGCTTCTTAAGAGTACATGAAGTTGGAAAGGAAGAGTGGTGGAGAAGATGGGGGAGGAACTGGAGGGGACGGGAAAGGGATGGGTTTGGTCAAACATTATAGACAGGTAGGAAATTCTCAAACAATAATAAAAGATTAAAAAGTGGAAACAGAACAGTGGTAGAGACAGCTCGGGGGCGAAGGGGCGGCTATGCCTGTTCTTCCAGCTCTGGGAAAGCAGACGCAGGCGGATCCCTGGCGCCCTATGGCCAGCCAGCCTAGCCTTGTCAGCGAGCCCCAGGCTTGTGAGACCCTGTGACTACAATCTAAGACAGCCCTTGAGGAGCGGCAGTTGAGGCTGTGCTCTGGGTTCTACATACATGTGTACCTGTGTGCACATATCCTCTCTCTCACACAAAGCCAACGACAACTAAACAAAACTCCGAAAGCAGCATGGCAGACGCACTTCATCGCAAAAAGAAGAGTGAAAAATCTCCATGCTGGAGGCTGTGGGGCTTGGAGCTTATCTCTGGGTGCTGGGACAGAAATGTTGTTTATTTCTTCTGGGTTATTTTATTGCTAGAGATTTATTTCCATTAAAAAGAAAAATGGGAAACAGTTTAGACAAAGAAACCAGACAAATGTGCAACCCAAAAGTCCTCCAGTTCTTGCCCGTTCCAGTTCAATGAGTCCACAAAGAACAATCACTGCTTGTCCCACCATCCTGACGCTGGTCCTGGGCATGAAAACTGAGATAACTTGTCCCCGCCTTCATCAGTGTTGAGCAAGGCAGGAGAGGACTAGGGAAAGACTCAGGTGGTTGGGTACTGTCAGAGCCCGGAATAGGAAGGACTGGAGGGAGAGAGAGGGAAGGGTGAGCATGGTGACACCCGGAGGGAGGGGGAGGAAGAGGAGGAGGAGGAAGAGGCTGAGGCTGACTTTCATCAATATCTTACAGCTAGAGTTACAGCCAGCAGCAATGTCATTTAGGGCCCAGAGCACTTTCACCCCTAAATTCCTCTAGGGAGACTGGTACCCAGATTCTCCTCAGATGTCTCAATTTGCAGACACTCAGGTACCATCTAGAAATGGTGTTGATTTGGGTATGAC
Organism: Chionomys nivalis; assembly: GCF_950005125.1. NCBI lineage: Eukaryota > Metazoa > Chordata > Mammalia > Rodentia > Cricetidae > Chionomys > Chionomys nivalis. Next base: position 17,987,761 of record NC_080096.1, on the reverse strand, counting down.
CTAGGCAATTCTCCTGTGTACTCTATTTCATCCCAGACGAGTTACAAAACTTAGTCTCAGGTAAATCCCTGTCACACCATATTATTAGAGGCTAGAGATAAAAATAAGATCATGTTTGGTATACACTTTCCCTCCAAATATTTTCCATTTGTGGCTGACTGAACCCACTCATGTGAAACCAAGGGAGGCAGAGAGCTCATAGCACAAGCTTCAGGAGAATGGCTGTCTCCACTCTGCCCCTGCAGAAGCTGGGGGGACGGGAGTCGCAGGCTCTGCCCTCCTGAGCAGAACTCACTGAGTCTGGCCGGGCTTTGGGGCCTGCACGTTCAGCGTTCTGCAACCTGTGTGTCCCTAATTGCTCACTCGTGTATATAACGCACATGGAGGATCCTGGACTGAATCACGGGCAGGCATGGTGTGATAAAAGGCACAGACCTAGAAAGAACCAGAGAGAGGAATGGTGAGGGAGAGCTGGGACAAAGACAGGGCCAGAAATGAAGGACATAGCTATCACCAGAAGGGAGGGCTGGTCACAGAGGACAGGGATGTCACATGTCTGGGTGCTTAAACTGGACTGAGGTAAACTTGTGGAGTGTCGGCCCCTCCCACAACCACAAAGTCAGGCCAGCATGCCTTTCCTAGCTGCCTCCCCTCTGGGTGTCCCCTCTGGGTGTCCTCCCTAGGTGTCCTCTCTAGCTGCCTCCTCTCTGGGTCCAGCAAGGCTATGGTGAAGACTTTCTCCCCTGGAGACGCTTAGGCTCCTCGGGCTGCTGGTCTGGAGCCCAGTCCCCACTCTGCAGGGCCTGGTGACCTGGGGCCCTGTCTAGTGTATCCCATGAAGGTTGCAAAGCTGGTGCTTTAAGGCCTGGAGTGACTCTGAGGTTCTGGTGGATCACCCTTTCATCTCACAGATAAGTCAGCTCAGGGGAGATGAGCTTCCGCCACCGGTGTGGCCTCTCAACTCTGGACAAAGGGACCTAAGCGCTCACCCATCTGGCAGCCAGCTACAAGCCGGAGCCAGGTGGAAGCTGAGTCCCTCCCTCCTGGGCATAGCAGTCTCTCTGGTTTCAGAACCCTGCCCTGGGTCACCTATTTTCACCTCAATAGCCCTCTGTTTCTTGGGGCCCTGCAGGGAGAGCAATCAATCAGATCTCCTTATGACTAGCTGTTCCCATGTCACCTCAAGACACCTGATGTGGACACCTGAGTTTGTTGGTTTGAAGCTCTGGCTTCTTGGTTTGGTTGATCTCTCCCCCGCCCCCACCCTCCACCTGGCTGGGCTGGGGTCCAGCAAGGCACTCCAGGCTCAGGGTTACTTCATAGCCCAGGCCACAATAAGACAAGGCCCTATCCCCAGTCCAACCCTATATGGCGCCTGGACAACTTTCATAGGGAACAGACGACAGCAGGTAAAGAGGCCACGCTCTATGTATTCCTAAAGATCCAGCAGGGCTCAGAACAGCAGCCAGGACCTTTCCTGGGGCTGCAGCCATGGCGGGCTCTGCCTGGCTTCCTCTCCCAGCTCTCTGAGCTTTACCTTCACACAGGATAACCTCTCAGAGCAGGAGACAGCAAAAGAAACGCCTCAGAAAGAACAAAGGCCCCGGGAAACAGAAGAACTGACTCAAACCAGCATGAGCCAGCAGCACACCAGAGAGCATCAAAGTTCTCTGTGAATGAAGGGAAGACCCCTGAGTGGGTTTTAGGGAGCCACCTGCCATAAATTCATCCGTCCTTGCTTAGGGAGCACTAAGTGCTTGATAAATCAGTTCACTACTTTTCCCTGGGGTCCCTTTGTCCCCCTTGAAATGATGATCTGTCTAGGGTTGTGAAGTGTGGGAGATTCTCCTGGTCCTCCCTCCAGAGGTAGGGGACGTTGTCATCTCACTGTTCTGACATTTGTCCCTCGAGAGAAACCTTCTCCAGAAGCCTCCATGGGCTGAGACGCTGGCCTGCTGCCCCGCTCTGTCTCTGTCTCCACTAGCCTGTGGATGGCGCAAGCTAGCTGGGCATTCTGAGCCTCATTCTCCTCTGTGACATGGGACAGTATGTAGGGGACCTGCCTTGTGGTACTGCCAGCTGCAGTGGGACACCATATACCAGCATCTGGGTCCTGCTATCCTGGAAACCCCTCTACAGTGCTTCAGGCGGTCTTGGGTATCTCCTGCTTAGACCATCATTACCCCTGACCTCTGTGTAGCAGCCTCCAGCACGGCTTCCATTCTCCTATGTGTTGTCCTCCTAAAACCAGAGTCAGTGGTGTCTTCCCAGGTTCAGGGACCTGCCACGGCTCCCCAGTATCCATAAGGCATGTTCACCCTGCCTTCACAGCGTTGAATGATTCTCCCCGTGTTGTGGAAAGGTTATAACTTGCATATTTTGTTTTCTTTTTTTCCTCTTTTTTTTTTTTTTTTTTTTTTTGACAGGGTTTCTCTGTAGCTTTGGAACCTGTCCTGGAACTAGTTCTGTTGACCAGGCTGGCCTCCAACTCACAGAGATCCGGATCCGCCTGCCTCTGCCCCCCCCCCCCCCCCCCCCCCCCGAGTGCTGGGATTAAAGGCGTGCACCACCACTGGCCAACTAGTTTACATACTCTTTAAGGCCTGCTTCCCACACAGTCTTCCCTGTGAACCTGTTCCCACTCAGAGCACGCCCACAGCATTCTCGTGGGCCATGCTCCCTCCATGCATTGGAGGGCTTTAGCGTTCCCTCTGAACATCTGATGATTGTCGAAGGTCAAAGCTTCCTCTGTCTCTCTTGTCCCTCTTCCACTGAACCTTGTAGTTTTGCTTCCCAGCAGCCCTAAGGGGGCAAGAGTCCTACGCAAAGGGTCACCAGTCTTTCCTGTGGCCTCCTCATATGCCTCTGAGTTTGTAGCCTCTCTACCAACTCTTGTTCCCATCCCCCTGTGGCAGTCTAGTGCCCACTTTGCAGGCCCTTGGCATTGCTCTGATGCCCATTCCCTGGTGTGAAATCATGCCTTCTGCTATGTCCTCTGAGAAGCCTTCCCTGGCATGCCTGGCACAAGGGCTCTCATTCCTGTCAGTTCTGAAGGAACCATCCACGTCTGTCCCTGTACCACCCGCCTGTACTACGTGACAGTATGGTACGACTCCTGTATTGCGGCGCCTGTACTACAGGACCATTTGCGAGCAGGGCAAGGGCCCAGAGATTTAAACACACAAAGACACACAGACAGAGACACAAGTCATCCTTGAAACAGGAATGCCCCAAGAATGCCCCCTTTATCGTATCCAGGGGCAGCTTATATAGGGATTTTTTTTTTTTTGGATTTTCGAGACAGGGTTTCTCCGTAGTTTTTGGTGCCTGTCCTGGAACTAGCTCTTGTAGACCAGGCTGGCCTCGAACTCACAGAGATCCGCCTGCCTCTGCCTCCCGAGTGCTGGGATTAAAGGCATGTGCCACCACCGCCCGGCTTTATATAGGGATTCTTAACTGATAGCCATGCCCCAGCCAAACCCACCAGAAACCATTCCCCTGCCATCAGGAACTCCTGAGGGCCTCGTGCTCAGAGCAGCTGCGAGCATAACACGTTGTTTACAAGTAATTCAGGATCTGGGGGTTCACAGCTCCCAACATGTCCCCATGCCCAAAAACAGCAGCTGGGGGACGATGAGAAGGCAGGAGACAGGGAGCCACAGATGTTCCTATGGCTCTTCCTGACTCCATTCGGGGCTTAGACGGGGGAGGGGGGAAGGGGCATGGATGACATGGGGTACAACTCTCCCTCTTGCTTCTCCCTATGGTGGCTGATTCCTAGTCACCTTTACTGACTCCTCACTACCTTCCAGCTCCACACCCTGGGTTGTCTGAGATTCAGTATGGGCCTGTTCCTGTCTACATGTTTGGGACCCCAGGTTTAAATTTCCTGCCAGGACCTTGTCCCTCATGTCGCTGGATATTGCAGGCACTATCTCCTATGAACACTCTGGAAGCTTCCGGCTCCTCCTTCCAAATGGACCCTCAGCCTCTGTGCTCGCTCCCCCATAGCCAACCCCTGTTCTCTCTGGGGCAGCCCTGTTCTGCAGCATAACCCAAGCCCCTAACTTCTTCCCCTGTCCATCCCTCTTCCCTGCCTGTCTGTCTTCTACGAGGCCAGAGGGAGCCAAGACACTGACCGGAGGGTGCCTCAGACTTTAAAGTATTTAGCACATAAGCATGAACAAGAATCTCATTCCCGGAATCATATCTCGTTTCTAGGATAATGTGATTTACATCCTCAGAACTCAAAAAAAAAGCGGGATATGGGACTAGCAAGATGGCCCTGTGGGTAAAGGTGCTTCCCAGCAGTCCTGATGACTGAGTTTGGTCTTCAGGACCTACCTGGTAGACGAGAGAAGTGACTCCTGTGTTGTTAGAGGGCTGTTCGTTTGTTCTCAGCTGCTCAGTCCCAAAATAATCACACAGAAACCATATTATTTGCAATGTTGTTTGGCCAATAGCTTAAGTGTATTTCTGGCTAACTCATATCTTAAATTAACCCATCCCTGTTAATCTGAGTATCGCCATGAGGCTGCGGCTTACTGGGTAAAGTTCCAGCTTCTGTCCCTGTCAGGGCTACATGGCTTCTCCTCACTCCACCTTCTTTCTCCCAGCATTCAGTTTAGTTTTCCCCGCCTACCTCTGTTCTGCCCTGCTATGGGCTCAAGCCAGCTTCTTTACCCATTAACCAATAAAAGCAATACATATACAGAAGGCCCTCCCACACCACTCCTGCAAGTTGTCCTTTGACCCCCACACATATATGCACATGGAATAAATAAATGTAATAATAAAAAAGCCTCAGGTGGCATGTCTTTACAATCCCTGTGCTGGGGAGACTTATGGTTAGGGTTAACCTTTACTCTTGCTGGATGTGGTAGCATATAGCTTTTGCCCCAAGCATTTGGAAGGGAGATGCAAATGAATCTCCGTGAATTCAAGGCCAGCCTGGTCTACATGAGTTCCAGGGATACATAGTGAGGTCTTGTTTTAAAAAAACAACACAACACAAAAAACCCTTGACATCCCTGTGGAACAATGGAGACAGGAGGATCCTTAAGGCTCAATGGGAGTCAGTCTACCCTAATCAATGGACTCCAGGCCAATGAGAGACCAGGTCTCAGGAACCATAGCAGACAGCACCTGAAGGGATGGACACTCAAGGTCACCCTGGCCTCCATAGGTTCGCACACTCCGCCTTGCACAGCTTCCTACTGAGAGAAGGCAGAGTGAGAACCCCAGGCTCCAACACCCCCTCCCAGGGCTGCCTCCCCAGAGCCACTCGCCCAGCCTGTGTCTCTACCGACTCTGCCATATAATAATGACTTTTTTATGTGATGTTATATTAACAGAGAGAAATGGGCCAGGGTGGGCAACTCTAGCTCCGGGAAGAACATTTAGTAGGAAAAAAAATGACCCAAGGCCTAGCCTATTGCGGCGTCTCCCCAGAGCCACACACTAATGGCTGCGTTTAATTTAATGATACAATCCGCAGAGACTTCTCTTGATCTCAAGTGAAACAACACATGTGTGTTTTCCTGGCTGCCACAGAGAGCAGGGTGGCTGTGTGCGCCAGGCTGTAATTTTATAGATTGAGGCAAAGGCGCTGCCCACCCGCGGGAATGAGGCTCTCCGGGATATTGAGGGATACCGACACTCAGTCCGTGGCTCTACCCCAACGCCTGGGCAGGACAGGTGGAATAAAGGACAGCAGGATATGCTGGCTTCCAGGCAGAAGACGACTGGCACCTCTCTCCCCTGCATCTGTGGGGGACGGTGCCATATCATGGGGGAGCCCAAGACACTCACCAGGAGGCCATGCACATTCATCCCGACAGTCTCACAGACTGACAGTCTCATCAGAGACCGGCTAACAACTGCCATGGACTCCAGATGCACCAATAGAAAGCTCCACGTCCAAGCCTCCGCAGTGGAGTGCCTGCACACAGCTACAGAAGAACCAAGCCTGCTGAGCCTGCTGAGAATGTCCAACCTGTCTAACCGGAGAGCCTTAGCAAATACCTGCTCAGAGCACTAACTGGGAGCAGCTAAGGCGCCTAGAAAGCCCACCCCATGCCCTTCTAGGAAGATCTGTGAAAGCCGCACATGCCCCACCCCCACCCCGACCTCTCCACAAGGATACTGTACACTGTTGAAAACCACTGTTCTGTAGGACGAGGCCATCCGGCTGCACTCAGGCCCCTGGCCCTCCTGCTGTGGCTTCCTGGGGGTTGAGAGCACAGGAACAAGCCAGCCACCCAGGAGCCTTTCCATCCCTATGTGGCCTAGGTTTTTTTTTTTTCCTCCTGGAATGTTTATGATGCCGTTTCCTGGGTCACTTGAATTGCACTCAGAGGCTGTTTCCAGGCAAAGGCTTCTTGGGGCCTCTCTGAGGAAAAGCATTATTAGGAACTATTCCCGGAATCCAGAATGCTCGCTAGAAGCTGAGTAACACAAGGCTCTTTACTCAGTCTGACCTGCCCACACCGCTGACCTACTTAAAAGCTTCATTCCTCCTGCTCCCCATGGTCAAACTCCTGATGCACTGAGCAAGACGCAGTCCAGGCCTCACAGACCCTGCCCAGGTCTGCAAGTGATGCTCTGCCCCACCACAGAGCAGCAGCTGTGCCCTGGGTTCCCCACCGGCAGTCACTAGCACAGGTCTCTGTGCTTGGGACTCCTTTTGCTAGGGTTCCAAGGTGTCCCCCACATCTTAGGAACATAAATTCCAATGCAACAGTGTTGCAGATGGGACCTGGGAGACAAGAGTTCCCCTGAGCTCTGTTCACAGGGCAAAAGGATGCTGTTATCAGAGGAGTGGGCTGGGTATCACAGGCAGGGGTCTTGGTCAGCGGATGAGCTCAGCCTCCTTCCTCCCTGCTGCTCTTCTGCCTCCCACTATGGGGTGAGAGCAGAAGAGCTCAGCTGCGAGATGCCCTCAGATCCTGGTCTGGGGTTGACGCCCCAGAAAATGCTGTCCATGAAGCGTGAAACCCGACAGACGCCCATGAACGGCATGACCTCACCGGAGCTGGCCCTCTCTGTGCTCACTTCGAGCCAGGCACCGCAGCGCTACACAGGGTTCTCTTAAGCCTCGTGACAGTTCTTGTAATGCTATCCTCTCACAGATGAGGATCAGGGCTTAGCGGATTAAGTCACTTGCTCAAGATTCATCCATCCAGCCCAAGTCTATTTTCCGGGTGCAGGGGCCTGGCACAGAAGTGCTGTGGGGAGAGAGAGACTGAGGTCCAGGCATCAAGGTCCTGGGAAAAGGTTGGGTGACTTTGCGGGGGCAATGTGAACACACACTTCCTCAGCCCAGGCAGGGCACCAACGACACACCACAGTAAGACACGCAGCCTGGCTTGATTAACCAGTAATGAATGGTGCTTACTCACTGGAGTGTGACCCCCAAACTGCTGCATCACATAAAAGCCCCACCCCACCTAATCTCCCTTTATATGAGTAGTTGTTTTCGGACCACATGTACCGAGACAGGGTTACAGGCTGCCAGGAGCAGGGGCAGAGCTCCACAGCACAGGGGAGGAGGGTAACTGGGTGGGGGATACATTTGAAAGTGGCGGGGTGGGGGGGAACTTTGGTCAGGAAGAGCTGTGTCCCTCTGATCAGAGCTGGCAGACACACACAGGGCAGAAAGGGGGGTGTGGTAGGGGGAATGTACACTGCATAGCTGGGAGAGAGTAAATCTTAGCAGGTTCATGGAACAGAGGGTGATAGCTGGCCCCGAGGGCGAGCAGCAGGTGGAGAGGGAGTCTGGCTAGCTTAGGACATCTGATGAGCTGTTGTGTGAAGAGTGGTCTGGAGGAGACCCAGAGATCTTAGGAAAAGCTATGATCTGAGTCTGGGGTGTACCCAATAGTCACTTGGGGACGTGTGTGTGTGTGCGCGTGTGCGCGTGTGCGTGTGTGTGTGTGTGTGTGTGTGTGTGTATACTGGCAGGAAGAACTTAAGCTTTAAGGACCCCTGCCCTCCTATAGATCTAGGTGGAGTTAGCCAACTGCCCTCTCTGCCCTGCTAAGAGAGCCTCCATCTGTCTGTAACAGCAGCATCTCCCCAACCCAGGGCAGTTAAAGCCCCTGCCTGGTATACATTGTGGCCACACAGAGCTAAGCACCGATCACTATCTCTATGCATCCTCTTACTCGATGGGCCAGAGCCTGGAGATACAGATGTGTGGCTCTGATAACCAGATGAATATTTATTAGATCACCGAGAGGCCTCATTCACCCCCAAGATACACATGGGAATGGCAGAAGCAGTGTGGGGTTAGGTGGGTGGGAGCCTGGCTCAGAGCTGCATCCCTGGGATGGATGGTCCTTCCAGCCACAGAGAAGGGGCAGAACTCTGGAGATGCCAAGCAAGCCTTCCTCAATTTCCTTGTCTGTACAATTGGAGCAATTACACCTGTTAAGGCTGCCCCGGGGCTGGAGAACTCACAAAAGGAGGGCTGTAGTACCTATCCTAGAACCCAGGAGCACTTCCTACTGGGCACTACAGTCACTCCTGTCTGCAGTGCTGGGGACAGAACGCAGGTCTCTCGCACGCTGGCACCCTACCCCTGAGGGGCACCCCGAGCCTTGACGGCACAGCCATAAGCTTCCTGAATAGCTGGCAAGAGGCCGTGGTTACAGATAAGGAACAAAGACTTAGAGTCAGCTAAATATCCCAGAGCGGGAAGTGGGAGTCAGGGTCTGCCCCAGACACCTCTCGTCACCACTGCGCAGACGGTCCTTGGTGCAGAGGGTCAAGGGCGCTTCTCTGCAACCTAGTGTTTCTTCCTACCCGGGGCTCCAGCGCTATCCCTTGGCTGGCACTGTCTGTGTGTAAGGAACCTGCTGTCTCTCTTCCTGGATGCATGCGGCCCCTCATCACAGTACGGGGACCTTAGCTTGCACGAACAGGCTCCTTCAGGCTGATGTCTCCCCATGCTTCCCTATCTCCTACAGTGCACTGTCTGACCCAGATGGGCTTGCAGGAGGCGCTGTTTCCCTGACGTGGGATCTGGGAAGGCAGAGGTCTTGAAGCCCTGTTACATATCTCCAAACCATCAAAGACCCAGGAGGATGCTGGCTCCATGGCAGGTTCTGAGTCAAGAGTACAGAGTAAGCCCAAAGAACAGATCAAGAAGCAAGTGTGACCAGCATCTGGAACAGTTGACCCCAGCATTGAGAGAAGAGGCAGAGAGAGACCCAGTGGACAGCCCTGGGCTTTGCCTTTCTTGGATTGCAGAGCCTTGAAGTAAAATGCACCCTCTCCTCCGTTTCTCCCCTCTGAGACAGGGTCTCACTATGTATCCCTGGCTGGCTTTGAACTCAGAGACTGACCTGCCTCTGACTCCTGAGTGCTGGGATGAAAGACTCTTGAACACAGTGTCCACCACCAAACTGACCCTCACTGCAGGACAGACCTGGGATAGTTGATACAGACACGGAGGTCAGTAAATATTCTCTTCCCATTATCGGCCATGTGTCTTCCGTCACCTAATTCATCCTGTGAAACAGAACTCTGGTTCATTACCGCAGCAAATGGGCATCCCAGATGGGGACAAAACGTGGTGCATAGAGGGTGCCTGACAGTCACCTTGGTTCCTTAGAAATGGCAGCAATAGCGGGTTAAATCTCTCTCTCTCTCTCTCTCTCTCTCTCTCTCTCTCTCTATATATATATATATATATATATATATACACACACACATATATACATACATACATACACACATACACACATATACACACACATGTGTTTGTTTCTATATATGTTTGTCTCTATATATGTTTCTCCATATATTCCTGTGTGTGTGTGTGTGTGTGTGTGTGTGTATTTCTAGTAAAACAAAATTAAGCCTGGCTCTAGGGTTTAGAGATCAAATGACTTAACCCCCGGAGCCAGCAGTGAACCTGACTCCATCGGAGGACCAGCAGTACCCACTTGGGATGTGCGGGGGGCGGCGGGGGGGGCTACCTGCAGACTCTTCAGAAGAAGAAGCTGCGCAGGTCCCTCCCGTAAGTCCAGCCCCACCTTCTCACAGTAAACCCAAGCTCATGCTGGTGCCTGAACAGCTTTCTGGGTGCCAAGGGGCTTTAGGCTGGGTGGGGGTCAGGGGCGACTTACAGATGCAGCAAGAGCCTGGGAGCCTGCTCCGCTTCCCAGTGTGCACAGAGCGACCTAAATGAGAGGGAGGGTGTCTCGGGTGTCTAGGCTACCCCAGACAGAGCGATTCTCAACAGTCAAAACCACGAGTATTTGTCACGCTTGGCCCCGGCGGTGGGAACGGTGGGGGAAATGACACAGATCTGATTTGGCAGCACAGAGTTTTAGAAATATATGGTAATCTGTTTTTGCCAGTCAATGAGAGGCTTAGCTCAAGTCATTAAAACACCATCGGAAATAATCAAGCACAGAGAAGCCGGGCGCTGCCCCCCAGATCATCTTCAGATGCTCCAGGGTAACTCGCAAAAGCCATCAACGAGCCAGGAGAGGATTACGGCAAATGTGATCTGTGGAGTTTCTGGGCCTGGTCTGTCTCAGAGGGTAAAGGATTTGAGAGATAATCACCACCCAGACTGAGGTGGCAGAGACGGTCCATGATGGCTTGCGCCTGACCCCTTCCCACAGCTGCTTTCTCGGGAAGACGCTAAGATCTAGGAAAGGAATAGTGGGCGCCCCCAGTGACAGGTGGTGGGAACAGGTGGGACACTTACTCCACGTCAGGGCTCTGCCCTGGTCTGTGACTTTGCCCCTGCTCTGGGTACTTATATGGCTTCCTGCATTCCCCGGTGGGGGGGGGGGCTCTAGTTCTCCATCTGTGAAGTGGGCTGGACAGCAAAGGAGTTTACTACCTCGGAACAGCTACCATAGCACCAGCTCCTCAGGCAGCCCTTGACACACGCCTGGCTGAGCAGGAAGCCTGGGACGACCTTGGACATGGATGAAAAAGAAAGAGCAGACAACCACAGAATGGCAAGCTGGAGGACGGTCATCCCAGGCAGACCCTAGCATATGCAAAGGTCCTGAGGTGATCACTTAGAGAGTGTGTATGGGAGGGGGCTGGAGATCCCTGGACATGGGCGCAGGCTGAGGGTCTCAGACTTGGAGGTAAAGACAAGGTTGGAATGTGGAGGTCTGGCTGCAGGGTGGAGCTGCTGACCGTCATGTGTACTAGGGGAGGACTAGGGGCACTGGGAGGGGGTGCAGACAGCAGGCAGGGTGACTTCGGGCTCTTTGCAGGATCCAGAACCACACGGCATTGTCCCCTCCCAGCTCTCAACTGTACTGTGTGCTGCTCATAGGTACTAAGGACATTCCAGCGTCCCTAGATGTCACTGAAGAAGGCCCTCTCAGGAGCTCGTCCCTGGGGTAGAGCAGAGGGGAGATGCCGTGACATGGACGGGACCTGCGCTTCAGTCTGCGGTTCAGCGGGACCTGGGACTGTTCTGCTCAAGCGAATGCGGGCATGAGTTCATATGTCACCAGGAGCCCTGGTCCAGAAAATCCTCCAAAGCCAGGGTGACCACGGGAATCACCAGGGTACTTCCAACACCCTGAGTCCCTAAGAGCCTGTGAGCAGCAGCACAGACACCCCCTCCTCCATCGACTAGCCTTCACTTGGGTGAGAGTTAAATGGCTGTTGTCTTCATGTCCTGTGGGTTCTGGTTTGAACTGTTATAGCAGCTAGTCTGATCTTAAACACATGCGCCCACTAATGGCCTGGCCTCAGACACCTGCCTGCACCTCTCATTTTTGCCCTGACAGACCTCTGTGAAGGCTCCATGGGGCTCCATGTACAAGAGGTGCCTTGTGGGGAGGGTAAGACTAGAGGCCCACCCATGCCCATCACTGAGATTTCTGGCCTGGGTCTCTGTGAGCCTTAGGCTGCTGAATGGGACTGAGCATGCTCTCTGAAAGCAGGGGTTAGCCAAGGCTGAGGTAGCTACGGAAGAGAAGGAAGAGAAGTCCAGGCCCTGCTGGTCCTGACCCAGAGGGAGACTCATTCCAGGCATTAGTCCTATCTCTCAGCAGACCTGAGAGGAAGCTAAGGCTCCCTGGGTGAAGGGGGTGGCGGGGGAGGGGGCAGCCTGAGATGGGAAGGCTGGGCAGGCTTCCACTGCAGGTTGCTCCCCTGGGAAGGAGAGGGCCCAGTTCCCCTGGATAGTTTCTCAGCCTCTCACTGCTCATGAGCAGGAAATCACCCTCCCTGCCAGGAAGATGCTCGGCTGATTTTTAGGCATGTCGGGCAAACTGTGTTATCAAAACCTGTCATGTCTTCTCGAGGCCCCCAAACACTCTGCTGCACCCTCCGCCAGGCTCTGATCCGCACAAGCACGCCGCCTGCACGAATCAGCGCTGAGCCAGCACGAGCGGCTGGATAAAATCTGCCTACATGGTGGCTGAGGCTCAGCCTGACCTCGGATCTGGAGCATCCCACTCCAGCTCAGGAGTGTTGTGGTCCTGCTGACAGGTGACAACTGCCTTTGACTGCAGGAGAGTTCTGCAGGGCCCAGGGCCACCCCTTGTCATTTTGATGCTCAGCTCGGAGCAGAGTTAAGAATGCTTCACTTTGCCCCTCGAGCCCGGGGTTGGGAACCATGCCACCTCATCACACACAGGGCACCCCCTGACCCACTCATCAGCAGGGCAGATGCCCGCCTCCACCCACTTGCTCTCCTTTCCCTCAGTCCCGCTCACTGGCTCTATCTGGTGACATTTAAGGGGTCCTCGTTCTGCCCATGGGAATGAAAGTCACTGGGATCCTGGACCACGGCAAGGGTTTCACACAGTAATTAATTAGTGTTAATTATTATGATCCCTAATTTACAGAGGAGGAAATTGAGGCTCGTGGAAGTTAAACGACAGCCAGTTTACTCATTGGTCATCTGACCCAGGTCTACCAACTTCCGCAATGGTTGCCACCATCTGTGTGGTGGTTGCCACCATCTGTGCCACCCCTACCCAGACACAGGACACCGAAAATGGCTTCTCTCAGTCCTCAGCAGTTTACAAGGATTGTTATGGTGCCTCCATGTCCAGACGGCAGGTTCAGAGAGGCTTAGCAACTCGTCCAACACTGCACAGAAAAGCTGGGGCTGATGTCGACTTCATGACAATACAGGGTCTCCTCCAGGGTCAGTGGCCTCTCCACTTCCACTGCCAGATCCTTAAGCCAGCCTAACTACCTAACTCCACTCTAAATCCCCACAGTAAACATTGCTCTCACCCGTTTCCAAAGAGCCTCTCCCTGCAGTAGACAGAGACCGTCGCAGAAGGCCACAACTGGTCAAAATACAGAGAAGAGCTGACCAGGGTTGTCCACCCCAGCTGGTACGTCTACAGAGAAGAGCTGACCAGGGGGTGTCCACCCCAGCTGGTATATCTGCAGAGAAGAGCTGACCAGGGGGTGTCCACCCCAGCTGGTATATCTACAACACCACCCCTGCACCTGATACTCAGGGAACACTTTTGACAGAGGGATCAAACAAATCAAGAGTCACTGGACATCAGCAGAGCGAGAATCTTCTATATGACAAGAGAGCTGGACCCATGGAATACCAACAACACGGCTGCCTGATCGAGACCTACACAAGACAACACCAGCTGACACGCCAAGGTGAAACACAGCCCAACCCCTAGATGAGGAGCTGTGGGGAAGTAATGGCGGCGGAGAGAGGGAGAAGCAGTCCTCTCCAGGGATGAGCCCACTGACGGGGCTGTGACCCACAGGTTGAGAACCACTGACAGGACTGGCCTCCTCTGTGAGTTCAGTCATCCTTGGCTGAAGGTTCGGGTGACTAAATGGTTAAGGTGAACAGGATCTGGGGGTACAGGAGTGGTACTTAACCTTTCCTTGACCTGGGGGGGGGGAGCCCTTTCCTGCAGCAGGTATAAGAGCCACCTGGCTCGTATCCTCTCCAACCCACGGGAGCCCAGCCAAGCTTCTGTGTTGGCTGTGATTCACGTATTTGAGACCCAGTGCTCTCCAAGACTGGCTGGCTGGGGCTGCCCCAGTCACTGGAACTCCAACTGTGATAAGGGCTAGGCCCACAGCCCCATCGTAGAGCTCACAACCTAGAGACTGCTCTCAGTGGCCTCTGAAAGGGCCTTTGTGGTTCGCCCTGCCTAGCAGGTCAGCACCCCACCCCTTCTATCGTGGACAGCTGCTTTAGTTTGCCCAGGCTATACCACCTGCCCAGACTCTCTCCTGAACTCTGATTCTCCAGCTCAGATGGTCACATTGACTCTTCCTGACGACCCTGGATCTGTCCCCTGCCTCATATGGCTCAGAGTCTCCTCAAAAGCGACTCAACTTAAACTTCCATTAAACAAGCATTTTGAGAGATTCCTCGAAAAGTGTCAAGGGGGACAAAGTCAGGGGGAAGAGGGTCAAGACAGATGGTGTGTTCTGGAAGGCCTGCTGTGGTCTCTGAGGGCCTGGGCATCTTTCCCAAGTCCCTTCTGTGGGACTTCAGGGTTTCCCTAACTCCTTGCCCTCCTCTGTCCATTCCTGGAAGCTCAGCTGAGTGTTCCCAATTCTTTGAAGTCCCCAGGAGTGACATCCATAACTGCTTCCCCAGGTTCCCACCACATTGACTGATGCTCAGGGCAAGGCCACGGCCAGTTCACCTCTGCATCCTGGCCTATGCTGCCTGCAGAATGAATGAGCCTCGCCTGGGCTCAGAGGTTCCTCTCACTCCATCTCCAGCTGGCCCTTCCCTCCCGATCACAGGGGAATAAAGAGCTTCTGCTGTCCCCTCCACCTTGGTATTGACCGGAGCAGGGTTTTAATGGTGCTTAGACAAAAGGCAGCTCCCACATCCGTCTTCCTTGGCTAATTACACTCCCCAATTGCCACGCTTATCTCCGGGCTGGTGTTAAAGACATAATCAGTTTCCAGAATGGATTCAAAGGAGGTGAGAAGTAAGAAAGTAATTAAGCCAACTTCTGATTGAATCAAATAATTAAGCAGATTAAGTCGACCTCCTGTGATCAACAGCCCAAGCAGGGGCCTGGAGGTCGATGCCGATGGAGAGATCATTTCTGATAGGTTTCCAGGCTGGCACTGTGGCTCCCAGTGAGGGAGAGGATAATACAAATCAGGGCAGTGGGCTACTTGACTCAACAAAATATTTTGGGGTCAGCAGAAGGAAAACAGAGGGTGAGGGTGAGGCTCTGTTCCAGAGCAATGTGGGACCCCCATGGTACAGGATACATGGGTCCAGTTCTTTACCTGTCCCGTACCCATGCCCTGTGTGCCACGGCAGGCTGTCTCCTCTCTACGCCTTTAGTCAATGACTGCAAATGTGACCCTAGTAATGGTTTCGAAAGGCACTCCTAGGAGCCGAGGAGATGGTTCAGTTGGCCCAGGAGGATCTGAGTTCAACCCCCCAGTACCCAGGTAAAAAGCTGGGCCCGGTGGCATACATCTGTAATCTCAGCACTGATCAAAGGCAGAGAGATCCAGCTAGCGCTTCCCAAAGAGGTGATCCAGGTTCCAGGAAGATACTTTGACTTTGACTCCAACAGCAGGGCAGATGATACCTGAGGAATGTCTCCCAAGGCTGACCCCTGACCTCTGCATGTGCCATGACCCATGCATGCTCACCAAGACACATGTGCACATAAGAACACACACATTCTCCAGGCACAACCAACCCTACCAAAGGCACTGGCATATTCCACTCGCTTTCTTGCCCTACCCCCAGCCACCTCCACGTTGGGCACGGCAGAGTTGATCCTAGTATTCCAGACAACAGTCAGCCGACAGCTATGATCTAAAGGTTTGCCTGGGCCGGCTGGACTCTGGGGGGCCCTGGGTTGGATGATGATGGCTGAGCAGCCAGGATAAATTCATAATTTATTAATAAATAATTAATAAATTCCTGGCAGCCCTAGTCTCTAGAAGGTTCCCTTGCTTCCAACGGCACAGTCAGGCACCTGGCCTCAAAGGCTCATCTGACCCTCACAAAGGCTTCTGGGCATGTGCTAGGTTGGGGCTCATTTTTAGAGACCCTCAGATATGTAGGGAATTTATCAATTATGAGCTAGGGACTGGGGAGAGCTGGAGAGATGGCTCAGCAGTAAAAAACACTGGCTCCTCCTGAGGACCTGAGTTCAATTCCCAGCACCCACATGGCAGCTAAAAATGGTAACTCCAATTCCAGGAAACCCAACACCTTCTTCTGGCCTCTGAACACACGTAATGCACAGACATATGTGCAAGCAAGACACCCATGAATATAAAACAAACAAAGAGCTAGAGATTGCTAAAGATGCTGAAACGGAGGAATGCCCTAGCCCCTAACTCCCAGGAACCAAGATGACTATTTAGAGAATATTTGGTCCATTGATCAACCACAAGGATGTTCCATTCACAAACAGCTGGGGACAGAGTGATGAGAACCAACCTAGCAGCTACCGAAAACCCAACCAGAGAGTTGAAGATCGAGTTGAAGAAAACATCTTGACACAGAACCCACAGCACAGACACGGACACCAGGAGGACGAGGCACAGGACCCACGGCACAGACACGGACACCAGGAGGACAAGGCACAGGACCCACGGCACAGACACGGACACCAGGAGGACGAGGCACAGGACCCACGGCACAGACATGGACACCAGGAGGATGAGACACAGGACCCACGGCACAGACACGGACACCAGGAGGACAAGGCAGGCACCGGTAGCTCTCCGATCCCAACTTAGCAGCTCCAGGAATACAGAAGACAGCAGTTAGAGGCCTGAGTCAGGACCGTGGACAGAGTGGACACAGGCACTTGCCACTATGATGGTTCAGGAAACAGACCACGGTGGAAGTTTTATGAGCTTCTAGAGAAAAGCACACCAGCCACATCTCCCTGAGCGACTGGGTGAGGAATAGCACCAGGCTTCTCTTCGGGGATGTCAGAATCTAATAACTGAGTCCACTTCAAAACCCCGAGGGAAAACAACTTATGATCACACCTCAGCCTACTCATGACCTGAGAGCAGAATAGAGTTCAGATTTCAAACGTTCCAACGTTTCTTCCCCCCCCCCCCCCCGGCCTTTCCATCTGCTGGATGGAGCATATTAGAGCATGGAAGAAAGGCAGCAGGTGTGTGTGTTGGGAATGACAACACCAGAAGAAAGGCAGCAGGTGTGTGTGTTGGGAATGACAACACCAGAAGGCCACCAGAGCTGACACACTGGATGGGTAGGGCCAACGCTTTCCTCCAGGGCCAATAATAAATGAAGACGCTGCCCTGGTTTAGATGGGAAATGTTCCCCACAGGCTCGAGGGTTTGAGCACTTTATCCCCAGATGGTGGCGCTGTTCTGAGAGGCTGTGGACTCTTCAGAGGTAAAGCCTGGCTGGAGGAAGTGGGTCTCTAGGGGTGTTCCTTGAGAGGTCTAGCCTGAGCCATGTCCTGTTCCATCAAGATGTGAGGTCCACCTGCCCCCATGAGGTCCACCTGCCCCCATGCAGTCCACCTGCCTCTGTGCCGTCCACCTGCCTCCCTGCAGTCCACCTGCCTCTGTGCCGTCCACCTGCCCTCCCTGCAGTCCACCTGCCTCTGTGCCGTCCACCTGCCCCCTGCAGTTCTCCCCAGGATGGATTCTAACTGTGGGCTGGAGTCAACCTTTCTCTCTAAGTTGCTTTCACCAGGCACTGTCACGCCCACTGGGCACTTTGTCACACCCACCGGGCAGTCACACCCACAGGGCAGTCATACCCACAGGACACTGTTACAGCCACAGGACACTGTCACACACTGGGCACCGTCACACCCACTGGGCACCGTCATGCCCACTGAGCGCTGTCAGCCACCGGAAGACCAGTTAACTAGTACAGCTGTCCATGTCTCACTACGGCAGAGTTTAGAGTGCGACCAGACAGGCAGGAGAAGCAATATCTCTGCAGGAGGCACAGCTCGCAAAGCAAACACTTGAGCTATTAAAGCACGGCAGGGTGGAGGCTGCACCAGCGCCGGACATTCCGAAAGGAAAGGAAAGGAGAATTTTGCTTGGAAAAGGCATTAAAAAAACGAATAAAATACGTACAGATTTAACAAAAATCTGCAAGACTTAAACATTAAACAGAAAACATTGTCGAACTCAACTATTTAATTAAAATAATTATTCGCTTTGTTCTTTTTAAGACGGGTAATACTAGGTATTATTGGTGGGCCTGGAACTCCCTATGTAGACCAGGCTGGCCTCAAACTCATAAAAATCTGCCTCCCAAGTGCTGGGACTAAATGTGTGTGCCATTGCACCTGGCTTATTTTATTGTTAAATAAAATAAATAAATATATTTCTAAATAAATAAAAAATATCTCATATTTGTGGTTTGGAAGTCAAAACTAAGTCCCCAAACTGGTCTTTACATTCAGGGCAATCCTATCCAAAGCCCAACTGGATTTTATTTCTTTCTTTATTATTTTGCAGAAGTTAGCAGACTGATACTAAATTTATACAGAAATAGACAGAACAGAGGAGTGGCCAGATGCCTCAGAAGAGCAAGGAGGAAACTCACCTGTCCTGTGACATTCATGCCCACGATTCCAGGCTTATAGACCATTACCATGGGCAAGTTACAGAACTTGAGACGGCTGGGCACACCACACCCACAGGCAGGAACAGATAGAAAGGAATGCAGGCATGCTCCCTCATTTGCTCAGCCTCTCTACCTTACACAGTTCAGCACGGCCTGACTAGAGAATAGTTCCACCCGTAGTGGGCTGAATCGTCCCACTTCAGTTAACTTATCAAGACAATCCCCTATAGATTTGGCCACCGGCCAACCTAATGTAGACAGTCCTGCACTGAGACTTTCTTCCCAGGGGAAGAAACTATCGGGTTGTTAATGAAAGCTAGCTATTAGGTTGGAGGAAGGAAGAAAGTTAGGGAGGAAGGGGAGGGGGACAGTGAGAATAAATATGAATGGATTTGAATGGCACCTCCCCCATGATCACTCTGCCTTGATTCTACAGAGCTACTGTGTCTTTAGCTGAGCACAGGGCCATGAGAATAAGGACTAAGTCACCTATCAGCCATGCACAGGCATGTGACCAAGTTCTGGCCAATGCGCTATCAGCTAAAGTGGTGTGTGTGATTTCTAGGAAACATGTTTGAAGGGAAGGGACAGTCTTGTCCTTTGCTCTGTTCTTGGAGTATGGGCTGGATGAAACACAGTCATGATGACTGAAGCCATAACAGCTATCTTGGACCACAAGGTAGACGCCCGAGTCCCCCGTGACCTAGAGTCAATAAGTACTGTAATCCCAGTCTACTCTGACTTGAGGAGGGGAGGTAAAATTCTACTTTGCTTAAGTCATTGCTATTTTGGGCTTTCCATCAGTTCCACCAAAACGTAATTCTAATTAATACAGTGAAGAAAGGCAGAGGTGAGGATGACGAGCTAATGTCCCCAGGGCCTCAGGCGCTCCAGGACAGCGCCATGACCATTTCAGTCTGCGCTGCTTGAGGGTGGCGCCCTGGTTTTCCTCGTCCATCTACGGAGAGGCTTTGGCACCTTGGGACTCAGTAAAAATAACTCATGTACAGTCCCAGCCTCAGCTGAGACAGACAAACCGCTCTGACTGAGATGCCCAAGTCCTGATGGCACCATAGTTGTCCCTGCATCCCTTCGAGATGCTTCTCGCAAGGCCTCAGCTGCTTGCTGAAGGAGACAAGTGGATGCAGGCTGCCACTGAGGATGTGAAGATCTGCACGGTGGTCTTAGGCTGAGGGGGTTGACATCCTGAGTCGCCCTCTAGAACATGACTGTGCTTCCGGTGTGAAAAGCCGCTCACAGGCTCATGTGTTGAAACGCTGGGTCACTGGGGAAATTAGCCTGGAGCAATGGTCTCAACCTGTCGGTCGCAGTCCCTTTGGGGTCAAACGACCCTTTCACAGGGGTTGCCTATCAGATAGCCCGCATAGCAGATGTTTGCATTATGATTCATAACAGTAGCAAAATTACAGTTATGAAGTAGCAATGAAAATAATTTTATGGTTGGGGGTTCACCACAACAAGAAGAACTGTATTAAAGGGTCGCAGCGTCAGGAAGGGTGAGAACCACTGGCCTACAGGGACGTAAATGTAGCCTCTGCTGCCGGTCCAAGGTCTTTGCTTCTTGCTGTACAAAACTGAATAAGCCAAGAAGCCCTGAACCAGCTGCTATGGTCTCCCCACCACGATGGACGGTAAACCTTCCAACCATGAATCCAAACACCCCTCTCTTCCCTTAAGTTGCTTTTGTCCATTTTGTCACAGCTACAGGTAAAGCCACCAATGCAGGCCCCTCCTCTGCTCCTTTTCCCTGCGCTGATCTGGGGCAGAGCTGTGAGTGACCATGCGGTCTTGGCCTGAGAGGGTCCACACACCTCCCATTCATCTGTAAAACAAGATCAGTTAGGGACAGATGGAACCACAGGCACACGCACAGGTGACCAGAGTTGACCTTGGCACTCGAGAGAGACAATCGGAAAAGCAAAACTTACACACACCAGTAAATGGTCTTGAATGAGAAGGGACCCCATAGGCTCATGTGTTTGAATGCTTGGTGCCCAGTGAGCAAAACTGTCAGGGGAGGATTAGGAGGTGTGGCCTTATTGGAGGAGATGTGGGGGGGTGGACTTGGGGGTTTCAAAAGCCCAATCCAGGCCCAGTCTGTCTCTGGTTCTCTCTCTCTCCTGCCTGCAGATCAGGATATAGAGCTCCCAGCTGCCGCTCCAGCACCATGCCTGCCTGCCTGCCTGCCTGACACCATGCTCCACCAGGCTGGTCACGGACCAACCCTCTGAAACTGTAAGCGGAGCCCCCAACGAAATGCTTTCTTTTATCAGAGCTGCTTTGGTTATGGTGCGTCCTCACAGAACACAAAGACAAGTGCATGCCGACTGTACATGTAGCTGGAGGCCCAGTGGTCAACACCAGCTCGCACAATGAAAGAAGGAAGGGCCAAGCTGAGACACAGAAAACCAGCTGCAAATACAGCTGAGGCTCGCTTGCTCCCTGGATCAAGCTGAGCCTGAAGTCCAGCGCTAATGACTTCCAATCAAATAATCTGGTGAACTCCTTTTGAACTTAAATGGCCTCTGATCAATTGTAAGTTATTTTACTCCAGAGTACAGTGCCAATGTCGCCCTAGGGCAGTGGTTCTCAACCTGTGGGTCATGAGAGATATTTACCTTAAGATTCGTAACAGTAGCAAAACTACAGTTACGAAGTAGCAACAAGAATAATTTTATGGTTGGGGACACCACTACCTGAAGAACCGTATTAAAGGGTTGCAGCATTAGGAAGGTTGAGAACCAGTGGGGGTAGGTACAACTAGTGCCGTGTGTGTGTGTGTGTGTGTGTGTGCGCGCGCGTGGGCGCGTGCGTGGGCGGGGAGCGGGGTTATAGCACCAGGCGGGGCATTGACTCCACTCATCTGAGAACTCAAACAAGGCTCATTCATCCCACCTGCTCTGCAGCACTGCGAACCAATCTCACGTTATAAGCGTGGCAAAAACCCTCCTATAAAAAAAAAAAAACACAGGAGTTGAAAATGTTAATCCTAGAATTAGTGGGCATTTGTCTTTTTGTGGATCGGTATAATTTCCTCCTGTTAATATTTTTTTATCTGCTTTCTGAGCCGTCTCATTTATCTGGGCTTTCAAAAGCTCATGCAAAACACATAATGCACTTGAGCTACAAAAATCAATGCTGCGAGGGCGCATCTTTACGGGGATTGCTATGGAAATCCTCTCCCTGCCTCTCCGAAGCCGACTGCAAACACTTCTAAACACAGCAGACGCTAGGAGAGTTTTACTAATAAACAAGGCTTTTCCCTAATTACCAAATCGAGGAAATGTAAATTTCAGTAATGTACATATGTTCTGATTCTGTGAGAGTCTTAGGTAGCCCAGGCTATGTAGCTCAGGCTAGCCTTGAACTCTGGACTCTTCTGCCTCTACCTCCTGGGTGCTAGGATTACTGTCATGAGCCATTGCATCTGACTATAGTTTTTTAGTGTGTGTGTGTGTGTGTGTGTGCACGTGCGTGAGGGCACAGGCTCACGTAAGGTGTCTTCAATTGCTTTTCTACTTGTTTGTTTGTTTGAGGCATTGTCTCTCACTGAACCTGGAGTTCACCTTGTCCACTAGACTGACTGGCCACTTGGCTCACTAGACTGACTTGGACTGGACTCCCTGTCTCTGCTTCCCCCGCGCTGATGTGAATTTTACATGGATGGGGGATCTGAACTTAGGTTCTCATGCTGGCACAGACAGCACTGTACCCACTCGCCATCTCCTCAACCCCCTTGTCTTCCATTTTTAAAGAGGAAAAGAAATCAAATTAGCTTGGGCTCCAAGCCCCTTACCTCCTTCAAGCACCAAAGACAACTGACTTTAACTAAAACCCACTCACCCTGGCCGAGGACAGCTTGACGCAATTTGCGCGAGTACTTCTGCAGACAAATGGATGGATTGCAGGCCTTAGATTTTTGCCCAAATGACAAAAGAAGCAATTATGTTCCCTCGTCACTTCCCCACTCCCAAGAACTCTATTAAGAGACTAATTTGAGCTGACTCGCTGCTATTCTGCATTCTAAAGTGTGATCTCTTTCGGTACCACCAACATCTCTTCCCCTTTTAAAAATGAGTGGTATTTAAGAAAAATGCCAGCTGGGTGTCTATTTGAGGAGGGGCTGTGGGAGCCTTGAGGCTGATTTAGCTGCCTCTGGAAGCCAGTTGCTTGGGAGTGCGCGAGAGGCCTGGCGCCTGGGCCCACAGTGCAGTCACCTGGACCTGCTGGCTCTGGTCACCTGCTTCTGAGTTTGTCTCCTGCTGCCCAGTGATGGAGGGCTTTGCGTGGGGCTGTCCGGCCATAAGGCTTCCAGATCCGCGCAGCGTGGGGCTGAGCGAAACCCCACACTGAAGGAAGGGTTCTGGAGCTGCGTCCAAAAGAGGCCCAGCCACACATCCTGACTGGTCCCAGGCAGGCTGCAATGCAGTGATTTATCCGGCTGGCTCAGCTCGGGCCTGGCATATGGATGTTCTCGAGAAATGCAGAAGGGACGGTGAAGTGAAAAACTCGGCTTCTGGGTCCATCCATTTCAACAAACATAGAGCCTCTCTTACTGGTCTGTGAACTACATGCGTTTACTGTTGAGGTGCACATGTGTGAGCACATGTGCCGCTTGTGTGTGTGTAGATGTGCATGTGTGAGCACATGTGCCGCTTGTGTGTGTGGAGGTCAGGAGATAACTTGGGGTCGGTTCTCTCCTACCAGGGGGGTCCAGGCACTGAGCTAAGGTAATCAGAGTTGGCATCAAGTGTCTCTGCCCTCTGCCCTGTCCACTTCATTGTTTTTGAGGCAGAATCTCTCACTGAACTTAGAGCTCACGGGTTCAGCTACACTGATTGGTCAGCGAGCCCCAGGGCTCCTCCCCCACAAGAATTACAAACACATACCACCATGTCCAGGCTTTTATGTGTGTGTTGGTGACCTGAACTTGTATCATTACGATTATACAGCAATCCTGATAGCGATGGAGGCCCTCTGAGCCCCGGCTAAATCTCTGGCCATAGAGATGTTCCAGTGGGAAGGGAGGTGGCTGCTACCCTGCAACATCCCTGGTTCTCTGCCCTCCCTCCCAGTGGCCATGGCTTGGAGCCTGTGACTTAGCAGCCGCTCCTGTCAACAGGAGAAGTCAACACGTTCACCCTTTGCGTCTAGACTGGGCTTTCACTCGCCTTGACCATCAGTAGGCCCAGGGCATGCAGTGCGCTATTCTGAGCCCGGGTCTTCTAGAGGCTATGCATGCCTCACCCTATTTTCTCGGACTCTGCCTCTGTCTTGGGAAGAAGTTCGGTTTCAGACGGAGTAGAGCTGAGTAATTCAGAGCCACCCCAGACCGAGCAGCTCCCAGATGACCTGATGCTGACCAGAGCCATATGAGCTAGCCCAGCCAAGCAAGGCCCACAGCCACATCAGAAATAGCACAGGCTTTTGTTTGATAGCACCGAGTTAGAGGGTGGCCTGTTACATGGCAATAGCTAACTGATACACTGAGTTCAGCAGTCCAGAAAGTCGAGGAGGAATCTGAGGCCCCAGGAGGAACAAGGCCTTTTCTAAAGTCATACCTCCTGGTGGGAACCAGCCACCCGGGGCCTGTCCAAGGACACCAATTCCTGCTCCTTCCTCGAGAAGCCCTGTTTCTTATCTTAGCTAAGCCGCCAGCCCTGGGGGGTCCGAACAAAGGGCAGGAGCGGGTGTGTGAAGGCGGCTGAGCAGCTGTAACGAGGTCAACTCTATCTGGCCATTTCCCAGCTGGTTACCTCGGAGATTAGAGATTGGCTCTGAAGAAGCCATTAGGTTGCCTCAAATCATCTCGTTCTCTGACCCAAAAACCAAACCACAGTGGCCTTTCCCCAACCTGAGAAAACTTGTAGAAGCCGACAGAATTTTAATATTAGCAGCAATCTTTGAGAGGCACGCAGAGCTGCGTTTGGCGCACACTGAGCGGTCAATAAATGTTAGCGATTGCCATTATTGTGTTCTCCCACGTTATTCTGATGCCTCAGGTACCTGTCACCATTCATCAGCCAGCAGGCCAGGTGAAAGAGCAATGCCCACCACAGCTCACCGAGGCCAGCCCCTTTACACGAGTCTTGAGACACCAGACCTAGCTTATTAAGTGGAAACGCTGTGGTTAGGGAAGTGTGGAGGACACGGTGAAACACGGTCCCTGCCCCCCTCCTTTCTAGCTGTCAGACACAGGCAAGAGGCTGTCCTGTCCTGAAGCTGGGAGCATTATGGAATAGGAGGGTCACTTTGAGTGAGGGGCACATCACTCCTCAGATGCCAGTAGGATTCTTTCTTAAAAACACTTAAGCTTTGAGGCCCAGGAGCAAAGGCTGCCAACCCTGAATGAGGACTCCAGTTTGATGAGTTACTTCAGACCAAGCTCTAGGATCCTATGTGAAAAAATACTTTATCTGAGACCTTCACTTCTGGATTTGGGGACTGGGAGTTGATGCCACCACCTCTGTGACAGACTGTACCCAATTGTAGGGCACCATGTTATCTACCATCTGCTTCCCAGATGTCCCTGCCCACTGCCACACGCAGGCCAACTAGTCTGCAGGATCTAAGCTGTGCCCCAGAGTCCTACAGGACTGCTCAGAGGACCCAGCCTGGCGGCTAGGGACTGAAAACAGAGGCAGGGCCTTTGCTCCTGGGCAAGTCTCCACAGAGGCCGCAACAGGTGGACTCCCTTATACATCCCCTGCCTGCTTTCTACACCTGTGGCTGCCCCCACTCTGCAGGACTTCAAGCCAGGTAAGGGCAGAGCTGGGGCCTGCTTCCTCTCTGAGATCCCCAGTGCTGAAGGTAAACCCAGGACCACGGATGGAATCCAACAGTGATCCCGCAAAGCTCTGTCGAGAGACCCAGCTGATGACAATGTCTGTAAAGACAGTGACAAAAAGGGGCTTGAGGGGTTAGTCGTTCAGGGCCACCTCAAAGCTCGCAGCCTTTTCCAGTCTCCAGTCCCTCTTTCTGACCCTCCAGTACATCCTCTCCTCCAGATGCAGTCGCTTCCACGGCGGCGAACCATTCTCTGAGTTAAGTAAAAGAAAGGGATAAGGTTGTCTTCTTGATTGGCACCATCCCAGTTTGCCAGAGAAAGCTCCCCCACCTGGGCTCTGCATGCAGCCCTGATGGACCAAGTGGCAGCCAGTGGGGAGGCCCAGGGGCCAGCACTCTGCGTGGCCTGATTTCACTGCTGTGTGCTGACGACTTCAAGTTGGCATTTCCGCTCCCCGGGTTTTTAAAGAATGAGAAATCTGTGGCTGATCACATATTCAGCCACCAAGTGCACTTATTCGAAGACCTAAATTGCAGAAATAACTCGCGTGATTAGTTGAATGAATATTCGGAGCCTGTATCATCAAGCGCAATCTATAGCTAAATCGGGGAGATGACTGGGCCCGGCACAGGGCAAGTCCTCCCCGTTCTGTCTCTTCTTGTGGACCAGGAAGTGGCCCGGGATGGGAATCCTAGACTCTGTCTTGGCATTGCAGGCCCAAGGGAGAGGCGGCTGAGCCTCCAGTTATCTCTAAGGGGCAGAATTGCTGACACGGAGTGAGGCCCAGGAAGGGTCGTGAGATGAGTTCTGTTCATCTCAAGGGCATAAGCCTATCTGGGTACCTGTACCCCAAGTCCTTGCAAAACAGTCAGCCTACTTTGGGGCTCCGGCCTTGGGTGTGCCCAGTCTAGGGGCATTTTCACTGAGCTAATTGCCTTAAGTCCCCTTTTGGTATCTCCTCTCCTCTTCGGCAGAGTTGACTCCTGTGTGCAGCCAGGCTCTACGCAGAGGGTTCTCCCCATCGGAGATCTGACCATGGGCTCCCAACCTTGGCTGCATCTCAGTCCATAGACACGCTCAGGCTCCCTAAGGCGAGACTCCAGGGGCCTTGTCTTCCTGCCCGGGTGGTTTTAGAGAAAGAGCCCCCTGGGGACTAGAGCACAGGGCCCTGAGAGACAGTGCAGAGGCACAGTACAAACCCCGCCCACCCTTCTTCCTGCTGTGGTGTGGGGTGGGAGGACTCCCGGAGACCAGGTTTCAGGCCGGTCAGTCACAGACTCAAGAGCTGGTGGAGAAGTGGACAAGAACCCTATTCCCATGGGAAACCAATTAATTCTTTACACTCAAAGCCTCTAGGACCAAAGAACTTCAGTTCCAATCCTGGCTCTGCAACTTGCTAGCTGTGCAACCCTGATAAAGGTACCTAACCGCCTCATCTGTAACATGGGACTATTCCTGTATCTTTGTAAGATTCTATAGATGATATGGCTAACGTGCTCAGCCAGAGTAGCAATGGCAGACACGTGGACACACTAACTAGTCTTTAGGAAACATTAAGACAACGGGGTAAAGATGAATGAACCATGGCTGGGCAGACAGATCCAGGAAGACAAACACAAGAACCCAAGTTCAGATCCTTAGAACCAAGGGAAGTGGATATGGCAGCACCTGTCTGCAACCCTGGCCTTCAAAGGACAAAATGGAGGTGGAGACACAAGAATTCCCGGAAGCTCATGAGCCACCCAGCCTGCCATACACAGCTGCAGACAAGAGGCCCCAGTCTCAAAAAGGTGGAAGGCAGGGCTGATACCCAAGGTTGGCCTCTGACCTCCATGTCACACCGTGATATGTGCGCCTGCACACACACGCCTGCACATAAACACACACATGGAATGCACATACACAAAGTTTTTGAAAAGTTTAATGTATGGAATTATGAAATTCCTCACACCGTTGCTTAGCATGGGAAATAATATTGTATGGCTGCTTTTCCGATGCTGTGACTACTACCAAAATCGAGCTAAGGAAGAGACAGTTTATTCTGGTGTATTGTTCCAGAGGGATAAGAGTCCACCGTGGCAGCCGGGCAGTGGTGGCGCACACCTTTAATCCCAGCACTTAAGAGACAGAGGCAAGCGGATCTCTGTGTTCGAGGCCAGCCTGGTCTACAGAGTGAGTTCCAGGTCAGCCAGGGCTATCCAGAGAAACCATGTCTCAAAAGAAACAAACAAAAAACCAAAAAAGAGTTCACCATGGCAGATAGGCAGGGAAGAAAGCAGCAGGCATGGGGGCAGGAGCAGGGATTGAGAGATCACATCTTTAACCTCAAGCACGAAGCTGACAGTGAACTGGAAGCACGAAGAAGCTATGAACTCTCAAAGCCCACCCCAGTGACATGCTTCCTTCAGCAAGGCTGTACAGCCGAGCATGTGTGCAAGCGCATATGTGCATGCAGAAAGAGAGAGGGAGGGAGGGAAGGAGGGAAGGAAGGAGGGAAAGAGAGAGGGAAGGAGGGAGGGAAGGAAGGAGGGAGGGGAAAGGGAAGGGGGAAGGAGGTAAAGAGGGAGACAGTGAGGGAAGGAGGAGGGAGGAAGAGAGAGGGAGGGAGGGAAGGAGAGAAGGAGAGAGAGGGAGGGAGGGAGAGAAGGAGAGAGAGGGAGGGAGGGAGGGAGGGAGATGGAAGTAATTTTAAGAGTTGAAAAGACTTCCAAGCCTAGTGTAGTGACACACATCTTTAATCCCAGCACTTGAGGCTAAGGCAGGTGGATCTCTGTGAGTTCGAGGCCAGTCTGATCTACTTAGTAAGTTCCAGGACAGCCAGGGGTGCCAACACAGATAAACGAGTTTCCTCAAACTTCACCAGACTGAGAAGATAGGCGAGAAACCGCAGAGAAAGGACACCCCACCCAGTGAAAGGCTTTGCATGCACGAAAGCGGCTTGGAAAAGACGGCATCAGGCTGAGGTGATGACCCAGCAGTTAACAGCACCTGTTGCATAAGCGGGTCAAGATCTCAGCACCCACGAACAAGCCAGGGTCGTCCCAGCATGGAGGAGAAGGACAGACAGCAGGATTGCTGAGGTTTACAGGCTGCCAGCCAAACAGAAGAACTCAAGCTCCAGGTTTAGTGAGAGACCCTGCCTCAAAGGAATAAAACTGAGAGGAGGGATAGGAGGAACCCAGCTCCCTCCTCTGGCCTCTGCACGTACCTGTGTATTAGTGTACACACACACATATATATATACACAGACATACACACATACATATATACACACACATACATACACAATACACACATACAACATACACACACTACACAAACACATTAATAAGTTAATATATATTAATAAGAGATGACATAGTCTCCAGCAAGGCTTCACTAGTCCATCGTGGGAGAACTCAGCCTTGAAAACCAGTGACAAACCAGACATGAAGTGTGCCTGTCTCCAGATCCCTTAACACCAGAGCCTCAGGTGACAAGACAGTTCTGCTCCACCTGGCAGAGAGGCCCTTTCTACAGAGATGAGAAAAT
Source organism: Chionomys nivalis (assembly GCF_950005125.1). NCBI lineage: Eukaryota > Metazoa > Chordata > Mammalia > Rodentia > Cricetidae > Chionomys > Chionomys nivalis. Next base: position 17,958,869 of record NC_080096.1, on the reverse strand, counting down.
TTGGGACACAAATCAGCTCTCTGGAAGCAAAAGCGACATTTTCACAGGATCAGCTGGAGGCCCGGAAAACTGCAGACTCTAAGTATTCCTGGTGTCGTAACTCTGTCAGCTGTGTTGATGCTGACAAGATGCTTACCCAGCGCCTCGAGACCTGTGCCAAACTGAACTGGTTAGATGTGTAAGCCATAACAACCGCCCTCCGGGGTTCTGCCGGAAGCCTGTGTTGAGCAGGCCACGTTGCGCTACCACAGCCTGCCTGGTGTCGCTCAGGGGGACTGCTTTCCTCTTCTCCCCACACTGGGGGCCGTGCAGCTCTGGATAGGTCTGGGGCAAAAGCCGGGTTCAGTTGTTCAGTCATCTGGCCAGGGACAGGGTGCAGTTCGGAGGCCAGGGGGAGGTTGCACCTGCTTTCTGAAAACACCATCGGCTGCAGTGCTGATCTTTAGAGAGAGGTGTAAATCCAGGGGACCTCACACAGCCAGCAGCAGCTGGAGGCCGGAAGGGAGATAAGGGGGATGGATGGAGAGCCAAGCCAGTCAGCCTTGAAAGAGATAAAGTACTTGCTGGGAACCCCAAGGCCACAGACCTGTTTTCCCGGACATTGATCAGAAGAGAGAAGAACCTGATGAGGCAAAACTGCACAGCAGTGGTGTCTGTGGGAGGAGCCAGCTTGGGCCAGGGAGGCAGGACCCAGCCCCACCATGGGGATGTGCTGTTTGTCTCCATAAAACCTCAAGGCCTCCTTTCCCCTCACTTGTAGACAAGGTCTTATTATGTAACCTAGGTTAGTCTTCAAGTTCTGGGCTCAAGCCATCCTCCTGCCTCAGTCTCTTGAAAAGCTGGAACTACCAGTACATTATTTATTATTGTTGTTTGTCTATATGTATGATGTGTTGGGGGATATGTGGATACCATGGAGAAACTGAAGGACAGAGTCTCCACTTCCTTCTCTACGGCACTGGTTCTCTCCTTCCATCTTTATGTGCATCCCAGGATCCAGCTCAGGTTGTAGGCTTGGCCGCTAAAACCTTTACCCACTGAGTCATCTTGCCAGCCTTTCGAGGCTTTTCTTGTTAGGAGTCCTAATAAGGAGTTGACGTCCACCCACAGTCCCAACCCCTTCTTGGCAACGCAGAGTGGAGGTTGGTGGGAGACGTTCTCCACTGGGGTGATAGTCTCGAGTCCTTAGCCAGCTGGACGACACCTTCTTAGAACTGCTCTGCCTGCCATGTGCGGGTTCCAGTCAGCAAACACCAGCTGAATGAAAGCCACTGCACGCGCGCGCGCGCGCGCGCACACACACACACCATGGCTGTTTTCCAAGTCACCCCTCCTGTTCCCAGCATAGAAAGAAACCAGCTCCGAGGCCGACTCTGCACCTACAGGGAGGGAGATGCTAAAACCCTATCTCCGTCAAATAGTGGGGGCTGGTCACTTCAGGTCCCTAAACCGGTTCTGGGCATCAGAATCAGCGCAGAGATGCAGATTCCCAGGCCAGCTCCAGACCCTCCCCATTGGATCTGCTGTGATGGAACCGAAGTCTACATTACCAAAAGCCCCTCTGGGAGCTGTGGGTATGGGGGGGGGGGGGGGACTCTGGTCAAGAGGCACAGCTTGGGCTAGGGAGGCGGCTCAGTGGTTAGGAGCATGCATTGCTCTTTCAGAGGACCCAGGTTTAATTCCTAACACCCACATCAGGCAGCTCCCAACTGCCTGTCTGTAACTTTGGTTCGAGAGGATCTGATGCCCTCTTCTGGCCTCTGTAGGCACTGCACTCATGCGCACAAACACACAAGAGACATGGGCTTTTAAAAAATAGTAAAAAAAAATACAAAACAATAAAAGTATTTTTAAATAGAGGCACAGATTCATCAAATAAACACAAAAATAATGTTTATGTATTTTATAATTGGTGAACTTGCATTCAAGGGAGGGTGGAAAAAGGGAATCATAAGCAGGGGTGGGGCCCCTCAATGGGCAGATCAAAATACATCATAATAAAGATGATGGTGATGATGATGGGGGCTGAGCATAAGCAATCTTGCCTGTAATCTCAACATGGAGGAAATGAAGACGGGAGAATCAGGAGTTCAAGGCCATCATGAGCTATAGGACACTCTCTCAAAAACTCCAAATCCCAAAATTAAAAATAAAGATAGCTTCCAGGCAGCAGTGGTGCATACCTTTAATCCCAGCACTCAGGTGACAGAGGCAGGCAGATCTCTGTGAGTTCAAGGCCAGCTTGGTCTACAAAGTGAGTTCCAGGACAGTCAGAGCTACACAGAGAAGCCCTGTCTCGAAAACCAAAATAAATAAAGACAGTAATGGTAGGAAAAGTCCTCTATAACGCATTAACTAAGCCTGTACTCATAACCACCGCAATTCCTACATTTCCGGGAAAGGAAACTGAGCCATAGGAAGGTTAACTCGCACGCCCAAGGTTAATACAGCCAGAGTATGGCGCACCTGGCCTGCTGGTACTGCAAGCTGTACTTCCATCTAGTTGGCTTAACTGCCCCGCCCCAGGGGTTCTCTCTTCCCCAGTCAGTGGGCTGAGCTATGGACTCCAGCATGCGTCTGTGCGGGGAGGAGTGCGGGGGGGGCGGGGGGGGGCTGGTCCCTGGAGACAAGCCAGCTTTGCTCCCACTCCCTGCTCCCTGGAGGAGAGACATGTGCAGCCCCCAGAACCTGGCAGAGCCTGGAGAATACATCTCTCCATGGCTACAGAGCTCTCTTCTGGGTCTGAGGGAGTTTGATGTCTGGGATTTCAAGCCCTTCAAATGAAGCCACTCCAGGGTTTGCTCCAGGCAAGAAAGCAAGCTTCGGCCTTTTCCCACAGAAGTCTTCTTCATTAGCCGGCAGCGGGGCCCTCCTAGGCGGCAGCAAGTGTCAAGTGATAGCTCTGTCTGGGATGTTCAAGAGTGTCTCATCCTCCGCGCGAGGGAGGCTACTCTGGCTTTATTTTTAGAACCTAATACAGGAAGGAGTGACACCAGGTATCAGGGCAAGCAGGGTCAACAGAGCAGCACCCCCCCATCAGAACACATCCCTGCCTCCCCAGGTACCTCTGGGCCTGACGCTGGGGACTGCCCTGACACCTGTGTGTTCCGCCCCCACCCAGAAGAGAAAGGGGTCTCCACTTGGAAGCAAGGCAGTCTGGGTATGGCCACCTACATAGCTGGGGAGGTCACCTCTCTCCCTCTCTCAGAGTGTTTCCCCTTTAAGATGTGATGACGGATGTTCAAGAGGAGGCATCTGGAGGTGGAGCCCATGGCCACACCTGACATGAAAAGAGACAAGGAAACAAGCTGTGCCTGGGCTTGCCTGCCAGCTCTGAGGGCAACAGGGACCCAGGTCCTTTCCACGAGATCTGAACAGGCCCAGGTTTCAGCCCCCACCCCCATCCGGTGAAGGTGGGGTCCAGGCAGCAGAGTGTCTGACTTCCTGGGCCTGAGCAAAATTGTCTTTGGGCCCCTTACTTGGCGTTCTTTCTCAGGGATTTTTTTTCTTGTTCTTTTGAGACAAACTCTCACTCTGTAGCTCAGGTTAGACTTGAACTCCTGACCCTCGAAAGCCGGGACTGTAAGCCTGTATGACTATACCCAGCTTCCCTTGCTCTTTTAAAAAGAAAAAAAGAAAATTATCCTTTACAGCTGTATCAGTAGGAAGACACATCTGATCTCCGCTGGGTACATTATTATATGTGTTTTTATTCTTCTGATCAGAAGGAAATTGAAATTAAAACATTCCGCGAGCCCATGGGCCCTTGTGTGTTATGCTTAATGAAGAAGTCAGACTGCGCAAGGCCATGGGGAGTGAGCTACGGTTGAGCGCACGGAGATCTCCGCCTTCCAGGCCTGCACCCCTTCTACACCGAGCGTCCTCCCGGGTGTGGCCTGTGCCGTCCCTCACCTGTAACGGACTTCACTGCCATCTGTCAGCATGTGCCCTCCCAGAAACCCAGCACCCAAGAACACAGACCCCGCTCCCACACCACCCCTCCCAAGTGGCTCCCCACCACACAGAGCTCAATGGGAAGGCGATAACAGCTTCAGGAAAGGGAGGTGTGCCCCTCCTCAGACGCTCCAAGGGTCTACAGTAGGAGTGACCCTTAGCACACATTCTGACTGGTGGCAAAAGTGAACATCACTATCGTGGACCGTCTCATGGGCCCACTGGGCCTGGCTCATTTCCGGCCTTCTTCCCTGCCTCACATTTAGCTCCCAGCAAGGTACACAGTGAAGCCTCAGGACCACAGATGCCAAACTAAACTCCAACTTAAGCAATAAACACATGCTGCCACCCCCATCTGCTGCCGGATGCAAAACAATGTCCAGCTGCACTTCTAGGACATGGTTATGTCAGAAGCAGGGTCCTCAGCAGAGCCATACCCCGCCTCCAGGAAGTGACAGGGACAGGGGTTTGAAGCAGATGGCTCCCTTCCTCTGTCCTTCCCTCCTCAAGGCCTTGGGGGTATGGGCACCACAACAGCAATGACCTCGAACGGACTAGTCCCGGACTTCCCAGTTACTGGGGGAGAAAATGTGATTGTGTATTATCCTGTCATTAAAGCACAAAACAAAAGCCACGGGCAGAGAATTGCAAGTTGTCTCTCAGACTTGATGAAAAGAGAAAACAGACTTGAATATTAGCACCAAACTGTGCCGACAGCTCACTTCCAGGGCTCTTTGTCTCCGTGGGGCTCTTTGAGAAAATGTCATGGTGCCTATTGATTCTAGTTATGCTCGGGAGGACCGCCTCCTGTGGCGTGCGGAAAGGGATCGGCTTGTGCCAGAGGCCCCTGGCCAGCAGGGGAGAGGCTGTGGCTGGATGCCGCTCTCTGCAGTGGTCAGTGATCCGTCCCTGCAACCCCCATCACTGACCCCACTGTCCACTCGGCTGCAGGGGCTCTCATCAGCTGGAGAGAAGTACACCCCAGGGGGACACAGACACCCACGGTTTTCGGACCTTGAAGTAACCCAGGAGACCATGCCCTCAGCACCTGTGTAGTATGAGGGGGAACCTGCAGCCCTGAGTAGCTAGCCGAGGAGCCAGGGGTCCTGGCTGTTGAGCCTGGGGCAGGAGGGGGTATTTTGAGCTACATCTGCAGACCTGGTGTTTAGTTTCACAGAAGTTCTCTTTCCATAGATATGTCCCACCTGTGCCACGCTGAGACTCCAGCAGCCCCAAAGGGACCACGGGCTAGCTCACGCTCGCCTCTGGGTATTTCTGTGCCACTACCCCCCCCCCACACACACACACTTCCATTTGTGTTTCTCTGCTCTGGGAAACCATTCCCTCAAGAGCAAGCTAAGAGGATGTGAAAGTCATGTTTGCAGACATGACCCACATGCTTTATGCTGACCCGTGTCTACACAAGCTGGGGAGGGCCGCACAGTGGAGACAGTGTCTGGCTCACAGGAGACACCCCACAGCACTGTGTGGACAGCATCTAGCAACCGGAGACACCACGGGTGTCGATGAAAGGGACAGGCTGCTATGATCCCAACAACGGTCACAAGGAGATTGTCACCATCCCCATTACACAAGAGAGAAAGCAGGGTCCTGGGAAGGGAGCATGCTCCTGTCCAGTGAACAAGCGATGGAGTCAGAATCCAAGGAGCCCACGGCGCCTGACTCCCAGGTCAATGCCTGTGTCTCGCAGTCCCCAGACTGGAGAAGTCCCGTTTGCCTCCATCTTAGCTGGACACATAGCCCTGGGGTTGACTGGTAAGCAGAGAGACCACTTCATAGCACGGGGGAGGTAGCAGGGAGGGGTGGTTGAAGGAGGAAGGATTTAACATGAGAAACATTTGTGGGTGTCCCAATTCACCCCTAAGAGGAGGCAGAAAGATCAGGACCCTGCAGACCGGGGCTGAGCAGGCAGTGCAGGGCACTAAGAAGGAGGCAGCATGCAGCAGGCGGCTAACGTTGGTGCCCACAACAGCAAGTGTTGACAAGCATAACAGAGTAACTAGAACCCACACAGCTTGGAGCTGCTAATTGGCTTATCCAACTTGCAAAACTAATACTGTCCCAGGAAAGCTGGGGATGCTAAGCAGTATGATCCAAATATGGGGTGTGTCTCAGAGGACCACCTGCTATCCCCACCAGAGAAAATAGTACCCAAAGTACTCTTCGCCCTCAGACAGACCCCTGGTGGAAAAGCAAAATGGTGTAGCATGAAGGGAAACAGTCAAAGTTTAGACACTTGATTACCATACAACCCAACAATCCTCTCCTACGCATATACCCAAGAGAAACGAAAACCTATGTCCACACGTTAATGGTCATGGCAGCGTTATTCATTACAGAAAAAAAAAAATGAAAACTTAAAATGTCTGTCAGTGACTGAGCCCAGATTGTGGTATATCCATACAATGGAAGAGTATTCAACAATAAAGAAGAGCGAAAGACTGATACAGGCTGCAATTTGCCTAAACCACTGCGCACACTCAGAGGAAGAAGCCAGTGACAAAGACCAAGTGTTATACAAACCACACACGAGTTCCTCTGGCGCTGCCATGAGAAACGTCCGGACAGAGGGAAACCTGACTTGGGCTCATGATCTCCAAGGGTCTCAGTCCATGTGGCTGAGAAGGCATGGAGGGGGTGACTTGCCCGTACTGCAGGAGCTTGTGGTGACTCCTCCAACACAGGGCAGGTGTAACCTCAAAAGTCCACCCTTCGTGGTACTTCTACCACTCAGGGCCCACCTCCCAAAGGCTCCACAGCCTTCTAGATAACACCACAAGTTGGGGACCATAAGCCTGTGGGGGCCAGTTCAGAGTCATAGCATATCATTTAGATAAAGCACTCAGAATTAGCCAGTTACACTGGGGTGGGGGGCCAGTGGGAAATTGGAGCCAAATGGGACCACCTGCCTGTGAGTATGGGGTTTCTACGAGCGATGATGCAAATGTTGTAAAATGAATTCTGGCGATGGCTAAAACTTCTATCAACATATCAAAAATCATTTCACAGTAACCAAAAAGCATTTTACGGGAGTCACCAAATACCAGAAACAAAAGTGGCCAGCAACAGAAGAGACAGGTAGACCTGGCAAAGGATCAGCTACAGCCCACAACAGACTAAGGAGGTAAGAACCAAGTCCAGAAGGCGCAGGGCATAATTAATCCATGGTGTCAGGAATCCAAAGAGCAGCCACCCCTGGGAACCTACTGACCAGAAAGAACCTTCTAACGGAGCAGGACCCTCTCCATGCAGGTCTGCAAGGCCAGCCACAGCTGCGTCTGTGTAAAACTTGCAGGACTGTGTGCCTTATGATTTTACCATGCAGATGTTGCAAGCAATTCCGTGGAGTTTGGGTCGTTTTTGTTTGTTTGTTTGTTTGTTTGTTTGTTTTTTCCTCAAGCAAGAATTTTGTGGCTTTTCCTGAAGGTACACTATAGCAGACCAAAGAAAGGGAAAGAAAGGCTCCCATAAGTCTAGCTGAGTGAATAAATGAGTTTATTGGGGTCACTTAAATGAGCACTTGAAGGCAGTTGCATTACCCTAACAAGGTGGCAACTCATGAAAATGGCATGCCTAGAGCTCCCTGTGGGACTGGCAGGGGGCACAGCTGGCCAGTTCCTCTTTCCCAGCAATTGCCACTACGTATATAATCATGGGGGTGGGGCTTTGCAAATTTTTTAAGTTTCAGGAACTTCCTGTGGTTTGTGTATTTCCTTTACTTCCTGGGTCTTATTTACCAAGTCTCCTTTCAACAGCAAATACTTTCTCTGAGGACAGAGCTCTGTAACAACTACATAGAAGAAACACTTGCATGTTCCAAAAGCAGGGTTCAGATCTAAGTTGTCAAGCCTCCGGGGAGCCCCTGCCCTAGGTACTGTCTTCCCCATCCTCAGGCACCAGACCAGACGGCTGTAGAGAATTCTACTGGCATTGCTGATCTGCCATGGTGCGAATCCACATTCCTATGAGTCACAGAGTTTGCTGGGAAATTTGGCAAGTGCGTGCCATCAGCATTGTGAGAAGAGAGGGGGCTGGTTGCTGTCGGCTCAACCTTGTTTCCAAGGAAAGAAAGGTCTTTGGGGAGTGGGTGGAACACGCTGCCACGGGGAGGGAATGTCAATTTCAATATGAATCATTTCATGCATGGCAGTAACTCACTCTGGGAATAGATACCCTGACTCACTCAGCTCCAACAAGAGCGTGGCTTGCTGCTAACATTTCAGATGCCAAGAGAATCAGCAATAGTTGGGGGAGAGAGAGATAGAGATCCCCAGTAAATGCCAGGAGTCCAGAGGCAGAGGCCCTGTGCACAGACCCTTTGTGCGGACACTGACAAGGCCCAGAGGACATTGTGAGCTCTGGTGACAGCCGGCGCCAGTGCTGGGACACCAACCCAGGCCTCTCGCCTGAGAATTCTTTTTACAACAACCTGCTACTATATTTTCTAAGGAAATAAATTCTCCGCTGTGCTAAGGCTTTTAAAGAAAAAGAAAGGGGCCACGAAGCATCTTAATTAGAAATTGCTTGGAGGAGAGGGAGGGACCTCGGAGGGAGCGAGCAGAGTCCTGCCAGTGGCCAGCCGGTTGCCCCAGAACCTGAAAACCCAGCGCACCATGCTGTGGAGGAGTATTTACTCTGAAATCACCAAGGGTGACCCAAAGGGCATTCTGGTCATCAGATGGTGGCTAGGGGATTGTCATTCAAGGTCCCAGGGAGACCTCATGGGACCCGCAGCATCTGTCCAATGACCGCAGGCCCAGCCTGTCCTTCAACACAGGGGCTGGCTTTTCATCCAATTACACTCTTCGGGCCAAAGGCACATCTGCCAGTGGCCTGAGTTTCTGGTTCATTTCCTCCGTGCTTTTCCACCCTCTGGCCTCCGGATGGAGCATGCAGGGCTTTCAAAGCATGTGACTTCCTGGGAGGGTGCTGGCTGCCCCAGAGCCTGACCTGTTCTGTCCAAGGAACTGCAGTGTGGCCGCTTGCGAAGCTGATGACAATCATTTCTCAAAGCAAACTCCAGCCCCAGTCAGGAATGTGCGCTCAGCTTGCCAGAATCAGCCAGCTGCCCAGCCCCACACTGAGGTTCCAGGAACCATAGATGGTTTTTCTTCCCCAGAAGAAAAACTCCAGAAAAAAAAAAAAAAAAAAAAAAAAAAACAGCTCGTAAAACAGAAAATGTATTTTCACCAGACAACTTGAAATGCTATTACTTCACCAAAGAGATGAAAAAGGTACTGGGTGGAGGGCAGTGAGACAGCTCAGCAGGTAAAGGTGCTTGCCACCAAGCCTGATGATCTGAATTCGATCCCTGGAACCCACAGGATGGAAGGAGAGAACAAATTCCTGAAATTTGCTCTCCGACCTCCACATATGTGCCAAGGCGTGTGTGTACCCACATAGAACCAACCACACACGTGAGTAAATAAATGTAATCCTTAAAAAACAAAGCATCAGGAACAGAATGCATGTGTGCAAGGAAAACTTCTTGTATGTATTAGCATGCAGGTGTGTGCACATGTGTGTGAAAGCCAGAGGACAACCTCAGGTGTCTCCAGGTCTCTAGGCACTGTCCACCTTGTTTTCTGAGACAGGGTCTCACTGGCCTGGATCTAGCCAAGTAGACTAGGGTGGCTGTCCAGTGACACTCCCTGCCCGGATCCACCCGGCTCTATATCGCCGGTGCTGGGGTTACACGCATGCACCACCATGCCCGCATTTTTACATCACATCTGGGAATCGAACTTGGGTTATTATTCACTTGCTGACCGAGCCATCTCCCCAGACCAAGAAGAAAATCTTAATGTTTAGTGCCACTCTCTGTGTCTCGAACCCTCCAGCCTCATACAGCGTGAAAACCGAGTGCTCCAGAAGCCTGCGACTTCGGCTGGTGAATGCCAGGCATGGGATTCGAACCCAGGTGAGTGTCCACAAACAAACTCTTGAGAGGCAGGGTAGAGACCCAGGGAGACGTGAGATGTGGGGAAGCCGGTCTGCTTCACAAACTAGCTAGCTGGCAAAGCCGGCTTCTTGAAAGGGAGCCCCACGGGGAGGAGCTCTCACGTGTGGAACAGACCAGGAGGAATGGCGTGTGTACCAGTGTGCGCAGGTGTGTAGGAGTGTGAATGGCAAGCAGGTGACACTACTAAGCCACACGCCCTGCAGCAATTGTAGAAGCGGCACCGCGGGGCCTGGATTTGTTCACTCCTCAACATCCTATTTGCTCAGTTTACAAGGCAAAGATGATTTTTCTCTCTGCCAAGGCCGAGCACTGCCAGCCCCTGATCTGAAAATCGCACCGTGTTCGTTTTGCCTCTCGGCTCACTCATGGCTATATATCATCCCTGTGATGGGGACTGGGCTGGCAGTTCTATCAGGGAATCCATGGGCAGAGACAGAATCCAATTTGGGGTTTCCACAATCACCCTGGGGCTTGGCTTGGAGCTGGAGAAATATCGCTTTGGGCCACACAAACACCTCCATCCTCCACAGTGAAGATTCAGGGAATCAAATTTGCTGAGCAAGCGGGACAGCTACTTTTCCAGGCCTTCCGGCTGATTCTGAGCGCAGCACTTCACGGCAGGAGGTCAAGACCACCACCACTGACAGGGACGGGAGCCGGAGTGAGCAAGGCCATGAGCACGGCCGGCCGAGCCAGGCTGGGAACAAAGGGGAAATGGTCCAGGCAGAGACCGTGGCAGGCTGCTCATTCTTTCTACAATACATCAAGAGCCTGCAGCGAGCCAGACACTGCTCTTTCCTGGGTTAGAATTAGAGTCATTATTATTAATTAGCTAGTAGAATGCTGACAGCGGCTGCCATGTGATGAGTGCACGTGGGCAGGTGTTGCACCAGGTGGTTCTCACGCGCAGCAGCTGCATTGAATCCTCAGAGCAGGGGAAGCTGCTGCTGTCGCCATTGTGCAGATGGAGCAACTGAGTGCAGGAGGTCAAGGGAGCAGCTCTGTGACAGAGGACGAGGAAGTGGCAAACCCAAATTTCAAACCCAGGCTGGCCTGACTCTCCGATCCCTGCTCCTTGCAGCTCAGCTCAGTCAGGCTGCAAGCAGGTGTTCCTAAAGTTGCTGGGCAGATTTTCTAGGTGGAAGACAAGTCCTCTGAGCCCTAAAAGCTCGGTTCATATCCAGTAATGAGCCGAGAGACAGGTGACGCGGAGCCTAGCCGTGGTGTATAGGGGAAGGGAAGACATATCGCTCCAACCCTGACACAGCTTTCTGTTCCATTCCCTACACTGTGTTCACTGCGGGACAGGGCAGCATAGTAGCTTACTGCTCGGGCTTCAGCTATTGCAAGTCCTGGAGATTTCTAGCTCTGTTCTCTCACCTGTGAAATGGAGTGACACCTTACAGGGGATTGTGGGGTACACTAGAAAACACAGCTATGGTGTTGGGAGTGATGTGTACACAGGGTATGGTGGCCTCTGGAGCCCAAATCCCACACTCTTGAAAGGCAGTTCTGAAACTCTGAGAGAATCTATCACTGGTGGCGGTGACCCGGCCACAGTGGCAGGCCACAGGGGACAATGTGGCTAATCTCTGGATGGGTGTAGCCAAGTGCAGTGGCCCGGGATTCCAGCCAGTAGGGTTAATGTGTGCGGTCATCTCCACCAAGTCCCTTCTCTTCTCTCTGAGCATTAGCTTTTCCAACTCTAAAACAAAGGAATAAACCAGGCGGTGGTGGCGCACACCTTTAATCCCAGCACTAGAGAGGCAGAGGCAGGTGGATCTCTATGAGTTCGAGGCCAGCCTGGTCTACAGAGTGAGTTCCAGGACAGACTCCAAAGCTATTCAAAGAAACCCTGTCTTGAAAAGTAAAAATTAAACAAAACAAAAACGAAAATGAACAGTCACACTATCAAGGGCAGATGACTCTGTCCCGCGCATTTCTTTCAGGAAGGGCCAAGCTCTCACTGTGCTGACAGAAAGATGGGCACTCGTTGAGTATCATCACAGCCAGCTGACGTGGACTGCAAAGAAAGGGGGTTGCCGATCACATGCCCGGGACACCCCAAACCCTTCTGTTGGCAAGAGGCTGGTTTACTTTCTGCTGTTTTTCTGTCATGAAATTCTAGGTTGCTGCTCAAATGGGCCAAGAGGTGCAGTGCCCACTGCATTCCTACCAGGGCAATGGGGATGGGGCAGGGTACGGCCCTGTGGTACTTATGTGGGTTTCTGGGTCCAGGGAACTTGGACATGCCCCTAGGACATGGGAGCAGCAGTTTGACCTCAGGGCTCTTCCTGCGCCATGATCACAGTACTGGGCATCTGCAGCGTGCTGCCTGTGTGTTGAGCATGTGCCATGCTCATAGTACTGGGCATCTGCAGCACGCCACTTGTGTGCTGAGCATGTGCCATGCTCAAAGTACTGCATATCTGTAGTGTGCCGCCTGTGTGCTGCGCATGCGCCAGATCACAACCCCGGACATCGCAGCATACTGCCTATGTGCTGAGCATGCACCATGCTCAAAGTATTGGATATCTGCAGCACGCTGCCTGTGTGCTGTGCATGCTCAACAGTTTGTGTGCACTAACTTCTTCTTCTGAAAATAATTCTGTTACTGTCTCACCTTGCAGCTGGCCAAACAGACCCAGTGAAGTTAAGAGACTTGCCCAAGATTACACAGCTAGCAATAGCATAGTGACATTAAACCCCTGCCCTCTGGCTATGGAGTCCAGGGCCCTCAGGGAACTTCTCTGTCCCCAGGTTCTAGCAGTGGGTATTAGTGGCTGGCCTCTTCTACAGGCAGAGAGACTGGGCCTCTGTGACCCAAGCCACTTGCTTTACAATATGGTGACTGCCAACCTGTGCTGGCTCTTCTGCTCCTGTACCACGCACTGCCCCAGTCTGAGGACTACCCTCTGTGGCAGGAGCAGGAAGAGCTACTGCCCAAGAGCCCCCTGGGTGCTTGGGGCTGAATCCTGGGCACATCTCCTTATTAGTTACTAGGGACAGGGCTGGCAAGATGATTCATTGGGCAAAGGTACCTATCAGCAAGCCTGTCAACGGGTGTTCAAGCCTCAGGACCCACACTTAGGAGACTCCTCTGACCTCCACCTCTTACACACACAAAATACACAAAATAATTATAATCCCCACAGGCTCAGGAAACTGAGCCCATGCCCACTCCGTTGAGAGCCACAGAAGTTTAGCTGGCCTACAGTCCATGCGCCTCTACCATCCAGCTGGAGAATAAGGGTCCCACATGGCGAACTTACAGAGGAAGGGAAAGGCCAAGAGCGGGTTGTCTTCTCTGGTGGCCTTGGGCGTGTCTTCCGATGGGGCCTGCTGAGCCGGATGTGGATGAGGACAAGCTACAAGCTACTGGGACAGTGGAATGCCCAGTTCACAAAAACTGTCCTCAGCAAGAGGATCCGCCCTTGGGGCAAGAATAGCTTTGATGAAGGACGGGACAGCATGGGGCTGTTGGCATGGTGAGGGGCCACACAGGGAGACCAGAGAGACCAGGCTCAAAATGGTGACCACTGTCGCCAGAGCTCCTACAGATCTTGGCAAAGGGAGGCACTGGTGTGGTCTCAGGACCCTCCGCCCATATGCAGGCACACAGTGTGGTCCCTAGGAACAGGCTGTGGGAGCCCATCCCATCTGAGAGCTGCACACATGTGTGCTGGACAGGGCCCTCCTGTAAGTCTCATTCAGTCAGGCAGGGCAGGGTGAGTCTGCCTATTCCTGTCTACCCCGGGGCATCCCAGCCTACTTGAGGTCACTGGTGATGGCAGAGGCCACCCAACAGTCGCTCCCCCCTCCCCCCTGGGCCAGGAAGTGGGACAGAACAGAGCAGCTGCTCCTACCTCTGGGATCCTCTCCCTGGACCCAGGAATGGAGTCTTGTCTTCTAGATGTGCTTTCACGGACTCTGAATTCTGAGAACTGTCACCATTGCCGGGGCTCTGAGACAGGCAGGCCCAGGCTGTGTTCAGAGCCCCCTGTGGCCCCAACTCTCAGAAACAGCTACGGGGAGACATACTAGCCACGGAGCGCTCAGCCAGGAAGCGGGGACGTCTGAGTGTGAACCTAGGTCTGTCTGACCCCAGGATTTCAGACCAGTAAGTGTGATTTACAACACTGTCTAATGGTCCCCTCTACCTGTCCCTTTCTGAAGACCCTGGACAGGCCCCAGGAGAGGGCCAGGAAAGGGGAGCCCCTTGAGTTCCAGGCAGCTGACCCCAGGCCCAGCACCCAACAGTGTGGAGAGTGAAAGAGTGAATGGCTCAAAGCAGCCTCCTGTCTGCTGCCCCACACCTCTGCCTTCCCCCGGTCACCAGGGCACCCTAGGAGGCATGTTTACACCAGGAGTGCCGTGGGGACCGGGCAATGGGTTCCTCGGGTCTCCACCTAGGATCAGGATGTCCAGGGGACCTCAGAACTCATCTCAGGCTTCCTCGGTCGACTGCCACTCTCATTGACTGCAGTAGAAATCATGCCGCATTCCCAACACGTGGTCCTTCAGGTACTCAGACATGCTCCCATGGATGTCCTCACACAGGCCCAGGACAAAAGCTGCACCACCTGGAGCCCAGAGAGGTTAAGTGACTTGGGCACAGCCACAGCTAAGGACGAAGGGAGGATTTGCACCCAGGTCTTCTTGAGGGATTTGTTCTTTCTATCCTTTCCGGAGCCCAGGGCTCTCCCATATTAGATAAAGTCCTGAAGGGCTGTGATTTAAATCCTAGGCTCTGAGCCAGATGGTGATGGGACATACCTTTAATCCCAACATGCATGGATCTCTATGAGTTTGAGGCCAGCATGGTCTAAAGAGAGAGTTCCAGGAAAACCAGAGCTACACAGAGAAACCCTGTGTCAAGAAACATAAACAAATAAATGAGTGACTGAATAAATAAATAAATCTGTCACTTTGGGCCAGACTTAGCCCAGTCCCTCCTAGAAGTGCTTCCTGCAAAACCTGAGCAATAGCTGGGTCTACACTGAGCGGTTTCAAGCCCCACGGTCAACACCAGTTCCCCGTTATGGAGAAGAGAGGGGGTCGATTTAAACCACTAGCGTCCTTTCCTATGAGCTGGGCAGACTGTCATCCCAGCCACTCGGGAAGCTGAGGCAGGAGAACTGTTTAGGCCCAGGAGTTCAACATATCGAGAACCATCTCAAATATGTATTATTATCATTATTATTGTTTTGTTTTTTGAGACAGGGTCTTTCTATGTAACGCTGGTTGTCCTAGAACTCACTATGTAGGCAAGACTGGTCCCAAACTCATAGAGATGTGCCTGCCTCTACCTCCCAAGTGCTAGGATTAAAAGTATACGCCACCACGCCTGACTCAAATATTTAAAAAAAAATTAATACAAACATTCTGTGACAGTTAATCTTCCCCATAAACTTGGCTGGTTTTAAAAATCACAAAGAGACACACCTCTGGGTGTGACTTGGGACACAGACTGAATCAAAAAGCTGAGCACCAAATTCACTTCTCTCCGCTTCCTTGCTGTGGAAACCATGACAACAGCGACCTCATATGCCTGCCCCATGCCTTCTCCACCACGATGGACTGTGCGCCCTAAAACTGTGAGCCAAACAAACTCTCTCTTCCTTAAGTTGATTTTGTCAGATATTTGGCCGTAGAAAGGAGAAAAGCAACCAACACACATTATTTGATATTTACAGAAATACTTACAATTTACCCTAAGCCCCTCCCACAGAGTCAAAACTGTGTAGACAAGGGTAAACGCACAGGAGGGAAAACTGGAAGGACATGGTCAAAGATGTCAACAGTGGCTACATTTACAAGACAGATCAACTTTAATCTCTTCACTTTGCCCACTTTTGTAATTTTTGGATCCCTTGTTCTCCCACATTTACAAAGGCCTAAGGCTGTTCAAATCCATGTCCTTTTCTCCTGCGACAGAGGTGACTCATCTGGACAGGCTAAGAGCCTCCAGCACTGACTGCAGGAGGAGGATGTGGGTCTGGGGCACGCCTCCTAAACACCAACTCTGACACTGGGAGCTCCACACACAGGCCCCCGTCTCCAGTATCCAACCACCCTTCAGGTTTCCCTGGGGATTTCCAGCTCAGGCCTGCTTCTCTGGATCTAACTGCAGCAACCTGTATTCCTCGGAAGTGAGGACCAGTGGGTATAGTGCTGCCTTTATCTGACCCAGCATAACATCTTTCCTTAAAGGAAGGAGATGGCTAGGCTGTCCAGAGCATCTTCTCTCTGGAACGACATCTGGACAAGGAGGCTGGGCTTGCAGCCTTTAGGAGATATTCCAAAGGGTTCTGGGTCCAGAGAACGCTATAGCAGGGAGGTGGCACAGTCAGAGGGCTGCCGGAGAAACACAAGGGGCATGTGTCCGATCTGTTGTCACCAGGCAACATGAACAACACCCTGGAATTTAAAGGCAGCCTGAACACAAACTCTTTATACACATTTGCTCTCTGTAGGGCAATGCCATCTCACCACCACCCCAGTAAAGTGAATTTACCCAGTCTTCTGTGTTCACATCACCAAACCCTATCCCCTCACCATCCTCACCATCCTCACCATCCGCACCATCCCAAGCTCGGACGCAAGGCTGTATGAGCGGGCAGACGCACTTGGGTTCTCCGAGTCCAGAAAAGCTTGGAAAGCCCAGAGAAGGGCAGACCAAAGTGGAGCTGCACTCAACGCCCCCGGGGTCTGTGTCAACTCACCGAACATGCTGCCCTCGTAGCCGTCCTTTGTGAGTGGCCGGAGTTCGTTCTTGCCCATCGCATAACGGCGGTAATTCTGCCACGCAAACCGCATCATCTGCGGGAAAGAGCAGGGGACCAGACCCCGGTGAGCTGGCGGCCAGTGGTGCCCTCCATACCCTCTGCCAAGGTCTCAGCCTGATTTCATTCCCCATCAGAGCTGCCTGGAAAGCCGTTCCCCTCAAGTCACTCCACACACCAAAGATCATCCAGAGATTTCCCAGAAGGAACCCGAACCACCTCCTAGGCGTTAAGTGTGGCTCACTGGTAGGGCCTGCCCATCGTGTCTGAGGTCCTCCTTTTGATCCCCAGTAATGAGGAGGAAAAAAAAATAAATGGCACCTCTTTCATGCAGCCTTCCCTGCTCTGCCCCTGCTTAAGGTAATCCTCTCAAGGGAAGAGAAAGGACGCACTGACTCAGGGCGCGTGCCTGTCTCAATTGAACAGAATGCCCTCCCTCCCCCTTCCTCCTGACAAAGTACTGTGAATCACTCTCTATGCATAAGGAGCTGGGTCAGAAGTGGGGTGACCTGGCCAAACTGCCCCAGTGGTTTATTGAGAGGGCTGGGAATGGAATCCACACTCTGGTTCAGGAGTGCCGGGTCTGTCCCTGGAAGACATGAGAGTCTCTATGGATAGTGTTGACCTACCCTAGGCATCATGGGCTCCCCTGGACCCAACTGGTCACTGTTGTTTGTGATTTTTATGGCCGTGGACCAGGAGCTCTTTGAAATCAGACACTATACCTGCCTGGCCTCAGTTTCCCCGACAGAACCCAGCCCAGGACAGTATACACTACCAGAGTGCCTGAGAACTCTCACTATGCGCAAGAGTCTCTAATGAGAGCTTTGCCAGTCCCCCAGGAGGGTGGGCGTTTGCTCCCTAGCTGCACTCAGCCCTGGAAGCTGAGGAACACGCAGTGGCAGTCGGTGCCCACCCTGCTTCCTCCTCCCCAGTCTCCCTCTTACCCTGTGCCTGGCAGGGTGCAGGAAGGCGGTGACAGTGGAATGGAGCATGGAGCAGGACTGGCAGGAGGCACAAGTAAGCTGGGAGAGCAATGGGGGAGTAGACAGAGCTCGGGGCTTGAGTTCTAACCCGCCATCTGCCACCATCCCCTGCCTGGTATGCCACTCTCTGTACAAAGTCTGCTTTAACAATGCAGGGTGACACCCATTCAGCCACCATCCAGAAGGGTTCAGCGACAAGAAAGAGGTGGAGATACCTGTGTCCAATGGCAGAGATCGACAGACACCAGCTGTCCTCTATAGTGATACAGAGGATCCCCCCTGTATCACACAAGTGAACTTCCTCTACCCAAAATGCTTGGAACCAGAGAATTCTGGAGTTCATTTTTTTTCTCAGTATTTCAAATATCTGCATATACATTATGAACGATCTTGGAAAGGGACCCACGTCGAAACGGGAAATTTGCGTTCCTCCTATATACCTTAGGCACGTGGCCAGAAGGTAATTTTTTTTTTTTTTTTGATTTTTCGAGACAGGGTTTCTCCATAGCTTTTGGTTCCTGTCCTGGAACTAGCTCTTGTAGACCAGGCTGGCCTCGAACTCACAGACATCCACCTGCTTCTGCCTCCCGAGTGCTGGGATTAAAGGCATGCGCCAACCAGGAGGTAATTTTCCACAGCACCTTTACTGCATCTGTATCTCATGGAGCCAGGTGTGGAGATTTCCATCTGTGAAGTCATGCTGCCTCCCCCAAAATTTCAGAGTGTGGATCACTTTTGGATTTCTTTAAAAGTCTATTTATTTTAATTTATGTTGTAGGCGTTTTGCCTGTATCTATGTACATGTAACAAGTACATCCTGGTGCCTGCAGAGGCTACAGAGGGTGGCAGATTCCCCGGAATGAGGGAATTACAGCTGCCAGGTAGGGATTGGGATCCGAACCCAGGTCCTCCGGAAGAGCAACAAATGCTCTTAACCCCTGAGGCACCTCTCCAGTCCCTCACTTGGGTAGCTTTTGTCTTTTGGTATTTATTTATTTACTTACTTATTTTGAAACACAGCCTTACTCTATGGCTCTGTCTGACCTCAAATTTGTTACATAGACCACATTGTCCTCAAATTCACAGAGATGCACCTGCCTCTGCCTCTGCCTCCCAAATGCTGGAATTAAAGTGTGTGACACCACATCTATATTTTTTTTCAAGACAGGGTTTCTCTGTGTAACAGCCCTGGCTGCCCTGGCACTAGCTCTGACGACCAGACTGGCCTCACCAAACTCACAGAGATCCGCCTGTCTCTGCCTCCCGAGTACTGAGATTAAAGATGTGTGCCACCACCCAGATCTTTTTGGACTTTTTTAAATTAAAGATTTTTGATCCATAGTGTATGTATGTTTGCTTGTTTCTTGAGGCAGGGTCTCATGTAGCCCTGGTTGGCCTCTAGCCCACTACACCTCCAAAGAGAATCTTAAATTCTGATCCTCTTGTCTCCACCTCTCATGTAGTTCTAGGGATTGAACCAGGGCCTCCTGCATGTTAGGCGAGGACTCTACCACTTGAGTCACACTGAAGCCCTTCATCCAGGGCTTCTTGGCTTCTATTTCTCAGTGTTTCCAAACACTGCCGGGCCTTGCTTTACTCTCTTTGGGTTTCCTGCTGCAGCGCCTGTCTCTGCAGCAAGCTGTGCCGCATTCCCTATGCTCAGCCATCTTCCTGGTCCCCAGACTTAGAAGTGATCTCCTCTGGTAATCGTTGCTGCTGTGACCAAAATCCACAGGAGAGCGGCCTCACAGAAGTGTGGCCTGGACTCAATGCAGGATGCTCTAGCGCCATGCCCCCATGTCACAAATGGTGAAATTGAGGCTCAGAGGTGGGAAGTGATCGGGGATGCACAGCCGGCCAGACTGGAACCCTTTGGTCTCCCCAGAGCAGCGGGCCCCATCATACACAGTCACTGTGGGGCCTCCAGCTCCCATGGCCTATGCCAATGTCATGTCGGTCCATGGCAAGAACTCGGCCTGCCTCCATTCCTCTGTTATTTTCTACTTATCTCGAATTGGCAATAGCGGAGAATAATTGCTGGGTATGTGTGTGGAGGGAGAATAGAGTCCTCCCTCCCTCTCTCCTGTGAACTCTCCCCCCTACCCCCGCCATTGCAATTGGCAGTGGGGTAGAAGGCAGAAACAGGATCTCAGAACACAAACCATGGAAGGCTGGAGCCGAGGTGTGAGGGCTGCCACACCCTGCCCTGAACCCACTCTTACTTAGAAAGCGGCCAGTGTACCAGTGTACAGGAGTTATGGGGATCACAGGTGTCTACCGTCTCACCAGAGCTGTCCCCTCTGGGCAGTGGCCTGTTTGTCCTCACAGTCAGCCACATCGGTGGAGGACGACAGAGGTGGCCAAAGGCACAAACGATCCCTGTGTCATCTGGGCCTCTACGTGCAAACCCTCAAACACGCAGGCGTTGCCCTTCAGGCCCAGAGGCTCGGGTACCCGATGCGCATGCACACACCTAACACGTGTCTGCTAGGCCTGGGCGTGGGCTGCAGTGTGAGCCGTGCTGTGGAGGCAATGTTCTCCCAGCCTCGCCCTCTCCCCCTGCTGCTGCTGCCTCTCTCCATGTCCCAGCTGAAGGATGTGTGTGCAGGGTTCTGCTGTTCCAGCCCCGCCTGAATCAGCCCACGTCCCAGACAGGATCATCTCGGTTACGTAGTGTGTTCAAGGCCAGCCCGGGCTGCAGGAGACCCTGATACAAAAACCAACCAAGCAAACAGGTACCTGGGTGTCCAGGGTCAAGCTTTTTTCCCTTCTGCTTTCGATTTAGCCCCTTACCTCCTATTTGTGCTGCACACACCCACTGCCTAAACACTGGCACATGGGAGAGACTTGTTAAATACTTAGTTAATCAGTGAATGAAAGAGCAAATAGGAAAACTGGTCTTACAGCTTAACCTGGGGCCAGGAGGCCTTATGCGGACCCCACGACACAGATGGGACCCAGCCACTGAGTAAGGGCTGCTCGCAACAGTCTTCAGAGGAGCTTCAAAGGGCACATGAAGAGACTTGTTCAAAGGCATAAACTGTAGCCATGTGATCCCCAGGTCCCAAAGACCTCAGAGGTCACTCAGGCTCCCTCCTGTCTCACTCATGATCCCCAGCAGAACATCTCTCCTTGGATATGGATGCCCGCAGCGATGGAGGGCTTACCTTACTGGGCAGCCCCATCAATTGCAGAACATCACAAGTCCTTCCAGAATCCATCAATTCTATTGTCCCCTAGTGCCCAGAGGGAAGCATCAGCTTCCACACCACACATGCTCACTTTGGGGACCCAACTGTCACCTCACCCTGGCTGAATGGCCCCGCTCTGTCAACAGGAAGGGCATCACTAACCTCTGAATCCCCCACGGTGAGCCACGGCACCGTCTGTGAGCACACACCTTACACACTACATGCTCCTGGGGTACACGTGACTTAATCACCCCGTTTGTGTAAAGAGCAGAAGCAGTATCACCTGCCCCGGCCACCCTGCAGCTGTGGATCTGCCCCTTGTCCCTGGTGACTCCTGGGTCACTGGGCTCTGTCTGCCATCCCACACTGTCCAGATCTTTGCGGGACCTGCTCTGACAAGGCAACTCCATGTCTGTGTGCTCTGAGCAATGGGCGAGCTTGGATTAGGTGGGCTGACGTCTGTGTGCAACCCAGTTTTGGGGTGTAAGTGTAAATGGCTGGGGGCAGGAATCACCAGAGGCCTTACACACTGACTGGCACCACACACTGACCACTACTAGCCAAGAGCTCACGAGGCTGTCAGAAAAAAAAAAACAACTTCCCTGAGAAGCCTGTGGAAGGCTGAAATGCAAACATTGGCCCCAGTATAGCAAATGTTTTTTGTTTTTGTTTTTTTTTGTTGTTTTTTTTTTTAAAGAAAATAAAGGGTTTGGGCTGGCAGGACTCTTCTTGGAGAACTCATTTTGGCTGCCTCTGATCATTCTTCTTCATCCTAAACGCTTACAAATCGCCAACTGCAGGCCCCGTTAGTCCCATCAGGATGGCTATATGCAGAAAGATGACAGTAGAATCGCTGGCAGGGATGCGGGGGAACGGAAGGCCTCAGCGGTGCCGGGTGGTTCTGGAGACGGCACAGCAGCTCTGGAGGGTTCAGCAGGGAAAGTTTCCATAAGGAATATTCTAGCTTCTTTTTCTGTTGTGATACACACTGTGACAGAAAGTAGCCTGGGGAGGAAAAGGTTTGCTTGTCTTACAGTGCACATCATGGTCTATTGTGGAGGGAAGTTGAGGCAGGAACCTGGAGCAGAACCCACGAGACATGCCGTCACACTCACTCTGGTCCCAGCTTAGCCAGCTTTCTTATACAGCTCAGGACCACCTCTGCCTAGGAACGGTGCTGCCACATCAATCAACAGTCACAAGAAATCCACAGAGACAGGACCACAGACCACAGAGAATGCAGGAAAGTCCACCGAGACACTCTTGCTAGGTGACTCGTGAAGAAGAGAAGAGAGTTAGCATTTGAACCAGAGACTCTGATCACAGTAAAATGGCTATTCAAAAAGTTCCTCCTCAGAAAGGTCTACTTTCAAGGTTGGACTTCAGCCAGCCCCTGGGAAGGTGAATTTCTAGAGTGTTCCATCACTGACTGATTGATAAGGAGACCCGCTGAACCAAGACCAGACAAACACACACCTAGCACCTGCTTTTCTGCTGGAGGCCCGGGATTTCAGTCTATGTTAGGCAGAGGTACCGACGTGACCAGTCTCTAAGGAATGTGCATATGACAGTCCCTTCCTCAGTCACAATCTCATGCTGCAGGTGCATCCTATGCAGCTTCACTGGGAGGGGGCCCTAGACACCTGCACCTGGTTCCCCCCAGACTGCTGCCCCTGCATTTGCTTCTTAGTTCACTTTGCTGCATGTCCCCTGCTTTAATAAATCATGGTTGTGAGCAAGACCATGCACCGAGTTAGACCGCGAGACTGCCTACTGAACCACTGAAGCCAGGAGTCGTCTTGAGGGCCCCTGACACACAAACAGAATTTAAACACAATGTCCTAGTTAGTGTAAGCTGTCAACTTGACACAGCTCTAAACTCTACCGAGGGAGTCTCAATTGACAGACTGCCCAGATCAGACTGGGCTGTAACCACGTCTGTCAGAATGTGGGAAAGCCCAGCCCACGGTGGGCAGCACCACCCCTAGATTGGTGGGCCTGGGCTGTACAATGAAGCTAGCTGAGCTCGATGCCAAGGAGTGAGCCAGTGAACAGCCTTCCTCCATGGCTTCTGCTTCAGTTCCTGCCCTGATTTCCCTCATTGACGGGCTGTGACCTGGAAGCGTAAGCCAGATAAACCCTTTCCTCCCCGAGCTGCTGTAGTTATCATGCAACAGAAGGAAACTAGAACACGTAGATTCACACAGAAGCCTGGGTGCAAATGCTCAGGGCAGCACTATTTCCAGCAGCCAAAAGGTGGAAATAAATCGAATGCTAACGGAGTGGTGGACGATCCACAAGCTGTGGTCTATCCATTCAAAAGAATATGGAGCCGGGCGGTGATGGCACATGCCTTTAATCCCAGTACTTGGGAGGCAGAGGCAGGTGGATTTCTGTGAGTCTGAGGCCAGCCTGGTCTACAAGAGCAAGCTCCAGGACAGGTTCCAAAGCTACAGAGAAACTCTGTCTTGAAAAACAAAACAAACAAAAAAATTTAGTGGTTATAAAAAGGAAAAATGCAGCAATATGGACAAGGCTTGAACCCCTACATTAAGGGAAAGAACCAGGCACAAAAATGCCACTTAGTGTATGATTCTAATTAAGAGTGATGTCCAGAAGGAAACCTAGTAACAAAGTGGAATACTGGTTGCTGAGGATGAGGGAGGGGGAGGAAAGAGGACTGCCAATGGGGGTCAGAAGTCAACACTGAGTGTCTTCCCACAGGGTTCTCTAAGACAGGGTCTCTTAACTGGGCTCACCAGTTTAGCTGGGCTGGCTGGCCAACAGGCCCCAGGGATCCTTCTGCCTACCTCCTACTGAGTGCTGACTACACACACATGTCACTGCTAACAATCTGCCTTCAGGTTCCTACGCTTGCAACATAAGCACATGAGCCCTCCCCAGCCCCACGATATACTTTTTAAAAGGTGGTCTTTGTGATGTGAGAATTATGTCTTAATAAAGCTGTTAAAAATTTACAGGAGTAGGGAAAAGAGGGAGGGATGGAGAGGAAGGGAGAGAGAGAGAGAGGATGCATGCACTAGGGAATCTTGCCAAAGGTCAATGCCATCGTCACTAAATATCTTGTCGCGTGGAATTCTATTTCCCAACACAGGAGAATTCACGGTAGAACACTCCCCTAGCCGGCCACCCTGCAGATCTTCCCACTCCAGTGCCTCCCCAGCCTGGCTGACTTTTCACCAAACACAGCCTGTCCTAGAGAAGACAGAGTCCAGTACACAAGTGGGAACCAAAGAGTGCCATGTTCAAAGGGACTGTCCATCCCTCGTCGTTTTCATTTTGATCAGAGGCTCCTTTTACAGTTCAGAACACTTTCCAGACGGTCCCTGGGTGCCAGCTTCATCCCCTCTCTCCTCCCACTTATGGGCTGCTCCTTCCTCTGGGCTCAGTTCTGCGCCCTCAACATCCCCTTCAGCACACATCTCTTGCTATGGTTTGGATGTGGTTTGTCCCCAGTGTAACAGAATTGTGAGGCGTGGCACCCCTGAGCCAGGAGGGCAGAGTAGAGGTGACCAGATCTGGGGCACAACACTAAGAAAGGATTAATGAAGGTCTTGCTGGAGGAGGATGGGTCACACTGGATGGAACTGGCTGCTAAGAAGGAGGATCACACCTTTAGTCCCAGCACTCGGGAGGCAGAGGCAGGAGAATCTCTGTGAGTTCGAGGCCAGCCTGGCCTACAGAGGGAATTCAAAGACAGTCAGGGCTGTTACACAGAGAAACCCTGTCTTAAAAAAAAAAAAAGAAAGAAAGAAAAGAAAAGAAGGAGAAGAATTATTTTATTTTAGAGCCGGCTCACTCCACACCCACACTTCTCCTTTCTGCTCCTCCACCATGGTGTGTGTCCGCAGTGTGGAGTGTAACATAACACTCTTGCACTCCACAACTGTGAGTCAAATTGATTGCTTTTTCTCTTTAAAGCATCCACTGCAGACATTTTGTTATAGCAGCACAGAGAAGACGATGGCATCTTTATAGATAATTTTTAAAAAAAAGGTTGATGCTTATCTATGCGCCTGTTTCCATTCAATACAGGAGAAGTACACATGCCAAGTGGTCAGCACTCGGGAGGCAGAGGCAGGTGGATCTCCGAGTTCAAGGCACAGCCAGGCAACACAGAACTCTGTCTCAAAAACAAACAAACAAACAAACCACACATACACCAAAACAAAAAGCAGATCAAGACAGAGGCAGAGGGGGAGTTAGCACAGACTTACCGTAGAAAAGCAGACAGAAGGAAAACAATTACCCATCATTCCATCTGACTACACTCCTAATCTGTATCTTGTTGTTCCCTATGAATATGACACAAACACACTGTGTTATGACAGACGCTTCCTAAACACAACTCTTAATAACTATGTAACAGCCTGGAGCAGAGCCACCAACTCTTACTTCGTCTTCCTGCCCAACTGTAGACATGTCTGTGACTTCTAGTTTCAAAAGTGATGCTACTGTGTGCATGTTTTTTTTGTTTGTTTGTTTTTGTTTGTTTGGTTTTTTTTTTTTTTTTTTTGGTTTTTTGAGACAGGGTTTCTCTGTGGCTTTGGAGCCTGTCCTGGAACTAGCTCTGTAGACCAGGCTGGTCTCAAACTCACAGAGATCCGCCTGCCTCTGCCTCCCAAGTGCTGGGATTAAAGGCGTGTGCCACCATCGCCCGGCCCGTGTGCATGTTTATACACAAAATATTTCAGACACTTTCCTTCATCCAGAGCCTCATTATCTAGGAAACAAATGAGAAGTTATCAGCATGTGTGGGGGGTGTGGAAAGTGACAATCAGGGAGGTTGGGGCGATGGCTCTGTGGGGTGAAGAGCCTACTGAACAAGCATAAGGACTGAAGTTCATTATTCTGGCACCCATGGGGAAAGCTGGGCCCAGTGGTGTGTGCGTACAACCCCAGCACTGGGCAGAGCCCCTGGGCCTCACTGACCAGCCAAGCTGGCCAAAACAGCAGGCTCCAGGGTCAGTGAGAAGCCCTGTCTCCAAAGATTAGATGGAGGGGCTACAGAGATGGCTCAGCAGTTCAGAGTGCTTGCTGCTGGTGGAGAGAAGCCAGGTTCAGCTTCCAGCCCCCAAGTCTGGCAGTTCACAACTGCCTGTAATTGTGGCTCCAGAGGATCTGACATCTCTGACCTCAGCGGGTATCAGTACTCACACACACTCCACATACACACACACACACACACTTAAAAAGAAAATAAACTTTAAAATCAGATGGAGAACATAAGGAGGATGCTTGACATCGCGCTCAGGCCTCCACATTTGCATGGACAGGCACATGCACACACATACACAACACGTGTGCACACACATACACAACACGTGTGCACACACATACATAACACACATGCACATGCGCCCGCGCGTGCACACACACACACACGAAAGACTAAAGCAAATAGCTTATTTGCTCAATAGTGTATAAAACTTGCCTGAGCCAGATGTGGTGGCTCACACCCATAATACCAGCACTCATGAGGTGGAGACAGGTAACCCTGTAATTCAAGGCTAGTAATACATCAGACCAATTCAAATGTAGGGATGCCAGCAGGGTCATGGGAGGCCCTGGGCTGTAGGATGAGACCAAGGTCCTGTCCGTTGTGGGTGCTTTAAGAAAGCAGGCTGAGCAAGGCATGGGGAACAAGACAGGAAGAAGCAGGCAGCAGCCCTCCATGGCCTCATGCTCCTTCTCCAGGTTCCCATCGTGACTTCCCTCCGTGACCGAGTGGGATCTGAGAGCTGTAAGCTGAAATAAGCCCGCTCCTCCCTGAGTTGCTTTGGTCATGGTGTTTGATGCCATCTATAGAAACTGTAACTAACACGTGGCCCAAGACACTATCTATCCCCAAAGTCACATTTCATAAGAACTATGTGTGACCCAGAGAAGTGACCTGCCCCAGCCAGGACATGAAGGTTAAGGTGAGACAAATGGCTGGGGTTGAGGCAGCCTGGGATACAGCAGATGTTCATATCAGACCCAAGCATAGGCAATCACCATTCGTGCATGTGTGTGCAGTCACACACACACAGACACACACACATGCTAGACAGAGCATGGCTTCCGAGAACCTCCAGAAGCCTCGTTTCCACTCAGAGACCACATATCAACAGACCCCAGAGCCTTCTCTTCACCTGAGCCCATGAGCGTGGAGAGCGAAGCGCCTGTGTAGTCACGGCAGAGCAAGAGTCAGACCCCAAGATGCCTCTAGCTCTTTGTCCAGAGACACAAGTTCCTGTCCCCCTGAGCACACAGCCACGACGCAAGGCCACGTGAATGACACTGCTGGGGAGCGGGCTCATGAGTCACTGTGCTAGAAGTTTTTAAGACTTTCTCCCACGGAAAAGCAGCTCTACTGTCTCAGCGGGCGTGGATGGCCATACCACCGAGGAGCTCGGAACAACCCTCACCAGAGAAAAGAAGCCTGTGAGCAAGAGGAGACACACCCAGCGACAGCTTCTGAGAAGGAAAGGACACCATGTTTGGGACAGAAAGTTCCAGGGCCATTAGGGAAGGACAGGCGAGCATGGTGACATATCTGTTTTAAGATTCTCTCAGACTAGGGAGATGGCTCAGCTTATAAAGGGCTTGCCCTGAAAGTTTAAAGATCTGCATTCTGTCTCCCAGGAGGGAGGGCGGGAGGGGAGGGGGGGAGGGAGGGAGGGAGGGAGGGAGGGAGGGAGGGAGGGAGGGAGGAAGGAAGGAAGGAAGGAAGGAAGGAAGGAAGGAAGGAAGGAAGGAAGGAAGGACGGACGGACTGGCACACACATGTACTACCGGACTACCGGCACCTGCAGACACGCATGCACACAGACTCGCATGCACACTGGCTCATAGCTGCTCCCTCCCAAGCTAAGAAGGGGATTGGGTTTCCCAGTCATTCAAGACCACAATGGGCATCCTGACTGCATGCCTTACTGGTACCCAGCAGTGACTCCAGCCCCATCTGTAGGGCCAGGGAGAAAGGGTTTGGTCTCTAATGACACGGGGATCCAATGACTGCATGCGCAGATTGGAGCTGTGGGCGGTGGTGGCTTCTCCCCACTTTTGTGCAGCTTAAGAAACCAGCTGCCGGCTAGACACCCAGGAGCCATTCCTGCTGGCTCATTTTCTTTTAAATAATTATTTACATTTACATTATATTTCTATGTATGTAAGTGCACACAGGTAGGGCACACGTGTCCTGGCACACGTGTGGAGATCAAAGAACAACTTGCAGGAGTCAGGTTTCTCCTCCCCACGGTGCGGGTCTCAGGCATTGAACTTAAATCATCACACCTTGTAGCAAGCCTCTCTACCCACTGAGCCATCTCTCCATCCCTCTTTTTCTTTTCTTTTCTTTCTTTCTTTCTTTCTTTCTTTCTTTCTTTCTTTCTTTCTTTCTTTCTTTCTCTCTTTCTTTTTGTCAGCCAGGGCTTTATTCTGTAGCCCAACCTTACTTAAAACTCACTACATCAGCTGGGCAGTGGTGGCATACACCTTTAATCCCAGCACTCAGAGGGAAGCAGAGACAGGAGGATCTCTGTGAGTTCAAGGTCAATCTGGTCTACAGAGCAAGTTCCAGAACAGCCAAGGCTATTACTCACTCAGATTAGTCCCATTCTTGTACCTATCTTCCTGCCTCATTGTCCCAAGCCCTGAGATCATAGGCATGAGCCACTGGCTGGCACCTGTTGACCTAGCCAAGCTGTGGGTGAAGCATGGGAGCTGACACATGACCGCTTCTCACTGTCAGGTTTGCTTTGGCTGCTCAGGGGCAGAGACCTGAAATGGCAAGTAGTGGCTGTGATGGACCTGCCTATGGTCAATCAAGGTCCACTGAGGACCTGGACCTGAACCACTGGAGCTCACCCAACTCACCCAAGCACCATGGCTGAGTGTAGTCTTAGAGAAGAGAACTCCTTGCCACCCCAAGTATGGTCTGGCGCCTGCAACTGGACACATCACGAGCTGGGACGCCCTGGACACCACCCCAGACCTGCAGGGGTCTACCAGGCTACCCTCGAGCTCTACCGCTATTGGCTGTGTGATCCCGCTGGAGTGTCACCACAGGGAAAGACAACAACGCAGGTGAAATGCTTAGCACCGTGGTGGCTTGTGTATGTGCCCAATAAGAAGCCGTGGCAGGAGATTACATCCTGCTAATTATCCACTGAACATCTCCCCACCCACAAGCCGCATCAGAATCCCCAATGAGCCCCTTCACAGGCCTCCAAAGCCATTCTCCACACTGGAGCTGAAGCGGTTATTTGAAATGCAAATTTATGCCAAGCTCCAAGTTACCCCAACACATTTAAAACACTTTCATCAGACAGAAAAAGCAAACTCCTTAATGAAGCCATCAAGCCCAAGTCCTGCCCACTCAAGACTCCTGTCAGTTCCTCCTTCCTGATTCTGTCAGCTCCAGTCCTCAAACATCCTTCCCCACTGCCACAGGACCTTTGCATGTGATCTACACTCCCTAGGAACCATCCCTCCCTCTTTTCTGCCTTGTGAATTCTACTGTTTGTTGGCTCTCAGCTTGGCACATTTGCAACTGATGGGGAGCATGGTTTCGTGTTAGTCAGGGTGGTCTGGACCTCATGATGTCACCGTGTAGTTGAGGATGACCATGCCAGACTTCCTTCTCATCCTTCCCAAATGCTGGGATTTCAGGTGTGCACCACTGCACCTGCTGTAGTTGCCACTTGTTACTGAATCCTTGCTGGCATTCTGCATCAGGCCCAACCTCCCTACTGTGTAGATGGATTAGAATAGAAACGTCACAGTGATTGTGATTCGCTAGTTTGTATCTAGTCACACTGATAGTGATTGGCTAGTTTGTATCTAGTCACACTGATCGTGACTGGCTAGTTTGTATCTAGTCACACTGATTGTGATTGGCTAGTTTGTATCTAGTTCCCCACTAGAACATGGCTGTGGGTGCCACTGCTCACTGCTGGCTCTTGCACATCCAAGTCCTGCATGAATACATGTTCATTCAATGTCTAAGGTGAGTAACGACACAGGAGACCCCAGGTTTCAGGTCAGAGGACCCCAGAGGGAGAGGACTGCCTGGAACAGAAGCCCCCAGTGCTGGTATTTAATGTGCCCAGTAAGATCACCTCAGAGACCCAGCACAGCAATGACTCTTGGGAAATCAATGGCTCTTGAGGTACGTGGCTGCTACACCTCTGAAGGCAGCTGCCCCAGCCGCTATACAGAGGGTGGGGGTCAGGAGCAAACCTTACTGTGCTGCCTGCAGAGCGGAGGCCTTCCTGCCCCTTCCTGTGGCACTGGCTAGGCGTGAGGTGGGGGTATTTGGGTAAAGGCAGGGACAAGTGAAACCACAGCCCTGTGGAGACTCTCAGCACAAAGTTTCCCAGGAGTGGGCAGACTAGCCAGCTTCTAGAGTGTTCCACCTTCCTGTTTTTCTAACTTCCTAGTTGTGTATGGGAGGGTACCCTATTTTCCAGGAAACAAAGTTACCACTTTCACAGGCTGACATTTACGGCCCTGGCAGAGCATGCTACAAGCATAGCTCACTTGGTGCTCCCCAGGCCTCTGGGAGGTGCTCTCAGGAGGAGTGGAGGCAAGCAGGGGTGGGGCCAGCACCAGATCCCAGCTCCACCCAGCTCTGTGTCCTTGAACATGAGACTCGGCTGGTTCCAGTGTTTCCTATCCACTGTTATTCCATTTCCTTCATCGGTCCACAATTCCCCAGTGCCACACACATACACGCTTGCACACACACATGCTTGCACGCACACACATGCATGGTCCTTCCTTCCCCCTTCTTGCAGATCTTGTGAGATTAGCCCACACTGTCACACTCACCATCAGAGAAGGAAACTGCGGCACTACCCTTGAGGATCCCAGCAAGCTTCAAGCCCATGACACTCACCTGTCACTCTCAGCAGCCTGCACCATCCACAGTCACCCCATCAAACACTCAACAACCCCAGAAGGTGTCATCAAAAGCTGCCACATCCTGGACGGCAGAGCCAGGCCCTCCCTTCCCCAGGAAACAGCACTCGACACCATCCTGCAGGTAGCTTTGCCAGAACCTTACATCTCAAGTCCGAGGACTCGCTCACATGTTCCCTACCCTCCCTGCACCCCAGTGGCTTTCCCCTGACTCACAAGCCCCCTGTGGCAAACGCCAGCCTCTCTGACTTTTCCCTAAACTCCGTTCTCTGCTCACCATGCTTCAGTCTCAAGAACCTTTGAGCTGGCCTCAGACACACCCGAGCCCAAGGAGCACAGAAGTCCCAAAGTGGCACAAAAGTGTGAGTTCATGAGGTCACAGGTCAAGATGGCATTAATGTCTCGGGTGGATCTAGACTGTTAATCAGCTGACCTTGAGCCTGGGAGATGAGCCTGACTATCTGGACAAGCAACCAGGGTTGTAGGATCTGGACTGGGGTGTCAGAGACGCGGTGGTGGGCACGAAAGGGCTCTGCAGGCCATGGTGCAGCTGAGGAGGAGGAAGGGGCCAGAAGCAAAGGAACGCAGACTCACTCCAGAAGGGCTCTTCCCAGGACTGCTGACTTTAGACGCCAACCTGACAGGGCTGAGGGAAGCTCCAGAGGCTGCTGCAGCATGGCTTCCGAGTGAGTGTCTAAGGATGCTTATGGGAGAGGATGGATGGAGAGGCTGATTTGAGTCAATGCCTGCGTTAGAAGGCCCTGCTCAGTGTTCATGAGAGCCAGCCAAGCACTGAGGGTACCAACGAAGGAAGGGGAGGGCAGGGCATGCTTTCTCTCTTCTGTCTTTGGACATCAGAGCTCTGGGTGCTCTGGCCTTTGGCCTACGAGACTCACATCTGTCCCCTCACATAGCTAAAGACCCCTCCCCAGTTCTCGAGCCGAGGCCGGGTACCCAGTCACAGCCCAGTTCTTCCTTGGTTCTCAGGGAGTTGGTTTTTTTTTTTTTTTTTTTTTTTTTTTTGGTTTTTCGAGACAGGGTTTCTCTGTAGCTTTGGTGCTTGTCCGGGAACTAGCTCTTGTAGACCAGGCTGGCCTCGAACTCCCAGAGATCCGCTTGCCTCTACCTCCCGAGTGCTGGGATTAAAGGCGTGCGCCGCCACCACCCGGCTCTCAGGGGGTTGTTGTGGAACTTGTCAGCCTCCATGAGTGATCGGTTCTTTAGCTAAACCTCACATCCTCCATCCATCCATCCATTCATCCTTCTATCCATCCATCCCTTCACCTATACATCCATTCATCCATCCATCCTTCTATCCATCCATCCATCCATCCATCCTTCTATCCATCCATCCATCCTTCAATCCATCCATCCTTCTATCCATCCATCCATCCTTCAATCCATCCATCCTTCTATTCATCCATCCATCCTTCCATCCATCCATCCTTCTATCCATCCATCCATTCATCCATCCTTCTACCAACCCATCCATCCATCCATCCATCCATCCATCCATCCATCCACCCATCCTTCTATCCATCCATCCTTCCTTCCATCCATCCATCCATCCATCCATCCATCCATCCTTCTATCCATCCATCCTTCTATCCATCCATCCATCCATCCATCCATCCATCCATCCATCCTTCTATCCATCCATCCTTCTATCCATCCATCCATCCATCCTTCTATCCTTTATATAGTCTTATTTTCTCCTTTCATTTTTTGCTTTTTATCTCCCATTCAGTTTTTGGAATAGGGTACTGCTGTTTTCTAGGCTGGCTCACGCAATCCTCCTGACCACCTGGGCACTAAAGTACAGGTGTGCCAGCTGCGTCTGCGCCATGGGCGTGCACGACAGAACCCGGCTCATTTCTCTGTGCTCTGCTGCCTCTAACTCCCTGGAGAACCCTGCCTGACTAACTCTCCCAGAGCAGAATGAACGCAGTCCGGCCAACGCCGTGATTCTTAGCCCAGTGAGACTTCAGACTTCCAGAACTGTAGAGAACAAAAGTCACTGAGTTGGTGAGACCTGTCATGCAGGGATCGGGACACTTACACACTAGCTTCAGACCTTTGCATCTGAATGAGCAAATCAAGCCTGGTATCGCCTCCCACTTCCCCTCCATGGTGGCACTTTCTGCCAGGGTGTCTAATGTTCTGACTGAGGAACCCCAGCTATCGCAAGCCATCCTGGCTGCTGTTAATTTCTCTACTAGATAGAAATTCCGCTTGTGTCTATGCTTCCCTTGAATGTGTGACCCGGTCACCTCCGCGTTTTCAACACCTGGCACAACCTCCCAGAGACAGGGAGTCAACACAGCACGCCAGTCCTGATGGCTCATCAGCGACTAGGTCACCCAGCAACGGATGCACTTAAACATGACGCTGGGCCGGGCCCTTCATGAACATCTAATCCGATGCCACCCCTGCCAGCTGCTGTATCATTCCCACACATCTCTCAGTGTGGGTGCCTTTTTCTATCTTTTTTTCTTTTTTAGATAGGGTCTTTCTACATAGCCTGGCTACCCTGGAACCCGTTATGTAGATTGGGCTGGGCTGGCCTTGGACTCACAGAGGTCTGCCTTCTTCTGCCTCCTGAGTGCTGGGAATAAAGGTGTGTGCCCCACGCCCGCTATACCTGGCATTTGCCGTGGGTTCTGGATAGCTACCTCAGACCCCACACACGGCTATGCCTGGCGTCTGCCATGGGTTCTGGATAGCTACCTCAGACCCCACACACGGCTATGCCTGGCGTCTGCCATGGGTTCTGGATAACTACCACAGATCCTTGTGGTTGCACAGCAAGTATTTTCCAACTGAGCCATCCCCCATCCCCTCCACCATTAGCAGATGAAGCAGCAGAGTCCAAGAGGGTAACATCACATGCTCATGGCCACAGAGCAGACAGTGGCTGGACCAGGCAATGGTGTAGGAGGAGAGCTACGGAGCTCACACTCTTACCAGTGAGAGTGAACTGCTTCCCATCCGGCTACCTGCAGGGATATGATTGGAGTTCCCTCTCCCCAGTGACATTAGGGGCTGTGTGGTTGGCAGGTGGCAGAAGCAGTGTGAAGCCTGGGTCTGACTGATCTGAAAGGCAGTGTCCCTTCATCTCACCGGGATGCTCCAACTGGCTAATGAGTGAGCCAACAACACATCAGCCCGGCACCTCTGGACAGCATGTGGCAACACAGTGTCAGGATGAGGGCTGGCTGCTGTCCGGGCCCTAGTGGCCCATCCTGATGTGTGTTCTCTGTGAAGGCAAGATGTCGCCATTCCTGTTTCTTGAATGCTGCCTGGGTAGAAGGCAGGGACAGCCTACTTTTGCACAGCAGAACCTGGAGTACTCGAAGACATGGAAGAAACTGGTTTTCTATCTAAATTGTAAGAGCCTAAAACCAGGATGTGGAGATGGCTCAGCCAGTAACACACTTGGCGTAAAGCATGAAGACCGGAGTTCAGATCCCAGCACCTGCATCAAGAAGCT
The DNA here is from genome assembly GCF_950005125.1 of Chionomys nivalis. Taxonomy (NCBI): domain Eukaryota; kingdom Metazoa; phylum Chordata; class Mammalia; order Rodentia; family Cricetidae; genus Chionomys; species Chionomys nivalis. Next base: position 17,924,553 of record NC_080096.1, on the reverse strand, counting down.
GGGGAGACGGTGCACATCTGTAACTCCAGAGCTGGGGAGACAGAGACAAGACGGTCCCTGTGGCTCACTGATCAGCTAGTCTAATCTAGCTAAATCAGTGAGCTCCAGGCTCAGTGAGAGACCCTGTCCCAAAAATAAGATGGAAAATGATGGATAACATGCAATATCAACCTACGGCCTCTGCATGCAAGCGCACACATACAGGTCTAGTTGCATGCAAGTGCACATGCACAGGTCTATCTATATCATGTGAACACGTATATATAACACACACATAAATAATGGAGAAGCCAGTCTGAGTGAAAACCAGGGGGAAAAAAACAGAGCCAGTAGTGGATGGGCCCTGAGCACAAAGAGCTAGGTTTCAGACTGCCTCACCCGGTGACCTGTGTCAGAGTCTGTGGGATTTATAGGAAGCCCCAGGCCACCGGTGGGAACAGAGGCTTCAGGAGGACAGAAGTGTTGCTTCTTAGTTGTCACCTGCCAAAAGGCTGTCTTTGGGTATGGGAGCCACACAGGAGCATCTAGAATTGTGCATTCCTGGAGCTTTACCTTAGACCAAGACGGTTTCAGTGAGGGCTTTTCTAAGAGGCCCTGCCTCTGAACTAGCTAGCAGAGGACTGAGTGGGACATGGTGATATGTACCTTTAACCCAGCACCCAGAGAGCAGAGGCAGATGGATCTCTGTGAGTTCTAAAGCAGACTGGTCCACACACAGTTTTCTGAGCCAACCAGGTCCAGAGTGAGACAAAAGAGAAGGAGGAGGAGGAGGAGCAGGAGGAGGAGCAGGAAGAGGAAGGAGGAGGAGGAGGAGGAGGAGGAGGAGGAGGAGGAGGAGGAGAAGGTCTAAGGGCCCAGCATTCATAGGATGTAAAGGGCCCTGATTCTGGTCCAAATAAAAAGGTTCTAGTCAAAGATGGAGAATGAGGCAGGAAATCAGGCCCTGGGCCAAGTGAGACCACACACTTCATCGCCATGGCTACTGCAGGAAGCAGGTATAGAGCCCATCCTAAAGACAAGGGACAGGAACCTGAGACACACAGCCGACATGGAAGGTTTGAGGCCAGGTTAGCCTGACTGCAACCTCTGCCTCTTCCTGTCCCTATTTCAACCTCATCTACTCAGACAGCATGCCCTGAGCACCAGCCGACTGCATGGCACCCTGTGACTCACGGCTCACACATCCATTCCCGTGTGAACAGACAGATAGCAACCAGCATGAACAACTCAATTGGGGCAGGGAAAGGGGGCGGAGGCAGCTGAGGGGTGAGGTGGCCATGAGTGGCCTCTAAGATGGCAGCTGGGCTGAGCCCCCAGTGGACACTAAAGAGACAAGCCTGTTTCTTCATCTGCAGCCTAAGAAATCTCTCTGTACCCCCAATGCCCCCGCCCCATCCCCCGCAGCACCATCTCCAGTGTAGCTTGCTGATCTCGGCTAGAAATGCTTGCCGAACCTACCAAGAAGGTTACCTGCTCACACTGGGGGGGGGGGGGGGGGTCGACAGCAGCAAACAGCATGAATCAGCCTTACAAATGTCATATAAAACGACTGAGTCCCGGACTCATTCATCCCGAGGCTGCGAGTTCCCACCCCATAAGCCCTCCTGGTGTCTGCATTCATCAGGCTGCTAAGGCAGCTGGCTTTTCATTTTCCTAGGTCTGTGGTGATGGATGACGTGTGGCAGGTCTTCTAAGTTCCTAATAAGGACCAGTGGCGCTGGCTCTCTCACTCCCGCAAGACTGAATTACTCAGGACACACTTAGGATACGTTTCCCTGTGACAGTCTGAGCAGAAGCGTGTACTCTTCAAAGAATCCCTGCAGCCGTCCTCTGAAAAGAGGGTCTAATCACACAGGAGCCAGCAGAACATCAGGCAATTTGATCTCAAACCTTGAAAGAGACACCAAAGAACAATTAGCTAGAAAAACCAAAAGGCCTCCACTTGATAAACTAGTGGGACCGACCAGGAGAGAGAGAAAACTCAGATCTTTTGAACTGCTTCAGTGATTGCAATCAAAGCACACACAGGCCTTGGACTTGCTGGATTTCCAGAGGCCGCATTCAGCCTCCCTGGGATCCATGGTCCCACTCCTAACAGGCTTCTCTGGATATACTCTCGGATGGCACCAGGCTTTTCTCCTTCCTAAGCTGCCTCCACATCTGGAGCTTTCCTGCTGGGGCCCATAAACCTGCCACAAGGAGATGGCAGCTCCCGCTGTGTGGGCAAACCAGACCCCTTCCACAGACGGGAGACAAACGAGCGGACAGCCATGACAGGTGATTGGACAAAGCCGGCACAAAATTCCTCTTTCCCTCACTGGCTCCAGAGGCACCGCTGTGGGTGACAGTGGCTCACTGGGGCTCCTCCATAAATTTCGGAAACAGGCTCTTTCTGACACCTCCTACAAAGGAAAGGCTGCGCTGAGATCCCTGTTCCTGACAGCCGTATATTTTGTATAAAGGCAGAAACCATCTTGTTTGCTCCGTTTGGAGCACAGTGGCTGACAGGCACTGTTGCTTAACACACTGTCAGCTGGCCAGTGAGATGGCTCAGCGGGGAAGGCACCTGCTGCCAAGCCTGATGACCTGAGTTCCATCCCGGGCACCACGTGGTAAAGGCAAGAACCTACCTGAGTACCTTAAATTGTATTTTTGCCTTCTGAGTATGTGTGTGTGCAAGCATGCACACACATCGATACACAAATAAAAGGTTTTTAGAAAAAACAACACTATCATCTGGGCTGAAGCGATGGGCTAGAGGAAGGGGTGGGTAAGGTGTAGGATGAAAGTGAGGTAGAGTGTGATGAGGACAGGAAGGCAGGTGTGGGGGTGAAAGTTGGGGCTGGGTGGAGTGAGGTTGTGGGAGTATCCTCCTTAGGCGGGGCCTCTGCTACACCCACAGACCTACCAATCTCTCTCTGCGGCTCTTCTGGATAGAAGGGAGAAATCCCTCTCACTTCCACAATGGACAGTCCACGTGTGAACCTGGGAAAAATGAGAGGGTGGCTCATGCCATGGACAACAAGACAGGGGGAGTTGGTAGCTGGATTCTACTTCCTCCCTCCTGGATGGAAAGTTCCTAACTGAAAGAGGGACCTTGCATAGAAAGGTAGCAAAAATAAACAGAGGATTTAGATGCAAAAAATAGTCCCTGTGTGATTAGTCATGATCTCTTAAACCACAGAAGGTTTAAACCCTCGTGAGGTCAGTGACAGAACCATCTTCTTCCTGTGGACAGATGCAGCAAGATTTGAAAATGCAAAACCTCTCTAAACAGCTATTTGATTAGAGTGTTTCTTCTCCCCAACTAGGCTGTGGTAATTAGCACAAGCCTGGGAGATGAGATTTAAATATGCCAATCAGTCCGTCTCCAGAGTCTAGCCACACAATGCACAATGTGATTATCTTTAAGTGATAACCACTTTTGTGGGGTCACAGCCATGGCTGGGACTCTGACACCCCACAGATGGCCTCTCCAAGTGGTCTGAGCAGCTGTTCTTCAACTTAAAAAAAAAAAAAAAAAAAAAAACAGCCATTGCCGGCAGTATCTGAAAAATCCCACCAGTGTGACCTTTAGAGGAAATGATTCCCAGTGTTCCCGTTAGAGCTGCCGCCATTTCTTCCATTAACGGGGCACGGGGGAGCCCATAGATTCTCCCCGAGAGCTAAGAACACCCTGTCTTCTCCATCAGTGATCATTTCTTCAGCGGGAAGTCAAAACCCTAAAAACTCACAACATCTGCAGTCCATTTGGGTGTGCAGAGCGGTCTCGTGAGAAACATGCAGAACACAACAGGGTGCTATCCCGGAGGGAGAGCGGCCTGCGGTTAACTGTGTAGAGGCTTCTGCCTTGCTGCTGGGAAACAGTGCCCCTAAGGAGCCACACTGTGTCTGCCCATCGTTTTGAAAGCAAACCCTTTCTTGGACTCAGGTTCCAGCACACTGAATGGACCTTCCCCACCCACTTCTCCAGAGCAGTACTGGAAACGGAACCTAGGACCTCATTCATACTATGCCTACACTCTGCTTCTGAACCAGACTTCCAGCGCTTTGGGGAAAAAAAAGTTTAAAACATCTGTTTATTTAAGTGTGTTCATGTCCTTGCACCTGCACACACATGCAGAAATCAGGAGACAGCTTGCGGAAGGTGGTTCTCTCCTTCCACTGTGTGGGTCCTGAAACGCTGCCTGGTAAGCCACCTGGGGATGGAACTGGCTATCAGGGCTTGATGGCAGGTGCCTTTGCCCGCTGAGCCATCTCACTGCCCCTCCAGTCTTCTAAGCTACCGCAATGATGAGATGGCTGAGAGAGAGAGGCAGGCTTCCCGTCTTCAGCAAGTATGTCTTGGACACAACGGGATGTTACCAGGCAACATGACAGAAATGAATCACACTGATAATCCACTCCATAGTAATGGCTTTTATAATTAAAGATTACCGCAAATACAATAGATCCCAGCCCAAACAGGAAGGCGAAGAGACGGGCCACCTCTGCCTTTCTCAGCAATTCTTCTACCGTTTGCATGCAGGCCACGCTCCTCCACAGGAGTGGAAAGGCCTGGGATTAACCACCCGCCAGGGCCCACAGTGGCCAGGGGCTGTGAGTCTAACCGGGCCATCTCTGTGTGCTTAGAGTCCTCACAGGTGGTAATTACAGCTGCCAGCCTGCTTATGAGGTCTACTCACAGCTGAGAGGGCCACAGACTCTGTGGCATGTCTAGTGGAGGCAGATCCTTCCCGCCACAGTGGCTGGTGTCTCGCAGCCAGCAGGTTTAACCATGAGATAAAGATCACCACACACACACACACACACACACACACGAGGACCCTGCCCCTACCTCAGGAGCCTCCACCTGCCCCCTGCAGTTTCAGCCCCTCCTACCAGGCGCATTCATTGCCCACTAACACGGCATCCCACAGGCTAGCTCAGAGCCAAGCAACCCTGCGTCACTCCTGTGTCCAGGAACAATTCAGACACCACACGCTGGACTTAAACTTCGACTGCTATTGGCCACCAAGCTGTGGATGCCAGTGAGAGCTTTAATTCATAATTAGATGTTGGCTAGACAAATTACCTGCCAATGATACCTCTGCCTTACCACGGACCTCTGCCTACCACGGACACACAGGAGAATGATGGTCAATGTGGGGAGACGTGGAAAGGGGGGCTCTCCCAGGAGGAAATGTTTTACAAAAATCTATCGCCACCGGGCGGTGGTGGCACACGCCTTTAATCCCATCACTCGGGAGGCATAGGCAGGCGGATCTCTGTGAGTTCGAGGCCAGCCTGATCTAGTTCCAGCTAGTTCCAGGACAGGAACCAAAAGCTACGGAGAAACCCTGTCTTGAAAATCCAAAAAGAAAAAAAAAATCTATCGCCACGTCAACAGTTCTAGTACTGTACTGCCTCACTGCGGAGGTTTGAACGGTTCTGGTATCAACAATAGCCCCAAAGTTCTAACATAAGAAGGAAAAAGAAAATAAGCTCAGAGTTGAAAAACAAAGCCGTGAGCCTGCCGTTTTTGGGGGGGGAGGGTGGGCAGAACCGAACAAGAGACGGGCATCACCGAGAGGGGCTCCTATGGCTGACATTCAAGACAGAGGACCATGGGAAGAGTGGAAGGCAGATGGCCGCCGTGCCGAGCCTCTCTACCACAGAACCTTAGTTTCTGTGGAGTGTTCAGGCCCCCAAGACTCCCTTGTGGGAGTTTCAGGGTTCAAAGAACACCAACGAGGCCCAGAAAAAATGAGATCACAGTTTCTGACTCTCTACAACTGGCCTAATATCAATTAATGCTTCCTACTGTCACAGCACGCCCTAAGGAGTATGTGTGTGTGTGTCTGTGTGTGTGTGTCTGTGTGTGTGTACGTAATTACATGCACACATGCAGAGACCAGGGGAGGATGTCGGTTGTCTTCCTTCAGCTGTGTCTGCATCACTGCCTGAAGACAGTGTCTCTCACTGAACTGGAATCTTACCATTCCATCCAGGCTGACCAGCTGGACAGTGAGCTCCCAGAAACCATCTGTCTCTCCTCCCCTAGCACTAGGGTTGTAGGCACACACAGTTATGTCTGACAGTTTTACACAGGTGTTTGAGATTCGAACTCAGATCCTCGTGCTTGCACTAGGGTTATAGGCACACACAGTTATGTCTGACAGTTTTAGATGGGTGCTTGAGATTCGAACTCATATCCTCATGCTTGCATAGCAAGCGCTCTTACCCACTGACTCATTCCCCGGATGTTCTAATATTCATTTGGAAAAGAACCTTAAAGACTAAGTAGGCTTCTTAGATATAGACAGAACCACCACCCCAGAGCCAGACCAGACCGGGACTAATGCTCGCTCAATCTCTGCTCCAGCTGGCCCTCCCCCACCTCTTCCACCGTGAGCTCATCTCTGTATAGGTCACGGCAAACCAGGGCTCTACTTCACGAGTCACCTCACCTGATCATCAGATTCACCCAATGACACACAGCCGAGCTGCTAAGAACTAGGCTAGAGCTCGGGGCTACGACTACTGGGCTCACTCGTGTTCTTTACAGTGAGCTTCTTGGTTGGGTGTTGACGGGTGGGCTTCAGGGAGGATGGGAACCCTTGGAAATGTAAAACCAGGTAGGATGTGTTTGTGTGCTGTGAGCATTGTTCTAGAAGGGAACAGCTTCCAGTTTCATCGGATTCACAGAGGAGTCTCTGGCCCAGGAAAATGTTAAAAACCGCTGTATGTAAGCAGAGTGTTCTCATCTGCCGGAGACAATGGAGGCAAAGGACTTTGGGTTCCCTACCTAATGTCAAAGGGCAGGACTTCCAAGTCGGTGTGTGCGTGTGTGCGAGCACGTGCGCATGTTTACACATGCATTCACACGCACATGCATGTATTTATCTATCTCTCTGACTCTGTGTATGTGTGCGTGTCTGAGTCTGGGTGTGCGTGTGGAGGCCAGAGATCGACGTTAGATTCTTCTTCAGATATGTACACCTTGTTTCTGAGACAGAGTCTCTCATTAGGCCTGGAACTCATCCATCAACCCCAGGCTGTCACCAGCGAGTCACTGGGCTCTGCCTCCCCAGTGCTGGATCACAAGTGTGCACTATCACACCCAGCTTTCACCAGGGTTCTGGGGACTGCACTCAGCTTCCCACACATGCAAGACAAGCATTTTTACCGATTCAGCCATCTCCTCTGCCCCCAAGGCTTTGTCCTCCCAGCTCAAGCCCCTCACTCCTGGATGCCTCTGAGACCTGTTTTGTGCCTCCTGGCTCATTGCTGACCCCACATTGTTTCTGCCCGCTCATTCAGGATCTGTGCTTAAGGCCTGGGTCCTGCTAGCCTGCGAGACTCAGACATCCACCATAACTAAAATCTACATAAAGAACAAAACCAGAGGTGGGAAAATGGTTAATGATTCCATGACAGGGGAAGCTTCCAGAGCATTCCATCCAGGTGCTTTCCCCACAGGTCTGAAAGCTCCTCTGGGGAAAGGACAGATCACGTGACTGTGCAGCTCAGGGAGTCTGAGGCACCCAGCGCTGGGCAGGTATTTGTATTTGCTGAACAAACAGACCTGGCTGGCTACCCTGTGATATTTCTTAGATTAATTATTTTTAGCCCAGTTTTGGAGCAGAGGTCTCGTTTCAGATGTTCAACCCACGCGCAGTAGAGAACACCAGCAGAACAGTAGTGAGGCAGCAGGCAGGCACCCCGCTTGTCCGACTGGTGCAACCGGGGCTACTTTCCTTGTTGGTGTCTCCCCTCCGAACCCTTCCATGTTCACTTGAACCTTTGTTCATTTCAGATTCCTGGCCGCTCGCACGCCACCCACGTCACACCCTGCACTGACGTCAGACCCTCCACCAGCATCAGGTGGAAATATGGACTACTTATTCTAGTCAGGGAGACGGAAGCAGAGGGATCCACAAAAAAAGGGGCGAAAGTTTGCAAAGCCACTACAGGGATCTCACGTCTCTTTGGTTTTTGGACCCTCTCTGTCACTGAAAGGATCTATATGTGTGGCTGTTTTATTCACTCTGTGTCCCTAGGGCATGTCACACAGTATGCAATGGAAGGGATTGCTAACAGTCTAAGGGAACAACAGCCAGAAACAAAAGTTAGAAGATCGTGTGGTCAACCCGTACCAGCCATGACCTCTGGTCAACAACCAGCCTGGAGAGAGCAGCTACAGGAACGAAGAGAACAAAATGACAAAAGGCAAGAGCTGGGAGGGGCGGAGACCAATGGATGCCCTGAGACAGCTGGCCAGAGAGGCTGGATGAGCAGATGAGCCCCCGCCAGGGTCAGGGAGAGATGCTGCCTCAGAAAATCAGGTGGAAAGCCATTTCCAAAGATGCCCGTGTTGAGCTGAGAGTGGTCTGCGTGCCTTTAATCCCGGACCGCTGAATGCAGGAGGACCTCTGAGAGTTCGAGGCCAGCCTAATCTGCATAGAGAGTTCTGGAAAGTCAGGATTACATTAAGAGATCCTGTCTCACAAAAAGCAAGCGACCAACCAACCAACAATAAAAGGATACTCAAAGTTGACCTCCAGCCGCCTCCACCCCAAGACAGAATTCCATTTGTTTGTCAATAAACCATAGACTTATTTGATGAACTGCACGGTAGGTGTGATGGCTGTTCTTGACTGTCAACTTGGCTACACCTGCAGTGAACTAAAACCCCAAAATAGAGGTGCACACTTCTTAACTAGAAGTGGGAAAATCCACTTCTAATCTGGATCTTTGGGGTGAGAAGACACACCTCTAATCCGGGCCAGGCCTACTGTTAGAAGAAAAGGAAGAAGGGGGCTCTCTCTTCGCCTGCTCCCTCCGGCCCTCACTAGCAAGTCCATTCCTTCACTGGCATTAGAGCCTACTTCTTCGGGATTCCAGCATCTACTGGAGACCAGCTGAGATATTCAGCCTGTAAGCTGAACAATCACTGGATTCTTGGACATTCAGTTCATAGGCAACCATTGTTGGATTAGGAGGATCACAGCCTCGAAGTCATTCTAATAAACCCCTTAACACGCACATAGATGCACACATACACACATACACACGAAAATCATCCTAAAGTTCTGACTAATATAGTAGATTGTTGGGTGAACCCGAAATAACCACACAGAAACTGTATTAATTAAATCACTGCTTGGCCAATCACTTAAGCTTATTTCTGGCTAACTCTTATATCCTAAACTACCCATCTCCATTAAATTGTGCATAGCCACATGGCTGTGGCTTATCAGGTAAAGTTTTGTTTGGTGTCTATCTCTGTTGGGGCTTCACGGCTTCTCCCTGACTCTACCTTCTTTCTCCCAGCATTCAGTTTAGTTTTCCCACCTAGCTCTACTCTGCCCTATCACAGGCCAAGCCAGCTTCTTTATTCATTAACTAATAAAATCAACACATATACAGAAGGACCTCTCACACCAGTAGGTGACTTTTTCCTCAGAGTACCAGGCAGTGAACCCACAGCCTCGCACCTCACACGTGCTAGGCAAGCCCTCCACCACTAAGCTATACCCCAGCACTTGGAAATTTTTTAGTTTTCTTCAGT